>NC_072008.2:98902500-100152500 GCF_028885655.2 Pongo abelii
CTCTACTGTATGTTCATTAGCTGTTCCTGGGCCAAATGCATTGTTGATGTTGCGATTTGTCTCCACTGCCTTACGACCCATTTTGAACTCGAATAAGAAATTGAATGAGAAAATTTTTCATATTTGCTTTTTGTCTAACATCATTTCCATAGTCTAAAATAAAATAAACAGCAAGTAATGTGCATTAAAATGGTGTATAACATAACCACATTTATTTAAGAATGTGTTCCAATATCAAATGGCAAATTTCAAAATTGCAAAAATTGCAATTACTTTTGCACTCATGTGTTGGGGGTGCGGTGATAAGCTATTCAATTGCCAGGACACAGTTGCTAAGTTTAATGAACCCCAACATTTTCTTCCATTCTTGTTTCACTTGTCTCATGATACAAATTTCAGAGAAAGAGACTCCAAACGACTGAGCTTATCTCTATTGTCCACCCTATTTCTATTTTCATTACAATGCAATAAGAACAAAGTTTGGAAAAAGGATTATTTCTTTTTAATTTCCCAATACTAAGTTTCTATAATTCAGTAAAAGTAAATTAAGTCAGGAAAAATCTAAACACAAAAAATCAAAATCACCAGAATTCTCTTACATTTTTATGCTGATATCATACACTATCCCCTTCAGCAATTTATATCAGACCACTTGATGTGATTTCCCTATTTAGCATCAATACTCTGGAGGAATCAGATTGTAGAAGCACCTCTAAAGTCATCAGAGGTGTCTCAGAGGCCTGAAGAAAAGGAAAAGAACTAGTGCTTGGACTACAGATGCCTCACTCCACTTCCACCAAAGCCTCATCTCTTTCATTTGTTTATTTTAGCAGAGTTCTATTACCAAAAGTGTGTTTGAAAACCACTGATCGAAGGCCCCATATAAATAGTTAATATTATAACTAAATTCCCTTAAATCTGTGTAGTGCTGTCTGATTTCTTATGGAAAATCGGAACTAAAAATTTGGAAAATTTGGCAGCCATCACGTTTGTTTTGTGGTAAACCTCTTTGAATTCCTTTTTTTTTTTTTCTAGCTATCCTTAACACCAGAAACTATATGCCCATTTACATCAATTCTCATTGCCCACTTCTCTTCCATTCCGTCTCAGGGATCTAATAAAGAAAAATGGGGCTGTTTATATCTTTAACAGGTAACTAATTGGAAAAATCTTATAAAAATTAACACTATAAATTTAAAGGTGAACTAAGACAAAAGTAAACCAATGCCTTGTACAGTAAATAAACTTATTTGACCTTCCCTAGACTTTAAAAAATTTGATGAAAAATTACACATATCATCTCATCTCCATCATAAATAACAATTCTGGGGAAGCCACAGACAGTTAAAAATTATTGTACTACTTACTTTTATGACTAATGTTTTGATCATCCTGTCTGCCTGCTTTGATTGCTTTTTTCAAACCAAAATATATTTTTTCCAAGAAAGCAATTTTCTGAAAAAAAACAAAGCTACACAATAATTCTGAAAATATTCCATATTATTTTGATACATTACCTGGCTTTCCAATTTAACTATTTACTATTGTTTCTGATAGAGTGATACAGTTAACCAAGAAACTGTTTCAAAATTTGGAAAAATAAATGTAGTAACCTGATATATACTAACATATAGTTTAAAGAGTTGGCATTATAGGAAGTGCTTTGGTGAAGACGAAGCCTATTCTAAATGGTCCAAACTTGAGAGACAATACTAGAAATCTCCTTTTCTTGTTGGGATCATTAATCTTCTTTTAGCATTAAGGGCTACGTAGTAATGAAATAATTGTTAACAAAGCAAATAAGCAGAACAGTTATTCTCAACACTGAGTTAGGCTTCCCACCAATTAAAAAAAAGCAATATCAAGAAGTAAATGAAGGAGGGTAGAGCATAATGTTGGAATAGAAGCTTTCATCATTCTTCCCCCATGCAGGAATACCACATTTTAAAAACTACACACAGAAAAGCACTGTCACAAGAACCAAAATTCATGTGAGCAATCACAGTACCTGGTTGTAACTTCATATCACAGAAAAAAGGCACTGAAGAGGGTAGGAAAGAAAGTCTTGAATCACTGACACTACCCCTCCTCCATCCCCGGCAGAGGCCATCCAGCCATCCAGCACAGAGAGGGAGAATGCACTTGAAAGAGGGAGAATGCAGTGACTGGGGCACTTTACATTGAACTCAGTGCTACCCTATGATAGAATAGAGAAAAGCTGTGCTGGGCTCAGCCAGCACCTGAGCATAGAGGGAGCATTTGGACCTGACCTAGCCAGAAGGGTATCATCTATGCCAGTGGTCAAAACTTGAGTTTGTTGACAAGCCTTAACACTGCAGGCCAAAGTACTCTGGGGTCCTAGGTAAACTTGAGAGACAGTCTAGGACACAAGGGCTGCAATTCCTAAGCAACTTTTTGTGCTGGTCTAGGCTCAGAGCCAGAGGACTAGGGTGGCATGTGAGCTAGGGAGACACCAGCTGGCACGATTAAGGGAGGGCTTTGCCACCTGTCCTCCAGCCCCAGGCAGTGCAGCTCACAGCAACAAAATAACTTATTTCTTCTGCTTAAGGAGAAAAGAGCAAAGATTAAAGAGGACTTTGTCTTGCAACTTAGATAGCAGCTCAGCTTCAGCAGAACAGGGCACCAGAGCCATGAGGTCCTACAGTCCAGACAATATTTTCAGACAAATGCTGGGCCAAAAGGAAACTCACTGCCCTGGAAGGAAGGACATAGTCCTGGCAGGATTCATTACCTAATGACTAAAGAGCCCTTGGGCCCTGAATAACCGGCAGTAATTTCAAGGTAGTATGCTGTGGACCTTGGGCTCTGAGATGTGCTGACTATAGGTGTGACTCAGCACATCCCCAGCTGTGTTGGATATGGTGAATGAAAGACTCCTTCTCTTTGAGAAAAGCATAGGGAAAAGTAAAGACAACTCTGTTTTGCACCTTAGGTACCAGCTCAGCCACAGTGGCCAGAGTAACAGGAAGACACTTGGGGTCCCTGAATGCAGGCCTAGGCTCTTAGGCAGCATTTCTGGACCTGCCCAGGGCCAGAGGGGAGACCACTAACCTGAAAGGTGAGTCCCAGGCCTGGCAGCATTCCTCACAAACTAAATGAAGAGCTATTATAAATACTCCATTTGTTTTGGGGAAGATAAGAAGAAAAACAAACAAACAGACAAGAGTCTCTGCATTGTAATCTAGAGAATTCTTCCAAATGTTATCTAAGACCACGAAGACAGTACCTCTACAGGTGTGCAAAAACCACAGTGATATTAGACATCCATGTCCCTGCAGAGGACATGAATACTATGGCTGCATAGTATTCCACGTCGTATATGTGCCACATTTTCTTTATCCAGTCTATCATTGATGGGCATTTGTGTTGGTTCCAAGTCTTTGTAGCAAACATTTAAAACTTGTAACTAATATTAACGAAAATAGTTTGACTATGATGGAGCTCACATTTTAGTAATAATAAATATTTATTATTTATAATAAAGATGAGAGGTAAAGACAAAGTGATATGGTTGAGATAAAATAATTTTATATAACACAATAAAATACAATATAATACATAACGCTAGGCAGTGACACGTGCTACTTGGAAAAACAAAGTGGGGAAAGGGGCTAGTAAAGTGGGAACTATTTTATATAGGGTGGTGACAAAAGGCCTCTCTGAGAAAGTGACATGTAAGCAGAGATTTGAATGAAATGAAGAAGCTTTGATGGTGAAAAATATTACAGGCAAAGGTAATAGCAACAGAAAGTTTCTTTGTTGGAAAAGAACTTGATGTTTTTAAGGGACTATAAGAAGGCCAGCATGAACAACATAAGAGGAAAGTCATGGTAGATAAGATGACATACTCGAGACAGATCATGTAGGACCTTGTTGCTCCTGATACGGGGTGTGGATTTTACTTAGAGTGAGTG
Organism: Pongo abelii; assembly: GCF_028885655.2. Taxonomy (NCBI): domain Eukaryota; kingdom Metazoa; phylum Chordata; class Mammalia; order Primates; family Hominidae; genus Pongo; species Pongo abelii. The sequence goes on from NC_072008.2 coordinate 98,906,436, forward strand.
GATAGCCATTCAATAATTCAAGAGCCGTAATTTGACCATTTTGTGAGAATCGTTTTGATTATTGTGTGAAAAAAACAGTGTTAATGTGGAGGAGGGGGAGAGAGGAAGAGCAAGATGGCAGAATAGAAGGCTCCATTGATCAGCCCTTCCAGCAAAGACATGGATTTAACAACTACCTACACACAAAAAATGTACCTTTAGAAGAACCAAAAATCAGGTGAGCACTCACAGTACCTGGTTTTAACCTCGTATCATTGAAACAGGAACTGAAGAGGTAGAAAAAAGGTATTTAATTGCCAGAGACACCACTCCCTCTTGCCCCTGTAGCAGCTGCATGGTGCAGAGAACTTCTCTGGGCACTTAGGGAGAGAGAACACAGCAATTATGAGGCATTGAACTCAGTGCTGTCTTGTTAGAGCAGATAGGAAAACTGGACCAAACTCAGCTGATGCCCAGCCACAGACAATGCATTTAAACCAGCTCTAGCCAGAAGGGAATCACCCATCCCGGCAGTTGGAACTTGAGTTCTTGCAAAGCACACCACCGTGGGCTGAAGTTCTCCGAGCCTCTTAGTATACTTGAAAAGCAGTCTAAGACACAAGGACTGCAAATCTTAAATGAGTCCTAGGGTTGAACTAGTCCCAGGGACAGAGGACTGGGGAGCCATGTGACCTACTGAGACACCACCTGGGGCAATTAAGGGAGTGCTGGCATCACCTCTCAACCAGGCTGCACAGCATGCATCTCCAAAAGAGACCCTTTCCCTCCCCTTAAAGACAGGAGAGGGAAAAGTGGAGTGGACATTGTCTTGCACCTTGGATAACAGCTCAGCCACACCAGGCTACAGTACCTGTCAGAGCTGTGAGGCACCTGTTTAAGACTAGTTCCCAGATCACAGATCACATAGACACACCCGGGCCAGAACACAACACATTGTCTTAAAGGAAAGAACCCAGTCCTGACAGCATTGTAAGTCTTCTCTGTCTTTGGAAAGGGAAGGGAAGAGTAGAAAAGACTGCATCTTGTGGTTTGAGTGACAGCTTAGCCACAATACAATAGAACACCAGATAGACTTCTAAGGTCTTTGACTAGTTTCTAACTCTAGGATAAAACCTCTGGACCCACCTGGGGCATGAAAGAACTTGCCAACCTGAAGGGAAAGATACACGCCAGGTTGGCTTTGCCACCTGCTTATTGTAGAGCCCCAGGGCCTTAAGTGAACACAGACAGTAGCCAGGGAGTAGTTATAGCAAGGCTTTTGTGAGATCCAGTACTGTGCTGGCTTCAAATCTGACCCAGTGCAGTCACAGAGGTGGTGGCCACAGGGAACTTGTCCTAGATCATCAGGCAGTAGTACCTCTATGAGTCTGCAAGGGCCACAACATTACTGGGCTTTGGCTGTCCCCTAAAGTAGGTACAACTTGGACCACAACACCCAAGTCTTTTCAAATGTCTGAAAAGTCTTCGCAGGAAGAATGGGGAAAGACTATACCAGACAGTGATTACTACAATAAATATCTAACTATTCAATGCCCAGATACAGATGAACATCTAGAAGTATCAAGATAATTCAGGAAAATATGACCTCACCAAATGAACTAAATAATGCTCCAGAAATCATTCCTAGAGAAAGATAGATATATGACCTTTGAGACAGAAAATTCAAAATGCCTGAGTTGAGGATACTAAAAACAGCTCAAGTTAACACAGAAAAGATATTCTGAATTACATCAGATACCTTTAGCAAAGAGATTTAAATAATTCTAAAATTAAAGCAGAAATTCTGAAGCTAAAAAACTTAATTGGCATACTAAAGAATGTATGAGTCTTTCAGTAGCAGAATGGATCAAGCAGAAGAAAGAATTAGTCAGCTTGAAGACAGGGTATTTGAAAGTATATAGACAAAGGAGAAAAAAATACAATAAAAAAATGAATGCAGTATCTAGAAAATAGCCTCAGAAGGGCAAATCTAGGAGTTATTAGCCCTAAAGACGATGTAGAGAAAGAGATACGGGAAAAAAGTTCATTCAAAGCGAGAATAACAGAAAACTTTGCAAACTTAGAGAAAAATATCAAGTCAAGTACAAGAAGGTTATAGAACACCAAGCAGATTTAACACAAAGAAGACTACCTCAAGGCGTTTAAAAATAAAACTTTAAAGATCAAAGTTCAAGAAAGGATCCTAAAAGTTGTAAGAGAAAATAAACAAACCACACTCAAGGGAGCTTCAATACATCTGGCAGCAGACTTTTTAGTAGAAATCTTACAGGACAGGAGAGAGTGGCATGACATATTCAGTGTGCTGAAAGAAAAATCTTTTAACCTAGAATAATATATCTGGCAAAAATATCCTCCAAATGTGTAGGAGAAATAAAGACATTCACAGACAAACAAAAGCTGAGAGCTTTTATAAACACCAGCCCTGTCCTACAAGAATAATTTTGAAAACTATACAAATACATGCAGATTAAACTATATGTTCTTGAATGACCAGTGGGTCAATAAAGAAATTAGGAAAGAAATTGAAGAATTTTTTGAAACAAATAATAATGGACACACATCATACAAAAACCTATAGGATAGAGCAAAAACAGTATTAAGAGAGAATTTTATAGCTATAAATACCTAAATCAAAAAAGATGGAAAACTGCAAATAAACAACCTAACAATGCACCTCAAAGAACTAGAAAAGCCACAACAAACCAAACCAAAAATCAGTTGAATAAATAAATAATAAAGATCAGAGTAGATATAAATGACATTGAAATGAAGAAAAGAATACAAAGCATCAATGGAACAAAATGTTGGTTTCTTGCGAAGTTCAACAAAATGAACAAACATTTAACAAAACAAAGAAAATAAGAAGGTAATCCATATAAATAAAATCCAAAATAAAAAAGGGAGACATTACAACTGATACTACAAAAAATGAAAGTATCATTAGTGGCTACTTTGAATAACTATATGTTCATAAATTTGAAAAGATAGAAGAAATGGACAAGTTACTAGATACATACAACCTACCAAGATTGAACAGGGAAGAAAACCAAAATATGAACAGACCAACAAGAAGTAACAAGTTCAAAGCCATAATAAAAATTTTCCCAGTAAAGGAAAGCCTGGGTCCCAATGGCTTCACTGCTGGATTCTGCCAAATATTTAAAGAAGAGCGAATATTAATTTTCCTTAAACTTTTAGAGGAGGGGGTAATACTTCCAAACTTATTCTGTGAGGCAAGTATTACCCTGATACCAAAACAAACATTAGCAAAAGAAAACTACAGACCAATATCTATGATGAATATTGACAAAAATCCCTAACAAAATACAAGCAAAGCAAATTGAACAATACATTAAAAAGATCATTCATTGTGACCAAATTGGATTTATTCCTGGGATACAAGGTTAGTTCTACATATGCTAATCAATCAATGTGGTACATCATTTTAACATAATAAAGGATGAAAACGATATTTTTTCAATTAATGCTGAAAATGCATTTAATAAAACTGAATGTGACTTCATTATAAAAATCCTCATTAAAATGGAAATAGAAGGAACATATCTCAACAAAATAAAAGCCATATACAAGAGACCCACAGCTAGTATTATACTGAATGAGAAAAACCTGAAAGCCTTTCTCTAAGATTTAGAACATGACAAGGATGCCCACCTTCACACCTGTTATTCAACTAGTACTGTAAGTACTAGCTAGAATAATGACCAAAGAGAAAGATAGAAATGGCATCCAAATCTGAATGGAAGAAGTAAAATTATCCTCGTTTGCAGATGATATGATGTTATATTTGGACAAACCTAAAGACTCTACCAAAAAACTGTTAGAACTGATACACAAATTCAGTAAAGTTGCGGATACAAGATCAAAGTACAAAATTTCGTAGCATTTCTATATGCCAACAGTGAACAATCGAAAAAAGAAATTTTAAAAGTAAGTAACCAAATTTATAATAACCAAAAATAACATTAAATATCTAGAAATTACCTTAATCAAATATGTAAAAGGTCTCTATAATACAAAATAGAAAATACTGATAACAGAAATTGAAGAGGATACCAAAAAATAGAGAAATATTCCATGTTCATGGATTGAAAGAACCAATATTGTTAAAATTTCCATACCAACCACAGCTATCTACAGATTTAATGTAATCCCTATCAGAATACCAATAACATTATTCACAGAAATAGAAAAACAAATCCTAAAACTTATATGGAACCACAAAAGACCCAGAATAGACAACAATATACCAAGCAAAAAGAACAAAACTGGAGAAACACATTAGCTGACTTCAAATTATACTGCAGAGCTATACTAACCAAAGCAGCATGTTACAGGAATAAAAACAGACATGTAGACCAATAGAACAGAATAGAAAACCCAGAAACACATCCACACACCTACTGTGAACTCACTTACAATAATAGTGTCAAGAACATAGACTGGTGAAAAGACAGTCTCTTCAATAAATGGTGCTGGGAAAACTGGATATCCATATACAGTAGAATTAAACTAGACTCCCGTCTCTCACCATATATGGAAATTAAAAAATACAGATTAAAGACTTGAATCTAACGCCTCAAACTGTGAAACTAATACAAGAAAACATCTTGGATAATCTTCAGAATATTGGTCTGGGCAAAAATTTCTTGAGCCATACACCAGGATATGGTTTTACTGTGCCCCACCCAAATCTCATCTTGAATTGTAGCTCCCATAATCCCCATGTGTTGTGGGAGGGACCTGGTGGGAGAGAATTGAATTACAGGGGTGCTTTTCATCATACTGTCTCCTGGTAGTGAATAAGTCTCACAGGATCTGATGGTTTTATAAGGGTTTTCCCCTTTCACTTGGCTCTCTTTCTCCCTTGCCTGCCACCATGTAAGACATGACTTTTGCCTTCCACCATGATTGTGAGGCTTCCCCATCCACGTGGAACTGTGAGTCCATTAAATCTCTTTTTCTTTTGAAATTACCCAGTTTTGGTTATGTCTTTATCAGCAGCATGAAAACAGAATAATACAGTGAATTGGTACCAGGAGTGGCGCTCTGCTGTAAAGATACTCAAAAATGTGGAAGTGACTTTGGAACTGGGTAACAGGCAGAGGTTAGAAGAGATTGAAGGGCTCAGAAGCAGACAGAAAAATGTGAGAAAGTTTGGAACTTCCTAGAGACCTGTTGAATGGCTTTGACAAAAATGCTGCTGATGATATGGACAATGAAATACAGGTCAAGGTGGTCTTAGATGGAGATGAGGAACTTGTTGCAAACTGCAGTAAAGGTGACTCTTGCTATGTTTCAGTAAAGAGACTGGCAGCATTTTGCCCCTGCCCTAGATATTCATGAAACTTTGAACTTGAGGGAGATGATTTAGGGTATCTGGCAAAATAAATTTCTAATTGGCAAGATTTGATTTGTGTGCTGTTAAAAGCATTCAGTTTTAAAAGGGAAGCAGAGCATAAAAGTTTGGAAAATTACAGCCTGATGATGCAATAAAAAAGAAAAACCTATATTCTTGGGAGAAATTCAAGCCTGCTGCAGAAATTTGCATAAGTAACAAGGAGCCAAATGTTAATCACCAAGACAATGGGGAAAATATTTCTAGGGCATATAAGAGGTCTTCACAGCAGCCCTCCCCATTACAGGCCTGGAGGCCTAGGAGAAAAAAAATGGTTTCATGGGCCAGGCCCAGGGACCCCCTGCTTTGTGCAGCCTCGGGACTTGGTGCCCTGCATCCCAGCCATGCCAGCTGTGGCTAAAAGGGGACAAGGTACAGCTTGGGACATGGCTTTAGAGGGTGCAAGCCCCAAGCCTTGGCAGCTTTCACATGGTGTTGAGCCTGTGAGTGTACAGAAGTCAAGAACTGAGTTTTGGGAACTTCTGCCTAGATTTCAGAGGATGTATGGAAATGCCTGGATGTCCAGGGAAACATTTGCTGCAGGGGTGGAGCCTTCATGGAGAAACTCTGCTAGTGCAGTGTGAAAGAAAAATATAAGGTTGGAGCTCCCACACAGAGTCTCCACTGGGGCAGTGCCTAGTGGAGCTGTGAGAAGAGGGCCACTTTCCTCCAAACCCCAGAATGGTAGATCCACTGACAGCTTGCACCATGGACCTGGAATAGCCACAGACACTCAATGCCAGCCCATGAAAGCAGCCAGGAGAAGAGCTGTACCCAGCAAAGCCACAGAGGTGGAGCTGCCCAAGACCATGGGAACCCACTTCTTGCATTAGCATGATCCGGATGTGAGACATGGAGTCAAAGAAGATCATTTTGGAGCTTTAAGATTTGACTGCTCTGCTGAATTTTGGACTTGTATGGGGTCTGGATCCCCTTCATTTTGGCCAACGTCTCTCATTTAGAATGGACGTATTTTCATCATGCCTGTACTTCATCGTGTCTAGGAAGTAACTAACTTGCTTTTGATTTTACAGGCTCATAGGCAGAAGGGACTTGCCTTGTCTCAGATGAGACTTTGTACTGTGGACTTTTGAGTTAAGGCTGAAATGATTTAAGACTTTCGGGAACTGTTGGGAAGACATGATTGGTTTTTGAAATGTGAGGACATGAGATTTGGGAGGAGCCAAGGGCAGAATGATATGTTTTGGCTGTGTCCCCACCAAAATCTCATCTTGAATTGTAGCTCCCATAATTCACACATGCTGTGGAAGGGACCAATAGGAGATAATTGAATCATAGAGGTGGTTTCCCTCATACTGTTCTCCTGGTAGTGAATAAGTCTCACAAGATCTGATTGTTTCATAAAGGGTTTACCCTTTCACTTGGCGCTCATTCTCTCTTGCCTGACACCATGTAAGAAGTGCCTTTCACCTTCTGCCATGATAGTGAGGCCTCTCCAGCCATACGCAACTGTGAGCCCATTAAACCTTTTTTCTTTATAAATTTCTCAGTGTTAGGTTGTCTTTATCAGCAGTATAAGAACAGACTACTACACACCATAAGCCTAGGTGATTGAAGAATAAGTGAACAAATGGGATCACATCAAGATAAAAAGCCTCTGCACAGCCAAAATAAAATAATGTGAAGTGATAACCTACAGAATGCGAGAAAATATTTTCAAAGTACTCATCTGACAAGGGATTAATAACCAAAATATTCAAGGAGCTCAACAACCCTATAGGAAAAAACCTGTAATAATCTGATCAAGAAATGGGCAAAATATTTGAATAGACATTTCTCAAAAGAAAACATACAAATGGCAAATAGTCATATGAAAATGTGCTCAACATCATTGATCATCAGAGAAATGCAAATTAAAAGTCCAATGAAATATCTCACCTCATTTAAAATTGCATATATTAAAAAGACAAGCAATAACAAGGGAAACTTTCTTCTTTTTTCTCCCACATTACATTACATTACCTTAACTTCTTATCTCAGTTAATATTTTTATTCACTCAGCAAGACACCAAATGTTTGAACCATTTCAGATTTTCTCTTTACTTTTACTTAGCTAAGAATCTCTCCCTAGATTTTATGATAAGGTTTATCTTTATTTTCTTATTTTCTTAACCGTTCTCATGTTCAACTCCTTAGTTTGAGCCTAAATGTCTTCAATATTAACTATTACAGTAGCCAATTAACTTGGATTTTTGAATACAGAAATCTGCTTATCTCTAGAAATTTTTTTATTTAAACTTTGTTTTTATTATGTTGTCCCCTTTCTTAAATAAAAAGTAAATATACCCCATAGGCCAGACTCAAACTTCTTTGCCTTGTATCCAGGGTCTTCTAAGTTCTGGTCCAGGCCTTTATTTCCATGATAAGCTCCCATATTCCAAAAAGCAAGCACTCTATGTCAGTTGAACTAAAAACTTTGTAATTCTTACCTTAATATGTTTGTTCATGACATTTTTCTCTCTTAAAAGCCTGCCCTCATTTTCTTTACCTTGTGAAGTCAAATATATCCTTTTAGGCTCAGATCACATTCTTATCCCACTATGTGATATCTAGTAATCCTACCATCAGGAACGTGATTGCTATCTCTTTACCACTTTCTGGAACTTCTTACATACACTATTTTTTCATGTGATTGACAAACATCTCTTTGCACAAGTACCCAGAACAGTGCATTGTAGGCATAGAACATGTTCAGAAAACAAGTATAAAATGGGACAATTAATACACTATTTTACAGGTTGCTATGAACTTTAAATGAAGCACCTAAATTAATATAAGCACTTACTACAATAGTTGAAAATAGTAGTACCTCAAAAAGTCTTAGCTATCATTAGTTATCATTAATATTTTTAGTATTATATCACTTGATATCTTAAACTTAAAAATTTTCTATATCTCAGAGGTCCTTAAACATATATTAGTTGCTTAGGTACTTAATTTTCCCTCAGGTATAAGTTTTGAGAAATATAAATCATTTTTTAAAAACAAAATTATTTTTTAAGTTAATGTTATTGCTATTACTTTGGAAGGTAATAATAGTTAATTCCTATATGTTTACACAATATTCTTCAAAATATTACTCTACCTTGATTTATCCAGAATTCAAAATGTCAGAAAGCTAACATATCCTGAAAATGTTTTATTCTATATTTCAAAACACATTAGCAATAGGCCATTTAAAAATATGCTTTCACAATTTCTTAGTCCATTTGGGCTGCTATGAAAAACACGATGTACTGGATAACTTATAAATAATAGAGATTTATTTTTCACAGTTCTTGAGGCTGAGAAGTCTCAGGTAAATTCTTGCAGATTGTCTGGTGAGTACTCACTCTCATTCATAGACACCTCTTTCCATGTCACCACATAATGAAAGGAGCAAAAGTTTATCTCAGGTCTTGATTTTAGAGGCACTAGCTTCATTTATGAGTGCTCTACTCTCATTACCTAATCACCTCTCAAAGTCCTCATTTCCTTTCCCTCATCACCTTGGAAGTAGGAATTTCAACATATGAACTTGGGAGGAATGCATTCAGTCCACAAAACAGGATATGCCCTAAAATTGATACAGAATCATTATAAACTCCTACGTTGTTTGAATCTCTATAATCACCAAATAGAAGAATTGATAGTTGAAACAATGGTCCTAAGATATTCCAAATACTGAAATGACGTTAAAATAAAAGAATAATCTACATTCATCATAAATATTATTGTGGTGCTTATTTTTGTACTCCTAGTCTGTGGAAATTGATAATCCAAATATGGGAGTAAATAATAGTAACAATAATAATGATAATTATTTCTATGAAGGTAGGGACCATGTGTAATTTGTTCATCACAATATATCGAGTACCAAAATTGGTAGCTTCCTTATGAAAGCTACTAGATAAGGGTTTTCAAATAACTAGTTATTCTTTATAATACTCAAAGCTGGCACTTTCTTGAGCCTATGGTATGAGCCAGAAATTATGCTAGGTACTTCATATTCATTATGGTAATCTTTACAACAACTTTTATAGTATGCAACATTTTTATCCTCATTTCTCAGATGAGAAATCTAAAGCCCAGAATATTCAAATAACTTGCCCAAGAAAACACAACTAATAAGTGGAAGAGTTGGACTGCTAATTCAGGTCCATTTGACTACAAAATGAGACACTTTTCTCTATATAATTTTCTCTCTTAATAGTTGTGTGACAGAATTTTTAATTACTAATTCACCAAAAAAATCAGGTAAAAAAGACTAGTTTACTGTTGAATAATGCTATCTTCAATTTGCTAAAAGGAAAGAAATAGATCTAAACTCTAATGGGTTATGATAAGAAGATGTGTTATGGAACGGAGTGTTATTCTTATCTTGCTGTACCTCTTCTCTCCAAAAATTTCCTTTAATTTAATTGGGGGTGTAGTTTATATATCAGTTGGAGTAAAAGGTATTTTTCATATAATGCAAACACTTCAGAAAACCTCAGTAAATGACAGAACTGACAAGTCTCCCTTGTGGTAGAAAATATGTGAGTTGCCTCAGGTAAAAAAAAAATAAAAAAAATAAAAAAAAATAAAACTGTATTTTTCAATACTGAACTTATTTAATGTAAAGAGAATATTTTTCCCTAGTTTTCCCATTCTTTTATTTAAGAAATAATTCCTTGTTACTAGATAAAAACTGACTTCTGTTGGACCAAATACACTTTAGATATATTATCTGTAAAAATATAACTGCATATAAATTCTAAAAGACTTATAAGGTTCCCTACTGGGAGGAATGCTAACAACTTTCTAAATATCTTTTTGAATTATTTTTATGTCTAATACATATTTTGGCACAGTTATTGTTTCCCTAAGTAACTTTTTGAACAGAGCTGAGTTGTTTTTCATAAAAACTTGTAGCAATTTTGAGTTTTAGAGAGGAAGAGGGTTTTGTAGGAAGACAATGCTAGATATCAGAGGAAAGGGCAAGGTAGTGATAAAAACAAAAATAATAAGAGCTAACATTATATTGAGAATTTGTTAGGCATTGTCCTAACACATATACATCACTCATTTATTCCTCAATACAATCCTATGAGGAAAGTAATATTTTTATTTTCCTGATTAGATAAGCAAGCCACAGAGAGACTAGATAATTTTCCCCAAGTCACATCACAAGTATATAGTGAAGACCAGACTTTACACTAAAGCAATTGAGTTCAAGAACTTGTTGTCTTAACCAATATGCATAGTTAGGAAATCAGCCAAAAAATATGGAAAGAAGACAGATGTATTGAGGAAAAGAAAAACCAGACAAAAGTATTTCCTGTGGATAAGATAACCAAATAATTTTTAAATTTGGTTATCTTATCCACAGATAGATAGTGGAGAACAAAGATCTCCACTATTTAATTTTACTTTTCTGGTGGGCAGTTTTGTGATGAAAGCTCCCATCCATCATTCCCCAGAGACTTGAGTGAATTTGTAACAAATATCAGCAATATATGTGAAGGACTTTGGAGGAACAAGGGAGAAAAATACTTTATGTTTAAGTGTACACACCTGACAGAAAAGAAAAAAAAAATAAGAAGTAAAACAGGAATATAACGAAAATTCAGAAGCAAAAAGAGAGGACAAGAAGAGATTAAAGGAAACAAATTTCATGTGAATCATTAGATGTTGAGGGATGCTGAAATTTTTTTTATCATTTTTGAAATGAGTATCTGAGCCATTTTTATTTAAGTATAAAGTAAGAGTTATCCTATAAAGATGAAGAAAAAATGTACACCCAGTCACTAACACTGAAATAATTTCAGCATTGTTTCCTGAAGATGAGTAGTTTCTAAATGTGAGATTTAAAATTTAGTTATTTAAAACTTAATCTTCGTTATTTCTTTTCAACTTTCAAATAAAACCTTGCTATCACAGTGGAGAGGCACAGAATTAGATCCATTAAAATGATCAAAAATTTACACAGGATGAATAATTACTAAATAAGATGAAAAATTCTCCAGGACACTATTTTTTCTTTCTCTCTGTGTATATTTTCCCATGTACTCAGTGTGAGCAATCTCAAATACACCTTCAGCTTCAACTGCCATGTTTATGCTGATTCCCACATCTGCCAAAAGCTCCCAGTTTTTTCCTCCTGGCCTTAATTTCATATTAAACATCTCCCTACTGTTTTCTCAAATTCCTCTCATAACAAATATCTCTAAAATTGTAATTTTTTTATCTCTTCCCACTCTGTCCCCACTCCACATACTCCCCATCCTGCTGGATGTCATCATTATACATCCTGTCACCTAAGCCAGAAACCAGGAAGTAATCTTTTATTCTTTCTTCTCAAATATTCCCTTGCACACAATTAATCAAGTTGTGAATTTCTTTTGTACCTATCCCCTTCTCTCCATCTCCACTGTCACTGCCTTAGGTCCAGCCCTCATTGCCTCTCACTTGAATTATTTTAATAATTTTTTTTGCCTCCAGTTTTCATTTTGCCAATATAGCTTTAAAATATCCACAGAATATGCACCAATTTTTTTCTGCTCTTCAGCGCGGCCTTTGTTGGTGCATATTCCAAGTTTGGTTTGCCAGCATCCCATCAATAATGTGAGCTCTCAACATCCTTTCAATAAATTCCCTTTTTACTTGAAAAAAAAATAAAAATAAAAATAAAAAAATAAAATATCCACAGAATGATATGTTTAACACACAAACTTAATCAGGTCACTCTCTTCTCAAAATTCACTCAGTGCTTGGCATTATCCACTGAGATATAAGGCTTTCCATGATCCAGATTCCGTACATTCATTTATACTTATTTCCAGCCACCTTCCCTTTCCCACTTTACACTAGTCATCCTGAATTACTAAGATTTCTCCATATATACCATCCTGCTTTATGCCTACTATGCCTACATGCCTCTACATATAGCATTTCTTCTGCCTACCATGTCCTTCTTGCTTTTTAAAAAATGTAAAGTTCTATTCATCTCTGTAGCCTGGAAACAGATGTTACTGCCTCTTAGAAAACTTTTCAGATGACCAGGAAACTAGGTGCTGTATCCTCTATGTCATAATATCCTTTTTTTAGCAAAGCCATAAACCTCTATTTAACAATTCACTTATTCTATTGTAATTTTATGAAATGATGAACAAATAAATGAAGCTAATGAGTCAAATATCTGTCAAGACAGAAATTAAAACAAAAGCTGATCATTATTTTTTAAATAGCAAACAATGCATAGATGAGAAATTAGAAAAGACGTAAGAAGGTATGGTGTAACACAAAGAAAAGTGATCAATATTTAGCAAAATAGCAATGCATATAAGGAGCTGCAAATTACATCTTAGAGAGACACAAGTTTTATCAAGAAAAGTGAAATCTAATGATAAATAGAGATATTTAGAGAGAAGACAATATTTTTAAAAAATTATACATATTTTGAATCTAGAGTCAAAGAAGTGACACTTCTTCCACAGCCAATGGCATTTGAAATGAAAAGAGAAACAACTCTTAATAAAGTGGGTTAAAGGCAGAAAAAAAGGAGACTTTGAAAAAGTGGCTGGGAAAGCAATAGCTTTCTCACTAGCCTTAACTATATGGGCTATATTTTACCCAAGTTATCTGCTGGCCAACATGCACCCACAGACAATATTTATTACTGCTAGAAGCATTAGTATTGAACAATAACCTCTGCTGCCAGATATGTGGATAATCTAATATTTACCTGAATTAACCATGACATCTTTACAGAATACCCTAGGTGACTGACAAATCATTGTTCTGTCACCAGAGAAGAGATTATTAACAAGTGATGATAAACAGAAAATAAACACATGAAAAGCACATCGATCCTTTTTCACAACATGGAATTTTATTAAACTTCTTCCAAATGCATGTTTTTTCTGCTTTTCTATGATATCAGAGAAACTAGATAGTGAAAATAAACAGGCTTATAATGGAGAATTTTATTCATTAGATATTAAGGAACTGTCCCAATTGTGTTGTTTTACTTAACTCTTTCAGTTTATGGAGGGCAACCAGGAAAAAAAGGTTAATCACCAAAGGCATTCTTAGTGGAATTAGGAAATAAATCATAACCTGAGAAGTCCAGTAATGGGGTATATTTTGTTAATTCCAGTAATACCTTTATTGCTCTGTTACTTAAGAAGGCCTTGACTGCTGATAGTCTATGGTCTTGCCAATCCAATTTTGACTAAACTTGTTTTCTTTTGTTTATAGCTGCTTTTCTTGAGGCTTGCATACTAATCCAAGGAGATTCAAATAACTTCATTTTTTTAATCATTTCTAACCTTATTCTCTGTTTTACTGGATTGCTATTATAGATTGATAGATTAAGGAAATTCTGTAGACAGTCTATTTATATATTAGGAATATACTAGGAAAGGTCTCTCAGATAGTTTCAAGTATAGAATGGAAATACGTGTTCTATTTGTGAGGACTAAGGTAGATTTGTAGCTGGCTGAATAATTTTATTTAAAAGATGTTGATTATTCAATGTCAATTTTATTTACTTCTTCTCTAATCTTTATTATTTATTTTCTTCTACTAAGTTTGGGTTTGGCTTATACCTGATTTTCTAGTTCTTTAATATACATCATTAAATTGTTTATTTGAAGTTTTTCCTTTTTGACGTAGGAACTTATAGCTATAATCTTCGCTGTTAGTACTGCTGTTGCTCTGTCTCACAGAAAAATTGACAAAACTTGAGCCAAACTAAGAAAAAATAGAAAAGGTACCAATAAATAAAATCGGAAATGAAAAAGAAGATATTGCAGAAATGGAAGGGATTATTAGTGGCTACTATGAGCAACTATATGCCAACAAATTGGAAAATCTAGAAGAAATGGACAAATTCCTAGACACATACAACCTACCAGACTGACAAAGGAAGAAATCTAAAACCTGAACAAACCAATAGCAAGTAATTATATTGAAGCCATAATAAAAAGTCTCTCAGTATACAAAAACCAAGAACCCAATGGCTTCACTGCTGAACTCAACCACATTTTTAAAGAAGAGATAATGTCAATCCTCCTCAAACCATTCTGAAAAATAGAGGAGGACAGAATACTCTCAAACTCATTCTGTGAGACTAGCGTTATCCTGATATCAAAAGCACACAAAGACACATTTAAAAAAAGAAAAGAAAACTACAGGCTGATATTTCTGATGAATATTGACACAAAAGTCCTCAGCAAAATACTAGCAAACCAAATTCAACAATACATTAGAAAGATCATTCATCATGACCAAATGGGATTTATTCCCAGGATGCAAGGATGGTTCAACATACACAAATCAAACAATGTGATACATCATATGAACAGAATGAAAGATTGAAATACATGATTATTTCAGTTGATGCTGGAAAAGAATTTCACAAAATTCAAGAATCCTTTATGATAAAAACTCTGAAAAACTTGGGATAGAAAAGATATACCAAAGCATAAGAAAAGCTATGTAAAACAGATCCACAGCTGGTATCATGCTGAATGGGGAGAAACTAACTGCTTTTCCTCTAAAATATTGAACAAGACAAGGATTCCCACTTTAATCACAATACCTTTCATAGTATTTAAAGATCTGAGTGGAGGAAAAGAAAGAAAGCAAGAAAGGAAGAAAGGAAGGAAGGGAGGAAGGAAGGGTGAGCATCCAAATTGAAATGGAAGAAGTAAAATTTTCATTGTTTGCAGATTATAGAATCTTACATTTGGAAAAACCTAGAGACTCTACCAAAAAACTATTAAAACTGATACACAAATTCAGTAAAGTTGCAGATACAAAATCAACATACAAAAATTCATGGCCAGGCCTGATGGTTCATGCCTGTAATCCCAGCACTTTGGGAGGCTGAGGTGGTAGGATCACGAGGTCAGGAGATTGAAACAATCCTGGCTAACATGATGAAACCCTGTATCTACTAAAAATACAAAAAAAATTAGCCAGGTGTGATGGCATGTGCCTGTAATCCCAGCTACTCGGGAGGCTAAGGTGGAGAATCATTTGAAGCCAGGAGGTGGAGGTTGCAGTGAGCCAAGATCGTGCGATTGCACTCCAGCCTGGGCAACAGAGCTAGACTCTGTCTCAAAAAAAAAAAAAATTGTAGCATTTCTGTATGCCAACAGTAAACAATCAGAAAAAAATTAAAAGTAATCAAATTAGTAATAGCTACAAATAAAATTTAATATCTAGAAATTACCTTAATCAAATATATAAAATATCTCTACAATAACAACTATAAATCACTGATAAGAGAAATTGAAGAGGACACTAAAAAATAAAGAAATATTTCATGTTCCTGCATTGAAAGAATCAATATTGTTAAAATGTCCATACTACCCACAACTATCTACAGATTTAGTGCAATTCCTATCAGAATATCAATAGCATTCTTTACAGAAACAGAAAAACAAATTCTAAAATTTATATGGAACCACAAAAGACCCAGGATAGCCAACATTATACCAAGCAAAAAGAATAAAACTGGAGGAATCACATTAACTGACTTCAAATTATACTACAGAGCTATAGTGACCAAAACAGCATGGTACTGGAATAAAAACAGACACATAGACCAATGGAACAGAACAGAGAACCCAGAAACGCATATACACACCTAATGTGAACACATTTACAATAATGGTGCCAAGAACATACACTGGTGAAAAGACAGTCTCTTCAATAATTGGTGCTCAGAAAACTGGATATCCATATACAGAAGAATTAAACTAGACCCCTATCTCTCACCATATATAAAAATATAAAAATATGGATTAAACACTTAAATCTAACACCTCACAATATAAAACTAATACAAGAAAACACTGTGAAAATCTTCCAAATATTGGTCTGGGCAAAAATTTCTTAAGCCGTATATCCTAAGTATACACAACCAAAGCATAAATGAACAGATTGCTTCACATCAAGTTAGAAAGCTTCTGTGAAGCAAAGGATACAATCAACAGAGTGAAGAGACAATCCACAGAATGGGTAAAATATTTGCAAATTACCCATATGACAAGGGATTTATAACCAGAATATATAAGGAGCTCAAACAAATCTATAAAAAATCTAATAATCCAATAAAAAATAGGCAAAAGGTTTTAGTAGACATTTCTGTTTGCCTGAAACCATATCTAGCCTTAACAATGAAAGACATTTTATTAGAAATTTTATCTTGTTGCAATTTGCAATGATACAGATTAACTAGGAGGACATTATGCTAAGTAAAATAAGCCAGGCCCAGAAAGACAAATCTATACAATCTTACTTATATATGAAATCCCTAAAAGTTGAACTCATAAAAACAGAGGATATAATAGTGGTTGCCAGTGCCTGGGGATAGAAGAAATGGAGAGATTTATGTCAAATAATATGTAATTTCAGTTATAAAATCAGTAAGTTCTGGGAATCTAATGTATGGGATAGGTGGTGGTGGATGTGGTAATTAATTTGATTATAATAATCATTACACAGTGCATATGTGTATTAAATCATTATGTTGTATACCTTGAATATATACAATTTTTTGTCAATTAAATATTTAAATTTTTAAACTTTCTTGGTTCTGCAGAGGCTTGTAGAAATTACCCACGTCCTTTGACACTTTCTGCTCCAACATTATGTGATTTTTATTAATTTGTCTTAACTACTATAAAGAAAATAGGCTAAAAATAGACCCATTGCAAATTACCCTGTTTAAATGAATCAATTCAATGATTTCAACTCTCTTAAATAATATTTTATTTATTTATTTATTTATTTATTGAGATGGAGTCTTGCTCTGTCACCCAGGCTGGAGTGCAGTGGCACGATCTTGGCTCACTGCAAGATCTGCCTCCTGGGTTCATGCCATTCTTCTGCCTCAGCCTCCCCAGTAGCTGGGACCCCAGGTGCCCGCCACCACACCCGGCTAATTTTTTGTATTTTTAGTAGAGACGAGGTTTCACCGTGTTAGCCAGGATGGTCTCCATCTCCGGACCTTGTGATCTGCCCGCCTTGGCCTCCCAAAGTGCTGGGATTACAGGCCTGAGCCACGGCACCTGGCCCTATTTATTTTAATTAGTTCAAAGTTTTAGTAGATAAATGTCTCTGGTACTGTGAAAACCTTATCCTTTCTGAGAAACGGCAGCGGGGGTGGGGGGGGGGTTGGGATAAAAATAAATGAAGTAAAGGTGGCACTTCTGTCTTAAATATTTCAAAAAATATCCCACAAAAAACCCCAAAGTCACATATCCATTCTGTGATATTCATAAGTGTGACTATGACTCCGAATGATGTTTTACTAAAGATGACCATATAACTATACTACTAACCTGAGTAATTTTAATAACTCCTAAAGCAAACATTGCCAAGGTTTAACTTTCACCTACTTATAACCAATTAAAAATGAAAGGAGGTAAGAAGAGTACAAAATTAAGAAGAGTAACATTGTTCTTTTCTATTTTATCATCAACTATCTTTGCCATCAATCAGTGAGCTGAGCTTATTTCTGAAAATAAAAAACTATTCCTACAGGGTATACAATGTCCAATATCCTCCTTCTTAATGCTTAATAATCTTGCATGTGAGGAACCAATCTAATTTGTGAAAACAAATTGTTCCTCAGGGATGTTTCTACTAAATCTGAATATATTACTCATTTTTAAAGTAGCGATAAAGATTATATAAGATGTAGTTCATTATTTTTCTAACTGTTTTATGATTCCATTGGGAGGTGAGACTTAAATCATATACAGGGTGTCTACCTTAAAAAGGCTGCTTTTCAAATCAAATACAATATAATTTTATCATAAAAATGTCACTCAAGGGAAAGATTTCATTTCAAAAGACAATCAATGCAATTTAAAGGGAAATATCTTGGTAGGGCTATATAGAACATCTAAATTCTGGTCAGCACTAAAATTGCCACAAGAGGTTCTGGACTCCTTTTACTAATATATTAGAAAATCATATTAATTTTGAAAAGCAAAGACTTTAGGGAAAAAAATATGCTAAGACATACAAATATGCATGCTAATATTCAAAATAAAAAAACAATGGGGGCATGCCAATAAATAAATTAGATTACTAAGGAGTCTATAGGTGTAACTTCTTTCTCTGCCATCAAGCAACCTGTGAGAGTTGCCTTATATTTTTCTCCATTAACTTTAAAATACCCTTCATCTGCCCTGACTTTACCAACAAATTAAATTCAGCATCCAAAGTCCTCCTAGATGAAAACTCAGACTAGCTGTTCAGCCCTATCTTCTTCTACATCTCTTCACCCACTTTCACTAAGATAAATGAAAAACATTTCTCTTCCTAGCACACACACCATATTTTCTTCTTTATGATTTTATTTACATTAACTAATCTGGTTCAAATTCTTCTCTAAAATATCAATCTATTTATCTATCTAATCTATCTGTCCACATGCATAGCCTAACATAATTTTTATTGTATATTTATGACATAAAATGTGTTTGCTAGATGTGCACAGCATTAAATTATTAAGTTAAACTAACAAACATGTCCATCAACTCACATAGTCATCATTTTTTATGAGAAATCTACTCAGCAATTTTCAAATATATAATAAATTAACTAAACTCAAAATGCTGTACAATAGGTCTCCAACACACACTCCTTTTAACTAAAACTGTATACTCTTTGATTAACATCTTCCCTTTCCTGTACATCACTCTTCCTCAGACTCTGGTAACCAGTATTCCACTCTATATTTCTTTACTTTTTTTTATATTATACTTTAAGTTCTGGGGTACATGTGCAGAATGTTCAGGTTTTTTACATAGGTATACATGTGCCATGGTGGTTTGCAGCACCTATCAACCCGTCATCTATATTAAGTATTTCTCCTAATGCTATCCCCCCCTTGCCCCACACCTACCAACAGGCCCTGGTGTGTGATGATCCCCTCCCTGTGCCCATGTGTTCTCATTGTTCAACTCTCACTTATGAGTGAGAAAATGGGGTGTTTGGATTTCTGCTCTTTGTTAGTTTGCTGAGAATGATGGTTTCCAGCTTCATTCATGTCCCTGCAAAGGACATGAACTCATCCTTTTTATGGCTGCATAGTATTCCATGGTGTATATGTGCCACATTTTCTTTATCCAGTCTATCATCGATGGGCTTTTGGGTTGGTTCCAAGTCTTTGCTACTGTGAACAGTGACACAATAAACATATGTGTGCATGAGTCTTTATATTAGAATGATTTATAATCCTTTGGGTATATACCCAGTAATGGGATGGCTGGGTCAAATGGTATTTCTAGTGCTAGATCCTTGAGGAATTGCCACACTGTCTTCCACAATGGTTGCACTAATTTACACTCCCACCAACAGTGTAAGAGTGTTCCTATTTCCCCACATCCTCTCCAGCATCTGTTGTTTCCTGACATTTTAATGATTGCCATTCTAACTGGTGTGAGATGGTAACTCAATATGGTTTTGATTTGCATTTCTCTAATGACCAGTGATAATGAGCTTTTTCTCATATGTTTGTTGGCTGCACAAATGTCTTCTTTTGAGAAGTGTCTGTTCATATCCTTTGCCCATTTTTTGATGGGGCTGTTTTTTTTTTCCCTGTAAATTTGTTTAAGTTCTTTGTAGATTGGAGTTATTAGCCCTTTGTCAGATGGATAGATTGCAAACATTTTCTCCCATTCTGTAGGTTGCCTGTTCACTCTGATGATAGCTTCTTTTGCTGTGCAGAACCTCCTTAGTTTAATTAGATCCTTAGTTTAATTAGATCCCATTTGTCAATTTTGGCTTTTGTTGCCATTGCTTTTGGTGTTTTAGTCATGAAGTCTTTGCACATGCCTATGTCCTGAAAGGTATTGCCTAGGTTTTCTTCTAGGGTTTTTATGGTTTTAGGTCTTACATTTAAGTCCTTAATCCATCTTGAGTTAATTTTTGTATAAAGTGTAAGGAAGAGATCCAGTTTCAGCTCTCTGCATATGGCTAGCCCGTTTTCCCAACATTTATTAAATAGGGATTCCTTTCCCCATTGCTTGTTTTTGTCAGGTGTGTCAAGATCAAATGGTTGTAGATGTGTGGTGTTATTTCTGAGGCCTCTGTTCTGTTCCATTCATCTATATATCTGTTTTGGTACCAGTACCACGCTGTTTTGGTTACTATAGACTTGTAGTATAGTTTGAAGTCAGGTAGTGTGATGCCTACAGCTTTGTTATTTTTGCTTAGGATTGTCTTGGCTGTGCAAGCTCATTTTTGGTTCCACATGAAATTTAAAGTAGGTTTTTCCAGTTCTGTGAAGAAAGTCAATGGTAGCTTGATGGTGATAGCATTGAATCTATAAATTACTTTGGGCAGTATGGCCATTTTCACGATATTGATTCTTCCTATCCATGAGCATGGAATATTTTTTCATTTGTTTGTGTCCTCTCTTATTTCCTTAAGCAGTGGTTTGTAGTTCTCCTTTAAGAGGTCCTTTGCGTCCCTTGTAAGTTGTATGCCTAGATATTTTATTCTCTTTGTAGCAATTGTGAATGGGAGTTCACTCATGATTTGGCTCTCTGTTTGTCTGTTCTTGGTATATAGGAATGCTTGTGATTTTTCCACATTGATTTTGTATCCTTATACTTTGCTAAAGTTACTTATCAGCATAAGGAGATTTGGGGCTGAGATGATAGGGTTTTCTAAATATAAAATCATGTCATCTGCCAACAGAGACAATTTGACTTCCTCTTTTCCTAATTGAACACCTTTTATTTCTTTCTCTTGCCTGATTGCCTTGGCCAGAACTTCCAATACTATGTTGAATAGGAGTGGTGAGAGAGGGCATCCTTGTCTTGTGCCGGTTTTCAAAGGGAATTCTTCCAGTTGTTGCCCATTCCGTATGATATTGGCTGTGGGTTTGTCATAAATAGCTCTTATCATTTTGAAATACGTTCCATCAATACCTAGTTTATTGAGAGTTTTTAGCATGAAGCACTGTTGAGTTTTGTCAAAGATATTTTCTGCATCTATTGAGATAATCATGTGGTTTTTTTCATTGTTTCTGTTGATGTGATGCATTACATTTATTGATTTGACTATGTTGAACCAGACTTGCCTCTCAGGGATGAAGCCAACTTGTACATGGTGGATAAGCTTTTTGATGTGCTGCTGGATTCGGTTTGCCAGTATTTTATTGAGGATTTTTGCATCAATGTTCATCAGGGATATTGGCCTGAAATTTTCTTTGTTTGTTGTGTCTCTGCCAGGTTTTGTTATTGGGATGATGCTGGCCTCATAAAATGAATTAGGGAGGAGTCCCTCTTTTACGATTGTTTGGAATAGTTTCAGAAGGAATGGTACCAGCTTCTCTTTGTACCTTTGGTAGAATTTGGCTGTGAATCCGTCTGGTCCCGGACTTTTTTTGGTTGGTAGGCTATTAATTACTGCCTCAACTTCAGAACTTGTTATTCTTCTAGTCAGGGATTCACCTTCTTCCTGGTTTAGTCTTGGGAGGGTGTATGTTTCCAGGAATTTATCCATTTCTTCTAGATTTTCTTTCTTTTTTTTTTTTCATTTCTCCTGTATATCTTTATTTTATGAAATACAAAAATCTAGTTCTTCACATTTTATGTTATTGAAATATTATCTAGCAAATAGCACAAGCTCAGCCATATTGGCAATATCTGTACTTTAACTGTACAATAAGTCTCCCACACTACATAAATTATTTGAATACTATATTTTGTTTCTTGAAATACTCAGCAGTGTTCTCCTATGCATCTTCTAGTGGTATTTTCTAAAAAAAAAAAGAAGTATGTTTATTTTGTCTCCAAATTGATTTTTCTGTATTTTGATTATGAAATATTTCATGCATGCATTTATAAAACGTGACTAAACATTTTAAAGAATAACAAAATAAGATGATGTATACCACTTCCCAGCTTAATAACTAGAACATAATGATTTCTAAAATCTACACGAGCCTATCTCTTTTCCTTACACAATCGCCCCCACCCCCTTGCCGAGTTAGCTATAGTCCAAATTTTGTGTTAATCATTCTCTCGTTTTCTTTTGTTTTATCACTTTCACTAGTTAAGGTATGGATTGGTCACCACAGCAAAGACGAGAATAGCAACAATTTC
The DNA here is from genome assembly GCF_028885655.2 of Pongo abelii. NCBI lineage: Eukaryota > Metazoa > Chordata > Mammalia > Primates > Hominidae > Pongo > Pongo abelii. The sequence goes on from NC_072008.2 coordinate 98,928,975, forward strand.
AACAAGATAGAAATAGGCTGGTATAGTGGCTCCTTCATCACCATGCCCCTGACTCTTTCTATCTCTTCTCTGCCATTTCCAGCACTGGAACTTTGTAGTTCAAGATGGCTCCCCCATCTCCCTCCGTCCATTCTGTACCGCAGCTAGCTGCTCAAGGAAAGGAAAAAGTGGAAGGCATATGTACTTAAAAATTATTCTATTACTTTCCTGGATTTAAGAGTATTCAGATTTTCTATTTCAACATCAAACAATTGCATTTTTAAAAAGAAATTTATGTGTTCCATGTCAAATTTAGTAGTGTGTGGTTGTTTATAATATTTTCTTATATCTATTTAATTTCTATAGTATTTATAGTTATATGTCTTTATTTCTAACATTTTCCTTGTTCTTTTAAAACATTTTTCAAATAATCTTTCCAAACTATGTCTATTTTATTAGTCTTACAAGTCTTGTCAAAGAACCAACTTCTGACTCCTTTCACCCTCTCTATTTAATGTATATTTCACATTATTTGTAATAGTTTTCTTTATTACCTTGTTCTGTCTACTTTATTGGTGTATTTAGGCTCTTGCTCTTTTGCTAATTTTTAAAATCTGACCTTTACCTTATTAGTTTTGAGTTTTTCCTCTCTTCCAAAGTAAGGATTTAAGGATATGAATTTGTTTCTTCTTCTAGATTTTCTAGTTTATTTGCACAGAAGCATTTATAGTATTCTCTGATGGTAGTTTGTATTTCTGTGGAATCAGTGTTGATATCCCCTTTAACATTCTTTATTGCATCTATTTGATTCTCCTCTCTTTTCTCCTTTATTAGTCTTGCTAGTGGTCTATTTTGTTGATTGTTTTCAAAAAACTAGCTCCTGAATTCATTGATTCATTGATTTTTTGAAGGGTTTTTCCTGTCTCCATCTCCTTCAGTTCTGATCTGATCTTAGTTATTTCTTGTCTTCTGCTCACTTTTGAGTTTGTTTGCTCTTGCTTCTCTGGTTCTTTTAATTTTGATGTTAGGGTGTCGATTTTAGATCTTTCCTGCTTTCTCTTGTGGGCATTTAGAGCTATAAATTTCACTCTACACACTGCTTTAAATGTGTCCCAGAGATTCTGGTACGTGGTGTGTTTGTTCTCATTGATTTCAAAGAACATCTTTATTCCTGCCTTAATTTCATTATTCACCCAGTAGTCATTAAGGAGCAGGTTGTTCAGTTTTTTTTGCTGGCAAGGTGGCCGAACAGGAACAGCTCCAGTCTGCAGCTCCCAGCGAGATCGACACAGAAGGCAGGTGATTTCTGCATTTCCAACTATGGTACCTGGTTCATCTCATTGGGATTGGTTGGGCAGTGAGTGCAGACCACAGAGGGTGAGCTGAAGCAGGGTGGGGCATTGCTTCACCAGGGAAGTGCACAGTGTCAGGAGATCTCCCTCCCCTAGCCAAGGGAAGCTGTGAGAGACTGTACCGGGAGGAATGGTGCACTCTGGCCCAGATACTGTGCTTTTCCCATGGTCTTCACAACAGGCAGACCAGGAGAGTCCCTCTGGTGCCTACGCTACCAGGGCCCTGGGTTTCAAACACAAAACTGGGTGGCCATTTGGGCAGACACTGAACTAGTTGCAGGAGTTTGTTTTTTTCATGCCCCAGTGGCTCCTGGAATGCCAGCAAGACAGAACCATTCACTCTCCCGGAAAGGGGGCTGAAGCCAGGGAGCCAAGTGGTCTGGCTCGTCAGGTCCCACCCCCATGGAGCCCAGCAAGCTAAGATCCATTGGCTTGAAATTCTCACTGCCAGCACAGCAGTCTGAGCTCAACCTGGGATGCTCGAGCTTGGTAGGGGCAGAGGCGTCTGCCACTGCTGAGGCTTGAGTAAGTGGTTTTCCCCTCACAGTGTTAACAAAGCCACTGGGAAGTTCGAACTGGGTGGAGCCCACCACAGCTCAGCAAGGCCACTGTGACCAGACTGCCTCTCCAGACTCTTCCTCTCTGGGCAGGGCAACCCTGAAAAAAAAGGCAGCAGCCCCAATCAGGGACTTATAGATAAAACCCCCATCTCCCTGGGACAGAGCACCTGGAGGAGGGGGTGGCTGTGGGCACAGCTTCAACAGACTCAAACATATCCCACTGGTAAACTCAGTCATAATATGTAATTTTTTTTATTATGCCACTGAATTCCATTTGTGAGTGTATTGCTGAAAATTTTTGCATCGATATTAATAATATATTCTTCTGTAGTTTTTTTTCTGGCAGTCTTTTTATTTGGCTTTGGTATCAGGCTAACTATGTGCTCATATAATTAGTAAAGAATTCTTTCTTCCTCTTCAATTGTTTGAAAGATTTTAAAAAGGGTTGGTGCTAATTGTTCTTTAGATGTTTTTTTGAACTCACCAGTGAAGCCATCTGATCTTGAGATTTTCTTTCTTGGGAGGTTTTTGATTACTGATATAATCTTCTTGCTTGTATATTCAAATTTTGTATTTTCATGATTAAGTTTTGATAGATTGTGTTTCAAGAGATTTCTATATTTCCTCTAGGTTATCCAATGTGTTCCTAGAATACAGGCATGGTTTCACAAAGGAAAACCAATCAGTACATTAATGGAATAAAAGTGAAAAAAACTACATGATTATCTCAAATGAGGCTGAAAAAGTATTTTTTGAAGTTTGAAACATTTTATTTATTTATTTTTTCTCTTCTTTAAAATCATTGTAAGTACATGGTAGGTGTATATATTTATGGAAAACATGAGATGTTTTAATTATGCCATGTAAAATAAACACATAATGGAGGATGGGGTGTCCATTCCCTCAAGCATTTATCCATTGATTTACAAACAATCCAATTACACTTGAGGTTATTTTAAAATTTACAATTAAGTAATTATTTATTATAATCACTCTATTGTGCTATTGAATAGTATACCTCATTAATTCTTTCTATTTTTTTGTACCCATTAACCATCCCCACCTCAACCTCATCCCCACCCTACCCTTCCCAGCCTCTAGTAACCATCCTTCTACTCTTTGTGCTTATGAATTCAATTGTTTTGAGTTTTAGATCCCACAAATAAGTGAGAATATGCAATGCTTGTCTTTCTATGCCTGGCTTATTTCACATAATAATTACCAGTTCCATCCACGTTGCTGCAAATGACTGGATCACATTCTTTTTTATGGCTGAGTAGTACTCCATTGTGTATATGTACATTTTCTTTATTCATTGCCCTGTTGATGGACACTTAGGTTGCTTCCCAATCTTGGCTATGGTGAACAGTGCTGCAACAAACATGAGAGTGCAGATATCTCTTTAACATGCTAATTGTCTTTCTTTTGGATATATATGCAGCAGCGGGATTGTGTGATCATATAATACCTCAATTTTTAGTTTCTCGAGAAACCTTCAAACTGTTCTCAGTAGTGGTTGTAAAATGCATTCTATCTCTCCTGCCTCCCTGTAAGACGTGTCTTGCTTCCCCTTTGACCTTTCACCATGATTGTAAGTTCTCTGAGGCCTCCCAGACATGTTTCCTGTAAATCCTGTGGAACTGGGAGGTCAATTAAACCTCTTTTCTTCATAAATTACCCAGTCTCAGGTAGTTTTTTATAGCAGTGAGAGAACAGACTGATATACTTTCCTTCTTTTTTTAATGGCAGAGGAGCCCCACTCCATAGCCACTACCATTCCTGGCCATGAGGAGTACTGCCAGATTGCCAAGGATGTTCCCTTAAGAACCAAAGTGTCATATGTCAGCTTGTCATGAATACTGCTTGACCTGATACTCACTCTTTAGGGTAGTGGGCTCCCTGCTGGTCCAGGACAGGTCCAAAAATACCATCAAAGTGTCAAGTTCTTGAGATGGGGACCTCAAGACCCAGCTTGGTGTTCTATGTCCCTGTGGCTTTGCTTGTACCTAAGGTAAAAGACAAAGTCCCTTTTACTTTTTCCTCTGCTTTTCTCAAGCAGAAGGAGTTTTGCCCCACAGCCACCACATCTGGTAATGTGCTTAGTCTCACCTAAATCCAGTAAGTCTCAGAGGCTCACCCAAGGCCTTTGATGTAGTACCTGTGTATCGCTGCTGGTTATTCAGGGCCCATGGGCTCTTCAGTTAGCAGGTGACAAATACTGACAGCACTGTGTCCTCCCCTTTAAGGCAGTGTGTTCTCTTCTGACATAGGATATGTCTGGATCTGTCCGGGAGCTAGGGCCTGGAATGGAGGGCCTCATGACTCTAAGTGGTGCCTTACCTTGCTGTGGCTGAGCTAGTATCTAATATGCAGGATAAAGTCCTCTCCTCTCTTTTTTCTAAAGTAGAAAAATGGAATCTCCTTTAGATTAGTGAGTTTTGCTGACTGAGGTTAGGGGAGGGATGGAGCCAGCACTCCCTTGGCTGCCCCAGCTGGTATCTCAGTATGTCGCCTGCATCCCCAGTCCACTGGCTCTGGGCCAAGTTCAGCCCTAGACCTTGCTTAAGAGCTGCAATACTTATAGCCTAGACTGTCTATCAAGTTTACTTGGAGACACAGAGTGTTGTAGACCTTGGTGGCAAGGTATGTGGGCACTCAAGTTTGAACCACTTGGATCTGCAAACTCTCTCTTGCTAGGGCTGGTTTAAATGCTCCCTCTGTGGGGAGGCGTTAGCTGCATTTGATCCATTTTATCTTTCTGTTTTTTTTTTTTTTTTTAAATACTTTAAGTTTTAGGGTACATGTGCACAATGTGCAGGTTAGTTACATATGTATACATGTGCCATGCTGGTGTGCTGCACCCATTAACTCATCATTTAGCATTAGTTATATCTCCTAGCTATCCCTCCCCGCTCCCCCCACCCCACAACAGTCCCCAGAGTGTGATGTTCCCCTTCCTGTGTCCATGTGTTCTCATTGTTCAATTCCCATCTGTGAGTGAGAACATGCGGTGTTTGGTTTTTTGTCCTTGTGATAGTTTACTGAGAATGATGATTTCCAGTTTGATCCATGTCCCTACAAAGGACATGAACTCATCATTTTTTATGGCTGCATAGTATTCCATGGTGTATATATGCCACATTTTCTTAATCCAGTCTATCATTGTTGGACATTTGGGTTGGTTCCAAGTCTTTGCTATTGTGAATAGTGCCGCAATGAACATACGTGTGCATGTGTCTTTATAGCGGCATGATTTATAGTCCTTTGGGTATATACCCAGTAATGGGATGGCTGGGTCAAATGGTATTTCTAGTTCTAGATCCCTGAGGAATCGCCACACCGACTTCCACAATGGTTGAACTAGTTTACAGTCCCACCAACAGTGTAAAAATGTTCCTATTTCTCCACATTCTCTCCAGCACCTGTTGTTTCCTGACTTTTTAATGATTGCCATTCTAACTGGTGTGAGATGGTATCTCACTGTGGTTTTGATTTGCATTTCTCTGATGGCCAGTGATGATGAGCATTTTTTCATGTGTCTTTTGGCTGCATAAATGTCTTAAACGTTAGACCTAAAACCATAAAAACCCTAGAAGAAAACCTAGGTATTACCATTCAGGACATAGGCATGGGCAAGGACTTTATGTCTAAAACACCAAAAGCAATGGCAACAAAAGCCAAAATTGACAAATGGGATCTAATTAAACTAAAGAGCTTCTGCACAGCAAAAGAAACTACCATCAGAGTGAACAGGCAACCTACAAAATGGGAGAAAATTTTTGCAACCTACTCATCTGACAAAGGGCTAATATCCAGAATCTACAATGAACTCCAACAAATTTACAAGTAAAAAACAAACAACCCCATCAAAAAGTGGGCGAAGGACATGAACAGACACTTCTCAAAAGAAGACATCTTTCTGTTTTAACAGGACAGTGCTGAGTTCAATGTCTCACAATTGCTATGTTCTTCCTCCCTCAGTGCCCAGAAATATGCTCTACACCAAACTGCAGCTGCAGGAGGTGGGGGACAGATGGTGTCAGCAACTCAGGGCTGCTTTTTCCATCTCCTCAGTCCCTCTTTCGGTCATATAAAGTTAAAATAAGATACTATTAGTACTCTCCTGATTTGGGGGTTTTATGAAGGTTTTTTTTTTTTTTTTTTCCTGTGTATATAGTTGTTAACTTGGTGTCCTTGTATGGGGAATGATCAATGGAGATTTCTATTCTGCTGTCTTGCTCCACCCTCTCTGACAAAATATTTAACAAAATTTACCACCTGTTCTTATGGAAAACACTAATTAAACTAGGAATAGAAAGAAACTGCATCATGATAAAGTCATATATGAAAACCCCACAGCTAATATCACACTTAATGGTGAAAGACTGAAATCTTCTCCCATATATTCAGGAAAAAGAAGGATACCTTGCCACTTCTATTCAACATAGTATTGGAAGTTCTAGCGAGAACAATTGGACAGGAAAAAAGAAATAAAGATACCCAAATGGGAAAAGAAAATGTAAAATGATCTGTTTCCTAATAACATAATTCTATATGTAAAGAACTATAAATGTTGCACAGTAAAAGTGTACAAAGATAATAAATTCAGCAAAGTTGCAGGATAAAAAATTAACATGCAAAATCAGTTGCATTTATATACACAAAAATGAACGGCTTAAAAAGTAAATTAACAAAACAAAATGATAATACTACCCAAAGCAACCTGCAAATTTAATGCAATCTCTATCAAAATCTCAGTGTCATTTTTGCAGAAATAGAAAAATATTGAAAATGCATTTGAAATACCAAGAGACCCCAAGTAGCCAAAACAATCTTGAATGAGGCATCCAAATTTGGAGGACTTGTCCATGTCCTGATTGTGAAACATATTAAAAAGCTGCAGTGGTTAAAATAGTGCAGTACTGGCATAAGAGCAGACATATAAACCAATGGAATATAAAATATTTTTTATTCCCCAAATAAATCCTTACATATGAGGCAATTGATTTTTGACAAAGGTGCCAAAAACATTCAATAGAGAAAGAAGTATCATTTCAACAAACAGAAGTAGGAAAACTGGATATCCACGTTCAAAACAATGAAGGTGGACCCATACCTTACCTCATATATTAATATAAAATTTACTTCAACATGCATCAAAGACCTAAACATAAGAGCTAAAACTATAAAACTCTTAGAAGAAATCATAGAAGAAAATCTTCATGACACTGGATTTGGTGATGAGTTTTGTTGTTAACATCAAAAATAGAAACAACAAATTAAAAAATAGATGAATTGGACTTCATTAAAACTAAAGGCTTTTATGCAACAAAGGATGCTATTGAAATAGTGAGAAGACAACCCACATAATGGCATTAATATGGGCAAATCAAATATCTGATAAAGGCTTTATATTAAGAATATATAATTAATTCCTATAACTCCACAGTAAAAATCAAAAATTCAAAAATATGAAAAGTACTTGAATAGGCATTTATCCAAAGAAAATATGCAAATGACCAGTTAGCACATGAAATGGTGCTCAACATTATATCCTTAGAGAAATGCAAATCAAATTCGCAATGAGTTAGCATGTTACACACATCACAATGACTATCATCAAGAAACATGGAATATAAAAATTATTGGTAAAGATATGGAGAAACTGAAATGCTTGTTCATTATTGGTGTGAATGTAAAATGGTATGTAGCTGCACAGAAAGCAGTATGGTGGCTCTCCAAAAATATAAATATAGAATTATCACATAATCGGGAATTCTACTTTTAGATACATACTACAAAAAAGACTTAAAGCAGGGACTCAAACAAATACTTACATACCAATTTTTACAGCAGCATTATTTACAATAGCCAAAAGATGGAAACAACCTAAATGTCTGTCACAGATAAATGGATAAACAAATGTAGTATATACATACAACAGAATACTGTTGAGCCCTAGAAGGTAATGAAACTCTGATACATGATACAATATGAATGCACCTTGAAAACATTCTACATTAAATAAGTCAGAAGCAAATTGACAAATATTGTATAATTATTCTTATAAGAGGTACCCAGAATTGGCAATTCAGAGAATCAGAAAGTAAAACAGATGTTACCAGAGGCTTGGCAGATGGGGCAGTGGGTAGTCATTGATTAGTGGGTTCAGAGTTTTAGTTTGAGATGTTGGAAATGGTTTGGAAATGAATAGTGTTGATGATTGCACAACATTGTGAACATACTGATGCCACTGAATTTGTGCTCTTATAAACAGTTAATACAGTAAGTTTTATGTTTTATATGTTTTACCACAATAAAAAATTAAGTATAAAACATTTTGAAAATTTGCTAGGTGAGATAAATTAATTTCCATTATTCTTATTACAACTAAGTATTTTTCATATGTTCATGTCTATGCCAATGGCAAATATTCTATTGATGTGTTCACCCTTCTTTTACTGATTTGTATAGGCTTTTTAAACATTAAAGTTAAGTTATTAGTGTGTAAAGATAAAATTGTTCATGCTCAATTATTTTCTGTATATCTGTCTAGTCCCAGCACAACTTCTGAAATGTCTTACTTATTGTAGAATGTTAATAAATTTTAATAGAGCTTGCCTTTATTATTTTTTTAAAAATGTTTTGACTATTCTTTCTCTTACATATCCTTTTAGATCAATTTCAGGGTGATGTAAAAATTTCAAACATCCCCTGGGAATTTTGACTTCTTCGATTTATTTTTTGACTTTTTTGATTTACAGCTTCAATGCTGTAAATTATTTTGGAAATAAATCATATCTTTTTTATTAGTTTTCTTTTGCTGCTGTTAATTACCACAATTTGACAGTTTACAAAAGCAAGAACTTTTTATTTTACAGTTCTATAGGTCAGAAGTCTGAAGCAGATTTCACTGGGCTAAAAGCAAGATTCTGAGAGGGCTATATTCCTTTCTGGGTACTGTAGGAGAGGATTAATATTCTTGCTCATTTGGATTGTTGGGAGAATTCCATCCCTTGTGGTTTTTGGATTGAGGTTTCCATTTTCTTATGGGATGTTTGCTAGGGAAAACTTTCCAGCTTCTAGAGCCTGCCACATTCCTTGACTTGTGGCCCCTTTTCTCCACCTTCAAAGTCATCAATAGCTTCTTGAGTCCTTCTCATGTAGCATTTACATGACTTACACTTCTGTCTTTCTCCTCCAATTTTAAGAGCACATGAGATTACACTGTGCCTACCAAGATAGTCTCATGTAAGCCCCCTCTTTTAAGGTTAGCTGATTGCACACCTTAATTCCATATGCAATCTTCAATCTTTTTTACCATGTAAGGTAATATATTCACAGGTTCCAGGGATTAAAATATGGACATAATGGAGGGGGGCATTATTCTGCCTAGCACATCTTTATAATATTACTCTTCCTATAAAAGAAGACAAAATATTTCACCATATACTTGTCTATGTATTTTTTTTTATTCAGTATTTTGTTTTGTTTTTTGGTGTTTTGTTTTGCTTTATATTTTTGTAGTTTTCCTCTCAAGGGGACTTTATGTTTTAGGCTGCCTGTACTTTTCTCTTTTTTTACAGAAAATGTTTTTTGAGTTTTCACAGTGCCTAATATAAAATACTCACTAAATGTTTGTTAAATGAATGAATTTTGCTTTCTATGTGGTGATTGATGATATATACCAAAAATATTATGTGTACATTCATTTTACATTCAATTACTTTACTAAACTTTTATATATTCCACATACAGTCTCTCAGGTATTCTAAAAAGCCCTAAGCCACTTCCCAGGGTTTTCCAGCAATCTAGTGCATTCGTGTTGAATTAAAATTTAACATTTGTCTGCATACATGTCATTTTCTCTGACACTGACTGTATGAAGAACTATGATCTCACACATGCACTACTACCAGAGTTTACTGGGTTCTTATACTGTGTTCATCATTTAATTTGTTGAGAATAAACCTTTCACAAAGCAACCTGCTAACTCAGTTCCTGCCGTTATTCACTCTGATAAGGGAGAAATTTGGGTGTCGGTGTGAAAGGGGGAGTGCCATTTTCTGATCAACTAGAAAATGGTCACATTTCCCTTAAAAGATGGCTAATGCAAATTTCTAGTTGGGAGAAATTCTGCATTCTTAATCAATAGACAGGCTACAAGGAAAGGAAAAATTATTCCTTTTAGTTTTTCAAGTGTATAGTTCTGCAGCATTTCAAGCACAAAATATGTGTCATTCACCGATGGCTATTCTTGGTCCAGAAATTAAAATGGTACTGGAAAATCTTCCCCAGACATGGCTTTATGGAGACTTTAAGTATGAGCTTTAACTAATGTTATGAGTTTGCACCTTTATCTGCATTGGTATGCATATTTTAGTAAGAGGTTGGGAGAAGCAATGTATAGCTTTGCTACTCAAATTCCATTTTAAAACAAAAATAGATAAAACTTAGTGATTTAACTGTGCACTCATTTTCTGATAAGATCTACAAATGATAATGTTTATCATTCAAAGGTAAATGTAGAAAACACATCATATAAGATTCAAAATCGATAAAGATTTTAAGAAAAATATATTGGTGTCTGTGTCTCTGTTTCAATTTATGAAGAGTAAAAGACATTCTATAGTTTTTGTATTTCCAAAAGAACAATTCTTATAACTTTATAGCCTCTTATTAAGTCAAGAGTAGGTTGGGCAACTCAGTGACTTTCTTCCCTTTAACAAATGACACAGCTCTAAGAGGAACACAAATGTATATTGAGAGTGGTGGGGAAAGTTAGACAATGTTCTGTTAAATGACACTTTATTTCAGAATTATTGGGTCTCTGATGATTCCAAGAAGCATTACATAAAGTAATGTATAATTACTAAATCTGCTAGTCATGAATATCAAATACTATGTATACGTCCATATTTTGAGTGGTATCCAGCAAATATTTACTATATGAGGTGATATGTGCTATAACAAAAGCATGCAAAATAAAAGACATCCAAGAGATAAAATCGCTAACATTTATTTTTTTACTGTGTGCCCTTTTTGGCAATTATTTTTACCAGTAACCTAACATCAATGTAGCAACTAATATTTAAATAATATACTTTACAAAACACTTTTTAACATATATACTCATTTAACTATTTGTGTGACTTTTTGAAATATTTTTTCCCAGAGGAGATGATGGTTTTAATCAATAAGAAGTAAGATTTTTTCTTTCTCTCTCACAATGTTAGAACATTTATGAAATTGCAGTCCAGATACATAGGTGTATTGTGACCATATAATATTTGAAAAATAATGGTCTTTTGCTGTTGGTGGTGTGTGTGTGTGTGTGTGTGTGTGTGTGTGTTTTATCTCACCATGTATATTGTTCAGTTACACATTTAACTAGTATTCATGGAGTGATTTCAATATATCAACACACTTTCAGAGAGGTGGGTGAATCCAGTAGTAATCAAGACAAAGTTTTTCTTTTCCTGTCTTCTAGTGTGAAAGACATACACAAATTTAATTAACAAATAAATGTATGTGTTAGAAATTAGGGAAAATAAAGCAATAAAAGGATAGAAAGGGAGTAGACAGAGGGGTGCTATTTTAGCTAGAATCATTAGCAAAAGCTCTGAAAAGGCAACATTTGATCTGTGACCTGAACAAGGAAAAAGAGATAGGCACATGGGCACTAAAAGCATAAGAAATGAAGTGCACAGTGGCTCTGATGCAAGAGTAAGCTTGACCTGTTTGAGGAACAAGAGTAAGGCCAACTCTGTCTCCTAACACTGATTCTTATACTGGTATCCCAGAGAAAAACTTTATGTAAACATTACAAGCACTTACCCTGTCAGTAGATTGGTAACAACATCCTTATACAGAAGGAACAACATATTAGTTTTATTAGTTACCTGACTTGAAGTATCAAGTGAATAAAGAAAGAAAATTCAAACCAAAAAATTTCAAAACTTGCTATCATAATTTAACATTGACTATACTAATTTTTCTGTGCCTACTAACATTTATGGATATATGCAAATACAGTTATAATATTCATGTCTTAAGGCATTTATTACCCCTATCTTTGTCAAAATTGAACTCTGCTAGCTGTATTAAGAACAAATTATCAAACAAAGATGACCCTCTCTATTAATTTATAGACAACTGAAAACAGAAACATTGGTTTCTTAAATAAAAGGTATGGTTGTGCAAGTGACAGAATCTTGAACCCAGCTAACTTACGAAAAAAATGATAGATTTTTATGCTAATGTTTAATGGAGGAAAAATTCTAAAATATATCTGAGTTTTAGGGTGGTTTAAACAGAAGCTTAAATGATGTCATTGGGGTCTGGTTTGTCTCTTTCTCTAAACTCAGCATCCTCTATGTTGTTCCATTCTCAGGCAGACTCTCCAGGTAAAAATAGCAAAATGGCTGCTGGAAGATACAGGCTTTAATCTTTACAAAAGCACATCCAAATAATAATAATAATAATAAAACATGGCCATGCTGCAGAAGTCTGGGTAGCACCAGGCAAATTATGGTCAATATAAATGGTGCCCCAATAGATGGGCAATGCATGTGCAACTTTGTGCCGTGTTCCTGAAAACAATGACCTTGATCTCTCTCTCTCCTCCCTTCCCCCAGTCAAAGTCTGAAGATTTATTCTCATTGATTCTCATTGAGATCTATTAGAATCTCTAAACTAATCAATGAGTTGATTGACTTAGATCAACTGGGTTACAAATTCAGCCAAAGCACAAGGTGTGAATTGAGGGTGGAGTGGACTTAATAATCAGAGGTAAATTATGGGCAGGAAAGATGTACACCACAGTTAGGAAATTACTTATTTCTTATAAATGCTTCTGTAAACTTTCACCCCCATCCTCCGGCCCCCTAATGCATCCTCAACCCTCACTTTCATCAGATAAGCCATCATCCATCCATGACTATGGAGAAGTTTATAATTATCTGTCACAACCACCTTCAACATTCCATCACCATCTCAAAGATATCTTTTCTTCTGTTCAAGGCCACTACCATTTGTGTCTTTTACCTAATCCCCGAACTCATCTCCTCCAAGACCTTAAACTCTTTCCGGTAGTTTTAATCTCTCTTACTGATGTATTCTCTATTATTCTATAAAAGTACAAGGGAATCTTATAAAAATAATAAATACTATTTTCAATGCTTGTTCCCTCTAGCTACCTACTAATCACTTCTCCTAGTCTCATCTAAACACCTCAAAATTATAGTTGATATTCACTCTTTACTTATTCACCTCCCATTCTCTCCTCGTTTCTCTTTAATCTGTTTTTTTTTGTCCAAAATATTACAGCTAAACTAGTTTCATTAAGATTTTCAGTGACCTCCATATTATAACACCCAATAATTTTTTTTTTTTTAGTATTTCCTTCACTAAACTTCTCTTTGACATTAATTACTGTTGATTGGTTCTACCTTTTTAAAACTTTCAATTATCTTGGCTTCTGGGACGCTATGTTGTCTTGACTACTTTGTCTGTCTCAGTCATGGGTTCATCTTCCTTCATCCAAGAAATAAATGATGGTGTTGATGACAATCCCATCCTTGGTTCACGGTTCACTACTCATCTCCATACTACACACGTGGTGTTTTTTTGTTTGTTTGTTTGTTTGTGTGTTTGTTTTTTGAGATGGAGTTTTGCTCTTATTGTCCAGGCTGGAGTACAATGGCATGATCTTTGCTCACCACAACCTCCACCTCCCAGGATCAAGCGATTCTCCTGCCTCAGCCTCCTGAGTAGCTGTGATTCACAGGCATGGGCCACCACACCCGGCTAATTCTGTATTTTTAGTAGAGACAGGTTTTCTTCATGTTGATCAGTCTGGTCTCGAACTCCCAACCTCAGGTGATCCACCTGCCTCGGCCTCCCAAAGTGCTGGGATTACAGGCGTCAGCCACCGCACCCAGCCTCATACTACACACTTATGTTTGGTATCATCTATTCACTATCATTAGGATCTTAATCCCCAAATAGAGATTTTCTACTCTAACTTCTCAAGCTTTTGTATTCATTTTTCTGAGGTTTTGGAGACATTTCAAAGCTAGATTTCTCATAGGCACAAAACATTCTAACATTTCCAAAACTAAAGCTCCTAATCATTGTCCCAAATATTTCCTTCTCTTTAATATTTCTTGGTTGATGGCACTATAATCCATGTATTTACAGAACTTAGAAAAGAGAAAACCATGCTAGATTCCTCATTCTCTATTATTATCACAGTTGTTCTCAAATTATTAAGTTATTATCAAATGATGTTGACTTTATTTTATAAGCATTTTGCAAATAGCTTTCTACTTTTCTCACTTGTGTTATTTATTAATTCAAATACTCATTAATTTTTGCCTATACTACTGGAAGCGGCCTCCTAAATGGTCTCCTTGACTCAACTTTTCTCCATCTCTAACCCATTCTACACATCACCAAGAGCTATCATAAAAAATCTGATCAAGTTACTTCCATGCTTAAAACTTTCAAAATTTTATTGTGATTTTCAAATTAAAGTACAAAATTCTTAGCATACAAGATCCTACCTAGATTTCTAGCTTTATTTTACACCACTTTCTACTTCACACTTTTAATTTCCAGCAGTGACAAACCTGTTTTCCTTGTAGTCAACACATAAACCTTGACAATTCACTTTTAGGACATTGTGCATGCTGTACCCCACTCCTCCATGTGCATAACATACTTTAATGCCTTATACATATTTCTATCAGTGTACTTATCACTAGTTTGATAACTTTGTTTGTGTTTGTCTACCGAATTAGATTGTGAAAGTAATAATGAGTTCTCTGTTGTGATCCTTGAGAGAGCTTCCAATAAAAATCACTCACATTCTCCACCCGATTCTGAAAATATTGAGAACAAAAACAAATGGTAAAATTGGTAGCCAATCTATTATCTTTATTGCTGTGAGGGGCTAAGTTGTAAGTGGAAACCTTACTTTGAGAAACAAAAGAATATGCTGAATTAACCCCACAATCAGGCAGACTTACCCATCCAGTCACTGTCACTCCAGGTCCAGTTTTCTACTCGAAATGGAAACATTGCTCAGGTAAAAATTAAGGAAGGGCAGAAGAGAACTGGCAACTCTGGGGAAAGACTCACCTAGAAGAAGCAAAAGAAGAATATAGCCTATGCATTCCTAGTTATTGCTTCCAAATTTAACAAACAAGTCATGCATGGTTCCCAGAAACAGTGATTAAAGGTCCAGCATGGAGAAAGGACTAGAATGTGCTTAAGTAAAAATGCTTCCTTATGAAAACTCCAGGGTCAGGAAATATGTTTCTCTTGTAATATTATTAATCGTTTTATTTCCAGGGTTTAGTTCATGGGCCTGATACACAGTCAATCCTTAATGATTTCTGAAAGAATAAACTTAATGTTAAATGTATAACCAACTGCAAGAGGGATGAAAAATATAAACAACTGCAATGAAAGTAACAACTGTCAACCAAGAAGATACTTTCAGAACATGCTTTTAAAGTATATGTAATTTTTTAAAAAGTAGATTAGTACTGGGCATACATTTACAATGAATTGCTGTTTTCCTACAATGTCTTATGATAAAAAAAAGAAGTAGCTTAGAGGTAGCAGATAACTTGTTTTGACAAGAAAGTTATAAGTGTTTTGAATTTTTTTTCTGATATTGATAAGATGTTATATTTGAAGGCTGAGCAAATTGGCTGCTGGGATCTTGATAATCCAATAAATGGACTTTCTGCCTAGGCTAAATTTTCATAAAATGTATTTTTATAATTTCTTAGAGGCATATTTTAGTTGCTTTTGAATGTGCTACTTTGAATGTCATGAGTTTCAACAGACTATAATCAGTGCTCTCTGAAGCAAGCAATTTTGCCTGTTATTTCAGCACTTTGATTAATTGCATGTTGACAGATCACATGCCGACCTGAAGAAATAGTCTTTGCATGTTGTTCATTCAGGCTGATAGCTGGACTCCCTTTTTATATTTTTCTTTCACATGCCTTGAAACTCAGGTCTGAGCTTCCCATTTTAGTTTTGCTCATGCTGTAATATTTACTGGAAATAGTAATTTGAGTTAAAGGTGCATTCCTCTGCTAGGATTTAAATCTTTTCTTTTCATTGTAGTGTATCTTAGAGGGACACGTCGTGATTAATCCTTACTTTTAGCCGCAGCTTCTAGTTAATAATATAAATTATTTGGTTGGAAATCTAGGTTCTATAATATTGTATTTTTATATCTATTGAAACTATAAAATGTGTGACAAAGTATTTTGAGAATTTTATTTCAATAGAAATAAAATTGAAATTTATTTCAATAGATATTTACTGAACATTTTCTTTGTGTAGGATATATCAAGCTGGGTACATGGACAAATACAACTGTCTACTAGTAAGGAATTTAAACCAAATTAGGTATCTGAAGACAAATTCTTAAATGTCAAACAGGCAGAATGTGACAAATTTGATGAATTAACACACATAGAGCTTACTATTAATTCTCAAAACAAGGTAGATTATATCCAATTTGGGATACCCAATATCCAATAATGGGATGTTTCCATTAAAAATTGCTGCATAACAACTCATCCCAAAGTTTTGTGGCATAAAACAATTAACATTCAATTATGCTTATTATTACAGAGCAATAACTGTAGCCTCAGCTAGGGTGGATTAAATAGCTTTAGGTTTCTCAAACAGCTAGCTGTGGCTGGGATAACTTAAAGGGTTACATATGTCTGGGGTATTGACTCTGGCTATTGGCTGAAATTTTTTTCCCTCTCTGTTTTGTCTGCCAAGACTGTAATGTCCTATATGTCTTTTTCACTCATGTATCTTTTACGTATAATGGGATGGCCAGAATAACAAGGGCTGGCCAAGCATCTCTCTCTCTCCGCACAGCCCCTCAATGTTGGAAGCTTGGGTTTCTTTATACCATGATAGTTCTAGATAGTCAAACTTCTTTCACAGCAGTAGACTTACCCCAGGGCCAACAATCCAAGTCTCGGGGTGGAAGCTGCTGATTTCTTAAGGCCCAGATCTGGGACCTGTCACAGTGTCACTTCTATCATTTTATATTAAACTAATCACAGAGCCTAGAGAAATTAAAGGGGAGGACACATAGACCCCACCTCTCAGTGAGAGAAGTACCAACATATTTATGGCAATCCTTACTAGCTAAAGGGGATAAGAAAAGCCCTAAGAGAAGAGGTAGCATCTGAAATTGTTTTTAGAGGATAGGGAGAATTTTGACAGGCAACATAATATGATAGGTATTTAAGGTAATGAGATGCACATGAGTACACATGAAGGTAAAAAATCAAAGTGACTGACATATCCAGAAACAGTAGACTAGCAGTTTATAATGTCTATGGAATCACATACAAATAATATACACGTGGTTGAAAACTGCAAATAGTTAAAATAATTGGTCTAAAGGTTTTGCACCTCCTAATAGAACACAACATTTAAACTCTTCCTCTGATCAAGTGGTAATATCTAATTTTTCTTCTTTTATCAGATGTTTTTCAGATATCTTCTTTATATTGGATATCAGTGAGTCAGATCAGTTGCAGCTTGAGTTAAAATCACTAGTCAGCATTTATTTTTACTGGAGAGTAATTAGACTGAAAGAAATACTGCATATATATTTCTCTGAGACATAAATTGCCTGCTTTAGTAGAATATTTCAAGCCCTGGTCAATTGTGTATATGGATAACAATGATTTATCTCTATACACTTTCTACTTATCATAGTGATACAGAAAGAAATCTATAACATTACTGAACACAATTAGTGCTGTTAAATTTGCCACTTAATTAACACTGACCCACAGGGTCATCATCTAAAGAAATTATTTGGAAAAACAAATATGCATCTCATCTCCTTTGGTATTCTTGGATTTCTAATATTTGTTTTCATCAGTTGTATCATCTCTCTGACCCTAGAAGCATAAGAGGAGTCATATTTTTGTGATTCCTAAAAAATCATGAGAAAAATTAAGTTTAAAAAATTCTACAGCCCCAAAACTAAATTAAAGTAAGGTAACCAAACTGTGAATAGCAAGGGCACTTCAGAGTTCAAATGAATAGTGAGAGAAGAAGCTGAACAAGACCGAAGAGGATGTACTATAACATAATTAGTGATCTGCACAGATTGTGCAGTGAAGATAATAAAATAATCAATGTAAACACAGTCAAAAGAGATTAAGTATTTGGCGAATAATCTTTGGTAAATTAGTACTTAGTTGTTATGATATCTAGAAAACCTTAAATTGACTCACACATTTTTAGTTTGTCAGGTTTTTTGAGAAATTGAAAGAGAGAGAGAGAAACATGCTCTGGTCCAATTGTCTGTGTTGAACCAAGACCCTGAACACTTCATCAGTCTGAAAAATCATGGGGTGATGGCATTACTTCATTTCGATGCAACTAACTGCAGATACCAAAGGTTTAACATTTTTGTATGTGAGAAATATACCTACTTATTAATTGCTAAATCCCTCATCCTTTATACTTTCTTCCCCTTCAGCTTTATTATTCTGTTATCTGGTCAAATATGCCCTAATAGTCTAATACATATTCTGGCATGAAAATTCCTGAGTTAGTGTTTGAACTGGTCATGTTTATGACTTAACATCCAGACCACTGACTGATGAATCACTCATGATCCTTTCTAAAAAGTATTTCTATTTTTCTTAGAGCTCATGAGTACTTTGCTATTAGTGTCTCCATAATATCAAAAACAGTGTCTTTCCTTAGTAAAAGTTGGACTGCTATCTGACTTTGACATTCCAGTAAATGAATTTATTCAGGTTGCATGAAAACTTTCAGCCCAACTTCTTACCTAGAACTTTTCTTTGAGCAGGATGAAGCACAGCAGTTAGAACTAGTTTTATTCTGGTAACAAAAATGGAGAATAGAAGTAATATAAAATTACCTAAAACCAGCTTTTGTTGAGTTTTGAAATTGTCCGATATTTGCTTACCTTTTAAATTACATTGATCTTCTCTGGTCATTCTCAAATGCTTACATTTTTATTATTACTTTTCTCCAATTTCCTAATTCCTATCTCTCGAAAAATTTAACTATTTCCACAAGGCTCTCAAATGAAAAATGACAGTGTGCATGGTTTATCAGTTTTAATTTCATAAATTATTGGATCAAGGAATAAGCGTAACTACTAGAGCCATTTATGACCCTGAATGCTTTATCTTATAAGAAATGATTTATATTTCTTTAATACATCAGACTATAATTGTGTTTAGCTGTAAGCCCCTACTCACTCTGACCATCTAGATTGCTAGTTTTGTGGATTGTTATGTGGTATCAATGACATTACACTTGCACATGCCTCTAGCTCCTTCACCAGGGTAAAAATCTTATCTGTTTCATCCACTAGAAGGAGGCCGATAGCTCTCCCATGGTAGGTAAATTGTCCATGGTCTCTCTAGATTTTATATACCCAAATGATGCCTAGTCTCTATTCATTCAAATATAAAATGTTAAACTACCAATCAGTGTATACAATTAGGATGGAAACATTTGATGATCAAGAGCTTTTAAAATAAATATTTATGAGACCAATAAAATACATTCAATATTACATATAATCATTAATATAAATTGAAATAAAGAATGTATAAGGAAGGCTTGAAAACACAGTAGCATCTTTGATATCTAGATATATACGGTTCTTAGAATTACTTTGAAGTTTTAAATATATAGAGAGAAGAATGAGGGAGTAAATGACAAAAGTATTCACCTTTCCACCATCTTGGGTACCAATTTCATTGAATGAAAAAATGTTAAATATTCCCAAAGTCACAGTATTTCCAAAGTAGAAATTAAATGTTTGCAACTAAGAAATTTCACTCCTCTCAGAGAACCTATATTCCACACTACTTTGCATTGATATATTATAACATGAAGATCTAATATTAAATAAATGGTATACGCATTATGATGAGATTATATAGTCAAGAGAATAGATGTTTATTTATAAGATATTAGCAACAATTATTCATTAAACTTAGGTTCTGTTAAATGGTCTTCTTCTAACATATGTGATGGGATCTACAGTTTACAGTTTGCTACAGAACACGGGGGAACATTTTCTCCTTTTCAATCTTGAGCTACATGTTATGCCAAGAAGACTGGATTCAGTAACTCATGATGTCTACTTACCCTGAGAGGTGACGGAAAAGCACTGGACTTCTAGTCATTTTCTATGTAGTCTTCATCACCTTTCCTAATTATTTCCTCAGTAAGTTATTCAATACTTGGCACTTCACATTATTTTACTGAAACCAGTGCTTCAAACCTTATTAGCTACCTGGCTGCTCCTCAGTTCCTCTCATCTCCACTATAGGTGGACAGAAAGCTATCAAAAAGTAAAGGTGAGGAGAATTGGGAAGATGGTGGAATGCAAGGGAGGGTTCTGGGGAACGAAGAGTCTTCACCTTACTTTCCTTAATGCAAAAGGTAGAAACGGAAACAAAGTTTCTTGATTATTTGTCTGTTCAATTGCTGTATATCAAAGAGACAAATGCAAGTGTTCAGAACTTCCTGTATTTAATTAGAAATCCTTGATCTTTGTAGATACGTATTTTCTACCAGAACAAACTGTTCTGGAGATTTATAATGCATTTTGTAATAATGTACTTTTCTATTTTTTTGATCTTCATCTAAACTAGCTCAATCCTTTTGCCAATAGCTTTTTCCCTTAAAAAAGAATATTATTTTTCACCTATAAAATGGTAATGTATTTAAAATAAACGAAGAAAGCTGCAGTAATTTAAATTGCTATTACCTAGAATAAATACCACAGTTTTCAAACCTATTTACCAGGTATTTAAAAAGTACCTCAGGCAATTTAGGTTCATATTTCACCCTGGGAAGATGGGGCCTCCTAATAGGTATATTGTTAACCTAAATTGTCTGTATCCAGTGGGAATTAATTTTCCCTAACCACTTATTTGTGAGGATTATCTCTAACATAACAATTATCCTCTTAAAACTGATTTTCTTGAAATTTTATGCTGAGTTCATAAAATGGTTGTGTTATTTCCTATTGCATATGGTCATTATAAAGCTGCTTATGAAACATTTTAGAAATAAATAAGTTATAACATGATCAATAAAGAGAAATTATCCTAAATTCAGAATGAGATTATCTCTTGTTTAACAGGTAAGACTGTTTTAAGGCCAGAGGCAGTAAAGAGATATTGAAGTACTGAGAGGATATAGATTACTAATCAGTTTTGGAGAAAACTGCTTTACTGCTCTCCTGGATAGAAGTATAATTGCTGGCCGGGCGCGGTGGCTCACGCCTGTAATCCCAGCACTTTGGGAGGCTGAGGCAGGAGGATCACTTGAGGTCAGGAGTTCAAGACCAACCTGACCAACATGGTGAAACCTCATCTCTACTAAACATACAAAAAATTAGCCAGGCGTGATGGCACATGCCTGTAGTCCTAGTTACTCAGGAGGCTGAGGCAGGAGAATTGCTTGAACCCAGGAGGCAGAGGTTGCAGTGAGCCGAGATCGTGTTACTGCACTCTAGCCAGAGCAACAGGGTGAGACTCCATCTCGGGGTTGGGGGGAGAAGTACAATTTATAATTGATTGCTATAAGAAGAAGACTAATCTGGATGGGGGGAAAAAACAATAACCTTTAGCTGGATTTACACTTGAAAGAATGAAAATTTCAGCTGGTGTGTTTATGAGACAGTGGCTCACCAGTATGGTTTTTGGATATAGTTAATTACTGTTGTATCTTCATGTGCTCAGCTTGAGATAGTTTACTATATCACAAAAAGAGTCTAATATAAGATTATATCTAACATCCCATATTCAAAAACCAATCTTATCTAGCATATAGAAAAACTTTTTTACAAATCAATAATAAAAACCCATACAATCCAACTTAAAATCCTAATGAGATACCACCAAACATGCAGCAGACTGGCTAAAATTAGAGAGTAAAAAAAACAATGCTCAATTGGTGAGGATATGGCAAAGAGAGAAAACAAACTATTATTCATTGCTGGTTGAAATATAAAATTATACAAAAACTCAAGAAAACTGCTAGGCCATTTCTTATCAGTTTAAATATATACATACCCTAAAACTTGACTATTCTGTTTTTTGGTACGTTATCCCAGAGCAATAAAAATATCAATGCACAAACAGATTTTTATAGTTATAGCAGCCATGTTTATAACAGCAGAAACCTAGAAACAACCACAATCCATCAAGAATGGATAAACAAATTTTGGTATCAAATATAAACTACTGTCAAAAATGCAACAACATGAATGAATTTAGAAAATATTATATTATACAAAAGAAGCCAGACACAAAAACATGTATATTATATAATTCCATTTACTTGAAGGCCAAAAACAGGCAGAATATAATTTATGATGATAGAAATCAGAAAGTGGGTATCATAGGGACATGGTAGAGATGGACTGGACAAGGGCATGAGGGAAATTTTGCAGTGGTGGAAACTACATTTTGTTTTTGGTGGTAGATATATGAGTATACACAATCAACAAAATTCCTTAAACTTGAACAATTAAGATGTGTGAACTTCATTGTATGTCACATATTCCTCATTAAAAATAAACAAGAATAATTAAATATAAAATAATTCTTCTGGCACCAAAATATACACAGTTTACTCTCAAACAACATAGGTTTTAACTGTGCAGGTCCACTTATACATAGATTTTTTAAAATAAATATATATTACAAAAATTTTTGGAGATTTGTGACCATTTGAAAATCTCACAGATGAACCACATAGCCTAGAAATTTTGAAAAAAAAAAGTCAGGTATATCGTGAAGGCATAAAATATTTGTAGATACTAGTTTATTATGTACTACCATAAAATATATACGAATCTATTATAAAAAGTTACGCTTCATCAAATATTAAGCACACACTTACAGACTAGACATGGCACCATTCACAGTCAAGAGAAGTGTAAACAAACCTGAAGAAGAAGTATTAAATCATAATTGTATAAAATTAACTATAGTACATATTATTCTACTTTAATACTTTCATAGCTACCTCCTGTTGCTATCACTGTGAACTCAAGTGTTGCAAATGTACACTTAAAACACCGTGTGATACTAGTCATCGCCACAGGACTGGTTGTCTCCCCAGTAAATTGCATATCACAGTAAAATCTTTTGAGATTCTTGCATATTTTTCATCGTATGTAGTGCAATACTGTAAACCTTTAATAACACCGTGGGTCCCATGTGAAGTGCACTAGTGATGCTTGAAGTGGTCCCAAGAAGCAGACACAAGCCATCACATTACAAGAAAATTTGAATTGCTTGATATATAATGTAGATTGAGGTCTACAGCTGCAGTTGCCTCCCATATCAGACAGATGATTCATCTTGTAAACAGATGATGTAAACTTATGGCATTGATAAATACATTACTGTAAATGCATTTTCTCTTTTTAAAGATTTTTCTTTTCTCTATCTTACTTTCTTGTAAGAATACCATATACAATACATGGAACGTACAATATATGTGTTAATAGACTGTTTATGTTAAGGGTAAGGCTTCCAGTCAAGAGTAGGCTATTAGTAGTTAAGTTTTGATGGAGTTAAAACTTTTATGTGGATTTTCGACTGTGTGAGTTTTCTGGCACACCTAGTCCCTCACATTGTTCAAGGGATATAAATCCTGATCACCCAAATATTAGAATTCATTAGAAAATTTTACTTTAATTCTTAAGTCTAAAAGTCATTATTAGTAATAGCATTTAACACATTTATTGAGATATAACTCACATTCCACACAATTCACCCACATAAACTGTACAATTGAATGACTTTTAGTATATTCAGATAGTTGAGCATCATCACCACAATCATATTTAGAATATTTTCCATTTCCCAAAAGGAGTGCCATCTCCTAACAATCGTCTTATTTCCCTCAGCCCTAGACAACCACTAATCTACTTTCTGTCTGAGTAGATTTGACTATTCCGATCATTTTACATATACAGAATTATATAACATGTGACTTATTGTGTCTGGCTTCTTTCACTTAGCATATGTTTTCCTGTTTTCCATATTGCAGCATACATGATTATTTAATTCCTTTTTATGGCAGAATAATATTTTCTTTATTGATACAGCACAATTTGTTCACCCATTTATTAGTTGATGGACATCTGGGTTGTTTCTATTTTTTGCTCTTGTGAATACCACTGTTATGAACATTCATGTAGAAGTATTTGTTTGAATACCTATTTTCAATTCTCTTGGCTATATACCTAGGAATGGAATTGCTTGATCATATGGTAACGCTATGTTTAACTTTTTGAGGAACTGGTAGACTGTTTTTCAAAGTGGCTGCAACATTTTACATTTCTACCAGTAGTGTATGAGAGTTCTGATTTCTCCATATCCTTGGTAACACTTGTTATTATCTTTTTTTATTACAACCATCCTAGTGTGTGTGAAGTGGTATTTCTTTTTGGCTTAGATTTGCATTTCCCTGCTGGCTAATGATGTTGAGCATCTTTTCATCTGCTTAACGGCTAGTTGTATAACTTCTTTAAAGAATTGTCATTCATATCCTTTGGCCATTTTAATGCGTGATTTGTCTTTTTACTCTTGAGTTTAACTTGAGCTAGGATGGTGTGATCAGGGCCCCAGTATTCTCATTCTACTGTGCTTGGTGTTGAACCTCTATCTTTAGAGTCCAGGCTGGATGGAAGAAGTGAATATCCAACCTCTAGGCTGCACTGACCAAAAATTTTGCCTCTTAAACTTGGAGTTAGAGGGGCTGAGAAATGCTGGCAGATTGCTCCTCCTGGTGAGATATGTTGTATTAATATTCAGGGGCTTGCATGACAAAGAACCCCAGACTCAGTGGCTTAAAACAACTGAAATTTCTTTCACAGTTCTGGAAGCAAAAAGTATAAAATCAAGGTTGAGTAGGGCCATACTTCCTCTGAAAAGCTCTAGGAAAGAATTCTTCTTTGCTTCCTTCTTGCTTCTGATGGTTGCTAAAAATCTTTGTCATCCCTTGGGTTGTAGCTATGTCACTCCGATCTCTGACTTTGTTATTTACATTCCCTCTGTGTGTCTTCTGTGTGTCTATATAAGAAATCTTTCTCTGAATAATGACAGGAGAAATTGGATATAGGGTCTACCTTAATCTAGAAAGACATCAATTTAACTTGATTATATCTGCAAAGGCTATTTCAAAACAAGGTCAATTTCACAGGTACCAGGACTAGGAATTGACACAACTTTTTGGGGCACACAATTCAACCCATCATATACAGTAGCCCTTGATGAGAAGGTGAAGGGAGAAGGAGAATTGCTTGTCTATACCCAGCCAGAATATAGCTTCCCTCAACCTGACCTAAGGGCAGATGTAGATGAAACTGGTCATGGCTCATATACCACACATTCTCACTATTCTTACTGAGCTTTAGTAAATTTTTTGACCAAATTAATTTGCTACATGCTGTTAAAACAATCTCCCGAAACTTTGAATGTTTATTACATAGTTTTCACTAGTATTGCTTATTTCCTTAAAGAATGAATGGGTAATGGAGCTCCTTGCACTACCATTCTAGAAGTGGAACTCCTCAAGGAATAGAATTTTAACGCTTCTTTAATGTGACAGAAACTGTGTTAAACATTTTATCAATAATAATA
This sequence comes from Pongo abelii, assembly GCF_028885655.2. Taxonomy (NCBI): domain Eukaryota; kingdom Metazoa; phylum Chordata; class Mammalia; order Primates; family Hominidae; genus Pongo; species Pongo abelii. The sequence continues at coordinate 98,954,592 of NC_072008.2, forward strand.
ATTGAATATTTGGCACAATTCTAAGAATTGGGTAAAATATAAACCCAATTTTATAGGTAAGGAAACCAAAACTCATAAAAATAAGTAAAATCCTCAGGACCTTATAGCTTTAAAGTACTGAAGTAAGAACAGAGACCAAGGTTCACCTAACTCCAAGTCTGCTAATTTTCTTTTCTTTTTCTTTAATTTTTGTGGGTACATAGTAGGTGTTTATATTTATCAGGTACATGAGAGGTTTTGATATAGCCATGCAGTGCATAAAATTACTTGAAGGAAAACAGGGTATTCACCCCTTCAAGAATTTATCCTCTGTGTTACAAACAATCCAATTACACTTTTTTAGTTATCTTTAAATATACAGGCAAATTATTATTATTGACCATATTCACCCTGTTGTGCTATCAAATATTAAGTCTTATTCATTCTTCCTATTTTTCATACCCATTAACCATCCTGACCTCTCCCAATCCCCCAACTACACTTCCCAGCCCTTGGTAATCATCCTTCTACTTTATATTTCCATGAGTTCAATTGCTTTGATTTTTAGACCCCACGAGTAAGTGAGTATATGTGATGTTTTTCTTTCTGCGCCTAGCTTAATTCACTTAACATAATGACTTCCAGTTTCGTCCACGTTGTTGCAGTTGACAAGATCTTACTACTTTTCAATGTTTGAATAGTACTCCATTGTGTATAAGTAGCACATTTTCTTTATTCATTAATCTGTTGATGAATACTTAAGTTGATTACAAATTTTGGCTATTGTGAACAGTGCAGCAACAAACACGGGAGTGCAGATATCTCTTGTATATACTAATTTCCTTTTTTGGGGAGGATATACCAAAAAGTGGGATTGCTGGATCATGTGGTAGCTCTATTTTTACTTTATGAGGAACATCCAAATTGTTATCCATAGTGGTTGTATTAATTTACAATGTTGTAATGTTGGTTTTACATTGCCACCAACAGTGTAGTAGGGTTCACTTTTCTCCACATCCTCGCCAGCATTTGTTATTGACTCTCTTTTGGATATAAGCCATTTTAATTGGGGTGAGGTTATATCTCATGGTAATTTTGATTGACATTTCTTGTATGATCAATGATGTTGAGCACCTTTCTATATACCTGTTTGCCATTTATATGTTTTCTTTTCAGAACTGTCTGTTCAAATCTTTTGCCCATTTTTTGATCAGATTATTTGATTTTTTTTCCTATAGAGTTGCTTGAGCTCCTTATATATTCTGGTTACTAATCCCTTGTCATATGAATAATTTGCAAGTATTTTCTCACATTCTGTGGGTTATTTCTTCACTTTGTTGATTGTATTATATTTACTGTGCAGAAGCATTTTAACTTGATGTGATACCATTTGTCCATTTTTGCTTTAGTTGCTTGTGTTTCTGGTGAATTACTCAAGAGATTTTGTCCAGACCAATGTCCTAGAGTGTTTCTCCAATGTTTTCTGGTAATAATTTTATAGCTTGAAGTCTTAGATTTAAGTCTTTAATCCATTTTGACTTGATTTTTGTATGCAGTAAGAGAAAAGGGGCTAGTTTCCTTTTTTTGCATATGTATATCGAGTTTTCCCAGCAACATTTATTAAAGAGACTGTCTTTTCCCCAGTGTATGTTCTTGGTATCTTTGTTGAAAATGAGCTCACTGTAGGTGTGTGGATTTGCTTCAGAACTCCATATTCTGTTCCATTTGTCTATGTGTTTGTTTTTATGTCAGTACCATGCTGTTTTGGTTACTATAGGTGTGTAGTATACTTTGCAGTGAATGAATGTGATTCCTCCAGTTTTATTACTTTTGCTTAGGATAACTTTGGCTCTTCTGAGTCCTTTGTGGTTCCACATAAATTTTAGGATTATTTTTTCCATGTCTGTGAAGAATGTCATTGGTATTTTGAAGGAGATTGCATTGATTCTGTAGAATGCTATGGGAGGTATGGACATTTTAACAATATTGAGTCTTCCATTCCATGTACATGAAATATCTTATATTTTTTGTTGTCCTCTTCAACTTTTTTCCTTACAGAGATCTTTCACTTCTTTGGTTAAGTTAATTACTAGGTATTTAATTTTATTTGTGGCTATTCTAAAAGAGAATACTTTTTAATTTCTTTTTCAGGTTTGTATTTATTTATTTATTTATTTATTTATTTATTTATTTTTGTTTGTTTGTTTTTTTGAGACAGAGTTTTGCTCTTGTTGCCCAGACTGGAGTGCAATGGCACAATCTCAGCTCAGTGCAACTTCTGCCTCCTGGGTTCAAGCAATTCTCCTGTCTCAGCCTCCCGAGTAGCTGGGATTACAGATGCCCATCACCATGCCCGGCTAATTTTTGTATTTTTAGTAGAGTCGGGGTTTCACCACATTGGCCAGGCTGGTCTCAAACTCCTGACCTCAGGTGATCCACCAATCCCCACCTTCTCAATGATTTCTAGTTGTATTTCATTGTGGTCAGAGAAGATTCTTGGTATTATTTTCTCTTGGTATTATTCAAAGTGTTTTCCCATCAACACTTTAAATATATTATGCCGCTATCTCCTGGTCTGTAAGGATTCCACTGTAAAGTCTGCTGCCATATGTCTTGGTTCTCCATTGCATGTTATTTGTTTATTTTATCTTATAGCTCTTAGGATCTTTTCTTAATCTTTGGCCTTTAGGAGTTGGATTATTAAATGCTTTGAGAAAGTCTTCTTTGGGTTAAATCTGCTTGCTGTTCTATAGCATTCTTGTACTTGGATATTGAAAATGTTCTCTAGGCTTTGGAAGTTCTCTGTGATCATCCCTTTGAATAAACTTTCTACACTTATCGCTTTCTCTACCTCCTGTTTAAGGCCAGTACTTTTTAGATTTACCCATTTGAGGCTATTTTCTATATCTGGTAGAAGTGCTTTATTTATTTTTTCTTTTTCTTTCTTTTTTTTTTTTTTTGGTGTGTGTCCTCTGGTTGTGTATTTTCAAGTAGGCTGTCTTCAAGCTCACTAGATATGTCTTCTGCCTGATCATTTTTGCTATTAAAAGACTGTGATGCATTCTTTATTATGCCAACTGCATTTCTTCAGCTTCATAACTTCTCTTTGACTTTTTAATTATTTCAATATTTTTGTTATTTTTTTGATAGAAGTCTGAGTTCTTTCTTGGTGCTATCTTGAATTTCTTTGAGTTTCCTCAACAAAGATATTTTGAATTCTCTGTCTGGAAGGTCACAAGTCTCTATTTCTCTGGGATTGGTCCCTGGTGCCACATTTAGTTCTTTTGGTGAGGTCTTGTTTTCCTGCATGTTCTTGATGCTTGTGGATGTTTGGCTAAGTCTGGGCACTGAAGAGTTAGGTATTTATTGTAGTATCTACAGTCTTGGCTTGTTTGTACATATTGGAAATGACTTGAGTATTACACTCTAAGCTGTATCTGTTTTAGGGGGCACCCCAAACCCAGTAACGCTGGTTCTTGCATACTCACTGAAGTAGTGCCTTTACGATCTTGGACAAGATCCAAGTTAATTCTCTGAATTACCAGGCAGAGATTGTTGTTCTCTTCTCTTACTTTCTCCCAAACAAATAAAGTCTCTCTCTCTTTCTGTTCTGAACCACTTGGAGCTGTGGGTGGAGTGACACAAGCACCACTGTGGCCACCAAAGCTATAACTGATGGGTCAGATCTGAAGCCAGCAGTGCAGTTGGTTTCACCTAAGCCCTGCTGTAACTATTCTCTGGCTGTGGCCTATGTTCGCTCAAGGTCCTGTGCCTCTACAATCAGCAGGTGGCAAAGCCAGCCAGGCCTATGCTCTTCCCCTCAGGACAGTGAGTTCTCCCAAGCCCCAGACAGATTCAGAGTTGCTGTATGGGTGTCAAGGACTAGAGTGAAAAAGCTTAGAAGTCTTCCTGGTGTTATATCATACTGCATCTGAGCTGTTACTCAATTGACAAGATGCAATCTTTTGCACCTTTTCTTCCCTTTTCCAAAGACAGAGAAGCCTCATCCCATGGCTGTCACCACCTCAGGCCAACTTGAAGTACTGCCAGACTACTTTCAATATTCCCTTAAGGCCCAAGGGCTCTTAAGTCAGCTAGTGGTGAATGCTGTCTGGCCTAAGAGCTACATTTCAGGGCAATGGACTCCTCTCTGTCCTAGGTCAGGTCCAGAAATGCCATCCAAAAGGCAAGTACTGGAGTCAGGGGCCCCAAGAGCTCTCTTGGTACTCCACCCGCCTGTGGCAGAGCTGGTACCTTTCCTTTTCCCTTTTCTTTTTCAAGCATAAGGAGTCTTGCCCTATAGCCATCACAGCTGGGAATGTGCTGAGTCTCATCTGAAACAAGCAAGTATTAGAGTCTCACCCAAGACCCTTGATGTAGTACCTGAGTATCGCTGCTGGTTATTCAGGGCCCAAGGGCTGTTCAGTTAGCAGGTGATTAATCCCACCAGGACTGGTTCCTTTTCTTGAAGCCAACGTGTTTCCTTCTGGCCCAGAGCATGTCTAGAATTGTCTTCCAAGAGCTAGGCCCCGGAAAGGGGGCCTCATGACTCTGATGACTGGGGCTGTGCTGGTATCTAGGATGCAAGACAATGTCCTCCCCATTCTTCCCTCTCCTCTGTGGAGACAAATGGTCTTTTTTGGAGCCACAAACTGTGCAGCCTACGATTAGGGGTCAGGCAATGCCAGCACTCCCTTAGCTGCCCTTAATTGGTGTCTCAGTAGGTCGTGTGCCTCTGCACTCTGCTGTCTCTGGGCCCAGTTAAGTACGAGGACTCATATAGGAGTTGCCGTCCTTGTGGCTTATATTGGCTTTCAAGTTTATTTAAGGCTATAGAGCACTTTAGCTCAGTATGGTGAAGCTTGTGGGCACTCATGTTCAGACTGCTGGGATGAGTTTAAATAATAATTTAAACTAGGGCAGTTTAAATGCTCCCTCTGTGTGTGGGTATCAGCTAAGTTTGGTCCTGTTTTGTTTTCTGTTATAATATTGTACCACTGAGCTCAATGCTCCACAATTGCTGCACACTCCTTCTCCCCATGTATATAAATGCTCTCTGCACCATGCCACCACTGGGGGGTGGCATCAGGGATTCACGGAGGCATCAGGGAGGAGGAGTGGCATCAGGGATTCAGGACTGCTTTTCCTACCTCTTCAAGTGCCTCTTTCAGAGATATGAAGTTAAATCCGGTATTGTGAGTGCTCACCTGATTTTGCTTCTTGTGAAGGTGCATTTTGGTGTAGAGAGTTTTTAAATTGGTGTCCTTGCATAAGTGACATTCAGCAGAGCCTTCTATTCTGCCACCTTGCTCCCGTTTTTTTTTTAAGAGGTGGGAACTCTCTCTGTTGCCCATGCTGGAGTATAGTGGATCAGTCATAGTTCACTCTACTCTCAAACTCATGGGATTTAGCAATCCTCCTGCCTCGGCCTCTCAAGTAGCTGAGACTACAGTTGCATGCCACCACACCTGGCTAAATTTTTGCAGAGATGAGGTCTCAGTACATTGCTCAGGCTGATCTTGAACTCCTGATCTCAAGTGATCCTCCTGCCTTGGCCTCCCAAAGGTGCTGGGATTACAGATGTGAACCACCATACCCAGCCTGGTACTTTTAAAGACGATACTGCTTACTCCTCCACATATGCTGAAATTAAATCACTCTCAGATTTGATGTGGACTAATGTGAATGACTTTGCATCTCTATAGATTCCCAAATGTAACAAACTGGGTATTTAAGCTATTTTCATTATTTCAAAAGACCCAATAGAAATTACATGCTTCTAAGTAGTATAACAGCACAGGCCTATCAGAAAAAGTGAGAGAGACAATAGCTGTCTGAATGTCAAGTTGCGTTAGAATGAAAGCAACTTCTCTCAGTAGCATCTCTATGTTAACTTTTGTCAATAAGCAGCTCTGATATGAACATTTATGTAATTAATACAAATAGAGAAAAAAGTTATTACTCTGAAGTGTTTGTATTAGTCAGGACTCTCCAGAGAAACAGAAACAAAGGAGAGAGAAATATATAAATAAAAGGAGTTTTATTATAGGAATTTGTTCCCACAGTTATGGAGGCTAATAAGTTCCATGTTCGCTGTCTGCAAGCTGAAGAACCAAGGAAAGCTGGTGGTGTAATTCACTCTGAGTCTGAAGGCCTGAGAATGGGAGTGTGAGGAAGAGGCAGTTATGGTGTAAGTGCCAGTCAGGATCTGAAGGACATGAACCAACAGCGCTGATGTCCAAGGGTAGAAGATGGATGTCTTGGCTCAGGCAAAGAGTAAATTCACCATTTTTTGTTCTCTTTAGGCCCTCAAAAGATTGCACCTGCATTTGTGAGGACAGTCTTCTATACTCAGTCTAACTCAAATGCTATCTCTTCCAGAAATACTCTTCACAGACACAAACAAAAATGTTTTACCAGCTATCTGAATATCTTTTAGCCCACTTAAGTTGACACGTATTAATAAATGAATTGTCACAGTGCCATTTATTAGATAAAATATTTGTGTATACATGTTCTATGAAAAAATGACAGTCATTTTTGTACAAATTTGGAACCACTGACACAAAGAGTTCCTTGAATTTTTCAGATACCATTCATTTATCTGATAAATGTTTTGAAAGATTTCTCTTAGTCTGTGAATTATGTTTTCCTGAACTTAACAACAAAAAAATTTAAAACACGGGCAATGGCTTGAATAGACATTTTTCTAAAGAAAACGTATGAATATCCAACAAGCACATTAAAACATGCTCAACATCACTAATCACTATGGAAATGCATATAATGAGATACAACTACATACACATTAGGATGACCACTATAAAAATACACAAAATGAAAAGGACTGACTTGGATGTGGAGAAATTGGAACACTTGCCCCCTGTTGGTGCAAATTTAAATGGTGCAGCCACTATGAAAAACAGTATGGCATTTCATAAAATAATAAAAATAAAATTACCATTTAATCCAGCTATTCCATTCCTTGGTGTATATCCAAATAAACCAAAAGAAGAGTCCTGAAGATATATTTGTACACCTATGTTTATAGTAGTAGTATTCACGGTAGACAAAATCTGGGGGCAAACCAAATGTTCTCCTGTGAATAAATGGATTAACAAAATTTAATCCACACAATGGGATGTTATTTAGCTTTAAAAATGAAGGAAATACTGACATACACTACAACCTGGATGAATTTAGAGGACACTATGCTAATTGAATTAAGCCAACCACAAAGGACAAATATTGTATGATTCACCTTATATGAGGTTTGCAGATTAGTCAAATTCATTGAAACAAAAAGTAGAAACATGGTTTCAGGGGCCTAGGGAAAGAAGGAAATGGCAACTTGTTTAATTAGTATACAGTTTTAGTCTTGCCAGATGCAAAGGGTTCTAGAGATTGGTTGTAAAACAATGTGAATATAAATTACTGAGACGGTTGATATTATGTTACATGTATTTTACCATATTTTTTTTTTACAAAATCTTTCTTTGGTATTGGACAGACAGGACTGTGTAGGTAGAAAATCCCAAAGAACTAACTAAAAAACCCATCATGACTATAGTAAGGTTGCAGAACATAAGGTTAGTATACAAAACTCAACTGCTTTCTTATATACCAGCAATGAGCAATTTGAATTTGAAAGTAAAAGCACAATATTATTTACATTAGCACAAAATTCTAGGTTGGTGATTGCTTTCTTTTACCACTTTAAATATTTCACTCCACTCTCTTAATTGCATGGTTTCTGAGGAGAAACTCAATGTACTTCTTTCCTTGTTACTGTGTAATTAAAGTTTTTTTCTTCCTCCAGCTTCTTTCAAGATTTTTTGTTTCTGATTTTTATTTTATATAGTTTGAGTATGATATGCTTACTTGTATAATTTTTGGTATTTATTCTGCTTGGTGTTCTCTGAGCTTCTTGGAACTGTGATTATGTGTTTATCACTAACTTAGGTAAATTCTTGTACATGATTGCTTCCAATTTTTCTTCTGCTTTACTTTTCCTTTCTTCTCCTTCTTTTATTCTCATTATGTATATATATTTTTTAACTGTTCCACAGATTTTTTATACTTTATTCTGCATTTTTTATCATTTTTTTCACTTAGGTTCCATTTTTGAGGTCCCATGACATTTCTTCAAACTGATTCTTTCTTCAGCTGTGTGTACTCTACTGATGAGTTTATCAAAGACATTTTTCACTTCTGTTATGATGTTGTGGATTCCTCCTTAGAGCTTCCATTTCTCTGTTTATATGTTGTCTATTTTTAGAGCCTGGAGCATATTAATCATAGTTGTCTTTGGGCCTGATGCTTACTCTCTTTTCAAAGTGTGGTTTTTGTCTTTAAGTACATCTTATTATTATTTTTTAATTTTCATAAATTTAAAGATGTTCATATTCATTTTCCTGTGGACCATAGGATATATTTTACCATTTTTTACTTTGCAGATATTCTTTTTTGTGTTTTTTAAAATAATTTCAACTTGTATTTTAGAATCGGGGATATATTTGTTGGTTCGTTACATACACACATGATATTTTTGTTGCAAGTCAGATGTGATGTACTGTTTGAAAACAACTGAGGAAAATAAGCCTTTAGTGTGAGGTTTTATGTTTATCTGGCTAATTGTTAGTCTGTGTTTGCATCTGCTGTAGCTGTAGATGTCACAGGCTAAAATTTCCTCTAATGTCCTTATTTTTGTCTCGCCTCTTATCTTGGAGTTTCCCTAGAGACTTCTTAAATGTCATCTGAGATGCCCATTCTTTCTGTCATATTCTACTGTTATACAGGAGTCGTCTTGCTGTGGTGGTGAGGTCTGGAGGAGAAGTATTCTATATTCCTATGGTTAGGTCTCAGTCTTTTGGTGAGTTTTGCCCTTGGCCTGTGACCTTCACAAGAATTTCTCTCTTTTTTTTTTTTTCTGATAAAACAAAAACAGGTTAGGTCCTGGTAAGATAGTTTCTTTGAGGGAAGGCCTTGTTGAAACAAATTGAATACTCTGAGCACATTTTAAAGTGACTACATTTTCCCTCTATCTGCTGGAAACATGAAAGGATATTTCTCTCATCTTCAGTATGAGAACCTAATATGGATCCTGGAGGTAAAGCTCATGAAACTATGGGGGTCCCCATTAAGGCTGGACTTCCTGGGGTTTTTAGCTTTCAGTCTTGTCCACAAAGAGCCTCTAGCAATTCATTAGTTAGAGATTGTTTTCCTCCTCTAGTACTAATTCTCACAAAGTTTTCTACTACTGAGATTCTGCTCTGATAAGTTGTGATTTTTTTTTTCCATCTGTTTATCTCTTCAAATTTGGGGGCTGTGTTTGCCCCGTGAATCCAGTTCTCTCATACATCAGGAAGAGTTGCTGATTTTCAGTTTGTGCAGTATTTTTTCTTATTGTATGAATGGGAGAATTAATATCTAAGTTCCTTACATGCCGCACCAGAAAATAAATTTCAGTAACATTTTCAACATATGAATCTTGCCATATTACTCAAAACCAAAAGAAATGTCCTATTGCGTTTAGAATATAATGTTAGAACTTTCTTATTTCTGAAGTGTTTTGTTTTTTTCTTGTTCCTGGGCTTGAAGAGAAGACAGGTTAGTGAATAATTTATTATCTGAGAAATACACATGATTATCTGTTTCCATGGAGTTTTATCATTCTCTACACATTCATAAATGTGAATGACTATTCAAGTAAACAGTGTTCGGCAAAGCATTTCAACAAGCTTGCTTTTCAACCTACAATTTAAATTGACAGCAATTAAATCTTACCAAAGAAGGACTTGCTTTTTAAAAGCAAAAATGAGGATATGGTGAAAACCAGTGTTTTGAGGTCAGTTACTACTCTGAAAAATGGTGGTACTAAACTAGTTTATTTCAATGTCAACAATTTAGCCATAAGAAGCATGGATGTTAATTGTGTTAAAATGCAATTAATTGTAATATTAGGCAACTAATTCTTAAGGGCCTAGGACAGAATGACGAAAAGGATGAAAATAATCATTTTTAAAATTTAAGTAAAAAGAAAAGTCCTTAGTTATTTCCCTTACATATCAGTTTACTTGAGTCAAGAATTGCCGAGTAAAGGAATTTAGAAAAAGGTACAGAAAATAGAAGGGAATCCCTATATAATGTCATTTAGTTTATTCATTCCTAATGATAGATTTATTTTAAGTGATATATATCAAATGCCAAAATGTATAAATCCACACTTAAAATAATAAAACAAAAATCTCTTTTGTCATCTAAATACGAAGCAAGCCTCTGCTAAATCATGTTTATCCTTTACCCTGAACATCATTTCATAATGTACCAGATTCAATATTCTTGTTCTAAAGCAGACCAAGGTGATTTCAAAGAAATCTAAATTATTTTCTTTTGTTTTTGCTTTATATTTAGTTTGAATATAAAGATTATTCATTTCTTAGAAAATTGTTTTGAATGAGTGTATTTTAAAAATGTACTTCTCAGTAGGATAACTTGAATTATTAATTCCTATAATTTCCCACAACTTCTTTTTTGGACAATATGGCCCAGAACTCTGCTACAAAATTTCTAGATTTTGAATAAAATGTAGGTTTTGTTGCCGAAAGTAAGGGTGACCTCCAATAAGTCATTGGAGGCAAAGGAAAGCTGAAATACTGAAAAAAAAAACCAAAAACCTGTAAACTGGGAACGTTCTAATGTTTATGCATTTTTGGTGGGGATAAGATACTTACTGAAAATTTTGTTACCTGTGCATTGTCACATTTTAAGGAAAACTATGGGAAGAGTAACAATTGAGTGTACAACTTGAAAATTGGCAGAGGTTAAGTAATAGAATTCACAAACAAATCCCAATGCTTAAAAGGCAAGAAACAAGTAAAACAAAAAGGTAGGGCATAGAAAAAGCAGGACAAATACAAAGCAAAAGTAATTTGGTAGAAACAAGTTCTCATATAAAAGTAATTACAACAAAGTTAAATGAACTAAACTCACTAGTTAAAAGACAGAGGTGGTTAGAATGTTTTAAAAATTCTCAGCTGTATTTAAAATGTAAGAGTATAATAAGTATGAAAGTAAAAGGATGAAAGAAGATATACTAACTTCTTTGGTCAAATATTAACCAAAATAAGCCAAATTAACTGTATCAATATCAAACAATAAGGTAAGATTAACACATTATCAGGGATAAGGATGGTTACCACAAGAAATAAAAGATATAAAGCATGAGAAAATTATAATTATAAACTTGTACATGCCTAATAGCACAGCCTCAGATTATAAATGCAGGGAGATATTGCCAATTCCACCAGCATAGCAGAAGAATCAATACAACTTCCAAAATTAGAAAACAAACAAAAATATTGACCGAAACTGACCACCATAAAACAAGATTTATTTTATAAGTATTACATTTTATTGTAAATGTGTTTCAAGATTTATATAAACCTGATAGAGACGACAAAAAGGAACTAGACATGGTAAACATTCCTAGCATGTTAAATAATATCCTGGTATTCTCTAAAATCAATTTTCCCATAGTAGCTTATTCTTACTCAAAATGAATATTAAGAGGTATTAAGAGGTGAAACTTCTGTATAATTCTGAATTCTCATTTCAAATCCACATTTAAATGTATAAAATATAGAACACATACTTTTTTTTCTATAAGATTTCATATCCTCTGTAATGCATTGGCTTGTCTATATGGCACCCTGATTCAACATTATTAGGATGGAATCAGATATTTCTCACTATCCTAATCACAGAAGATCAAAGATTAAAATAAATTCTCCAAAATGTCAGGGGTTAAGAGATTCGGTCCATTTTTAGACACTGACTTATAAATCACCAAACAATTTTAGGGTTAAGAAGTGGCATTTGGTATCCATTGGCAAATAGTATTGGGTGTAATTAAGTTTTCATTTTCTGTATTGTTACATATTTTAAAAGTGGTAAATCTCATCCAACTTTAACAGTATGTGGTACTCCAATAAATTACATACAGTATATTTGTTTTTTTATTTTAATTACCGGAAACACATAGTGAGAACGCTTTTGCAAAATTATACCTGAGAAAATTATGACAGTGAAAGTAATTAGACCCAACCAACTCCATCTTCCTTCTAACCTTTAAGCTATCTTTGATCATTCCTGGGCTTAAGCTGAACTAACTTTGGGAAGGAATTCAGTTCATGGTTTAAATCTGAAACCAAATTGATAAAAGCCCTTTCCCGAAAAGACCCCCTTCTTGCCTGGGGACCAGTCTGCCTTTGCAGGACTAACAAATTAGCTACAAGATTAGAAATTACAGTTTAGGGGTCATGCGCCCTCTGGCTCCAAGAGTCTGAACCTCCCCAAATTGCTCATGGGGATAACATCACTATTGTCAAACCTAAGATCAGTGCTTGAGATATTTTGCAGACCCTGCACTGGATGGATCTCAGCTGACACCACCCAGACCTGTAATCTGGCTCAACCAGTTCTGCCATCCCACCCAGGAACAGAAGACAACAAAAGAAACCTCACTTCGACCCCCTGAGAGTCTATCTCCAACCTGACCAATCAGCACTTTCCATTTCCCTAGCCCCTATCAGCCAAATTATCTTTAAAAATTCTGTTCTCCGAATCGGGGAGACTGATTTGAGTAATAATAAAACTCTGGTTTCCCACATGGCTGGCTCTGCATGAATTACTCCCCTGTAGTGATAAATTGGCTTTGTCTAGGCAGAGGGCAAGGTGAACCCATTGGCCGGTTACAATAGCTTTACTATTTATAAACAGTTAAAGTAACATACCCACATTAAAAGAAAACTGTTTCTCTGGAGTTTTATTTTCCTTGAGCATAAAAGAAAAAGCTTACTCTTATTTTCAAACATTATTAACTGAGAATTGTGTAACCAATGGTCTAAGGTCATTATTACTATTCAAATAAACAATTCGCTATATAGTACTGACTTTTTTTAAAAAAAAGAGCTTGCTAGATAAGCTTTTTTTTTTCTTTTGGCACCTCAAATGACTGTATAAGCCTCTACCTGAGTGTGATTAAATGGCATAATATCCCAAGTATGGCTTAGAAGACTATTTATAGAATAATTGCAGTTTTGAGTAATATCATTATTTTAGCTATGTATGTTATTTATAAAAGATTATTTGTAAGACTGATTTGTATAGTAAGCTAAAGGATAGCATTATTATTTTTTGTTCATTTTAAGTGCTACATGTTATTTTTAGAAATGTTGATGAGAATGTAAATTAATATAGTCATTATGGACAACTGTATAGAGATTCCTCAAAAAACTAAAAATAGAATTACCATATTATCCAGTATTACCATTTCTGAGTATTTATCCTTAAATATTTGAGATCAGTATGTCAAAGAAATGTCTGCTGTCCCATATTTACAGCACTGTTTACAGTAGCCAACTTATGGAATCAACCTAAGTGTTCATCAATAGATAAATGGGTAAAGAAAATGTAGTATACATAAACAATAGAATTCAGTTCTAAAAAGAACATAAATTTGTCCTTTTTGACAACATGGATGAAATTAAAGACCATTATGCTAAGCGAAAGAAATGAGGCACAGGAAAACAAATACTGCATATTCCCACTTATATGTAAAATCTAAAACAATCAAACTCAGAGACGCAGAGAATAGAATGGTGGTTAGCATAACCTGGGGGTGTGGAAGGAATGAAGAGATGGTCAAGGTGTACAAAGCCTCAATTAGAAGGAATAACTATTTTTTTTTTTTTACTTTCAAATATACTGCACAGCATGGTGAATACAGTAAATAATAATATATCGTATATTTGTTTATTTTATTTTTTTTCCATAAGTTTTTGGAGTGCAGGTGGTATTTGGTTATATGAGTAAGTTCTTTAGTGGTGATTTGTGAGATTTTGGTGCACCCATCACCAGAGCAGTATACGCAGCACCATATTTGTAGTCTTTTATCCGTTGCCTCCCCCCTACTCTTCCCCCACAAATCTCCAGAGTCCACTGTATCATTCTTATGCCTTTGCGTCCTCATAGCTTAGCTCCCACATAACAGTTAGAACATATGGTTTTCCATTCCTAAGTTACTTCCCTTAGAATAATAGTCTCCAGTCTCATCCAGGTCACTGCAAAATGTTGTTAATTCATTCCTTTTTTATGGCTGAGTAGTATTCCATCATATATATATACAAATGGCCAACAAACATATGGAAAAATGCTCAACATCACTAATGATCAGGAAATATATATATTTAATTTATATTTAATTTAATATATATTTAAATTATAAATTTATACATATTATATTGTATACATTTATGGGTACAAAGAGATGTTATGACATATGAATAAAATGTGAAATAACTAAGTCAAGCCAATGAACATATTTATCACTTCAGCTACTTTTAATATATATTTATATATATTATAAATTCTATATATACATATATATAAATTTTTATATATATATTTAATATATATATCCCTGGATATATATACCTGGATATATATATATGTATATATCAGTTTCTTTATCCACTCATTGATTGATGGGCATTTGGCTTGGTTCCATGATTTTGCAATTGTGAGTTGTGCAGCTGTAAACATGCATGTGCAGGTATCTTTTTCATATAATGACTTCTTTTCCTCTGACCTAATACAGCCAGGGTAGATACCCAGTAGTGGGGCTGCTGGATTAAATGGTAGTTCTACTTTTAGTTCTTTAAGGAATATCCACACTGTTTTCCATAGCGGCTATACTAGTTTAATTCCCACCAGCGGTATAGAAGTGTTCCCTGATCACCGCATCCATGCCAACATCTATTGTTTTTTGATTTTTTTTATTATGGCCATGCTTGCAGGAGTAAGGTGGTATCCCATTGTGGTTTTGACTTGCATTTTCCTGATCATTAGTGATGTTGAGCATTTTTCCATATGTTTGTTGGCCATTTGTATATCTTCTTTTGAGAATTGTCTATTCATTTCCTTGGCCCAGTTTTTGAAGGGATTGTTTGGTTTTTCTTACTTATTTGTTTGAGTTTATTGTATATTCTGGATATTAGTCCTTTGTCAGACTATAGATTGTGAAGATTTTCTCCCACTCTGTGGGTTGTCTGTTTACTCTACTGACTGTATTATATATTTAAAAATCACCAAGAGTATACATTTCAAATGTTCTCACCACAAAAAAAAGATAAGTAGCTGAAGCGATAAATACGTTAATTAGTTTGACTTAGTTATTTCACATTTTATTCATATGTCATAACATCTCTTTGTACCCCATAAATGTATACAATATAATATGTATAAATTTATAATTTAAAAATTAAAACTGGCCAAGCCTGGTGGCTCATGCCTGTCATCTCAGTACTTTGGGAGGCAGAGGTGGGCAGATCGCCTGATGTCAGGAGTTCGAGACCAGCCTGGCCAACATGGTGAAACCACATCTCTACTAAAAATACAAAAATTAGCTGGGCATGGTGGCACATGCCTGTAATCCTAGCTACTCAGAGGCTAAGGCAGGAGAATCACTTGAACCCAGGAGGCAGAAGTTACAGTGAACCTAGATCATGCCACTGCACTCCAGCCTGGGTGAAAAAGGGAGATTCCATCTGAACAAAAATAAATACATAAAATTAAAACAAAAACATTTATTATTTTACACTTTAGAATGAATTCAAAACTAATGGGGATGACTCTATTATACTATTTATTATTACTGGAAATCCACAAAATTCTTTTTGTTGAATGAGTCTCTCAAGCTGCAGGCAAAAGTACTATTCAACTTCGACTATTTTATCATGATAACATTACATAGTGTTTTCAAAGATATGCTAATGAAGCTGGTGGAATGGAATAAAACACTCATACATGTATAACAATTAAACCAGGTCAAGTGATAGAATACAGAAAGCAATCCAATGTAGAATATTTGTTTTCTACCTTATGAGAAATATACTGTAATAATTATCTCTTAATGAAATTTAAAACATCTTTATAGATGATGGCCCCAAGTCACTGGAAAGTTCTGTAAATTCTGATATCCCATTCAACTTCAGACCTATGACTAATATTCTTGCCTCAATTTTTGCTTATTTCATCATTGTACAGAAAATAAATAACTTTTGAATGAGCTGAATCATGTAGAAAATCTAAATACATAGCAAAATCTGTGTTTCCTTCATAAAAAGATAAATTTTTAAACCATCTTTTTTTCTAAGAATATATTTTAGATTAGTCAGAATGATAATCCTTGAAAACTAAACTGGAGCAAATCCTAGCAATTGCAATCAGTAAAGAGATAGAAATAAAAGGCATTTAAACTAGAAAATAAAAAGTCAAACTATTTCTCTTTGCTGATGATATAATTCTATACCTAGAAAACCCTGAAGCTTTTGCCAAAAGACTCCTGAAACTGAAAAAATATATATATACCTCTAGTAAGGTGCCAGGATACAAAGTCAATGTACAAAAATCAGTAGCATTTCTATATACCAATAATGTTCGTGATGAAAGCTAAACCAAGAATACAATCCCATTTACAGAAAACACACAAACTCATACCTAGGAATATATTTAACCAAGAAGGTGAAAGATCTCTACAAGGAGAACTACAAAACATTGCTGAAAGAAGTCATAAATGGCACAAATGAATGAGAAAAACCTATGCTCATGGATTGGAAGAATAAATATTGTCAAAATGGCCATATTGCTCAAAATAATCTACAGATTCAATGCTATTCCTATCAAACTACACATGTATTTTTTTACACAATTAGAAAAATACTGTTCTAAAATTCATATGCAACTAAAAAGGAGACTGAATAGCCAAAACAATCTTAATGAAAAAGAACAAAGCCAGAGGCTTCACATTACCCCCTTCAAACTATACCATAAGTCTACCCCAAACAGCATGATACTGGTACAAAAACAGACATATAGACCACAGGAACAGAATAGACAAC
The DNA here is from genome assembly GCF_028885655.2 of Pongo abelii. Taxonomy (NCBI): domain Eukaryota; kingdom Metazoa; phylum Chordata; class Mammalia; order Primates; family Hominidae; genus Pongo; species Pongo abelii. The sequence continues at coordinate 98,971,532 of NC_072008.2, forward strand.
CCAGAAATAAAGCTGCACACCTATAGCCATCTGATCTTTGACAAAGTCAATAAAAATAAGCAATACAGAAAGCACTCCTTATTCAATAAAAGGTATTGGGGTAGCTGGTTAGCCAGATGCAGAAGAATGAAACTGGACCATTTTTACCATATACAAAAACTAACTCAAGATAGATTAAAGATTTAAATGTAAGACCTCAGAATATAAGAATTCTAGAAGAAAATCTAGGAAATAACTTTCTAGACACTGGCCTTAGGAAAAAAATTATGACTAAGTTCTCAAAAGCAACTGCAACCAAAACAAAAATTGACAAGTGATACTTAATTAAACTAAAGAGCTTTTGCACAGCAAAAGAAACTATCAAAAGAGTAGACAGCTTACACAAGGGGGGAAAATATTTGCAATCTATGCATCTGTCAAAGGTCTAATATCCAGAATCTATAAGGAAGTTAAAGATTCAACAAGCAAAAAGCAAATAATAATTCCATTCAAAAGTAGGCAAAAGACATGAACAGACACTTCTCAAAAGAAGACATTCAAGCAGTCAGCAAACATGAAAAATGCTCAACATCACTATGAGAGAAATGTTGATCAAAATCACAATGAGACACCATCTCACACCAGTCAGAATGGCTATTACTAAAAAGTCAAAAATCAAAAGGTGATGACAAAGCTGCAGAGAAAAGGGAATGCTGATACACTGTTGATGGAAATGTAAATTAGTTTAGCCATTGTGGAAAACAGTTTAGAGATACATCAGATAACTTAGAACTACCATTTGACCCAGCTATTCTGTTACTGGTTATATATCCAAAAGAAAATAAATCATTCTACCAAAAAGTCACATGTACATGCACTTATATGTTTCTCACAGCAGTGTTAATAATATCCAAGACATGGAATCCACCCAGGTGCTCATGAATACTAGATTGGATAAAGAAAATGTGGCAGATATATACCATGAAATACTATGCAGCCATAAAAATAACAGAATCATGTCCTTTGCAGCAACATGGATGTCACTGGAAGCCATTATCCTAAGCAAATTAACACAGAAACAGAAAACCAAACAACACATATTCTCACTTATAAGTGGAAGCCAAACATTGTGTACTCATGAACATACAGATGGCAACAATAGTTAATGGAGACTACTAAAAGGAGGAGAAAAGTATGGGGGCAAGGATTAAAAAACTAACTATTGAGAACTAAGATCACTACCTGGGTGACTGGATCAATTGTACCCCAAACCTCAGCAACACACAATATATCCATCAAACATATTTTCACAAGTACTCTCTGAATCTGAAATAAAAGTTGAAATAATAAAAAATAAAAATAAATGAGATAAATATTTTAAAGTGTGTCCCTTGCATAATTTTTCAAAATTTGTGGTTGTCATAATAATCAAATTTGATCATTGACATAATGAATCCAAATGATTATTCTGTGATGCACTAAAAAGAACACCCTTTAAAGTAGATAAATATTTAGTTGATAGAAACACTGAGTAAAATGGTGGTTACTAGAGGCCAAGGATGGTGGGGAGATTGAGGAGATGTTTGTCAAAATACACAAAATGTTAGTTAGAAGGAATAAGTCAAAAGATCCTATTGTACATCATGATGACTACAGTTAATATATTGTACAATTGAAAGTTGCTGAGAAAGTAGATTTTATATGTTCTCACCACAAAAAATAACTACATGAGGTAATGCATATGTGAATTATGTTGACAGTCATTCCACAATGTGTACATATATCAAAACATCATGTTATAAACACCACTACACTTGGATCAGCCTCAAAACATCATGTTGTACACCATAATATATAAAATGTTTACTTGTCAAATAAAAATAAAAATATCAGGCAAACAAATAGACCTCTGGTTCCCTGGTTCAGAGAGTATCAGGAAAAGATGGTCTAGTATCCTGGGTATGCTGACATGGAGAAGGGTCTTTGAATGACTAATGCTGATATGATACATTTTTATCCTCAGAGTATCAGGATCATTCATTTGACTGCACTTTTTCTCTGACTTTCTGGTACATTACATATAACTCCATTCATTTTTAAAATTATTACATAATTGTTGTCATTAACTGCGAAAATGTTTGGTCTCTACAGGAACACATCACTGAATGTGACGTAAGTTCTACAATGGGAACTTTGTTTTCTCATCTACAGGAATGTACTATAGGGACACTCTTTATCATATAACTTATATCTAGGAATCTAACTTGTCTAGGAAAATGACAGCTAGAGATGGAGAACCTGGTAAATCTTACATCAAGGGGCAGTGGCTCCAAGGAAAGGGAAACTCTTAGTCACAATATTAATTTTTTCTCTCAGAGGAAAGAGGGCCTGTAAGCTGGCCAGAAATATTGAAAGTAATTTGCAGCCTAAGGAACACAATTTTTTCTTACCTGAAATCAAAATCTACATGAATGATTTTGTTTTCAGTTTTTCAGGTATTTGGCGTTGAATGAATTGACCCATAGTGTGGCTATGCAGAACAAAAGCAGACACATGCTATATTATGTAATCATTTTTAAGGTTCCCTTTATTCTTAAGTTATTTTTCCCTAAGTGTCTTTTTAATACTTTCAAGTAAGAAACCTTCTATTAAGTCATATAAGCCCTAATACTTACCAAGCTAACCATTTCTCTTACATTATCTTACCAAATAACAACTTTATATAACTGTGTAGCATAAACACACCCATACCAAATGGTATAGCTAACTAGTTAGAGGAGTGAGCTAACGCATTTTTCTCCCTTTAATATCTGACTTTCAAAAAACATATTTTCATTTTCCCTCACAAGGCCAAGATGTACAATATCTTATATTGTGGAAATAATTTTTGTCATGAATAGAAACAAAGAGAAATAGCTTCCATAGCAACATATCTTTCTATATGAAAACGGAATATTACTTTTATCACTATTCAAGTTTTGTCTTATTTTGTCAGTATGCCTATTGATTTACTGAGAGAGAGGTCAGATGCTGAATTTTTTTTGAGGTAACAATGGAGGCAAATGAACAGTTAAAGAAAAAAATGTATTCTGTTTTCACACTGAGTAAGCTATTTAGTGACAGGCTTTCTGATATACGCAAATTGTAAAACATGATGTGGTAAAAAGAATTAAGCTGTATGTTAAAAGGTTGTCATGTGAATTTTGCAAGAACATATAAACAAATAGATTTTTGGAATTGGCATATGAAGATGAATGACTATTGATTGATGGTACTATAAATACATGTGCATGAAATGAAGTGTAGCATGATAATATAGGTAAGGTTCAGAAGCTGGAGAGAGCAAGAGAGAGTGGGGAAAGTCTGACATTGAAACTATCAATAAAAAATATATTCCAAGTGCCTCAAAATTCATGTATCCCAGATGAATTAATGAAAATAAAACAAGAATAAATCCCCAACCCAACTGAATCAATTATCTGAGTAATCCATGTTGTATGCTCTTGAATCAGGCATGTAATTTATTCTCTCTTTCTCCCCCCCCCCCCCACTTTGCTTATGTGTTTGTACGAAAGAGAGAGAGAGAGAGACAGACAGACAGACAGAATGAGAGAGAAAGAAAGTGACATATAAACTGGATTAATTGAATGGGTACCAGACAGTCTTCTGGACTCTATGGTATTCAGATGAATGTGAAATGGGTCAGTAGGGCAGTAGGCACACAGATAAAGAACAACTCATACTGCTTGGGAAAACCAAGAACAGTTTCACAGAAGAGGTAACATTGCAATTGGTCATTGACAAATGAGTAGGAATCGCCACACTGCTTTCTACTATTGCTGAATTAATTTACACTCCCACTAACAGTGTATAAGGATTCCTTTGACTCTGCAACCTCACCACTATCTGTTATTTTTTGACTTTTTATAATAGCCATTCTGACTGATGTGAGATGATATCTCATTGTGGTTTTGATTTGTGTTTCTGTAATGATAAGTGATGTTGAGCTGTTTTTTCCATAGGTTTATTAGCTGCATGTATGTCTTCTTTTGAAAAGTGTCTATTCATGGAGCTGGAGGCCATTATCCTTAATAAACCAAATCAGCAACAGAAAACCAATTACTACATGTACTCACTTATAAGTGGGAGCTAAATGATGAGAACACCGGACACAAAGAGGAACAACAGACCCTGGGGCCTACAGGAAGGTGCAGGGTTGGAGTAGGGAGAGGATCAGAAAAAAATAACTAATGGGTACTAGGCTTAATATTTGGGTGATGAAATAATCTGTATCAAAAAACCTTGTAACATGAGTTTACCTATATAACAAACTTGAATATATACCCCTGAACTTAAAATAAAAGTTAAAAAACGATAAGTAGGAATTCTTTAGGAAGATGAGAAGAAAGAATTTCACATCAAAGGAAGTAGTATTAACATTAGAAAGATTGCAATAAAAAGCATGGTTTGTTTTTGGGGGGTTGTAACCTGCTGTGTTGGAAATACACATTTTATCTTTATAGTGGAAGAAAAAATATTTTTAGATTTGGGAAGTCCAGACAATATTTGGGTCACGATGTCATGAATTAGTCAAACTATCATGTTTTATCATAGCAGCATAGAAGGGAAGGATGCAAAGAGAAGAGGTATGTAAGAGAAACTGGGTGACTGGACAGAGGACAGACATAAAGATGTCCAGTAAATAAGCCATCTGACTGAGATTGACAGAGAAGCTTGAAAAAAATGGATAATATGGGAGACAGACATTTGACAACTGAAAAGAGACAGAAATTGAGAGGAATTTCCTGTTTTATTGTTGATTGTGCTACGTCTATGTTGTAAAACCTATCTACTAATGAGCAAGTTTCTCTACCTAAGACCTAACAATAGAGCTGACCCTACGAAAATTTGTGAAAACAGCCTCTCACTTCTCTTTTAGTATCTTACTCCTACCTTGTGTTATCAACTGCAGCCTCTTCATGAATATACCATCCTATGCTTCCATGTATCACAGGTTCTTACGCTATTGTTTTGTTACCTTAAGAGCCTCACAACGGTGTTATGTTCAAGCTCGTTTTGCCTGGGCAGGAACACATATCTCTGCCTAATTTCACTCAATATTCCTTGTTCTGTGTTCCAGGTCTTATCAGATCTACTTTCCAATGCTTATCAATTCTTCCACTTACTTCTGTCCAAAGCACAATTATCTTAGTTTGGTCTTCCATCGTTCAATGGTTCTCTATTGCTTATAGTATAAAATTTAAATTGTAATGATAAGGGTATAAAATAAGTTAATAACATTTCTAAAAGTACATCAACTGTGCTTTATGGTTTGCTTACACTTTAAAAGAATCATCCATGTTAAATCAGCAAGTTATGTAATACATGAGTAAGAATGATATTGGTCATATCAAATGTTTATAGAAGAGGAAGGTTGGATGTAATATTTTATAAAGTTAAACATCGTGTATAATACAGTTACAAGAACTTGTCTCATTGATGTAATGTTTTGCAAAAATATGTTCTTTAAAAATAATACCATTACAATGCTAAATTTGCACATATACTTGTGTTCTTTCTTAACTCTTAGTAGCAAGACTACTTTTTATGAAGTTTTATGCAATTTCACTGGTAATAATATAATAAATCTGGACATACTTGAATAGGTTTTTACATTTATTTTTCCATCGTTTTTGCAGAAGGCCTAATCTTTGATTACAAATTATTTAGACTGTACCATCAGGGAAATATATGTAATCTCCTAAAACATTGTAAGATTTTCTTTTTGTTTTAGACTGATTAAGCCTACTTTTAATTTAAACTTTTGAAATGTCCTTTCATGTGACTTTGGGCAAGTTTCTGATAAGGTTGTTATGAGGAACTAATAAAATAATATATTTGAAATATTTAGCATATTTCTTATCACATGGAGAGTTTAGTTGAATATTAGCTGTCAATATCATAATTATTGTGATTATTCTATACTTTCTAAGAAGAGGCCATTACAAATTATTTTGGTATTCATTAATTTATTTCAGTTTTTTGTTTACCAACTCTATCATCAATGATATAAAATAATAATGATATTTAGGGTTTTCATTATAACCGATATTACTGGACCTTAGAACAGGAGCAAAGATGGAAAAAGTATATATGCATATATATTCTTACATACAAGAGTGTGTATATATATATTCTCATATATATACATATATACTTACATATACGTATATATTCTGTCTCTATATATATGTATGTCAGGATAGACTATAGTGCAGCAACAAACAATACCAAAACTTGGTAATTTAAAACAACAAACATTTACATCTCAATTATTTTACATGTTCATTAAAGGGCATGGGTTGGGGGGTCTCTGTTCATTATACTCCCTAAGAATCTCAGCTGACAGAGAAACCACCACGACATGTTAAACCACCATATCAAAGAGAAAATAGGAGCTCTGTAGGATCATGAACCTGTTACTAAACACCTTGGTCTGAAAATGACACACATCTGCTCAAAATCATTGGCCAAAACAATCACATGGCCCCATGCAAACATAAGAAAAACAGGAAGTGTAATCATACCTTGTGTACAGAAGATGGAGAGAATGACATATTTGGCAAACAACTCCAGTGGCTATAACAAGATTCAAATATATTCAAAGCTTGGTTAGATTATACTATCAAATAGACGCCCTATTTCTGTTGAAGCCCAAGGATTCTTCATACTTGAATTTACTATTGAGAATTACAATAAAAACACTCTCTATTTGTTTCATGAAATTGAATAGTACACAAACCAATCCAACAGTTTACTTAGACTCCTATGATCACTTCCTGGGAAGTTTCCCCAATAATGAAGGTCCTTGCCACTCAAATATGGGTTAAAAAATTAGACGGGCTGAATTTCTAAACTGTGACAAAGGAGAAAGAGATCCACTAAACAGGATCTTGTCATTAATCGACATGAGGAACCCGTACTAATTCTCAGGTTCCTGTTCAGAGTGGCTAGGATGGTGACAAGTAGCTATTTCACTGACATAAATGCTAGAGAAGAATAGATAAGGTTGAGTAATATTACATTGTATGTGTACACCACATATTTTTTGTTCATTCATCTGCCAACGAACATTTAGGTTGTTTCCACATCTTGGCTATTGTGAATAGTGCTGCAATGGACATGAGAGAGATAACATTTCTTTGAGATCTTGATTTCAATTATTTTGGATATGTATCCACAAGTGGGTCTGCTGGATCATTTTTTTCTATTTTTAATTTTTTTGTGTGTGAAAATGCCATGCTCTTTTCAGTAGCAGGTGAACCATTTTGCATTCTCATTAACAGAGTACAGATGTTCCAGTTTCCTCACATTCACATCAAAACTTGATGTTTTAGTTTTTTGATAATGGCCATCCTAATAGATATGAAGTGATATCTCATTGTGGTTTTCATCTGTATTTCCTTTATGATTAGCGACTTTCAGCATTTTTTCATGTCTGTTGGCCATTTGTATGTCTTCTATAGAGAAATCTCTACAGCCCATTTTAAAATTAATTTTTTCTTTTTGCTATTGAGTTTGAGGGGTTACTTATTTATTTGGGGAATGAACTCATCAAATTTATGGTTAGCAATTATTTTTTCCCATTCTGTATGCTGCTTTTTTACTGTATTGATTTTTCTCTTTGCTATGCAGAAATTTTTTAATTCGATGTAGTCCAACTCATCTATTCTTGCTTTTGTTGCCTGTGTTCTGAGGTCATATTGATGAAATCATTGTCCATTCCAATGTCAAGAAGCTTTTTTCCTATGTTTCCTTTTAGTAGTTTTATGGGTTCCAGCTGCATTTAAATCTTTAATCCATTTTGAGTTTATTTTTATATATGATGTGAAATTAGAGTCTAATTTTATTCTTATGCATTTGGATATCTAGTCTTTCCAATACCATTTGTTAAAGACAGTATTATTTCTCCATTTTATACGCTTGGCACTCAGTCAGTGATTGTTTGGCCATACATGGGTGAGTTAATTTCAGGACACCCTATTATGTCCGATTGGTTTATATGTCTGTCTTTTGTCAGTACCACAGTGTTTTTTTTCCCTTTTTCTTAATTTTTAAAATAGTAGATGTGTATATTTATGGGGCACATGAGATGTTCTGGTACAGACATATAATGCATAATAATCACATCATGGAAAATGGGGTATCCATCCCTTCAAGCATTGATCCTCTATTTTATAAACAATCCAATTATACCATTTTAGTTATTTTAAAATGTACAATTTATTATTGACAAAAGTCACCCTACTAGATCTTATTTATTCATTTCACCTATTTTTTTGTTTTGTTGTTGTTGTTGTTGTCATTGTACCCATTAATCATCCCCACCTTTCACCCACCCCCAGCTACCTTTCCCAGCCTCTGGTGACCATCCTTCTACTGTCTATCTTCATGGGTTCAATCGTTTTAATTTTTAGATCCCACAGATAAGTGAGAACGTGAAATGTTTATCTTAATTGTGGTAGCTTTTTAATATACTTTGAAATCAGAGTGTGATGCTTTCATTGTTGTTCTTTTTTTTTTTTTCAAGATTATTTAGGGTATTTGGGGTCCTTTGTGGTTCTATAAGAATTTTAGAATTGGTTTTCATATTTCTGTAAAAAAATGGCTTTGGGATTTTGATAGGGATGACATTGAATCTGTAGATTGCTTTGATTATTTGGACATTTTAGCAATATTAAGCCTCACGATGTCTTTCCATTTGTTTATCTCTTTTTGAATTTCTTTTAACGACTTTTGTAGCTTTCAGTGTAAAAGTATTTCACTTTCTTTAAGTTTATGTCTAAGTATTTTATTCTTTTTGATTCTATTGTAAGTTGGGTTATTTTGTTTCCTTTCATATAGTTCAGTATTCACATTTAGATGCACAATTGATACTTTATGTCGATTTTGTATCCTGAGACTTTACTTATTTATTATTAGTTTTAACTTGCTTTTTGGAGGATATTTATGATCTTCTATATATAATATCAGGTCATCTGCAAACAGAGACCATTTTACATCTTTTTTCCCAAACCTGGTGTCTTTCATTTATTTTTCTTACCTAATTATTCAGACTAAGACTTCTAGTGCTATGTTGAGTAAAACTGGTGAGAGTGAGCATCCTAGCTTCATTCCTGATGTTAGTAGAAAAGCTTTCAGCTTTTCACTATTGAGTATGATGATAGATGTGGGATTTTCATATGGCCATTATTATGTTAAAGTGTGTATTCGGTTATTTTTGTATTTCTAGAAAGAAATACCTGATACTGGGTAATTTACTTAAAAAGATGTTTAATTGGCTCACAGTTCTCCAGGCTGTACAAGCAATGCACTGGCATCTGCTTGGTTTCCAGGGATTTTTTTACTCACGGCAGAAGGCAAAGCAGGAGCAGGCACAACACATGGCAAGAGCAGGAGAGAGGGTGAGGGAGATGACACACACTTTTAAACAGCCAGATCTTGGGAGAACTCACTCACTTTCATGAGGACAGCACCAAGGGGATGGCACTAAATCATTCATGAGAAATTCACTCCCATGATCCAATCACATCCCACCAGTCTCCACCTCCAAACACTGCAGATTGCAATTTAACATGACATTTAGAGGGGACAACATCCAAACTACATCAAGAGAGTTTCTCTCTATTCTTACTTTTTAAAGAGTTTTTATCAAGAAAAAGTGTTGAATTTCATCAGATACTTTCTGCATCTATTGAGATGAATACATATTTTTAATTTTAATTTTGTTAATGTGGTTCATCGCATTAATTGGCTTGCATATGTTGAACCAATATTACATCCCAGGAATAAATCCCACTTAGTCATGGTGTATGATGCTTTTAATGGGCTGTTGAATTCAGTTTCTAATTTTTTGTTGAGGATTTGTACATCTATGTTTATCAAGGTAATTGGCTTGTAGTTTTATTTTCTTTTGTTTTCCAGCTTTGATATCAGGGTGGTAGCTCCCCTCAGAAAACGAGTTTGAAAGTGTTCCCTCTTCTTTAATTTTTGGGAAGAGTTTGAGAAAGATTAGCATTAATTCTTATTTAAATGTTTTGTAGAATTTTCCAGTGGTCATCGCTTGGGTTTTTCTTTGTTTGGAGGTCTTTGATTACCAATTCAAACTTCTTATCAGTTATACATCTGTTCAGTTTCTATTTGTTCATTTTTCAGTCTGTGTAGCTTGTATGTTTCTAGGACGGTATCCATTTCTCTAGGTTATCCATTTCATTGGTATTTAGTTGTTCATAGTAGCTTCTTAGGATTCTTTGTATTTTTGTAGTATCAATTATAATGTCTCCTCTTTCATTTCTAATTTTACTTAAGATAATTTTCTTTTTTATCTTAGTCTAAGAGTTTGTCAATATTATTTATATTTTCAAAACTACCTCTTAGATTCACTGACTTTTTAATTGTTTTTCTATTATCTATTTAGTTTATTTCTGCTACTATTTTTATTATTTTTTTCTGCTGCTGACTTTGGGTTTTGTTTTTCTTCATTTTCTAGTTACTTTAGTTAAAAGTCAGATTGTTTCAGATCTCTTCTCTTTTATAATGTAGGGATTTATTTCCACAAACTTTTCTCTAAAAATTGCATTTTCTGCATCCTGTAAGTTTTGGTATGTTGGGTTTTCATTTACTTGTGCCTCCATATATTTTCTAATTTCCATTTTTATTTATTCTTTGACCTATTCATTTTTTAGTAATGTGTTGTTTTATTTCAAAATATTTTGAATTATCTAGTTTTTCTTCTTCTAGTGATTTCTAGTTTCATTTAATTGTGGTCAAAAGAAATACTTGGTATGATTTTAATCTTCTCATGTTTGTAAAGACCTGTTTTGTGACCTAACATTTGATGCAGCCTGGAGAATGTTACATGTGCACTTGATCAGAATGTATTTTCTGTTCCTTTTGGGATGCATGTGTTTTATAGGTCCATAGGTCCATTTGGTCTGTAGTGTTCTTTCAAGCCCACTGTTTCTTTGTCAATCATCTGTTTTCTGGTTCTACCTATTATTAAAAGAAGGCTATGAAAGTCTCTTACTATTATTGTATTGCTGTGTATTTTTTATTTCAGTTCTGTCATTGTTGGTTATATGTATTGAGGTGCTCTGATGTTGGGAGCATATATGTTTATAATTGCTATATCTTTCTGGTGGATTGGCCTTTTTTTCATTATATAATGTTATTCCTGTCTTTTGTAACAATTTTTGACTTAAAGTCTGTTGTTTCTAATATAAGTATAGCCAACCCTGCTTTCTTTCTGCTACCTTTTAAAGGAAATATCTTTTTACATTCATTTACTTTCAGCCTAAGTGTGTCCTTAAATATAAACTGAGTCTCTTGTAAGCAGCATGCAGCTGAATCTTTTATTAAATCATTCTTCCACTTTATGTCTATCAATTGGGTGCTTTAATTCATTGTCATTTTAAGGAATTATTGATAGGGAGGAATTTATCATTGCCACATTTTTTTTGTTTGTCTTGTATTTATTTTGTCCATGTTTCCTCTCTTCCTGTTTTTCTTTGTGTTTCATTGTTTTAGGTTTGTATTGATATGATTGTTTTTGCTCTTGTTTGTGTATCTTCTATAGGACATACAAGTAATAATAATATGTATCCATTACATGTTATTACTGCATACATCTATTAGAAACATGTTATTAACTCTCATAATGTGTGTGTTGGTCCATTTAATAGAGTTTTCTTTGTGGTTATCATGGGGCTTACAAAAATATCTTATAAAAGTCTATTTTAAGCTGATAACAATTTAATTGTAATTATATACAAAACTATGCAGTTTTACTTATCCTCCTATACACACTTTGTTATTGAATTCATAATTTATATGTTTATATTTGGTATCTATTAACATATTTTTAGTTATAGCTCTTTCTTAATAATTTGGTCTTATAACTTATACTAGAATTAAAAGTGATTTACCCACCACAGTTATGAAAATACAGTATTCGATATTTAGCTATATATTAACTTTGCCAATGAACTTTATACTTTCTTATGCTATTATGTTTCTGCTTGGGATCATTTTGTTTCAAGATGAAGAACTCCTTTTAGTTTTTCTTGCAAGGCATATCTAGGGGTGACAAAACTCCCTACAAACTTAGTTTGTGTAGGAAAGTCTCTATATTTTATTTTTCAAGGAAAGTTTTTCTGGGTATAGAATTCTTGATTCACAGTGGTTTTCTTTAAGACATGAATATGATATACCAGTTCTGAAGCCTGCATATTTCTGCTGAGAAATCCACTGATAGTCTTCTGAAGGTTCCCTTGCATGTGATGAGTGGCTTTTCTTTTGCTGCTTTCAAAATTCTCTGTTTGTCTTTGGATTCTGGTAAATTGATTAAAGTGTGTCTCAGATTACATTTCTTTGCCTTCATTTTATTTGGGATTCCTTAGGCTTCCTGTGTCTCAATGTCCATTTCCCTTTCCATATTTGGAAAATTTTTAGCCATTATTTATTTGAAGACTTTCTCTGGTTCTTTCTTTCTCTCTTCTCTTTGTTTAATTCTCATAATGTGTGTGTTGGTCCATTTGATAGTGTCCTACAAATTCCTTAATCTTTATTCACTCTTTTCATTCTTCTTTTTGTTCCTCTGACTGAATAATTTTCAATGACCTGTCTTCAAGTTTGTTGATTGAATTTTTGCTTTTGCTTGATCTAATCTGCTGTTGAACCCAGCTAGTGAGTTTCAGTTCATTTATTAAATTTTTTAGTTCCAAGATTTCTGTTTGGTAGTTCTTAATATTTTCTGTCTCTTTGTTTCATTTCTCACTTTCTTCATGCATTGCTCTCCTGACTTCAGTAAGCATATTTATGGCAGTTATTTTGAATTATCTGTCAGGTATACTGTATATCTACATTTCTTTAGAGTCATTTTCTGGAGACTTTTCTTGTTCCTTTGTTTGGAATATTTATTTTTCTTAATTTTCCTTTACTCTCTGAGTTGATGTCTGTGCATTTGGACAAGAAAACCACCTTTCCGTGTCTTTACCTATTTGCATAATACAGGAGAAAACCCTCTCCAATCAGCCTGGCTAGGAATTTAAAGGCCTCCTAAACCCTGTTGCTAGTTCAACCTGCTTTTTTGTTCTTGAGTGCCCTCTGGCATCTAGAGTGTACCAGATCCCATTAATGCTCTGAAGGTAAGCTGAGGCCAGTTCCTCAGGAAGTCCCCAGAAATCTGAATCATTAGATGTTCTGTCCAACTCTTTCCCTTTTTCAGGGATAAGCTGGTAACTGGGGTTGTTAGCCTGTTAACTCTGTGCTGAACTTGGGGAGGAAGAGCTGTGGTCACTAGTTATGTGCTAAATCTAACCATTGTCTTTGTTCTCACAGTCCTTGGGTGGCTACAGTATGCTGGGTCCTATTAATAGTCTAAGACAAGCAAGACAGAGCCAGTCATTTGAGCACCTCCCAGAAATGTTGGACATTTGTTGCGTGTTCAACTCAATCTCTCGTCTTGGAGAATCTGGGAGCTGGGATTTATTGCCTCCTTGCTTTGTGCTCAGCTGAGGTGATGAGCTGGGGTGAGTGCATACCCACTTATTCAAACCACCACATTTTTCTCTGTAGCCCCCAGGGGACCAGCATATAACAGCCCCCACAGCGTTTTGAGACAGGTGAGATAGAAACCAGTTCCTTAGGGAACACCCAAAAACTGGGGATATTAAATGTGCCATCCAACTCTTTATCTCCTCAAGCAGAATTTGGGAGCTGGAGTTTATCACTTGTTTTTGTTCTAGGTTGAACCAGGGCAATGAACTGTGGTGTGCCTTCACCCTAGTTTAAACTGCTGCTTTATTCTCTGTAGCCCCCAGATACCTACTATATACCTGCTGAATATCCCTTAATCAAAATGCTTGGGGCTAGAAGTGTTTCAGGTTTTAATTTTTTTCAAATTTTGGAATATTTCCATTATACTTACCTGTTCAGCATCCCTAGTTGAAAAGTCTGAAATCTGAAATGCTTCCAATAAACATTTCCTTTGAATGCCTTCTTGATGCTTAAAAAGGTTTGGGTTTTGTAGCATTTCTGATTCTGGATTTTTGGATTAGGGATACTCAGCTTTTATTAGTAGGCTCTATCAACTTTCTTAGACAACATTATAGAAGGCAGTCCCTTGGTTAGCATCCAAAAAAGTTTGAACATTAGATCTATGGACCAAGTCCTTCGAAGAAACTAAGAGCTGGGATTTCACCTTAATCATATGGCATTGTGCCAGGGGTGAAGGTTATGGGAAGAGGATAGCTCTGCTTCTCTTATTGATTTTACTATGGCTGGTCTTGTAAACTAGGACAGGATGTAAGAGCTTCTCAACTAATTTTTGGGTTTCTCAAAAAGAAATTGACCTGTGAGTCACTCTTGTATTAGGGATCTTGAGAAGAAGGAGTGTCCAGGTTTCCTATTCTGCCATCTTGCTGATGTCCTTAAACACATTCTTTTAAAGGGCAAATTTTTATTTATATCAGTTACACCTCAATAAACTTGATCTTTTCAAAAAACTTCCAGGGATAAGTTATATTCAAGGAACAGGTAGAAGATGAAGCTTGGAAGATTGTGAAAGTATGGTAATAATGCTGGGAGAAAATGCAGAAGCAATATGGAAACCAATGGAGAAATGTTAACATGCAAGGTGGAACTAAATATCTAATGACTCCTGCAAATCACTCTAAGTTTAGTAAACAGAATGTCACTTATGACCTTGGCAAAGAGGGCTTGAAGTACAGCAGTGGGACTGAAAGCCTGAGGTAAGTACATGGTAAAAGTGTGAAATCTATTATATAAAGATATTTTAATTAAAAGAAAGAAGAGAAAGAAGGGGATAGCTAGATAGGAAAACATGATCAAAGGAGGATTTTTATAATAAAGGTGGTAAGAGAAGAGGTCTACAGATCCAATAACATAAAGAAATGCATTACATAATGAAGTTCTTGAGGAGGCAAAATACCATGGATCAAGAGTACACATGGAAGGGAGTAGTATACTTTGATAAGAGGAAGGATGCTATTATGTGTTCAACTGTACTCCCAACCAAAAAATTTATATGTTGATGTCCTTATTCCTAGTACCTCATAATGTGACTTTATCTGTATATAGGGTTTTTACAGAAGTATTCAAGTTAAAATGGGGTAATTACAGTGGGCTCTAATTTGGTATGACTGATGTCTTACTAAAAGAGGAACTTCACACACGTAAACATGCAGAGAAGAAAAATGATGTGAAGAGACACAGGGAGAAGATGACTATCCACAAGCCAAGGAGAGAAGCCTAAAACAGATCCTTCCCTTAGAGTCTAACACCTTGATATTTGACATCTAGCCTCAAGAACTTTGAGACAATAAATTTTTACTGTTTAAGCCACACAGTTTGCAGGTTCTTTGTTTAAGACAGCTCTAGAAAAGTAATGGAGACAACTTCTTCACTGAAACTGGAGTTTTAGAGAGCAAAATGAGAGAAGATACAATACAATTTTCAGTGGCAGGGAGGAATATGAAAGAGTTCATAGCTACTATGCTATTTTTTGTGGAATAAGATGCAAAATAGTCTATTAAAAAGAAGGTGTAGAGGGCTAGACAAAAATGGTGATGATTTGAACTAGCTGTTCTAAAGAACAAAATAGAAAGCTGACTAGTGATATATAAACATTATTATAGGGTAGTATTGTGAGTACGGTTAGCATGAGCAGCCATGGATTTTTAGTGATGCCTATGTGCATAGTTGTGTTCTTCTCCAACATTGCTCATAAACATGGTGGTAAACTGATTGAGGGTTTGGGGGCATGGTTTGGAAAGGCAATGTAAAGAAAATGGAACATGGAAAAAGTAATGTTAATGAGAAATGTGATATAGTCTGGGTAGCAAAGGAAGTAAAAACTGAAAGTAGCTGATATGTTGAAAGAAAATGGAGAAGTCAAGGAGCTAAAGTTCTTCATGGGTAAGAAAGTAAGTGAACTGCTCAGAATATGAGGTTTGGATTATATCTTAAGATTTCAAAGTTGGAGCAGCTCTGGGCATAGATGAGTGCCTGAGATATGAAAGTTGTGATTGAAGTGAAGACATTATGAAGTTAAGATGGTAGATGAGTTATTCACCTGGGCTTTGAAGTTACCAGTGATAGCTTTGGTATGTAGGATTAAAAGAAAGACTGATCTAGGTGCCAACATTTTCATAAGTGGCTAAAAGATTAGTGAATATGGATTGCAAGGAAGGGCAAAAGATGATAGTAGGTAATATAGCTGGATGCTACAGGCCTCAAAGAAGAGGGAAATTTCAACCACAGGTAGAGAAACAATTATGTTATCTCTTATGTTTTTATTGCAATAAAGGCATGTTATGTCATATATATGTATATGTAGATATAGATATCAGTGTTAAATATATATGCAATTCCATGAAATAAAATTTAATGCCTGGCAAAGTTAACAACATGAAAAGAAATACAGATGGTTCCCCACTTACAATGGTTATACATAAGATTTTTTGACTTTACAATGGTCCTAAAGTCATATGCATTTAGTAAAAACCATACTTCAAGTTTTGAATTTTGATCTTTTTCCAGGCTTGTCATATACAATATGATAGAATGTATCACTTTTGGGATGCTGGACAGTGGCAGCAAGCTGCATCTCACAGTCAGCCATGCTAATGTAAGTGCTCTGATCACTTTTAAGGTAGGATAGGCTAAGCTATGATATTTGGTAGGTGTATTAAAATGACACATACCTTGACACCCAGTTCAAGGTGTGCTATGGTTTCAACATGAGTTGGACATATAATGTGCTCACTCATACTAACCAGCAAAGTGATTTCTCTAGATAGTCGGCCTATGGTAAGGAGGTGACCATGATCAGAGAACACAGTGTAATTACGTACCTTACTCTAAACTCAGGACTTAGGATTCTTTACAGCAGCAACTCTCCTCACATGTCTTGTTCACAGGATGCATCCTCAGGCTCTGACACTTTCTAATTTGCTGTTGCCCACAAAATATTACCATTAAACCAGCACTGTCCAATAAAACATTTTTCAATTATGGCAACTTTCTATGTTTTCACTGTTTAATGTGGTAGTTACTGATAAATTTAAATTTGAATTTAAATAACCGTATGTTGCTAGCAGCTATAATATTGGAGAACACAGCCTTAGATCTTGTTAGATGACATAAAAAACATAATTCATCCTAACAAGTTATTGACCCTGCTATGATGTCCTTTCAAGATGACTGTCTTTTAACTGGGTAACATCATAGGTACAAGGCTTTAACAAAAGGGAATGATTCTATAACAATGGTAGGAATTTCAACAAATTGGCATAGCAGAAACTTTTGGGGATAAAGATTGTTCATGGAAATCAGAAAATTCCACCACATATGTAACAGCTCCTTATGCTTGCATGCAAAATAAACTTGGTAGAATAGGTAACTTTTTAGAGCCTCAGTTCATTGAGAAGTCAGAGGTCTTACCTCCCTAAGGTATAAAAACAACATATTTACATTTGCTTTACAAGCTGGAACTCTGCTCCTGGCCATTACACTTACATTTTTAAAATGTGTATGTGCTCTGATATCTCCAGTTGGGAGTATTAATAAATAATAATCATCAGAGAAAGGTTAACTTAGGGAGGAAGAGCCCCAGTACTCCAATTGGGCATTTAAAACAATTCTCTTTATTGATATCTCAACCTTCTTTCTCCGTTAGCTTCACCACCTCTTTAGCAGTACTGTTTACTTTCTAAAACTAATGATTATTGAGAACAGGTGTGCAAGATTCCTGTCCTTATTAGAATCAGCTATACCGAAGTGTTAGAGTATCTGATGTTGAAAATAATTTCCTCCAACACCTTTGGAATGATACCTCTGAAATTCAACTCATTTACTTACTACGGATTGCTGCCTTGTCTCCTGCTATTCTCCAATATGACTTCCTGCAGTTATGCTGTTTCGTTATGTGCCTAAGAAACCCGCCCTGTACATTTCTTGCTTTTCTTTTTCCTGCCTCTCTCTGAGTATTAGTTTTGTTACTTTAAAATCGGATGAATAATGCTTAAATCCCTGAAGATTTGTATTTGTATTTTATATGGAAAAACAACCAACATCTGGCGCATGGTAAATATAAAAACAATGTTTAAGTGTTAGATATTTTTCTCTTTTTCCTTGTTTTATCCTTCCTAAAAACCTCCATAATAATGTTCGCCATTTATATTATATTATATTTCAAGGGATTTTTTAATGCATATATTTTACATAGCCTCACCAACATTGTAATCTTCTTAAAAACAAGGTAGGGGAGAAAAGTCAGCTTATATTTCTTTGTAAATATAATAGTATCTATTACATAGTAGGTGCTTAAAAAGTTAAATTTTGTCAATAGATTTGTAGAGATATATAGAGATATGCTAGTACAACATACAACAGTCACATATGCTTAAATGTAACATGACTGTGAACAAATTCCTTAACATCCCTGAATCTCCATCTCCTCATACATAAGATGAAGATGATAACAATATGTACTCAGAAAGGTTATTGTAGGATGAAGGATAAAACTTAACAGCAGCAGGATTTACGAAAGCTCAGATTCATACCAGATCTACGCTTATGAGTAGGCAGTTTGAGAGAGATTTTGACAAACCAAAGATTGTCCAAAATGGAGTGACTAAGGAGGTGAGATATTTAGAGAAGACAAAACACAGAAACAAGAACATAACATTAATTTTTAAACGTATAAGTAATTGTTTGTGGAAGCAGAAACATTTAACTCTTACCCTGAAGAGCAAAAATAGGACTATTGGGAGAGTTGTAACAATAAGGGCTTCAAACCACTCCAATTTGATTTTCCTATATTATGTGGTAGAAGCAGCATGAAAAAAGGAAATTAAGCACACAAATTTTAGTCCCAACTTTCCAAGCATGCAGCTGTGTGATCTTGGACAATTCATTTTATCTTTCTGAGCTTCAGTTTCAAATACTCAAAATAAGTTTATTTTGCTTAACTAAAAGTTCTCAAATTTGAACATTCTAGGGTCTTAATTTACACAAGAGAAAAAACGTGACTTCCTGTAAAAGTCAAACTTGAGAGATTTATGTTTTCTAAGAAATCCATGTGAGGCAATTAGATTTTCAAGATTTATGGTGATTGTGGACTCAATTGAATTTGTACTAAATTATAACTCTAGAAAAATTACTGTTTTCTGATTTATTGTTTCTCTAATAAATATTTAATGTATAGCTTAATGGTTCATAGTAAGTAAAATATCCAGTGGTGTGATTCTTGAATAATGTATTAAACAATAGCTAAGGAAAATGCCTGGAAAATATTGAATGTATATGTAACTCTGTCCTGTAAAAGTTGTATTCTTTAATAGAGTAGAGGTCTCTAAACAACTTTTAGAACAAATGGATAGTGTTTATTTTCCTGATGAGAAATAAAGATGACAAAAATGGAAAACTGCTTCTGAGAATTTTAGTTATACAAAGAAAAAAATGATTAAAATGAGTGTGGTTTATTTCAAGTCTGATATACCAAATTTAAATTGCTGCTTGTTGTATCCGGGCGTGGTGGCTCACGCCTGTAATCCCAGCACTTTGGGAAGTCGAGGTGGGAGGATCACTTGAGGCCAGGAATTCAAGACCAGCCTGGCCAACATGGCAAAACATGTTCTCTACTAAAAGCAAAAAAATTAGCCAGGCAGGGTGTTGCATGCCTGTAGTCCCAGCTACTTAGGAGGCTGAGGCACAAGAATTGTTTGAACCCAGGAGGCGGAGGTTGCAGTGAGCCGAGATCATGACACTGCACTCCAGCCTGGGAGACAGTGACCCTGTCTCAATAAATAAATAAATAAATATGTTGTAAAAAGGAAAAATGTAGCTTCAAATTTCATCACTTTCTTAATAAACATAAGTGTATGTAGTTCCTGGAATATCAATAGCCCAAAGCTACCAAACTATCAAATGAAATATTAAAAATTCATGATACACTTTCTTTAGCAATAGATTTACTGTGGCAATCTATCATTGAAGAAAATATAAAACTAAACTTGTAAGAAGTGTTTATAAAACCTTAAATTGTTGAGTCTAATTTTAAGATTGTATGAGAGCTCAAAACAATTCATGGTGTCTTTATAATTCAAGAGAACCATCTTCAAGATGAAACAAAAGTAGAATAACATCATTAAAGCAAATGTGACAATATATAATTTTCTACTTATAAATTAGCTTACCTCATTATAGTTTTACTTTTATACAGACATATATGTATTTTTCTCTACATAATGAAAGCTCTATGCAATACTGTAAAGAGAAAATTATCATTAAGAAAAGATAATGTTCAAGGTTACACAGTTTAATCAATAACTATTGAAGATACACAATGGGCTAGGCCTTCTAGAAAGGACAAAGCAATTAGAAGGTATTGTCTTTGCTTTTAAAAAACTGATAATTTGATTCATGGAGCAGGTCTAAAACAAAATAAAATAAATAATACAAGATAATAAGTGACCGAGGACTTAAATCATGTAATAAAGGCTAGGTGTTACAGAAGTTTGGAAAAGGAGCACTGAATTACTCAAAGGAAACTCCATAGAGGAAAAGGGTGTTGCTATGGTCTGAATGCTGGTGTCTTCCTCAAATCCATATGTTGGAACCTAATACCCAATATGAAAGAATTAATAGATGGAGACTTTGATAAATGATTGAGTCATATGGGCTCCATCCTCATGAATTAGTGCCTTTATAAAAGAGGCTCAAGCATGCTCTCTTGTCACTTCTGTCACATGGAGACACAGCTAGAAGGCACTCTTCATGAAAGAGAGATCAAGTCCTAACCAGACACCAAATTTGTTAATGCCTTGATATTTGACTTTCCAGCTTGAAGAACTATGAGCAATAAATTTCTGTCGTTTATAAATTACCAAGTTTATGGTATTTTATTATAGCAGAATGGACTAAGGCAGTTGTTAGCTAGTGCTTTTAAAAATGGGCAGAATTTGTAGTATTGAGAAGAAGATGTATGACCAATCTTGCTGAAGCAAATGACATTAGAAAATACAATGAAAATAAGAATAAGTGAATTGTTTTAAGGAAAAAGTGACTCTGGCTTTTCCCTTTCTAGACAAAGGCATTCTATGCCAAGACATTGAGTTAAAGAAGGCCTTTTCTTGCTATTCTTTAGTAAAGTCTTGTGCACACTTTGGATGTTGGTATCATAAAATCTTCCAGAAAGTGAAACTTGGATTCCAAAAAGAGAAAAGAAATAACCTTTAGAATCAACAAAGGCACTGTGCAGGTCATTTAGTTGGCAACTTGAAAATAAGAGTATGAGTACAAAATGTAAGTTTATTCCTCCACTCCATTAATAAGAAAGCACCTCACTAGAGTTCTAATATAATTTTTTAAAAATTACTTAATGGGTATGGTGTACATTATTCAGATGATGGATATACTAAAAGCCAAGACTTCACCATTATACTATATATACACGTAATAAAATTGCACCTGCACCTCTTAAATTTATACAAAAATATACCAGTCTATTTGTATAGGGATGGGTAGTGATAGCTAATATTTAAAGATTGCATATTATGTGCTGAGTTCTGCTCTTCTAAGTTTGATGTGTAGATTATCTCATTTAATGCATACAATCTTACAAGTAGATAGTATTATTAAGTATATTGTACAATAGTAGAAACAGATTGAGACTGCTTTTCCTTCAGTGACAGAAAATGTTTCCTTGTTATAATTTGAACTTGCTTTAATATAATTTCTACCAGCATTAGACTTGGCACATTTACATGAAGTCCATAGGTAGAATGCAAAGGATCATTGTGTTCTTCCTTCTTCACTTTTAGAAGACATGTCTTGTAAGTGAGCATGTTCCTTCCCAAATGAATGCTCAGTTTTCCTTGGGGATAGCTTGAACTTTACATTGATGACAGACATTATGCGTAAAGTGCCTAAATATTGTGGAAGGATAGTTGAGAACTTTTCCATTATTATGTTTCCTTTTTTTGTTTCTAAGCATTTAATCTATAAGAAATCAGCTATATACATATTTAAGAGCTGAATCACAGCTTTATTAAGAATAAATTATATTGTCCATTGTTCCTTGGAAGTAAGAACAAAATAACCAAGATGTTTTCAAAAATTTATTAGATTCATGGAGTTATTTTTAGACTAAGCAGTCCCTCCATGGGACATTGTATGTACAATTTTATAAATTAATGAAGAATAAATTATAAAACTATGTGTAATGTTATTATTTTTTATTATCTTGTTGAAAGTCAAAAGTCTCTTCTCTGAATATGTATCAAAATTGAATTTCACCAGGGTAAGTTGTTAGTTTAATATTATAGAAATATCAAGAAAGCATGTGCTATCTTCAAGGATGCTATCTTTCCACAGATACGTTTATCTGGGTGTTTCTACAGAATCAGATGCAAAGAAGACTGTAAATACACTTTCAGGTATATTGCCTACATGACATCAAATTGCTGTAAGCATCTAATTATTTCTTATCTAGATGTTTGCTGTTACTTAGACAAATTTCAAATGTTCTTTTAAAGTGGGGAAAGAAACTAAATTTTTCTGTGTCCATTCAGTACCATCTAATTGTCAACTCTGACAATTTCATTGAAGACAGCAGAGTTGAATCACAAGAAACCTTCTGTTCATGGCTTATTTTTCATTGGTTTATGAAAGAACCCAAATGAAATAGAAATCCTGAACAGACCAATAATGAGTAATGAAATTGAATCTGTAATTTAGAAATCTCCCAAGGGGGAAAAAAAGTCCAGTACCCGACAGACTCACAGCTGAATTCTACCAGACATACAAAGAAGAACTGATACCAATCCTACTGAAACTGTTCCAAAAAATCAAAGAGGAAGGAATCCTCTCTAACTCATTCTATGAAGCCAGTAACAACCTAATACCAAAGCCAGGCAAGAACACAACAACAACAAAACTACAGACCAATATCCCTGATGAACATAGATACAAAAATTCTCAACAAAATACAAGCAAACTGAATTGAATAGCACACCAAAAAGATAATACACCATAATCAAGTGGAACTTATATCAGGGATGCAAGGATGGCTCAGCATATGCAAATCAATAAATGCGATTCACCACATAAACAGAATTAAAAACAAAACCATATGAATATCTCAATAGATACAGAAAAGCATTTGATAAAACTTAGCATAACTTCATGATAAAAACCCTAAACAAATTAAGCATAGAAGTAACACACCTCAAAATAATAAAAGGCATATATGACAAACCCATAGCCAGCATCATACTGAACCTGGAAAAGTTAAAAGCATTCCCCTAAAAAACCGGATTAAGACGAAACAAAGATGTCCACTCTTACCACTCCTATTCAACATAGTAATGGAAATCCTAGCCAGATGAATTAGGAAAGAGAAAGAAAGAAAAGGCATCCAAATTAGAAAACAGGAAGTCAAATTATCTCTATTCACCAGTGACATGATCTTATACATAGATAACCCTAAAGACTTTTCCAAAAGACTCCTATATTTGGGAAATGAATTCAATAGAGTATCAGGATACAAAAGCAATGTATGCAAATCAGTGGCATTTCTATACACCAATAAAGGCCAAGCTTAGAAACAGTCAAGAGCTCAATCCCATTTATAATAGCTACAGCTTAAAAACTGAGGAATTCATTTAACTAAGCAGGTAAAATATTTCTACAAAGGAAACTACAAAACACTGAAGAAAGAAATAATAGATGACACAAACAAATGAAAGAAACATTCCATGCTCATGGATCAGAAGAATCAATGTCATTAAAATGACCATACTGCCTAAAACAATCTATAGATTCAATGCAATTTTTATTAAACCACTGTCGGTTTTCACAGAATTAGAAAACACAATTCTAAAATTCATATTGAACCAAAAATCCAAAGCAATCCTAAGCAAAAAGAACAAAGCTGGGCACATCACATTACCTGACTTCAATTTATACTACAAGGCTAGAATAACGAGAACCATTAAGGTACTGATATAAAAATAGACACATAGCTTAATGGAAAAGAATAGAGAACCTAAAAATAAAGCCACATACCTACAGCATACTGTTCTTTGACAAAGCTGACAAAAACAAACACTGGGGAAAGGACACCCTCTTCAATAAATGGTGCCGGCATAATTGGGTAGCCACATGCAGAAGAATAAAACTAAACCCCTATTTTTCAATACATACAAAACTTAAATCAAAATGGACTAAAAACTTAAATTAAGACCTGAAACTAGAAAAATTCTAGAAGTAAATCTAAGAAAAAACTATTTTGGACATTGGCCTAGGCAAAAAATTTATGGCTAAGTCCTCAAGAGCAAATGCAACAATATCAAAAATAGACAAATAAAACTTATTGAAAATAAATATTCTCTGCATAGCAAAAGAAATAATTAACAGAGTGAAAAGACAACCTACAGAATAGGAGAAAATGTTCACAAACTATGCATCCGACAAAAGAGTAATATCTAGTATCTTCAAGGAACACAAACAACTCAAGAAAAAACCCACTAAAAAGTGGGCAAAGGATATAAACAGACATTTTTCAAAAGAAGGCATACAAGTGACCAAAAAACATATTTAAAAATCCTCAACATTACTATTTATCCTATAAATGCAAATTCAAACCACACTGAGATACCATCTTATACCAGTCAGAATGGCTATTATTAAAAAGTCAAAAACCAGTTGGTGTTGTTGATGAAGATGCAGAGAAAAGGAAGTGCTTATGCCTGGTTGGTGGGAATTTAAATTTGTAGAAACTTTTAAAAACAATAAGGAGATTTTTCAAAAACTAAAAATAGAAATACCATTCAGTCCAGCAATTCTACTGCTGGGTATCTACCTGAAAGAAAAAAGAAAATAAATAATCATATCAAAAAGTACCTGCACTTGGATATTTGTCACAACACTATTTACAGCAGCAAAGATATGGAATCAAACTAAGTGTCTATTAATGGATAACTGGATAAAGAAAATGTGAGCTGTGTGTGTGTGTGTGCGTGTGTGTGTGTGTGTTTGTATACCTGAGTAGTACCATGGAGTACTACTCAGCTGTAAAAAATAATAAAATTATGTATTTTTAAGTAACATGAATGGAACTGGAAGCCATTATTTTAAGTGAAATAACTCAGAAACAGAATGTCAAATATTGCATGTTCTCACTTATAAGCAGGATCTAAATAATGTGTACACAAGGACAATAGAGAGTGAAATAATAGACATTGGAAACTTGGAAAGATGGGAGGGTGGGAGAGTAGTAAGGAATGAGAAATTACCTAATGGGTACAATGTACACTATACAATGATGGTTATACTAAAAGCCTAGACTTTACCACTATACAATATATTCATGTAACAAAATTGCACTTGTGCCCCATAAATATATAAAAATAAAAATTAAAAAAATCTTCACAAAGACTTCTTGTATCCAAATATTAATAACGGATATTTCAAGGTGGTAGTATTTTAGAGCGTTTTTGAGTTACTTCTTTGTAATTTCCTGTGATTTTTTTTATCTATGATGTGGAATGTCATATCTATAAAAGTCTTTATTCCTTACAAATAACAACCATGAACCTAGCAGGAAAGAAAGAATCCTTGGCAATGCCTTCAAGAAGTAATGAAAAGTAAGGCTATGCCAGATTCTGGTAACATTTTTTTTTGCAATATTCCAAATTGGTGGTAAGTGATTATGAAGCCTCTTATACCAATAAAAAAGGTGGGGGGGAATACAAATGGACAACAAACAAGTAATTATATACTCAGATTCACTATTACAATGAAATATCAGTTCTCGCTTATTGCGCTGGTATTAAGTTAGAGTAGAATGCAGACACATTCTTTGTTAAGCAAAGTAACCAAGTTTATTAAATAAAGAAAAGGTATACATACAGGAGAAAACTTATATTCCTTCACTGGCTTATGCTTATATTATTCCTTTCTTTAAAGTTTCTAACTGATAAATATTTTCTAGTCTAATGATTAGTTCGGTTTATTCTATTCTCATAATCTTCACATATAATGATGGTTTCTTTTATTAAATCTCTATGACTGGTTTTAATTTTTAATTTTATTGAAGGCTGATTTAAACAAGGTGGGAATTAATGATATTTAAATAATTTACATTCTTACCAACAGTGTACAAGAGTTCCATTTTCTCCACATTCTCAGCAGCATTTGTTATTATTTGACTTTTGGATATAAGCTATTTTAACTGGGGTGAGATAATATCTCATTGTAGTTTTTATTTGCATTTCTCTGATAATCAATTATGTTGAGCACTTTTTGTATGCTGTGAAGATCTCTAACATGCCCCGGAGACATTTTCTTCATTGTCTTGTTAATTAACATTTGGTTCCTTGTTACTTGTGCAAATTTCTGCAGCTTGCTTGAATTTCTCTTCAGAAAATGAGTTTTCTTTTCTATCACATTGTCAGGCTGCAAATTTTCCAAACTTCTACGCTCCGCCTCCCTTTTAAACACAAGTTCCAATTCCAAACCATCTTTCTCAAGTATAAAGTTCCACAGATCTCTAGGGCAGGGGCAAAATGCCACCAGTTTTTTGTTTTTCCTAAAGCTTAACAAGAGTCACCTCTGCTCCATTTCCCAGCAACTTTCTCATCTTCATCTGAGACCACCTCAACCTGGACTTATTGTCCATATCATTATCATCATTTTGGTCAACGTGATTCAACAAGTTTCTAGGAAGTTCCAAAATTTTTCATATTTTCCTGTCTTCTTCTGAGCCCTCCAAACTGTTCCAACCTCTGCCCTGTTACCCAGTTCTAAAGTCATTTCCACATTTTTGGGTATCTTTACAACAGCTTTACACCTCACTCTACTGGTACCAATTTGCTATATTAGTCTGTTCTAAATGCTGCTAATAAAGACATACCTGAGACTGAGTAATTTATAAAGAAAAAGATGTTTAATAGACTCACAGTTCCACATGGCTGGGGTGGCCTCACAATCATAGTGGAAGGTGAAGGAGGAGCAAAGGCATGTCTTGCATGGTGGCAGGCAAGAGAGCATGTGCAGGGGAATTGCCCTTTATAAAACTGTCAGATCTCCTGACACTTATTCACTATCATGAAAACAGCACAGGAAAGATTCACCCCCATGATTCACTTACCTCCCACTGGGTCCCTACCAGGACATGTGGGGATTATAGAAATTACCATTCAAGATGAGATTTGTGTGGGGACACAGCCAAACCATATCAAGTATTATGTGGCATAACAGTTGGGAAATTAGGCATTCTTTTCATTTTCCAGACCTTAGAGGAAACATTTTCAGTTTCTCTCCATTCAGTATGATACTATCTGTGGGTCTTTCATATATGGCTTTTATTATGTTGTGGTATGTTTCTTCTAAATTGATGTTTTGTCATTTTTTTAATCATTAAGGAATGTTGAATTTTACCAAATGCTTTTTCAGCATCAACTAAAATAATGTTACAGGATTTTTTTAAGAAAAAAAGCTTTATTTTTTTAAATAAATTATTTAAAGTATACTTGAGATAGCATCTTACATTTAATCCCAAGTTAATTGTGTGTGATCACTATAATATTGCAATGACATTCTGGAAATAAGTTCCAAGTATATCATCATATGTTTATTAGTAGCTATCACATAAATCTACCGACTTTGAGGGAAATATTTTACTAATTTTTCACTGACCCTGAGATATTCATCTCACAGTATAGCTGTGATTTATCTGAACATTTACAAATTTTAACAAAATTCTTTTCTTTCCATTGCAGGCATCAATATGTTAAATTACATACTACAATTCAAGTAAAATAATGATGGTTACCGGTGTGTTTTCTGATACTGCCCATGATAGGTAGAGTGAAATTACAGCCTAAAGAGTAACCAGAAACTTATATTGTAAACTTTAAATAGCCTTTAACATTATTAGAGGGGAAAAAACCTAATGGGTAACAATGGAGGTTGAGATAGTTGACTTCTAGACTATCACTGTTCTTTGCTGGCTGAATGATCTCAGAAGAAATCAGGTCTATTTTCTTGTTTTGGAAAACACAGGAATAGCATAAAACTTAATTTTTTTGGAAAAATTACTTAATCTCACTGGATTCAGTGTTCTTGGCTATTACTTGAAGGAATTGGTATAGATGAGTTGCTGTCAATTCTGGATGCACTTTCCTGGGACATATATAAGAGATATCAATGCTCAGCTATATTTATCCAAATCAATTAAACCAGTCTCTGGAGGATGTGGTCTAATCAGTGGTTCTAAAACTGTAGTGTGAATCAGAATCACCTGAAGAGCTTGCTAAAACACAGATTGGTAGGCCTCACTCTCAGAGCTTGTGATTCAGTAGGTTTGGGAGGGTGAAGCCCGCAAATTTGCATTATCAAGTTCTCAGGTAGTGCTATGCTATTGGTCTGTGGACCACACTTTGAGAATGATTGGACTAGGCATATGTGTAAATGTGTGTGTGTGTATCTTTCTCTCTCTCTCTCTCTCTCGTGTGTGTGTGTGTATCTCCTCAGGTGAATTCTAATCTCAAAACTCTTGGTATAGAAAATACCAATAAGGTTGCTTAAGTTCTAAGATACAGAGATTTTAACATAATAAGAGTTGTTAAACATCAAGATGATTTATATAGAAAGGAGATCTGTGGACAAATATCAACTTATTGGTGAATTTTCATTAAAAACTTGTTCTTATAAAGCCTTTTACAGTATTTTTTGAAAACTAACATTTTTTTACTGCATATATTGTTCTTCATTTTTCCATAGATAACTTAGTTGATTATCAGTGTCTCATCATTTGATAAGATCAATGGAAGATTTGAATAGTAGCCAGGTGCTTTCAAATTGCTTGAAGAGAATCTTATAAATTAGTAGTTCAGAGGCAATTCTGCAATTGTTTCAATACATGGGATTGCAATAGCGCTCTAAATACTGATTCTTTTACATGACCATGTATAAACCAAGGAGTATTCTGTATTTTTCAGTATCAATAAAGAGCCCAATTTTTTAGATGAACTATTTAAAGACTTTTCCTTTGGTCCCTTATATTTTCCTTCCTTTCCTAGAGGCCCTCAATCCTCAGGCCTCTGACACCTCATGCCTTCATCCATTCTCAGTTCCTCCAGGATGAGGACTGTCTCCCATTATAGTGATGAGCCACTTCATCCCTTCTCAGTTTCTCCAGGATAAGGACTGTCTCCCATTACAGTGATGAGCCAGGAAAACATATGAATGCATTCTGTCACCAAAATAAACAACCTTGGGCTCAGGTTTGCCAGTCATTTTCTTCAGAACTTTATAGGGGTGGACAGCATTCTCTTGGGAGTACCAGCCAGGCTTACAGAGATGGCAGTGCCTGCTGCTCTTCATTATTCTCAAGTCTCTGGAAAGGCCTCTGACTTAGTAAATGAAAGAAGAAAACAAGCTTCAACACATTTGTAATCACAATGTCAAAAAGGTCTTCAAAATCATTCCAATGACATATTCTCAGAGAAATCTACCATAATCACTGCAAGAACTGGTAATTAACATAATCGTTTTCCCAGTATTCTTTAGCTCTTGAAGCCATTTTTTTCTTTTTTTTAACAGATTCAGAACAACTGTGCAAATATCTGCCTGGATCTCTTTTTATTTCTGGAAAATATATACCACGGTTTTCCTTAAAAGCTGACATTTTGTAATTGTGTTGAATACCAGCAAATATATCCTTCCAAAAATAAAAGGGTTTTTGACCATTGTTTGGTTTTGTTAAATAGTCCACCACTCTGGCACATTAGTTACCGGAAAGTCAAAGTAGTTATCATGAAACAGTACCTTCCTGAGTGGCAAGCCATTCCAGTGTCCAACAAGAACTGCTTCCACTCCTTCTTGCCATATGCCTCTGCCAGCACCTCTGGAGTCAGCATATTGTTGCCATGGCTTACACTGAGAAGAGTGCCATTATCTGCAAATTTAATGAAATTTTCATCTTCTAACTCCAATGCCAAACCCTTGAAACAGAAAGACCAATAATCTGGAGTCACATTGAGCATTTCCTTATCATACCCTTTCTCCTAACCAGAAACTGGGCAAAGCTATTGTAAATGAGCAGGGTGCTTTGGGGCAGGTTGTAGTGACACAGACTGTAGTTCGAGTTTAAGCTGACAGAGTCACTGGTAGCTGGGAAAAACAGCTGAACCACGGCTGCGCGGGGAGAAATGGGGAGTGTCTCAACTTGGCAGGGTGTGAGGAGAAGACAGGTGGGACACCGCCAATCAATCCTATGATTTTTGTCCTTCATTCTGTTAAAATGACGTATCACATTGCATCACATGGATAAATCCCACTTGGTCATGATGAATGATTTTTGTAATGTATTTTTGAATTTGGTTTCCTAATATTTTCTTTAGGATTTTTGCTTCATTATTTATCAGAGATATTAGCCTGTAGTTTTCTTTTATTCACGTGTCTTTGCCTGGTTTTGTTATAAGGGAAATACTAGCCTTATAGATGAGTTTGGAAATATTCTCTCCTCCTTTTTTTTCAGAATAGTTCAAGTAAAATTGCTATTTATTCTTTAAATGTTTGATAGAATTCAGCATTGAAGCCATTGGGTCCCAGATTTTTTTTTTTTTAACTTTTATTTATTTATTTTTTATTGGAAGACTTTTTAGCATGGCTTCAATCTCATTACTTGTTATTGGTCTGTTCAGGTTTTGGATTTCTTCCTGATTCAGTCTTGGTAGCGTGTATGGGTCTAAGAAGTTGTCCATTTTTCTAGATTTTCCAATTTATTAGCACATAGTTGCTTATAGTAGCCATTAATGATCCTTTGAATTTCTTCAGTACCAGTCGTAATGTCTTCTTTTTCATTTCTGATTTTACTTATTTGTATCCTCTCTCTTAGTCTGGGTAAAGGTTTGTCAATTTTGTTTAAATTTCAAACAAGCAACTTCTTGTTTTATTGATCTCTTGCATTGTTATTTTTAATTTCAATTTTATTTCCCCACTTATTATTTCTTTTGCACTACTAATTTTGGGTTTGGTTTGCTCTTGCTTTTCTAATTCTTTAACATGCATCATTACATTTTTTATTTGATGTTTTCCTTCGTGTTTGATGTAGGCACTTATAGCTATAAACTTCCCTCTTAGTACTACTTTTGCTGTATGTAATAGGTTTTGGTATGTTTTCTTTCCATTATCATCTGTATCAATAATTTTTAAAAGTTTTTTCTTTTTTTTTTATTGACCCCCTGGTCATCCCAGGAGCATATTGATCAATTTCCATGTATTTGTATAGTTTCCAAAATTTCTTTTCTAATTGATTTTTGGTTCTATTCCAATGTGGTCAGAGAAGATGCTTGATATTATTTCAATATTTTGAATGTTTTTCACACTTGTTTTATGACCTAACATATGGTCTATCCTTAATAATCTGTGTGCTGAGAAAAAGAATGTGTATTCTGCATTCATTGGATGAAATGTTCTGTAAATATCCATTGATTTATTTGATCTATAATGACGATTAAATCCCATGTTTTCCTGTTGATTTTCTGTCAGGATGATCTGTCTATTGGTAAAAGTGGGGTGTTGAAGTGTCCAGCTATTGAAGACCCCAGAGATTGGAGTCTATCTCCCTCTTTAGCTCTAATAATATTTGCTGTGTATATCTGTGTGCTCCAATATTAGGTACACATATATTTAAAATTGTTATATATTCTTGCTGCATTGATACCTTTATAATTATATAGTGTCCTTCTTTATTTATTTTTATAGTTTTTGTCTTGAAATCTGTTTTGGCTGACACAAGTTTAGCTACTGCAGCCCTTTTTTGGTTTCCAATGACATGGAATATCTATTTCCATATTTTAAATTTTCAATCTCTGTTTTTTTATAGGTGATGTATGTTTCTTATAGGCAATAAATCAATGGGTCTTGCTTTTTTTATCTATTCAGCCATTCTGTGTTCATTTGCATTCAATGATATTATTGAAAAGTAAGAACTTACCCTGCCATTTTATTATTTGCTTTCTGCTTGTTTTGTAGTCTTCTCTTTCTTTTTTGCTTCTTTCCTGCCTTCCTTTTAGTGAAGGTGATTTTCTCTGGTAATATGATTTAATTTCTTCCTTTTTATTTTTGAAGTATTTATTGTATTTTCTTGGTTTGATGTTACCAGGAGCCTTGCTATTAATATCTTATAAGCCATTATTTTAAGGTGAAAATAACCTAACACTTTTTGCATGAATAAACAAAAAACAAACAAAAATAAAATTAATAAACACTCTATGTCTTAACTTCATCCTGTCACTTTATAACTTTTGTTGTTACAATTTATACCTTATTGTGCTACTGTGTCTTGAAAAGTTGTTGAAGTTATTATTTTTTATTGGTTGATTATTTAATCTTTCTACTTAACAGTAGTTTACCCACCACACTGATGGTGTTGTATTTTGTGTTTTTCTGTGTACCTTCTATTACCAGTGATCTTTTACCTACAAATGATTTCTTATTGCTCATTAACATTATTTTCTTCCTGAATGATGTACTCCATTTAGTATTACTTGTAGCACATATCTTGTATTGATAAAGATGCCTCAGTTTTGTCTGGGAAAGTCTTTATTTCTCTTTAATGTTTGAAGAATAATTTCACCAGATATACTACTCTAGGGTGAAAGTTTTTCCTTCAGCATTTTCAATATGTCATGCCACTCTCTCATAGCCTGTAAGGTTTCTACTAAAAAGATCTGCTGCCAGACATATTGATGCACCATTGTGTGTTATTTTTTTTTTTTCTCATGCTTCTTTTAGAATCCTTTCTCTATACTTGACCTTTGGAGTTTTGGTATTACATGCCTTGAGGAAGTCGTCTTTGGGTTAAATCTGCATGGTGTGCCATTACCTTCTTGTACTTGAATATTAGTAACTTTCTCTAGGTTTGGAAAGGTCTCTGCTTTTATCATTTTGAATAAACTTTCTACTTCTGTCTCTTTCTGTGCCTTACCTTTAAGGCCAATAACTCATAGATTTGCCCTTTGGAGGATCTTTTCCAGATCCCTCTGGTATGCCTCACTGTTTTTTGTTCTTTTTTTTTTTTTTTTTGTCTCCTCTGACTATTACCAAATTGCCTGTCTTCATGCTCACTAATTCTTCTCTTCATAATTTTGCTATTAAAAGTCTCCGATGGACCTCAGAAATAACACTACGCATATACAACCATCTGGTCTTCGAGAAACCTGACAAGAAAAAGCAATGGGGAAAAAACTCTTTATTTAATAAATGGTGCTGGGAAAACTGGCTAGCCATATGCAGAAAACTGAATCCAGACCCTTTCCTTACACCTTATACAAAAATTAGCCCAAGATGAATTAAAGACTTAAATGTAAAACCCAAAACCACAAAAACCCTAGAAGAAAACCCGGGCAATACCATTCAGGACACTGGTGTGGACAAAGACTTCATGACTAAAACACCAAAAGCAATGGCAACAAAAGCCAAAATTGACAAATGTGATCTAATCAAACTAAAGAGCTTCTGCACAGCAAAAGAAATTATTATCAGAATAAATAGGAAACCTACAGAATGGGAGAAAAATTTTGCAAGCTACCCATCTGACAAAGGTCTAATATCCAGAATCTACAAGAAACTTGAACAAATTTACAAGAAAAACAAACAAACAACCCCATTAAAAGGCGGGTGAAGGATATGAATGGACACTTCTCAAAAGAAGACATTTATGTGGCCAACAAACATGAAAAAAGCTCATCATCACTGGTAATTAGAGAAAAGCAAATCAAAACCACAATGAGATACCATGTCACACCAGTTAGAATGGCAATCATTAAAAAGTCAGGAAGGCCGGGTGCGGTTGCTCACACCTATAACCCCAGCACTTTGGGAGGCCAAGGAGGGTGGATCACAAAGTCAAGAGATGGAGAACATCCTGGCCAACATGGTGAAACACTGTCTCTACTAAAAATACAAAAATTAGCTGGGCATGGTGGCACGTGCCTGTAGTCCCAGCTACTCGGAAGGCTGAGGCAGGAGAATCGCTTGAACCCGGGAGGTGGAGGTTGCAGTGAGCCGAGATCACGCCACTGCACTCCAGCCGGGCAACAGAGTGAGACTCCATCACCCCCTCAAAAAAAAAAAAAAAAAAAAAAGTCAGGAAACAACAGATGCTGGTGAGGCTGTGGAGAAATAGGAATGCTTTTACAGTGTTGGTGGGAAAGTAAATTAGTTCAACCATTGTGGAAGACAGCATGGTGATTCCTCAAAGATCTAGAACCAGAAATACCATTTGACCCACCAATCCTATTACTGGATATATATCCAAAGGATTATAAATAATTCTACTATAAAGACACATGCACACGTATGTTTATTGCCCTACTATTTACAATAGCAAAGACTTACAATCAACCCAAATGCCCATCAATGATAGACTGGATAAAGAAAATGTGGCACATATACACCATGGAATACTATGCAGTCATAAAAAGGAATGAGTTCAAGCCTTTTGCAGGGACATGGGTGAAGCTGGAAACCATCATTCTCAGCAAATTAACACAGGAACAGAAAACCAAACACCGTGTGTTCTCACTCATAAGTAGGAGTTGAACAATGAGAACACGTGGACACAGGGAGGGGAGCATCGCACACCGGGGCCTGTCGGGGGGTGAGAGGCAAGGGGAGGGAGAGGATTAGGACAAATACCTAATGCATGCGGAGCTTAAAACCTAGATGACAGGTAGATAGGTGAAGCAAATCACAATGGCACATGTATACCTATGTAACAATCCTGCATGTTCTGCACATGTATCCCAGAAATTAAAGCAAAAAATTTTTAAAAAGCCTCTGATGCAATCTGCAGTATGCCAATTGCATTTTTTAACTCCAGAATTTCTGCTTGACTCTTTTTAATTATTTCAATCTCTTTGTTAAATTTATCTGAAAAAATTCTCAATTCATTTTATGTGTTATCATGAATTTCTTTGAGTTTCCTCAAGACAGCTACTTTGAATTCTCTGTCTGAAATTTCACATATCTACGTTTCCCCAGAATTTATCCCTGGTGCCATATTTAGTTCATTTGTTGAGGTTATGTTTCCCTGGATTGTTTTGATACTTGTATATGTTTTTTTGCGTGTGTCTGGGCATTGAAGATTTATGTATTTATTATAATCTTAATATTCTGGGCTTGTTTGTACCTGTCCTTCTTGTGAAGGCTTTCCAGATATTCAAAGAATCTTGAATGTTGTATCTAGGCTATATCTGTTTTTAGGGGGAGCCCAAACCTAGTAATGCTGTTGTTCTTACAGACCCACACAGGTAGAAGGTCTGGAAGAATTATCTGGATAACCAGTCAGAGACTCTTGTTCTTTTCCCTTACTTTCTCCAATACAAAGGGAGTCTTTCTATGTCTCTCTTATCTGAGCCACCTGGAGCTGGAGATGAAGTGACACAAGCATCCCTGCTGTCACCACCCACAGGACTGTGCTAGTTCAGACCTGAAGCCAGCAAAGCAATGAGTCTTGCTTAACCACTTCCTTGGTACCACTTAAGTTTACTCAAAGCACTGAGGCTTTAGAATCAACAGGTGCGAAAGCCACCCAGACCAATGTCCTTTCCTTCAGGGTAGTGAGTTTTCCTAGGCTGTGGGTGGGTCCAGAGGAGCCATCTGAGAGCAAGAGACTACAGTCAAAAACCTTAGATATTTACATGGCATTCTATTGTACTGGAGCTGAGCTGACACTCAAGTCATAAGACACAGTCTTTCTCACTCTTTCCTCCTTTTTTTTTAAGGCAGAGGAGCCTCATTTTATGGCCACTGCCACCTCAGGCCCATGGTTAGTACTGTCAGACTACTACCACCAATGATTGCTTAAAGCCCAAGGGCTCTTCAGTCATCTTGTGGTGAAGTGAATGCTGTCTGGCCTACGAGTAACCCTTCAGAGGACTGGGTCCCCTATGGCCCAGGAAATGTCCAGAAATGCTGTCTAAAGAGCCAAATCCTGGAATTGAAGAACCCAAGAGCCCACTTGGTGCTCTACCCGCCTGTGGCTGAGCTGGTAGCTAAGATGCAAGACAAAGTCCTCATTAGTTTTCCTTCTACTTTTCTGAAACTTATGGATTCTCATCCAATAGCCACCACAGCCAGGATGAGTCTCATCTGAAGCTAGCAATTCTGAGTCTCACCTACAGCCCTCAACATAGTACGTGGGTATTGCTGCTGGTTATTTAGGGCCCAAGTGTTCTTCAGCTAGCAGGTGATGAAACCTGCCAGGACTGGGTCCTTTGCTTCAAGGCATCATGTTTCTTTCTGGCCCAGGGTGTGAACAGAAATGTATACGAGCTAGGGCCTGAAAAGGGGTCCTCACAACTCTGAGCAGTGCCCTATTCTGCTGTGGCTGAGCTGGCATCCAAGATGCAAGACAAAGTCCTCCTCAATCTTCCCTCTTGTCTACTCAAACAGAAAGAAAGGGCCTCTTTTGGATCCAGGAGCTATGCAGCCTGGGGTTAGGGGAAGAATTATGCCAATACTCCCCTGGATGCCCCAGCTGGTGTCCCAGTACGTCACATGCCCTCCCAATCCACTGTCTCTGGGCCCAGTTCAGCCTTAGGTTTCGCCTAGGTGTTGCGGTTCTTGTGACTTTAACTGCCTTTTAAGTGTATTGGGTCCCCAGAGCCCTGTAACACGTGGGGGTGATTCTTACAGGAAGTCAAATTCTGACCACTGGGATCAGTGATTGCCCTCTGGCTGGGACTGGTTTAAATGCCTTCTCTGTGGGTAGGCATCAGCTGAATTTGGTTTGGCTTTCCTTTCTGCTCGAATAGGACAGCACTGAGTTCCTTGTCTAATAATTGCTGTGATCTCGCTCCCCCAGCACCCCGAGATGCTCTTCACAGCATGCCGCTGGTAATGGGGGATGGGGGATGAATGGCCCCAGGGGTTCAAGCCTTTTTTTAAACCCCTTTAGTGCCTTTTTCAGTAATATATTACAACCAGGTACTGTGAGTGTTCACTGCATTTTTGTTCTTACAAAAGGTGCTTTTAATTGTATGTAGATAGTTGTTAAATTAGTATGCTTGTGGGGGGGATGATTAGTGGAGCCTTGTATTCCTCCATTTTGCTCAACCCCCTCCTTTTTCTGTTGTTTTGAGTAAGCAACCCCACATTTTCCTTTGGCACTGAGCCATAAAAATTATGTAGCCAATCCTGAACAAAGTTCCTCGGATGCAGTAGCATTCAATAATATGTAGCTTTTATAAATATATATATATATATATATATATATATATATAAAAAGAGTAGATAAATAATAAAAGTTTTTTTAAGTTTTAAAAGAATAGCCAGTTTTATTTTATCCAAGCTATAATTTATTTAAATATAGAATAATGCTGGTAATATTGGTATGTATGATGAAAATTATGGAAACATAAATATATATAGATAGAAAAAGATTGATATGAAACAAAAACACAGTGGTTGTGTAAAGTTATTTTTATTGTGCACAATTATTTTCTCGATTTTAAAAAATGGTATGCCATATTTCTCTGTTTTATGGGACTGAAAATGCTCACTAATTAAGTAAATATTGACCAAGCAAATAATTTTATATGTAGCTTCACCTGATAGAAAAGGGCTAACTTAGTACCTGCAATGACATCAAGAAATTATGATGTTAAGAAATCAAAGCAAATTAGTTTCTTATCACTTGTTTGGGCTACTTATAAATCATCTATTTTTTATTTCAGAACAATTTAATAGAGATTTAAATATTTAGCAGTTCAAATGTTTCTCAATATGAAGAGATTTAGAAATAAAGAAACAAGGTCTGTCCACTTTGATAGATGTTCTACGAAGTGGTATAATGCACAAACCTAAACCTTAGACTTGCCAAAACTTGCCTCTTGAGGTAAAAGTGGAAAATTGAAATCTGTGATTTAATCTTGTATTCCATTTAGGCTGAGATAAAAATCAAATTGAATTAAAAGTGGAATGACATTGATAGTATAAAACTGTGCATTCATATTTCACTCATTTTAAACATAAAGTATGCACTTTTGTGTGTTTGTTTCCCAAAGTCACACTGGAGGAAAGTTCTTTTTGCAACATTGCTCAGATTTTCTCTTAGATTTCAAGCTGTACCAAGTATATTAAGGCCCTTATATGCTTGCTGAATTTAAAAAGTGGTTGCATGTATAATGACAAAATGCCTGTGCTTTGAAGTCATCTCTGGGTTCTAATTTCCACTCAAATAATTGTAGGAAAAATTAAGTGGAAGCTGGGCACGGTGGCTCACACCTGTAATCCCAGCACTTTGGGAGGCCAAGGCAGGTGGATCAGGAGGTCAGGAATTCGAGACCAGCCTGACCAACATGGTGAAACCCCATCTCTACGAAAAAATACAAAAATTAGCCAGGAGTGGTGGTGTATGCCTATAATCTCAGCTACTCAGGAGGCTGAGGCAGGAGAATCACTTGAACACAGGAGGCGGAGGTTGCAGTGAGCCAAGATCGTGCCACTGCACTCACTCCAGCCTGGGTGACAGAGTGAGACTCTGTCTCAAAAAAAAATAAATAAAAATAAAAATAAAAAAATTAAATGGAATAATGCAAATAGAACTGTTACTACAGTGCCTGGTCCACTGTTGGTATTACAATAGATGCAGATGTAGATAAATAAAAATAAATAAATATTCTTATACAGAAATGTTCATGTTCTTCTACTTCTTGCATAAATTCACTGGAAATTTCCTTTTATAGGTTTACTGTTTATTTGGATCCAGTTAGCTATTAAGTAAAATAATTAACTCAGCAATCGTACCCTATATGGCAAATCGTACCATATATGTCATACAAAGAAACATAGTTTATTATGTATTCTCCTGTTACAAATTTTTATATTACACACATAAGAATTATATTTAAAAGAAATAGCCTAGTTTGTAAGCTCATTAATACTAGTAGATGGTTTAATGAATTATATTTTTAATGCATTTAAACTTACTTTAGGTAATATTCCATTTTTAAAATAATATTAATGTATTTTAATGCCTGTATATGATGAGGCTAGCAATAAGGCAAAAATATGTCTGTTAACATAAGAAATGGATGTTGTACTTTTACTTCGAAATGCCAAATTAGTAAATTACCCTAAGCTTACAGTAAGAGGTTGTATTCATAGGCAATATTATCTTATTTCAGTCTCAAGTTCTTAGAATTCTCACCTGTAATGACTCCTTTCATGATTGGATTTTCCCTTTCCTGAATACTGATCATCTATTTTATACAAAGTGAATTCAAAGTTATAAACTGCTGTTAATTCAAAGCAAGGCCCTATTAATGGTAGATGCACTAAGCAGTATATATTGTACAAATATGTATTGTCACCTGTCCAAAGACAGCATTCCCAATAATGTCAATTTTATTGATATTATTTCCTCCTAGGAGCTTAAATTCTAACCATTAAAAATCACTTCTGGGTTTCAGATATTAAAAATGGAAAATAAACCGTGTTATCTTTAAAAGATTAATGTTGAAAACTGTTCATATATAAGAGGAGAGGAAAAATTCTGAAGTACCTTACATTAGCATGGTGTACTTAATGGGATTAGCAATATTTTCCTATAGGTAAATACAGAAAGAACCAGGTTCTGAGAGGCTGGGATGCAGAATCTCAGAATAGTTTTGAATGCTGAATTATGCTTTTATAAACTTGTTCTGAAAAAAAGGAGTTTTCTGAGTAAAATATTTCTGTAAAATGAGTTAATAACTAGTCTTATATACACCTGTGACTTAAAATCTTACTGCCAGAATGATGCAGTGATTATAACCTATTACTCCCTGTTAGCAGTAAAGCTAAATTTGCAGCCCTGCATTAATTGTTTTGTTTTAATAGGCAAAAACACTCTTTAAGGTTGACTCTGTGAAACTAAGGAGATAAAGTATAAGTAAATGGCATGCAAAGTAAATGAATACAGCATAAAGTCCAAGGTAGAGTATCATTTTTTTTTTTGTTTTTTGGTGGAGGAAGAGAAATAATGGCCAGGACATAATTACCCTAGGAATTTTTCTCAGACTTCACACATTCTCCAGCAGTTTAGGATGCAGTATAATGGTACAATCAGAAAATTCACCAACCACCAGAGAATTTTAGCTTAAGAGGAAATTTCCATGTGATCTATTTTTATATAGCAAGGATATTAACCCTTTATGTGGTCTATATGTTGGAATTATTTTCCTGGTTTGTCATTTCTTTTAACACTATTATATATATACGTGTGTGTGTGTGTATACAGGTATACTTATTTTTTGTGAAAGAAAATATAATTTTATATTCTCAAATGTTTGTTTTTTACTTTAAAGCTTCTGAATTTCACATCACACTTAGAAATGCCTTCTTCTGGGTAAAACTAAAACATTCCTATACACTTTTGTTTACAAGTTTTGCTTATACATTGAAAGCCTAAATATCCTGAAATGTATTCTTATTTCAAAGTTAAGAGTTTTAACTAATTTATTTTCAAATAGCTAATTATGTTTAAAATATGTATTGAAAAATACATCCTTTCATTACTAATTTGAAATGTTAATTTTATTATTTGCTATGGGAATTAACCTTGTTTTGTGTTTCTCTTTTATTCCATTGATGTATATGTTTATTTCTCTTTTAGTACCCGAATACTGTAACTGTTGAACATTTACATTATGTTATATAACTGCTAGGGCAAGACCTATGTCCTCATTATTCTAATTATTTTTAAATGACTAATCTTACACAATTTTTCTTTCAAGTAAAATCTAGAATTAATTTATCAAGGTCTGAAAAAAAATCCCACTAGTTGTCTGATTTGCACTGAAGTTCAATTTATGAATCAAATTGAAGAAACTTATATTTTGCAATATTGAGTTATTACATTCAAAAAGTAGTTTTGACATCTAAAGTCAGCTACTGCTAGTGGTCCTGAGTTCATTTTTGTCTGCTCTCCTTAAAATGGTCTAGTGCCATAGTGCTACTAGCTTGGCTTGGATGTTTTTCCCCTCTAAATTTTATGTTAAAATGTAATCCCCAGTGTTGGAGGTGTGCCCTGGTGAGAGGTGTTTAGATCGTAGGGGTGGATCCCTCATGAATGGCTTAGCACCACTTTTTTTTTTTTTTTTTTGGTAATGAGTGAGTTCTCATTACGAGTTCACACAAGATCTGGTGCTGTAAAAACATGTGGTACATCTCCCTTCTCTCTCTTGTTCCTGCTCTCACCATGTGATTAATTTGCTTCCCCTTCATCTTCTGCCATGATTAAAAGCTTCCTGAGGCCTCTCCAGAAACTGAGAAGATGCTGGCACCATGCTTCCTGTAAAGCCTGCAGAACCTTGAACCATTTAAACCTCTACTCTTTGTAAATTACTCAGTCTCAGGTATTTCTTAATAGCAATACAAAAATGGCCTAATGCAGATAATTGGTAACAAGGAGTGAGGTGTTGCTATAAAGATACCTGAAAATGTGGAAGCAGTTTGGAAATGGGTAAAGAGCAGAGGTTGGAAGAGTTCAAAAAGCCCAGAAGACAGGAAGAGAAGGGCAACTTTGAAACTGCTTAGGGTCTTGTTAAGTGGTTGTGACAAAAATGTTGATAGAAATACGGACACTGAAGGTCAGGATGATGAGGTCTTAGATGAAGATAAGGAACTTTTGGGGAATTCAAGTAAAGTTTACCTAGGTTACATCCTAGCAAAGAGCTTGGCTGCATTTTTTTCACATCCTACAGCTTTGTGTAAGGTTTAACATAAGGATGATGACTTAGTGTATCCGGTAAAAGAAATTTCTAAACAGCAAGACATGCAAGAGTGGCATGGCTGCTTCTAATAACCTTTCATCCGATATGAGAGCAAATAAATGACTTAACATTGGAACTTATATTTAAAAGGGAAGCAGAGCATAAAAATTGGGAAAATTCACAACCTGGACATGTCGTAGGGAAGGAAATTCAATTTTAAGTGGAAGAATTTAAAAGGGCTATGAACCTTTCATAATATTAACATGACTAAAAGGGAGCCAAGTGCTGATACCCAAGCTAAGGAGAAAAAGGCCTTGAGGCATTTCAGAGATCTACTCGGCCACCATTCTCATCATAGGCTCAGAGGCCAAAGAGGAACAAATGACTTCAGGGGCCAAGCCCAGGGTGCTACTTCTCTGCTCAGCCTCAAGACACCACTCCCTGCATTTCAGCTACTCTAGCCCTATCTGTGGCTCAAAGAGCCCTAGGAACCGCTTGGGCTGTCACTCTAGAAAGTGAAAGACACTGTTAGCCTTGGTGGTTTCTATGTGGTGTTAAATCTGCAGGCAAACAGAATACAAGCATGAAAGGGTCTTGGCAGCTTCCCTCTATATTTCAGAGAAAGTGTAAGAAAGCCTGGTTATCCAGGAAGAATCCTGCCACAGGGATGGAGCCTTCACAGAGAGACTCAACTAGGGAAGTGCAGAGGGGAAATGTGGGGTTGGAGCCCCTATGCAAGGTCCACACCAGGGCTCTGCCTGGTGGAGCTGTGGGAATGGGGCTGCCACCCTCCAGACCTCAGAATGGCAGATATACCAGCAACTTGCAAAGTCAGTGTGGAAGAGCCACAGGGGTGGAGCTGCCCAAGGCCATTAGAGCCTACCTCTTGCATCAGTGTGCCCAGGATATAGGACATGGAGTCAATCATTATTTTTAAGCATTAATGTTTAGTGTCTGCTGTGCTGTGTTTCAGAATTATGTGGGGCCCATAGTCCCTTTTTTGGTCAATTTCTTCTGGAATGCTAAAGTTTACCCAATGCCTGTACCACAATTGTACCTTGGGAGTAAATAACTCATTTTGATCATACAGGTCCATAGGTGGAAGGAGATGAGTCCCATATGAGATTAGGACTTTAAACATGATGCTGGAATGACTTAAGATTGGAGGAGGGGGTGGAAATTGGCAGGAGATAATTTTATCCTGCAATGTGAGAAGAACATGAGATATAGGAGGCCAGAGGTGGAACAACGTTGTATGAATATTTGTTCCTTCCAAATCTCACAGTGAAATGTAATCCCCAGTGTTGAAGAGGGGGCCTGGTGGGAGGTGTTTTGATCATGGGGAAAGATCCCTTAAGAATGGCTTAGCATCATTCCCTTGGTGATGACTGAATTCTCACTTTGACATTTCATGAGATCTGGTTGTTTCAAAGTATGTGGCATCTTTACACTCTCTCTTTTGTTCCTGCTCTTGCCATGTGACTCTCGACTCCCCATTCACATTCAGCCATGATTGTAAGCTTATGGAGGCCCTCACCAGAAGCAGATGCTGGCGTCACACTTGCTATATACCCTGCAGAACCATGAGCCAATTAAACCTTTTTTTTATTATAAATAACACAGTCTCAGGCATTTCTTTATAGCAAAACAAAATATGGCCTAATACACCTGGTGACAGAAATTAGGAGGTTTCATTTTTTTTTTTCTGTGCTCCGCAACAGGTAAAATAACAGTAATTTTCTGCTCCTTGAAAGTTTCTATTCCTTGAAGTCAATTGGAAAATCATTGCTTCTATTTTCTTTTGTGAGGTAAAATTTTATAATCTTATATTCTTCTACATTTTCAGCCAATTTGCGTTTTATTATTTTTACCTCTCATTGCATGGATTTTTTGACACAATTTATTTTTTAAATTTTTAGTTAATTAAGATTTGTAAATTTCTTGATATAGAATTTTATATTGTAGTCTCTTGGTTTTTAAATTCTTCATTTGCAGTTTCTCATTTCTAAATTCGCTTAAGTATTATTATTTTTCTGAGTTAGACCAGCGTATTAGTCCATTCTCATGTTGTTAATAAAGGCATACCTGAAACTGGGTAATTTATAAAGGAAAAAGCTTTAATAAACTCACAGTTCCAGATGGCTGGGGAGGCCTCACAATCATGGCAGAAGGTGAAAGAGGAGCAAAGGCACATCTTAAATGGCAGCAGGCAAGAGAGTGTGTTCAGGGAAACTACCCTTTATAAAAC
Organism: Pongo abelii; assembly: GCF_028885655.2. Classification (NCBI taxonomy): domain Eukaryota; kingdom Metazoa; phylum Chordata; class Mammalia; order Primates; family Hominidae; genus Pongo; species Pongo abelii. The sequence continues at coordinate 99,015,614 of NC_072008.2, forward strand.
CAATAGATATCCTGAGACTTACTCACCATCATGAGAACATCCTGGGAAAAACCCATCCCCATGATTCAATTACCTCCTACCAGGTCCTTCCCACAACATATGAGGATTATGGAAGCTACAATTTAAGATGAGATTTGGGTGAGGACACAGCCAAACCATATCATTCCATCCCTGGCCCATCCCAAATCTCATATCTCATATCTTCATATTTCAAAACCAATCATGCCTTCCCAAATGCCCCCCAAATTCTTAACTCATTTCAGTATTAACTCAAAAGCCCACAGTCCAAAGTCTCATCTGAGACAAGTAAAATTCCTTCTGCCTATGAGCCTGTAAATTCAAAAGCAAGAGAGTTACTTCCTAGTTACAATTGGGTACAGGCATGGTAAATACACTCATTCCAAATGGGAGAAATTGGCCAAAACAAAAGGAGCTAAAGGCTCCATGCAATTCCAAAATCCAGCAGGGAAGTCAAATCTCAAAACTCCAAAATGATCTCACTTTACTCCATATCTCACATCCAGGTCATGCTGCTGCAGGAGGTGGGCTCCTGCAGCCTTGGGCAGCTCCACCCATGTGTTGTTGCAGGGCACAGGCCCCCTCCTAGATAATTTCATGGCCTGGCATTGAGTGTCCGCAGATTTTTCAGGCACACAGTGCAAGTGGTCAGTGGATCTACCATTCTTGGGTGTGGAAGTTGATGGCCCTCTTCTCACAGCTCCACTAGGCACTGCCCCAGTGGCAACTCTTTGTGGGGGCTCCCACCCCACATTTCCCTTCTACATTGCCCTACCAGAGGTTCTCCATGAGAGCTCCACCCCTGTAGGAAACTTTTGCCTGGACATCCAGACATTTCCATTCACTCTCTGCAATCTAGGCAGAGGTTCCCAAACCTCAATTCTTGTCTTCTGGGCACCCACAGCCTCAACACCATGTGGAAGCTGCCAAGGCTTGGGGCTTCATGCTCTGAAGCCATGGCCTAAGTTGTATGTTGGCCTCTTTTAGCCATGGCTGGAGTGGTTGGGATTCAGGGCACCAAGTACCTAGCCTTCCCACAGCAGGGGGACCCTGAGCCCTCCCCAGGAAACCATTTTTCCTCCTAGGCCTCTGGGCCTGTAATGGGAGAGCCTGCTCCAAAAGTCTCTGAAATGCGCTGGAGACATTCTCCCCATTGTCTTAGGGATTACCATTCAGTTCCCAGTTACTTATGCAAGTTTCTGCAGCAGGCTTGAATTTCTCCTCAGAAAATGGGTTTTTCTTTTCTATTGCATCATCAGGCTGCAAATTTTCCAAACTTTTATTCTCTGCTTCCCCTTGAATGCTTTACTGCTTAGAAATTTCTTCTGCCAGATACCCTAAATAATCTCTCAAGTTCAAAGTTTCACAGACCTCTAGTGCAGGTGCAAAATGCCACCAGGCTTTTTGCTGTAGCACAACAAGAGCCACCTTCACTCCAGTTCCCATCAAGTTCCTCATCTCCATCTGAGACCACCTCAGCCTGGACTTTATTGTCCATATCACTATCAGAATTTTGTTAAAAGCCATTCAACAGTCTCTAGGAAGTTCCATACTTTTCCACATTTTCCTGTCTTCCTGTGATCCCTCCAAACTGTTCCAATCTCTGCCTGTTACCCAGTTCCAAAGTCTCTTCCACATTTTTGGGTATCTTTCCATCAGTGCCCCACTACCTGGTACCAATTTACTGTATGAGTTCATTCTCACAATGCTAATAAATACATACCTGAGACTGGATAATTTATAAAGGAAAAAGTTTTAATGAACTCACAGTTCCACATGGCTAGGGAGGCCTCACAATTGTGGCACATGGTGAAGGAGAAGCAAAGGCACATCTTAGATGGCAGCTGGCAAGAAAGCATGTGCAGGGGAACTGCCCTTTATAAAACTATCTGACCTCATGAGCCTTGTTCACTGTCATGAGAACAGCATGGGAAAAACCCAACCCCTGATTCAATTACCTCCCACTGGGCCCCTCCCATGACACATGGGGATATTGGGAGCTGCAATTCAAGATGAAATTTGGGTGGGGACATAGCAAAACCATATCAATCAGTCATGGGTGAATTTATTTTTACAGAAACAAGAATTGCTTTTGGCTTATGTATCAATTTTATAAGATTGTAACTATTTTTTTATCTGAAATAACTTGTTCCTACTTTTGTTGGTTTATCTTGTTGTTATTTTCCTAAATTCTTGAAAAAGATATTTGGTTCATTAATGTTTAAAAAATTACAGAGTGATTAAAATTATTGGTTTTATACTCAACAGTTTTAGATTCTTAAGTAAAAATTTTTTATTCCTTAAATTGCATTAATAATGACAAATATATGTAGACTGACTTTATTGAATTTACCTTGAAGCACTATGGTTATTATTAACAATAAAAACATTAATAAATAATTTTATTGAGTGCCAATTATGTTCAAGCATTACTTATTTTACTTAATCTTTTCAACAACCAGTGAGATGATTTAAATTTATCATTCCTCATTTATACATAAATAATGAAATACTCAGAGAAATAAAGTTACTTGCTCAAAGTCATGCAACTAGTGAGTAGCAGAGCTAAGAACCCAAGACTTTCTGACTCCAAAGCTCACAATTTTAACTAGTACTCTTTGCTGCCAAGTCTATTCAAATGACATAATTGTATCAAGATGGGAGAAGGAGAGAGGGACAAATATATATTGAGAAGTTATTAGGAAACAATATGTGCTATGCATTTTCCATTTGTTGTCTTTTAAATGCAACAATATGACATGCTTGATTGACCTCACATTAATATCAGTATAGTCTTTGAAATAGTTCCTGATATCCTATTGACATTAATCTAATTTTATCAAAATATATAGGCCTTTGGAAATAGTTTCAACTTGAAGGAAGAAAAATTTCTGTCTGTTACTTCATCTTACTTTTCTCTGATTGTATTATAAATGCACAAAAATGCTTCTTAGAACAATCTGAATAAAGTCAATTTAGATGAAGCTGAGGATATGGGAATTGGGAAATATTATTCAATCTTGAGTGCTTGATAAGTGAATGTGTGTGCACCAAGGAACAGAATATCATAAATACCTTAGGAAAGCTAATTTTTAGGTAAGGCTTAAAGAATCCAGATGAAAATGCATGAAAAAAAAATACTGTAGAAAGGGAAAGTATTGAAGAAAGTGGAATTAGGCAGTTATTGGCATCCATCCCAGTAAATTCTAAGTAAATAAAAGGGTGGCAAGTACAAGGTGGTAAAATTAGAATTTAAATAAGAAGGATTATCAAGACTCAGCACACAGAATTAATAAACTGTATCAAAGTACGTGTCAAGGACAGAACTAGGAGAAGTATATCTATAAAATAAGTAAAGACAAAGCTTAACAATGTATTAAAAATACTATACAGTACAAGGTACATTGTACCTTTGGCTAACATCCAGAGCCTTTGGGCTGTATAAAGAACAATCATAAATAATTCTGAACCTATGTTAAAAAATATGAGAGCCACTAGCTACATGGGGCTATTAAACACTTAAAATGTATTAATAGCTGGTATTAATTGATGCGTGTTGAAAGTGTAACATACACACAACATTTTGAAATCACAGTGGAAAAAAACAGGGCAAAATATCTCCTTAATATTTTTATTTAATTAATGTTGAAATAATGTTTTAAATATATTGGGTTACAATGTACTGTTATAATATATTGTTTAAAAATAATCTTTTTCACTTTTTAATATGGCAAATAGAAAATTACTTATGTTACTTGTATTACATATCTGTTGAACAACACCGTCATAGGCCAACACACACACACACACACACACACACACACACACACACACAGACACACTCAAAAGAAAGCCCCACAAAAATAATATTATGGATTAACTCTTATCCAGTATCTAGGCTTTATTTTCAATGATATCTACTAAAGACTAACATTTTAGAGTTTACTAAAGCTATCAAATTACACAAATTATCTTTCTACATAGCTCAAATTGAAAATTATTAACAATCTACTTCATTATATATGCCTATATAATAAAAAACTATTTGGGAAAAAATAAAATGGAACAGATGGTTTTCACTGGTATGACTCAATAAACAAACTATATTCATCTAGAAAAATATTAAAATTTTGCTTTAGAATCATTGCATTTGATTTAATTAATATTTTAAAGTATGATATGTAATGATTAAATGTTTATTTAATTGGAAATAATTTGTCAAAGTCTTCATAATAATTGAGCCCAAATGTAACACTGTCATCAGCTCTGTTCTTTCCCTACTTTATATTGGCCACAAAAAAAGAACATGCAACTGGAGAAACAATCAGGTTTCATTCAGTGGCCAAAGAATGGAGAAGTAGAGCTCACGCTCAAAAGGCACCTTCTCTCTAGGCAATGGCAGGGAGTTATAAAGGCAATGGGAGTTATAAAGAGTTAGATGAGTTAGATGCAGGGTGGGAGAAGTATGTAGACATGTATGGAGTTCCAGGAACACAGGCATAGTTCATAAACATACTACTTCATACATCACATGTACACAAAACGTCAGGGGTCTTCCCTCAGGGGAGAGTTTTCAGTATTATCATGATATGTTAATGACTTAAAGGTAACTGGAAGTCAACTGCTGTCATATGCACCAGTTTTGGCTGGGTCTGGACTCCCTCCAATATCTGACAGAGGGTCATGAGGCCACGTGTGACATTCAGGCCATCTGGTTTTCTTTGGCATCTGTGCCTACAGACAAAAATACTAAAGAGAAACTGTTGAAGACCAGGCTGTCCCAATGGCAATACAATCTATTTATTTGTTAAGGGCTCAGGCATCTGTTAAGCATGTTAATGAAAGCCAGGCTTCTTAAGGTAGATCACACTACGACTAACTGAAACTTCTCTTGTTGGATTTTCAGACATATCATACAGGACCATATATCCTAGTCTTCATAAAGTGGATATTTGTCTTCACAGCATCTATTGCATCCCTCCCTCATTTTGGGGTAGCCATGCAATTTGGATGGGATTGATGTTCGTTATAGGGATGAGCACTGAGAGCTATAATCCAGTTAGCATAATCTCACTTCCTCTGCAATATCAATTAAATTATGTATAGTCAATAACCCTGACCCAAAACGATAAATGTGTAGTATTTTTCTGGGCATCATGATTGGTTCAGATTGGTTCAGAATAAAATACAGGACTTTCCTATAAAGATGTAGCATGGTGATGTAAATTCTGTAACTGCTGTATCCATTTTGCTACAATGATAAAGAACAGCCTGAAAACAATTGCAACACATGGAGAGTGGCAGCATTGAGAAAAATCACAGAAAAACTAAGCTAGAGGCCTAATAAAATTACGCCTGAAATCCTACCTCTAGGCTTTTTCAACTACATTTTGTCAATACATTTCATTCATTGTTTAAAACAATTTGAGTTTGAGTTTTCTGTTACTTGCAATCAAAAGCATTTAAACATGAGTATTTATCATTACTATGTGTTGGAAATATTTCAAATCCTCTCTTCTAGTTCCTATGAAATATACATTATTGCTAACTATAGTCACCATGGAACTTTAGAACTTCTAACTGTATGTTTGTACCCACTAACCACCCTGTATTTATCCCCCCTTCCCACCCACTCACTCTTTCAAACCTCTGTGATAAATACCCCACATACCTTGATTTGATCATTACACATCTATACATGTAACAAATACTGACGTGTACCCCAAGATATGTAAAATATTACATATCGATTTAAAAAGAAATTTTAAAAACTTGTAAAAAGCATTTAAACTGAAATACCTGTAGTTTTTCCTTAATTTATTTTTATATTTTATTGTAAATATTTATCTGACTGTTTGATCTAATTTCTTATTAGTCTTTCCCAATATCAGAACTTTCTGTATTTTCTCTCTGCCCTGTCTTCTTCATTTTAATCTCCCTGTTCTTTGTAATTGGGAAGAATATTCATACAATAATATTTGTTTGAGATTTAGTTAGAAGACCCTCAGTCAATTACCATTTGACATGACTATATTTAATCTTTAGATTCCTCTCTCTCTCAAAATTTTGGTCAGTCATGGTGGTCTGTTTGTAATTAGGCAACATTTTGCTTGAGTGAATCTTCATAACTGAAGAGTAACATTATGATAGTTGAATTGCCTTTTTGAGATGGCAAAATACATAGTTTGATATTGTTGTTTGCTTATTATCATATTTGGTTTCTATATGTTATTGGGATTACTGTGAAATTCATTTTTATGTCTAATAAAATGTTGAAAACATTAGACTTACCGAGTCTTTCTTTGAATCCAATTTTAAGCATGTAGATCCATGCTAATATAGATGTCTTTCTGTCTATATGCTCATATCCTTTTGCTTGCATGCAGTCTTATATGTTCTATCTATAGCTCCGGTTCTATGCCTCCTTGAGCTATGTTTTTTTAGTCCATGCAAACTCACCTAATGCTGCTGCTACTCACAAATGACTCTTCTGTTGCCATCAGCTCTGTTTGCTATTAGCCACATATGGATTCAAACATAGAAGTCAGTTTTTTATAGTATATTCAATATACATTGTGAAGCATTATTTATATAACCCACATAATACTGGACAAGAATGAATAACAGTAAATACAAGAAGCATTGTATCCTAGAGGAAGTTTTGTGGCACTTTGCATTAAATGATCTGGTAACCATTTTCACACACTGCAAATGATCTCTTTTTACTTCAGACACCATTAAAATGTCACTTTACTACAGCTTAGCAGGAATCATGCACATTAAGAAAATACAGGTAAATACTTAAAGCAATTGGATCAGAGTCAGCACTGCAACATTATATAGCCATAACCCAGGTCTCCTAGATCTGCACTGTCTAATACAGTAGCCTGTATCCATATGTAGCTATTGAGCATTTGAAATATGGCTAGTCCAAATTGAGATTACCTGAAAGTATAAAATACACACTGTATTTTATAGACTTAAATATGAATAATAAAGAATGTAAAATAGCTCATTAGTACATTTTATTAATTTCAAGATAAAATGATAATATTTCAGTTATGTTGGGTTAAGTAAAATTATTAAAAATTGACTGCACTTGTTTCTTTTTGTTTAACAATGCTATTAGAAAATACAAAATTACATATGTTTACATTATATTTTTATTGGACAGTGCTTTTCTGTGGCATATTGAAATGGCCCAAGACTTTCAATAGATATTGACTGCTTACAACTTGAAGCCTGAAGTCTGTATATGCAACTTCTAAGTCACAGTAATAAGAATACTGAAGCAAGAAAAAATCATAGCAAGAATCACGTGAGGCTGAGGAATCCTTTTATAAGTTCCCCAGGTTGATAGGACAGAATCAGTTTTAAGAACAACTGTCTTATAGTCATCCTCCACACACATTTTCATTTTCTTCATAGGTTTTCAAACAAAAGAACACCACTGAGGGATTGTTATAAAAGAAGCTTGTACTCCAGCAGGCTCTCCCTGACTTAGAGTTGAAAACAAAACTAGTTAAGCAACCCTCCTTTACAACTATGGCTTTTTTTTTTTTTTTTTTTGAGATGAAGTTTCGCTCTTGTTGCCCAGGCTGGAGCACAATACAATGGTGCAATCTCGGCTCAATGTAACCTCCGCCTCCTGGGTTCAAGCAATTCTCCTGCCTCAGCCTCCCATAACAATGGCTTTAAAAAGCACCTTGTCCATCAAGTGGGCTATAAGCAGAGAAAATTGAGGTAAATGCCCTATATTGAAGTGTACCAACCTATATATACATAGTAATACATATTGCTTTACCATCGCAGATGTAGTTTAGAGCAACAAAATATTTCCCTAGAGAGATATCCTCACTCTATAACAAACTTTGCCTTAAACACAATGAGAATGGACACAGTAGACAGAAATAACCATTAACAGAAATAAAAAATAAACTTGGAGAGAGAGCAGAGCAAGATGGCCAAACAGAAGCCTCCAGTGATTGTTCCCCTACCACAGGAACACCAAATTGAACAGCTATCCACACACAAAAAAAGTTCTCTCATAAGAACCAAAAATCAGGTGAATAATCACAATACCTGCTTTAACTTCATATTAAAGGAATATGTAGGAAAACAAAGGGTAGGAAAGACAGTCTTAAATAGCCTACACCACCCTTCTACCCCTCCTATAGCAGTGGCCATGTGGTCCAGAGAGAAAATCTGTGCGCTTGGGGAAGAAATAATGCAATTATTGTGGAACTTTGCATTGGAACTCAGTGCTGCCCTGTTACAGTGGGAAGCAACACTGGGCAGAATTCAGTTGATACCCATGGAGGGGGCATATAGACCAGCCCTAGACAGAGGGGAATCACCCATCCCAGTGGTTGGAACCTGAGTTCTGGCAAGCCCTGCTGTCAAGGGCTAAAGTACTTCGGGGTCCTAAATAAGTTTGAAAGGTAGTCTAGGTCACAAGAAATGCAAATGCTGGGCAAGTCCTGGTGCTGTGCTGGGCTCGGAGTCAGTGGATTTGGAGTGCATGAGACCTAGTGAGATAGGAGCCAGGATGGCTAAGGGGATGCTGGTGTCACCCCCTGCAATCTCAACCCCAGGCAGTGCAGCTTACAGCTACAGGAGAGACTCCTCCCCTCTGCTTGAGGAGAAGAGAGAGAACAGTAAAGTGGACTTTGTCTTTTCACTTGGATAACAGCTCAGATGCCATAGGATAAGGTGACAAGCACAGTCCTGAGGCCCTAGCTCAGAGAGGGTATTTCTAGAAACACTGTGGGCCAGAAGGGAACATGCTACCTTGAAGGGAAGACTCACCCTGGCGGGATTCATTACCTGCTGACTAAAGTATCCTTAAGCCCTAAATAATCAGCAGTGGTAGCCAGGCAATACTCACTGTAGGTCATGGGTGATAGAGCTGTTCCAGCTTCAGGTGTTACCCAGAACATCCCTAACTGTGGTGGCTAAAGGGAGAGACTTCTTATGCTTGAGGAAAGGAGAGAAATGAGTAAAGGGGACTGTGTCTTGCAGCTTTGGTACCAGCTCAGTACCCAAGTGGAGTAGAGAACAGAGCAGGCCCATTGAGTCACCAAATCCAGACCCGGGCTCTTGGACAGCATTTATAGACCTGTCCCAGGCCAGACAGTTACCCACTACCCTGAAGGGAGAGACACAGGCCAGGCAGAATTCACTGCAAACTGACTGACGAGCACTTGGGGGTGAGTAAACATCAGCAGTAACCAGGCAGAACTTGCCATAGGCTGCGGTGGTTACGTGGCTATATGGAGAGAATCCTCTGCTTGAGAAAAGGAGAGGGAAAAATGGGAAAGACTGTCTAGTGGCTTCAATGCCAGTTCAGCTGCAATAGAATAGACCAACAGGTAGATTTCTAAGATTCCAGACTCCAGGCCCTGACTCCTGGATGACACCTCCAGACATGCCCAGAGCCGGGGGAAACCCACTGCACTTAAAAGAATGGCACAAGCATGGTCGGCTTTAACACCTGTAGATGGTAGAACCTTAGGGCCTTAAGAGAAGATAGAGGGTAGCCAGGCAGTGGTCACTGCAGTACTTGGGTGAGACCAAGGGTTGTGCTGGCTTTGGGTCTGACCCAGTTCAGTTTCAGTGGTGATGCCCACAGAGTTGGTTGTATTACTCTTCTCCCAACTATGGGCAGCTTAGCATAGAGAGAGAGAGACTTCATTTGTTTGAGTAAAATTAAGGGAAGAGAAGAAGAGTTTCTGCCTGGTAATCCAAGCAATTATACCAGATCTTACCGAAGACCACCAAGGCAGTATCTCTATGAATCTGTAAGAGCCACAGTGTTGCTGGGCTTGAGGTGCCCCATAAAGTAGATATAGCTGCAGCAAACAAAGACTTAGTTCACAACATCCAAGTCCCTTTGAATATTTGGAAAGCCTTCCCAAGAAGGACAGTTACAAAGGAGCCCAGACAATAAAGACTAAAATAAATACCTAACTCTTCAATGCTGAGACACAGACAAACATCTACAAGTATCAAGACAATTCAGGAAGACACAACCTCACCAAATGGCCTAAATGGGAAACCGAGAGCCAATATTGGAGAAAGAAAGATATGTGACCTTTCAAACAGATAATTAAAAATAGCCATATTGGGGAAACTCAAAGATATTTAAGACAACATGGAGAAGGAATTCAGAATTCTATTACATAAATTTAGTATAGAAATTGAAATAATTAAAAAGAATCAAGTGGAAATTCTGAGCTGAAAAATTCAATTGATAAACTGAAGAATGCATCAGAGTCTCTTAACAGCAGAATTGATCTAGCAGAAAAAAGAATCAGTGAGCTTGAAGTCAGGCTATTTGAAAATAAAGAGTTAGAGGAGACAAAATGAAAAAAATTAAAATGAAGAATGAGGCATGCCTAAAACATTTAGAAAGTAGCCCCAAAGGGCAAATATAAGAGTTACTGGCCTTAAAAAGGAGGTAGAGAGAGAGATCGGGGTATAAAGTTTATTTAAAAGGATAACAGAGAACTTCACAAACCTCAAGAAACATATTAGTATTCAAGTACAAGAAGGTTTAGAACACCCAGCAGATTTAATTCAAATAAGACGATCCCAAGACATTTAATAATCAAATTTCCAAGGGTCAAGGATAAAGCAAAGATTCTAACAACAACAAGAGAAAAGTAACAAATAACATACAAATGAGCTCCAATGCTTTTGGCAGCACACTTCTCAGAAGAGTCCTAGTGCTAAACTGGGCTCGGAGCCAGTGGACTTGGGGGAGCACATGACCTACTTCAACACAAGTGGGTGTGGCTGAAAGAGTGCTTTTGCCACCCCTCACCCAATTCCAAGCAGTGCAGCTTGTGGATTCAAGAGACCCTTTCCTTCCACTTGAGGAGAAGAGAAAGAAGAGTAAACAGGCTTTGCTTTGAATCTTGGATATGACCTGAGCCATAGCAGTATAGTAAAGTCATGAGGCCCCCTTTTTAGGCACTAGCTCCCAGATGACATTTCTAGACATACCCTGGTCCAGAAGGAAACCCACTGCCTTGAAAGAAAGAACCCAGTCCTAGAAGGATCCATCACCTCCTCACTAAAGTGACCTTGAGACCTGAAAACCCAGTAGCAATACCCAGGTATTATGTCGTGGTCCTGGGTGAGACTCTGAGAGTTGCTGGCTTCATATGAGACTCAGCACATTCCCAGCTGGGACAACTATGGAAAGAGACTACTTCTGCTTCAGCAAAGCAGAGGCAAATGTAAAAGGAATTTTATCATTCACCTTAGGTACCAGCTCAGTCAAAAAGGTATAGAACACCAAGTGCCTTTCTTCTTAGAAGGCATTTATAGACTTGCCCTAGGCCAGAGTGGAGCCCACTGTCCTGAAAAGCCAGTCCCAGGCCAGGCAGCATTCACCACAAGTTGACTGAAGAGATCGTGGGCTTTAAGGCAATATTGGCAGTAGACGATTAGTACTCCCCGTGGGCCACTGGTGGTGGTGGCCATGGGGTGAGGCTTCTCTTCCTCTGGAAAGTTGAGGAAAGAGTGAGAAGTACTGAGTTTTGTGGTTTAAGCACCTGCTCAGATTCAGTACAATAAAACACCAGGTAGATTTCTAAGGTTTTTAACTCCAGTCCCTGGACCCTGATCACACCACTGGATTCCCCCAGGGCCTGGAGGAACTCATCATTCTGAAGTAAAAGACAAATACCTGGCTTGCATCATCATGTGCTGATTGTAGAGCCCAAGGGCCTTGGGTAAACATAGGGAGTAACCAGTTAGTGGTTACAGTGGGCCTTGGGAGAGACCCAGTACTGTGCTGGCTTCAGGTCTGGCACAGTGAAGTCCTGGGGGTGGTGGCCACAGGAATGTTACTCTGTCCCCAGGTCTAGGTAGCTAAGAAGAGAAGGTGAGACTCCTCTTGTTTGGGAGAAAGAGAACAAAAGATTCTGCCTGATAATCCAAATAGTTATTTGCATCTTATCAAAGATTATCAAGGTAGTGCCTCTAAGACTTTACAAAAAACACTTTTTTACTCAGCTTGGGGTGTCCCCTAGTGTGGATATGGCCTAGCTCACAAAACCCAAGTCCTTTTGAATACCTGAAAAGCCTTCCCAAGAAGAACATGTATTAATACAAACAGGCACAGACTGCAAAGACTACAATAAATACTTAACTCTTCAATACCCAGACACAGATGAACATCATAGGCATCAAGAAAACATGACCAAGAAAATATGACCTCATCAACTGACCAAAATAAAGAGATAATATTGGAGAAACAGAGATATGTGACCTTTTGGACAGAAAATTCAAAATAGCTGTGTTGAGAAAAATCAAAGAAATTTAAGATAACACAGAAAAGGAACTCAAAATTCTATTAGATATATTTAACAAAGATACTAAAATAATTTTTTAAAAAATCAAGCAGAAAATCTGAAGTTGAGAAATGAATTTGAAATAATAAAGCATGTATCAGAGGATCTTAATAGCAGAAACAATCAAGCAGAATAAAGAATGAGTAAGCAGAAGAAAGAATGAGTGAGACAGGCTATTTGAAAGTACAGTCAGAGGACACAAAATAAAAAAAGAATAAAAAGCAATGAAGCACACATACAGGATCTATAAAACGGCCTCCAAAGAAAAAATCTAAGAGTTATTGGCCTTAAAGAGGATGTAGAGAAAGAGATAGGAGTAGAAAGTTTATTCAAAGGGATACTAACAGAGAACTTCCCAAACTTAGATAAAGATATCAATATCCTAGTACAAGAAGGTTATAGAACACAAAGCAGATAAAACACAAAGAAAACTACCTAAAGGCATGTAATAATCAAACTCCCAAAGATCAAGAATAAAGGAAGGATACTAAAAGCAACAAGAGAAGAGAGACAAATAACACACAATGGCACTCAACTATTTCTGGCAGTAGATTATTTAGCAGAAACTTTACAGGACATGAGAGAGTGGCATGGCATATTCACAATGCTGAGAGAAAACTTTTACCTTAGAACAGTCTATCCAGTGAAAATATATTTAAAACATGAAGGAGAAATAAAGAACATCCCAGACAAAGTAAAGCTGAAGGATTTCATCAACATCAGATCTGTCCCACAAGAAATGCTAAAGATAGTAGCTCAACCAGAAAGCAAAGGATATTGTGAGCAGTAAGAAATTATCTGAAGGTTCAAAATTCATTGGTAATGTTAAGAAAACAGAAAGACACAGAATATTACACAAGTGCATCCGTGGTATGTAAACTACTGTTATCTTAAATAGAAAGACTAAATGATGAACCAATAAAAATAACTACAACAACTTTTCAAGACATAGACAGTACAATAAAATAGTTACAACAAAAAGTTTAACAACAGGGAGACAAAGTTTTTATTTGTTTTGTTTTTGCTTACTTTTTATGAAAACAGTGATCAGTTGTAATCAGCTTAAAATAATGAGTTACAAAATATTAATAGCAAACATTATGGTAAACTCTAATCAATAAACACAAAATGGAGGCACAAAAAGTAAAAAGCAAGAAATAAAAGCATACCACCAGAGAAAATCACTTTCACTAGAAGGAAGGCAGAAAATAAGTAAAGAGGGAAGAAAAAACCATAAAACAACCAAAAAACCAAATAAAAATAGCAGGAGTAAGTGGTTAGTATAAATAATAACATTGAATGCAAATAAACTAAAGTTTTTGATAAAAAGAGATAGAGTGGCTGAATGGATGAAAAAGCAAGACCCTTTGATCTGTTGCCTGTAAGAAATATATTTCATTTATAAAGACACACATAGTCTGAAAATAAAGAAATGAAAAATGATATTCCATGCCAATGGAAACCAAAAAAAAGTGGGAGCAGCTTTACTTGTATCACACAAAATACATTTAGACACAAAAATTACAAGAACAGATGAAGGAAGTCACTATGTAATGATAAAAAAGTGAATTCAGCTAGAAGATGTAACAATTTTAAATATATATGAACCAAACATTTGAGGCCAAGGTGGGTGGATTGCTTGAGCCTAGGAGTTTGAGAGCTAGGGGAACATGGAGAAGCCCCCCTCTACAAAAAAAAGTATTATCTATCTATCTATCTATCTATCTATCTATCTATTTAGCTAAATGTTATATCACACATCTGTAGTCCAAGCTACTTGGGAGGCTGAGGTGGGATGATTGCTTGAGCCCAGGAGTTGGAGGCTGAAGTGAGCTATGATCATGTGACTGTACTCCAGCCTGGGTGACAAAGTGAGACCCTGGCTCAAAAAAATATATATATTAGAATCTTATTTTTCCTTAGAATAAAGCCAACTGACAAACACAGATGTTCTAAGACCCACCCTCAAAGTCCTCCAGTGCTTTTCTACTAGCTATCCTCAATGCTTAAAAACCTTTCCCATCGTTTTTTTAAAGCAGTCAAGTTGAGACTGAGTTCTGACCTCTCTTCATTATTGCAATATTCTTGAATAAAGTCTTCCTTACCTGTTTTATCTAGTGCAATTTCTGCTTTGACACTAATTAGTATAATTGTTGAGAATAATAAATGAGATAATACACATAAGGCATTCAGTACCATGCTTGGTCAACATTAAGTGCTCAGTAAATACCAGTTAAATACTATAATTGATTTAACTACTCACATATTGGCTGACATTTTTATTATCTGTAAAAATGTTTTCATTTTACAATACTGAATTAGTACTCATTCACAATTGCACATATATTTATGTAGGTTTTTTCTAGAATGTAGTATATTTGTATTTCAAAATTTAGTATAGATTCAGGAAGTGGATTTCAAACTTCCTGAAGAAGGTCTCTTCAATGAGAAGAAACCTCAACAACTGGTCTTAGAGAGTGGACTGAGTGAAGAAGTTATAAAGGAGTTCAAATTAAATTCCCAAACTTCTGCTTGAACAAGGTCAGCTCTACTTTTATTTGTTTTGTTAGCAGTGGCAGAGATCTGAGTTACCCCAAGTTACTGGCAGTGAATCCATACACATCTGCAGCAACTTCAATTCTTGATTCCTCAGAAGAAAGAATTTGACTGAAGGGCATATATCATAAAAAGAGACCAAGGCAAGTTTCCTAGCAGAAGTGGAAGTTTATTTAAAA
This sequence comes from Pongo abelii, assembly GCF_028885655.2. Taxonomy (NCBI): domain Eukaryota; kingdom Metazoa; phylum Chordata; class Mammalia; order Primates; family Hominidae; genus Pongo; species Pongo abelii. The sequence continues at coordinate 99,030,729 of NC_072008.2, forward strand.
GGCGTTAGAGCAGGAAAGAAAGGAAAGTTCACTTGGAAGAAATCCAACAGGGTGCATGAAAGTTAAAGAGAGAGAGGGTCAAGTGCCCCATTTAACGATGATCCTAGGACTTTAATTACCTCACCTCTTTCCCATGATTCTTCCCTTAGGGTGGGCTGCCCGTATGCACAGAGCCCACCTTACCCTTGTGAAACGAACATGTGCAGTGTGTTTATGAAGTTGCATGCATGCCCATCTGAGGATTTCTTCCCTTTTCCAGTGGAGTGTATCCAGAATATCATACTTTGCCATTTTTGTCTCTTAATGTGCATGCCCAGAAAGTTTCTTCTCCCTGGGGTCTGCCTTTAGTTAACACTTTAATGTTAATACCTGTGGACCATCGGGAAATGGTCTCTCCCTGGTGCTGGCTGCCAATTTATTACTTTTAGAGAGGCAATGCGATAATTGCTGAACCAACACCTGACATTTCTAGTGGTTAGGGGGAAGAAGTGCCCTCTCCTGCCTGACTCGTGCCTAACTACCTTTAACCTTTTACCCCTCAAGAGCCAAGACCCCTGAATCTTTAGGGGAGAATGAATAAAGGTCCATTTTCCATAACTGCTTTCCACAAAGGGGTGGTAGTCGTCGTGTGGGTCTTGGTCTCTCTAGCTGTCAGGGCAAAGAGGGTGACTCCATGCATTGGTGAAAGCAGTATCCAGCTAGTTGCAAGGGAGACAGGGGCAAGATTTTGCCTCCTTCCTGTAAAAGGATGCCTCTTGATTATTGAGGGAATAACATCCCTCACTGAGGATTATCTGGAGCTTGATGGCCTGAAGGTGAGACGAGACAAACCAGGTTATTAGATTAGAAGACATGGACCAAAAGTTGTTCATTGAGGGGCAGGGAATACAGGAATTTTTATGATTTCTACAACTGGTTTGCACAGAGTGGAAAGCCAGAAGTCAGACTGGTAGAAATTTTTATCTTTATTTTGGAGGGTGGTCATTTGCCCCACCTGACAGGCTTATCCCTGTAGTCCTTATTCTACTCTTGGTTACAAAAGACTTAAGAGGCTAATCTGAGGACCTCCTGCACAGGGGTACTGGATTCTAAGACAGACTCTTGCAATTTCCTCTGAGTTTATTTTTAAGCCAAGCAGTTTAAGATTTAGGGAAATTAAACTTTTCCCAGTTTTAGGAAATGCATCTGAGGGCCACGTCCTGCAGTATGAAGATGCAATTACCCATCTCCCACTGTGAAGAGAGAACATAGGAGATAAAAGAGGGAAAATGAAAAAGAAGGTATCACCTCTTTTTTCCTATTATTGTTGTTGGGGTATTCCTCATCATCCTGAATTCCAAGCTCAACCAGTCTTACTGTGTACCCTTGGTCTCATTTCACCACAATTACCTACTTGAGAACAGAGGAGATCCTGTTATCCCTGTTCCCATGGTAATCTGCTAGCCTGGGACAACACTTCCTGGGTTCCAGACTTAACCAGCCTTTACCATGCACCCTCCTAGCCTTTTGTCTCTGTTATATGGATCTCTTGCATATGTGACCTTGGGCAAGCCTTGTCTCCAAGACCTTATAGTAACCCTCACTTGAAGTATTTTAGTAATAAAATGATCATCACTTTTCCTAGAAGCTTGTTTCTCTGTTAACTGCCACAGGGGCTGGACTTTCCTCCCTTAGAATATGACTTTGAAGGCCTTGCTGCATGTTGAAATGGTTGTGGAACAAATTAGAGAAATGGAGGCTATAGGAGAAAGTGGAAGGAAGCAAGAAGAATGCTCATGAAAAGCCTTTATATGCTGGCAAAAACAGCAGCCCTTGGATTCAAGAGAGAAACGTTTGTTTGCCCTCCAGAACAAAAAGTCAAACAAAGCAGTAACCCTCAAAGTCTTAGGGCTTGGGTTTTGAATTTCTCCTCTTCCCAAAGCCCTACTAGCTTAAAAAGCAAGGGGATGGAGTCCTTAAAGGGCCAGAGTGAAGGCCTATGCAGGTGGACAACCTGCTTTTCAAAAGCTATCAGAAAACTTAGCACTGCGGCATAATAGGAATGAAAAGCACGTGGTGAGCTGTAAAAACTAGCAGAGACAGAGTTCCAATTTGGTTCTGTCCTGGAAAAGAGGTGATTTTAGCTGAAAGAAAAAGCAGGGAAGAATTAAAGTTCACTTGAGCTGGTAGAAACAAATATAAACCTCAGGGAATATCCACAAGGGAGCCCACACCTTTACTGCCACACAAACTCACAGAACTGTGGTGAGCAAATAACATGGAATGTGTGTTTAAGAAGTCTAATGGCATGCAAAGTGAAAACAAAGAGGCAGACTTGCCCTCAAGGTGGTAGGTTCGGCAACCAGTGTGAAAAGCCATTTCAGAACACACATAGAGAAAGCAAGAGACAGAGAGAGAGAAAACATTCATGGGGGTCAGACACCTCCAGCCAAATAAGATGAGGGATAGAAATCTCTTACTACTAGGAAGGTATCCAAGTCACATGCACCAAATATGTTAGCAGTGGCAGAGATCCAAGTTACCCACAGTTACCACCAGAAATCTGTACACGTCCGCAGCAATTTCAATTCTTGCCTCCTTAGAAGAAAGAATTCGACTGAGGAGAATGAAGCAGAAAGAGAGACTGATGCAAGGTTTAGAGCAGGAGAGAAAGTTTATTTAAAAGGCCTTAGAACAGAAAAGAAAGGAAAGTTCACTTGGAAGAGATCCAAGAGAGTGTGTGAACGTTGAAGAGAGAGAGGGTCAAGTGCCCCAATTAATCATGATCCTAGGACTTTTATTGGTTCGCCTCTTTCCCATGATTCTTCCCTTGGGGTGAGCTGCCTGCATGCACAGAGCCCATCTTACCTTTGGGAAGTGAGCACGTGCAGTGTGTTTATGAAATTGCATGTGTGCCCATCTGAGGTTTTCTTCCCTTTTCCGGTGGAGTGTACTCAGAAGATTATACTTTGCCATTCTTGTCTCTTAATGTGCATGCTCAGGAAGTTTCTTCTCCCTGGGGTCTGCCTTATTTGACACTTTAATGTTAACAGGTATGGACCATCAGGAAATGGTCTCTCCCCAGTGCCAGCTGCCAATTTATCACTTGTAGACAGGCAATGCAATAATTGCATTAGTGATAACCACTAAATAACATATTTAGTGGTTGAGGGGAAGAGCCCACTCCTTCCCGACTCATGCCTAACTACCTGTAACCGTTTTATATATTGGAGTTCGAAGTACATTTTTCTGGAGGACAAAAGTACTAAGAGTTTCTGCTACCAAACATCATCCTGCACAAACATTTGTTAGAGGATGAGAATCCAAGGAATTATGCTTTTAATAATTTTTCCAGGGACTCTGATGAATAGTAAATTGGATAATTGTTAGAAAACTTAGGAACATGGACTTGGAATCAGATGCATCTGGGATCCCTAAGTTCAAATCTACTCACTTAAAAGCTGTAGAGTACCTTTCAGCCCATCATGTGTATCATTGCCAATGACCTGCTTTTATACAATTTACGTTCAATTGCACAAGGTAAATCAGATATCCATACCCCCTTAGTGTTACTAATCCCACTTCCCTACAGCTTTTTTTGTGGAGATGACTATTGGGAACCAGTTCATTTTCCCTTCTCCCCATCCCAAGTCTGCTGCTCTGATATGGCTGACAATCTTTCTGCTAATTGCTTTAGACATATTGATATTCCTCTAATTTAGTAGTTCCCAAACTTTGATGCACATTAGAATCTCCTGAGGATGTTTTAGAAGTATTGACTCCCAGGTTACACTCTATACCAATTAAATTAGAATGTCTGGTGGTGGATGTCCAGGTAGCAGGAGTTTTAAAATACCCCTAGGTAACGCCAGTTTACACGACAATTGAAAACAACTGCCCTGATTGGGGGCCTGATGTGGTTTATTTTCCAAATGTTTCAGTCAGCTACTATTCCTTGAGCTAATTTTAATTCAAGTCAACAAGAAGCTGGAAAACTTAAGAACTTCAGTGCAAAAAAAAAAAAAAAAAAAGTTACAGCCCACCTTTCAACAGAATCTCAGCAGTCCCATCACAGTGTCCCTGATGTGCCCCTGCCCTAGTACTGAGAACTCTCCATATTCCATTCCTTGCATCAAGAGCAATAATTCATTAGTGGAGAAAGTGTCTCTGGAAAGACATCAAAGAGAAGATGACATTTGGAGTAGCCTGGCAGGATGAAAAAGATTTTCACAGGTGCAGATATAGAAGAAAAGAGCCTTATAAAAATTGGCAACAGCCAGAGAAAAGGTACGAAGCTATTGTTGTGAAGAGCACAATGCTACATATGTTTATATTTTATCATTATTTCTCAGAGTAAACCTGAAGGACTACCCCTGCAGGTAGAAAACAGACATCTGCATTTCTACCAAAGTCTGAAGATCATTCTGGAGTTTGACCTTTACCTACGAGACAGTTGGATACCCTCCTCAATGGGAAAATATGTTTGGAGTTTACCTTACCTTGACTCTTTTTCTCCTTCCTGCAGGCTTGCTAGCTGCTACGTAACCCCGACGTCAGTTTTTTCTGCCCCCTTGTGGATAGAGTTAGGGACTGTCCTTTACTTTCCCATTCAATTCACTGTGAATGGCTTTGGAAAGCACATTATCCTGGAGGCTTATGCCCAGCAAGCAAGATCAGTAACATTAGAGAGATTCTTGGAACATCTCTCTTTTGTCTTTCTGTATTCTTTTAAAAATAAATCTTTTCTTAGCTATATCCAGGGAGTCTGATTCCACAGCCTCCTTGAATTACATTCCTGTGGTAGAGGATGAGGGATTTTGAATGGTAGGCCACACATAATGTTTTTTAGGAGGGGAGATGTTTTGCTAGAGAGTTAACTTGCCGGAAGCAGGATTTTGATGAGATGAACATGAAAGAGGCACACAGTGTGGATTGGATGAGAGAAAAACAAGATAGAGACAGGACCCTCCAGGATAGAGACAGAATAATGTGGGGAGGTGGAGGGCAGACAGATAAATAAAGAGGAGCAGTTGTGGGGAAGAGTAAAACAAGAGAGGGAAAGATGGTGGAGGGATCTTAGGAAGATGAAAGATGATCAAAGAAGACTGTATAGGTGGATAGGTGAAAAAGAAATATGTTGCAACACCCATTGATTCCATATTTGTACATAGCTGGCTATTAGTAAGAATTCTTTCTGGTAATGAACCATGTTTTTATGTCTTTCCCATGTATTATGAAACTAAGGAATAATACAACAAATGCTTATCCTGTGATACTAAACCATTTGTGTCTTACAGGATTGCCCTGAAGCTGGTAGAGAGAAACACAGTGCTTTAGTAAATAATGAATTAATTAGATTATCTAACGGTAAGATATGGAAAACATCCTACAGCTTTAAGGTTACTAAAATGCCATTTCTTCTTATCTGACACACCAAAGATGATACCACAAGGACAATTTTTATCACAGGTTGTAGGTGGGATAAAAATGAATATTTTTTAGATCAGTAGATGAATCAGAAATAATCCTTTTTTAAAGCAAAATTTAATTAAGGAAATTTATTGTACATCTCTAAATAGTTGAATAGAATTCTCTCCTCCTCAAAAGATTTCATAGCCTTAATGTCCAATACAAATCACATTTAACATTCTACATTTGGATTTTTCCCCACATGACTGAAAAAATCTATTGCAGATATTTGTCCAAAGTGTGGTATACGACCATCTGCATTTCCCCTTTTTATTTCACTCCCAAGAAAATTTGTCCTTAGAAGTAAAATGTCTATCAGCAAACATGATTTTAGGTGTCTTTTTCAGGATGTTGAAAATGAGACATCCTCAATTCTGCCTTTTCAACTATCATTAATGAAGCTTTGATATCATTTGGTACCCAAATCAAATAACGTCATTAATGAAGCTTTGGTATCCTTTAGCACTAAAGTCAAATGGTGTCGTTAATGAAGGTTTGGTGTCATTCTCCACTTTTCATGGATAATTGAGTTAATTGTATAATGATTAATTTTTTGATAGCAGAAGTCATGATAAATCTCATATTACCTAGAAAGCATAGATGTCATTGGTGGGTTAATGGCAGTTTTAAAAAATGTGGACTGCAAGATAAAATCATTGGTACTTAAGCTTCAAGGGAATAATGATTGCTAAGAAACCTCAAGGTTAATTCTATAGATAAATGGCTATCATATAGTATTTACTATGTGGCAAACATTGTTCTAACAGCTTTATACATGTTTACTTATTTAATCATTGTAATAACAACAAGACATTGGTATTCATATTATTCTCCCTTTCACAGATAAGAACACTGAGGCAAAGGGAAGTTAAGTAATTTGCCCTATGTCAAGCAGCTACTAATTGGCAGAAGTGGAATTTGAACCCAGACAATCAGATTCTAGAATCCATGCTATTAACCACTATACTGTATCACGTCTTATATAAAAGTACCTGGAAAAGAAAGCTGTTGGAATAGTGGTGGAATGCTAATTAGGATTTTGTTTTTGTCCCTTCACAAATATTACAGTGGCTTTTTTTCCTACAGAGAATGTGTTTTCTCGCAATGTGGTATAACTACATTTCCTGCTAGAGCTGACTCTGATATTATCTATACATAATTCTGAGCCTTCTGAACATTATTATGTGACCTGGTGCTGAGTATATAGGATGGTATCATTTAAATTCTGGGTTCCTTAACCTATGTTCTTTTCTTGCCCTTTCTAAGCTGTTGGGAGTCATACAACTCCATAGCACTCAAAGGGAAAATTCTATTTTACATATTCATTAGAATGCACTCAATTGTTTAAGTACTAAAGTTTAAATATTATGAGTCAGGGTTATCCTCTTATATATTTGTTGCAATATTAAGTGTGTGGCAGACATGAATGCCCACATACTGTTGTAGTTAATTTCTTAAAGAGCTAAAAAAGCCATAATACAATTTTTTTTGCCTTAGCTAAGATAACAAGGAATAATCTGTTAGTGTTGGTATGAAATGCACACTAGATAATGTTTTCCTTGTTGATGATTCTTAATACCCATTATTATAGTTCAACCTGAGTATAGATCTCATTTGCTGAATTAAGGATAATTTTAAATAAAACTTTAAAACTGGAACACTTAGTCAACATGACTTTGTTTCTGAATAGTATGTTTTGAAGAAATATACAAAAGAAAATCAGAGGATAACAATATCAAGGATTCATGTTTAAAATATTTTCAGTGTATGTTTTGGACTCATTCCAGACATTGTTCAATTTTCTACATTTAACTTGTGCTAAACAAATCTTAAACAAAACTTTAAAGTTGTCATTCTGTCTTAAGGGCACACAAATGCTTTCTGGCTATGCTTTGCATCCCACTCAGGCTTCTTCATCTACCTTCCTTCCAAAATGTTCTTCTTCCCATCACATCAAATTTCTTAAACAGCAGGTTCACCTGACCTCAGCTTAGCTGTTAGGAGGAAAAAACTGGTCAATTAAATGTATTCATTAAGGTGTGGTCAATGACTGAAATGCTTTAATATGTTAGCTTTCCCATAAGTATTCGCATTTTAAAAGAATTTCATTTTAACTTAAAGCAATCTCTAATACTAGAATTGCTACAAAAATCTATTTGTCAAGGACAATTTTTCTGGTGTACTACAAATTAAGTCTCCAGGAAAGGAGCTCAAAGGTTGTTCCTCTTGTAAAGCAAAACTGGATATTAACAGAGACCACTTTTTTCAAGATTTTTCGAGAAACATGTATAGATGCTAAAACCCTTGAGTTGTTACACATTTGAGAATGTTTTCTTTACCTTTGAAATAAACATCATTCTAGATGGATACAGAATTATTGGGCTACAGCATTTTATATTGATTTGTTCTGCTGTTTTCTTGAATCCATTCCCAATGAGATTTTTGAGACCAGCCATGGGGTTTCATTTTGTAAGTCATCTATTTCCTTTGTTGAAATAATTGTTTCTTTCTTTGTCCTTGAAGTTCAAAGATTTTATAAGAATATATCTTGTTCTTAATGAAACACATGGACACAGGATGGGGAACATCACACACCAGGGGCCTGTCGGGGGGGTCCAGGGCTAGGGAAGGGTTAGCATTAGGAGAAATACCTAATGTAGATGACGGGTTAATGGGTGCAGCAAACCATCATGGCACGTATATACCTATGTAACAAACCTGCACGTTCTGCACACGTATCCCAGAAGTGTAATTTTTTTAAAAAAAGAATATATCTTGTTCTTAAGCATTTCCTAACAATTTTTCCAAGTACCCTTTTGATCTACAACGTCTAAGTTTCCTTTATTTCAGAAAAGTTTGCTTTTATTATGTCTTTCAATTTGGTGTTAATTTCTGCTCCATATTTCAAAAATACCAGTTATTACATGTTAGATCTCCATAATCTGTCTTCTGTATAAATCATCTTCTTTCGTATCTAGATTCAAGTTCCAGTTCTGCCACTGACTAGCTATGTGGCCTTAGACCAGTTTCATACCCCCTCTAAGCCACTTGTAAAATGTAGCTAATAATAGTATCTGCCTTATTGTTTCTTTGTGAGGTTTGAATGACATAATTGTATAAACCACTTAGCATCATGGCCTATAGCTGATATTTATATTAGCAATTATTATCTAAGACTTCAAACACAAAATTGAGATAATTGGATATTTACTCTATTAGATTTATTATTAGGCAAGGTTAGAGACCTCTCATTGTGAAAAATATCTCAACACAAAATATTTTCTTTAACCTTCCAATAAATAGAAAGAGCAGTCAATAAGAAAGTCTCATTTTCTAAGCAGTTTGGTTAGTCTTTATTTAAATAAACTTTATTTTAATATATTGCCTTTCTTAACATAATTTCCTCACCCTGTTTTACTTCCCCTTGCTTTGTGAACTCTTTAGGGGCCCTGAGATTAAACACTTAGAAGGAGATGTAAATGCCCTAACATATTCAGACACTAAGCATTGTTAGTCACAACTAGTCACATAAGTTTAGAGTGATATGGCAGTCCTTGAAGCTTGAGAAAAGTGTTAGTGAACCCCAGAGCATAATGCATAATTTAGATGGTATTTTAAACCCAGATCCAAATTAATCTGGATAGCTAGAGTACCGTGTAAAGTCCTCAATCTTTTTTTCCTTCCTTCAAACAGTTTCTTGAGTAATTGCCTTCTTGGTTGTACAACTGCAAATCTGGTGTAGGTGACAAATATCCTATTGAGCTTAAGTTCTGGGAGTCAAAGTTGACAATAGCCTGCCAAGAACTTCATTGGGAGGGAATGCTCAGTGTTGTTGTAGCAAGGGAGTCCATGAGCAGGACCATTTACAGATTAAATGCCAGAGAAGAATTAAAGCAACAATGCATAGGGGACTGCTCTAATGGCTATAATCAGGGACTTTTCTTTATTGCTGGCATGGGCTCTTGACTCTACTAACTACTCTTATTCTTTTTTTTTTTTTTTCTTCTGTAGCCTCTACTTTTACCTATGTATTTACCTCTGAAATTATTTGGGAGTGACGGTGGAAATTGTGCTGAGAAATGATTTCATTTTTTTCTCTGCTGATTAAATTTCTTAGATCTGTCTCAGATTGACCACTATAAAATCTAAACATTATCATCTCCATAAGGACAGGGACCATATCTACTATATTTGTGTTTAATACCCAGCACAGTGCCTGGCATCTGGTATACACTCAATAAATATTCTCTGAATGAATGAATGAGTGAATAAAAAAACAAAGGCTTCCTTTGCTATGTGCTTATCAGCCTTATGTGTCATTTGTATACAATCCCTATTGTTATCTATCTCGAATAAATTTGTTCTCTCCCTGATACAGTATCTTTTCTTTAAAAAAAAAAAAAGGTAGATAAATTAGAAATTTCTTTTAGTGGGCATCGCTTAAATGTTTCTTGTTATATTGTAATCACCAAGCTGTGATAAACATTTGGAGTTTGTCTAAACATAATTAATAAATGTATATAATGTCTTGGCCTCAGTTTCTCTAAAATAAAAGCCAGAGGCAATAGCTTATTTTAAACAATGATCCAGGGAGCAGGAATGAGGGATGGAGTTTGTGAAACAGGGAAGGAGGGAAAGCCAATTACAATCCTTATGAAAAGTGGCCTCTCCTAGAGGTGATTGGTTGTTTGCTGTTGCTTAACTTTGTGAGGAGGCTTAGGAAATGCTTCTCAGAATGGTCTATTCATGAGAAGATATAAGAAAGCATTTATACATAGGATTTCATTTCTCATCAGTCAAGGCTTAATCTGTGAAGCATTAAATTTCCCTGCATTTTCAGTTTGCATTTGTCTGAGTAGTGAGCAAGTTCACATCATGGCCTGTGCTGTGGTTTCAGAGAAGCACAAGGCAGGAAGCAAGAGGCATTTAGCACAGGCTTATGGTGAGACGCTGTCAGGTATCACCTACACTAAGTTTGTCAGAGTCCATGGGGAACTGGTTACTGCAAAGATGGCTGAAATAAGAGGTAAGGCTGAGAGATTTGAAGTAGTACATCATAGATTTTCCATGAAAATAGTAAAATGAGTAATCACTTCTAAATATGTCTTGAATAATATGTTTTAGATACCATCACTGAACTCTAAAATAATACTTTGGCTACAATTTGATCTCTGAATTCCATAGCTGTCTCTAAATCACACACAATTTACTCTGGTGTTTTGACATTAGCAAAGTCTCAAGATTGATTTGCAAGATGATAGTCAATTAAATTGTATTTTAAGGGAGAAAAATTGTGAAAACAAACTAGATATAAAGCAAAACAGAATTTAAAGAAGATTAGGGGCCAGGCATGGTGTCTTACACCTGTAATTCCAGCATTTTGGGAGGCCGAGGTCGGCGGATCACCTGAGGTCAGGAGTTCGAGACCAGCCTTGCCAATATGGTGAAACCCCGCCTCTACTAAAAGTACAAAAATTAGCCAGGTGTAGTGGTGGGCACCTGTAATCCCAGCTACTCAGGAGGCTGAGGCAAGAGAATCATTTGAACCAGGAGGCAGAGGTTGCAGTGAGCCAAGGTTGTGCCATTGCACTCCAGCCTTGGTGACAAGAGCTAGACTCCATCTGAAAAAAAAAAAAAAGTAAAAAGTAAAAAGATGAGGACACACTGCTCTCCTAACAAAAGTGAAACAACTTTTTGAGGATTGGCCTATTTGTAGGTATTTAATTGAAATTAGATTTTATCTGGAAATATTTATATTTGGCATAATAATTAAATTGTATCTCAAACAACATTTAGACACTTCAGTGTACTTGCAAAATAAAGTTAATCTTACTAACACTTAAAGGCAAATCCACTATGGTATGAGACCACCACTTCTCCTGTTGTCTTTTTTAGTTTCTCCCCGACCTCCCCTTTTCCCTAGTTTATAAGACAGGAGAAAAGGGAGAAAGCAAAAAGTTGGAAAGAATCAGAAGTAAGATAAATAGCTAGATGACCTTGGTGCCACCACCTGGCCCTGGTGGTTAAAATAATAATAATATTAACCACTGACCAAAACTACTGGTGTTATCTGTAAATTCCAGACATTATATGAGAAAGCACTGTAAAACTTTTTGTTCTGTTAGCTGATGTATGTAGCCTCCAGTCACGTTCCTCACGCTTACTTGATCTATTATGACTCTTTCACGTAGACCCCTTAGAGTTATAAGCCCTTAAAAGGGCTAAGAATTTCTTTTTCGGGGAGCTCGGCTCTTAAGACATGAGTCTGCCGATGTTCCCAGCTGAATAAAAAAAAAACTCCTCCTTCTTTAATCCGGTGTCTGAGGAGTTTTGTCTGCGACTCATCCTGCTACATTTCTTGGTTCCCTGACCGGGAAGCGAGGTAATTGATGGACAGTCGTGGCAGCCCCTTCGGCAGCTTAGGCCTGCCCTGTGGAGCATCCCTCTGGGGGACTCTGGCCAACTTGAGTGACACAGATCCTGAGAGCGCTCCCGGGTAGGCAATTGCCCCAGTGGAACACCTCATCAGAGCAGTGCATGGCAGGCCCCCGTGGAGGATCAACGCAGTGGCTGAACACCGGGAAGGAACTGGCACTTGGAGTCCAGACATTTGAAACTTGGTAAGACTGGTCTTTGGAACTTGCCCACTCCATTTATGTGGAAGTGTGGCCTGATCACCCATGGCATGCCTGTACTGGCACTTTGGTTTTTGTTTTTGACTTGACTTAAATTGCTTGATACTTTGGTTTTGGTTTGACCTGGCTTGGATTTCTGGATACTCTGATTTTGGTTTTGATTCTGGTTTGGTGAAAACTGAAAAAGTGTGTGTGTGCCCTTTTTACCCATTCTTTATTCTGTGGTGTGTGTGTGGTGTGAGCTTGGTGTTTTGTCTCGAGGAAACATGCGTCAGACACAAAGTAAGCCTACTCCGCTAGGAACTATGTTGAAAAATTTTAAGAAGGGATTTAATGGAGACTATGGGCTTACTATGACACCAGGAAAACTTAGAACTTTGTGTGAAATAGATTGGCCAACATTAGAAGTGGGTTGGCCATCAGAAGGAAGCCTGGACAGGTCCCTTGTTTCTAAGGTATGGTACAAGGTAACTGGTAAGTCAGGACACTCAGACCAGTTTCCATACATAGACACTTGGTTGCAGCTGTTGCTAGACCCCCCACAGTAGCTAAGAGGGCAGGCAGCAGCAGTGCTAGTAGCAAAGGGACAGACAGCCAAAGAAGGATCCCGCTCCACCCGCCGAGGGAAATCAACTCCTGAAGTTCTGTTTGACCCAACATCAGAAGATCCATTGCAGGAGATGGCACCAGTGATCCTAGTGGTGCCCTCCCCTTACCAGGGAGAGAGGCTCCCCACTTTTGAGCCCACAGTGCTTGCGCCTCCGCAAGACAAACATATCCCTAGGCCACCCAGAGTAGACAAGACAGGAGGTGAAGCCTTGGGAGAAACCCCTCCCTTGGCAGCTCGTTTAAGACCAAAAACAGGGATCCAAATGCCCCTGAGAGAGCAATGGTATACTGGAATAGTTGAGGATGGGCACGTGGTGGAGAGGCGTGTTTTTGTATACCAGCCCTTCACCTCTGCTGACCTTCTCAACTGGAAAAACAATACCCCGTCCTACACTGAAAAGCCACAAGTTCTAATTGATTTGCTCCAAACTATTATCCAGACCCATAACCCCACTTGGGCTGATTGCCACCAGTTGCTCATGTTCCTCTTCAACACAGATGAAAGGTGGAGAGTGCTCCAAGCAGCAACTAAGTGGCTAGAGGAACATGCACTGGCTGATTACCAAAATCCCCAAGAGTGTGTAAGGACCCAGTTACCGGGAACCGACCCCCAGTGGGACCCAAATGAAAGAGAGGATATGAAAAGGCTAAACCGATACAGGGAAGCTCTCTTGGAAGGATTAAAGAGGGGAGCCCCAAAGGCCACAAATGTTAACAAGGTCTCTGAGGTCATTCAGGGAAAAGAAGAAAGTCCAGCACAATTCTACGAGAGACTGAGGCCTATCGTATGTATACTCCCTTTGATCCCGATAGCCCTGAAAATCAGCGCATGATTAACATGGCTTTAGTTAGTGAAAGCGCAGAAGACATTAGAAGAAAACTGCAGAAACAGGCTGGGTTTGCAGGGATGAACACATCACAGTTATTAGAAATAGCTAACCAGGTGTTTGTAAACAGGGATGCAGTAAGCCATAAGGAAAACCGCAGCGAGAATGAACATCAGGCCCGGCGAAATGCCGACCTATTAGCTGCAGCAATCAGAGGGGTCCCCCCAAAGAGGCAAGGGAAGGGGGGCCCTGGGAAAGAAACTCAGCCTGGCTGTCAGAGCTTGCAGAGTAATCAGTGTGCTTATTGTAAAGAAATAGGACATTGGAAGAACAAATGCCATCAGCTAAAAGGAAAACAAGGTGACTCAGAGCAGGAGGCTCCAGACAAGGAGGAAGGGGCCCTGCTCAACCTGGTAGAAGGGTTATTGGACTGAGGGGGATCAGGCTCAAGGACTCCCAAAGAGCCTATGGTCAGGATGACAGTTGGGGGTAAAGACATTGATTTTCTTGTAGATACTGGTGCTGAACAGTCAGTAGTAACCGCCCCAGTCGCCCCCTTATCCAAAAAGACTATTGACATAATCGGAGCCACAGGAGTTTCAGCAAAACAAGCTTTCTGCTTGCCCCAGACTTGTACTGTAGGAGGACATAAAATGATTCATCAGTTTTTGTACATGCCTGATTGTCCCTTGCCCTTGTTGGGAAGGGACTTGCTTAGCAAACTGAGAGCCACAATCTATTTTACAGAGCATGGCTCTTTGCTGCCAAAGTTACCCACAACGGGAGTCATTATGACCCTTACGGTCCCCCAAGAGGAGGAATGGAGACTTTTCTTACCTAAGTCGGGCCAAGAGATAAGACCAGCTCTGGCTAAGCGGTGGCCAAGGGTGTGGGCGGAAGACAACCCTCCAGGGTTGGCACTCAAGCAAGCCCCTGTACTTATAGAAGTTAAGCCTGGGGCCCAGCCGGTTAGGCAAAAACAGTACCCGGTCCCCAGAGAAGCTCTTGAAGGTATCCAGGTCCTTCTCAAGTGCCTAAGAACCTTTGGAATTATAGTTCCTTGTCAGTCTCCATGGAACACTCCCCTCCTGCCTGTTCCCAAGCCTGGGACCAAGGACTACAGGCCGGTATAGGATTTGCACTTGGTTAATCAGGCTACAGTGACTTTACATCCAACAGTACCTAGCCCGTACACATTGCCGGGGTTGCTGCCAGCTGAGGACAGCTGGTTTACCTGCTTGGACCTGAAAGATGCTTTCTTTAGCATCAGATTAGCCCCTGAGAGCCAGAAGCTGTTTGCCTTTCAGTGGGAAGATCCGGAGTCAGGTGTCCCTACTCAGTACACTTGGACCCGGCTTCCCCAAGGGTTCAGGAACTCCCCCACCATCTTCGGGGAGCCATTGGCTTGAGACCTCCAGAAGTTTCCCACCAGAGACCTAGGCTGCTTGTTGCTCCAGTACATTGATGACCTTTTTCTGGGACACCCCAAGGCAGTCGGGTGCGCCAAGGGAAGAGATGCTCTACTCCAGCACCTGGAGGACTGTGGGTATAAGGTGTCCAAGAAAAAAGCTCAAATCTGCTGACAGCAGGTACGTTACTTGGGATTTACTATCCGACAGGGGGAGCACAGCCAGGGATCAAAAAGAAAGCAGGTCATTTGCAATCTACCAGAGCCTAAAACCAGAAGGCATGTGAGAGAATTCTTAGGGGCTGTGGGGTTTTGCAGACTGTGGGTCCCAAACTTTGCAGTATTAGCTAAGCCTTTGTATGAGGTCACAAAGTGGGGGGGACTGGGAACATTTTGAATGGGGATCCCAGCAACAGCAAGCCTTTCATGAGTTAAAGGAAAGACTTATGTCAGCCCCAGCCCTGGGGCTACCTGATCTGACAAAGCCTTCTACATTATATGTGTCAGAGAAAGAAAAGATGGCAGTTGGAGTTTTAACTCAAACTGTGGGGCCCTGGCTGAGGCCAGTGGCCTACCTCTCCAAACAACTAGATGGGGTTTCTAAAGAATGGCCCCTATGTTTGAGGGCCTTGGTAGCAACTGCCCTGCTAGTACAAGAAGCAGATAAGCTGACTCTTTGGCAAAACCTGAACATAAAGGCCCCCCATGCTGTGGTGACTTGAATGAATACTAAAGGACATCATTGGCTAATGAATGCTAGACTCACTAAGTACCAAAGTTTGCTCTGTGAAAATCCCCATATAACCATTGAAGTTTGTAACACCCTGAACCCCGCTACCTTGCTCCCAGTATCAGAGAGCCCTGTTGAGCATGATTGTGTAGAAGTGTTGGACTCAGTTTACTCTAGCAGACCTGACCTCCGGGACCAGCCTTGGGCATCAGTAGACTGGGAACTATACGTGGATGGGAGCAGCTTCATCAACCCACAAGGAGAGAAATGTGCCAACAGATCGTTGCCCCAGGGCACTTCAGCTCAGAAAACTGAACTCATTGCTTTAATTCAGGCCTTAGAACTCAGGGAAGGTAAGACTGTAAACATTTACACTGGCTCTCGATATGCCTTTTTAACCCTTCAAGTGCATGGAGCATTATATAAAGAAAAGGGTCTATCGAACTCTGGGGGAAAGGACATACAATATCAACAAGAAATCTTGCAATTATTAGAAGCAGTATAGAAACCACACAAGGTGGCAGTTATGCATTGCAGAGGACACCAGTAAGCTTCCACCTTGGTGGGTTTGGGGAATTCCCACGCTGACTTAGAGGCTTGAAAAGCAGCATCTGCCCCCTTCCGGGCATCAATCACAGCCCCCCTGCTCCCTCAAGCACCTGATCTTGTACCTACTTATTCTAAAGAAGAAAAGGACTTTCTCCAGGCAGAGGGAGGACAAGTGATGGAGGAAGGATGGATTCGGTTACCAGATGGGAGAGTAGCTGTGCCACAGCTGCTAGGAGCTGCAGTTGTACTGGCTGTGCATGAAACCACCCATCTAGGTCAGGAATCACTTGAAAAGTTGTTAGGCTGGTATTTCTACATCTCGCATTTGTCAGCCCTTGCCAAAACGGTGACCCAGCGGTGTGTTACCTGCCGACGGCATAACGCGAGGCAAAGTCTAGCTGTTCCACCCAGCATACAAGCTTATGGAGCAGCCCCCTTTGAAGATCTCCAGGTGGACTTCACAGAGATGCCAAAGTGTGGAGGTAACAGGTATTTACTAGTTCTTGTGTGTACCTACTCTGGGTGGGTGGAGGCTTACCCAACACGAACTGAGAAAGCTCATGAAGTAACTCGTGTGCTTCTTCGAGATCTTATTCCTAGATTTGGACTGCCTTTACAGATCGGCTCAGATAACGGGCCGGTGTTTGTGGCTGACTTGGTACAGAAGATGGCAAAGGTACTGGGGATCACATGGAAACTGCATGCTGCCTACCGGCCTCAGAGTTCCGGAAAGGTGGAGCGGATGAATCGGACTATCAAAAATAGTTTAGGAAAAGTATGTCAGGAAACAGGATTAAAATGGATACAGGCTCTCCCTATGGTATTATTTAAAATTAGATATACCCCTTCTAAAAGAACAGGATATTCCCCTTATGAAATATTATATCATAGTCCCCCTCCTATATTGTGGGGACTTCCAGGCACTCTCCGAGTTAGGTGAAATTGAGTAACAGCGAAAGCTACAGGCTTTAGGAAAAATTACACAAACAATCTCAGCTTGGGTAAATGAGAGACGCCCTGTTAGCTTATTCTCCCCAGTTCACCCTTTCTCCCCAGGTGATCGAGTGTGGATCAAGGACTGGAACGTAGCTTTTTTGTGTCCACAGTGGAAAGGACCCCAGACTGTCATCCTGACCACTCCCACCACTGCGAAGGTAGAGGGAATCCCAGCCTGGATCCACCACAGCTGTGTAAAACCTCCAGCGCCTGAAACCTGGGAGGCAAGACCAAGCCCAGACAACCCTTGCAGAGTGACCCTGAAGAAGACGACAAGCCCTGCTCCAGTCACACCCGGAAGCTGACTGGTCCACGCACGGCTGAAGCATGAGGAAGCTCATCGTGGGATTCATTTTTCTTAAATTTTGGACTTATACAGTAAGGGCTTCAACTGACCTTACTCAAACTGGGGACTGTTCCCAGTGTATTCATCAGGTCACCGAGGTAGGACAGCAAATTAAAATAATCTTTCTGTTCTATAGTTATTATGAATGTATGGGAACATTAAAAGAAACTTGTTTGTATAATGCCACTCAGTACAAGGTATGTAGCCTGGGAAATGACTGACCTGATGTGTGTTATAACCCATCTGAGCCCCCTGCAACCACCGTTTTTAAAATAGGATTAAGAAATGGCCTTTTCCTAGGTGATACAAGTAAAATAATAACTAGAACAGAAGAAAAAGGAATCTCCAAACAAATAACTTTAAGATTTGATGCTTGTGCAGCTATTAATAGTAAAAAGCCAGGAATAGGATGCGGTTCTCTTAACTGAGAAAGGAGCTACAGAGCAGAAAATAAATATGTTTGTCATGAGTCGGGGTTTGTGAAAATTGTGCCTATTGGCCATGTGTTATCTGGGCTACTTGGAAAAAGAACAAAAAGGACCCGGTTTATCTTCAGAAGGGGGAAGCCAACCCGGTCACTGTAACCCACTAGAACTAATAATTACCAATCCCTTAGATCCCCTTTGGAAAAACGGAGAACGTGTAACCCTGGGGATTGATGGGACAGGGTTAAACCCCCAAGTTGCCATTTTAATTAGAGGGGAGGTCCACAAGCGCTCTCCCAAACCAGTATTTCAAACCTTTTATGAGGAGCTGAATCTGCCAGCACCAGAACTTCCGAAAAAGACAAAAAATTTGTTTCTCCAATTAGCAGAAAATGTAGCTCATTCCCTTAATGTTACTTCTTGTTATGTATGTGGGGGAACCACTATCGGAGACCGATGGCCTTGGGAAGCCCGAGAGTTGGTGCCTACTGATCCAGCTCCTGATATGATTCCAGTTCAGAAGGCCCAAGCTAGCAACTTCTAGGTCCTAAAAACCTCAATTATTGGACAATACTGCATAGCTAGAGAAGGGAAAGACTTTATCATCCCTGTAGGAAAGCTTAATTGTATAGGACAGAAGTTGTATAACAGCACAACAAAGACAATTACTTGTTGGGGCCTAAACCACACTGAAAAGAATCCATTTAGTAAATTTTCTAAATTAAAAACTGCTTGGGCTCATCCAGAATTTCATCAGGACTGGACGGCTCCCACTGGACTATACTGGATATGTGGGCACAGAGCCTACATTGGGTTACCTAATAAATGGGCAGGCAGTTGTGTTATTGGCACTATTAAGCCGTCCTTTTTCTTATTACCTATAAAAACAGGTGAGCTCCTAGGTTTCCCTGTCTATGCCTCCCAAGAAAAAAGAGGCATAGTTATAGGAAACTGGAAAGATAATGAGTGGCCCCCTGAAAGGATCATACAGTATTATGGGCCTGCCACATGGGCACAAGATGGCTCATGGGGACACCGAACCCCCATCTACATGCTCAATCAGATCATACGGTTGCAGACAATCTTAAAAATAATTACTAATGAAACTGGCAGAGCTTTGACTGTTTTGGCTCGGCAAGAAACCCAAATGAGGAATGCTATCTATCAGAATAGACTGGCCTTGGACTACTTGCTAGCAGCTGAAGGAGGAGTTTGTGGAAAATTTAACTTAAACAATTGTTGCCTACAAATAGATGATCAAGGACAGGTGGTTGAAAACATAGTCAGGGACATGGCAAAGGTGGCACATGTGTCTGTACAGGTTTGGCACAAGTTTAATCCTGAGTCTTTATTTGGAAAATGGTTTCCAGCTATAGGAGGATTTAAAACCCTCATTGTAGGTGTATTGCTAGTAATAGGAACTTGCTTGCTGCTTCCCTGTGTATTACCCTTGCTTTTTCAAATAATAAAAGGTTTTGTTGCTACTTTGGTTCATCAGAAAACCTCAGCACACGTATATTATATGAATCACTATCGCTCTATCTCGCAAAGAGACTCAAAAAGTGAGGATGAGAGTGAGAACTCCCACTAAAAAGTGAAAATTCTCAAAGGGGGGAAATATGGTATGAGACCACCACTTCTCCTGTTGCCCTTCCCAGTTTCTCCCCATCCTCCCCTTTTCCCTAGTTTATAAGACAGGAGAAAAGGGAGAAAGCAAAAAGTTGGAAAGAAACAGAAGATAAATAACTAGACGACCTTGGCGCCACCACCTGGCCCTGGTGGTTAAAATAATAATAATGTTAACCCCTGACCAAAACTACTGGTGTTATCTGTAAATTCCAGACATTGTATGAGAAAGCACTGTAAAACTTTTTGTTCTGTTAGCTGATGTATGTAGCCCCCAGTCACGTTCCTCACGCTTACTTGATATATTATGACTCTTTCACATAGACCCCTTAGAGTTATAAGCCCTTAAAAGGGCTAAGAATTTCTTTTTCGGGGAGCTCGGCTCTTAAGACATGAGTCTGCCGATGCTCCAAGCTGAATAAAAAAAACTTCCTTCTTTAATCCGGTGTCTGAGGAGTTTTGTCTGCGACTCATCCTGCTACACCACGAGGAAGATGACTTCATTCTTCTATCTCTAGATAAGGTTGCCCATAGAAACCTTATGTCTGTCATGCCAAACTTTGATAGAAATAATGAATATAATCACATCATAATGACTAATAGAGAAACTTAGCCCGAGCATTGCTACCGGAGGTCATGATCAGAATGGCTGTGCTCTCCAATACATTTATTCATTACAGTCAGATCTAGATGAGTTATAATCACATCGCTTTTCTCATGTAACCCTAGTCTGTTGACATAAACTTTATTTTTAAATGTTGATCCTAAACCAATTCCAGGAGCACAAAATACCTTAATTTTCATTTTACTTCTCAGCATGTCCTTTAAGGTACATGCAAGCTATAGGAGAAGAGTATATAATTCAGCTGAATATCAAAATGTCATATTATACTTCAAGGAAAACACAAGTGTTCATGTAGACAGTGACTACTTTTACATCAGAACTTACTAGTGAGTTGTCAATTAGCTGAAGACCAACTTCCATCATAAGCTGCATACTGACACATCCAGACCCCAGGAATGTGGCAAAATGCATGTATCCTGTGAGTGCCATTGAGCTTGCAGGTTGAGTAGGAAGTTGGATTCCCAGACAAATATGTATTTCTCTCTCCTGGCAGCTCTCAGATCAAGTTCATGACATAAAATGATTTTCTAGAAAACAGCAGAAAGATGGCTGCCTAGATGCAGCTAGTACACACCTCCTCCATGGAGAGGAACCAAAATTACAAGTAGATGTTAACGCTTTGAATAGATTGTCTAAGACAGAACACTGGGATTCAACAGTGACGTAAAGAGAAGCCCTGAAAGCAAGTAAGGAGAGGAAAGTGAGGCAGCCTGCTGGGCCAGGATAGGCTGGGAGCCAGGAGAATCTCCCAGATGTGGTGAAAGGGCAAGAGAGAAACCTCCAGGACTTCAGATTCCTGCCATGATCTTTTACAATCTTAGTCATGGGAGAACTCCTTAACCTACATGGACCTTGAGACTAACATAGGGAGCTGTCTAGAAACTGCACTGAGGCATTGCTTCAAACAGGGAACTCACACAGAGTCTCACAGTCATCTAAGCCCTGAGCAATTGCACGTTGGCACCATTCTGAAAGCCAAGCCTCTAAAGGACTGTGTACTTCCTTGCCATGCTGCCACTGCCACCACCAGGCCAAGGAGGGAGAGTGGAAGTGGACACTTTCACCTGCTTTGAGGACAAATCCCACCACTGTTGCAGTTGGTTGCTGTGGGGAAAAGGCACAAACTGCACTCTCCACAGCTACTTGCCTGTGCTGCTCCAGCTGAGAGTTACCCTTTCTCCCTAGTGCCAAGCCCACGGTCAGCACTATTCTGAAAGCCTAGCCTCCAAATATCTGTGTCCTGCCTGGGGCTGGGGCTGATGCTGTCGCAGCCAGGTCAAGGAGGGAGAGGGGAGCCTGGGTACTTTCATGTGCTTCCCACTGAAATATCCCACTGCTCCTGCGGGTGCTGCTGTGGGACAAAGATGTGAACAATGTGCACTCCCCCTAGCTACCTGTCTCTGTTGTTCTAACTGAAAGGGGCACCACATTCCCTAGTAGCAGGCCCACAAGGCAACTGATACTGCCCACAGGTGAGCATTTCACTAGCAGGCTGGGGCCATTCTGCCCATGCTTCCTGGTAGTATGTTTAAGCTCTGGCTATAATAGGCATGAGCAGAACTGAGGACAGGTCCTCCAGTACTCAAACATGCCATTCAGGGGCCTGGAAACTGCCCAGTCTAGTTTATACCACTGGTACCTAAACACTCCTCCTGGAATCTGATGTTGGGCCAACCAAACCTGCTGATACCACCACAGCTATCACACACTCACATGTGCCACAAGTAGGCCAGGGGACTGGCCTAATCAACCTGTCACAGCCACTGCCAACACCAGCACAGACTGCTTGGGTTCCAGTGGATTGCTCCACCACTGCTACTGCCATCACCCACATCACACCAGCTTCCCAGGGGCCTGGGAACCTTCACACATACCTGGCCCACTGCTGTCCTTACCAGCATCCAAGCAAACCACCTGGAGTCCCAAGAACTGGCCACCATGGGGTACAGCAAAGCAATGCTAAGAGGAAAGTTTTTTGCAACATATGCAAACATAAAATAAGTTAAAAAATTATGAATTAACAATCTCACAATACACCTCAAGGAACTAGAAAAGCAAGAACAAAGCAAACCCCAAATTAGCAACAGAAAAGAAATAATAATGATTAGAGCAGAAATAAATGAATAGTGACTAAAAAAATACAAAGGATTAATAAAATAAAAAGTTGGTTCTTTGAAAAGATAAACCAAGTTAATAAACTCTAGCTAGACTAACCAAATAAAGAAGGGGGAAGACCCAAATAAGCAAAATCAGGAATGCAAAAGTAGACATTACAACTAATACCACAGAAATTTAAAAAGATTATCAAAGACTATTGTGAACAACTATACAAAAACAAACTGGAAAACCTAAAGGAAATTGATAAGTTCCCAGAAATGAACAACCTACCAAGGTTGAATCAGGAAGAAGTAGAAAACCTAAACAGACCAATAATGAGTAGCAAGATTGAATCAGCAACAAAGAGTCTCCCAATAAAGGAAAGCCAGGGACCAAATAGATTCACAGCCAAATTCTACCAAACCTACAAAGAAGAACTAATACTAATCTTCCCGAGAACTATTCCAAAAAAAAAAATTGAGGAGGAAGAAATTATCTGTAACTCATTCTATCTGGCCAGCATTTCCCTGACACCAAAACCAGACAAGGGCACAACGAAAAAAATGAAAATTACAGGCCAATATCCCAAATGAACACAGACACAAAAATCCTCAACAAAATACCAGCAAACTGAATCCAACAGCACATTAGGAAGATAATACACCATCATCAAGTGAAACTTACATCAGGGATGCAAAAGTGGTTCAACATATGCAAATAAATACATATAATATATCACTTTAAGAGAATGAAGGACAAAAACCATAAGATCATCTCAATAGATGCAGAAAAAACATTAGATAAAATTCAATATTTCTTCATAAAACCCCCAACAAATAAGGCATAGAAGAAACATACCTCAAAATAATAAAGGCAATTGGTGTAGTTTGGATATCTGTGTCCTTAAAACCTCATGTTGAAATTTGTTCCCTAATGTTGGAGGAGGAATTTGATGGCAAGAGTTTAGGTCATGAGGTTTTATCCCTCATGAATGACTTGGTGCCATCCCTAAGGTAATGAGTGGGTTCTTGATCTATTAGTTTACACCACCACAACTGGTTGGTTAAATGAGTGTGGCACCCCTTCCCTCTTTATCTGTTTCTTACCCTCTTGCCATATGATGTCTGCTCCTCTTCCTCTTCCACCATGATTGGAAGATACTTAAGGTTCTCACCAGAAGCAGATGCTGTTGTCATGCTTCATATACAACCTGCAGAACAATAAGCCAAATAAACCTTTTTTTCTTTACAAATTTTCCATCCTTGGGTATTTATCTATAGCTATGCAAAATGGACTAAGACAGTCCTATGTGACAAACCCCCCATTAACATCACACTGAATGGGAGAAAGTTGAAATCTTTTCCTTTAAAAACTGGATCAAGGTAAGGACGCCAACTTTTACCACTCTTATTCAACATAGTTCTAGAAGTCCTAGACACAGCAATTAGACAAGAGAAATAAATAAAAGTCATCCAAATTGAAAAGGAGTAAGTCAAATTGTCCCTCTTTGGTGATGATATGATCTCATATCCAGAAAAAAACTAAAGACTTAATACTAAAGAACTCAGATTTAATAAAGAATTCAGTAAAGTTGCAGGAAGCAAAATCAAAATACAAAGTCAGTAGCATTTCTGTACATCAAATGATCTAGCAGAGAAAGAAATCAAGAATTCAATGTCATTTACAATAGCTATAAAAATAAAATACCTAGGAAAAATTTAGCAAAGGAAGTGAAAGATCTCTACAAAGAAAAATACAAAAAACTGATGAAAGTAATTGAAGATGACACACACAAATGGATAAACAGCCCATGTTCATGGATTGGAAGAATTGATATCATTAAAGTGGCCATGTTGCCCAAAGCACTCTACAGGTTCAATGTAATCCCTATCAAAATACCAAGGCATTCTTTCACATAATTAAAAATAAATAATTCTAAAATTTACATAGAACCAAAAAAGGGCACAAATAGACAAGGCAATCCTGAGCAAAAAGACAAAAGTGGAGGCACCATTTTATCTGACTTCAAAATATATTACAAAGCTATAGTAACCAAAACAGCATAGTATTGATATGAAAAATAGACATATAGGCTAATGTAACAGAATAGAGAGCCCAGAAATGAAACCACATGTTTACAGTCAACTGATCTTCAACAAAGGGGACAATAATTCACATCAGATAAAGAAACCCTCTTCAATAAATGGTGTGGGGAAAATTGGATAGACACATGTGAAAGAATGAAACTGGACCTCTACCTTTCACAATATACAAAAATTAACTCAAAATGAATTAAAGACTTAACTGTAAGACCTGAAACTATAAAAATGCTAGAAGAAATCCCAAGGAAAACTCTTCTGGACATTGGTCTAGGGAGATAGTTTATGACTAAGACCTCAAAAGCACAGGCAAAAAAAAAAAAAAAAAAAAAAATCCAAATGAGACTTAACTATAAAGCTTCTGCATAGCAAAATAAATAAATCAACAGGGTGAAGAAGTAGGTGTTGAATGGAAAGAAACACTTGCAAACTGTGGCTCTGACAAATGACTAATATCCAGAATCGACAAGAAACTCAAACAACCCAACAAGAAAAAAGTAAGTAACTCTGTTAAAAAGTGGGCAAAGAACATGAAGAAATACTTCCCCAAAGAAGACATACAAATGGCCAACAAACATATTTAAAAAAATTGTAAACATCACTAATCATCAGATAAATTAAAATTAAAACTACAATGAGAGAGAATCTTACACAAGTCAGAATGGCTATTGTTAAAAAGACAAAAAGGAAATGATATCGTCAAGGATGCAGGAAAAAAGGACACGCTTTTACACTGTTCATGGAAATGTAAACTAGTAAAACCATTACGGAGAGAAGTATGGAGATTTCCCCAAACACTAAAAAGAGAATTACCATTTGATCTAGCAATCTCACTACTGGCTATCTACCCAAAAATATAGAAATTAATATATTAAAGGCATACCTGCAGTTACATGTTTATTGCAGCACTATTCACAATAGCAAAGATATGGAATTGATCTAAGTATCTATCAAAGGGTGGACGAAAAAAAGAATGTGGTATATATACATAGTGGAATATGGTTTAGTCATTAAAAAGAATGAAATTATGTCATTTTCAGCAGTATGGATGGAACTGGAGGTCATTATCTTAAGTGAAATAACACAAGCACAAAAAGACAAATATCACAAGTTCTCCCATATATGTGGGAGCTAATGTATTTTATCACATGGAGGTAGAGAGTGGAAAGACAGACAGATAAACACTGGGAAGCGTGAGTTGGGGAATAGGGTGGATGAAAAGAAGTTGGTTAATAGGTACAATTGAATAAAACATTGAATAAATTTAGTGTTTGACAGCAGAGTAGGGTGATTATATTGAACAAAAATGTTCTGTACCCAGGTGATGGACATAGCAAATACCCTGCCTTAATCACTATGTGTTATATACATGTAACAAAATTTTTCATGTACTCCCATAAATTTGTGCAAATTAAAAAAAAATAAAATGACTTTGTGTGTATGTATTTGCAATAGATTCTGTACATGGAAGTTGATTTCCTTCATGGCACTGTGATTTCCCTCAGCTTAATTGAAGAAATCCAGGCAGAGACTTCCCTGCCTCTCGTCATTCTACTTAAGAAGTGAAATTAATAAGAAGCCAGTGTTTGTGGCAAAAAAAAAAAAAAAAATGGAAAAGAAGGAACAATTATGTGGTGCATTTTGGCTATATAAAAGCAAATTCAGAAAGGTGGAGGAAATAATACAGAATATAGAGCAAAAATGTGTAGGCTCTCTGTCAATTCAAACAGGCTAAGTTGTTATAAGAACAAACTCCAAAATCTCAGTGGCTTAAATAAAATAGCAAAGGCTTATTTCTTACTGCTGTTACTTATCCACTATAGATTAACCACAGATATGATGGGAAACCAAAAGTTGAGGAACTCTGTCTGCTCCACGTAATCATCACTCAGGCTTATGAAAGCTCCATCAAGTCAAAATGCTTTCAGCTCAATACAAAATTCCAGAATCCATTGCAACATCAGAAGACAGGGCTGGGAAGTTGAGCATGAGCATTTCCATGCTTTTTCCTGAAAGAGATATGTCACTTTTGATCTTTTTACATTAGGCAAAACTAGCCATATGGTCTCTTCTAACCTCAAGGAGGTGTGAAAGTGTAATTCTTCATGTACCTGGAAGAAAAAGAGAACTGAATATATTGGCGGGTGCTAATATTGGCTCCCACAGTTTTCATCATGACTACCACTTCTGGTTGTACATCCTTGGGAAAATTACTAAACCCTTTTGAGTCTCAGATTCCTCATTGTAAAATGGGTATAATAATTTTTATCTTGTAGTGATTTGTAAGTTTGAAATGAGATAAATCTTTAAAGAATTGGACAGAGAGTCCCACACATAGTAATTATTCAATTAATGATGGTCATTTAAGTTCAGAGGGAAAAAGTCAGCTCTTACCATTTAGTCTTGAATTACCCGGGTTTATTATCTATACAGACAAGAATCAATATCTTTAAGCCAAATATTCCCATCACTGTGTATTTGGCCTGAAAATATTGGTTTTTATAATGGTTTCTATCTAGACTTTCTAGACCTGAGAAAAGAGAATTTATGATCAATCAAAATACTACTTCTATTGGCATAACTATTGTTATATGTTAAACATAGCAAAAAACTTGTTGTAGAACAACTCTGTTTAGATTAGTAAAAAAAAAAATTCTATTTTTAACATATGGCATATTTGTAGTTACTATGCATATATGTTTTTGCTGCTTTGGGGATATATAGGTTTGATTAATTATATCTTTAGTAGCTTTTATGGAGTGGTTAATATTCCATGTTTTAGGTTTACCTTGTATTTGTCAGAATCTGTGCATGGTATCTTGCCTACTACTTCCTTTATTATTACCTCAGAGCATGTAAGATGGTGATCTGTATATGACAGGGATAGAATGAATGTATGTTGACTACTGGTGGCGTGGCTTCTGTAGTTCTGATTAATAAAATTGACACACTTATTAAGCATTAAGACTCAAATCATTTTGGATGGATACATTTCTAAAATGTGTGTATATCTCTACCTTTTAAACAGGATAATGAAAATACCCTTTGATGATCTTTTGCATTTCCTCACATTTAAACAACTCAAATTTATCTACCATATTCTTATGATCCAAGACAACTATTCAGCCTTTGTTTGTTTGTTTTTTAAGCCCCAGATATATATAAACAGGGCATCTTTATCAGACTATCTCTATCTTCTGTTTCCTCCAATTCAACATGGACAAGGCTGAATTCATTATCTTCCCTCGTAAACCAAGTCCAGTTGTTCTTCCTCCAGTTTTCTCTATCTACACTCCAATCTAGAAGACTTACATTCCTAACATCTTCTGCCCTATTCCATACACTCAATCAGTAATCTCATCCTATTGATACTACTTTCTGAATGTGGTTTACTTCTCTCCCTCTACTGGTTTGGTTAATCTACTCTCGCTGTAATAGCCATAATACTGCCTCCTAACCAGACTCTGCCATTATTCTTTCCCTTTTCAAATCATCTTTTCTAGTGCCACTAGAAGCATTCTGATTTTTTTTCTGATAGTATATTTTATGATACTTTTACAAAGCATTTAGGACATAAACGTGTGTGTCTTCTCAAATTGCATCAACACCTTTCTTTCCAAACATGTTCACCCAACTCCTGGCCTGCACAGCCACCCCTTTTGTGGAGTGCACTGAGTTAGCCACAATCCAAGTTAAAGCTCCAGTCTTGTGTACCTATCACATCCTTCACTCCAAGTGTAATTGCAGTAATCTATTCCTCTATTAATGAACTTGAAGGAAATGTGACACCATACTGCATGATCTGGCTTCCTGGGTGGCCTCTGTGTGGCTGGATGATGCAATCTGCAAATATCGGGTGCTATTTCTGCATAATGTGAACTTGACAAATAAAAGAGTAAGAAAGAATAACCCTTCCTCCCCTCTCCCCTTCCCTTCTGAGGACTACTCAGAGAAGCTGCCTTTTTAAGCTTTCCAGAGAAATCCAGCAACAGCAGTGCCAAAAAAAACACACCTGCTGAGAGCAACCTGCTGTGCCTCCTCACAACAAGTGGTGAAGCAGAAGCCAGCTCAGAAATTCATTGCCTCACACTGCTTCTTACATTGTTTTGCCTTTGTCCCCTTTTATTCTTCACCCTCAAATCCTTGGACTTGCCCTCCAAAATAAAGTGTCAACACATTAATCTGGCCTCAAGCTCTGCTTACACAGAACCATGGCTAACATATATGGTAAAAATAAACTCAAGCAGTACAAAGATTAAACAGTAAAAAGTAACTTTTCACTCAAAAAAACAAAAATTGTTCCCTGGATCCTCATTTTCCTTCCCCAGAGTTATCCACTATCACCAGTTTGTGTGTGTCCCTCTACAGATAGCATATAATCATATACATAAATATTATATAATGGTATCTATATACATATATATGAATATACCATGTTACACAAGTAAAAATAGAATATGCCCATCACACCTTGCATTTTTGCAGAGTGAGGTTTGTAAAACATTAATCTGATTATATCAATCTCAAAAGCTTCAGGTGGCTTCTTATTATCCCTGAATAAAATTCAAATTCCCAGATTTGAAGGTCCTCCATGCTCTGGCTTCAATCAATGACTATCCACATTCTCTTCTAGTTTCCTGTCCTCATGTGCCCTTCGCTTAGCCATGCCTAGTGCCTTGCTATTCCCCCATACAAGCAATGCTCTCAATTATCCATATATATATGCATGCATTCCATGTGCATAAAGTATTCTCTCAATATATATGCATTTATTGATTGAATGAACCCTCATGGTCAACTAATGACTGCAGTTTGATGTTCTTTCTAAAATTTAGTTTCCTTCGTCTCTCTTCTATGCAGTTAACTATCAATTTTCATAGCTATAGATGTGTCTGTTTTGGACAGCATCTGCTGATACCACTAAAATAGCTATGTACTCAAAGGTAAGGTAGGTATAATGTTTTCAGAGGAAAGCAAGTAGCCAAACTAAGTAATCAGGATAACTTTAATTTTCTATTTAGTTCTCTTCATCTAAGAATATAAACGCAGACACTAAAACAGCTAGTTTCTTCACCACTCTCTATTTTCAAGTGATTCATTTAATTCTGGCTTTCACTTACACTCTGGGTTGCTGTTTCTGCTAGAAGTCTGATAGGAAGATAAGTAGAATGTTACAGTTCCTTACATTTTTCAAAAGTCTAATACACAGCACACATACACAGCAGAAAGGAAGGAAGCGAGCATTCAAACAAAGTACCTTTCCTCCAGTCTGCATGCTGAAATACTCTTACATATTCAAAATCTTAAGACTAATTAACATCTTGGACATTCTGTACAAAGAACTACAGTTAAATATACAGAGCTGATTACTAGGACTTTGAAGAAAAGATTATCTGATGTTTATACAAACTTATTAAAAGAAAATGAAGTTTTCAGTAAGAATTGTTGAGTTGTTTCAACTTTGTTCAGATGAAGAAGAAAACAAGGCTTTGAGCTTCTTGAAAAAGTTATATATACATGAAGTATTGATCTATCTTTTTTGATCCAGGTCTGCCAGAATACCACATTGTATAATGCATCTCCATTTGTTCATAATGCATTAAAGGGCATTTTATATTTTTTCTCATACCTGAGGGCACTTTGAAATGAATTCTTCTCCAAATAATACAACCTTCTTAGAAAACATGTTATTTGTTTAATTTCAGGTTTTAGTTTAGATTTAGGGGGTACATGTGCAGGTTTGTTACAAGGGTATATTTTGTGATCCTGAGGTTTGTGCTTCTATTGATCCCATCACTCAGAGAGTGAAGGTAATACCCAATAAGAGGTTTTTTAGCCCTTCCTTGCCCCCAACTCCTTTTGGGGCCCCTAGTATCTCATGTTCTTATCTTTATGTCCGTGTTCAACTAATGTTAACTCCCACTTATAAGTGAGAACATGCAATATTTGGTTTTTGGTTTCTATGTTAATTTGCTTAGGATAATGGACTCCAGCTACATCCATGCTGCTGCAGGGATATGATTTCATTCTTGTTTATGGCTGTGTAGTATTCTGTGATATATACCACATTTTATTTATCCCATCCACTGTTGATGGGCACCTGGGTTGATTCCATGTCTTTGCTATTGTGAATAGTGCTGCAATGAACATAAGAATGCATGTGTCTTTCTGGTAGAATGATTTATTTTCCTTTGGGTATATACCCACTTGTGGGATTGCCCAATTGAATGGTAGTTCTATTTTTAGTTCTTTGAGAAATCGCCAAACTGCTTTCCACAGTGGCTACACTAACTTACATTCTTACAGTATGTAAGCAACCCTTTTTCTCTGCAGCCTTACCAACATTAGTTATATTTTGACTTTTAAATGATAACTGTTCTGACAGGACTGAGATCATATCTCATTGTGGTTTTGTTTTGCATCTCTCTGATGATTAGTGATATTAAGCATTTCTTCATGTTTATTGGATGTTTGTATATCTTCTTTTGAGAAGTGACTGTTTATGTTGTTTGCCAGATTTTTATATGGGGTTGTCTTTCTTGTTGATTTATTTAAGTTCCTTATAGATTCTGGATATGAGTTCTTTGCTAGATGCATACCTTGTAAATATTTTTTACCATTCTGTACACTCTTTGTTCCTCTACTGATAGTATCTTTTGCTGTGCAGAAGCTCTTTATTTTATTTGGTCCCATTTATCAATTTTTTGTTGCAATTGCTTTTGAGGACTTAGTCACAAATGATTTGCCAAAGTCTATGTCCTGAAGGGTATTTCCTAAGTTTTCTTTTAGGAATTTTATAGTTTGAGAACTTACATTTAAGTTGTAATCCATCTTGAGTTAACTTTTTTATATGGAGATAGGAAGGGTTCCAGTTTCATTATTTTACACATGGTTAGCCAGTTTTCCCAGCATCATTTATTGAACATGGGTTCCTTTACCCATTGCTTATATTTGTCAACTTTATAAAAGATCATTTGGTTGTAGGTGTGTGGCTGTATTTATGAGTTTTCTATTCCATTTCCTTGGTCTATATGTCTATTTTTGTACCAATATCATGCTGATTTGGTTACTGTAACTTTGTACTATAGTTTCAAGTTAGGTAATGTGATGTCTCCAGCTTTATTTTTACTTAGGATTGCTTTAGATATCAGGGGTCTTGTTTCATTTCATATAAATTTTAAAATAGTTTTTTTCTAATCCTGTGAAAAATGGCATTGGTAATTTGATAGGAATAGTATTTAATCTGTAGAATGCTTCAGGCCATATGGTCATTTAAATTATAGTGATTCTTCCAATCCACGAGCATGGAATGTTTTTCCACTTGTTTGTGCCATGTATGATTTCATTTGGCAGTGTTTTGTAATTCTCCTTGTAGAGCTAGTTCACCTTCTTGGTTAGATGAATTCCTAAGATTTTTGTGTGTGCCTATTGTAAATGAAATTGCATTCTTGAGTTGGCTCTCAGGTTGAACATTATTGGTGTGTAGAAATGCTACTGATTTTTGCATGTTGACTTTTGTATCCTGAAACTTTAATTAAGTTATTTATCAGGTCTAGGATCCTTTCATCAGAGTCCTTAAGGTTTTATACGTGTAGAATCATATCCTCAGTGAAGAGAAATAACATGACTTTCTCTTTTCCTATTTGGATGCCTTTTATTTATTTCTCTTGCTTGATTCCTTTGGGTAGGACTTCCAGTAATATGTTGAATAGGAGTGGTGAGAGTGGGTGTACTTGTCTTATTCTGGTTCTCAAGGGGAATGCTCCCAGCTCTTGCCTATTCAATATGATATTGGCTATGGATTTGTCATAGATGGCACTTCCTATTTTGAAATATGTTCCTTCAATGCCTAATTTGTTGAGGGTTTTTATCATGAAAGAATGTTGCTATTTATCAAAAGTTTTTCTGCACCAATCAAGATGATCATGTTTTTAAAATTTTAATTCTATTCATGTGATGAATCACATTTATTTATTTGCATATGTTGAACCAACCTTGCATCCTAGGAATAAAGTCTACTTGATTGTGGTGAATTAATTTTTTATTGTGCTGCTGGATTCAGTTTGCTAGTATTTAGTTGAGATTTTTGCCTCTACATGCATCAGGGATATTGGCCTGTAGTTTTCTTTTTCCCTGTGTCTTTGCTAGATATTTGTACCAGGTTGATACTGGTTTAATAGAATGAATTAAAGCAAAATCCCTTCTCTTCAATTTTTTTCAATAGTTTCAGTAAGATTGCTATTAGCTCTACTTTGTACATCTGGTAGAATTTGACTGTGAGTCATTTTGATCTGGGGCTCTTTTTTTTTTTTTTTTTTGGTAAGTTTTTATTACTTACTCAATTTCAGAACTCATTATTGGTCTCTGCAGTGTCACAATTTCTTCCTGAATCAATCATGGGAAATTGTGCTTTTCTAGAAATTTATTGATTTCCTCTAATTTTTCTAGTTTGTGAGCATAGAGGTGTTCATTACAGTCTTTGAAGATCTTTTGTATTTCTGTGGGATCAGTTGTAATGTCATCTTTGTCATTTCTGATTGTGCTTGTTTGGATCTTCTCCCTTGTTTTTTCATTGTTTTTCTAGTTAGCAGTCAATTGGTCTTATTTATCCTCTAAAAGAACCAACTTTTTGTTTGTGGATCCTTTGTGTGGGTTTTCAAGTCTCAATTTCATTTAGATTTGATCTGATTTTAGTTATTTCTTTTTTTCTGCTACCTTGGGGCTAGTTTATTCTCATTTCTCTAGTTTCTTTGATTAGGTATTAGATTGTTCATTTGAGATTTTTCAGTCTTCTTGATATAGGTGTTTAGTGCTATAAGCTTTCCTCTTAACACTGCTTTTGCCACATTCCAGAAATTTTGGTATGTTGTGTTTCTGTTTTCACTTGTTTTGAATGTTTTGGTTTATGCTTTAATTTTGTTGTTTATTCTAAAGCCATGAAGAAGCAAGTTGTTTAGTTTTCATGTAATTGTGTGGTTTGAGGAGTTCCTCATGGTATTTATTTATATTTTTATTCCATTGTGATCCAAAGGTATGTTTGGTATAATTTCATTTTTTAAAAATGTATTAAGACTTGACTTATTGGTAAGCATGTGGTTGATCTTAAGTATGTTCCTTGTGCAGATGAGAAGAACATATATTCTATGGCTGTTGTGTGGCATATTCTATAGATGTCTATTAGGTCCAATTGGTCGTGTCAAATTTAAGTCCAGAATATCTTTACTAGTTTACTGCCTCACTGATCTATGTAACACCTTCAGTGGGGTGTTGAAGGCCACTGCAGCTTCTGTGGAAACTAGGTATTAACAGATTGTCATGCTTACACCTCTTCTTAAAGAAGTATAAAACAATTACAGTTATTGACCCAAACTAAAATGTCAATACTCTTTGAATTGAGCCTATAAGAAGTTGCAATTTTAAGTTATCTGCATTATATATTGATATGGTTTGGATCTGTGTCCCCCCACTCAAATCTCATGTTTGATTGTAATCCCTAATGTTAGAGGTGGGGCCTGGTAGGAGATGATTGAATCATGGTGGTGGATTTCTCATGAATGATCTAGTACCTTCCACTTGGTCCTGCCCTTGCAATAGTGAATGAGTTCTTACAAAATTTTATCTTTCAAAGGTTTGTGGCATCTCCTCCCCTCTCTCTCTTGCTCCTGCTTTCACCATGTAACATGACTGCTCCCCATTTGCCTTCTGCTATGAACGGGAGCTTTCATGAGACCTCCCCAGAAGCAGATGTCACTATGCTTCTTGTACAATCTGCAGAAACTGTGAGCAAGTTCAACTACTTTTCTTATAAATTACCCATTCTCAGGCATTTCTTTAAAGCAATACAAGGACAAACTAATACAGATATAAATGGAGCAATAAGTATGAGAGATGCTCAGAGTTTAAGAAAATAACTTTTAGTTGAACAGTGATGAAGCAGAGCAAATTTAAATAAGGGAAAGATAGTAGGTCAATTCTACTCGTGTGATATCACAATAACTAATCTTGATAATTTGTGAAAAGGCTAAGTGTATTTGGGCATGTTTACCAGCAGGCTGGTTTATTACATACTTATGGATCTGACATAGATGTATTTAGCACATTTAGTTTTAGATTATTATAAGTTTCTGCCAAATGCCTCATGCACAAAGTGCCTCATCTCCAAGGGCTATGTGTGAAATGGTATTGCCTCACTGTTTTCATAAACCTTGGCCTTTTGTTTTAGGGCAGATGAGTAAGAAAAACAGACCAGTGAAAAATTAAGAGGTGACATGTTTAGAGTAAGAATTAATTGTAACTACAGGGTCTCCCAAATGGATATTACAGTCTTGAGATAAACACATGTATATTTGTGGTCATAAGAAAAATCGGTATAAAAGCTGCCCACACTTTTCCTGGAAAAGTGGATATGGTAACTGGGCCTTAAAATATTTTTTTTTAAATGGTAACTTTTGGTTACTACTAAAGGAACAGACAGGATAATTAACCACTGGCACTAACATTTTTGTGATTTTTCCTCATGCCAAAATTTAGGGGTTACAGCGAAGGAAATAGAGAAACTTAGGGGAAATCTATTAGAAATAAAATAAGCAATTATACTAAATGCTATAAAAGTACTGACAAAGTTAGGCTCATTAAAGATGCTGTTGTCAGGTACCAACTAGTTCCATACGTTTCAATAGGTTTTGCACCACAAATGTCCTTAATAGCTAGAAAAATTCATATGAAGACATTCTCTTTGAATTTCTCATGTTAAAAGGATTTTATCTGTTTTCTATAATTAAACTTAATGATAATAATTAATATTGATGGAGTGTTTATTGTACACCAGGAATTATGTGAAACCTTTTGCATGTAGCATCTCATTAAATCCTTATAACCACTCTATGATATGAGTACAGCAAATGATGCACACTTCACAGATGTGAAAACAGAGGCTCAGAAAGGGTACATAATCTGCCTGAGGTCAAAAGTCTAGTAAGTGGCACAGCTTGAATTTGAATATATATATTTGTGTGACTCCAAAGACTGTGAACTAACCACTAACCACTTTCATCAGTTTGAGACCAGTTATACATTGAATGCTGTATCTTCATGCATATACTATTGGGTTAGGCAGGAAACATATATGACCAGGTGTGAATGTTGGTTTCTTTACAGCAAAACTGATTTATCCCACATTTACTGAGCTTCTATTTATCACGGTCAAGCATTAGGCATTATATGCCAAAACATAAGATGCCGAAAGATACCTATGATATGGTGTGAGTCTCAGTTATTTTCAGTTTAGCTGGGGGAAAGCAGATAAAGAGTGGTATGAGCTATGGAGTATAAGCACAGGGTGCTACAGGGGCAGAGAGGAGGAGCATCAAACTGAGTTTGGTGGGTTCAGAGAAGGTATCTCCAAAGTCAAAGTGAGACTTTAGATGGAAAGAGTTAGATTTAAAAAAGGAGGTGGTTATAGTAGAAAAACTGGCCTTGTAGGCAGAGGGAGCATGATGCATAGCAACCTGGAGAATGGAGAGAGTACAGAACATTTGCAGAATTACAAGCAGTTCTGTAAAAGTACTATGAAAAAACTGTTTAGCTGAGCATATTGTTTAAACTCACCTGTTCCATGCCAAGGAGTGGGTCTCTAGCCTCAGTGACCCACTGAAAAGTGTCCTAAAGATAACTGAATTATGCTTTTGGAGTACATTTCATTCCTACATTTCTTCAGTGGTGAGAAAAATATTTAACAGCTAAAGCCTGTCTACTTTCAACTGTCCGTTGGATTCAAGGAAAGTAGAGACTGAAAATTATTTAGTGTCTTGAATAAAATGTTGGTACCTTAGCTGTTTGGTAGGATATGTAGAAACAACTTGAAACCCTATACCCAAAGCATTTCTAATAAACCAGCCATAACCATCTCTGAGTTAGTACACAGCAAACAAAATGCATTAAGGTTGTGTAGGCACTACTATTAGAAAGCCAGACTCAGAACAAATTGTCATACTACATATGTGAATATCTGATCCAATTTGGATAATGAGAAAAGTATGCCCACATGACGTATGTTTGAATGGCAGACAGTTTGTAGCATGCTAGGCAGATGATTGAAAAAATGTGGACAAAGCATCTACGTTAAATGACATCATATCCCTTCCACTGTGCTTTTCTATAGTAGTGTAGGTGAACTCTAGGCAAAGATTACTTTTAGTATTATGGCTTTCTACTACCTAACCATGCAAACCAATTCTTGAGCATGGAATCTTGCAAGATTTTTCTGCCCAATTTAACATATACCTATTGATCAACTACTACATGCTAGATACTCTGTTCTTTCTAGCAAAGGATCTAAAAATAGATTGCAATATAGTAAAGGGGAAGAAACTAGTACATAATTAACTTAAAATACTGAGGCAGCCACACATGTTGGCTCATGACTGTAATCTCAGCATCTTGGGAGGCTCAGGTGGGAGGATTACATGAGGCCAGTGTTGCAGCCGAAAGAATGAGGGTCATGATCAACTCAGTATACCACTGGAGGCTATATGAGTAAACAGCAAACTGTTCTCATGAAAGCAGGATGTTGGCAAACTGACAAACTGCATCTGCTGCCCAGAAGGAATGCTGAGGGCAGTCACGATCCAGGCACAAGTGTTTCTTGTGATTAGGCAAATCTGAAGCCCGTTAGCAATAATGTGAACCTGTGATCAATCAAGCAGCTGACCAATCGTTACCTCCTCCTCCCTGCTCTTTCTACCCAATAAATATGAAGGGCTGTGGAAGCTCAGGGCAGCTGCTGCCTTTGCTCACTAGAAGCTGGAGCCCTCTTGTTCTTCCCCTGGCCCCTTCTTTAAAACAGTTTAAGTTTTCATTTCTGCGTTCATCCTCCTTCGTTCAGTCTTGTAACGATGGTCTCAAGTAGTAACAGTAGTAACTGTTGTTATGATGATCTCAAGTAACAGTAGTAACTGTTGTAGTGACTGTCTCAAGTAGTAATTGTGGCAGTCTGCCACAGGCCAGGAGTTCAAGACCAGCCTGAGCAACATAGCAAGAGCCCATCTTTACAAAAAAATACAAAAATTAGCTGGATGTGGTGGCACATGCCTGAAATCCAAGCTATTTGGGAGGCTCAGGCAGGAGGAATGCTTGGGCCCAGGAGTTGAGGATTCAGTGAGCCATGAACATACCACTGCACTCCAGCATGGGCAACAGAGCAAGACCTTGTTTCAAAAAAAAAAAAAAAAAATAATCCTGAGGCAGTGTTTAATAATATATGGAGAAATTTCCAAAGGCTTAATGAAGGCGGTGGTATTTTAGCTGTTCTTTAACAGGAACATGAAATATCAATAATTGAAATTAGCAAGAAAAATATTCTGGGCTGTGAAAAGAATAAAATGTATTGCTTGCTGACAGCTCATTATTTGTCAGGAACTTTTAAAAACATTTCATATGTTTAGCTCATTTCATTTTTATAGCAACCTATGTAACAGGTATTACCATTACCTACCTTACATTTGTGGAAAATGATTTACGGAAAAATCAGAAAGATGAAATAACCTGCCCAAGGCCACACAACTCGCAAGTATTAGAGTTAAGATTCAAACTAAAACAATCTAACCACAAAGCCCATAACCTTAACTGCTCTCTCTTATTATACACGTAAAGTATATTTTTTGGTAGAAACAGAAAAATATAACAATGTGTTCGGAGCATGTTAAGTATTCTAGAGCTAATGGAGCACAGTATGTGATACAATTAATTGTAAATAATGGAATAAGCAACTAAAAGAATAGTTAATAATCGACAACTTTAAAACTCATTCTAAGAAATGTTTAGTTCATTATAAATTAATGATTGGAATCAGATTAAGGAGAAATAATGACTTTTGTGGAGGTGAGTGATAATGCAACATACATTGGGAATAAAAGGGTAACAACACTATGAAGAATACATCTGGAGATAAAGGCATCCAGGCAAGAGAGACAAGAAGGGAAGGCAATGAAAATACTTGATGTCTCTTCTATTAGAGGTGCTGCCTTAGATAAGTGGAGAGATAGACAATGAATGATACACTCGAATTTTGGTGTTAGAATGGACTGCACTAATAGGAATGAAACACTTCAAAGCCCACAGCTCAATTAAACTCCCTAACCATAATATCATTTATAGTGTAACTGTTTCTGAATTTTCCCAACAAAAAGACACCAGAAAGGTTTTCTCATGTCATGACAAAAGTGACTAATTGCAATTAAAATAATGCTTAGGAAACTGTCTTGTGCATGTCAAAAAGTTAACACTGTGAGGATTTGCAAAGCAGCCGGTATCATGAAGACTTTTGCTTCAGGACTATATGCATTATTTTATGGCTTATATTTCCCACACTGCCTTCAAGGACACTTTTTAATACATTGCCACATTACTTTGGCATAAATTAAATATATCTGAATGGTCAAAGCTATTCATTTATCTCTGAAAGTCTAACTTCCTATAAGAGAATGACTTAAATATGGAAAATATCTGGCTCAATTAGTTGCTAATTTCTTAAGAGGACTGAATGTCAAATTCGAAGTGGAAGCTACTGCCATGGAAAATATTGTGTACTTGAAAGAAGGATTCATTTTGTTCTTAGATTCCAAGAGGGAGTATAATGTAGTGGTTAAACGTGCAGTTTTTGGACAACACTACTTGGACTCAAATTTCAGTTCCATCACTAATTGGGTTGACTTTGGTCAAATTACTTAACAACCTTGTGCCTTAGTGTTACCATTTGTAAAATAAAAATGATAATATCACCTATTTCAGTTAGTGAAAACTAGGTGTATGAGTTTATTCTCTCATTGCTATAAAGAACAACCTGAGACTCAGTAATTTATGAAGAAAGGAGGTTTAATTGACTCAAAGTGTCGCAGGACTTTTTCTTAGCTCAGCTAAAGGCAGGGTCTTTGTTACACAAGCACAAAAATTTAGGCTCGCAAATAATTTGAATGGTGTGTAAAGCAGGGTTTTATTGCGTGAAAAGGAACAAAAGGAGGAAATAAGGACTCGGAAAGGCCAGGGTTCATGCTAGAGTGCTTCCTGCACACAGTTTGAATCCCAGGTTCCACACAGGAAGAGGAGAGGCCAGGTTCCTCTCTGCTGCAAATGGCGTGAACCTCCTTAGGTTCCACCCCAGTGTGCAGGCTGCTTGTAGTTTCTCCAGGGACCCCCTCCTACCTGGCTGTCTCATTCCTCTCTCTGAAGAAGTACATCTAACTGTCCTAAGAATAAAGATAAAGATGAAGACCAATCTGAACTGCTTTCTGCTGACAGAGGGGGCTGTTTTGGGGAAATGGCAGTCAGAACTCCCTCAGAGGCCTATCTAAAGGTTCCCAGCAGAAGAAGCCATCATCCAAAGCTGCAGTTGCATGACTGTTTGGAGTTTGATGGCCTGAAGGCAAGAACAGACAAACCGGGCTATTAGAAAACATGTATCAAAATGCAACAAGGGAAGAGGTAAGGACTGCTAAAAAATTCTGAGTCCTTTTACTAGTTTGCACAGGGAGAGGGAGGCCAGAAGGCCTACTGCTAAAACTTTACCCTTTTGCTGGCATATTGGGCTTCTTGGTTTCCTTCCCCTCAGCCCAGTCCTAAGCCAACTAGTTTAAGGTTTGGGAAATTAACCTTTCCCAGTTTGGAGGATGCATCTAAGGGGAGTGTCCCATAGTACAGAGACACAATTACCTGTGAGGAGAGGACTGAGGAGAAGAAAGGAAAAAAGAAGATGCCTTTTAAAGCAGTCCCAGGGGTTCAGAATGCATTCAAAAGGCATACAGACTGAAGATGAATGGTTACTCATCTAGAAAGAGGGGAGCAGGCATCCCTGGTTCCCTTCTCTTCCTACCAGATATCTGGGGTACATGAGGGAGAGAATGAATAGCATCCTTTTTCTCTCTTCTGTCTTGCATCCTCGAGTCCCAGCAACTTTGGCAGGTGCAGCCATGAGTCCAAAAGCAGCTTGCACCCATGAGGCAGGGGGGTCTAGAGAATGGGACTCATGTGCTCTTATCCACATATGCCCTATCTCCCCTCTGTCAGTAGCCTTGAATTCCCTAGACCTCATTTATGCCATGGATACTAATGCAGCCTTTATCCACAAAACAGGAAGCTTGGGGTTGCTTAATCAGCAGGAATCAGCCATGCTCACCTGCACTGTGCCTTTTAATTTTCATTATCAGTTGCCTCTGCATCCCTCAGATCCAGTTATTCTCTTTAGGGCTTTGACCCAAAGCTTGGAATTGAGTTTGGGACAAAAATATGTATTGAGGTGGAGGGGGTTGCATGGACTCCTTATCATAAGCCCAGTGCTAAAGTGAAGCTGTGGAATTGAATCCTCCTCCAACAAGGGAGAGAAAAGGATGTATTGTGACACACCCAGATAACTGGTAGCTATAATTATGCTTGCTAGAATTTGGGTGCATCATGCCTGGCTTTGCTTATCTCCCTTGGTCTTACTTTCCCAAAATGAAATCTCCAAGTGATGGGCATCCTATTTATGCTCATCACCTGACAGGATTTGCAGGATAATTTCTCAGAACTAGAATATTGATGCAGATTTTTACATTACCCATCCCTCTTATTATTTCTGAGCTGCAGCTAGAGATTGCTGGTTGGTTCACAGGAACAAGCAGGATTAGTCCAAAAATACAGGTGAAAACTTAAAAATAACTAGTGAGTCTAGAATTTAATTACAAATACGTGATAAGTTTTGAAACATGATTTCTCTCTCTCCAGTCCTCATGTTTGTTAAGAAACAAATCATCATAGGACTGAGTGGTTTGCAAAGTAGACTTTAGTCTTATACTTGGTCTGACTATTTGCAGAAAGTGCAGCAAGAATAATTATTTCTACATAGGCCTTTTAGATTGGCTTTGGTGGAACTCTGTTATCCAAGGAATCTCAGAAAAGGTCTTTTAAAGCAGAGCCCAGCCATGAGTTTATCCTCAAATACCTGTGAGTTGGGTGATCCTCTCCTCTTAAGTTTCCAAGATAACATTGGAGCTCCTGGACCTATTAAAAAGTGACATTCTTTACTGACCATAGGACAGAAACCCTGTACAGAGACTGCAAAGACAAGAATATGAGGCCAATCTCCCCATTGAGCTTTTATCAGCTCTGCAAGTTGAGACTGATTCTTTAAAATGAAGCATAATTTTCCAGTCAAAGCCTTGGTAAAATGACCAGTTTTTCCAATTGCATTCTGTTGCCAAAAAGAAAAAAGAAAAAAATTGGATTCTTATTGTACTGATGCAAACAACTATATTGCCATAAGTTAAGAATACTCACAGATAAGTTCTAAATTCTAGAGGAACCAGGCAGAGTGAAACAAACATGCTCCAAATTTGGTCACAGGAGTATACCTTACTCAATTATTAAAGGCCATAAATAGTTCAAAATAGTTTCTTTGACTCTGAAAAACAAAACATGGATCAGCAGTATTCCAAGCAAAAGTCAAGGAGGTTGCTGCAGCTTTCTGAGTTCAGTCCATTTAGTTAACTCTGGTTTTTCTTGATATTTGTGAACGTTATAGCTCTTCATGAGTACTGAACATTGTACTTTATTCCAATGGTACAATCTCTAAAGTTATCAGAATCCTGTATTTGGGAGCACGTGTTACAGTTCTATAGCTTATTATAAACCATCTTTTGAAAAGGATTAAAACAAGACAGCAACTGTCTATGAATAACAAAATGTCCAGAGTAGTTACAATTAGAAGCACAATTGACAAAGATGTTTGGTTATCTCCATGGTTTACAATAACTTAACATAACAACCTTAATTATGATTGATAGCATATACTTAGACATTTTAGAAATCCCATACAATTTTGGAATTATATATTAGTATTATTTACTAACATGTAAAGAAGATTGAATGTTATTTTGGCAATCCCATGTACCTAAACATGTCAAATAATCCTGTTTATCTCTCTTTTCTGGATATTCCAGGGGCCCTCTGGAATATCAGAAAAGCCAGGTGTTAGGAAAGACAACTTTGAAACTGAAGTTTGCTTTTTGGAAGCCTTTTTAATATGTTTAAAGCATTTGGTTGAACCTTCAGCTTTTTCCTAATTTAAAACAATCCTTTAGCCCCAGGCAAAAATTTACATTCCCATGCCTTCTTATAACCTTTTACCAAGCAAACAGACAAACAAAAAACACACATTTTACTGTTCTTACACACCTTGTATGTAAATCTATTTCCAGTAGTTTCAACTACATGTTATAATGGCAACTCCTGGCAATTTTTAACTTTAATGTAAAACCCAGTAAGTCATTTTTGTGTGTGTGCTAGGTACAGCCAATGTTTGATTCCCAGCACAATTAAGGGTGTGGTTAGTTCCATATGTCCCAGGGCCTTACTAATTGCGAAGCCAGCAAATTAATTAGGTCAAATTAATTAGAGCTGTTTTTACAGACATCACGCACAGTACACACACAGACAGGCAGAAGAAAACCCAGTCACTGGGTGGGCTATTTAACAAACAGGGCTAGGAAAACACACAGATATGAAACCAGAAAGAAACTTATTCCCTAAGGCAGGATTGCTAAACAAAGCCTTGCCACCAGAGTTACAAGCCATGCCTGCAGAACATAAAACAAGATGGAGGCTTGATTTCACAACCGAAACTTTGCAGAGAATATAAATAAATAGTGATAGTTGTTGGGCCTGGCCTAGTAAAAACATCTTCTAAAAGGAAAAAAAAAAATTAAAGGTTAACTGCTGATGGGGTAGAGAAGGGGAAGAAAAAAAACAGTTTTAAAATACCTAGGGAAGAACCTCTTATTCTTAGGCAAGTGGTTCCTCCACCAGGGAGACAAGTTTAATTGCTGTGAGTAAAAGCTGGCCTCCCTGGCCTGGGGAGAAGGAGACTCTGGGTGCCTGGCAGAAAATGCCAGCCAGCCACCTATGACTCTTTGGGCCACATATCCCAGTCCCAGCCCTGGCAAAGACAGCAGGGTGAAGGGGAGCCAATGCTCATCAGTCTCTCCGAAAAAGGAAAGAAAAGGTCACTGAAAGGCTGGGTTGGTTCCCAACCCCCGGGAGCAACAGGGGGTAGGGGTGTGGTTTCCCACAAGCTCAGAAGTCTGAGGATGAAAAATGACAGTGAGAGGTTTTGAGTCCCCATTTCATTGACCACTTCTGGAGACCCCACTTTGCATGCCAAAAATGTTGCAGGACTTTTCCTTAGTTCAGCTAAAGGCAGGGTCCTTGTTATACAGCCATGAAAATTTAGGCTGACAATTTGACCCGGGCGCGGTGGCTCACATCTGTAATCCCAGCACTTTGGGAAGCAGAGGTGGGCAGATCACGAGGTCAGGAGATCGAGACCATCCTGGCTAACACAGTGAAACCCCGTCTCTACCAAAACTACAAAAAATTAGCTGGACATGGTGGCGGGTACCTGTATTCCCAGCTACTCGGGAGGCTGAGGCAGGAGAATGGCATGAACCCGGGAGGCGGAGGTTGTAGTGAGCCGAGATCGCGCCACTGCGCTCCAGCCCGGAAGACAGAGGGAGACTCCATCTCAAAAAAAAAAAAAAAATTGAATGGTGAGTGAAGCAGGGTTTTATTGGGTGAAAAGGAAAAAAAAAAAGGGGGTCGGGGGGAAACAGGGACTCTGCAAGGCCAGAGTTCATGGTAGAGCACTTCCTGCCTGCAGCTTGAATCCCGTTACACATAAAAAGAGGAGGGACCCTGCTCCTCCCTGCTGCAAATGGTGCAAACTTCACGAGGTTCAACCCCAGAGTCCGGGCCGCTTGTAGTTTCTCCAGGGACCCCCACCTAACTGGCTGTCTCAAAATTTCACAGGCTGTACAGGAATCATGACTGGAGAGGTCTCAGGAAACTTACAAACATGGCGGAAGGCGGAAGGGAAGCAGGCATGGCTTACATGACCAGAGATGGAGAAAGAAGGTGAAGAGGGAGGTGCCACACACTTTTAAACAACCAGATCTCATGAGAACTCATTATCACGAGGACAGCAAGGGAAAAATCCTCCCCCATGATCCAATAACCTCCCACCATGCCCCTCCTCCAAATTTGGGGAATACAATTAGACATAAGATTTGGGCAGGGATGCAAATCCAAACCATATCACTAGGTGAGTTAATATATGCAAATCCAGAGCTCTGAGAATATTGCCTGGAGCATGCAGAATTCAATAAATGGCAGCTTTAACTCT
This sequence comes from Pongo abelii, assembly GCF_028885655.2. Lineage (NCBI taxonomy): Eukaryota > Metazoa > Chordata > Mammalia > Primates > Hominidae > Pongo > Pongo abelii. The sequence continues at coordinate 99,075,355 of NC_072008.2, forward strand.
AAGATTGTACAGAGATTTTACATCAAGAACTGTGATTATCATATTATTTTCCTATTAAGTCAGTGGTTTGTCTTTGTGTTAATAAGAAGAGCCAACATAAAAACTTTACCCATAATGACTGCTTACCTTTAATAAAAAAAATTCAATTTGCTTTGTGTAAGAACTAGGAGTAGTGTTAAATACCCTATGTGTTGTCAGAGTAAATAAAATCTTGGCTTCATCATTAGTGATGGGAAAATGGCTGATTAGAAATTTCCATGCAGAATTCACTGGCATTTCTCTAATTCTGAACATTCATTGTATACGTCTGTTATAAATGCTGTTGCTGATTAACTTGTATACAGGAAATGAGTTAACAAACTGCATTTAAAGCATCCAGGAAAAAATCATAACAGAGGAGGGAAAACTAAAAGGCTTGATTTCTTTCTTTATTGAAAGCTGATAGGCATTTCATAATTATTTCTGGTCTACAGATTGATTCCAATAAGCTTCTCCTTGGACATTTTTGACAGGGGATCAACATTTTTTCCTTCCTCTGTGAAAGGCGATGTATGTTTGGACACCTTCAAAGAGTGATGAAATTGAACAACATGCTTCAATGTCATAGGTTTATTCCCCTATGATCAGAGTTCCAATTATCTAACAGCTTCCTTGTAATGCTCATTGCAAAGAGTGTAGGAATGAAAGGTGGAGAATGTGGCAAGATATGCAATGGGAAATGATCTTTGATCCCAGCAAGGGAGTAGACATTGCTGTATAAAGTAAGAACACATATATATTGACAGATCTGGTTTGGTAGATTTATAGTGATTAAGCCAAAACACGACCCCTTAAGCTCATAACCTACTTGGATATTCAGTGGAAATGTGTGCCTTTAGTGTTGTCTCTTTATTTCAGCAAACATCAAAATGTGAGCCAAAAAGGAGAAAGAAGGAGGAAAAATGAGTTATTGATTTTCTCATGTTGTCTTAACCTGGTGCCTAACTGAAGGTCAGTATATGTATCCATCTCAAAGACTGACTTTTGGATAAGCTCATGGTTTCCTGAAACCACATCAAAGAAAGGCTAATTAATATTCTACAGATGCTATAGAAAAGAAAAAGAAAATATTTCAGCTGATGCAAACATTCTCTTAGGAAAATCAGACCCAGAAAACTAAACTGCAAAATAATTTGACTGCTTATCAGTAGCCCAGATAAAAGAGGGAATGTCTCAATTGGGTCAGTGGGTTGGATACAGGGCAGAGATGGAGACTTTGAGCATTTTGTTAATCATTAATCTACAGAAGAACCTAAAAAACTCGTATTTATATGTCAGGGGAGTAACATACTTGTCTCTTCAGTTCTTCCTGTTCTGTATCAATAAATGTGTATGTTATCTTTGTCTTTTCTATACTGCATCATGGTAAAACTCATGAGAAGAAAAGCCTGACTTATTATGGGATACACAGAATAACTAGATGGAAAAAAAAACAAAAAAACAATATAATTCCCTGATTCACTGCAGTGGTACTGTCTCTCCAATTCTTTCCTGCCTCTCGTCCACAGCTTCCTCTGCTTTTATGTTGTGTATTCAGGTACATAATTACTTGTCCATACAGCTTCTGCCTTCCAATATCTCAAGAAAGAGACTTGGAGAACTGCTTTGTAATAAAAAGGAATGAGAAAAACGTGGTTCATGCCTGGCTTGTGTGCCTAGTATATAATCCAAGTTTCTGATCAGAGAATTAAGAAGAATTCACAAAGAAAATGAAGTGTGATTAAAAACGTGCACAATATCAATATTTCTTTTGGGGATGATGGAAATCTTCTAAAATTAGATATTGCTTATGGGTGCACAACACTGTAAATATTCTAAAATTATTAAAATCTACACTTAAATTAGGCAGATTTTATTATTTGTATAATATATCTCAATACACTATTAAAAATAATGGGCAAGAAATTATCTTAGGACAAATTCATATAGTGTGAAAAACTTCTATGAAAATAGAAAAGTAGATATATTTAGATGTCATATCTACAACAGAAATGCTCTTTTTTTTTTTTTTGGTTTGTCAACCACTCTCATGGGAAAAAAGGCCCTCATGTCCTACTCCATGCAATCCTAATTTACTATGGTAAGGAAAGCTACACCAAGATCCCTCCCTGAAGACTGGGGAACTTTCAGCTATAGGAAACAGCTGCTTGATTCTTTCACAGGAGACTTAACTGAAAACTTTTAGCAGTAAAGTGTCTCAGAAGTTCTCTTTTTTTTTTTTCTCTTTTCTACTCCTGAACTTGCCCTAGAATCAAATACCTCTTGCCTGAGCTTTTGGACTGGCCTCCTGTCCAGCTGAAAATCATTGAATATTATAGTCTACTTATTACAGTACAAAAAATATTTCATAGTTTGCAAACAACCACTATTCCAACTATATTTTTAAAAATATTTTGCTCAAGGCCAAAGGTCTGTCTTCCTTTGTGTCCTTGAAGCTAGTAATTGCTCTGACCAAGAAGGGTACACAATAAATAAGACTTTTACTTCACCTTAGATAAAAAATAGTTTCTAACCTTTGACCAAGACTGTTTAAAAAACACTCGAAAGGGAAACCACTGACAAATTGATATAGACATGAGAGAATGAAGTTAGTCTTGCAAGTGGCCCCTCAATGGTACTGTGCCCTATATCAAGTGAGGCTAATTGAGTTCCACAATTTGTTGAAGATTATCTCACGACTTCATCTTACTTTCCAGAATTCATGTATTGTCCAGCCTTAATAAGATGATTCCATTTGCTTTATATATTTAAGAAATTTGAAAGTGGCTCTTTAAGTTTCATTCATCACACTTCAGAGTCTTTTGTATAATTCTATGTAATTTAAGGCTGAAATAATTTACCCTTGTAATCTGAGGCAGAAATATTTCTTGGCTTTGAATTCAAAATCCCTAATGTATCCTTTTTCCTGATACATTTGCAGCCTCATAGCTAAAGGTTTTAGGAAGCCCCAAATATTTCCCTGCTCTAACCTGTCTCCCACATTTAAGACCCAGCCAAAACTGTCCTCCTCTAATAAGTCTTTTCTGATTGCGTCACTTGTCTTTCATATAAAAATACAAATTCTACTGTTAGCAATTATATCCCAGAGATTTGATTAGTCAGTTAGTGCCAAACTAGAGTGACTTCTTAAGGGATTTCTCCTATGAGGGCAAATCATGTTGTATTTTCATAACTTCACAAAGATTACAACATGATGATGATACCAGTAACTACATGTGAATAAATGATTGCTGATTTGAAACATACATGAATTGATGGATGTTAACTGCCTTAGTTGTTCATTTGGATGTATCTGAAATGATAAATTCTGTATTTTATTGTTTTTTTTTTTTCTTTTTTTTTTCTTTTATTATTATTATTATTATTATTATTATACTTTAGGTTTTATGGTACATGTGCGCAATGTGCAGGTTAGTTACATATGTATACATGTGCCATGCTGGTGCGCTGCACCCACCAACTCGTCATCTAGCATTAGGTATATCTCCCAATGCTATCCCTCCCCCCTCCCCCGACCCCACAACAGTCCCCGAAGTGTGATGTTCCCCTTCCTGTGTCCATGTGTTCTCATTGTTCAATTCCCACCTATGAGTGAGAATATGCGGTGTTTGGTTTTTTGTTCTTGCGATAGTTTACTGAGAATGATGATTTCCAATTTCATCCATGTCCCTACAAAGGACATGAACTCATCCTTTTTTATGGCTGCATAGTATTCCATGGTGTATATATTTTATTGTTTGTATTCTAATAGAACTACAGTCAACCCTTCACATCCATGGGTTCTGCATTCATGGATTCAATCAACCTTGGATTGAAAGTATTTGAAAAAATAATTGCATCTACTAAACATTTACAGACTTATTTTCCTTATCATTATTTTGTAAATACTATAGAATAACTATTTACATAGTGTTTACATTATATTAGGTATTATAACTAATCTAGAGATTATTTAAAGTATATGGATGGCTACACATAGGTTATATGCAAATATTATACCATTTTATATTAGAGACTCGAGCATCCATGGGTTTTCACATCCAAGGGAGTTCCTAGAACCAATACTCTATGAGTAAGAACAACACTCCACTTATAAGATGACATAGATGAAAACTTTATGGGATTTAGAAGCATTAAAAAATATCAAGTCATTACATTTTATTATTGTAAGACCAGGGATACAGATTACATAAAAAGACGGGATATATAATGTTGAAATTTTGAAATTAGATACCAAACATTATAAATATATTTAAAGTGTTGCTTTAAATGTATATTTTTTTACTTTGCTCAATGCACCTATGTTTAATTAACTTTATTTTAATTAGTCTTATCTAGTAATATTTTCTGAGCTGGTTGTTAGACTTAATTATCTTTAATTCTAAAATCTTTTAGACTTAGCCAAGTGCAGTGGCTCATGCCTGTATTCTCAGCATTTTGGGAGACCAAGGCAGAAAGTTCACTTTGGGCCACAAGCTCCGGTCTAGTCTGGGAGACACAGCAAGACCTCATCTCCACAAAAAAATAATAAAATAATTAGCAGCATATGGTGGCATGTGCCTGTAATCCTTAGCTACTTGGGAGGTTGGGACAGAAAGATCTCTTGAGCTCTGGGGTTTGAGTTTACATTGAATTATGATCATGCCACTACACTTCATCCAGCCTGGGAAACAGAAAGAGACCCTGTCTCCAAAATAAATAAATACATAAATAAAATAAAATATTATATCATAAACTCAAAAAAAGCAACCATACTTGAATAGTTTATAAATCTATAAGTCTCCAACCCACACCCTCTCTACAGCCCTATGTAATGGAAATGAAGCATATACTTTTTAAATTATTTCCTACTCATATAGAGAACCTTTTCCCTAGACCACCACAAGACATGAGAATGATTTATAATGCTATTATTTGATGAAAGATGTCAGTCACAGTACACACAAGCATCCAAAATCTACCTTTCAGAAGCACCAAGATGGCTGACTAAACCATCTAGTGTGTGCTGCTCTCACAGAGAGGAAACAGAGTAGGATGTAAACACTAGCTCTTTAAGTGACTCTTGTAGGAGGCCACATTGGGATTCATAAAGGAAGCCATGGTAACCCATGGAGAACAGACAGGAGTGAGGCAGGACAGTCACCCAACCAGGATTGGCATAGGGCGGGGAAAGGGTGAGTGAGAGTCCCCAGAGACCCACAGTTTTGCCATGGACCTTTGCAATCCTGGGCACAGGGAATCCCTTCTGACCCCACAGTCACCATACTGACACAGAGAGCCATCTCTAGTCTAGATAAAACCACTGCTTAAGCTGATGAAGGGCCGCATGGGCCTTGGATCCCTGAGAACCCTTGGGCCAGCTGCCACAGCCCTGCCAACAGGGGAGGTCAAGCTCTTTTGTGAATCTCTAGGATAGAAGCCACATCCACAGTGCTCAGGGGCAGATTGTCTGTAGTCCTTGCCTCCACTGCACATTGCCAGGCAAGATCAAATGGCCTGGCCACCCCCACCCCCACCTAAGCACTCCTTCTGGTCCTAGCCCTCCATTTCTCTGGGACAGAGCTCCCAGAGATGGTTGAAAGGCCTGCTGCTATTACCATTGCTGCAGTCCCCACCCCTGCTATCTTCAGGCTGGGGAGGGAGGGAAGAGCACAAGAACTGTCCTTATAGGCCTCAAGCACAAGAACTGTCATGGGCATGCAGCATGCTGTAGCTTCCATATGGAAAATCAGCCAGACTGTTTTCCAGGCAGGTCCTGGCCTGTGCTACTCTTCACAGGGCAGGGCCTCATGGTGTGGTCATGCTGTGGTCACCAGCACAGCCACCTCACCCCCGCGTGATCACTTCGGTCAGTGACAGCCCTGTGTTTTGCTGAGGTAAGGCTCCCAGAGACAACCCACAGTGTCTCTGCCATTGGGACTGCAGTAGTACCTGCCCTTGCTCCCCCAAGGCTATGGAGGAAACAAGGAACCTGATTGTTTTTGCATGCCTATAGCACCCAATAGCTGTCCAACAGATAGGAGGCCAAACTGTATTCCCAGCAAGACCCTGATGCCCTTGTTCTTTGCTAGGCAGGGCCTCCTGGCTTTGACCTGCAGCATAGTCACCCTACCTTTGGCTAATCACTCTGATCAGCTGTGGCTCTGTTTCTCTGGGGTGGAAATCACAAAGACAACTGACAGGCCCTCTGCCACCACTGCCATTTTTGCTGTCCTGGGGCTTGGAAAGAAACAAAGAGCCTATTTACTTTGCTCACACCTCTAGCATCCTGAAGCTACCCTATGGAGAAGATGCCAGACTGTGTTCCCCATGATCCACCACCACTCCGCTCTTCATCAGGCAAGGCCTCTAGCTTCAGCAAACAGTGCAACTGCCCCAACGCTAGCTGATCACTCCAATTGGCCATGGCTCTGTTTTTCCGTAGGATAAAATCCCACAGTCAACTAACAGGTACACTGCCATTGCTGCCAAGGTCCCTGCCTCTGCTGCCTACAAGCTGGGGAGGAAAAAAGAAGCCTGAGCTCACCCCAGGACTATGGTGAACAGTTTGGGTGTACTGAGCCAGATCTGTGGCAAGAATTTGAGCAGAAATGCAACCCACACTCTCAGGACACTAAGAGGGATGAGTTTATGGGCTCACAGGCTGCCACAGGAGTATGGCATGCCTCCCTCAACAGGGCATCAGGGAAAAGGTGTGGCTTATCTCTCAGCCACAGCCTCTGCCCAAGGGAGCTGCACAGACTGTAATAGTTAACCAAATAAATGTAGGTGCAGTGCCAGTGATTGGAGGGGGCTACCCTAAGGCCCAGGTGTGGACCTGGTGAAGGGGTGACCTCTCTCCTCACTACACCACAGAGCATAGCTACAAAACTGAGGAATATGAAAGGAGCCATGCAGATGAGAAATAGCCTGTCTCCCAGCCATTACTCCTAAGCATCATCTACCGGATCACAGCACAAACTAGGACCTCAAAAATGCTTTGCTAACATACACCTCTGTGAGACCAAAAGAAAAAAATTCAGCCACAAAGAAAGGCCTTACACAGAGCCCTGGACCTTTTAAAACATCCAGAAATGACCCCAATTGATTATACTCAACTTATACCACAATTAAAGGAACACCAGTCCTCCCAGAAGAGAGTCAGCCCAAGAACTCTGGCAATTCAAAAAGCCAGATGTCTCTATACCTCCAAATGAGTCCAGTAGCTCTGCAGCAATAGTTTTTAACCAGTCAGAAAATACTAAAATGACTGACGTAGAATTTAGAATCCTGATGGCAATAAATCTCCGTGTGATTCATGAGAAAGTTGAAACCCAATCCAAGGAATCCAGTAAAACAATCAAAGAGCTGAAATACAAAGTAGCCATTTTAAGAAAGAACCAAACATAATGCCCAGAGCTGAAAAATTTACTACAAGAATGTTATAATACAATCTGAAGTATTAACAACGGAGTAGACCAAGCTAAGGAAAGAAACTCTGAGCCTGAAGATCAGTTCTTCAAATCAACTTAGACAAAAATAAAGATAAATGAATTTTAAAATATGAACAGAACATCTGAGTAATTTGGAATTATGCAAAGAGACCAAATCTACAATACATTGGCATTCCTGAGAGAGAATAAATACCTTGGAAAATATATTTCAGGATATAGTCCAGGAAAATTTTCCTAATCTTGCTAGAGAGAGGTTCACACACAAATCAAAGAAATACAGAAAACCCCAGCTAGATACTAGATACAAGATGACTATCCCCAAAACAGTCATCAGATTCACCATGATCAACATAAAAGAAAAATTATTAAAGGCAGCTAGAGAACAGTGTGAAATCACGTAAAGGGAACCCCATTCAGGCCAGCAGCAGACTTCTCAGCAGAAAACATACAAGCCAGAGGAGATTGCGAGTGTATTTTCAGCATTGTTCAGAAAAAAAAATTCTAACCAAGAACTGCATTGCACTAAACTAAGCTTCATAAGTGAGAAAAAAGTAAAATATTTTTCAGACAAGCAAACACAGAGGAAATTTATTTTAACAAGACCAGCCTTACAACAGGTTCTTATGGAGTGCTAATCATGGAACTGAAATAATGACACCTGCTACCACAAAAACACACTTAAGCACATAGCCCACAGATGCTATAAAACAATCACACAATCAAGTCTACATAACAACCTGCTAACGACATGATGACAAGATCAAAATCTCACATATCAATAGTAACCCTGAATGAAAATAGACTAAAGGCAATGTTTAAAAGGCACAGCATGGAAATCTGAATAGGAGGATAAGACTCAACCATCTGCTGTCTTCAAGAGACCCATCTCACATGTAATGACACTGACAGGAACAAAGTAAAGAGATACAGTAAGACCTACCATGCAAATGAAAAACAAAAATAGAGAAAAAGTTGCTCTTCTTATATCAGATAAAACAGATTTTAAACCAATAAAAATTCAGAAGGACAAAGAAGGACATTACATAATAATACATGGTGCATCACAACAGGAAGACTTTACTATCCTAAATATATATGCACCAAACACTGGAGCATGAAAATTATAAAAGAAGTATTCTAGATTCTAGAAAAAGATTTGCACAGTGACAAAATAATATTAGGAGATATCAACACCCCACTGAGAGTGTTAGACAGATCAGCGAGGCAGAAAACTAACAAAGAAACTCTGGACTTAACCTTAACACTTGATCAACTGCACCTAATAGACACCTACCGAAGACTCTCCTAACAACCTCAGAATATACATTCTCATCTGCATATGGGATATATTCTAAGATCGACCACATGTTCAGCCGTAAGGTCAGTCTCTATAAATTAAAACAAATTCAAATCATACCAAATACATTCTTGGACCACAGTGCAAAATTTAAAAAATATTTTTATTTTTAAAAATAAAAATCAATATCATGAAGATATTCTAAAACTACACAGATGTATGGAAATTAACTTCCTTCTGAATAACTCCTGTGTGAACATTGGAATCAAGGGAGAAATCAAAATTCTTTGAAAATAATGAAAATAGGGACAAAATGTACCAACATCTCTGGGATGCAGCTAAAGAAGTGTTTACAGCAAAGTTTATAGTGCTAAACACCTTCATCAAAAAGTTAGATATATCTCATATTAACAATCTAACTATGCACCTAAAGGAACTAAAAAAGAATGAATCAATAATGATTCAGAAGATTACTGCAGAAGAAAAGCAGTAAATAAAATTAGAGAAGAACTTAATGAAATTGAGATGCAAAAATACTTACAAAGATCAATGAAATCAAGAGTTGGTTCTTCAAAATAAAAACCTAGATTGATAGACTGCTAGATAGATTAACAAAGAAAAAAATATAGAAGATCCAAATAAGTAAAATAAGAAATGACAAAGGTGAAATAAAAACTAATCCCATAGTAATACACAAGATCCTCAGAGAACACTACAAAGAACTCTATGCACAAAAATTATAAAATATAGAGGAAATTGATACATTCCTGCTGACAATCTCCCAAGATTGAATCAGGAAGAGCATGAAACCCTGAATAGACAAATATAAAGTTCTAAAATTGAAAAGGTAATTTTGAAAAAAATTACTAATCAAAAAAGCCCTGGACCACATGGATTCAAAGCTGAATTCTACCAGACATACAAAGAAGAACTGGTACCAGCCATACCAAAACTATTCCAATAATTTTAGAAGGAAGGGATTCTCTCTAATTCATTCCATGAAACTAGTATAAGTCTAACACCAAAATCTGGCAGTGACAGAGTGAAAAGAGAAAATTTCAGGCGAAATATCCCTGATGAACACAGAGGCAAAAATCCTCAACAAAATACTGGCAAACCGAATCCAGCAGGACATCAAAAAGTTAATGCAGTACAATCACATAGACTTTATTCCTGGGATGCAAACCTTATTCAACATATGCAAATCAATAAATGTGATTCGAGACATAAACAGAATTAAAACTAAAAACAATATGATTATCTCAATAGTCACAGAAAAAGCTTTTGTTAAATTCCAACATCTTTTAATAATAAAAACCCTTAACAGACTTGGCATCAAAGAAACATACCCAAAAGTTGTAAGAGCCATCTATGAAAAACCCACAGCCAACATATCATACTGCATGGGCAAAAGTTGGAGGCATTCTCCTTGAAAGCTGGAGCAAGACAAGGACGCCCCCTCTAACCACTCCTATTCAATATAGTACTGGGAGTCCTAGCCAGAGAAAGCAGGCAAGAGAAAAGAAACAAACAAAGAAACAAATAAAAAAAAAGAGAAAGTCATATTATTTCTCTTCACTGAGGATATGATTCTATACTTAGAAAACCCTAAAGATTCTACTGAAAGACCTTAGACCTGATAAATGACTTCAATAATATTTCAGAGTATAAAATGAATATTCAAAAATCAGTACCATTCTATACACCAATAACATTTTAACTGAGAGCAAAATAAGCAATACCATCCCATCTACAAAAGCCACACAAAAATAAAACAAAATATCTGTGAATACATATAACCAAGAAGGTGAACTATCTCTACAAATAGAACTAAAAACACTGCTGAAATAAATCATAGATGACATAAACAAAAATAATTTCCATGTTCATGGATTGAAAAAATTATCATTAAAATGACCATACTACCAAAAGCATTCTACAGATTCAGTGCTCCCCCTATCAAATTACCAACATCATTTTTCACAGAATTAGAAAAAAAAATATTTTAAAAGTCATGGGGAACCGAAACAGATTCTAAATAGCCAAAGCATTTCTAAGCAAAAAGAGCAACACCAGCAGCATCTCATTACCCAACTTCAAACTATACTGCAAGGCTACAGTAACCAAAATAGCATGGTACTGGTACAAAAACAGACAATACACCAAGAAAACAGAATAGAAAACTCAGAAATACAGCCACATCTATAACCAACAGATATTTGACAAAGTTGACAAACATAAGCAATGGTAAAGAAATTTCTGTTCAATAAATGGTGCTGGGAAAACTGGCTAACCATATGCAGAAGGATAAAACTGGAACCCTACCTATCACCATATACAAAAATTAACTCAACATAGACTAATAACTTAAATTTAAGACCTCAAACAATAAAAATCCTAGAAAAGAAAACCTAGCAAATACCCTTTTGGACATTGACCTTGGCAAAGAAATTATTATGACTATGTTCTCAAAAGCAATTGCAATGAAAACAAAAATTGACAAGTGGGACTTATTTAAAGAGCTTCTGCACAGCAAAAGAAACTATCAATGGAGTAAAAAAACAACCTACAGAGTGGTAGGAAATATTCACAAAGTATGTATCCAACAAAGGACTAATATTCCAAATCTATAAGGAACTTAAATAAATAAACAAGAACAAAACCAAACCCATAAAAAAGTTGGCAAAGAAAATGAGCAGACACTTCTCCAAATAAGACATACAAGCAGCCAACAAAATATATGGAAAAAAAATGCCTAACATCACTAATCATCAGAGAGATGCAAATCAAAACCACAGTGTGATACCACCTCACAGCAGTAAGAATAACTATTATTTAAAAGTCAAAATATACATGTTGGTGAGGCTGTAGAGCAAGGAGGATGCTTATACACTGTTGTGGGAATTTAAATTAGTTCAGTCACTGTGGAAAACAGTTTGGAGATTTCTCAAAGAACTAAAAGTTGAACTAGGGTTTTACCCAGCATTCCAACTAGTGGGTATATATCCAAATGAAGATAAATCAATCTACCAAAATGACACTTGCACTCATATGTTCATCACAGCTATTCACAATAGCAAAAACAAGGAACCAACCCAGGTGCCTATCAACAGCTGATTGGATTAAAAAAAAAAGACGGTACATATACAACATGCAATACTAGAAGCCATAAAAAGAATGAAATCTTACATCTTGCAGCAGCATAGATTTAGCTAGAAACTATTATTCAAAGTGAAATAACACAGGAACTGAAAACCAAATAACTCACATTCTCACTTTTAATTAGGAGCTCACCACTGAGCGCACATGGACATAAACATAGGAACAACAGACACTGTAGATGACTAGCAGGTGAAGATAGGGAGGGAGACATAGGTTGAAAACCTACCTGTTGGGTACTATGTCACCTACCTGGGTGAAAAATTCCCATATAACAAATCTGCTTATATACCCCTGTATCTAAAACATGAGTTTAATTTTTTAAAAATCCACTCTTCATTGATTCTGATTAAATCTTTGGGCATAAGAAGTCAATATAATTTTTGAAATTGGAGGTTAAGTAACAAATCAAGTGTAACTGAAAAATAAATTTCAGCCACCATTATGCTTTTTATTTATTCATTCACTCATTCATTCATTCACTTATTTACCTCTTAAATGCATTACATAGGTACTTTACATGCTTTTTTCTTGAAAAATAATTAGACTTGCACAACTTGACAGAATTGAAGTGGGGAATATATTCAACAATAATGGTTGTAGACTTCAATATCCCACTTTCAGAAATGGATAGAACTACATAGGAGATCAAAAATGAAATACAAGGCTTGAAGAAAACTATAAACCATATAGACTTAGCAGAAACCTGTAGTTCCACTCAACAATAGGACACAAATTCTTAAGTACAAATGGAATATTCTGTAAGTATTTTTTGCATAAAATAGTCTTCTATAAATTAAAAAAAAATCATAAAAAATATATTCCTTAATGTTTAATTTTTTAAGAATATACATTAAAAAGTATATTCATATGCAATTAAATTTGAAATCAGTTATTGAAAGAAATTTAATATACTCATAAATATGTGTAAGTTAACCAAGGTACTCCTAAATATCTAATGGCTAAATAAATCATAAGGGATATTGGAAAATATTTAGAGATGTATAAAAATAAAAGCAAATTTGAATAGCGTTTATTTCTTTCTCTTGCCTAATTGCCCTGGCCAGACTTTCCAATACTATGTTGAATAGGAGTGGTGAGAGAGGGCATCCTTGTCTTGTACTGGTTTTCAAAGGGAATGCTTTTAGCTTTTGCCCATTCAATATGATATTGGCTGTGGGTTTGTCATGAATAGCTCTTATTATTTTGAAATATGTTCCATCAATACCTAGTTTATTGAGAGTTTCAGGCAAGAGAAAGAAATAAAGTATATTCAAATAGGAAGAGAAAAAGTCAGATTGTATCTATTTGCAGACGACATGATTTTATATTTAGAAAACCCCATCCTCTGAGCCCTAAAAATCCTTAAGCTGATAAGCCACTTCAGCAAAATCTCAGGATACAAAATCAATGATCAATATGCAAAAAACACAGGCATTCCTATACACCACCATTAGACAAGTAAACAGACAAATCATGAATGAACTCCCATTCACAATCACTACAAAGAACAACAAATACCTGGGAATACAGCTAACAAGGGATGTGAAGGACCACTTCAAGGAAAACTACAAACCACATATCAAGGAAAACTACAAACCACATATCAAGGAAAGAAGAGAGGACATGAACAAATGAAAAAACATTCCATCCTCATGGATAGGAACCATCAATATTGTGAAAATGGCCATAATGCACAAAGATATTTATAGATTCATTGCTATTCCCATCCAACTACCATTGACATTCTTCACAGAATTAGAAAAAGCTACTTTAAGTTTCATGTGGAATCAAAGAAGACCCTGTATAGCCAAGACAATCCTAAGCAAAAAGAACAAAGCTGGAGGCATCATGCTACCTGACTTCAAACTACACTACAAGGCTACAGTAGCCAAAACAGCATGGTACTGGTACCAAAACAGACACATAGACCCATGGAGCAGAACGGATGCCTCAGAAATAACACCACACATCTACAACCATCTGATCTTCAATAAGCCTGACAAAAACAAGCAATGGAGAAAGGATCTCCTATTCAATAAATGGTGCTGGGGAAACTGGCTAGCCATATGCAGAAAACTGAAACTGGACCCCTTCCTTACACCTGATACAAAAAATTAACTCAAGATGGATTAACGACTTAAATGTAAAACCCAACGCATAAAAATACCAGAAGAAAACCTAGGCAATACCATTAAGGACATAGGCATGGGCAAACACTTCATGACTAAAACACCAAAAGCAATTGCAACAAAAGCCAAAATTGACAAATGGGATCTAATTAAAATAAAGAGCTTCTGCACAGCAAAAGAAACTATGATCAGAGTGAACAGGCAACCTACAGAATAGAAGAAAATTTTTGCAATCTACCCATCTGACAAAGGTCTAATATCCAGAATCTACAAGGAACTTAAACAAATTTATAAGAAAAGAAAACAAACGACCCCATCAAAAAGTGGGCAAAGGATATGAACAGATACTTCTCAAAGGAAGACATTTACATGGCCAACAAACATGTGAAAAAAGCTCAACATCACTAGCCATCAGAGCAATGCAAATCAAACCCACAATGAGAAACCATCTCACGCCAGTCAGAATAGGAATTATTAAAAAGTCAAGAAATAATAGAAGTTGGTGAGGCTGTGGAGAAACAGGAATGCTTTTACGTTGTTTGTGGGAATGTAAATTAGTTCAACCATTGTGGAAGACAGTATGGTGATTCCTCAAGGATCTAAAACCAGAAATACTATTTGACCCAGCAATCCCATTACTGGGTATATACCCAAAAGAATATAAATTATTCTACTACAAAGACACATGCACACGTATGTTTATTGTCATACTATTTACAATAGCAAAGTCATGGAACCAAATCAAATGTCCATCAATGATAGACTGGATAAAGAAAATGTGGTACATATACACCATGGAATACTACACAGCCACGTAAAGGAATGAGATAATGTTCTTTGCAGGGACATGGATGAATCAGGAAACCATCATCCTCAACAAACTAACACAGGAATAGAAAACCAAACACTGCATGTTCTCACTCATAAATGGGAGTTGAACAATGAGAACACATGGACACAGGGAGGGGAACAACACACACCAGGGCCTGTGGGAGTTGGGGGGGCGAGTGGAGGGAACTTACAGTATGGGTCAATAGGTACAGCAAACCACCATGGCACACGTATACCTATGTAACAAACCTACACATCCTGCACATGCATTCCAGAACTTAAAGTAAAATAAATACATAAATACATAAATAAACAAAATGTATAGAATACAGCTAAAGCAATGCATACACAGAAATTTATAGCTGTAAATGCCTACATTAAAAAATAAAAAGGGGCCGGGCACGGTGGCTCACGCCTGTAATGCCAGCAGTTTGAGAGGCTAAGACGGGTGGATCACCTGAGGTCAGGAGTTCGAGACCAGCCTGGCCAACATGGTGAAATCCCATCTCAACTAAAAATACAAAAATTAGCCAGCCATGGTGGCAGGCATTATCCCAGCTACTCGGGGGGCCGAGGCAGGAGAATCACTTGAACCCGGGAGACGGAGGTTGCAGTAAGCTGAGATCGCGCCATCGCACTCCAGCCTGGGGGACAAAAGCGAGACTTCATCTCAAAAAAAAAAAAAAAAAAAAAAAAGGATCTCAAATCAATAACGTTTTCTTCCACCTTAGGAAACTAGAAATAGAAAAGCACACTAAATCCACAGCAAACAGAAGGAAGAAAATAATACAGATTATGGTGGAAATTAATAAAATAGAGAAAGGAAAACAATAAAGAAAATCAATGAAATAAAAAACTGGTTTTGTAACAAGATTTAAAAAATTGACAAACCTTTACCTAGAGTGTTCCTCAAAAAAAGACAGAGTAAGGGGACTCAAACTACTAGAATCAGGACAGAAAGGTGGGACATTACTATTGACTTATAGAAAGAATAAACTATAACAGAATACTATAACAAGCAGTATTTCAAGAAATTATCAAACTCATTTCAAAAACAATAGACAATCTTCATAGAACTGTAATAAGTAAAGAGATGCAATTAGTAATCAAAAATTTTTTTTATAAAAAGAACAGCCCCACGTGACTTCACTGATGAATTCTAGCAAACATTTAAAGAATTGCCATCAATCCTGCGCAAATTCTTCCAAACATTAAAAGAAGGGAATGCTTTCTAACCCATTTAATGAAGCCAATACCCTCATATCAAAAGCAGAAAAAAACCAAAAGGAAATGAGACAAAAACATCTTTTATAAGTATAGATGCAAAAATCTGAACAAAATATTAGCAAAACAAATGTAGCAACACAGAAAAATGATTATATACAATGGCAAAGTGGAATTTATTCCAGGAATGACAGGTTGGGTTAATATCAAAAAACTGATCGATATTAATATCATAAATCATGTGTTAAAATAAAAACACATCGTTTATTTTTAATGGAGAAAAGAGTCTTTCCAGCAAGTGGTCCTGAAACAATTGGACATCTACATGCAAATAAATGAATTTAGATAGAGCTTATATCTTTTACAAAAATTGATATGCAGTTGTTCATAGGCCTAAATGGAAAATGTAAAACACTGAAGGAAAACATAAGAAAAAAATCAATGACTTGGATTTGGCAATGACTTTTGGGTCTGGCAATTACTTTTTAGATATGGCACTAAAAACACTAAAAATGAAAGAGAAAAGATAATAAGTTAGTCTTCATTAAAATAAAAAATTTCCCCTCTAGAAAAGACACTAATAGAATGAAAAGAAATGCCACAGTTTGGGAGAAAATATTTACAAAACACATATCTAATAATGTTTGCGTTGCACACTTACTATTACAATGGCTAAAATCCAAAACACAGGCAACACCTAATGCTGGAGAAGATGTAAAGCAAATAGAAACTTTCATTCATTTCTGGGGCAACACAAATAATATAACCACTTCGGAAGACAGTTTGACAGTTTCTTGTAAAGCTAAACATAGGCTTATCATAGAATCCAGCAATAATATTCCTTGGTATATAACCAAATGAGTTGAAAAGTTATGCCCACAAATTTCCACATACTGTGTTCATGTCAGCTTTATTATTGCTAAAACTTGGAACAACCAAGATGTCCTCCAACAGGTGATCAGATAAACTGTGGTTCATCAATAAAATAAGCTATTATTCATTAATTAAAAGAAATGTGCTAACAAGTCATGAAAATACACGAAGGAAAGGTAAAAGCATATTGCTAACTGAGAGAAGCCAGTCTAAAAAAGATACATAATGTATGATTCCAACAATATGTCATTTTAGAAAATGCAAAATTATAGAGACAGTTAAAAAAAAATCGTGGTTGAGAACAGAAGGAGACGAGGGTAGGATGAATAAATAGGTGGAGCACATGAATTGTTTATGGTAGTGAAAGTATTCTGTATGATGCTATAATGATAAATACATGACATTATGCATTTGTCATAACCCATAGGAATGTACAACACAAAAATGAACCCCAATGTAAACTATGAACTTTATTTAATAATAGTATATCAGTAGTGGTTTATCAATTCTAACAAATGTACCAACTTAATGCAAGATGTTAATAATAGGTGAAACTATGTATGGAGGGACGGGGAATATATGGGAATGTGTTGTATTTTCTTACAAATGTCCTGTAACCTAAAAATACTCTTAAAATAGTATATTAAAAATGTATTATTATCTCAATAGACAGAAGAAATTGACAAAATTCAACAGGCTTTTATGTGTAAAACACTCAACAAGTTAGAACAAAACATTCTTCAACTTGATCAAGGGCACTTATGAAAAATGAACAGACAACATTATATTTAATATGAAAGACTGATGGCTTTCCCCTAAGATCAGAAAGAAGGCAAGGATGTCTGCTTTCACCACTTCTAGTCAGTATTTTAGTGGTGGTATTATCCAGAGAAATTCGGCAAGAAAAATAAATAAAAGGCATCCTGACTGTAAAGGAAAATGTAAAACTATCTCTTTTATTTGAATGACACAATTTTGTATATAGAAAGTCATAAGTAATCTGTTAAAAAAATTAGAGGAGTAAGTGAGTTCAGCGAGATTTTAGGAAAAAAGATCAACGTACAAAAATGAATTGTTTCTATACACTAACAATGAATGTCCCCAAAATGAAACTTTAAGAATTCCATTTACAGTAGCATAAAAAATAAAATATTTGGGAACAAATTTAACAATGCAAATGCAAAACATATATTTTGAGAACTATAAAATATGTTGAAAGAAATGAAAGAATACACAAATTAATAAGACATCCCATATGTGTATATAACAGAAGTCGGTATTGTTAAATGGCAATATTACCCAAAACAATCTACAAATTCAATGCCATCCCAGAGAGACTCCCAACATAATATATTTTGCAAAAATTGACAACCTGATCCTAAAATTCATATGGAAATGCAAGTAACACAGAATAGTCAAGATCCTTTAAACTTGAAAAAGAATAATCAAGTTGAAGGACTTGCACTTGTCAATTTCAAAATGAAATTGGATTCCTATGTCACACCATATACAAAAATCAACACAAAATGGGTCATAGATCTAACTATAACAGCAAAAACTATTAGAAAAAAATGTAAGTGTAAATATTCATAACCTTGGATTAGGGAACAGTTTCTGAGATAGGATGACAAAAGCACAAGCGACAGAACAAATAATAGATAACTTGGACTTATTCCAAATGCAAAATTTCTGTGTGCCAAAGGATGCCATCAAGAAAGTGAAAAGACAATGTATAGAATGAAAAATAAAATTGGAAATCATATATTTGATAAAGGTTAGTGTCCAGAATATGCAGAACTCTTACGGCATACAACAACAACAACAACAACAAAACACAAATAACTCAGTTTTTAAAATAGGCAGTGGACTTGAATAGACATTTAAGATACACAAATAAGCAATTTGTGTATTGCTCAAAAATATGTTCAACATCACTAGCCATCAGGGAAATGCAAATCAAAACCACAATGA
Organism: Pongo abelii; assembly: GCF_028885655.2. Classification (NCBI taxonomy): domain Eukaryota; kingdom Metazoa; phylum Chordata; class Mammalia; order Primates; family Hominidae; genus Pongo; species Pongo abelii. Next base: position 99,094,314 of record NC_072008.2, read on the forward strand.
GATCCCACTTCACATCCACTAGTTGGCTATCACAAAAAAAGACAGATATTAACACGAATTAATGAGAATGTGTAGAAAGTCAAGCCCTCATACATTTATACATTTCTGGTGGGGATGTAAAATGCTTCAGCCACTGTGGAAAGTTAAACATAGAATTGCCATAGGACCCAGAAATTTCCAAGAGTTTTGAAAACACATCTCCAAACAAAAACTTGTACATGAATGTTCATACCACCATTATTCATAATAGCCAGAGATGCGAACAACCCAAATGTCCATCAACTGATGTACAAATTTTAAAAATCCAAACAGAATATTAGCAGAAAGAAGGAAAGATATACTGATATGTGCCACAATATGGATGAACCTTGAAAATGTTATACTTAGTGAAAGATGTCAGTCATAAAAGGCTCCATGTTGTATGACTGTATTTATATAAAATGCCCAGGATAGGCACATATCTCATATACACAGAAAGTAGATAGTGGTTTCTAGGGTCTGGCCAAAGAGGAGAATGGACAGTGACAGCTAATGAGTATGACATTTGTTTTGGGGGCTATGAAAATGTACTGGATTGCACAACTCTTTAAATATACTGAAAAACACTGAATTGTTTATTTTAAAGGTTACATTTTATTGTTTATAAATTATATCTCAATAATTTGTATTCAAAAAGAAATAATGGTAGTTCTCAATACATAAAATGAAAGAGGCACACAGAGAAAAACTTATTTGGTAAACTCAGAACTCCAAAGGACATGCCTAAAAGGAGGAGACATTTATGGTCAAAGATAATTCATAATGGCAACCTATAAAACAAGAAAATAATTGACACATAATTAAATTTTTAACCACTACAAAAAATAGCCCTCTTAAATCTGCAAGCTGGTTTACAAGAATGACACAAAACACAAATGTGTACTACAAGCTCCTTGTGGGTAGGGATTATTTCTAAATTTGTTTTGACTCTGATCAAAGTTTCTTTGAGGACATGTTTATTCATTTTTAATGACTGATTCTCAATTATATAAAATCAAATGAAAACAAAGATGTTCTGTAACTAATTTGTTGTATCAGTTAAAATAGCATCTGGCTATTTAACCTCAAGCGTTGTTTATAGGGAAACAACATTATGCATTCCACAAGGGCAAGAAGAATTACTAGAAAAGTAAAGAGAAGTGTAGTTTATTTAAAAAACAATAGCTTTTATTTTCTAAGCAAGCAGATATCCTATGAAATTTATTTTTAAGAGATTTCACTAAAGATTATGTAATGGCATCTTTGTACAGCCAATCTTTTTTTTTTAAGTTCAGTTATACTTCATGTAATATCGTGTAAATAACTGTAAGAAATGCTTCTATTTTAAGAAACCTGTTAATTAGCCTTAAGGTCAGAAAGGAATTTCCCCATCCTATTGATAAATGTGTTATATTTGGTTAACTGAATTCTAATTTTTTCAATATGAACTCCTAGTTATGACTGTGCTTGGTCCATTCTCTTCCTTAATAAGGCATAATATGGACCTCTGCTGGGTGAGTTTATTGAAAGATTTGATGGGTGAATAGTCTGAATTGGTATACTGAATCTAAATAATTATAATAACTAAAATAATTATTATGTAACATTTAATAAATAAGACTGACAAAAGTATTTCTATTTCATTAGGTTAAAAGAGCACAAGCATGTCATTGAGAAAACATTGAGAAGTTTTATAGCCACATTGTTGAAACAAATGTTAAAGGGGAAATAATCAAATTTTAGTTCTCATTTAGACTCTATTGCATTGCTGCCTACTTGCTGTCATTCCTTCCTTCCTTCCTTTGCTCCATATTTCCATCCATTCTTCCTTCATTTTCTCCTTTCATAAACATGTATCAAGTATATGTCTACTCTGAAGCAAGGAAATACTTTCATTTTACTTTCTCTAAATTGGCCTGCATACATTGCTGTAAATAGAAAGGCAGGGTAGACTAGGAAAGAGCAACAGATTGTGCAAGGCCCAATCTCACTGCCTAATTCCCATTTGATATACACATCTGTCCCTGTGTTTATTTTCATAAATCTATCAACAGCTAAAGCCTTATTTAAGAATCAGGCTTTTCATAGACGTGACATAATTTGTGGGCAACCAAAGCAGTAACATATGATTTGGATTTGTTTTTCTTCGATTAGTGATACTTCACATTATTTCAATAGTAAAAACATCAAGTAAAAGTAAGGTTCCTTGGTATTATTTTAATTAGCCATTAAATATTTCCTTGGCCAATTTATGTCACTTTTAACTTCACATTTCAGCTTTTAAATCTAGAGGTAAAATCTGAGTGAAGGGCATAAAGATCTCTTACCTGCAATTCATCAGTAAATAGTGAATATATCCTAATGTTCTCCTTTCTATTTCCTTAGATGCTACCACATCTCTTCTGCTTTATTGGGAAAAAAGTTCAAACCAAGAGTCATTGTTTCTTCTAGGACTCATAGAGAGAGTCAAACCAGCCAGAGAATCTAAAAAGTGATGTTTTCCTAATCCCTGCTCTCTTGCAAATGCCTTTTAGAATCAGACAGATAACTAATAGCTGACATGGGTTACACATCTATAAAACTTATATGTAAGAGCATTTTCCTTCTACAAGTATGCTATCATCCTCTTATCAATCATACTCATTCTATCTTTCCATTTCTAACTTCTTACCACTGAGTGGTTTTTTTTTTTTTTTTTTTTTTTTTTTTTCTGTAGTAAAGGTGAATGTGCTAGATTTGGAAAAAGACTTTAGTTAGTGAGTCAAATTTAGGCACCAAAGAAATGCCTGCCTTCTTCACTATAGAGCCTGACCTCCTTGCCATCAGAGAAATTCTTTTTAGTTAAGGTGGTATCTTAAGGAAGTCCCAATTTAAGTAAAAATATATTGCATACAAAGAATAAAACTATGAGCAGTTAAATGCCTATACAGGTTATCTAGGAATGGCAATGAAAAACGAAAAGCTTGGAAAGAGGAGAAAAGATACATTTTGATGAGAGAGAAGAAAAAAAGTTTTTACTGAGCAAGGAAAGTAGATTCATATTGAAATCTGTGAGAGTCTCTGGGTAATATGAGGACACAGTTGCCTAGATAAGACAAGTAAAAGTAAACAGTGATATTTATGTAAATAGGAGGGAGAAAGGAGCCAAAGATAGCCCTCAAAACTTAGCTTGGATTCAGCTTTGGCCTACACAATAGGATACAACAACACGAAAGTGGAAAAAAAAAATGGAAACGGTGTGTGTGTTTATGTGTTTGTGTGTGCACATATGCCTGAATGTGTGAATATGTGTATGAATGTATGATTTTCCATGTATTTAAAAATGTTCTGCACTGAAAATAATGCAGCATATAAATACTAATAATTGGCACCAAGATTTTAAAATAAGACAATCTTTGGAACCAAGCTAAAAACAAAGGAGGCTTGTAAGTGAACAATATAATTTCATCTATTACAGGCTTGAAGAAAATGCTAGGACAATCTACAGAAAAAAAAAATTAAAGCGTGCCTTAACACCTGTATGACTGTTCCTGGCTCTGCCAAATGTAAACAGCTCCAACTTTGGACTGGGACTTTTAATAGTCTAAAAGACTTGGGCCTATCATGACCTTCAGTGGTGTAAAAAAAAAAAAAAAAAAAGTGTTCAACTATATTTCTTGCAACAAAAATATTTTTATCATTTTTTTGAACTGTTAACTGTGGTACATAACTTATTCTCTGGTCCATGAGAACTACAGTCATTAGGTAGAAAGAATTAATTGAATAGCATTTCTAGAAGTAAATCAGAATCAGTCAGGTGGAGTAAAGAATAAGTAAACTGCTTTTCCAACCAGAAAAGGCAGAACAAAAATTGAGGAGAGGAAATTGAAATCAAATTATCAAGGAGGTTATTGCAATAGAGCGCTGAGTTCATCTTACCTAAGTTTAAATCCCTAAGCTCAAGTAATTAGCATCCTGTTCAAGAAAGAAGGAGATGAAATTACCAAGGTTTAACTAACAGAAATATATATAAAATCAGTACCTAGGCAAACAAAACTACTTAATAGTATAGGATATTGCTATGGACTGAATTGTGTGCCCCCAAAAAGAATTCACATGTTGAAACCCTAACTCTCATTGTGATGGCCTTTGGGAGGTAATTAGGCTTTGATGAGGTCATGAGCATGGATCCCTCATTATGGGACTATGGCGTCTTCCTCTTGTATGAAGAGATGCCAGAAAGCTTGAGGTCTGTCTCTCTCTGCCATGTGAGAGCACAGTGAGAAGACAGCCATTTATATGTCAGAAAGAGAGCCCTCACCAGAAACCAACTATGCTGGTACCTTGATCTTGGACTTCTATCCTTCAAAACTGTGAGAAAATAAATTTCTGTTGTTGAAACCAAAATGATCTAGGTGTTTTAGTTTACTAAAAGACTGAGTGACTTGTAAAATAATGTAAAGCTGCTGTCAAGAAGTGAATGCTGAGTTATGCTGCAGTAACAAAAGTGTAGATTCCACTACCAGTACAATCACAGCAACAACGTGATAATGTCCCTTTACTCTGGTGAGCCACTTCTTGAATGTTACACTAAATTCAGGCTAATGCATTTTAAGGGGGAATGTGTGACAAAGCAATATCCAAAAAAGGACAGCCAATGTTATAAGAGGGGCTTAAAAATAAAGTATAATGTAGTGGAGACTGGGAATCAGGTCTACTATGTTGCATAATGCCAGGGTGGCACCATTTACATTGCAACCTGAGCAACTTTACATGGCAGCCCTGCTAGAAATCCAGAGAGGTGACTTCTAGTTCTGATTTTTCCCCTAAATATAATCATTGTGTAGCTTTAGGCAACAGAGGGTGGGAGACTATATACAGTCTCCAAGGTTCTTTCTAGTCTACATACTACACTTCTATAAATGTGCTACTGCATGAAGTAGTGAGATTTTGAATTCAAGCTGGATTAACTACCTGTCAGGAATATTGTAGACAACTTCCCCACAGTGGGTTATAAGTTGGACTATGTAACTTCTAAAGTCTCTTCTCATTCTAAGAATCTGTAATTTTTTAATCCAGAGCCTAAGACCACCATCTAAGTACATCACCCTGACATTTCTAGCATTGTGTTTCAGGATCTGTGCAGTACAACTAGGATATATGTCTAAGTTGGGAAGACTGAGGAGAGCTGTAAATCACATAGTCAAGACATCTAACACAGTATTTTGAGTTCAAATCGATACCGTTTCATTGGCTGCAAAACATTAAGCAGTGCTATGATGGCCTTGACCAACAGAACTCAGTAGAAAGAACAAGGGACTTGGAGCTATACCTAGGTTCAAATCTCAGATTTAGTAGTTATTAGCTATGTGATTTTAGGCAAACTTAATCACCATCACAATTTCCATCATTGTGATGAAAACAACAATAATTGATGCTATTAAATAGCATTTATTAGGTTTTAGGTACTTGCTATTCACTATTTTATTAATTTGCATAAAAACCATATGAGGTAGGTATAATGGCCCACATTTTACGTGAGTTTACACAAAGTTATACAGTCAGTAAATTGTGAAGCTGGGCTTTCAGCCTTAGTTGACTATATCATCTATACTTCTAACCTCTTTAATATACTACCCTGTTTTCTGAACTTCAGTTTTTTCATCAGTATAATGAGGAAAGTCCATTTAAATGTTGTGGTAAAATCAGAAATATCTTAAAGCATCTGACATCTATTAATGGCTCTATAAATTGTAGCTACAATTATTATTATAATTTATTCATAACCCTACCCTTTTAGGCACATATCAGGGGATAAGGCAGTAAGAATTTTTATACATTCAAGAAGATGCATCCCTTGGCTGTTTCTACAGGAATCATCTTTAAGGTTAGAGAATTTATCCAAAGTTTAATATCCTAGTGGGTTATAACAATGATTAACAAGATACTAAAACAATAAAACTTTACTTTTGTCTATCACACATTCCAACAGCGAAAAATATTATATATGGGTGCATATATATATATATGTATGTATGTATATATATATGTGTATATATATATATATATACACACACACACACACACACACACACACACACGTATTCCAGCTCTGAATAAGGTACAGAGAAAATACATTGCTGGCACTAGAGTTAAATCAAATAATGTTACTGAAGGGCAACGTGGCTTTATATTTCAAAACCTTAAAATTGCCTATAACTGTAACCTAGTAATTTTTCTTCTAAAAATGCATCCTCAGGAACTAAGCATTTGTAGATAAAAATGTGTATAACATGGAACTTCACTGTAGTACTATTTATAATGCTGATAAGTTAAAAACAACCTAAATTGGCCCGGCACAGTGGCTCATGCCTGTAATCCCAGCACTTTGGGAAGCCGAGGCAGGTGGATCACGAGGTCAGGAAATCAAGACCATCCTGGCCAACATGGTGAAACCCCATCTCTACTAAAAATACAAAAATTAGCTGGGTGTGGTGGTGTGCACCTGTAGTTCCAGCTACTCCCGAGGCTGAGGCAGGAGAATCGCTTGAACCCGGGAGGCGGAGGTTGCAGTGAGCCGAGATCGCAACACTGCACTCCAGCCTGGCGACAGAGTGAGACTCCGTCTAAAAACATAAAAAATTTTTTTAAAAAAACCTAAATCTCCAACAATAAAAGAGTGGATAAAGTATGGTGAATAAATATTATGCAGCTGTGAAAAACATGTTTGCCTGTGCCATGGAAAAATCTTCATGATATATTCTTAAATGAAAATACCAGGATACAAACATACCTAGACTATGATTCCATTTTTTGTTAAACTCTAATATATATTCATGTGCACATACAACATATGAATAGAAAAAAATATGGAAAGAAGTAAGCCAAGGCTTTTACAGTTATCACATGATGCATAGTGAGATTATGTTTTTATTTTTTTAATTTTAATTTTCTTTATTTTTATCTTAAGTTCTGGGATACATGTGCTGAACGTGCAGGTTTGCTACATAGGTTTACATGTGCCGTGGTGGTTTGCTGCACCTATCAACCCGTCATCTAGGTTTCAAGCCCCGCATGCATTAGGTATTTGTCCTAATGCTCTCCCACCCCTTTTCCCCCACCCCCCAACAGGCCCCAGTGTATGAGGTCCCCCTCCCTGTGTCCATGTGATTTTGTTCAACTCCCACTTATGAGTGAGAACATGCAGTGTTTGGTTTTCTGTTCCTGTATTAGTTTGCTGAGGATGATGGTTTCCAGCTTCATCCATGTCCCTACAAAGGACATGAACTCATTCTTTATGTTTTTAAAATATTCCTGCTTACAATTTTAAAAATTATTTTTAGAATGTATCAACTTGCAGTTAGCAACTCTTATTAAAAATACATGGACAATCATGATTGAGGGTATGTTGTCACAGATTAACAATTGAAATGTAGAGGAAATTATTATTTGAAAGTTGCTGCTTTTAGTATTTGTGATGTCAGGATATCATACCTCATCACGGTCTTCCAATTTAACAAATAATTTTCTTTTCCAAAGAAAGAAGATGTGTGAGGACCATGAAGAGACGATTATTTTGCCTCAGTTTTTCAAGTCATCTGATCTTGTGTCTTGCCCTCAGGTAAGTGATTAAATGTAGTTGTGGACACTGGTATTTCTCTTCTTGAATAATTTTAGCAATAAAACCTATACATTCATCCTTTGAAGCAAAACAATGAGAAAAATTGTCGTAACCATTTTTTAAGCCCAATTTTCTTAATCCTTGTATTTCGGGTATAGAGAGTTCAACCTTAATCAACTCTCTGTTGGCAAAATAATATTTGTTATTTCCCTTACCCTTTAGTTATATTTCAAGCTCTCTTTCTGACAATATAAATTCTTCCCTCGGGAGTTAAGAAATTATATTTCTAGCAACCCAAATCCTACTATTCTGGCTCTATGGCTAATTTATAATTTGGTTTAGTAGTGAACAACTTAAAATAGCAATATTTAATGTCAATAATCAGTATATTGAATCTTATATGAATTGGCTAATACATTTTGAATTGACTGGCTCATTGATTAGCATCTACTTTGAAAGCCCAGGCACTGTTATGTTTATGTAGGTTATTGTATTTAAGTTAAATAAGATGAGAGTTTCTGTTTCCCATTTAGCAAATTTCTGGAAGAACCAGTAGCATTCCAGACATATGCCAATTTGATATTCTCTTTCTGTGGTTAAGAGCTATCTAAAATACATACACACTTTTGGCAGTACAATCCTTGGTATTTACAGAAATGAAACAAGATAATTATGTAGACGAAATGTTAGCAGATTCTTGTTTCCCCAATGACTACTAAGGATGTTTCACTCAATCTCTGCTTCTAGTAACCAAATTTCTCAGAATAACACTACAACACTTGGAAATGAAAGTACAGATCCCAAGCCGTTATAGATCCCCAAGTTGCGAAGGAATTCTGACAATTTAAGTTACACATTTGTTTCATTCTTGATCCAAAACTAATGGACACTTAATTGGACCTCAAAATCCAAATCTATGTAAATTGAAATATTGACCCTTACTGTTAAATGTATTCTGAGTAGACACCTGAATATGACAATTTGGAACAAATAAAAATGTCTCTTCAACTCTGCTTTGTTGAACCAACTTGGGAAATTAGAAAATATTAACAACTAATGGGTAAACAAGCAAAATGCATATGAAATGTAAATTGTATTAAGGGAGGAAACCACCCCTCATATTGTCTTATGCCCAATTTCCGCCTCCAAAGAAAGAAGTAAAAACTAAAAGGCAGAAAAGAAATCCACAGGCAGACAGCCTGGCGCCACACCCTGGGCCTGGTAGTTAAAGAGCGACCCCTGACCTAATCGGTTGTTATCTATAGATTACAGACATTGTATAGAAAAGCACTGTGAAAATCCCTATCCTGTTTTGTTCTGATCTAATTACCGGTGGATGCAGCCCCAGTCACGTACCCCCTGCTTACTCAATCAATCACAACCCTCTCACGCACAACCCCTTAGAGTTGTGAGCCCTTAAAAGGGACAGGAATTGCTCGCTCAGGGAGCTCGGCTCTTGAGACAGGAGTCTTGCCAATGCCACCGGCCGAATAAACCCCTTCCTTCTTTAACTCGGTGTCTGAGGAGTTTTGTCTGCGGCTCGTCCTGCTACAGTATAAGTTATTTCTATTTATATTGAAAAGATATGCAGGACCAATCTTAGTGCATGAGAATAGATCTTACAAAATTTTAAATAGGGAACCTTTATATTTAGAAGTATTATTAGAAGAAATGGGCAGGGATATTTGCCTTGTGTTTTCATGAGGAGCAAGGATGAGGATGCCAGTCATAATCATAGCTGGTGGGATCTGGGTCTCAGACTATGGAAGGGCTCAGAAGCAAAAATCCAATATAGAAGATAATAGAGGCTCCAACAACTCAGTGTCTCCCAAAAGTCTCGTTATACAGCTCATTTTACCATAAAGAACTAGCATTTTTTTGACAGAATCTATGGTATATTCATGGATAATAGAACATGCATAAGGAAATAAGACTCTTCCAGACTATAATAATCAACAATTGAGAAGAGGTTTTCTTCTCTGTCTAGAGGAGGAAGAGGAAAAAGGGAGAAATCACTGACGACGGAGTACGTAATACCTCCTAGTCAAAAAATCACAATGTGCTGCATATGCCTAACTGCACAATGGAATACGGTACAAACAAGTACAATGAGCTAGGATTCAGATTTTAGTCTATATTTTAATGTTTATAAGTGGTAAGACCATGGACAAATCACTTGACCTCCCTGGACTTAAGTATCTCTAAAATAGAGGCTTTGGCCTAAACCATGTGGTCGCAAACTCAAATGCATGAAAAGGCCAGGCAGGCTATGTAAATCAGATTATTTAAATGTGTCAATTGAGAGAAAAGCAATTGTCCAAGCAGGAGGTTATGGCAGCTGACTTCCTGCATTAGAATCAGGGAAACTGTAGGGAGTGGTAGGAATTGAGGTAAACTGAAGAGCCCCAGCTGGATTTAATGATGGCAGCCACTACTGAGCTCCAACAATCAATGCTTTTTGAGAATATAGGTCCCATTCTGCCAAACCTTTTGATTCTTCAAGACAAACTGGATATCCAGATTTGTATGCAACATCTCCCCACCTTTTTAATGTTAGCAACCAGTTTATTTTGCAACATTATGCAGGCTAGAAAAAACATACCTTGGATAGAACTGTCCTATAAACAGCCAGTTTCTAACCTCTGGCTTAGATAATCTATAAAATTTGACTGTGACATTAATAAGATCCAATTAGAGTTGTTTTAGAATTCAGGCCTTAGCTTTGGCTGATGGCACTTCCTTATCCCGTCTCTGCTCCTTACCTATACCATAGTCTTTTCCACTCACCTGACTTCTTGTGACCAACATACTTTCTACATCTTTAGCAAGCCCTCATCCTCTTACATATGAAGGCCCAACCACGCCTCCCATTCATGACCCTCCAGCCATGGCCCTGTCACTTCTGTAACCGAACCATGCCTCCCCAACACACACTACCCATGCTGGCCAGGTTTTAAAACACCTTGTATTAGTCAATTTGTGCCTATTTGACTGTGAACCATATTCACTTAGTAGAGTATAATGTGACTTTAAATGGAGGGAGCAACTAATTCTTAACTGGGAATATTTTCTGACAAGTGAGATTGAATGGTAGGCATCTATCACTGGTATCAGATAACAACTTTAACTTCTGTTTCATTTGAATATATATTCTGTGAATGAATGGGTGAGCAAACAAACTAAATCTGGGTCTAAAAGTTGTTTATAAAGAATCTGCATAAAAGTAAAGCATAATTATTGGGGGATAATTAACATTCTAAAATTTTAAAATATTAAATTGACAAAGATTTTATATATTCAAAGTACAGAGCACAATAAATTGATGTACATAAACATTGTGTAATAATTACCACAATCAAATGAACACACCCATCACCACCTGCCTGAGTGAGTTTATTGTTGCCTTTTAATAGAATACCTGAAACTAGGCAATTTTTTTAAAATTTATTTGTTACTGTTATGGAGACTGAGAAGTCCAAGGTTGAGGGGCTGCATCTGGTGAGAAACTTCTTGCTGTTGAGGACTTTGTACAGAATCTCAAGTTGATACACTGTATCACATAATGAGATGGCCAAGCATATTAACATGCTTGCTCAGGTCTCTATTCCTCTTCTTATAAAGCCACAGGTTCCTCTCCCATGATAACCCATTAATCCATTAACTCATTAATCCATTAATTCATTAATGGGCTAACCAATTAATGAGAGCAGAGCCCTTATGATCCAATCATGTCTTCAATGCCCTACTTTTCAAAAATGACACAATGAGGATTATGTTTCTAATGCATAAAATCTGGAGGACACATTCAAATCATATCACCACCTATGCTATACCTTAGATACCCAGAAATTATTTATCTTACAAATTAAAGTTTGTACCCTTTTAATCACTCAAATCCATTCAATTACACAGAAATTATAAAATCTACTCCTGACTGACTTTTGAGTAAATAATGAAATTAAGCCAGAAATCAAAAATTTTTTTGAAACTAATGAGAACAAAGATACAACATACTAGAATCTCTGGGACAAAAGTAAGTCTGTGTTAAGAGCGAAATTTATAGCATGAAATTTCCACCTAAAAACATTACACAGATTTCAAATTAACAACCTAATATCAACACCAAAAGAAAGGAAGAAGCAAGAGCAAACCAACCCCAAAGCTAGCAAAAGACAAGAAATAATCAAAATTAGTGCTGAACTGAAGGAAATCAAGACACACAAAAAAAATTCAAAACATCAACAAATCCAAGAGTTGGTTTCTTGAAAAATTAATGAGAGAGATAGGCTGCTATTGAGACTAATAAAGAAGAAAGAGAGAAGATCCAAATAAACACAATAAAAAATGACAAAAGGAATGTTATTACTGAGCCCACAAAAATAAAAATAGCTGTCTGCCTGCAGGGTTGTGGGGTCCCAGCAGCTCAGAGGGGTGCTAAGTAAGCATCCTTCAGGGCAGGCCCAGCCAACGCAAAACCAGATTCCAGGCAGGGACACAGGCCATGTTAGAATAAAAGTAAGAAAAATCATAAAGCCCCAGTTCAGATGGGAGTTCCCCACGTGACAGCACAGTTCATGGCTACTCATAGGCAAAGAAACTTCAGTAGTATCTAGGCGGCATACATGAATGCTTACATTGGTGTCTCACCACAGCAAGAACTCCAGGTCTTGTCTTCATTGTTCTTCATCCTCTGCTTCTAGAAGCAGAGCCTTTGTGACCTTGTGACCTGCAAGTATTGGGAGAGCCACAGCGAGGATGCAAGGAACCCCTGGAAGCCTAGAAATGGTATTGCTGTCTCTAAGCAAGACCTGATCACCTGTCTGGAGCAAGGAAAAGAGCCTTGGAGCAGTTACCCACAGTGCAGCACAGCAGCTGGGACAGTTCCAGGTCAGACTGCTTCTTTAATCGGTACCCCAACCAATTCCTCCTCACTGGATGGGGCCTCCCTGTGGGATTTTTGGCATCCCCAACCAAGGGTTTATGGACAGAACTCTGTTCTCTCTGAGAGGAGCCCCTATGAGGAGGGGTGGCCATGGTATCATATAAAAACGATCTTAGTCATTTCTGCCTGCTGGTCCTGGAGAGTCAGGGCAGCCCGGATGAGGGGGATTCACCCCAGCACAGCACACCCACTCCACCAAGGGGCAACCAGACTGCTTATTTAAGCAGGTCCCTGATCCTGTTCCACCTAACTGGGTGAGACATCCCAATAGGGGTCTCCAGACACTTTGTGGAGGAGCGTTCCAGCCAGCATCAGGTTGGTGTCCCTCTGGGACAGAGCTCCCAGAGAAGGGAACAGCTGCCATCTTTGCTGTTCTGCAGCCTCCACTGATGATACCTTCAGGTGTGGGAGGAACCCAGATGAACAGGGTCTGGAGTGGACCCCCAGCAAACCGCATCAGCCCTATGGAAGAGGGGCCTGAGGGCTAAAAGAAAAACATACAGAAAGTAACAACAACATCATCGATGAAAAAGACCCAACAAAAACCCCATCCCAAGGTCAGCAGCCTCAAAGATCAAAGGTAGATAAACCCATAAAGATGAGAAAGAATCAATGCAAAAACACTAAAAACTCAAGAAGCCAGAGTGCCTCTTCTACTCCAAATTATTGCAACATGTCTCCAGCAGGGGCACAAAACTGGGCTGAGGCTGAGATGGATGAATTGACAGAAGTAGGCTTCAGAAGATGGGTAATAACAAACTTCACTGAGCTAAAGGAGTTCGCAATGTTCTAATGCATTGCAAAGAAGCTAAGAACCATGATAAAACATTACAGGATTTGTTAACCAGAATAACCAGTTTAGAGAGGAACATAAATGACCTTATGGAGTTGAAAAATGCAACATAAGAACTTCACAATGCAAACACAAGTATCAATAGCCAAATACAATAAGCAGAAGAAAGGATATCAGAGCTTGAAGACTATCTTGCTGAAATAAGGCAGGCGGACAAGATTAGAGACAAAGGAATGAAAATGAACAAACAAAATCTAAGAGAACTATGGGGTTATGTAACAAGACTGAACCTACGACTGATAGGGGTACCTGAAAGAAATGGGAGAACAGAAGCAAGTTGGAAAACACATTTCAGGATATCATCCAGGAGAATTTCCCCAACCTAGCAAGACAGGCCAACATTCAAATTCAGGAAATCCAGAGAACTCCAGTAAGATATTCCATGAGAAGATCAACCTCAAGACACATAATTATCAAACTCTCCAAGGTAGAAATGAAGTAAAAAAATATTGAGGGCAGCTAGAGAGAAAGGCCAGGTCACCTATAAAGGGAAGCCCATCAGAATTACGGCAGACATCTCAGTGAAAACCCTACAATCTAGAAGAGATTTGGGGCCAATATTCGACATTCATAAAGAAAAAATATTCCAACCTAGAATTTTATTTCTGGCCAAACTAAGCTTCACAAGTGAAGGAGAAATAAAATATTTTTCAGACAAGCAAATGCTGAGAGAATTTGCCACCATCAGGCCTGCCTTGCAAGAGCTTCTGAAGGAAGCACTGAATATGGAAAGTAAAAACGATTACCAGCCACTACAAAAACACACTAAAGTACACAGACCAGTGACACTATGAAGCAACCACATAAACAAGTCTGCAAAATAACCAGCTGGCATCATGATGACAGGATCAAATTCACACATAACAATATTAACCTTAAATGTAAAAGAGCTAAATGCCCCAATTAAAAGACACAGAATGGCAAGCTGGATAAAGAGTAAAACTCTGTTGGTGTGCTGTATGCAAGAGACCCATCTCACATGCAAAGACACTCATAGACTCAAAATAAAGTGATGGAAAATAATTTACCAAGAAAATGGAAAATAGAAAAAGCAGGCGTTGCAATCATAGTTTCTGACAAAACAGACTTTAAAACAACAAAGTTAAAAAAAACAAAAGGGCATTACATAACAGTAATGGGGTCAATTCAACAAGAAGAGCTAACTATCCTAAATATATATGCACCCAATGCAGGAGCAGCCAGATTCACAGAACAAGTTCTTACAGACCTGCAAAGAGACTTTGACTCCCACACTATAATAGTAGCAGAATTTAACACCCCACTGTCATTATTAGACAGATCCCTGAGACAGAAAATTAACAAAGACATTCAGGACTTGAACTCAGCTCTGGATCAAGTGGGCCTGATAGATATCTACAGAACTCTCTACCCCCAAACAACAGAATATACATTCTTCTTGGTGGCGCATGAAACTTACTCTAAAATTGATCACATATTTGGAAGTAAATCACTCCTCAGAAAACGCAAAAGAACTGAAATCATAACAAACAGTCTCTCAGACCACAGCACAGTCAAATTAGAACTCAAGATCATTATTATTATTATTATTATTATTTTTTTGAGACAGAGTTTTGCTCGTCACCCAGGCTGGAGTGCAATGGTGCGATCTCAAATCACTGCAACCTCCACCTCCTGGGTTCAAGCAATTCTCCTGCCTCAGACTCCTGAGTAGGTGGGAAAACAGGTGCCCACCACCACACCCAGCTAATTTTTTTGTATTTTTAGTAGAGACTAGAGTTTCACCATATTGGCCAGGCTGGTCTCAAACTCCTGACCTCAGGTGATCCATCCACCTCAGCCTCCCAAAGTGCTGGGATTACAGTTGTGAGCCACTGTGCCTGGCTCAAAATGACACAGCTACATGAAAATTGAACAAACTGCTCTTGAATGACTTCTGGGTAAATAACGAAATTAAGGCAGAAATCAATAAGTTCTTTGAAACTAATGAGAACAAAGAAATGACCTACCAGAATCTCTGGGACACAGCCAAAGCAGTGTTAAGAGGGAAATTGGTAACACTAAATACCCACATCAAAAACCTAGAAACATCTCAAATCTACATCATAACATCACAATTAAAGGAACTAGAGAACCAGGAGAAAAGAAAAAAAAAAAAAGCCCAAAACTATCAGAAGACAAGAAATAACCAAGCTCAGAGTGGAACTGAAGGAGACAGACACACGAAAATTTCCTCCAAAAGAATCAATGAATCCAGAAGCTGGTTATTGAAAAAATTAATGAAACAAATAGACTACTAGCAAAACTAACAAAGAGGAAAAAAGAGAAGACTCAAATAGGCAAAATAAAAAATGATAAAGGGGACATCACCACTGAACCCACAGAAATACAAACAACCATCAGAGTATACTATAAACACCTCTATGCAAATAAGCTAGAAAATCTACAAGAAATGGATAAATTCCTGGACCCATACAGCCTCTCAAGACTGAATCAGGAAAAAGTTGAATCTCTGAATAGACCAATAACAAGTTCTGAAACTGAGACAGCAATGAATAGCCTACCAGCCAAAAAAAAGTCCAGGATCAGATGGATTCACAGCTGAATTATACCAGTGGTAGAAAGATGAGCTGATACCCTTTCTTCTGAAACTGTTTCAAACAATTGAAAACGAAGGACTCCTCCCTAACTCAATTTATGAGGCCAGAATTATCCTTATATGAAAACCTGGCAGAGATGCAATGAAATGAAAAACAAAAAACAAACAAACAAACAAATAACTGCAGGCCAATATCCCCAATGAACATCAATGCAAAAATTCTCAATAAAATACTGGCAAACCAAATCCAGCAACACATCAAAAAGTTTATCCACCATGATCATGTTGGCTTTATCTCCAGGATGCAATGCTGGTTCAACATACACAAATCAATAAACGTAATTCTTCACAAAAACACAACTAAAGACAAAAACATATGATTATATCAATATATACAGAAAAGGCCTTCAATACAATTCAACACCCCTTCATGTTAAAAACTCTCAATAAACTAGGTATTGAAGGAACATACCTCAAAATAATAAGAGCCATTTATAGCAAACCCACAGCCAGTATCATGCTGAATGGGCAAAAGCTGTAAGCATTACCCTTGAAAACTGGCAGAAGACAAGGACTCCTATTCACCACTCCTATTCAACATAATATTGGAAGTTCTGGCCAGTGCAATCAAGCAAAAGAAAGAAATAAAGGGTATTCAAATGGAAGAGAGGAAGTCAAATGGTCTTTCTTTGCAGATAATATCATGCTATATCTAGAAAACCCCATCATCTCAGCCCAAAAGCTTCTTAAGCTGATAAGCAACTTCAGCAATGTATCAGGATACAAAATCAATGTGCAACAGTCACAAGCATTCCTATACACAAAAAACAGACAAGGAGAGAGCCAAATCACGAATGAACTTCGATTCATAACTGCTACAAAGAGAATCAAATACCTATGAATACAGCTAACAAGGGATATGGAGGACCTCTTCAAAGAGGACTACAAACCACTGCTCAAAGAAGTCAGAGAAGACACAAACAAATGGAAAAACATTCCATGCTCATTGATAGGAAAAATCAATGTTATGAAAATGGCCACACTGCCCAAAATAATTTATAGAATCAATGCTATTCCCATTAAACTACCATTCTTTGCAGAATTAAAAAAAAAACTATTTTAAATCTCATATGGATCCAGAAAAAAAGCTTGTATACCCAACACAATTCTAAGCAAAAAGAAAAAAGCTGGTGGCATCATGCCTATCCAACTTCAAACTATACTACAAGGCTACAGTAACCAAAACAGCATGGTACTGGTACAAATACTGATACCAAGACCAATGGAAGAGAATAGAGACCTCAGAAATAAGACTGCACATCTACAACCATCTGATCTTCAACAAACCTGACAAAAACAAGCAATGGGGAAAGCATTCTCTATTTAATAAACGTGGTGCTGGGAGAACTGGCTAGAAATAGGCAGAAAATTAAAAATGGACCCCTTCCTTACACCTTATACAAAAATTAACTCAAGATGGATTAAAAACCTAAATATAAAATTCCAAACTGTAAAAACTCTAGAAGAAAATCTAAGCAACTCCATTCAGGACATAGGTATGGACAAAGATTTCATAATGAAATCATCAAAAGCAATTCCAACAAAAGCAAAAATTGACAAATGGGATCTAGTTAAACTAAAGAGCTTCTGCACAGCAAAAGAAACTATCATCAGAGTGAACAGGCTACCTACAGAATGGGAGAAAATGTTTGCAATCTACCCATCTGACAAAGGTCTGATATCCAGAATCTACAAGGAAATTAAACAAATTTACAAGACCAAAAGACAACCCCATTAAAGTCAGTAAAATACATGAACAGACAATTTTCAAAAGAAGACATTCACGCAGCCAACAAACATATGAAAAAAAAGCTCAACATCACTGATCATTAGAGAAATGCAAATCAAAACCACAATAAGATACCAATTTATACCAGTCAGAATGGTGATTATTAAAAAATCAAGAATCAACAGATGCTTGTGAAGTTACAGATAAATATGAACACTTTACACTGTTGGCAGAAAAATAATTAGTTCAACCGTTGTGGAAGACAGTGCAGTGATTCCTCGAAGATCTAGAGCCAGAAACACCATTTGACCCAACAATCCTATTACTGGGTATACACCCAAAGGAATATAAATCATTCTATTACAAAGATACATGCACACATACATTCATTATAGCACTTTTTACAATAGCAAAGATTTGGAATCAACCCAAATGCCCATCAGTGACAGACTGGATAAAAAAAAATGTGGTACATATACACAATAGAATACTATGCAGCCATAAAAAGGAACAAGATCATGTCCTTTGCAGGGACATAGATGGAGCTGGAGAACATTATCCTTAGTAAACTAACGCAGAAACAGAAAACCAAACACCACATGTTCTTGCTTATAAGTGGGAGCTGAACAATGAGATCACATGGACACAGGGAGGGAAACAACTCACACTGGGGCCTCTTGGGGGTGGGGTGGGAGGAGGGAGAGCATTAGGAAAAATAGCTAATGCATGCTGGGCTTAATAGCTAGGTGGTGGATTGATAGGTGCAACAAACCACAATGACACATGTTTACCTATATAACAAACCTGTACATCCTGCACGTGTTCCTCAGAACTGAAAATAAAAATAAAAATTAATTAAAAAAATAAAAACAAACATCAGAAACTACCATGAACACCTCTATGCAAGCAAACTAGAAAACTTAGAATAGATAGATAAATTCCTGGACGTGTATATCCTCAAAGACTGAACCAGGAAGAAATTGAATCCTTGAACAGACCAAAGTGAGCTCCAAAATTGAATCAGTAATAAATAGCCTGTCAACCAAAATAAATAAATAAATAAATAAAGCCCAGGACCAAATGGATTCACAGCAGAATTCAACCAGATGTACAAAGAAGAGCTGATACCATTCCTACTAAAACTATTCCCCAAAAAAATTAGGAGTAGGGACTTCTCCCCAACTCATTCTATGAGGCTGGCATCATCCTGATACCAAAACTTAGCAAAGATACAACAATAACAACAAA
This sequence comes from Pongo abelii, assembly GCF_028885655.2. Taxonomy (NCBI): domain Eukaryota; kingdom Metazoa; phylum Chordata; class Mammalia; order Primates; family Hominidae; genus Pongo; species Pongo abelii. The sequence continues at coordinate 99,113,342 of NC_072008.2, forward strand.
AACCCCCAGGCCTATATGCTTGATGAACACTGGTGCAAAAATCCTCAACAAAATTATTGCAAACTGAACCGAGCAGCACTTCAAAAATCTAATCCACTATAATGAAATAGGCTTCATTCCTAAGACGCAAGGTTGGTTCAACATGCACAAATCAATAAATGTGATTCATCACATAAACAGAACTAAAGACAGAAACCACATGATTATCTCAACAGATGAATAACATGATTTCAATACAATTCAACATCCTTTCATGTTAAAAACTCTCAAAAAACTAGGTACTGAAGGAACAGTCCTCAAAACCATAAGAGCCATCTATCACAAACCCACAGCCAACATCATACCGAATGTACAAAAAGCTGGAATTATTACCCTTGAAAACAGTCACAAGACAAGGATGCCCTCTCTTACCACTTCTATTCGACATAGTATTGGAAGTCTTAACAAGAGCAATCAGGCAAGAGAAAGAAATAAAGTGCATCCAAATGTGAAGAGAGGAGGTCAAACTATCCTGTTTGCAGATAACTTAATTCCATATCTAGAAAATCCCATAGTCTTAGTAAAAAAGCTCCTTCAGCTGATAAATAACTTCAGCAAAATTTTAGGATACAAAGTCAACATACAGAAATCCCTAACATTTCTATACAATAACAACAGCCGAGCTGAGAGCCAAATCAGGAATGCAATCCCACTCACAATTGCCACAAAAAGAATAAAATACTTAGAAATACAGCTATCCAGGGAGGTGAAAGATCTCTAAAATGAGAATTACAAAACACTGCCCAAATAAATTAGACATGACAGAAAGAAATGAAAAAAAATTCCATGCTCATGGATAAGAAGAATCAATATTATTAAAATGGCGATACTGTCCCAAACAATGTACAGATTCAATGGTATTTCTATCAAACTACAAATGACATTCTTCACAGAATTAGAAAATGAAATTATTTTAGAATTCATATGGAACCAAAAAAGAGCCTGAATAGCTAAGACAATCTTAAGCAAAAAGAACAAAGCTGGAAACTTCACGTTACCCAATTTCAAACTATACTACACAGCTTCAGTAACCAAAACAGCATGGTACTTGTACAAAAACAGACACATAGACCAGTGAAACAAAATAGCCCAGAAATAAGGCTGCACACCTACAACCATCTGATCATCAACAAAGCTGACAAAAATGAGCAACGGAGAAGGACTCCCTATTCAATAAATGGTGCTCGGATAACTGGTTAGCCAAATTCAGAATATTGAAACTGGACCCCTTTCTTACATCATACATGAAAATCAACTAAAGATAGATTAAAGACTTAAATGTAAAACCCCAAACTGTAAAAATCCTGGAAGACAATCTAGGCAATACCATTCTGGACATAAGAATGGGCAAAGATTTCATGACAAAGATGTCAAAAGCAATTGCAGCATAAGCAAAAATGACAAATGGCATCTAATTATACTAAAGAACTTCTGCACAGCAAAAGAAAGTATCAACATGGTAAACAGACAACCTTTGGAATGGGAGAAAATATTTGCAAACTATACATCTGACAAAGGTCTAAGATCTAGCATGTATAATGAACTTAAACAAATTTACTAAAAAAAGGAAAAGGGCATGAACAGGCACATCTCAAAATAAGGCATACACATAGCCAACAAGCATATTAATATAAATCAAGCATAGGAATAGAAACCATTGTACCATAAAACCCCATGCACACAAATGTTCACTGCAGCACTCTTCACAATAGCAAAGATATGAAATCCTCCTAAATACCCATTAATGACAGATTGGATAAAGAAATTGTGGATATATGCCATGGAATACTGTGCAGGCATGAAAAAAGAACAAGAACATGAATTGCGTGGGAACATGGTTGGAGCTGGAGACCATTGTCCTTAGCAAACTAACACAGGAACAGAAAAAACCAAATACCACATGTTCTCACTTATAAGTGGAAGCTTATAAGTGAAATGATGAGAACTCAAGGACACAAAGAGGGGGAAAACAGACATTGGGGCCTACTTGAGAGTGAAAGGTGGGAAGAGAAAGAGGATCATAAGAAATAACTATTTGTACTTGGCTTAGCACTTGGGTGATAACATAATCTGTACAACAAAACCCCATGACATGAGTTTACCTACATAACAAACCTGCACATGTACTCTGGAACCTAAAATAATAGTTTTTTTTTTTTAAGTTTCTACCCCTTTAGCCAACATCTCCTCATTTCCTCCTCTCCTCATCCCCTGGTGAACATCATTCTAGTCTCTGCTGCTATGAATTTGACTTGTTTAGATTCCACATATAAGTGAGATCATACAGTATCTGTCTTTCTCCATCTTGCTTCTTTCACTTAACATAATGTTCATTCTATTGAATTCTCTCATAGTAGCTTGCATGTTTTTCTTCATTGAGCTTATCAAAGTATATTATTATGTATTGTTTTATTTCATTTTGTGCTTCTATATCAGAAAACCTGAAATTGAGTAATCATAAAGAACAGAAATTTATTTCGTGCAGTTTTGGATGCTGGGAAGTTTAAGGTTGAGGGACCTGAATCTAGCAAGGGCCTTCTTGATCCATCATCCCTTGTTGGAAGCCACAAGGTTAAAGGTGCACGTATGAGAATAGGGTTGGGGAGGGCAATCTCATCCTTTTATTAGAAACCTACTTCAATGATAACCAACCCCCTTTTGCAATAGGACAATTAATCCATTTATGAGGCAAAGTCTTCATTACCTAACCACCTGTTAAATGTCCCACTGCTCAATGTCATTGCATTGGGGATTAAATTTCCAACATGTGAACTTGGGGAGATACATTGAAACTACAGGATGTATACTTTGTAAGGTTCATGTCTGTCTGTCTGTTTCCCCCTGTGAATCGTAAACTCCGTAATGGCAGAAACTGTTTCCATATTCCCAGCTCCTAGCAGCGTGTCTGATGCAATTCTGTTATTCAATATTGAATAAATGTGTGAATGTAGATGTAAGACTTAATTTAAAAATACTCCTAGAAGACGTAAACAACTTCATTTAAGTTGACACTAAGATCTAAATAACTAGTATTTATTCTCTCCTGAAAGTACATTTGAATGGGTGAGGACAGAGCACCAGAAACATAGGTGACTGAGAGGAAGAGGAAAAGGTGAAAAATGGGGTATTAGAAGCCAGATATAATACAAGCTAGGCCTCTGTCCCACCAGGCCACGGCCACCAGCCTGCCCTGATTGACTGAGCCGCTAGATGGGCTACCATCTCACAAGGTGTCATCTTTTCATTTGTGAATCTATTTCACATGAGCACACAATACAGATGTTAAAGTCTGAGAGTTGAAGGTTTCAAAATTTGTTTTCACAAAACTGTCAGCGAAATAGCTTCCCTTTTCTCTTCTGAGGCTTATAAACTGACAAGACTGACAAGCATGCTGCCTTCCATCTTTGAAATGGACATATATAGTTGGGGGAAGTATACTGAATATGTTTACACAGGTGACATCTTTTTTTAAGCCGAAGTAAATAGCCATCAATTAGTTCTTACTGACAGCCTTCTCTCCCTGAGCAGCAAGCACACAGTGGAATTTCCTGGCACAGTTATCACACATTCAGTCACTTAATGATGACATGTGAGGGTGGGGCACGTACCACCCCTGCCTGGATTTGTGCTTGCAAAAAGTTTTTGCTTTCTCACAGAAAGGTTGATGTTTTCAATTTTTAAGGCTTGCTATTTTATTATTTTTTTCCTAGACCTGTTATTTTTTTTCTTCAACTTTTAAGTTCTGGGGTACGTGTGAGTGATATGCAGGATTGCTACATAGGTAAACGTTTGCCATGGTGGTTTGCTGCAAAGATCAACCCAGGCCAGTGATATTTTACTGAAGCATTTTAAGCTTTAAGAAAATAATCTTGTTATAGAACTGGACTGCTTGGAGAGAGTGGTAATAAGCTTGGTGGACTTTGGATTTAGGGACTAACAAATATTGAGTCTTTATTATGTCCCAAGCACTTTATATATATCATCTCATTTACGCTCCAAAAGTGCCCTAGAGACAGATATCATTCACATTTTGGAGTTTAAAAAGTAGAGGTTTCCAACCCAATATTACACATCCAGCAAGTAGCAAAGAATCATTCAAACGCAAGTCTATCTGACTGTAAACCTCAGGGACTTTTCATTGTACTACACTACTTCTTAGATATATAAACAATGAAGAATTATACCTATAAAAATTAAAACAATATCAATTATGCCACCCAGATATTTTTGTCCAAAACATATCTGTTCTTCTCATCTTATAGAATTAATCAATTTGGAATTATGTCAATATTTTATTTCCATTTTAATCACTGTACAAATGTAGAAACAGAGGTAGCATCAAGATATTGAGGAAAGCAATACTGAAAGATTATTTGAGGTTAGGACTATTATCATGTACCTCTTAGTATCCCCAATACCAAGCATATGTCCCGACTCATAGTAAAGGTTCAACAATATTTTAGTGAGAAAGAAAAACATTTTGATCTATGAACTACTCTTAGTAGCAAGAACCCTTGAAACCTTAGAGAATTTTGTCTACATTCTGCTGAGAGAGGGATCACTGCACTTCCAGATAAATAAACTATGAATAGACCCAAATATGGATGGATGCTCACTCTCACATTCCCAATACACAAACTTATAATGACAATAAAACCAATTACCAGGTTATAAAGCGTAGAGAATTGCACAAGTACTGTTTCTCTCATACCTAACTTCTCAGGAAAGGAAACCGCCATTCTTTGGTCCCCCAAGCAGGCATTTATTAGGCATCTATTAGCAGTAGTCATATGCTAGTCACTGAAAATACAATAATGAATGAACCTAGAATGCTACATTCAGAGAACTCACAACCTAGTTGGTAAGTTATGCCCATAAGCATTATTATTTTTCAAGAAATGTAACAAAGAGTAATGGTAGACTTTCAAGCAGATTATTTTAGAAAAGTAGAGAAAGGACATCTGACCAATCTGGAGTATGAGGGAAGACTTCCTGGAGGACCTGACACCTAAAATAAACGTAGATGGATCTATGCCAAGAAAGACAAAGATTTGTAAGTGATCACTATGCAATTGGGGTCAAAATTGTGGAACTAGATGAGAACTCTAATGAAAATTAATAGGATAAGAATGATCTTGGGCTTAGAATGTGACCCTAGAAAATGTCAACATTTGAGAAATAAACACATCAAAAAAGAGACTATAAGGAAACAGAGGAGAAACAGTCAGAGACAGGAGAACTAAAAGAGCATAGTGCTACTTAAATGTTCATAGAAGCTTTATTTGTAGTAGCCAAAGACTGGAAACAACTCAAACGTACAACAGCAGGTGAATGGCTAAACAAACTGGTACATCCATACAATAAAACACTGATCATCAATCAAAAGGAATGAACTGCTTATATATAAAACAACAAGAATGAGTTGCAAAAACATTATAGTTATTGAAAAAAGCCAGACACAAAGGAGTAAAACTGTATGGTTTCTTTTATAGTAAATATTTTAAAGGACAAATCTGATCTACAGTGACAGAAAGCAGATCAGCAATTTCCTGGAGCTGGATGATGGGAGGGGGGCAGGGGAGGACTGATTGCAAAGGTGCAAGAGAGACCTCTCTGAGATGAAGAAAATGTTCTACATCTTGATTGTAATGGTGACTACAGGAGTATGCATATTTGTCAAACTCAATGAACTATACACTTAAAATGGGAAGTTCACTTCCTCTTGCTTCTACTCCCCTTACCCCCACAGCCACTTCTGCCATTCTGCTCATCATCACAGTGGGGTGCCTGGGTCCCTAGATACCTGCCAGATATTGAAATGTAAAGATAGTCATCAGCCAAAGTAGAATAGAGGGGAAGGTTACTGAATTTGAGGAGGTAAAGAATTACTGAGGTAAAGGTTACTGAATTTGAGGAGGTAAAGAATCTTTGAGGGAAAACATGTCTTATGTGTAATACATGCTTCATAAATGACTACCAGATACATAAAAAGAGAGATAATTATGGATTCTGCAGATGGCCTGAGAATGATGAGAATTCATTCTGGAAAAAAATCCTGGAAAGGGTAGACTTTGAAATAAGAATTACTAAACAAAGAAAAACTATTATGGCCAAGAGAATATGGGTAGCCTTCAGCATACCTTCATTCCTTGAAAACTATGTTGATTTGATTACTCACAAGACATTGGGACTGTAAGCCAGGTGCCATAGCTCTTCCTGTTATAACGTGGTAGGGGAGAATTTTAAGTAAAAAAGGAAGCCATTTTAGTGTTATTATTCAGGCATACTCACTTAAAGTGACTATTAACATATGTATATACTATATATTGAGTGAATCTATATGTCTGATTAATTTACTTCTCACAACATTATAAAATAGGCACTATTATCATTCCTGTTTTACAGAGGAGGAAAAAGAGCCTGAGAGAGGTTAAATAACTTACCCAGAGTCACACAGAGTAAGTAATAGAATTGGGATTCTAAACTAGGATAATAAAGACTCTTTAGCACTTCTCATGTGAACCTGTCTTTAAAGCTCCTTTGTAAATGTTGGATATTTTCTCCTTCCCATATCCAATGAAGTATGGTTACAAACTGTAAAATTCAATAAGAAATAAAAGGTTTAACCTATCCTATAGTCCACCAGATGGTTTCTCTTCCTTGTACCAGGTCCATAACTGAAAACCTAGAGCTAGCAAGTAAACAGATGCATGATACTATTAAAGGCTGACACATTGATATTTAACACATCCAAATCCAATCTATGACAATTATATGGGCTATATATATTAGTTTTATAATTGAAAAATAAATTTAAAAATTAATAAATAAAATGGAAGGACAAATTCTTTGAAAACCACAAACTACCCAAAGGTGAAAATAGACAATCTGAATAGTCCTATACCTTTAAAAAATTTAAACTCATAATTAGAAGATCCTTCAAAAAGAAATTTCAAGGCCCAGATAGTTTCACTGAAGAATTCTACTAAACATTTAAATAAACATTGACACCAATTGTACAAAGTCTCTTCAAGAAAACAGATGAGACAGGAACACTTCTCAACTCTCTCTACAAGACCAGTGTTGTTACCCTGATACCAAAACCACACAAAGATGGCACAGGAGAAGAAAACTACAGAGCAATATTTCCCATGAACTTAGATGCAAAATTCCTTCAACAAAATACTAGCAAACTGAATGCTGCATCATGTAAAAAGGATGATACACCATAACCAAGTGGAATTTATTCCGGTTTTGCAAGGATAGGTCAACTTCAGAAAATCAATTAATGTAATGCATCATATCAATAGAATATAAAGCAAAAACTACATGATCATTTCAATAGATTCAGAAAAAAACTTTTATCAAAATCCAATACCCTTTCATGATAAAAAGTCCTCATCAAACTAGGAATAGAGGGGAACTTCCTCAACCTGATAGAGTATTTACCAAAACCCTATAGGCAACAACATCATACTTAATAGTCAAATACTGGCTGCTTTTCCTCTGAGATCAGAATCAAGACAAGGATGTCCTTATTATTCATCAGACTATTGAAAGCTTTAGCCCTTGCAATAAAGCAAGAAAATGAAATAAAAAGTACACAGATCAGAGCTGAACATGGTGGCACGTGCATGTAACTCCAACTACTTGTGAGACTGGGGCAGGAGGATCCCTTAAGCCAGGAGCTCATGCCCAGCCTGGGCAACAAAGTGAGAGACCCTACGTCATCAAAAAATATAGAAATTGGAAAGGAATAAATAAACCTTTCCCTATTTGACGATGACAAGAAAATCCTAAGGAATCTAAACACACACATATGCACACACACACACACACACACACACACCCCTTCTGAAAACCAAAAAGCGAGTTCAGCTATATCACAGTATAAAATATCAACCCAGCAAACAGCTCATTTGAAGAACTATGTAGTAACAATAAACATGTTAAAACTAAAATTAAAACATAACACCATTTATAATCAATCCAAATAAAATAGCATACTTAGGTATAAACTTAAGAAACTACATATGATCTGTATGCTACAAATTGCAAAATGCTGATGAAATAAATTAAATATCTAAAGAAATAAAGAGGCATACTATATTCATCTATTGGAAGACTCAACACCATTGTCAATTCTCCCAAAATTGACCAATAGGATTTTAATATAATCCCTCTCCACATCTCAGCAAGGATTTTGTAGATATAAACAAGGTTTTTCTTAAATTTATATAAAAATTCACAGGCCCTAGAATAGCTAAAACAGTATTAAAAAAGAAGAATCAAGTGGGATATTAAGGCCTATTATATATCAATAGTATTAAAAACAGTGTGATATTGGCAGAGAAATTGACACATAGACTGAATAGAATAGAGGACCCAGAAATAGACCCACACAAATATGCCCAACTGATTTTTGAAAAAGAGACAAAAGAAATTTAACGGAGGAAAGATATAGCCTTTTCAACAAATGTTTCTGGAGTAACTGGACAAGAAAAAGAAGAATGAAAAGAGAGGAGGAAGGAAGAGGCAGGTGAAGGAGTAAATAGAGAGGACAAGGTGAATGGAGTAGGAAAAGAGAGGAGAATCAGAGGGGAGTAATAGGAGGAACAAGGAGGAGGAAGGAGAAGGGAGAAGAAGGAGCAGAAGAAGATTCCCCTAAACCTGATATCTTATATAGAAATGAACAAATTAACTTAAAATAGATCACGAGCTTAAATGTAAAGCATAAAACTATATAGGAAATAAATAGGAGAAACTGTCATTATTTACAATTAGGCAAAGAGTTCTTATGTTGACACCAAAAACAAAAACAATATTCATAAAAAAATTATAAACTGGACTTTAACTTAAAACTCTCACTGTGTGAAAGATCCTCTTTATAGAATGCAAAGACATTGTTCAGAGTGGGAGAAACATGTACATATCCAACAACAGGATTCGTATCTAGAATATATAAATAACTTAAAAAATTCAACAATAAGAAAACAATGTAATTTGAAAATGGGCTAAAGACATGCATCGACAGTTCACCAAAGAGGATACACAGATGGCAAATAAACACAGAACAAGATGTTCAACGTCAATAGCCATTAGGGAAATGCAAATGAAAACCACAATGGGAAATCATTACACATCTATCAGAATAGCTAAAATTAAAAATAATGAAAACAACAAGTGCTAACTAGGATGCAGATAAACTGGATCAGTGATACATTGTTGGTGGGAAAGTAAAATGGTACAGCCACTCTGGAAAATAATTTGGCAATTTCTTATAAAACTACATATGCGGCTGGGTGCTGTGGCTCACGCCTGTAATCCCAGCACTTTGAGAGGCCAAGGTGGGCGGATCAACAATTGGATGATCTTTATGGAATTGTGTTGAGTGTAAAATCCAATGCTGAAAGGTTACCCCACTATATGATTTAATTTACATAGTATTTTCAAATTGATGAAATTATAGAAATGGTGAACAGATTTTTGGTTGTCAGAGGTTAAGGACATAGAATATGTAGGGATATTGGCATGGCTATAAAAGGCCAACGTGAGGGATCCTCATGGTAAAGAAAGTATTCCATATCTTGACTGTGGTTATAGATGCATAAACCTAAAGATATGATAAGTTGTGTTGGATCAAGTATACACACATACACAAATAAGTAGAAATAAAACTGGAAAATCTGAGTAATCGTGTCTTGTGAATGGCATCATATCAGTATATTGGTTAAGATATTGTAATATCGTTTTATAGGATTTCACCATTGAAGGGTACTGGGTATAGGCTAACACAGGATCTCCCTGGATTGTTTCTTACCAGTGGATGTGAATCTCCAATTATCTGAAAATTAAAAGCTTAATTAAAAAAAAATTTATAAACAATAAAATATTTATTTTTTAACTCTTATTTTAGGTTCAAGGGCACATGTGCAAGTTTGTTATGTAGGTAAATTGTGAGTCACAGGGGTCTGGTATACAGATAATTTTATCACCTAGGTTATAGGCACAGTACTCAATAGGTAGTATTTTGATCCTAACCTTCCTCCCACCCTCCACCCTCAAGTAGGCCTTGGTTGCTGTTTTTCCCTTCCTTGTGTCCATATAAACTCAATGATTAGCTTCCACTTACAAGTGAGAACATGCGGTATTTGGTTTTCTATTCCTGCATTAGTTTGCTTAGGATAATGGCCTCCAGCCCTACCTATGTTGCAGCAAAGAACATGATCTCATTCTTTTTTCTGGCTATATAGTATGCCATGGTGTATGTGTACCACATTTTTTTTTTAATTCAGTCCACCACTGATGGGCATTTAGGTTGATTCCACGTCTTTGCTATGATAAATAGCGCTGTAATGAACATTTGCATGCATGTGTCTTTATGGTAGAACGATTTATATTCCTTTGGGTATATATCCAATAATGGGATTGTTGGGTCGAATGGTAATTCTTTTTTAAGTTCTTTGAGAAATCACCAAACTGCTTTCCACAATGGCTTAACTCATTCACATTCCCACAAGCAGTGCACAAGCATCCCCTTTTCTCCACAATCTTGCCAGCGTCTGTCATATTGTGAATTTTTAATAATAGTCTTTCTGACTGGTGTGAGATGGTATATCATTGTGCTTTTGATTTGCATTTCTCTAATAATTAGTGAGGTTGTGAATTTAGAAAATACAATATTTTAAAAGCTCATTTGAAGGAGCTGCCATTTTATATTCAACAACCTTATTTTTTCGGTTTAAAATCTTCCAACACATTCTTGAAATCATAGTTTTACTACAGGTAATTTAAGACATCAATAATAAAAGCTAAGATTTATTGTTATTATGACCAAAACATTGTTAAGCACTTTATGGATACCATGTTATTGAATTGAATTCTTACATCTTACTTAACGTCAATGAGATTGATATTATTACTATCATATTTTACAGATAAGATAACAGTCTACAGATTTAGTGGCTGAGATATATTTGAACCCAAGTCTGTATGATTCCAAGGCTTAAACACTTCAAGTACTGTATATAGCCAGTATACTGAAGTACATCCCAACACAGAATGAGGGTAAGTTTGATATTATGGCCTTCTGAGACCTGATATCAAAGAAAGTTGGAGTCACCTAAAGCATAATATAATCTTACTGTAATTACCCTTGGGAATAAATAAATACAGTAAGCAGCAATTCACTGGGACGTCTCTAGTAATTATCTCCTATTGCAACGCCTATTCTAAGACATTCCTGCAAAGAAACACACCATCTCTTATTGCCATGTCACAATTTATGAGAATCCAGTCCACAGCTATGAAAACAAGTACTTTGAAAGAGCATGTGACTTTAAGACTGCTGACTTGAGAGACACAAAAGGTAATCTTAAGTAAACACTAAGAGGAAGAGCAGTCTCAAATATTGAACTCTCTCAGGTCCTGATTCTGACCTGTATAAAAAGGATACAGCCCTCCAAATCCAGTCACTCTCAGTTGCCTCAGTATAAGAGGTACAGATGGTCTCTCAGGTATGATCCAGTGTTATTAACAGTTTCTCTATTAATAAATTGGTCTTGTTAAAAGGCACGTAGCTAGGTCTGTTTGTGGATGAGGGTCAGAAGTCAGGGAGTACTTCTGTTACTTCTCTTTGATCAGGCTGGAGGATGTTTTCTGCAGTGGCAGTTATCTGGGGAAGCTCACTAGGCTTGACAATCTGATTTGATTTGAATAATTTATTAATAATTTGGGAAAACCTTAATTAAATTTATGTATAAATCTAAAGTTAGAGCAGCTACAGGGACCCAGATGGAATATAAGTACAAGTGGAAACACTTCAAAATATTCTGAGCCTGAATTTCCCCAGCCCCACTTTCCCTCTAATATGTGCACTTATGTGCTCTCTCTCTCTCTTCTCGTCTTCTCACTCTGTTTACCCATTTATTTCTGTCTCTCTGACTATCTCTGTATCTTTTTCTCTTGACACACACACACACACACACACACACACACACACAAAACCATGGCTACCGCTACTACCATTACCACTACTGATCAGAGTTTGGCAAGTGGGAATAACCCTCTTGGGAGAAGAAGAGTCGCCCACCACCATTCCCCTAGAAACTAACTCAGAGAGCTATTCATGCTCTCATACTCAACTACTCGCTCTTGCTTTCTGGACTCATGTTCCTTTTTTTCTTCTTAATCCAGAAATCATAAACTTTCAGGATTAGAAAGTACCTTAGAGATCTGACTCTGTCAGTTTATAGAAGAGGAAACCAAGAGAGCAGGGTCATGAGGGACTTGCCCATGGGCACAGAGTTAGTTAGTGGCAGAGTCGGGCCTAGAATCCAGGTGGCAAGGTATAAATATGAGGAGTAAGAAAGAAAAGAACACACAGGGGCTTTTCTCCTGATGTACTTCATTCAAAAGTCTTTTGCTGGCTCCTACAATGATCATGCTTCTGCCCCTGCCCCATTATTTTCTCTGTCCCCAAGATCTGTGGTGGTTTACTAGAATTCAGTATGCATAACTAGGAATTGACTGTGTTGGTGGTGGCAGTGGTACTAGCGGTTTGAAATTGTTGATGCTGCCTTTTAAATCACTAGGTCCTCAAATCTATTTCTTTCTGATGTTTCAAAATAGAATCCAAACCCACGGATCCCAGGCTAATAAAGTAAGGTTGAATTTCCTTAACTGGTTCCTTCCAGCCTATGTGTTCGTGCAAATCTGAGAGCTTTCAATTTTAAATAAGGCCTCTAGGACAAGTTAGCAATGTATGTGTCCACCTCTGCAATTCCTTTCTGTTAAACTACCAAGACCCAATGAGAACTTAAATGCCAATTCAAGTATGCTGATCCATGCTGTATTATGTGCTTGTCCTAATCAACGTAAACATACACCATCATCTTGCTTTTCTTGGGGTGACTTGATACAAGTGACTTGATACTTGGGATGACAGATATATTTATCATGCCTTTTCCTTTCTCTTTCTCTCCATTGCAAATCTGAGAAATAACTGTCTGATTGTAAGCAAATAGATCAATTAAGAAGTTCAATCTGAATGCAAACTTTGGTTCTTCATCCAATCTCTTCTTTTCACCAAAGAAAGCTATTAGAATGTGCCTTTTTAGGATCAGTTCCCCAGAATGCACACTACTCAGTAAGGTAGGTCATAATAACAAGAGCAGTTATCACAAAGAGTACTTACCATGTGCCTGACACTGTGTTAAACCTGGATTAACTCAGTTAATTTCAATAAAGAAGACTCTACTATTAAAACCTCTATGGAAATGGGGACATTGAGACCCCCCAAAATTAAGAACTTTACCTAAGGCCACATAATTAATAAGTGGAAGTATCAAGATTTGAACCCAGGTTTGTCAGCTTCTAAAATAGTAATCTATACTTTTAAGCAGCATGCTACGCTACTTTAAAGTCTTGGTGGACTTTTGTGAATGGCGACAGCATCAAAGAAATACAGTTAATGGAGCCTTACCACTTAAAGCCGTAAAAGCTCTTTCCTCTATGCCCAATTTACTACCAAAAAGTAGGCCTAAGGGAAATTCCAGCTTAATACATATTGAAAAATCATAATAAAAACTAGTTTTAATTTTAGAATATCTATAAATAAAAATGAAGCACAGTTAGGTTTTAAAAAATCTTTAAAATGGTTATTATTGCCCAGTTTTCTTAATAATGAGACTGAGTAGTGAGATTAAAGTTATTTAAACCTAAATAAGATTTTTTTCTGCACACATTTCTTACTTGCTGAAGCAGTCGAATTTTATAAGGCAGTAGCTGAAAGCATACTAAAGTAAATGAAAACTATAAATATTAAAATGCAAAACTATTATGGCAAAAGTACAAACTTTTCTCTATGAACCACTTGCCCTTAAAATCTGTACTAACTGAATTTTCCTATTAAATTTTATTTTAAGAAAAAGTCAAATCCCATTCAGTATGAATACAAGTCTTACAGTAACATCCTGTCTCTCACAGTTAATTGCTACTTGTCTCTTTGGATATAATCATTTGCATAACTATGATTCTTTTCAATTACAAAAAAGGAATATATAATCTTGGAGAAGCAAACATCATAAAAATTAAATTTACAGGAAATTAAAGGAATAAATGTTCCATGGTAACAGATCTATTAATATCTACCAAAAGATGAAATTATTTAATCTTAAAGTCTATGTAGTAACAGAAAATCACTTGAGCCTACATTACTCTCCAAATATCATCCAAAATTAAAATTTTAGAACTCATTTTGAAATTACAGTATTGAAAAGAAGATCAGTAGTACCAGCCATAAGATAATGTTTATAATAAGTAAAAGCAGAGGGTAGAAAGCAGAAATAGCAGTGTAATTTTGCCGCAGTAAAGTACAAAGGTAAAATGGAAGCTACAGTCCACTTAAATGAAAGTTGGGCTATGTTAGTACATGACCTCCTTATCTATCTATTATGTTGTCTTTGCCCTCTGCACTTCTGAGACTACAATCCTGCACCCAATGGCCAAAATCTCCCTTGGTCCCCCACTCTCTCCAATGATTGAGACTGGCCCAGATGTTTTGCCAAGTCAGCACTGAGGAGTGCCATGACTGTGTGACTGCTGCCAGCCTGCTCCTAAGGAAATTCTTGGGGATGCTGCCAGTCATTTGGCTGTGCCCCTGGCGAAACTCACCACCAAGTCACCACACACTGTGCTGCTAAGTCCATTGCTAAACCAGAGTCGGCAGACATTTTTCTCTCTGCATTGTCCATCCAACTCCCACCTGTGACATCACGTGGGTATGATTTTCCTGTGAAGAATCACTTGCTTTAAAGTCACAAATTCTGACTAATTTATATAAATTTGGGTGAACAATAGGGAAAATATGTTGCCTAAAAATTAGCTTGATTATAGTATTTTACAAAGCCTCTTCTTCCCCACAGCCTAAAAGTAGACCGCGATAACAAAACTGTCCAAGCAAAATGAGATGAGTATTGTAGTACTGTAGGCTATGAGGTACATGAAGGCAGAAACTGTGCTAATTTTGCCAATTTTGCTAGAGCCTAGCATTGCAAGTTCTAGATAATTGGAATAAAGCTTCAGAAAAATAAACACATGAAGAAATTATACCTAAACCCTCCAGGTTTTTAAAGCACAGAAACGTTAGAATTGTGTATCTTAACATATGAAGACTTGGAGCATAGTGGTTTAGAGTGCAGGCTTTGAAGTAGAAAAGACTTGAATGGTGTTACAGCAAGTCACTTAAAACTAGTAACCTTAGGGAAACCACTTAAACTCTCTAACCCTTTGTTTTCTACATACAGTGGGAATAACAGGACTATATGCATTACAAGGTTACTGACAGGATTAAGTAAGATACCACATGTAAACTTCTTGGCATAGTGCCTGATACAGAAACTGTTGGCATTATTATTCAATATTATCATTATTACTATTGATTTGTAGTGCCAACATATGATTTAGGATACAGGTGCCAAAGTCATGAAATTCCTTTCAAAAACCGTGCAGACAAGATTAAAATCGCCATTCCTTTTCTACTTTATATAAACTGCCATTCATGGAAACTCATTAAGTCCAATTGCCATTCATTTGTACAGATATATCTTTTGCTTCTGTGATGATGAATATAAGAGCTTTATACATATTCACATGATTATTTTGCGATTATTTGCCCTGTTTGCCATCTTGACCCTGAACATATATGCTTTGGGGAAAACAGCAGAATGTGTTCCTGTAACTCTGAGGAAATGGATTAATCATGAAATATAAACATGTAAAAGATTCAGCTGAGACTCATGTATGTAAATTTCATTGATTTGAAAAGAAAATTGATCTCAAAGCCATGTCTGCATGGGCCACAGAAAATACTCTATTTCTAACAAGAAGATATTATGTGGCCTCTTTTCATCTAGCCATTATTTTTCTTTTCAAACAAAGCTACGCATTGACTATAGCTTCAATTTGTCATTTTAAATGCATCAGTTATTGGGTAAAATCACAAAATATCAGAGATATTAGGAAGAATATTATTCCACAATCTTTTAGTTTTCCTGAGGAGGGATTATATCTCTAGGCCTCTTGCCCCATCACTTACTCCTCTCCACTTGGGTACAGTGAGTTACCTGGTGGATGGGTTTTAGTCATTGGACTAAAATTATATTAGTGTGCAAATAATCTAAATCAGTAAGCATTCTCCTTCTTTCTTTACATCAAACCAGTGTGAGGCAGCAACTCTGGGTAAATTGTATGCTGTGCAGACCCAAATTTACCCTCAGGTGCACAGTTCCAAGATTGTGGGGGAGTGGAGAAAAGTAAGCCACTGCCTGAAGTATAACTTAGTGATAAATGTCGTGATTTGATATTCTGGCCACAATGTTTATTACTTAATTGGTGAATAATATATGGTTTCTTCGTTTCAGCTAGACATCTGGAACCTTCCTTCTTGAAGTGAGACTCAGTCTGATTTCTTCTCCATGTGTAGGACAGAGTATGCAACATTCATATAAGATGCTGAGGGAGGTAGCTAGTGTGATGAAGAGCATGGGCTTTAGAGGAAGACAGAGCCAAATTTTAATCCTGCTCTGAAACTTTCCACCCTTTTGAATTAGGACAAACTCCTCTTGGCTTCAGTTCCTTTATTTGTTAAAATGAGAATAATAATATTAACTCAAAATTTTTACAAACCTAAAAGTGCTTATGAATGTCTGGTACCTGGTCAACTCTCAATAAATGCTGCTTTCATAGGAATATTTATTAATTTTTGTCACCACATCATCATCAAAACATTATTTTAGAATATGCCCTCTGTAGGTTCTCATGCCCCCATCCATGACTCAAGCACATGCATGATACCTGATGCAAACCCAGGTAAGTAGTTCAGCTCTGAAGTGGTGCAGAATCCAGTGCCTGTAGCCAATACGATGTCCCTTCTCCAGAATTTTTTAATGCTCTTTCAGGAAACGGAAAGTAAATGTATTATGGCTCTACATGATTTCAGAGGCCCTTGGCTCCACATGAGTAATGTCTTTAGAGATAAAATTTAGGACAAGGAGAAACACTTTAAAAGTTGGTATCTGTGTCTTACCAAGGATGGCTCTGTCTGACTCCAGAGGCCACACTCTTAAATGCCATATTGCCTTTTCCTGGTGTATTTCCAGAAAGAATAGTTCCTGATTTTTAAAATATGTCATAGGAAAGATTTTTCTGTTTTCAAAGGGTGGTAAGATCTCAGGTCTCCAAAGACTAGTTACATAAGCCTTGCTCTACTGTAATAAGCACATATATTTAAAGTTATGCAAATAGAACAAAATCATATTTCAGATCAAAGGAGTAGCCTCTGAATAACCATCATTAAATGGACAAAAGCAAGAAGTGCCAGAGACACAAAGATACTAACTAATACATGATTAATCAATATACTACACTGTATGAACAGCATTCTATTGGCTGCTGATTTATATAAAATATCTGCCTAAGACTTTTATATGCAAAAAACAAAGAAAGAAGGAAATATTAGAGAATCAAGTAAAGAAGCAAATGCAAATTGTAGTGGCATTCATTTGTTGTACCTCCCTATGGATAGATAAAATAAGAGCTCATATTACAGTCTTTTTTTAAATAAAAAAAGAAGTCGTACAGCATTACTGGGGTCATTACACCATCTAGACTGTAACCAAAACTATATTTTCAGGTCTAAAACAGTGATTATGAGCCATTAATAAAATATTAGATGACAGGATAGCATGCTTTATGAGGTGGGAAAACAGTGTATCACTGTTGTAAACTGGGAATAGCAGAAGCAGCAAATGTCAAAAAGAAGATAGCCAACAATAGAGATAAGGACAAATCTGCTTGGCACTGTGGTTAGGGATGCAACAATAGTTGTACTTTCTGCACCTCATCAATATCACCATAGCTGTGAGAAGCAGGTAAATGCATAGTAGGGCCTAAACACAATGCCTCAGAAAACTTGGCATCTCTATGGGCACAATGAGCTAAATTAGAATAAGGAATACACTTTAACCAATATCTTCTGCACAGGCAACACAACAAAAAAAGGTGCATTATAGAAATCGCCAAACAATATCTCTTTAATGAAAGTCAAGGGGCAGAACTATGAAAAGGTTCTGAGGAGAAAGGAAAAGCAACTAAAAAAGCACATAAAATAATTATGGACCTGAATAATATTCATAAGAAGAGCCAGCATTTATTATTTCCTAGGTGTTAAACACACCATTAAATGTTTTATTACAAAATATTTTTGATGCAGCAATCCTGAAAGTGAAATCATATTAATATTATTATACACATTTTACAGAAGAAGAAACTGAATTTTAGTAAAGTAACTTACACCTAGCTCTGTCTGACTCTAGAGTTTACAACCTTAAATATTATGTAGTCTCTTCTCAGTGTCTTCCCCAGGAGTAATGTTTGATTTTTAAAATAGATTTTGAATCATTAAAACTCAGAATATTTAAATTAGAAGACCCAGGCCATATCCTGTGAGAGTGGTTCTTCTAAGGCCTCTTATTTTTGTCTCAGTGCTTATTAAGAAGGTGAAAGATTTTTATTAGGCAATATATCTGACCTAACTGTGTGACTTTTCAGAAGGATGACTTTGACATTTCAAAGTGAGATGGAGCATTAGAAGGCTACATATATTTGGTATAAAAAAAAGAAAGCAATTTATGATGCTGCAAAAGAACAGAATTTTTTCCCAGCAAAAAAAAAGCCTCCTTCTCTGAAAATCACCTGAATAGATTATATATTTGGAATGCTGAGAAAAATGAACAGATGTGACAATAGTTGCTAACTCTAAATTTTGTAAGCACCTCTCAATAAATAATCTACACAATCCCAGCTACATGCAGAGACACCCACACTCACCCACACACACACAGGGAGGGAGACACACACACACAATTTAACTTTTAGTCACATAAGGATGGACAGGCAATTCTTCCTGTACTGGTCTAAATCAGAGCTTGGCTGGAAGTGAACCGGGCCAGGGATGACATAGTCTTATTGAAAATACGGAGAGGCCCTCGCAAAAATATTCTGCAATATAATCCTAGGGGAAATAAAGTGCTATTGAAAATAGGCAGTAGTCAAAGACTCAACAAAGCAAACCTTTAACTTCAGTCAGACAAGTCTATAAACAACTGATAGGTGTTAGGATTTGAAAACTGCACTTAAGACAAAGACTCCAACCTCAGGAAGGATTCTAAGAGAACAAGCTGGGGTGTTGTTCCCCAGGATCCCACTTTTAGAGGCTTGAAACATCAATTTAAAACCCAGGCAAGGTTTTTACAGTGGCTTGGGTGAGCAATTTTGAAACTATCTTCTGTATATTCCAGGCTTGAGAAAATAAATAAATATATTGAGGATGATGGGAGCTAAATTTCTCACTATTGGGGGACTTACAAATATAGAAACAGAAGAAACGAAAATATACCCCGTGGAGCTGAATTAAAGAATTGGGAGTATAAGTATGAACTAATATGGGGTAGATTTAGAAATTATATATAATCTGTGTGTGTGTGTGTATGTGTGTGTGTGTGTGTGTATATTTGCTACAGTAAAGGGTCCTGATTCAGGCCCCAAGAGACGGTTCTTGAATCTCACGCAAGAAAGAATTTAGGGCGAGACCGTAGTGCAAAGAAAAAGCAAATTTATTAAGAAAGTAAAGTGATGAAAGAATAGCTACTCCATAGACAGAGTAGGCCATTCCCAAAAGTAAGAGGGGAAAGGTGTACACCCTAGGTACAATGCTTGTATATATATAGGATAGAAATAGATCTTGGGGAGATGTGCTCTGTTACAAGGGTTGGTGATAAAGGATTAATTTTCTTAATTACCATATTTTGCAAGAAACAATATTATTATCTTTAAAGCAAAATTAGGAATGCCCTTGTTTTCCAGATATCGGGATATCAGAACACTCCCAAGTCTGAGCCTGTTTCAGTAAACATCATTAATTTGTTCCCTTAACCATAAACATCTAGAGGTGAGGAATGCCTAATGTTCTGGGAATGCAGCCCAGCAAGTCTCAGCCTCATTTTTCTAGCCCTCACTCAAAATGGAGTCCCTCTGGTTCCAACACTTCTGACATATTCATCCCTCGGCATCCACAGAAGATGGGTTTCAGATATCAAAATCCGCATATGCCCTAGTCTGATATAAAATGGCATAGGGTTTGCATATAACCTATGCACATCACCCCATATACTTTAAATAATCTCCAGATTACGTATAATACCTAATATGATGTAAATACTATGTAAATAGTTGTTATACTGTATTGTTTAGGGAAGAATGAGAAGGAAGAGTCTACATGTTCAGTACAGATGCAACCATCCTTTCTTTTTTAGAATTTTTTTTTAACTGCAGCTGGTTGAATCTACAGATGGGGAAACCATGGCTATGAAGGGCCAACTCTGTGTGTGTGTGTGTGTTTGTGTGTGTGTGTGTGTGTGTGTGGAGAGAGAGAGAAGCATAATATAAATAATTGGTGAATCTGGGTAAAGGATATATGAGAGTTTCTTATACTATGCTTGCAAGTTTTCTGTAAAGATTATTTTCCAACAAAACAAATGTTTAAAACAAACAAAAAATACCTCATGAAAGATCCTTGGGATTCTGTCTTGGGGGTTTGAATAGTTTTCAGCATCAGTGTATGAAGGCATTGAATCTAGAATTTAGGTAGGGGCTGAGACATACAGTCGATAATAAAGAAACCAAGTTTTTGGCAACAGGGTATAAAATAAAGACTACTTAGCAAGGCACAAAGCAAGAACTCAGTTGACAAACCCATAGTGTAAAGTCAAAAAAGAACCAGCAGCATAGTTAATTCAGTGCTGAGCAGGTAATGTTACTAGTATAAGGTTTTGTATAGTCTTCCTGCTTACTGACAGGTTTACCATCTAAGATGCTGAACATATATGTTCAGAAGTGGCCCTGTAAAGCTAAGAAGGCTGCATGGGCCGGGAAACAAGCACATTATTACAGTAGATTGGGGGAAGTACTATCCAGCCGCACAACATAACAGTCTGAATAAGCTAGGACCACTTGGGACATACACCTTTAAGCTTATTTCTGTAACTCTCCAAGAAAGAAAATTTGGAAAATGTAATCATCACAGAGTTTTAAAAATCATCGCACTTTGCCTCTTGCTAACAAAGCATAAGTCAATGTATGGGTAGACAGAAACATTTTATTTTTCTTTTGCTTCATTACCTTTCATGTCCTTCAGAATCAGAAGGTAAAGAAACTATCTATATTTATACTCATGGTTCTTAATCAGAGCTAAACTATGAAATCACCTGGAAGGCTTTATAAAATAATAATGCCTGTGCCTCACTCCTACAGATCATTGGTCTGGGACAGGGACCAAACATGATTTTCTTAATCTCCTCAGATGATCTAATGTGCATCCAAGGCTGAAAACTGCCAGTCTAGACATTGCTTCTCAATATGTTATCTCTGGACCACCTCTATCAGAATCATCTGGAATATTTACGAAAAATGCAAAATCCTGGATCCAAACCCACACTTACTAAATCAGGATTTTGAGGGTGGGACATTTTTAGCAAATTTTCAAGGAATAGATTTGCTCACTGAAAACCACTTTTTTGGATATTTACACAGTTCACTATGAAAAGGCAGGGTTATTTCTCCAGGGCATATATATTTATATATACATATCAATCACATCTCTGTTTCCAGGGTGTTACCTCACTGATCCTATGAAACTGGGTCCTCTTCATAATGTGATATATTATGACAGATTAAATGTCTTGGGAAAGTTGATCCATTATGTAAGGATGATGCAAGGCTTTCATTCTGATCTTCACAGAGAAGTGAGACACTTTAATATTTCTTTGCTTAGAATTCTATTAGAAGTCAAATATTATGGAAGGCTTGGAAAACACTGAAGCACAGTATTTCACCAGCAGGGCTGCTGTCACCTGATAATAATGACAAAGAATTTGTCAACCTTGAGATATACCTTATACTCTCTATCAAAGAACAATTTCACGAAATGATAATGGCTAATTTCCTAACATGCTGGTAGTAAATAATGCAAGTAAGAGAATTACATATGAGCTGATGGGGTCCATGATCTGTGCTGTAAAGGATAAAGAAGTAAGATATAGCGTTCTGAATCCTGCGAGTCAAAAATAAATGATAGAAACAGTGAAGATGATTTTATGGAGAATTAAAAAACTACTTCTTGATTTCAGCATTCAATCCATTAATTGTGCATAAAGGTAGCCATATCATATTGTTCAAGACATTCATTTGTTGTACCTAAAAGCTCATATCAGAGTCCTTAAAAAAAAAAAAAAAGGAGTCCTACAGAATCTCTGAGGTCATTACACCACCTAAATTTTAACAAAAACTACATTTTCAAGTCTGAAACAGCGATTCTGACCAATCAATGAAAGATTAGATGACAGGATAACATACTTTATAAGGTGGGAAAAGAACATATCACATTTTAGGGAACTTCTACAAAATGAAATCAGTTAAATAAGTTCTGGCACTTAGCCAGAGAACTACCGCTACAGGGATATCTACGCTATGCAAAATGTCTTGTCCTCCTTAGTTCTGTGAGTAAAAATTCCACAAACTGTGTGATGAGAACATACTGAGATTAACTGTCCTTCCTATTACCAAGCAATCATTCCCTTTTCTGAATTTGGCTGCGTGAATGTGTCCTAAGAAACCAATTCTTTTAACGCATTAATGTACTAAAGAGTTAAGCATCATATAAAGATATTGACATTCTCCCCATGTATTTGAGATCTGTATAACTGCATCTGGGAATTGTCACAAAGAAAAAAGAACAAGTTTGCAATAATTAGATTTTTATTACTGCAACTTTTTTAATTTTTAAACTTTGTGAGTACATGGTAGGTATATATATTTATGGGGTACATGAGATATTTTGACACAGGTATGCAATGCGTAACAATCACATGAGAGAAAATGGGGTATGCATCCCCTCAAGCATTTATCCTTTGTGTTATAAATATTCCAGTTACACTTTTTTAGACATTTTCAAATGTGCAATTAAATTATTTTGGCTATAGTTGCTCTGTTGTGCTATCAAATACTAGATCTTATTCATTCTTTCTATTTTTTTATACCCATTAACCATCCCCACCTCCCCGCCCGCCACCCCCTCAACTACCCTTCCCAGCCTCTGGTAACCATCCTTCTACTCTGGCTCCGTGTGTTCAATTATTTTAACTTTTGGATCCCACAAATAAGTGAGAACATGTGATGTTTGTCTTTCTGTGCCTGAATATTTCACTCAATATAATGACCTTCAGTTCCATCCACGTTGTTGCAAATGACGGTCTCATTCTTTGTATGGCTGAATAGTATTCCATTGTGTATAAGTACCACATTTTCTTCATCCATTCATCTGTTGATGAACACTTAGGTTGCTTCCAAATCTTAGCTATTGTAAACAGTGCTGCAACCAACACAGGAGTGCATCTGTCTTTTTGATATATTGGAAATAGAACCAGCATACATCCTCAGTATGTCCTTTCTTTTGGAATATAACCAGCAGTAATATTGCTGGATCTTATGGTAGCTCAATATTTAGTTTTCTGAGGAACCTCCAAACTGTTCTCCATAGGGGTTGTACTAATTTACATTCTCACTAACAGTGTACAAGAGTTCCCTTTTCTGCACATCCTTGCCAGCATATGATACTGCCTGATTTTCGGATAAAAGCCATTTTAACTGGGGTGAAATGATATTTCATTGTAGTTTTGATCTGCATTTCTCTGATGATCAATGATGTTGTGCACCTTTTCATATGCCTGTTTGCCACATGTATGTTTTTCAGTAATTTTTTTTCAAATATTTTATCCATTTTTTATTGGATTACTACATTTGTTCCTAAGAATTGTTTGAACTCTTTATGTATTCTGGTCATTAATCCCTTGTGGGATGGATAGTTTGCAAATATTTTTTCCCCATTTTGTGGGTTGTCTCTTCCCTTGGTATCCTTTGCTGTGCAGAAGTTTTTAACTTGATGTGAACCCATTGGTTCATTTTTGCTTTGGTTTCTGGTACTTGTGGGGTATTACTCAAGAAATGTTTGCCCAGGCAAATGTCTTGTAGAGATTCCCCAATGTTTTCATAGTAGTTTCATAGTTTGAAGTCTAGTGAGAAAATTGAAAAAAATAAGCAGTGAGTCAAAATGAGAAGAATGGTTTGCTCCACAGCTTCTATAACACTATTTTAATTAAGTATTGGTCACTCCACAGAACCAAGGCTAGATAATGAATATAGAAAATATACTAAAAACATTCTTAAAACTTGTGTCAAAAATATTTGGAATGTTTTCAAAGAAAGTCCAGAATCTTTAAGTGGCATTTCCATTAATAATTTAGGCACAGGCACTGTTTATGATTATTACTAGATGCTACCAGTTTGCTTTAATCAGAAATCATCCAGTTTGGGGTATTGCCCTAAAATCAGAAGATAGCCTTCATTTTCATTAATTTGTCAAGTAATGTTTAAGCATCTGCTATTTGACTGGTATTTGGTAATCACTGGCATCACAGTCATGAACAAAGCAGAAGAGAAGTTAAGAGGCATCTGAGAAACATAACCTGGATGTTCAAAGGCTCATTCCAGTTAAAGAAACCTGGCTACCATATTCATTTGATTCCTAAGAGCATTAAGAGAGTAAAGAAATCAGCTGAAACAAGGAAAATACCAGATAGTTTTTAGAGTTAAAAGGTAGTTTCATGTGATGTTGATTTTTTTTAAAGTCACTAGCTGTACCTAGAATACTGTGCCCTATAATGTGATTTATGTACATTTTGCATTATGTTTTGTTTACCACTTAATGAAATTGTATATTAACAATTATTTCATATATGAGGCATTAAACTCTTCATTTGTATACATTAGATCCATAGGTCCTGTCTAGAAATATCTACTTGAATGTGGAAGCTAATCATTCACTAGCTGCAAACTTCTGCTAGGTCAACTCTACTTCAGTGACACCAGCATTACATGAGACCACTTTATTAAAGCTGGGACAAGGAACATTGAGAAGGAAAAGATACTGACTTAGAATACTGATAGAGCCAGGGTGAAATTAGCAAATGAAATTTGATATGATGAGGATCCAGACAGAAAAATTTGGGCTGGAAATGATAACCGTGGATGATAAACAAAGATGTCCAGAAACACGATTTCTATAAGAAACCTTCTTATGTTTACACTGTAATATAATATATACCTGTGATTTATCACTTGTTCAGAGGTCCTTTGCACTACTTAAATAAATCCCTAGAACCTATAAATGTTGCCTTACATGGAAAAAGGGTTTTTGCAAATGTGATTAAGTTAAAGATCTTAAGAAGAAGAGAGTATCCCAGATTATCTGAATGGGTTCTAAATACAATCACATGTGTATTCCATAAGAAAGAGACAGAGGAGATAACAAACCCACACACAGGAGAGAGTAACATGAAGACAGAGGCAGAGATTGGAGTGATATAGCCACAAACCAAGGAATGCCAGCAGCCACCAGAAGCTAGAAGGGGCAAGGAACATACACCCCCTCCAGATCCTGTAGAAAGAGTGTGGCCCTCACCTGCTCACACCTTACTTTTGGCCCAGTGATACTGAGTTTGGACTTTTGGTCTCCAGAACTATGAGAGAATAAATTCCCTTTATTTTAAGCTGTGAAGTTTGTGATAATTTGTTACAACAGCACAGGAAACTTTATACAAAAACTTTACATGATCAGCAGCTGGTTTGAGTGCTAAGTCACTACTGAGAGACACAAACAAAAAGGAGCCAAAGCCGAGTCCCTAAAGTCATAACTCTAAAACAGCACCTCCTTAAATCTCTGGTGGTGGTAACAGAAGAAACCAGGATGCCATGAACTTTTGTTATAGTTCCCAAGAGTTTTAAAAATTTTCATAAAAGCATCCTAAATACTTTAATAAAATCTCTCAGTTGTGGCTATTAAAATAACATTTTTTGTGACAGTTTTGCAAGAAAAAAATGGGTTACAGCTTTTAATAATTTAATGGTAGACACAAAGTAAAGCAGAAAATCAAGGGGTAACCTAAGTTGATTGAGAGAAACATAAAGTATTTAGACCCAACATTGGTTAAAGATGTTACTCTGGAACTCATACCAGGGCACCAATAGCCATGGCCCCAAGGGTGATATAATTAGAAATAAGAGACAGTTTGTTTGTCTGGGGTTAGAACCTTGAATTATTTTATTGACAATGACACCTAAAACCCAAGTAAAAGTTGTAAACATTTACAAAGGCTTATATGAGTTATGTCTATCTCCACAGTACACAATTCCTTCCAAATTCATCAGCCTCATCAAACACTGACCCACGCATATTAGAATTCTACAATCAACCTTGAGCAGCTGATTATAATTTTATACCCTTTTTCGGATTCTTGGTATCTTGTGATGCAGTACCCACCTATTAGAAACGGACAAGCTGCTAGATCAGTGGTGTTCAACATAGGTTGTATATGGGAATCACTGGGTGAAGTCTTACAAGCACTATGTCTCAGACCGAGCCTTAGAGATTCTAGTTTATGGTGTATTCTGGACATCAGGATTTTTTTAAATCACTTTAGATGTTTCTGAAGTGCAGATAAGGTTGGAAACCATCTGGGCACCAAAGATATTGCTTAATCCAGAGATTCTCAAATTGTAATGTGCATATGAATCACCTGAGGAAAACTGTGAAAATATAGATTCTGATTCATTATATGGGAAATTAGGTTCTGCATTTTTCACATGCCCCCAGATGATGATGATGCTGGTTGTTGAGTGCTACACTTTGGGTAGCAAGAGCCAAGATCATCACTTTTCCATTTATAGAAAGTGATAATATTAGTAAAGCGCAGTGAAGTCTGTATGTAAGACTGCTCTTAACAAGGAACAGGGGCTCCGGTTGTTCTGCGGACTTCAATGGCTCTGGCTGCCTCAGGCACTACCCACTTATCCCACGACCAGGATCAAGGGAAATGATGTCCTGGCTCATCTGTGACCCATTTTCCTGAACATCACTGGCACATTAGTTGCATATCTTTGCCTCAGACCCACAATTTCATTACCAATATCCAATACCCATAGATAAGACAAATACCAGAATTACATACATAGAAGAATATATACACTATGTGTGCATTGCCAAAAGGGATGCAGGTTATCATCACGTAGCTCTGTCCATAAGTAAGGATATTTACGCTACTCAAGAGCTAAAGAACCATAGTCAGTGTAAACAAACACAAGAGGAAAAGATCAAAGGAAATTTGAAAAAGTTGCTGAATTCAAACAATTGCCCCTTAAGCTGGCTTCCCAGTACTGTTGAAACCAGTTTGTGATCTCCATTTATAAACCTACCTTATTTAAAAATACCCAGCTATTTAGAGACCGGCACAAAAGAGCTAACAGGAAAGAAAAAACTTTAGCAACTCCACATCTTTGAAAGGTTCACCAATATGTGTATACTCTGGAGCTAGAAGAGAGATGTAAATGGTTATACTATTGTTTGCAGCATGTACACAGTGGAATTTATTTTATTACTTGCTAACTCTCACAGCTTAAAATGTGGTTCAACATGTTGGAGAAGGAAAAATGTTTTACTACATAGTTAATAAGTTTTTCCAACTAATTGCCTATAAATATTTTGCTTACTTTATTTTTCTGAAAGGGAAAATTAAATTACTGCTGCCACCAACAGGGTATTTTAATTTTCATTTGAACAAGATACAGGTGAAATGCTACGGATAAAGTTTAAAATAAATAGTGACTCATTCTAGGAGTTACTGGGCATTCCCCAAATGCTATGCTTGTAAAATGGCTTGGATAGAAAGAAAGCCATATAGAGATATTGTATCTTTTGTGCAGACCCAGTTTCAATGTCACGAAATTAATCTGACACAAGTAGAAGATATGTGTCTCCAAATTCCCATGGGCCACTTTTATCAATAATTAAATCATATAATTTTGTCTCCTTGTTTATATTCACTGTGTCTCACCGTGAGTAAAATCATAGAATTAGTATGCTCAAAATGGAAAAGAATCTTAAAGAACTCAGCTCCCATATTATATATATATATATGGAAACAAATTCAAAGATCTCAAGTAGTTGGCCCGAGATTATAGAACTCAATAATAACATAACCAAGACTAAAATCAAGTTCTCTTGATTTCTTGTTCACTGCTCTCTATATCACGAATTAATATATGTCAGTTAAGTTTAAGAAGATAATTATAGAGATTGATGAGATGGTAAAATAGACATGCTGTGTGTCAAAGCTATTCCTTGGACAGTACCATTAGAATGTTGCCTTTGTTCTTCAGGCATCACCCAAAAGGCAGCTAAGCCTAGTACTACATTATTTGTAGTGTATTTTTATACTACATTATTTGTAGTGTATTTTTATACTACAAATATGGATATTTGCAAAGTATTTCACAGGGATTTTTAAATCCCTATGTGAGCCACTGTAGGTAACTTTTTAGGCATGAGACTATCTTCTTGAATCATCTATAAACTTGAAAAGCCTTAAGAGGGGTAACTGATGAATGAGTAGAAATGGATATTGACTTAAGTTTTAATGAAAAAATTTCCCCATTTTAGTTGATGAATAATGTGGTAATATTTCTCTTTTTCTGATTTCTCTGCCTATCAGCCCATTTCTACAATGGTCACCATTGAATGAGTCAACATCATTTGGTTGACAGTTTCTAAGAGTATCAAATTGTGTTGCTCACATCTTGTCACATAGAAGAAAAATGTTGTCTCTATTATTATCATTTAAAAAAATGAGTTTCAATCCTTCAGAAATTTAAGTACGTTTATGAAATTATTTGATTTCTTATAGCACTCCCTCAAATATATTCTATAATATATGTTTAATTTTACAGAATTTGGAAGACTGTATTTGTTTATAAACTGCAGTATTGTAAAGTTATTCTTTAAAATTATCTCCTTAAACATTAAATATCCCTTCAACATTAGAATGATTTCACCTTTTACATAAGGAAGCCTGAGAATATCAGTGATCAATGGCATGATGTTTTTGAACCAAATGTATCCTTATTGTATGTTATTTACCTGTGAAAATATGTAAAATTTCTATACGAGTCAAAGTTCAAATTATAATTTCATAGTGACCAGAATTCCAGTATCAACATTTATTTGAATCTTCTGAGTATTTTATCTACAGGAGACTGTATTTTTTCATATATTTTTCTAAATAGTAAGGCTAAATTTGGAATTTGTTCTTTTGGATTTTTTTATTTCAATAGATTTAGGGGTACAACTGGTGTTTTGTTATAAGGATGAATTGCATAGTGGTGAATTCTGGGCTTTTTGGGTACCTATCACCCTAATAGTGTACATTGCACTCAATAGGTAATTTTTTTTTTTTTTTTTTTTTTTTTTTTTTGAGACGGAGTCTTGCTCTGTCGCCCAGGCTGGAGTGCAGTGGAGCGATCTCGGTTCACTGCAAGCTCCGCCTCCTGGGTTCACGCCATTCTCATGCCTCAGCCTCCTGAGTAGCTGGGACTACAGGTGCCTGCCACCATGCCCGGCTAATCTTTTTATGTTTTTAGTAGAGACGGGGTTTCACCATGTTAGCCAGGATGGTCTGGATCTCCTGACCTCGTGAACCGCCCGCCTTGGCCTCCCAAAGTGCTGGGATTACAGGCGTGAGCCACTGCTCCCGGCCCAATAGGTAATTTTTATCATAGAAAATTTTATGCTGAAATAGCTACTTTAACAATTTCATTGGAACATATTTTATCTACCAGAAACTGCATATATGTAAATGTGTGCGATTTGATGAGTTTTGATAGATGTCCACTCTTGTTTTCACCACCCCATAGACAAGATATTGGACATTCTCAACACCCTTCAGGGTTTCTTCATGCCTCTTTGTCCCAGTGGGATGTTTCAGAATAAAGCTCTCATTAACATTTGTGTACAATTATTGGTTTGGGTATGTGCTTCAATTCCTTTTGGGTAACTATTTCAGAGTGGAAGTGTCATGTCATATTTTAAGTACATGTTTAACTTTTTAAGAAGCTACCAAACTGTTTCTCAAAGTGATTGTAGCATTTTTACATTTCCCTCAGCAGTGTATAATAGTTTTACTTTCTCCTTGTTTTGATACATATATAGAATGTATAATGGTCAAATCAGTATATTTAGCATTTCCATCATCTAAAACATTCATTGTTTCTTTATGGCAAGAATATTTAAAATCCTGTCTTCAAGCTATTTTGAAATATATCAATAGATTATTTTTGAGTAGTGATTGTAAAGCAACTATAAAATTTATTCCTCACTCAAATTTTTCATCCTACTCTCTGGCATAGTCTTAAGGTCTCTGGGTAGGTTCCCTACCCAGGTTCTGAATGATTAAAAAATAAAACAAAGGAGAGGGAGGTAGAGAACCAAAAATATCACCTTTATTATTGATGAAGTATAAGCTGAAGGGCGTACCTTTATTTCTGTTAATCAGGTGAACTTGTTAAAACCAAATTCTGGAATCGGACACTATAACTCACTGATTCACAGAAGCACTGAACCAAGACAGGCCTCCTTCCCTGTTGGGGGCAGAGAACAATATGTCTCCCTATAGGCAGCCCTATTCTCAAAATGGACAAAAATCGAACTGAGCCAAGCCTGCCAGTTGTTTATCAATCACGTAACTAATTCCAACTCTCCTGGGACAGAGTGATTAAAAGAGTGTAGAGCTTCCAGGGATGTGTTGGAAACATTCTCTCCTCATGGAATCTATAGAAGTTTAGAAAATGTATCATTCCCTTTTAACATAAACTATGTAAAATTTGACCCAAGCCTTATTAACAGTTATTTGTCTCCCTCTACACTTCACACTGTCATCACTTTCTTCTGCTCTTTTACCACTTCCCCTGTTGATATGGTTTGGCTGTGTCCCCACTCACATCTCAACTTGAATTATATCTCCCAGAATTCCCAGGTGTTGTGAGAGGGACCCAGGGGCAGGTTATTGAATCATGGGGGCCAGTCTTTCTGTGCTATTCTCATGATAGTGAATAAGTCTCATGAGATCTGATGGGTTTATCAGGGGTTTCTGTTTTTGCTCTCTCCTCATTCTCTCTTGCTGCCATCATGTAAGAAGTGCCTTTAACCCTCTGCCATTATTCTGAGGCCTCCCCAGACATGTGCAACTGTAAGTCCAATTAAATCTCTTTATCTTCCCAGTGTCAGGTATGTCTTTATCAGCAGTGTGAATATGGACTAATACACCCATGTTCCCTAGCCATTTACCCTAAGGCAAATAGGGATCGGCCTTTTTCTGGTTCAGGTGTATAACATGATGGATGGTACTTAATGGAGTTCTTGAATAGCCGAATTGATGGAGGCCGGCTCCCCATTCTTTAACAAAAACAGTCATAGAATTGAATGGAGAAGTTCATGGTACCAACACATATTCATGGTAAGAAATATATTTTAGTGAGGGACAGAAAGAGGTACATCCAGCAGGAGCCAGAACACATGAGTAAGTCCTGATAGTAGTACTGATATTCTATAATTCTGAGAGGTGAAGCTAGCTGGACTTCTGGGCCAGGTGGGGACTTGGAGAACTTTTCTGTCTTACAACAGGATTATAAAATGCACCAATCAGCACTCTGTAGGTAGGATTGTAAAATACACCAATCAGCGCTCTGTGGCTAGCTAGAGGTTTGTAAAATGCGCAAAGACGTGCTCTGTAAAAACGCACCAATCAGCACTCTGTGGGTAGCTAGAGGTTTGTAAAATGAACAAATCAGCACTCTGTAAAATGGGCCAATCAGCACTCTGTAAAATGGACCAATTGGCAGGATGTGGGTGGGGACAAATAAGGGAATAAAAGCTGGCCACCCCAGCCAGCAGTGGCAACCTGCTCGGGTTCCCTTCCATGCTGTGGAAGCTTTGTTCTTTCACTCTTCACAATAAATCTTGCTGCTGCTCACTCTTTGGGTCTGTGCCATCTTTAAGAGCTGTAACACTCACTGCAAAGGTCCGCGACTCCATTCTTGAAGTCAGTGAGACCGTCAACCCACCGGAAGGAACCAACTCCAGACACAATTCTAGCATTTTCTACACATGTAAAATAATATCTTGACTTTGTCCTAGTCACTGTTTGTCTCCCATGAAATTAGTTACACCATGTGGCCAATAAAAATCGGAGATTCTCCCAGACAAGAACAGCTACACCATCAACAAACCAACTTTGCCTAAAAGACATATTATTTACATGGGTAAAAATAATTCTCATTTTGTATATATAAATAAAAGGAATATAATAAATTGACTATAAGTATCTCCATTGGGTTCATAAACATGCTACTTCAGAGGTAAAATTTTTATTTTATTTTTAAAGAGAGAGTCTTTCCATGTTGCCTAGCCTGGTCTTGAACTACTGGCTTCAAGCAATCCTCCCACCTCAGCCTCCCAAGAAGCTAGGATTACATACACAAGGCTCCATGCCAAGCTAAAAATCTTATTTTTGACAACTGTCATTACTAAGAAAGCGTCTATGTTCCAAAAGCTTTGCACTTTCAGAAGCTGGTTCATAGTATTGGTGCTTTATTGATGCGAGTAAAATGTCTAATTTAAGATAAAGATGCAGGGAGATAAAAAACAAAACAGTAGTTCAACTTTTCACAGCTCTATTCTTCTGTCATAAGGCAGCAAACATCTGTCAATAGCCCTTCTGTGCCAAAGGACATTTGAGAAATATTACTTTATATACCGTGGTTTTATGGTAATTTGCCATGTTATCCTTTCTTTATCTGAGAAAGTAGATGGACTTGATAAAATGTCAGTAAAGGGAGCTTGGTACATAGGCTATTTCACCCACAATTGATAATTTAATGTTATAACCATGAAAGCAATAAATGTAACATGGTATTCAAAATCTTAATAACTTGTTCTAGGTTCTGAGAACATTTGCCTACTTTCTACTTTGTAATATTCTCTAGAGACAATAGGAAGCCCACAGTTCTGTACACCAAGTGAGAAAGAGGATGCTATTAGTACCTAATATCACTGTCAATTCACTCAAGCAAAAAATAATAAAATAAAATAAAATAAAATAAAAAGGAGAGCAGATGACCTTACTCTCTGCAAAGCAGTGCTACGTTGTGTCCACAGATGATATTCCAACCTAAAATGAGAGGGTGGAGTATAGTGGAGATATCTTCAGTGTTTGAACTTGTGAAGTAATTCAAATAAAGATAGATTACTAGGAGAAAACTGAGAAATTCGAACAGACATTACCTGATTAATATTTATTATTATCTTGAGTAGAAAGCTCAAGTGCCTTCTTTGAAAAAAATCATTTGACTTATATCTGTTTCTTGGAGTTTTAAATCTTTCACCTTCTGCCTTATAAATAAAAGAGTCAGTTATTTAATATAGAACTGGGCCGAGAAGTGAGTCTCCCGTCAAACACTCCTTCTCTGTCTTGAACATTTGACTCTAACCCACTTAGTACGCACATATGCTGTTTTAACTTAGATATTATAAAATCCTCACAACTGCCCTATAAAGTGTGTAAAAATTGTTCTTTTAACTCACTAATTTATTACTGATAAATATGCTTCTAGATGCTTACCTCTGGGCTTTCTGACTAGAACTGTAATTTCTGGAAGCATATAATATTATAATGAAATTACACTATAAAATCATTTGGACAGCCCAAAAGTTTGCCCTATATATTTATTCTTTTGGAGCTTACTAGTGTTGTCTTTCAGAGAACCATTAATATAAATATGCACAGCCCAAAATGATATTCACTAAATGATTGTGTTTATTTCTTAATGTTCTGTTACATTTTTTTCTAATAATCAGCCAGAAGCTTAGGTATTCTTAAACAGATCTTTAATGATGTTTAAGATCAATATTGAAAGTTATTTCTAAAGCATCTTCCCTTTAGTAGAGAGCCTCGACATTTGCTGACTCACATGTATTCCTAGTTGTAAACTTTGGATTTTTCAACCTTCTCTAAATTAGATTGGTTTGCCTAATGGCTACCTTACACTCCAGTAAACAAATGTGATGTAATTTTAGTTTACATAAGTCTGTCTCCATTAAATTTATGCAAGAAATGTGCATTAAGTTACTGGGTTAAAAGATGTTTGCAATGGAGTCAAGCTAGAAAACATTAATGACATTCTAACCTAGTCTGAATTTCCAGTAACCCAGACTAGGTTGGTAGTTGCTTAACAGAGTGGGGAGAATATTGGAGGGCTTTTTAAGAATAATTTGCAAAGTTAAATGTATTAAATTATGTGATATTATCTATTTAAAAATATATGCTTTCTTTGGAAAACAACTGAGATTTTTTTTCTGGCTATCTACCTGCTATTATTCACATTTTTGTTCCCAATAATAATCATGATACTTAAAACATCTATTAAATACTATGTACAAGGGACATCACCTTGCATAAGTTTTATAGAATCCTCACATCTGCCCTTCATATGAGAAGAGTTAATGTCCTCTATTTTATAGCTAAGGGTATAGAGGTGCAGTAATTTAGCTAAGTTCACAGCTAATAAGTAACATCCACTATTTAAACATAGTGTGATACGAGACTCGACTCTACCACTTGCACCTTTAACCATTGTTTCCTTTATTGCATGCATGCGTGCACATGTGCGTGAAATTTAAAAGATACCATGGCAACAAATAAGCCATGTTTTTTTTTCCCCTAATGTTAAGGCAAAATAAAATGCCTAGTTAATATAGTGTAGTAGTTAAAAGCATAGAGTCTGGATTGACAAGGTTAGAATCCAGTTTCTTCCATCTTTTACCTTTATATAGCTAACCAAGTCACTTAACCTGTCGAGCCTCGACTTCCCCAGATATAATGTAATAATAATAATACTTCCTTCATGAAGCTATTTGAAAGGAAAGTAACAGCAAGTGCAGGAAAGAAATATCATTTATCGAATGTCTGTATGCCGGGTACTACAGTAGGTATTTAGGTTCATTGAGTCCTCTTGGAAAAGCTATAAGTATCAATATTCTATTTTACCAATGAAGAAACTACAATTCAGATATAAGTGATTTACTCAAGCATATAAGGTAGTAAATGGCCAATCCGGGATTAGAATCCAACCAGGGCCCATTTGGTCACAAAGCCTATGTACCTTCCCACTGTGCTAATTTGTTTTTTAGGTGAAGAGAAACGAGTATTGATAGGAAAGATGGAGTGGCAAAGATCAATTTGACCAAATTCCCCATTTCTATTTTTGAGTATGTTTGGGGGCGACATGCGTTCCATAAATATCTATTGTGCACAAAGTAAGTTTATTTTGTTCTGCCTCAACTAGCAATGGACCATTCATACATTTTCTCTTCTCAAGAGAAAAATAGATTTGATGGGGGAGTGGACTATTTTTCATGTATTTACCCATTAAATCATCAGACATTTACTGAGCTACTTTTATATTCCAGGCATTGTGTTTGATGCTGAGAATACAGAACTTTAGAAAAGAAAAGAAAGAAAAAAAAATGAAAAAAGAACCCAAACAATAAACACAAAACAAAACAAAATCATAAATAGCCCCTGCCCTCAAAGAGCTACTTGCATTAGCACATATGTGGAAGAGGTTGTTAAAAGGAAGACATTTATACACAAGATACTTCTTTTTTCCTTTCTGGCTCCCAAAATAGAATCTTACCCCTAGGAATTGGTACCAGAAGATGAAGGAAACCAGCAAAAATAGTTACTCCAATCTATCTCAATTCTGCTTTTAAAGTTAATCTCCCAATATTTATGGCCTGTAAGATGGGGAACATACCCAGCACTTTGGGAGGCAGAGGCGGGCGGAATACGAGGTCAGGAGTTCGAGACCAGCCTGGCCAACATAGTGAAACCCTGTCTCTACTAAAAATACAAAAATTAGCCAGCCATGGTGGCACGCGCCTGTAGTCCCAGCCACTCGGGAGGCTGAGGCAGGACAATCGCTTGAACCCAGGAGGTGGAGGTTGTGGTGAGCCAAGATTGCACCACTGCACTCCAGCCTGGGCAACAGAGTGAGACTCTGTCCAAAAAAAGTAAATACATAATAAAAATAAAATAAAGAAAAAGAAAAAAGAAAAAGATGGGGAATATAAAAACATAGGGAGTCTTAACATTCTGATGTGTCTTTTCAAAACTGACTGGAATGTTCCTTTTAAACAATGCCTTCATATAAAGAAATAGAATGAGTGTATCTTTAGACATTTAAGAAAGTTGAACAGTTATTTAAGTTGTTTTAACTTTTTTTCCTCTCATGACAATTTTTCCAGACACAGCAGAAAAAGAAGAACAGGAGCTATTTCAAAAGTCATAGCAAAAAAGGGGGACTCTGTTATAGTCACAAGATTATAGAACCAAAATCATTACAAAGTGGTTTTTAAGCTAAGGCTAAATTTCCATCAGTATTCCTTATGAATGAGGTTTTATTGTTTTTTGTGATTTGTTTTTTTCTTTTTTTAGTGTTGATAGCTAGTTGTATGCATCTGCAGCATGAAGTATGTTTTGTTTGGATTCTTTTCTATTAAATGGCATCACTACTAAGAATATGGGCAAGAAACAAATTTCAAGACTGTGTATCCCATTCCATCTTATTGATTACATATTTCTGTGAATTAGCCCGAATCTCATCCACAAAGCTGACTGGTTAAAGGAGAATTACAAGTGAATAAGAAATTCATGGAGAAGGAAAGATGATGTAAAATATATTGAAAATAATGGCAAAAACCTCATTTACTTTTTCATGAACATAATAAATGGGGGCACATCTAACTCTAGAAAAACTTATATCCAAAATTATAAAGAAAAGTTAAGATGTCCTATTGAAATGGATGAATAAGTTAAACATTTTCCTACCTGTATCTTTTAGCTTCTAAGTCATTTCTTTCGATATCAAAGCTGCCAAGGTCATCTTTGACTCTGTGTGTGTGTGTGTGTGTGTGTGTGTGTGTGTGTGTATGTATGTGTGTTTGTGCGTGCATGTGCACGCGTGCATGTA
This sequence comes from Pongo abelii, assembly GCF_028885655.2. Taxonomy (NCBI): domain Eukaryota; kingdom Metazoa; phylum Chordata; class Mammalia; order Primates; family Hominidae; genus Pongo; species Pongo abelii. Next base: position 99,150,467 of record NC_072008.2, read on the forward strand.
TGTTCATTTGATAGTTACGCATTTTGAAAGCTCAACGTATTTCAAGTTGCTAAAATTCCAAACAGTGCTGTAAATAAAATAATCCTGGTTGCAAAGTTAAACGACACAGTACAGAGGATTTCAGTACTGACTAGTACTACCGTTAATTTTTGAAGGAAAATGTACATGTCCTCATATATTGGAATTTTTCTCTGGAAAAAAATTTTTCCCTTATATTGCTAAAAAATAATAAGATTAAAATGCACCATTCATTTTTTTTATTTCTGTATTTTCTTTGCTTGGGTTATTTTCCATAATTTTGTTGTCGTTCTTTGGCTGCTAACTCATCTTCCTTATCTTATAGTGCCACCTATTGGTATATCAGAAATAGTGCTAATTTTAAAATGGACAAAAGTACAGAAATGTGCCTAAATAAAGCTCACTTCGCTTCAGTAGTCAAGTTCTGATAGACGAGCGGGATCTATGCTTTTGCCCTTATAATTATTTGTTCCTAGGGAAAAAGCAATATTCAACCATTTTCACTATTCTTTCCTCCAGAGTATTTGATCTAGGTGGTTTTGTTAGCAGTTATTTAGTAAATCCATTTCCCCAAATCTGGCGAACCACAGTAAAAATAAAACTGGATGATTTGGGCTTCTATATTAGAGCTTGATGTTTTAGGAAATGAGGTAAGACTTCTTTCTTCTTTGTGCATGAAAAGAAATCTTCTACAAGGCAACCACGTCCTTCTCAAGGACATAGCAAATTAACACGTATTTTTAAAGAGCTACATTTGATAAGTTTTACATATAGCCTGTGGTGAAGCTGAAGAAGTGGATGAAGGGGCTATCAGGTGGTTATTACAGAGATTTTATTCAAGAATTCTCTATAACCCTCATCTCTGTAGGGGTAACTCTTTTACCTTGCACCTGAGTGCAGGGCTGGGCCCCAACCCTGGCATCCGGATAATTTGAATGTGGATCTCTGGAGGTTTGCTCTGCTTCACTAGGATTATAAGACATGGACTGGAATAGGAATAACTTCAAAGAACTATACCCTCACCATGGTGATAAGGGGCTCATTGCTTGCCCTTTGCTGATTTCAAAACAGTGAATAAAGCCTAAATTGCCTGTTCTAAACGAGTGAGAAAGAGCAATAGAGAGAGAGAAAAAAATCTGTATCAGGACTCTTCATATCTGTGCCAAACATTATGTCCAAGTTGAAAATAAACTGGGAAAGAGAATGAATATAGGAGAAATTCCTGAGTATAAGAACTCTAGGAATATTCCACTTATTGACAAGATTGTCCTATTCCAACGTTACTAATCCCATTATTGATGATGGATTAATAACGAAGTATTGTAAAATAATAAGAATCTATTAATTACTTTAGAAAGGTAACAATGCTACCTGTGTGTGCCAATGGGCCTCCTATTCTCTAGCATTGAGCTACATAATTATACTTAGAAAAGAAATGTTGGATAATAAACAATCAAAAGACTTATAATGATGTGGTCTTCAGAAGGCTGAAAGCATAAGATAATTTTAGTAATTCAGTGTCACCATTAAAGTTACTTTTTGCCTGGATATTGAAAATAACTAGCATACTGGGAATATGTCCTTAACTTTTAGCAATCAGAGTGCACCCTTAAAAAAAAAATCCCTTCCGTTTTAGATCTCTTAAAGTAAGACAAACATCCTTGACTCTTTCAGGTACAGGCATTCTCTGAGTGTTGATCAACCAAATGGACTCTAAAGACTCAGTCGACAGAGCCTCTGCGGATTTACTTAAGGACAGGAAAATCATGTTTTAAGGAACAGACAAGCCAGAAAATACACCAAGGCAATCAACTCAGTGAAGTATTCTAGTACCCCTGCATAAGAAAAAAAGAATTCCTTTCTTATTTAAACATCTCTATAATGGGAGATACGATGATGAGAGCCCTCCTAATATGAGTTAAATATAATAATTATATCTTTATAAAACCGTATTCAAAGTTATTCTCACTCAGTTTCACTGAACATTTTCCAAAATAACTTAAATGAAAATTCCAGTGGTATTAAGAAAAAGAGATATTAAGTCTATTTGTCACTCAAAAGATAAGATTCCTTTCATTCATTTTTAAATGGTGTATGCTACAAAGGAGAAGAAACTTGTGTCTCAGACCTTAGAGTCGAATGGTTTACTTTAGACTCTGGGAGGTGATCTCTATTAAGTGAAGCAATAACAATGGTAGCTAGCATTTATTAAGCACATACTATATTCTAAGGGCTATGCTAAAAGATTTTGATCCTAATAACACAGGAAAAGTACTATTATTCTTATGTAATTCACCCAAGGTTACTCCTCTAATAAGTAGCAGAGCAGATACTAAAACCTAGGCCATTCTAACAAGTCAATATGCCATAGTACCTCATCATATAAAGGCAAGCAGAAGGTCCTATGGATGAACAGTTTTGGAGAGATCTGCAAGACTTCCCAGAAGAGATGATCATCCAAGATGAAACCTAAAGGAGAAACAGAAATTACTCAAGCAAAGCAGAAATAAGAATGTTTTAGGCTAAAGAAAAAGTATAAGAAGGCATAAAAAGAAAAAATAAGGTTTGTTTCAAGAACTGCAAATAATTAAATGTGACTGAAGCATACTGTGTGAGAGGAGTAGTAAAGAGAAATCATCATGAAAAGATTAGAAGATCATGGAAACCGTTACATGACAAGTGAGAGAATTTGAAATTCATCAAGAGGCATTGAAAGACCCATTTTAAGAAGGGGAGTGCCATGACCAGATTTATGTTTCTGAAAAAATAAGTCAACTCTGGATCAAGAGTACAAAATACATTGGACAGAAGCAAGACTAGAAATAAGAATAGTTAGGAGGCTGTTTCAATGATCCATGAAAGAAATTATAATGGCCTGAACTAAAAGAGTTGCTGAGGAGATGGAGAGAGAGGAACAAAGTTGAGAGATATTTCAGACATGGAAATGAGAAGACATAAAGACTGAATGTTGTCAGTGAAGAACAGAGAGGACTCAAGTATGACTTTTAGGTCTCTGGCTCAGACCCCTGGCGGATACAAAAATTGAGACTGAGAGAAAGATTTTAGAGCTTATGGATTTGTACATGCCTGCTGTAATCCCCTCCGATGAATTGTTAGCCTTTTTAAAAGATTCCAAGGGAAAACTCAAAAGTCTTCTACAGAGCTAGAATATTGAAACATCTTCTTCATTTGATTAGTATTCACAGGGTGCATTGTGCCAGTATGGTGTTAGGCACTGGGGAAGGATGACAAAAAGAAGTATAAGTTATGGCATCTCCCCTCTAACAGTGAAGACAAAACATACAAACCTAAAAATACATGACAGTACAGAAGTGACTGCCAGAATAGGTGAAGATATAGCAAAATCAGCTAACAATGTGATAGTATAGTAATACATTAGTACATATACAGGTCGAGCATCCCTAATCCAAAAACCCAAAATCCAAAATGCTCCAAAATTTAAAACTCTTTGAGTGGCAATATGATGTCCTAAGTGAAATATTCCACACCTGCCCTCATGTGATTAATCACAGTCAAAACTCTGTTTCATGCACAAAACTTTTTTAAAATAATGTATAAAATAACCCTCAGGCCATGTGTTTAAGATGTATATAAAACATAAATGAATTATGTGTTTAGACTTGGGTACTATCCCCAATATATTTTATTAGGTATATGCAAATTTCCCCAAATCTGAGAAATCCAAAATCTGAAACACTTCTCATCCCAAGCATTACAGATAAGGCCTACTCCGCCTGTATTAGTCTAGATAGGATAGTTGATGCTATGATGTAAATTAACAAAGGCCTATTGTATGTGTAGTAATATCTTCAGAACACATGTCCTCAATAAGTTGGCTAGAATTTGACAATGACTTTCTTAGGGTACTTTCTCTTTCCAGGTAGTTTCTCTTCCCCATTTCTTTCTCTTTCCCAGGAAGAGAAAGTCAGGAGGTTAACTTTAAAGTTTTGGTGGTGTGGACAACAGCAGAGAACAGTGATGCTTCTGTATGCCCCAAAATAGAAAAGAATAAAACATTGGTGAACAGTTGTAATATATACAATGCTACATGCCAAGTACCAAGCTAAGTCTTTTGTACATATTAATTTATTTAACCCTTACAAAAAAATGAGTCAGACACTATTATTAGCCCATTTTATAGGCACAGAAACACACATGGTGAGGTTAAATAACTTGTCCAATGTCAAATGCCTAGTAAATGGTATAATTAGAATATAAACCCCAGGGATTCTGGCTCAAGAATTCTATATCATAAGTGTTCTGCTATGCCAATACACATGACAGCTCTTATGCTTATTCACCAGGTAGAAGAAATAAATATAAGAAACTATTTTGTCTTGTCTTGTACTTTGAGTGAGCATGGTATGTTTGGGGAACAGAAAAGGAGAATGGCATCTCTGAAACAAGGGTATTGTCTTGGTAAATGTATTTGTCTGTCTCGCATTGCTACAGACTACCTGAGACTGGGTAACTTATGAAGAAAAGAGGTTTAATTGACTCACAGTTCTGCAGGCTGTACAGGAAGCATGACTTGGGAGGCCTCAGGAAACTTGCAATCATGGTGGAAGGTGAAGGGGAGGCAGACACATCTTCATATGGAAGTGGAGGAGACAGAGAGAAGTGGGAAGTGCTACACACTCTTAAACATCCAAATCTTGTGAGAACTCACTATCTTGAGAACAGCAAGGGGGAAGTCCGCCCCTGTGATCCAATCACCTCTCACCAGTCCCCTCCTCCAACATTGAGGATTACAATTAGACATGAGATTTGGATGGGACCACAGAGCCAAACCGTATCATTCCACCTTTGGCCCCTCCCAGATCTCATGTCTTTCTCACATTGCAAAATACAATCATGCCTTCTCAACAGTCCCTCAATGTCTTAATTCATTTTAGCATTCACTCAAAAGCCCAAGTCCAAAGTCTCATCTGAGACAAGGCAAGTCCCTTTTGCCTATGAGCTTGTAAAATCACAAACAAGCTATTTACTTCCAAGACACAATGGGTGTATAGGTATTGGGTAAATGCTCCTGTTCCAAAAAAGCGAAATTGGCCAAAACAAAGGGGCTACAGGCCCCATGCAGTTCAAAACAGCAGGGCAGTCATTATATCTTAAAGCTCCAAAATAATCTCCTTTGACTCCATGTCTCACATCCAGGGCACATCAATGCAAGGGGTGGACTCCCAAGGCCTTGGGCATCTCTGCTCCTTTGGCTCTGCAGGGTACAGCCCCCTTGGTTGCTTTCACTGGCTGGAGTAGAGTGCCTGTGGATTGTCCAGGTACATGGTGCAAGCTGTTGGTGGATCTACCATTTTGGGTTCTGAAGGATGGTGGCCCTCTTCTTGCAGCTTCATTGGGCAGTGCTCCAGTGGAGACTCTGTGTGGGGGCTCCAACTCCATATTTACCCTTTGCATTGCACTGGTAGAGGTTCTCCCTGAGGGCTCTGCCCCTGCACCAGACTTCTGCTTGAACATCCAGGTGTTTACATACATCCTCTAAAATCTTGATGAAGGCTCCTAAGCTTCAACTTTTGCCCTCTGTGGACCCACAGGCTTAACACTATGTGGAAACCACCAAGGTTTGTGGCTTGCTTCCTCTGAAACAGCAGTCTGAGATGTATTTGAGGCCCTTTTAGCCACAGCTGGAGCTGGAGCAGCTGGGATGCAGGGAGCAGTATCCCGAGGTTACACAGGGCAGCCGGGCTCTTGGCCCACAAAACCATTCTTCCTTTCAAGATCTCTGGGCCTGTGATTGGAGGGGCTACCACAAGTCTCTGAAATGCCTTGAAGGCATTTTCCCCATTGTCTTAGCTATTAACATTCAGCTCCTATTTACTTATGCAAATTTCTGCAGCCAGCTTGAATTCCTCCCCAGAAAATGAAATTCTCTTTTCTACCAATTGTCAGGCTGCAAATTTTCTAAACCTTTCTGCTCTGCTTCCCTTTTAAATATAAGTTATAGTTTCAGATCATCTCTTTGCTCACACATATGACCATATGCTGAAATTTCTTCTGCCAGGTAACCTAAACCATCACTCTCAAGTACAAAGTTCCACAGGACTCTAGATTGAGATACAACATCCCCAGTTTTTTTTGCTAAATCATAGCAAGAATGACCTATACTCCAGTTCCCAATAAGTTTCTTATCTCCATCTGAGACCACCTCAGCCTGCACTTCATTGTCCATATCACTAGCGCATTTTGGTCACAACAATTTAACAACCCTCTAAGAAGTTCCAAACTTTCCCTCATCTTCATGTCTTTTTCTGAACCCTCTATATTGTTCCAGCTTCTGCCCATTACCCAGTTCCAAAGTTGCTTTCACATTTTCAGGTATCTTTATAGCAATGCCCTACTTCTCTGGTACCAATTTTCTGTATTAGCCCTTTCTTGCATTGCTATAAAGAATTACCTGGGTAATTTATGTAGAAAACAGTTTTAATTGACTCACAGTTCTGCAGGCTGTACAGGAAGCATGGCTTGGGAGGCCTCAGGAAACTTACAATCATGGCAGAAAGCGAAGGGGAAGCAGGCTCATCTTCACATGGCAGAGCAGGGGAGAGAGAGAGAAGGGGGAAGTGCTACACACTTTTAAACAACCAGATCTCATGAGAACTCAGACACTAACAGCAGAATAGCAAGGAGGGGATCCACCCCTATGATGCAATCTTCTACTAGGTCTCTCCTCCAACGTTGAGGATTGCAATTTGACATGAGATTTGAGTGGGAACACAGAGCCAAACTACATTCAGAAAATAACAGAAACTAGAGTTATCTAATATCATATTCATCTGAAAATAATTCAGAACAGTGCTGGAGTGGACATGGAGAACCTATATATCTTGCTGGCCTTTCACAAGCAGTGCTGCAAGAGCTGTATACTGTAGCCTGCCCAAATCAAATATGGGTATATGTTCACATACCTAATGCTTTAACGTACTGAAGCCACAAAGACATAATTAGAAGTAAGTATCTTTGTACTCGGGGCAGTTGATCAATTAATAAATATTTATTGAGCCATCTATGTGGCAGTCACTGTTCTAGTGACCAAGTTAGAGACACTGTGCTAGTGACATCACAGCAAACCCCAAATAAAGAACCAGTCCCTTCAATTTATAATCTAGCCATTATACTCTGATATCAGTTGCAGTTATTTAATAACAAAAAATTACTTTGGGTAATTTAAGCTAAACATAAATTTTTTTAAAAAAAAGAGAGAGAAGAGGAGCTCACAAAATCAACAGGAAACTGAAAATGTAGTTATGGAAAGAATTGGGAACAAAGGTAGATCTTGAGAGCTTGGAAGCAAACTGCAGAAACAACTTAATCAGCGCCTCACCACTGTTAGGAGTGAAGAAATGTCGACTGACTTACTTTTCTGTTATCCTCTATTCAAAATTCAGGTTCCAGGAAGAAACTTTTAACTTGTCTAGCTTGGTTTATATGGCCACCCTTTAGTTAGAAAAAGTGAGGCCCAATTAGAGTACCATCAGATGGTATTCAGTAAAGAAGAGATTATTTCTCAAAATGAAATTGGGGTGCTTTTACAAAGAGAATGGATCCTGGGTACTCAAAAATCAACTATAAAACTTGTTAAATTTCAGACCTTTGACACATTTTTTTCCATCATACATTCTTAACAGTAGGAGATATACCTAATGCTAAATGACGAGTTACTGGGTGCAGCACACCAGCATGGCACATGTATACATATGTAACTAACCTGCACATTGTACACATGTACCCTAAAACTTAAAGTATAATAATAATAAAAGAAAAGAAAAGAAAACTAAACACCTATCTCTAGGAATCTAACTAGTGTAGCCTAAAATAGTAAGCCATATCAGCCTACCCAGCTTCAACCTATGTCACAGGGCTAGAGTAACCAAAACAGCATGGTACTGGTGAAAAAACAAGAAAAAAAGAAAAAAACAGACACACAGAACAATGGAATGGAATAGAGAGCCCAGAAATAAGGCCACACACCTACAACCATCTGCTCTTCGGCAAAGTTGACAAAAACAAGCAATAGGGAAAGGAATCCCTATTCAATAAATTGTGCTTGGATAACCAGCTAGCCATATGCAGACAATTGAAACTGGACCCTTTCCTTTTATCATATACAAAAATCAACCCAAGATTAATTAAAGATTTAAATGTTGTATTATTCAGGGTTCTGCAGAGGGACAGAATAGAATATGTGTATATATGAAATGGAGCTTATTAGGGAGAATTGGCTAACATAATCACAAAGCGAAGTCCCACGATAGGCCATCTGCAAGCTGGGGAAGAGAGAAGCTGCCAGTGGCTCAGTCTGAGTCTGAAAGCATCAAAACCAGGGAAGCCAACAGTGCAACCTTCAATCTGTGGCCAAAAGCCTGAGAGCCTCTGGCCAGTCACTGGAGTAAGTACCAGAGTCTAAAGGCCAAAGAACCTGGAGTCTGATGTCCAATGGCAGAAAGAGTGAAAGCAAGCATCCAGTATGGGAAGATTAAAGAAACCAGAAGACTCAGCAAGCAAAGCTATTCCACCTTGTTCCACCTGCTTTGTTCTAGCTGTGCTGGCAGCTGATTGGATGGTGCCCACCCACATTGAAGATGAGTCTGCCTTTCCCAGTGCACTGACTCTAATGTCAGTCTCCTCTTGGAATGCCCTCACAGACACACCCAGAAACAGTACTTTGCCAGCCATCTAGGCAACCCTCAATCCAGTCAAGTTGACATCTAATATTAACTATCACAAGTTGAAACTGTACCCCTTCCTTTCACCATATAAAAAATCAACTCAAGACTGATTAAATATTTAAATGTAAAACCTAAAAATATAAAAAATTCTAGAAGAAAACCTAGGAAATATGGTTCTGGACATAGGCCTTGGCAAAGATTTCATGATGAAGACTCCAAAAGCAATTGCAAGGCAAACAAAAATTGACAAGTGGGACCTAATTTAACTAAAGAGCTTCTGCACAGCAAAAGAAACTATCAACAGAGTAATCAAATTACAGAATGGGAGAAAATATTTGCAAGCTATGCATCTGACAAAGCTATAATGTTCAGGATCTATTAGAAAGGTAAAAAAATTAACCAGTAAAGTACAAGTAATTCCACTAAAAATCGCAAATGACATGAACAGACACTTCTGAAAAGAAGACATATACATGAACAACGAACATGAGAAAGAATACTCAACATCACTAATAATTAAAGAAATACAGATCAAAACCACAATAAGACAACATCTCACACTAGTCAGAATGGCTATTATTAAAAAGTAAAAAAATAACAGCTACTGGTAACATTGAAGAGAAAAGGGAATGCTTATACACTGATGGTGGGGATGTAAATTAGTTCAGCCACCATGGAAAGCAGTTTGGAGATTTCTCAAAGAACTTAAAGCAGGGTTGCCATGCGACTCAGCAATCCCATTACTGGGTACACACCCAAAGGAATATAAATTGTTTTACCATAAAGACTCATGAACACATATGTTCATTGCAGCACTACTCACAATAGCAAAGACAAGTAATCAACCTAGATGCCCACGAGTGGTGGACTGGATAAAGAAAATGTGGTACATAGATACTATGGAATACAACACAGCTATAAAGAAAATAAGATTATGTCCTTTGCAGCAATATGAATGTGGCTGGAGGCCGTTATCCTAAGCGAATTAATGCAGTAACAGAAAACCAAATACCACATATTCTCACTTCTAAGTGGGAGCTATTGAGTACACATGGACACAAACAAAGGAACAACAGGCACCAGGGCCTTCTTGAGGGTAGAGGGTAGGAGGAGAGTGAGGGTTGAAGAACTACCTATCAGGTACTATGAGCATTATCTGAGTAATTAGATAATCTGTACACCAAACTCCTGCAACATGCAATTTACTCATGTAACAAACCTGCACATGTTCCCCCTGGAGCTAAAATAAAAGTTGGGAAGAAAAAATGAACATAAAAATAAAAAAAAGCCATTCAAAAAAATGGACATGCACACACACACACACACGCGTGCACACACACACAAACACGTGCACACACACACAGACACCACTTATATTTAAAACTTGTATGTATTTTCCATTCTACTTAATACACTATACACCTCTATTTAATATAAACTTGAGGAAGACAAGCAAACAAGAAACTACGGTGCTTGTACCAACATCTAAAGCTCATTGAGCTCTTAATCTGGAGCCTATTTTATATATACTGTCTCATAATATACATAATTCCATACAGTCCTTTAAAATGGAAACTAAAATAAGGAAATTGACACTGAAAGAGACTAAACAACTTTTGCATTCACCTCAGGCCTGTGCAATCTAAGGCTTGTGCTCTTTACTGCTATGCTCTGTTATGTATTTATAATTTACAAGCGCTTTGGGTTTATTACAGGTAAATAGCATTCACTTTTGTACCTACTAAGAATAGTAATTTTACTGATTTTTTTTATTATTCTAAAATTTCAAAAAAGAGTCACTCTTTCAAGCTTTCACTGCACTAGAGGCTTTTACTTTTATAGCAGTTGTCTTGATAATCTTTTATTTATGATTTTAAAAGTAATTTCTTGCTCTGATGAAATGATTTTAAAAGGTGTTTCAATAGCTTTATATATTTATAATTAACATTTAACAATTCTACTTAATAGCAGAATTGTTTATTTTCAGAGTTAAGGTGATGGTCTTTTGTTTCAACCATCTCAAAATGATAACAGAGTATCTTTTTGACTGGCCCTTCATGATAATATCAACCAAATTCTTGAAGACAATTACGAGATTTCTCTTAGGTCTTATTTAAATGTATTTCTGGAAAAATACACTTAAAAATGTCTCTTTACGTTCACAAAATATCAGGAAAGACAATAATTCTGCATAGTAGCTAGTGCTAATCTTTCCTTAGCAATGAGAATCACCACAATAGTAAAAAGTGTGAATGGAAATGACATTGTGACAGTTGAGCATTCCAATATTTTGAATTCTTAAGGATTTGTAAGACGAAAATGTCTCTTTCAGCCAGGCGTGGTGGCTCACGCCTGTAATCCCAGCACTTTGGGAGGCCAAGGCGGGTGGATCATGAGGTCAGGAGATCGAGACCATCTGGCTAACATGGTGAAACCCCGTCTCTACTAAAAATACAAAAAATTAGCCGGGCGTGGTGGTGGGCGCCTGTGGTCCCAACTACTCGGGAGGCTGAGGCAGGAGAATGGCATGAACCCGGGAGGTGGAGCTTGCAGTGAGCTGAGATAGAGCCACTGCACTCCAGCCTGGGCGACAGAGCTAGACTCCATCTCAAAACAAAACAAAACAAAAAAGAAAATGTCTCTTTCATGGTCCAAATAAATGTTTTTTACTGAAGAAGAAAGATGAGGCTATTAAAATGGTCTTATTTCTGCAGGAAAATATTTTATGACTGTGTCTACATAGTGCCAAGTCATGATCAATTTGGTGATTTCAATAAGGTTAAAGAAATCAGGCAATTTTGTAAAAAAAAAAAAAAAAAAAAAGGCAGAGTGATAATTTGGTTGAATGGGGCTGCTTGGCTGCCTTTAGCCTTCAACTGGTATAGTTTGTGTATACAGTTACAACCTGAGTCATTTGTCTTCTCGTGTGTCGCCACTATAATCCATGTCTTCAAAAACACCAACTACAATGTCAAGTTATGAAATCAATGTTAAATAATTGTCATGAGGACACTTTCTTTTTCTATAGGTTGTAGAAATTAACAACTGAAATTGAAAAATTTAAAAAGCACCTTAGAGAAAAATAAAGCTATGTTTCAAAGATATGCTTCAAACCAACTAACATTATCTTTTAAATTTATTTTTACAATAAAGATATTTAAAGCTGAAAGAAGATATCCCCTCCATTCCAAAACAGCATTATGCATTACAGGAGGAGAGAGACTACATTTCTATTTTTGAGATAAATTGAAAATATTTATATTTTCCTCAATAAAACACCTACCAAAAATATAACCCCCAAAGTTATTTGAATTTATGCATTTCCTTGATTGAAAATTATAATTTATATTCTATAGACCGTTACACATATCTGATTCGTTTTTATAGGAGGGATCATATTGATAAAGAATATGAATTAAGGCTGGGCACAGTGGCTCACGCTTGTAATCCCAGCACTTTGGGCGAGCGGATCATCTGAGGTCAGGGTTTCAAGACCAGCCTGGCCAACATGGTGAAACCCCGTCTCTATTAAAAAATACAAAAATTAGCTGGGCATGGTGGCAGGCACCCGTAATCCCAGCTACCCAAGAGGCTGAGGCAAGAGAATCACTTGAACCCGGGAGGCGGAGGTTGCAGTGAGCTGAGGTCATACCACTGCACTCCAGCCTGGGCCCCAGAGCAAGACTCCATCTTAATTAAAAAAAAAAAAAAGTAGATGAAGAATATGAATTAAACATAACAAAGCGGTAGCTGAGTCTTGAAGTACTGTGAAAGGAAAAAGAGTAGCCACATAAAAGCAAATTATAAAAAACTAAAACTAAAACAAACCCAAGCATAATAGAAATAGAAAAGTTCGGGCCAAAATATCAGAATCTGTCAGCAACACATACTTCAATTCAGTTGAATACAATCTACTTTTATCCAAATAATGTGAAAAGAGCAATCACACTATCTAGGAGAGGAGGACAGTTACCCTGTGCTGTAGGAAGCCCATGATATTTAGTATTAGGGAGGGCTCTAGCCATATTTAAAAAAAATACATAAATGCAATGCTACACAAATACACTGAGCAGATAATCACAATGTTTTGTTTTTTTTTTCAGAAAAATTATGTGCTATATTTATACTTCTCCACATATTCAGAGTTTGTGTAGATGTGAAAGCCGTGTTTCTTCATTTTGTAAAACCAACCAAACACTGATTATGGAGCACATTTGTGGTTTATGTTGATCTTTAAGGTAATAATATTTCCTAAATCAATCTTTGCACTATCAACAAACATTTCCTGACAACTAACTGTAATGCAGAACTAGGCACTGTCAGGGGAACACCAGCATTGACAATGGTGTATTTTTTAAGTGTAATAACAATTGAGTCCCTCCACTTAAGAGCACAGGATCTACAACCAACTACCTTCCCTCCCTTCACCCTTTTCCTCCTTTTTCTTCACATAAATGTTTGTTGAGAGTCCATTTAGTACAGAACACTGTACTGGGTACTGTTAGGGACTCTTCATTTAACTACAGTGTAGATAAATCAGATATATGAACCAACTTCCACAAGAAATTATTTATGACCAATTTTATAAAGTTCAATTAGGACTAAGAGAGCTTCAAAGCATTATATCTGATTAAATATCCTGGCAATATCATATCTCAGGATTGTGGTACTACTAATATGAGACTCTTTCCAGAGCATCTGTTCTAGCCTGCTCAGGTTTCTGTACTTTTTCTTGTACTGTAGAAAATTAATGAAGTTTACTGGATTCAATATTTGGTCTCCTACTTAGCTAACTGAGTACCAAAAGCTCATTTCTCTTAATATGAGGGCAAAAGTAGTGATTACTTCTGGCTAAATGGAGAGTGGAAAAAAGGAGAGCTTTTTTTTTTTTTCCTTATTTCCTCAGACTGTGCCAAGTTATAATGAAGGATATGGAAAGGTTCTTGGTTCTTGGTCTGTTTGTGTTCTAATCATCTACATTTCAAGTCTCAAGAGCTTGTTGTTTTCTCTACCACAATTTGCTAACTTATGAAACAGTTTTCTATACCAATTGAGAGTTTGCTCCATTGAGTTCTGGTACACCAGAAGAGGTAAAGGTTATTTGGTTCTGACAACCCAAATTCAGTGGAAGTATTTTGAGTTATAGTTTCCTTTTTGATTTTCAAAGAACAATCTGACAAGTTTATTAACAATAAGCATACCATCCATTTTTAATAGAAAAGAAGAAAAGAAAAAGCATAGTGTCTGCCCATCTATGATACATAGTGACAAAAGAACAACACTAGGCATTCATTGAGTGCCTAGTGTGGGCCAGGTGCTTTGCTGTCCTTATTTAGTATAAAAATTAAAACTCGCAACGGTCATGTCTATATTAGTGTGCTGGGCTACCATAAGAAAGTGCTACAGACTCAGTGGTTTCAACAGCAGAAGTTTACTTTCTCGATTTTGGAGGCTAGGTAGAATCAGAATGCCAAAGCTCCCCTTTGGTTGTGGGCTGGGAGTCAGTGTATTGTGCCCGAAATCAAGAACTGTGGTTTGTCCTTTGTTCAAGTTTAGTGCAAGTTTTGGAAGGTAGCAACTGAATCATTCCACCTCCCCATTTCTTTCCTTACATATTTAAAACTTTAAGAACAAAAGAAACACACAAGATACACTCTATTTTTTGCAGAATTGTGAATATAGCACAAATACACTTGTATGTCATTGTAATAAAGCAAGGCATTTTTGTTCATAATGTCGACAAAAAACATGAAACTCTGTAAAATATTTGAAGAGATTTATTCTGAGCCAAATATGGGTGAACCTGGCCCGTGACACAGCCCTAAGGTGGTCCAGAAAGGTGGGACGATTTAAAGTGGGTTGGGTGGGGGGGCTTCCAGGCTATAGGTAAATTTAAACATTTTCTGGTTGACAATTGTTTGAGACTGTCCAAAGACCTGGGATTAATAGAAAGGAAATGTTCAGATTAAGATAAAAGATTGTAGGGACCAAGGTTCTTTTGAAGTCTCACAGTGGCTGCCCTTAGAGACAATAGATGACAAATGTTTCCTATTCAGACCTTTAAAAAAGTGCTAGACTCTCAGTAAATCTCTTTAGGATTAGGAGGCCCTGGAAGAAAAAGATCTAGCTGTGTTAATAGAGATTCTTTACAGATGCAAATTTTCCCAACAAAGGACAGCTTTGCAGGGCCATTTCCAAAAGAAACATGTTTGGGGTAAAATATTTTTATTTTCTTCTTTGTCAGGTAATGTTGTGCCAGAGTCAGATTGGAAAGTAGATCATGATATATAGGATTAAAGAAAATTCAACTGATGAGAATTTACGGTTTGTAGGGCATGACTCCCCAGACCTCTTAGATAGGAGTTTGGGCAAGATAAAACAATCAGAGCTTAGTCCTCAATAACATTAAATAGCAAAAGGTAACTAAATACTGCCAGACTACAACACAAAACAACACATTTTTTATGTTCCAATAAATATGATTTATAAAACATTCCCTATTACGGTTTCTCTTTTTAATTTTATTTTTATAACGTCTTTTGTCATTTTTCTTAAGCATTCCGAATACCCATGATTTAATAATAGCATCTATGAAATAACCAAGTATTAAAGATCAGCAATATTGTACCCAATTGCATCCCATTTTTTTACTTACCATCATTATTATTGGGAGAATCATAATTCATTATCCCTTCTTGATGCAACTGAGTAGAACTTTACAAGAATGTTTGCTGCACACACATTCTTTGAGTTTTGTTAAAGAGCAGAAGGTTTAAACAGCAAAAAGGAAGGTCAAGAAGGCAAAGTAAAAGTTCCTATTTCACGGAATTACTTGATTTACTTATCATTTTCCTTGAGGTCTGACAGACATACTGGTGGTTAACAACTCCTTCAGATAGATTTAAATGCTCTGGGAAATGTTTATTTGACCTACCCTTGGAGATGTTTTGATATAAGGTCTTCATTGTTTAATAATTTGGTAATTCTAAAAGGTCTTAAGAAACGACCAAGAGCAGAAATAAATATTAACCATTATATATTCCAGTGGTGGATTAAGCTGATAGAAAGGGGTGGGGGTTTCAAGGAGTGGTGATAATGCTTTAAAGGGTTTTACTTGTTGGTTTATAACTGCTGAATCTCATAATCTTCCTGGTTTACACTAGATGTGTATCATCTGTAAGCTTTCCTTTTTGGCATATTAGATTTATCCTGTCCTTTTCTAGTCTGTAGTGAAGCTCAATAAAACAGCCAGGTGTTTCATAGTAGATAGCCAAATAAGATTTTAATGACAATAGACTGCAGAATAATAGGCATAAAAGCTTTATACATAGAATACAGTAAATATGTGTTAGAGTACAATTTCCTTAATTTGCCCCATCAGTCAAAACTGAAAAGTCTCCTGAAGGTATTGCACCTCTCCCTCTATCTTATTATCTAAGTGCCTTATTTGTTGACTATGTTACATTTTTTTTCCTCAGGTTTTGTTGAGAAAATAGATTTCTCCCATCTTCTTATGTAGTGTTCAAACAGCTTTACCAAAAAATAAAAATAGGTCAGTAAACTGGGCGGAAAAACTGATGAGACCTCCATTTCAACCCTTACACCCCAACTTTAATAATCAAGACTTCAGTTGATATAAAAAAAGTCATATTACCCAGTCCCCTGACACTTTTTGCCCCCCATACCTAATCCCTTCATCAAAGTGATAGATTTTAGTTTCAAAATTACAGTTCTATTTGTATAGTCCATCTTTTTCTAACAACATCACAAATCCAAGCTACTCTTTTAAAGGCCGCATTGAGAGTAAGCCCTCAACAGGTCTGATTTGTTTTACCCGTCTCCTACTCTCTCATATTGAAATCAATATTACCTGTGTGTACGTGGTGATGAGAGATTGCTACATGGATAAAACATCTAGTTTTCTCATGCATATTCTTCAGAAAAATCTAAGGGGCATAGCCAGACTAGAAGTTATAAAATGCAAATAAAATAAAGTTTTCAATTTTTCAAAGATTCATTTCCCACAACAGCACAGTATGAAGAGAAAGGCAGTATGAAGTGCTTTCAGTGTGTGGGAATCATGATTTCAACATTATACTCTTGTAAACCAAAAGGTATCAGAGACAGGTCTCAATCAATTCAAAGTTTATTTTGCCAAGGCTTGGGACATGCCCAGAAGGAAACAAACAAACACAGAATCACAGAAATAGTCTGTGGTCTGTGATGAATTTGAGGGCTTCAATATTCAAGGGGGAAAAATGGGCTGGAGGGGAAAAAGGGAGGGTATGGTAATTCACATGCTGCAAGAGAAAAGGAGGAGGTGGGGGAATAGTCAATTATGTATTTGTCTCCTGCTCAGTAAATTGGCACTTTACATAAGATAAGGTGAACATAGAGTAGCTACCTATAGAGTAGAAACTGCTCTGACATTGGCAACCACAGGATACTGGAAGGACCCTGGGAAGCTGTGGGATCCCCTGGAGATCTAGCACTCAGCATGGGCTGCCCCTATGAGAAGGGAGAGTGCAGCCCACCAAAGTGCCCTTTGGAAAAAGGGAAATGCGGTGAGGTACCTTCTCCAAAGGGACCAGCACCAGTGGCCAGAAATGGATGTGGAGAAGGGGTAAGCTTCTGCTACCCCTGTCGACTGTTGTGGATGCAGCAGAGGCCTTCCCCACTGGGGGCCGTTGTGAGTGCACCTGGAAACAACCTTTTCAGGACTACTTATGGTGGCTAGACCTGTGCTGGAAGTGTGCCCATGCCACACAGGGCATAAGGTGAACATAGACATTGTTCACAATGTCTCTGCACATTGTGAACACATATGTTGCATGACGGCAGGGTTTATCTCCCACCTCTACACAGATCATCAGTGTCCCAGCAACATAGTACAGACAAGCCACAGAGCTGTCTGCTCTGGACTGTGGGAAGAGGCTCTCCTCTGAGACCATTTCAGTGATAGCCACCAGAGGGGCATTTTTGCAGACCTCAGTCATTGCTGCTGGGAGACAAAGGACAGTGCCTATATGAGCTGAAGGTAGCAAGTCCCGTGAGAGGGGCATGATAGAGAAGCAGACCTCATTCCTGGTGACCAGGACAAGAAGCTAGTGTAGCACCTCATGCCCCTCTCCCTGAGACCTCAGTGTGCCCCCAGTGAATTCCCTCCATCACCCTAGTCCATGCAGGTTCTTCCACTCATTATCAGGTTACTGGAGAACAAACCAGCTCTTACTTTTCATTGCTACCCAATGGACTAGAGACTGAACTGCACCACCAACTAAAACATTCTGCTGTCAGAGGGCATATTGCTAGTGTATGAGATAAGCTTCCTGAGACCTCTGCACTGCTAGCCTCACAGAAGATAGTTTGTTGGACCTTATGCCCAATACACCACTACAACAAGCAGCGTTTAAGAAAGCCACTGCACAAAAGCTATCCATAACCAAGGAACCCCAGATCCTTAACACACTGAACGTACCAAGTAAGGAAGCCAAATGATTATGCACAAAATACACCACAGTCACACCCTCAAGGGGAAAAATAATAGAAAATTAAAAAGTCCCATTCAAACAATAACAAATTAAAAAATAAAAAGAGAGGGCTTCTTCAGGTGGGAAGTAAACAGCACAAGAACTCTGACAGTACAAAAAGACAGAGTGCTTTGACACTCACAAAAGATTGTACTAGCTCTCTAGAAATGGATCCTAACCAAAATGAAAAGTCAGAAATGACAGATCAAGATTTCAAAATATGGATTGTAAGGGAGCTTAAGGAGATCCAAGAGTTAGTTGAAAACCAATACAAAGAAACCAGAAAAACAATTTAGGATATGAAAGACAAGATAGATATATTAAAAGCAAGCAAGCAAGCAAACAAACAAACAAAAAACTACTGGAAATGAAAACTTCACTGAAGGAATTTCAAAACACAGTTGAAAGCTTAAGCAATAGACTAAACCAAGCAAAAGAAATAATTTCAGTACTGGAAGACCAGTCTTTTTAATGAACCCAATCAGAAAAAAAAAAAAAAAAAAAGAAAGAAAAAAGAGTTTAAACAAATGAACAAAGACTTTGAGAAACATAAGATTATGTAAAGTAACCAAGCCTACAACTTATAGGCATTCTGAGAGAGAAGAAAAAGTAAGCAATTTGTAAAACATATTTGAGAGAGTAATTCAAGAACATTTTCTTGATCTTGCAAGAGAGGTAGACATCCAGATACAATAAATTCGGAGAGCAACTATAAGATACTACACTAGATAACGATCACCAGGGCATATACTCCTCAGACTATCTAAAGTCAACACGAAATACATTAAAAAAAAAAAAAAATCTTAAAAGCAGCTAGAGAGAAATGTCATATCACCCATTAAGGAAATCCCATCATATTGACAGTGAACATCTCAGAAGAAACTTGATAAGCCAGAAGAAATTGAGTGCCTATTTTTAGCCTTCTTAAAGAAAAAAAAATGCCAGCCAAGAATTTCATATCCTGCCAAACTAAGCTTCATAAAGGAAAGAGAAATAAAATATTTTTAATCAGATAAATGCTAAGGGAATTCATCACCACTACACCAACCCTACAAAAAACGCTCAAAGAAGTTCTAAACATGGAAAAGAAAGGACAATACTTACCACCATAAAAACATATGTAAGTACAAAGTCACAAATCCAATAAGGCAACTACATGATTGAAACTACAAAGCAACTAGCTAACAACACTATGACAAGAACATAACCTCACATATCAATATTAACTTTAATGTAAATGGCTGAAATGCTCCAATTAAAAGATATAGATTGGCAAATTAGATTTAAAAACAAGGCCCAACCATTTGCTGACTAAAAGAGAGCCACCTCATGTGAAAAGATACATACAGATTCAAAGTAAAAGGGTGGAAAAAGATATATTATGCAAATGGAAAACAAAATACAACAGGAGTTGCTATTCTTATATCAGATATAACAGACTTGAAACCAACAACAGTAAAAAAAAAAAAAAAAAGATAAAAAGAACATTATGTAATTATAAAGAGTTTATTTCATCAAGAAGATTTCATTATCCTAAATATGTATGCACCCAACACTGGAGCCCAGATTTATAAAGCAAGCACTACTATACCTAAAAAGATGAGAATGACTTTAGTACAATAATAGTGGGGGATTTCAAAACCCCACTGACAGCACTAGATAGATCATCAATGCAGAAAATTAACAAGGAAACTCTGGACTTAAACTGGAATGCTGACAAAATGGACCTAATAGACATTTACAGAACATCTTATCGACCAATTGCAAAATATACATTTTTTCCCATCTGCACATGGGATATTCTCCACAATTGACCACATGCTTGGCCATAAATCAAATATTAATAAATTCAAAAAATGGAATCATATCAAGCACCTTCTCACATTACAGTGGGAGGCAATTAGAAATTAATACCAAGAGGAACTCTCAAAACCACACAAGTACATGAAAACTAAACAAACTTGCTACCAAATGACTTTGAGAAAAACAACTAAATTAAGGCAGAAATCAAAAACAATTTTGAGACAAATTAAAACAGAATCATAATATACAAAATCTCTGGGATACACCCAAAGCAGTGCTAAGAGGAAAGTTTATAGTGTTAAATGCCTACGTCAAACAAATCTATAAGGAACTCAAACAAATCAACAAGAAAAAAGCAAATAGCACCATTAAAAATTGGGCAGAGGACATGAGCAGACATTTTTCAAAAGAAGACAAGCAGCCAACAAGCATCAAAAATGCTCAACATCACTAATCATAAGAGAAATGCAAATCAAAACCACAATGAGATACCATCTCACACTAGTCAGAATGGCTCTTACTAAAAAAGTCAAAAACCTCAGGTGTTGTTGAGGATACTGAGAAAAGTAAACACTTATACACTGTTGGTGGGAATGTAAATTAGTACAACCTCTATGGAAAACAGCATAGCAATTTCTCAATGAACTAAAAATAGAGCTATTATTTGACCCAGCAATCCCACTACTGGATATTTACCTAAAGAAAAAGAAATAATTATATCAAAAAGACACTTACACTTGTATGTTTATCACAACACTATTCACGATAGCAAAGTCATGGAATCAATCTGAGTGTTTCATCAATGGATGACTAGATAAAGTAAAAGTGGTATGTATACAACTTGGAATATCACACAGCGATAAAAAATAATAAAATAATGTATTTTACAGCAACATGGATAGAGTTCAAGATCATATACCTAAGTGAAATAAGTCAAAAATAGAAAATCATATACTGCATATTCTCACTCATAAGTGCAATCCAAACAATGGGTATACATGGACATAGAACAATAATAAACAGTTTGGACTCCAAAATGGGGGAGGGTGGGAAGGAGATGTGGTTTGAAAAATTATCTAGTGAATTTCATCTACAATATTCACTATTCAGGGAGCAGATATGCTGGAAACCCAAACCTGACCATTGTACAACATATTCATGTAATTAACCTGCACATGTACACCCTGAATCTATCATTTAAGAAAAATGAAAAATTCCAAAAAAGAAAAGTTTTTCTGTGTCTGTGTGGGACCAGTGAGCTATATGACATGGCAAAACACAATTTCTTTTACTTTCCATTTCCTAACTTATAAACTCGGGGGAGAGAAAGTATTCTAGAGGAATTCTAAAGTTCGCTTAAGCTCTGAATAAGTAACTATTTCCTAATTCAAATAATTACATAATTTTTTCACTCTGATTTTGAAAATTATGGAATATACAGCTGGAAGATGTGAACTTCAGCAGAATATATGCCATGCTTTTATAAATGGCTGTAAAATTTTTTACTTATTTCACAGTGGGTAGATTATGACACAAACAGAAAAACACATTTTAATGTTACTACAGTCTACACCTTTAATCACAAAATTTAAGAGAAAAACACACAAATTATCTCATAGTCGTCAAAGTATTGGGTGTGCAGCATTGCTTAAATCCAATTCATCTGATCTCACTTAAACACATTGAATATATTCCCTACCTCTAACAAGACATAATTTAGGGAACCAAGCCTCTAATCAACCTAATACCCAGCTCTCCTTTCCTCATTATTTACTCCACTGACTGACAATTTCATTAACCTCCTCCTGTGTAATAATTTTCTCTGTCACATGTTCAGGGAAAACATATTTTCTAGCTGCACAATTTTGTAACCATGGTAAATGACAAACGTTTTCTGAAATTCGCCAAGGAGATAAACTCTGACACCTGGCCTATTTGAGCTAGCTTGAAAATACTGAGGGGGTTCTTTTTGTTCATTTGGATGAGAAATTTAGAATTTTAGATTTCCATTAATGTAGTGATACTTCAGGACTTGGCACATCAGGGCATCTCATGACATTTGCATTTTAGAAATGGATCTGACAACACTATATTGAGAATAATGAGAAATTCATCTGGAGTATGGTGCAAAATCCAAGCATACAGTGATTGTCTCTGTGTTACTGATTTTGTCTGAAGGATTCAGTAGTTCTATCATCGGGTTGTGTCTTCACCAACTGAAGAGTTTAACTGCCTCCACAGGGTTGAAAACCAATTACTGAGTGTTTTCCAACGTAGGCAGACACTGGAGGGGAAATTGCCCAGTTATTTGGGGCTTAGTGAAGATAGGCCAAAGGCGAGTGCTCTGTGGGACAGCTATCACCCACAGAAGAATGCCCTTTTAAGCTTACTTAACAACAAAGGTCTATCACAGAATTTTTCCAGCTGCATAACCACTAAATGGGACATATAGACAGATATATTTACTGAGGTGAAATTCTGATGCTTTCCATTTTAAAATTAGCCAAATCATAAAACGGTCAAAGAGATAATCGTTTTCTCAACTTGTTTAGATCATCTGAAGCTCTAACCATTTAGACTGCTGAACAATGTATACAGACAAGTTTTTCATTAATTCAATCAATTACCTCTTACAAAGAGATACTATGAAAGGAACTGGGGACACAACAATGAATAAGTAATACACACTTCTTTCCCCAAGTCCCTTAGAATCTAGTAGGATGAAAAACATATAGATAGATTCAATATAGTGTGTGCCAATAGATGGAGATAAAAGATCTTATGGCAGTTCATACATAGGGAGACATCCAATCCAGTTTGGAAGTGGTTCATAAAGATTTCTTAAATGACGATAATTTGAGCTAAGACTTGAAAGATTAGTAGTTTGCTAACCTGCTGGGTGAGGCAGTAGTGCATTAGAAGCAAAGTAAATAGCAACTGCAGAGCTCAGGGATGGCATGAACAATTGTTTGAAGGTGACAAACACAAGATCATGTTGTGGTAGATACAAGGTTTAAGAAAAATCATAAAAATTAATTTGTTTTCTTCTTATCTGCCATTTTCACTAAAAGTCAAATGAAGAATAATGCCAGTTAATTGAGGGCTCTGAATAATTAAAGGTTTAAGCAACAACAATGAAATAGCAGGGGAGATGAAGGGGTAAATATAACTATACTACATGAAATATGGTCCAAGATTTTGTTTTTATTTGAAGAACGTGCAACTGACTGTGGTGCCAGGTTGGACAGCAGTGGGCCTGATTCAGGTGTGGTGTGTGTATATGGTTCTTTTTTTTTTTTTTAACTGTAATTATCATCATGTGTTCTTGTCAGCAATTTGAATTCACCAGGGAGATACTGTAAATTTTATCAACCGTGCTGCTTTCACTCAATCTTTTTCTTTCTCTCTCTCACCCCCATCTCTCACCTCTCTCCCTTCCCTGTCCTTCTTCCCCTTTTTCCCACTCCCTCTCTCTATCTTGCTTTGTTCCAAAAATGTCATAAGGCAGCTTAGCAGTCTATAAAGATGCATGCAATACAATAAGAGAACATAAATTGAAAATCAGTGAGAATATGAGGCAAAGGAGAAATGAAAGCAATAATGTAGAGGAGAACTAAATAAGTGGGATTAGCCAGGAAGAACATTCCGTGAAGGTCTTATAGAATAGGAAAAGCTAGTCTACAATGTTGACTGTCAACCTTCTGGCACGCACCATGAAGAGGGATACACAGTTACATGATTCACAATGTCTACTGGGCAGGGGCAAACCATTGTTCAATAGAAACACCACTTGTCCTGTCCTCGATGTCTCCCATGGGAAGACACTGCACCCTGAGTTTATCAAACAAGGCACATCAGAGAACCACAGACAAATATGTAAACTATCTCAGATGTCCAATGGATTTGTCACCGTCTCAAAATTTTTTTTCAATGTGTTCCAGGTAGGTAATCCTTTCTTTTCATGATGTGGGTCCAGTCTCACTGTGTTTAGTTGCATGATTTTGGTAGATTTCTATGAGGCTTTTAAAAAAGAAAAAAAATTATTATTATTGAATGATGCTATTTCTCAAGCTACATAGGCCAATGCTTTATGCCTTGAAATTCCTCCTCCAAGAAGACTTCAATCTCTCCTATCACCTAGCAACTCTCAACCTGCCTGCATTGTAACTCAAGGTTTGCTATGTGTGATTATATTCTAGAAGAGAAAATGATGAAATATACTGAGGTGATACTTGTGCATTACCCAGTAATTTTCCCATAGGATGCAAAGAAATTTAAATTGAGAAATAAGACAGATAGTGGGTGATATAATTCTGTTGTTGCTTTCGACCATAGTAAATAGTATCTCATCAGTATCAGGTACCAAAGATTTAATTATTATAAAAAGTGAAGAGAAGTTGCTGGATTGCAGAGAATAAAGTTACATCTATATTACACAAAAGCACTTCTTCAGTTCAGCAATCACTGTACATTACACGTACACTATTTCCATTGAAAACACTGTGATGCATAAAATCAAATTTATTACCTAAGTTTTTTTTTTTCTATTTTAAAGGGTTCTGTCCATTTGAAGAAAAGAATTTGATTTAAAGGTAAACAGATATCTACTAGCCTACTCCCAACACTTTACAGGGCAAGCTGCAGGCAAAAATCCAACAGTAACAAATAGAAATCCTATATAAAAGTAAGTGCATTTCACTTGTCACCTTTGTTCTGTGGTTCCTGTGGAGGGAGTATCCGTATGGCTAGGGAGACTTCAATCCTAAGAAGTCTTTACTTGTGAAAATAAAACTTAGCTAATTAAGATGCGCAAAATGTGAATCATAAAACAGAGATAGACATTTATGCCTTGAGCTTTAAAACCCATTATAGCTCTACGTGCAGGGAGAACGCAGGTGTCTTTGCAAGAGGCATTTGGAAGACTAGTTCTGAGGAAAATGTGAGAATAGGCACACTGCTGGCTGAAATAACCTCAATATCCCTTGCAGGAATGCTGAATCTGCTTCATTTAGAATGGGCCCCAAAGAATGTTTTTCCCCCACTGCTTATATAAATTTTCTGACTAGGTAGTAAAATTGCAATATTTTGAAAATGCCTTTTAACCATATTTTTACATAGAAAACTTTTAAATATCCTTTTGAATCGATATATGTTTGTGTTTAAAGAACATTAAAGATTAGATTTTAAAGGTGACTCTTTCCCATACAGAAAGAAGTTAAAATGAAAAAAGACAAGCACCAATCAAGTCCAAAATTATAATTCTCAAACAAATTCTCCTGATAGTTGTTCAAGGCGATGGGGACATTTCCTGCTGATAATTTATAAGGAAAAGAGTTGTGGAAGGAACTACGTCTCTCATTAAGAGTTTTTATTTCCACGAGTTAATCCATGCCCTATACCCTTCCTGGTAGCAAATTACACGCTTAGGGAAGCAATGCTTTCAGTAAACTAATGAGTGTATGATTGTAAGATATTTTTTATTCCTGTGTCATTACCCGGATTCAGTCAGCAAAACAAAGTCCCTAAATTGGCCTTTACCTTATAACTACCTGAACACCTTGCGGGTGCTATCAAAATGTACCTAGCTGATTATTATTACCTCTTTTGATTTTGAATAATAGTAATTTCAAATATTGCTCTTAAACTTGAATTTCTAGCCTTGATATGAATTTTAGGTACATTCTATGTTTATTTTTTTTTTCTTTTTGTTTTTTTGAGACGGAGTATTGCTCTTGTGGCCCAGGCTGGAGTGCAATGGCACGATCTCGGCTAACTGCAACCTCCGCCTCCCCGGTTCAAGTGATTCTCTTGTCTCAGCCTCCTGACAAGCTGGGATTATAGGCACATGCCACCACGCCCAGCAAATTTTTGTATCTTTAGTAGAGACGGGGTTTCATCATATTGGTCAGGCTGGTCTCGAACTTCTGACCTCAGGTGATCCGCCCGCCTCGGCCTCCCAAAGTGCTGGGATTACAGGCATGAGCCACCATGCCCAGCCTGCTATGTTTATTTTTAAACAGATGAATAAATTTCCTGTTGTAACTCATAACTTTATGACTTGTGTTAACAACAGTGAAGCTGGCTGGCATCAGGTAAAACTGGATGCCTGTCCTGTTTCAATATGAGTTTGAAAGCAAACAGGTTGTCTAGTGAAAAAAAAAAGTAGAAAGCAGATGGGCTTTTCAGAAACCTCACGTTCTTTCATGTCATGAAGTTTCCCCTTGAGACAAAGGATAAAAAGTAATGCAGAAGAAAGCAAGAGTCACAGTAAAATAAAACATCCTATTTCCAGTTAGAAATAGTGTATCTTTGTGAAACTGATGAATTGCCAATAACGTCTCTGCAAGTATACGGACATTGCAAGTATATTGACAATGTATTGTGTAATGTAGATCTTGATTTGGACTCTGATAATTCAATCTAACTTGCTTTCCTTGGTTGATACATCTTTCCTTGAAGGTAATCCCTGCTGTGATAGAGCAAGACTTAGGCCTGCAGGGAGTAAAGGGCTTTCTTCACTTAATAACATATCTAGTCGTTCCCTACAATCCTTTTAATTTGAGATTCACCACCTTCTTTCACAACTTCCAAATGCAGTCTCTGGTCCAGCTATTTTTGAATGACTGAACTCTTCCATTTCATAAAATTCCCTTCCCCATGAACAGTTGGGCAATTTCCACGAGAGGCCACCAGAAGGCAGTTCATGCATAACTAAGTCCCTGCTGATCTGTAGAACAGCTACCAAATTGCTCAGATATCACAAGGAAGTACTCTTTTACAGAATTACTCAAGACTCTCTAGTGCCACAGTAGAACTTTATGCCTATGACACTCCCCTGAACTCCGTAAGGTAGGTATCAGTGTTCTTTTTCTGATTCTTTCTAAAGTGTCTTTGGTTAAGTTAGTATAGAATGAGTGTTCACGTACGGCAGTGTCCTAACTCACACAATCAGAAGTATAACAACTTTACCATACCTTTGCACAATGTAACCCATAACTTTAAGGGACAAAAAGCATATCTCGGAAAAAGTGTGTTGGCATCAGAGATTGGGCATATGTACAAGACCATGCGAGTGGGGATTACTGTGTGTGGAAGTAAATGGTATTATCACCACATACTCATGCAAGCCAAAACCCTAGAAATCCTCCTTAAAATCCCCTAAGATCCACAGCTACCTCTCAGTACCAATTCCTATCAATTTTACCTTCCAATTAAATTTTGATTCTGTCCACTTCCGGTACTGTAGTCCAAATAACCATCCATCATCAGACTACAACACAGCCTCAGCCTCCTAAACTTCTCCCTGCATCCACATTTGTCTATTACATCCTATACCCCGTATTGTAAGTAGAGTGATTTTTAGAAACACAGATAGTTTTAATGATTTCCAGTTGTTCTTAGGATGAAGCCCAAAATTCTTAATCTGCCTTATGAAGGCCCTGAATGACTCTGCCCAACTCTCTCCAGCCTAACCGCCTTACTGTCCCCTTAGTTCTCTGTGCTTCAGCCACACAGGGCTTCTGTCAGCTCTCAAACTCCTTATACTTCCCTGTATATCAGGACTTTTGCATGAGCTGTTTCTTCTGCCTAGATTGCACTTCCACACACTTTCCCTGCTTCACCTGCTTAATTTCTACCAAGCATTTAAATTTCTTCTGAAATGTCAATTATTTTGAGAAGTTTTTCTTCAATTTGCCCCAAGAAAACATCATGTTCCCTTGATGTATATTATAATAGCTCTCTGTTTTTTTCTTGCTATTAGTTCAGTTTTTAATTATATGTTTGTGCAATTATTTTGATTGATATCTATCTGTATCACTAGACTATAAGCTCAGCATATGAGTTATGTTTTTGTCACCATCTTATGCCCAAAGACAGATAGTAAGTGCTTATTGGGTATACGTAAAGGGATGAACGAAAAGAATAAATGAATGAAAAACAGATACTGATACTCAAAGGGAGCCCATAGGTGCTGTGTCCTGTTATCTATTGAGTTATAAATGAATAATCCTTTAGATAGATGGGAGGCATACACAAACTTCCATTAAGTTCACCAGGAAGCATGGGTCTTTTGAAACAAATACAGAAAGAAAGCATTGTTGTTTTGTTAGTATAGATGGAGGGAGAAAATGGATTCATCATATTTAAGGCATAAAGAGGGAGTAGGTAGAATGTTGTTAATATAGACGAACAAAACACAAAGTTAGGTAGGTTCACATTTTAGAAAGTTTTAAATGCTATTTAGAAAGAACGTAGGCCACTGACAGCCAAATGCCATGTATGAGAAGGTAAGAAACCCAACAAATACAATTATGAATTGCACTGGAAATCAAGAGCAAATGGGGCTCGTTGGTTTGAATTTGGCTTGTTTAAAATATGCTCGCTTATTCATGAAGACCAAATACCGGAAACAAACCAGGTATCCCTCCAGAGAAGAACAGCTAAATGAAGCATGTTATATGCATATAATAAAATATGAGTTGGCAATAAAAATAAGTATACTATTGTTGCAAAAAAGAAGATTTTAGACAATTTAACACCTTTTCATGATGAAAAAATTTAACCAACTTCAAATAAAAGAGCATTATTTCAGTATAGTAAAGGCCACATATGAAAAGCCCACAGCTAACAAATTCCACTTAAAATTTCTAAACTAATAAAGGAACTCAGCAAAGTTGCAAGATACAAAATCAACATGCAAGAAACAGTTGCTTTTCTATACATTAATAATGAACAACTGAAAAAAAATAAAAAACAATTTCATTTATAATAGCATCCAAAAAATAAACTACTTAAAAACAGATGTAACCAAGGAGGCAAAACACTTGTACATTAAAAGCTACTAAACATTGCTGAAAAAATTAAAGGAGACACAAATAAATGGAAAGGTATCCTGTGTTCAAGGATTGGAAGACTTAATATTGTTAAGGTGTCAACACCAGTTAAAGCAATCTACAGATTCAGTGCAATCCCTATCAAAATTTCAATGGAATTTTTGGCAGAAATACAAAAATCTATTTGAAAACTCATGGAATCTTAAGGGATCCCAAATAGTGAAAACAATCTCAAAAAAGAAATATAAATTTGGAGGTCTCACAGTTCCTGATTTTGAGACTTATTACAAAGTGACAGTTATTAAAACAGTGTGGTAATGATTTAAACATAGACATATAAATCAATTGAATAGAAGATGAGCCCCCAGATAAATCCTCACATATATGATAATTTGATGTTTGATGAGGATATCAAGATCATTTAATAGAACAAGAACAGTCTCTTCAAAAAATGGTTCTGGAAAATGAAATATCCGTGTGCCAAAGAATAAAGTTGGATTCTTACCTTACATTGTATACAAAAAATAACCCAAAATTGATCAAAAACCTAAATGTAAGACCTGAAACTATAAAACTTCTGGAAGAAAACATGGAGGAAATGCTTTATAACATTAGATTTGGCAATGACTTCTTGAATCTGACACCAAGGCCCAGGCAACAAAAGCAAAACTAGATAAGTGGGACTACAGCAAATTAAAAAATCTGCTGTGCATCAAAGGACATAATCAACAGAATGAAAAGGCAACTGAAGGAAGGAGAGAAAATATTTGGAAACCACATGCCTGATAAGGGGATAACATCCAGAATATATTAAAAAATATGTATGTGGTTTAACTGGATTGAAATATACAAAGTATTGACCATAGTTGTATCTGTGAGGGAGTTGCTAAAAGAGATTATCATTTGAGTCAGCGAGCTGGGGAAGACAGATCTACCCTTAATCTGGTGGGCACTATATAATCAGCTGCTAGTGAATATAAAGCAGGCAGAAAAATGTGAAAAGGAGAGACTGGCCTAGCTCCCGGCCTGTATCTTTTTCCCATGATGGGTAGTTCCTGCCCTTGAACTTTGAACACTAAGTTCTTCAGTTTTGGGACCCAGACTGGCTCTCCTTGCTTCTCAGCTTGCAGACAGCTTATCGTGGGACCTTGTGATCATGTAAGTTAGTACTTAATAAATTTCCATATATATAGGACATATATATATGTCCTATTAGTTCTGTCCCTCTAGAGAACCCTGACAAATATAGATTTCGGTACCAGGAGTGGTTTTAGAGGAACAGAATATTAAGGATAGAGTTCTTTTGTTGGTTTTGGGGTTTCTGGAGTTGGCTGCTTAATAAGATTAGACCCCAAAATGCTAAGGACTCTACTTTTAGTAGTATAGAGAACACTGATAGTCCTTGATGTGAACTATTTGGAGAGTTATGCAAAATAAATGCATTTGACACTCCTGAGTCACCACTTGTGAGAGACAAGGAGTTTAGTGACATTATACATATTACCTTTGACCATATGTGGAGAACCAAGGAATATGATGAAGCTGGTTGGTTGCTCCTAAGTTCAGTGGACAAAGTGATGAAAGAAAATGATAAACTCAGGGATTCTGTCCCCTGGCATCAGAAGCAGATACTGAGCCTCAAATCTGCTAAGATTGCCCTGAGTGAGTCTTATCTCCTCTAGAGAAAAAGCTAAAATTGTGAAAAAACAGACACAAGTTCTTATCAAGGAAGTGGCTGACCTGCAATGAAAGATGCATGCACAGCCTCACCAGGTGTCTACTGTTAAAGCGAGGGCATTGATTGGAAAAGAATGGGACCCTGCAACTTGGAATGGGGACATGTGGGAGGACACTAATGAAGCTGGGGGCATTGAGTTTGTAAACCCTGATGAACCTTTTTTACCAGAAGGAGTAGCTTCCCCATCCCCAGTAGTGGCCACATCCCCTCCCTGACCCATGCTGCCATCAGCCTTTCCACCTTTGTCTGAGGAGATAAACCCCGTGTTGCCTGAAGCAATGGTCATGCACTCCCCTGAGGCAGCTGCCAGGCTAAGTAACGTTGATTCTCCTCAGGAGCCACCTTCAACACCCATGTTTGCTTCTAGACCTATAACTAGACTAAAGTCCTAGTGGGCCCCTGGAATTGAGGTTGAGAGTGTGACCCATGAGGAGGTGTGCTACACTCAAAGAGAACTGTTTGAGTTCTCTAATTTATATAAACAGAAATCTGGAGAACAGGCATGGGAACGGATACTAAGTGTATGGGATAATGGTGGAAGGAACATAGAATTGGATCAGGCTGAATTTGTTGATTTGAGCCAACTAAGTAGGGACTTTGCTCTTAATGTTGTAGCTAGGGAAGTTAAAAAATGTTTAATGGTTTATTTGCTTGGTTAGGTGAAAAATGGATTAAAAGATGGCCCACTGTGAGTGAACTAGAAATGCCTGATCTCCCTTGGTTTGAGGTAGAGAAAGGGATCCAAAGGCTTAGTGAGATTGGGACAGCGGAATGGATTAGTCACTTTAGACCTACACATCCCAGCTGGGAGGGTCCAGAAGATACATGCTTGACCAATGTCTTGCAAAAGAGATTTGTGAGGGCAGTACCTGCGTCTCTGAAGAGCCCTATAATTGCTCTCCTCTGTACATCAGATCTAAAGGTGGAACCGTAGTCACTCAACAACAAAATTTAAATACAATGGGAATAATTAGATCCCAAGGTGGCAGGAGCCAAGTGGTGGAACTCAATCATCAAAGGCAATGTGAGCATAGCTACCATAATGGACAGCAGATGCAAAGCCACAATCAGAATAGTCTGACTCTTGTAGATCTCTGGCATTGGCTAATTAATCATGGTGTTCCTAGAAGTGAAATTGATAGGAAGCCTACTGCATTCTTAATTTATACAAGCAGAAAACTTCTAGGTCGAACGACAAAAGACTAATTTGATTTATAAAAACAGAGAATCATAGCCCCTCAATCAATTTCCAGAATTGAACCAGTTTCCAGACCCAGAATCCCCTGAATGAAGGGGAGGCTGGGCCCCCATGAAGAAGAACCCAACTACATTACCAACAATTTATGCAATGAATCTTTCTCCCATCCTTCCCCAAGGATACCTCTGGCCTTTTACCAGGATAACTGTGCATTGGGGAAAGGGAAATGATCAGACATTTTAGGGACTACTGGACACTGCCTGTGAGTTGTTGTTGATTCCAGGGGACCCCAAACATCATTGTGGTCCTCCAGTTAAAGTAGAGGCTTATGGAGGTCAGGTAATTAATAGTGTTTTAGCTCAGGTTAGACTTACAGTGGGTCCAGTGGGTCCCCAGACGACTCATCCTGTGGTCATTTCCCCAGTGCCAGAATGCATAATTGGCATAGACATACTTAGCAGCTGGAAGAACTCCCACATTGGCTCCCTGACTGGTAGGGTGAGTGCTATCATGGTGGGAAAGGCCAAATGAAAGCCATTAGAGATGTCTCTACCTAGAAAAATTGTAAGTCAAAAACAATATCACATCCCTGGAGAGACTGCAGAGATTAGTGCCACCATTAAGGACTTGAAAGATGCAGGGGTGGTGATTTCTACCACATCCTCATTCAACTCTCCCATTTGGCCTATGCAGAAGACAGATGGACCTTGGAGAATGACAGTGGATTATCGTAAGCTTAAGAGAGTGGTGACTCCAATTGCAGTTGCTGTACCAGATGTGGCTTAATTGCTTGAGCAAATTAACACATCTCCTGGTACCTGGTATGCAGCCATTGACTTGGCAAATGCCTTTTTTCTCCATTCCTGTCCATAATGCCCACCAGAAGTGTTTTGCCTTCAGCTGTCAAAGCCAGCAATATACCTTTACTGTCCTACCTCAGGGGCATATCAACTCTCTAGCTTTGTGTTATAATCTTATTCGGAGAGACCTTCATCAATTTTCACTTCTGCAATATATCACACCGGCCCGTTATATTGATGATATTATGCTGATTGGATACAGCAAGCAAGAAGTAGAAAACATGCTGGACTTATTGATGAGACTGTTGCATGCCAGAAGATAGGAAATAAATCTGACAAAATTCAAGCAGCTTCTACCTCAGAAAAATTTCTAGGGGCCCAGGGGTGTTTGACCTGTCGAGATATTTCTTCTAAGGTGAAGAATAAGTTGCTGCATTTGGCCTCTCCTACAACCAAGAAAGAGGCACAATGCCTAGTGGGCCTATCTGGATTTTGGAGGCAACACATTCCTCATTTGGCTGTATTACTTTGGCCTACTTATCGAATAACCTGAAAGGCTGCCAGTTTTGAGTGGGGTCCAGAACAGGAGAAGGTGCTGCAGCAGGTTCAGGTTGCTA
Source organism: Pongo abelii (assembly GCF_028885655.2). Lineage (NCBI taxonomy): Eukaryota > Metazoa > Chordata > Mammalia > Primates > Hominidae > Pongo > Pongo abelii. The sequence continues at coordinate 99,183,710 of NC_072008.2, forward strand.
TGCAAGCTGCTCTGCCACTTGGGCCATATAACCCAGCAGATCCAATGGTGCTTGAGGTGTCAGTGGCAGATAGGGATGCAGTTTTGAGCCTTTGGCAGGCCCCCATAGGTGACTCACAGAGGAGGCCTCTAGGATTCTGGAGCAAGGCCCTGCCATCTTCTGCAGGTAACTACTCTTCTTTTGAGAGACAAGTCTTGGCCTGTTACTTGGCTTTGGTAGAAACTGAACATTTGACTATGGGTTATCAAGTCACCACGCAACCTGGACTTCCTATCATAAACTGGGCACTTTATGACCCATCTGTGAGTCATGCACAGCAGCATCCCATCATCAAATTGAAGTGGTATATAGGTGATTAGGCTCGAGCAGGTCCCGAAGGCGCAAGTAAGTTAAATGACGAAGTGATTCGAATGCCCATGCTCTCCAATTCCACCACTCTGCATTCTCTCCCACAGCCTGCACTGATAGCCTCATGGGGAGTTCCCTATTATCACTTGACAGAGGAAGAGAAGACTAGGGCTTGGTTCACAGATGGTTCTGCACAATATGCAGGCACCATCCAAAAGTGGACAGCTGCATCACTACAGCCCCTTTCTAGGACATCCCTGAAGGACAGTAGTAAGGGGAAATCTTCCCAGTGGGCAGAGCTGTGAGCAGTGCACCTGGTTGTGCACTCCACATGGAAGGAGAATCAGCCTCTTTGCCCAGCCACCCCTGTCATTGTCCAATAGTCCCAGGAACAAAGTGGCCATGGTGGCAGGGTCAGGCATGGACTCAGCAACATGGACTTCCACTCACCAAGGCTGACCTGGCTATGGCCACTGCTGAGTGCCCAAATTACCATCAGCAGAGACCAGTACTAAGCCCTCAATATGGCATGATTCCTCGGGGTGATCAGCCAGCTACCTCGTGGCAGATTGATTATATTGGACCTCTTCCATCATGGAAAGGGTAGATGTTTGTCCTCATTGGAATAGACACTTACTACAGATATGGGTTTGCCTATTCTGCACGCAATGCTTCTGCCAAGACTACCATCTGTGGACTCACGGAATGCATTATCCACCATCATGCTATTCCACACAGCATTGCCTCTGACCGAAACACTCACTTTACAGCTAAAGAAGTGTGGCAGTGGACTGATGCTCATGGAATTCACCGGTCTTACCATGCTCCCCATCATCTTGAAGCAGCTGAATTGATAGAACGGCCTTTGGAAGTCACAATTACAATGCCAACTAGGTGACAATACTTTGGAGGGCTGGGGAAAAGTTCTCCAGAAGGCCATGTATGCTCTGAATCAGCATCCAATATTTGGTATTCTTTCTCTCATAGCCAGAACTCACAGGTCCAGGAATCAAGGTGCGGAAGTGGTTGTGGCAACACTCACCATCACTCCTAGTGATCCATTAGGAAAATTTTGCTTCCTGTTTCTGCGACATTACATTCTACTGGTCTAGAGGTCTTAGTTCCAGAGGGAGGAATGCTTCCATTAAACTGGAAGATAAGATTGCCACCTGGACAGTTTGGGCTCCTCCTACCTTTAAGGCAACAGACTACGAAGAGAGTTGCACTGTTGGCTAAGGTGATGACCTGGACTATCAAGATGAAATCAGTCTACCACTCCACAATGGAGGTAAGAAATGCATGCAATACAGAAGATCCATTGGTGCGTCTCTTAGTATTACCATGCCCTGTGATTAAGGTCAATGGGAAACTACAACAGCCCAATCCAGGCAAGACTGCAAATGGCCCAGACCCCTCAGGAATGAAGGTTTCAGTCACTCCACCAGGAAAAAGTAAAACACAACCTCCTGAGGTGCTCGCTGAAGGCAAAGGGAATACAGAATGGGTAGTAGAATAAGGTAGTCATCAATACCCGCTATGACCATGTGACCAGCTGCAGAAACATAGACTGTAATTGTCATGAGTATTTCCTCTTTCTTCTGCTAAAAACATGTTTATGCATGTATACACTTGTACTGAGAAAATATCTTCATTGTATTTCCTTTTCCTTCATCATGTGACATGAGATTTACTGACTTCATATCAGCATTTAAGTATTATTAACATTATGTAATAGTATTTGAGTTGGGGATTGGTGTGTTTCCAGTTGTATGAAGGATAACTGTATTATGTTAGGCATAATTATGGCCTTATTGTCTTTATCAGAAGATTATATATTATCTCAGGTGTGTATGGGTTCAAGTTGACAATGGGTGGACTTATGATGGTTAATACTGAGTGTTAACTTTATTGGATTGAAGGATGCAAAGTATTGATCCTGGGTGTGCCTGTGAGGGTGTTGCCAAAAGAGATTAACATTTGAGTCAGTGGCCTGGGGAAGGCAGATCCACCCTTAATCTAGTGGGCATAATCTAATCAGCTGCCAGGAAATATAAAGCAGGCAGAAAAATGTGAAAAAGAGACACTGGTCTAGCCTCCCAGCCCACATCTTTCTCCCATGATGGATCCTTCCTGCCCTCAAACATTGGGCTTCAAATTATTCGGTTTTGGGACTTGGACTGGCTTTCTTTGCTCCTCAGCTTGTGGGCAGCTTATTGTGGGACCTTGTGATCATGTAAGTTAATACTTAATAAACTCTCTCTCTCTCTCTCTCTATATATATATATATATATATACACACATATACACACACATATATATACACACACATATATACACACACACATATATACTCACATACATATATATATCCTATTAGCTCTCTCTAGAGAACCCCAATGAACACACTCGACAACTCAACAAAATTCTAATAACTAAATTTAAAAATGGGCAAAGGACTTGAATACATTGCTCCAAAGATGATATACAAATTTACAACAAACATAAGATGCTCAACATCACTATTCAATAAAAAATGCCAATCAAAACCACAATGAAATATTACCTCATATCTGATAGGATGGCTACTATAAAAAATAACAGAAAATAACAAATGGTGACAATGACGTGGAGAGATTGGAACTTATATGCACTGTGATGGTTAATATTAGGTGTCAACTTAATTGAAGGATGACTGGATGGCTGGTGAAGTATTCTTTCTGGGGCGTGTCTGTGAGGGCATTGTCAAAGGAAATTAATATTTGAGTCAGTGGGCTGGGAGAGGAAGACCCACCCTCAATGTGGGTGGGGACCATACAATTGGCTACCACCACAGCTAGAACAAAGCAGGTGTAGGAAGGTGGGATAAGCTGGCTTGCTAAGTCTTCTGGCTTTCATCTTTCTCCCATGCTGGATGCTCCTTCTGTTCCCCCTGCCCTTGGACATTAGACTCCAGATTCTTTGGCCTTTGGACTCTTGGACTTACACCAGTGTTTTGCTGGGGGTTCCTGGGCTTTTGGCCACAGATTGAAGGCTGCATTGTCAGCTTCCCTGCTTTTGAGACTTTTGGACTCAGACTGAGCCTCTACTGGCTTCTTTCTTCCCCAGTCTGCAGATGGCCTATCATGGGACTTCACCCTGTGATTGTGTGAGCCAATTCTCCTTAATAAACTCCCTGTCATATATACATATATCCCATTTGTTCTTTCTCTCTGGAGATCCCTAATACATGCGCTGTTGGTGAAAATGTAAAATGTTACAGCCACTGTGAAAAACTATACATGTTTCCTTAAAAAGTTAAAAATATAACTACCATACAACTCAGGATGTCAAAGAGATATTTGCATGCCCATATTCGTAGCAGCATTATTTACAGTAGCCAAGAGGTAGAAGCAATCCAATGTCCATGGATTAATGGATAAACAAAATGTGGTCTATACATATAATGGAATATTATTCAGCCTTAGAAAAGGCCACATATCACATACTACAACATGAATAAACTTTGAAGACATTATGCTAAGTGAAATAAGTGTCAGTCACAGATATATGATTTCACTTACATGAGGTATCTAAAGTAATCCAATTTATAGAAACTGAAAGCAAAATAGTGGTTTCCAGGGGCCAGAGGGAGGGGGAAATAAAATGTTGCTTAATGGTTATAGAGTTTTAGTTTTGTAAGATGAAAAAGTTCTGGAGATCCATTGCATGACAATGTGAATGTACTTAATACTATTCAACGCTAAACTCAAACATTGTTAAGATGGTAAATTTTATGTTGTGTGTTCTTTACAATTAAAAAAATGAACACACTGATAATACATGCAACAACTTTGATAAATCTGAAAAAACATGGATCTATATCAAAAACATTACTTTGAATGAAAGAAGCCTTACATAAAATAATACGATTTTATGTGATTTCATTTATATAAAGTTCTAAAAAAGGCTAAAATACTCTATATTTAAAAAAATGATGGAGTTCAGGACACATTACCCAAAATATGGCACATTGAGTATTTTAAGCTGGAAGAAATTAAAAAAAAAATAGAAGCAGAAAGGTCTGACCTTCCCCTACCTCCTCTCTCCTAAAGTGGGCCATTGAAACTAGAATTCCCCTCATCCCCTTATTTCTGAAGTCGGCCATACAACCCAGCTAACCTTCCCCTGAAATAGGTTATAAGACTCTCATTCCAGATGGGTCCTCTCTACACCCACAGGAAAGGAATGAAGACAGAGACAGATAATAATCTGATAAAACAGGCCTTCCTAAGTCCCTCCTCAGCCCAGCTTATTACCATTAGATCATATCCTTTTGTCCTCCAATCATATTTCTACATGACTGTCCCTAAAAATACTCAGATTCCCTGTTTCTTTGGGTCTTAATTTCTGAAGGCTCCTGTGTCACATAAAACTAATGTCAAATAAATTTGTATCTTTTTCTCTTACTGTCTTTTGCTATAGAGATCTCAGCCGTGAACCTTGTGATGGGTGAGGAAAATATATTACTTTTTCTCCCCTACAAATATTAGATGATATTTGATATTAGGGGATGGAAGTTTAGGGTTATGGAAAGGGATTGGCTGGGAAGTACCTTAAGGAACTTTATGGGGTAGTGTTCTAGATCTTGATAGCGCTTGGATTCCATAGGTATTACATTGTGTCAAAAGTCCTCAAGCATTATACTTAAGGTGTGTGTGTGCATGTAACTATTCACATTTTACCTCATAAAAGAAAACATAAACAAATATTAAACTTTATTTAATAATATGTATTTGTCAGAGTAAAGTATACTGATAGTTGCAACTTATTTTAAAATGCATTTAAAATAAGATAGATTTAGTGGCTGGATAGAGAAATAGATAAATGCTTAGATAATAAAGTGAGCATAGCAAAATATTAACTGGAGAGTATAGTGGTCAGCATATAGATGCTTATTTTATAATTCTTTGATTTTTTTCTATGTTTGAGCATTTTCTTAATGAAATGTCAGAAAAATATGGTAATTTCAGCTAAGTTCAACTGTACCCTGAGAGCCCACCTATAGACCCCTACTGAACCATCCACAGATTCCTACCATAGTACTTACCTAATTGTATAGCTTTTAGTTGTTTTATTTTGCTACTTCCTCCACCCTACTAGAAGTCTATGGAGGACTGATACTGTGTCTTATCTTTGTATTCTTGATGTCTAGCATCATATTTGAAAATTGTATTAAATAAATCCTCAGTATTGTGATCAGTAAATTACTATACATTTATTAAATTAATAAACATATCCTTGATTCTTATCACTATCATTCCTTGAGTGCCTACCATGTGCCAAGCAAAGCACCTTGGTATGTACTTTACCCACATTACCTCATTTAAGTTTCAAAACAACTTACGGCTTATATGTTATTAATTAAATGTTATGGTTAAAACAACTGGGACTCTCGTAAGTTAAATAATTAAACCAAATCATAGAGACAGTAAGTGGTAGTATTGGAATCCAGCTTATCATTAACTCCAAAATCCATGCTATGAGCCACTTTAAACTTTATACTATTTCTAGGCATTAATGCACATTTTCTACTTTATTAGTGTTCTGTGCTAGGCACTAGAGAAGCCAAGAGGAAATTAAACGTCCATGAACACAGAAGAAAACACAAAATGTGCAGCAAGTAAATGTGTGTGTCTAAATGAGTTATCATACAACACATAATGCACATAAAATCTTTTTTGAAAGCTTCAGGGAGGTGTGTAAGAATGACTGAATTATGTGTCCCCTCCTGCTACATGTGCAAACACATACACACACTCACACAGAGGTACATATGTGCTTCCCACATAACTGTTTCCATCAGAGGAAATTCAAAGAAAACACTTCTTCCTTCTTGCTGTTCTGGAGCATTTGGGGTGGGCACTTGAATACATTCTTTTGCAAATGATGCCTTTGCCTCAAGAGACAGATTAATTGGTTTCCATGGTCAGCTACCTTCTTAGAGAAAAATCTGTCAATAAAGGAGAATAGAAAAAAGCAAAACCCTGTGTGTCTCTTTTTTTTTAAACAGTATTGAGTATTTTGGATGAAAAATTGTGCGTGAATATGTGACAAACTTCTTATTCAGCTTATCCTTCATAAAAAGGGATTTCAAAATTAGAATCCAGGCTGTTACATTTTGGGGTATCCAAAGGAATATTTTTCTCTAATTATATTAATGTGTATGTTATACTAAGTTATAATACTTATAACAGCTAGAATTTACTGAGCATTTACTATGGGCCAGGCCCTATACTACAGGTGTTACTTCATTCAGTAATGTAACTTTTCACAACGAATTTATGAGGAAGACACTAGTATTATTAATTTCATCTTACAAATGAAGATATTTAATGTCAGAAAGGAAGGACTTGTTCACTGTCACAGAAGAAGTGGTTAAGCCCACACTCTACTCAGGACTAACTGACTTTAGAGCCCACATGTTCAATTGTTCTACCATACAAAGATATTGATTCACTCCCATCCTACAGGAGGGAAGAAAGCAGAAGCAACCTAACAGAACATTCAGCAATAACAAGCAAAATGGGGGAAAATACTTATAAATCATATTTTGGATAAGATATTGTTATCCAGAATATATACAGAATTCTTATGTTTTAACAATAAAAAGACAAATAGCCTAAGTTTAGAATTGCCAAAGTACCTGAATAAGCTTGTCTCCAAAAAAGACAAATATGACCAATAAGCATGTGAAAAGATGCTCAACATCATTTGTCATCAGGGAAATTCAAATCAAAACCACAATGAGATACCACTTTCCACCCTGTAGGATGGCTAGAATTAAAAAGACAGATAATAACAAGTGCTGACAAGGATGTGGAGAAATAGATCTCTCATATATTGTTGGTGGGAATGTAAAATGGTGAAGTCACTTTGAAAAATATTTGGTAATGTCTTAAAATGTTAAACATAAAGTTACCGTATGACCCAGAAATTTTACTCCTAGGTATGTATCCAAGAGAAATAAAAACATATGTACACTCAAAAAATTGCACAAGAATGTTAATACCATCATTACCATAAATGGCCAAAAGTGGAAATTATCCAAATATTGATTAATTGATAATAGATAAATAAAATGTGGCATATCCATACGAAGAAGTTCAACAGTAAAAAGAAATGAAGTACTGATACATGCTAGAACATGGATTAACTTTGAAAACATTATGCTAACTGAAAGAGATCAGTGACAAATAAATACATGTTATATGATAAAATTTAAATGAAATGTCCAGAATAGGTCAATCTATAGAGGATGGGGGTTGGTGGATAATAGCTATAGTATTGTCAATATGTTAAAATGAGGTTGGAGTGATAGTTGCATAATTCTGTAAACATAGTAAAAAATACTGAACTTATACTTTAAATGTGTGAATTTTATGGTATGTGAAATACATGTTAAAGCTGTGGAAAAAATATAAAACAAGTGAATATAACCAAAAGTTTTATTTAGTTATTTTCATTGTTCTCTTAATCTCTAAACAAAATTAAACCTGAGCTCAATTGTTTTTAAATGTGATATTTTTCTGACACATCTAATTGTGTTGTCGTTTACTTTATAATAGTATAAGCATAGTATAAATATAACAATATAATAATTATAATAATAAAGTATAGTATAAGTGAATACTAAGTGATATGCCAAATTTTAGCAAAAGAAAAACTGTGTTTACAAAAGTCATAATGCTTTATATATTGCAGGAAATTAAATGGGACACATCTTCAACTGAAGGAAGTATATTTCAATTTATATTTGAATATAGTTTACTAAAATTGAAAAAATATTTGGAAGTTATACTATAAAGAACATATGTATACCATTTGGAAATTACAGCCTTTAAAATCCTTAAAACTTTTCCTTTTGGAAGAGTTCGTTATCTATATCCATGATGTACCACAGACTAAACTAAGGTAGCTTAATAGAAGCTGAAGTCCTCCTCTTCCTTCACTTCCTTCTCTTCTTCCCTTTTTCTTTACAATCATTGCCATATATAGAGTGCTTCCTATGCTGAGCACTTTAAAACTAGCATCTCATCATCTCATTCTGCAACAGCCCCATGAGGTAGATACTATTATTATCATCCTTTTACAGATGAGGTGTGATTCACCTCATTGTCCAAGTTCACACAGCTAATAAGAGATGAAATCAAGAATCAATCATAAGCGAAGTGACTTCAAAATAAATGTTTTTAGCACTTGCCTTTTCTGTATTGAGAAGCCATGCCTTTTGGCAAAGTTAACAGCTCTATGGGCATTACAAAGATCTACACTTAAGTAGTTCATCTGAAGGAAAATAATCGGATAAAAATCTATTTAAGTTCATTGACTTACGCAGGTTGTAAAAACCTTGCCAAATCTAGTATTTAGCCCTTTTGCCTCCCTTTTACTAATTTTGGCTAATTGTTTCTTTTTGAGATGGAGTCTTGCTCTGTAGCCCAGGCTGGAGTGCAGTGGCACAATCTCGGCTCACTGCAGCCTCCCCATCCCGGGTTCAAGTGATTCTCTTGCCTCAGCCTCCTGAGTACCTGTGATTACAGGCATGTGCCACTATGCCTGGCTAATTTTTGTATTTTTAGTAGAGACGGGGTTTCACCATGTTGGCCAGGCTGGTCTCAAACTCCTGACCTCAAGTAATTTGCCTGCCTTGGCCTCCCAAAGTGCTGGGATTACAGGCATGAGCTACCGTACCCGGACAATTTTGGCTAATTTTTTGACATACATGGAGAATTTTTCCATCTTGGTCCAGTAAAGCACATCTTTTACTTTTTCCAATTTGCATCTCAAAGAAACTTTTTCAAAATGAATTTGTTAAACAGATCACTCTATTCTGCCAGCACTCCCCTAAAATCAAGTATCTACTCAGACTTTGGATTTATTAAATAGTATAGTGGTTAGGAAGATGAGTATCCTATACTCTGGATCTTTCCAATTCCTTGGGCTCCCATCCTTCAGCCTACCCAGGAACCATGCAGCCCAATGTAAATGCAGCAGAAACTAAAGAAAAACAAAGGATCAGATTATCCCCCTCTGTGTTGAGGGAGGTATACTGGGAACATTCACCCATACTTGAAGAAAATATTGACCACAGAGATTTCCTTTAAGCAAACATGTTGTCTTACAGATGTTGCTTTTGAGAAAAGTAATGGTGGATTCTTCAGTAAGCACAGGGCATTAAATAGATAATTAAGAAAATGATAGGAACTACTCCCAACATTGAGACCAGGAGACAATCACTTCTCTTAGTTTTCTCCTGACCCTTATATTCCTGCCATTGAGGCAATGGAAATTTACTTGATTCTAGAGTAAAATATATATCTTTTCTTTTCTTTTTTTCTTTTCTTTTTTTTTTTTTTTTTTGAGACGGAGTTTTGATCTTTTTGCCCAGGTTGGGGTGCAATGGCGCAATCTCTGCTCACTGCAACCTCCGCCTTCCGGATTCAAGAGATTCTCCTGCCTCGGCCTCCTGAGTAGCTGGGATTACAGGCATGTGCCACCACGCCCAGCTAATTTTGTATTTTTAGTAGAGGCGGGGTTTCTCCACGTTGGTCAGGCTGGTCTCGAACTCCCGATCTCAGTAATCCACCCACCTTGACCTCCCAAAGTGCTGGGATTACAGGCATGAGCTATCGTGACAGTCCAGTAAAATATATTTCAAAGTATCACCCCTCCTCCCACACCCAGAATTCATTATCTTATGTAGACTGATGATCCTTCCTATACTTTTGATGAATTCCCTAGTCAGCAGAAGTAATATTAATGAAACATGAAGAGTCAACATTAATTACAGTTAATGAAAAAAACTCTTCTAATTACTATGTGTGTCTGACATTTTGCCCTCACTGAAATATACATGAAAACTAATTAATGAGTTTAATGCTGCACTTTTTTTTTTTTACGACATTCTTGAAACAGATTTGGCAAAAATTGTAACAAGTCCCAGTCAAACATTCTCTTGAGGGCAGTTTTCAGCGTGGAATTCCTGCCTGGGATGCATCCATTCCTACCTGAGTAATGTCTGTTGAGGGATGACAGCATATGTGTGGTAGGGTAGCTGTGGCCTAAAAAGTCACTCTGCCTTAATACCAGAAAGAAGGCCCTTCCTATCTTTTGTACAATTATTGCATTTTACCCTCCATTCTATTTATAAACTGCGATATAGTACATTTGACATATCATGTAAAAATGGTTTTTAATTTCTTTTTGTCTAAAGAAATTCAAAATATTTTCCTGGGTGAAGCATAACATATTTTCTCTCATTTTTTTTCTGTTTCAGGTATAGAATATGAACACTTGTATAATTTCTCTCATGAGTATTATGGGAGTTCCACTTTAATTGCACTAAGCATACTAAAATTAAAGTATTCACCAGTGGTTTAATGAGGCCATTACCATGTGTTTCTATTACAAACAGGGTAATGTATATATTCAGTAAGTAATCTTGAGAACAATTCTCTAAATACAGTAGTCCCCCATTATACATGGTTTTGCTTTCTATGATTTCAGATACTCACAGTTACCCATATTAAAAATAGGTGAGTATTAGGTTGATGCACCAAATACATTACAGGAAGATATTTTGAGAGAGAGAGACCACATTCACAAAACTTTTATTCTAGCATAGTGTTATAATAGTTGTATTTTATTATTGGTTGTTAATTTTTTATTCTGCCTAACTTATAAATTAAACTTGGCATAGGTATGTATGTATAGGAAAAAAACAGTATATAGAGTTACGTACTATCTGCGTTTTCAGGCATGCAAAACACATCTTGTAATATATCCCTCACAGATAAGGGAGGACTTGTATATGATCTAAACACTTATTCTCTTTGGGCTAGCCTTCATTGAACATATATCATGCTTATTTAGGGGACCAAAAAAGTATACTTAATCAAAAAACAACCATGTAACCTCTTTGCCTTAGTTGTTTGTATCCTTTTGTCTATTTTTTTCTTCAGGTATATCTTAAATTTATTTGTATTCCCATCTTTAATGGTTATTTCTAACATTTTGTTGTTGGTGGTGTTCATTTGCATTTATCCCTAATTTCCCCTCAACTCATCTCCATATTTAAATTTTAATCTTCTTGTTCTGCTTTCATCATTTCTTGTATCAAATAAAAACAAACCCAGGCTTATGTAAGAAGAAACTTTTTTCCAAAAAGACAATTGCAATAAGAAAAATACTCTGATCTCAGGATCTGAAACTGTCTCAAAATCAAACAAATAAAATATTCTTTTCTTTTCTTTCAAAAAAGTGAGTTCTTACAGGGTTAGCCGGAAATAATGAGGGGAAATTAGTCAAAAGATTGAAAGGAAGCAGCATGGCCATGATGATCTGATAGGAAATCTTTCTCACTGTGGTAACCCCATTTCAATTTTTAGGATTCATTGCTTCTTCGTCATGAATCTCCAGACAAAGAGAACCAACAGAGTGTGTGTGTGTGTGTGTGTGTGTGTGTGTGTGTACAGAGAGAGAAAGAGAGAGATATTTTAATTTTAATGAACTAGCTTACACCATTGTGGAGGCTTGGTAAGACCAAAATTTGCATGGTAGGCTAGCAGGCTGGAGACTCAGGAAAGAGATGCTGTTTGAGACTGCTGGCAAAATTTCTTCTTGCTCTGGGGAAGTCAGTCTTCATTCTACTAAGACCTACAACTGATTGAATGAGACCCACTTATATATGGAGAGAGTAATCTGCCTTACTCAACGTACACAGTTTAAATGTTAATCTCATCAAAAAATAAAAAAATAAAAAACATATTCACGGAAACATCCAGAATAATGTTTGACCAAAGGTCTGGATAACTAGCCAGGGTGACATATAAAATTAACACACTGTTTAAGGCGGACATTCTGCATTTCAGTGCTTGTTCAGACTTGAGGCAAGCCAAAGTTCAAGAGCCCATGTGGCAGAGAAAAACCTGATTAAAATTTGATCAAGACAAATCAGAGAGTAAGAAATATAAATTGTGAGCACTTGGTCATTATTTTTCTTCAAACTTCAGTTTCCTGGATATGTTTGTCAAATTCAATACAAACTGAGTAAGTACTTCAAAGACTCTATTTCCTAACAGAACACATAGTCTGGGATAGAGAGATAGAGGGATTCAAAACTTCTAGCTTTGTTTCCTGACATATTACTTGAGATAAGAGCATCAGAAGAGTTCCCTGAGGAACTATTTTGAAGAAAAGATATTTCAGTAGGTTAGTTAATGTCATTAAAACAGGAAGTAGATGTTTTGAAAATTCAATTAAAATAAGAGGGTCCAACATCTCATAAATTACCAATGACATTAGATGATATAATTCATTAAGAATCGTAAGTGGTTATTCAACAGTTATTGTGTGTTTACTGTGGGATGGCACTGTGCAAAGCAATGGCATTTCATATAAGGTTAAACAAAATGGGGCTCTTTCCTGACATTGTGGAGGTCACACTACAGTAGAGAGAGAGACTTGAGTCACATAATCACATATCTCCATATCCTATGAGTGCTATAAAATATTATATTGCTGAAATTGCTTCTCAGCTTAAGAAGCTTTTGAGCTGAGATGATGGGGTTTTCTAGATATAGAATTATGTCTTCTGCAAACAGTGATAGTTTGACTTCCTCTCTTCTCATTTGAATGTTCTTTATTTTCTTCTTTTGCCTTATTGCTCTGGCCAGATCTTCTAATACTATGTTGAATAGAAATGGTGAGAGAGGGCATCCTTGTCTTGTGCCAGTTTTCAAGGGGAATGCTTCCAGACTTTGCCCATTCAGTAAGGATATAAAATCAATGTGCAAAAGCCACTAGCATTTCTATACACCAACAACAGTCAAGTCGAGAGCCAAATCATGAACTAAGTCCCATTTAAATTTGCAATGAAAAGAATAAAATACCTAGAAATACAGCTAACAAGGGAAGTAAAATATCTCTACAGGGAGAACTAGAAACCACTGCTTAGAGATGACACAAACAAGTGGATAAACATTCCGTGCTCATAGGTAGGAAGAATCAATATCATTAAAATAGCCATACTGGCCAAAGCAATGTATAGACTCAATGCTATTCCCATTAAACTACCATTGATGTTCTTTAGAGAACTAGAGAAAACTATTTCAAAATTCTTTTGAAAACAAAAAAGAGCCCAAACAGCCGAAGCAATCCTAAGCAAAAAGAACAAAGCTGGGGGCATCATATTACCTGACTTCAAACTATACTAGAGGGCTACAGTAATGAAAACAGCATGGTACTATTATGAAAACAGACACATAGACCAATAGAACAGAACACAGAACCAGTAAATAAGACTACAAACCTACAACTATCTGATCTTTGACAAACCTGACAAAAACAAGCAATGGGGAAAGGACACCCTATTCAATAAAAGATGCTCAGATAACTGGCTAGCTATATGCAGAAAATTGAAACTGGACCCCTTCCTTACACCATATACAAAAAATAACTCAAGATGGATTAAAGACTTAAATGTAAAACCCAAAACTATAAAAACCTTGGAAGACAACCTAGGCAATACCATTCAGGACATAGGCACAGACAAAGATTTTATGACAAAGATTAGAAAAGCAATTGCAAAATTGACAAATGGAATCTAAACTAAACAGCTTCTGCATACCAAAATAAACTATCAACAGAGTAAGCAGACAATCTACAAAATTAGAGAAAATTTTTACTAACTCTGCATCTGACAAAGGTCTAATATTCAGCATCTATGAGGAACTTAAACACATTTACAAGAAAAAACAAACAACCCCATTAAAACGTGGGCAAAAGACAGGAACAAACAATTTTCAAAAGAAGACATACATGTGGCCAACAAGCATATGAAAAAAAAATGCTCAACATCATTGATCATTAGAGTAATGCAAATCAAAACCACAATGAGATGCCAGCTAACACCAGTTAGAATGGGTATTAAAAAGTCAAAAAAAAAACAAAACAACAACAACAACAAAAAAACAGATGTTGGCAAGGTGGTGGAGAACTAGGAACGCTTATACACTATTGGTGGGAGTGTAAATTAATTCAACCATTCTGGAAGGCAGTGTGGCAATTCCTTAAAGACCTAAAGTCAGAAATACCATTTGACCCAGCAATCCCATTACTGGGTATATACCTCCAAAAATATAAATTGTTCTATTATAAAGACACATGCACATGTATGTTCATTGCAGCACTATTCACAATAGTAAAGACATGGAAACAGCCTAAATGTTCATAAATGGTAGACTAAATAGAAAAATATGGTATAGGTACACCATGGAATACTACATGGCCATAGAGAAGAACGAGATAATGTTCTTTGCAGCAACATGGATGCAGCTGGCGAATATTAACTTTAGCAAACTAATGCAGAAACAGAAAACCAGATACCACATGTTCTTGCTTATAAGTGGGAGCTAAATGATGAGAACACATGGACACATAGAGGGGAACAGCAGGCTCTGCAACCTATCAGTGGGTGGGGGGCGGGAGGAGAAAGAGGTTTGGGGGAAATAACTAATGTGTACTAGGCTTAATACCTAGGGGATGAAATGATCAGTACAAAAAAAAAAAAAAAAAAAACCCATGACAAACATTTACCTATGTAAAAAACCTGCACACCCTCCACATGTACCCCTGAACTTAAAATAAGAGTTAAAAACAGATTAAATTGCTTACTTAAATATATATGTAAGCATGCCTATAAAGGTATAAATACAACATGCATATAAAATATATGCTACCAAGTGTTTTATCTTGCAAGTCAGTTGAGGTATCAATATAATCTCTAGCTTTGAATTGCAGAACTGTTCATATGGCTGGAAGTAAAGAAAAAAACTGTTTTTTCTTTAAATTACATGATCTTTTATAGCATTTACATAGCATATTCCTTTAGCCTAAAAGACTTTCTTTCCAAGCTATGTCTACTTGAAAAAATTCTACACCTTTTTCAAGACACAATTCAAATGTCACATTCTCTTTCTTTATTCCTATTTAGGTAGTTAATTGTTCCCTAATCTGTGTTTTTATAGCACTTTGCATACACAGCATTTTATTTCCTTTCATGTTAAGCTGTATTTATTTGTTTACTTCTATTTCTCTCCCATCAAACTATGATCTGCTTGAGAACAACCACCATGTCTTTTTGAGCTTTGCGAATTGAAGCCTAGCATGGCATCTGCTGACACACAATAAGTGTGTTGAATGAATAAATAAATGAATCAGCATGTCCTGAAATTCAACTGTATGTTGCCTGGATGTTTGCAATGTTTATCACTCAGAGTCACCTAGGTTATATGGCAGAAACATAGGCTTAAAACACAAAAAGTTTATTTATCCCTCACACTACATGCTCAACGTGGATCTGTAGACAAAATTTCTCATCATAGTCACTCAAGACCAAAGTTTACAGAGCAGACACTGTCTTGAATTTTGCTAGTCACCATATCAGAAGGAAAATCAATGTTTAAAGGGTTTGAAAAAACAATGCATATTCAGAGGGGAGACTTGTTACTTCCACTCACAGTCCATTGATAAAGCTGCTCATCCGGCATACCCAGTCATAAAGGAGACAAGAACAAATTGTCTCTGTTTGCAGAGGACATGATCCTATATTTAGAAAATGCCATCATCTCAGTCCAAAAGGTCCTTAAGCTGATAAGCAACTTCAGCAAAGTCTCAGGATACAAAATCAATGTGCAAAAGTCACAAGCATTACATTACACCAACAGTAGACAAGCAGGGAGCCAAATCATGACTGAACTCCCATTCACAACTGCTACAAAGAGAAGAAAATACCTATGAATACATCTAACAAGGGATGAGAAGTTCCTCTTCAAGAAGAACTACAAGCTACTGCTCAAAAAGAATTCAGAGAGGACACAAATGGAAAAACATTCCATCCTCATGGATAGGGGGAATCATATCATGAAAATGGCATACTGCCCAAAGTAATTTACAGATTCAATGCTATTCCCATCAAACTATTATTGACATTTTTCAAAGAATTAGAAAAAACTACTTTAATATTTATATAGAACCACAAAAGAGCCTGTATAGCCAAGTCGATCTTAAGGAAAAAGAACAAAGCTGGAGGCATCATGCTACCAGACTTCAAACTATATTACAAGGCTACAGTGACCTAAGCAGCATGATACTGGTACCAAAACAGACATATAGACCAATGGAACAGAATAGAGACCTCAGAAATAAGACCACACATTTACAACCATCTGATCTTCAACAAACCAGACAAAAACAAGCAACGGGAAAGGATGCCCTATTTAATAAATGATACTGGAAAAACTGGCTAACCATATGCAGATAACTGAAACTAGACCCCTTCCTTATACCTTATACAAAAATTAACTCAAGATAAATTAAAGACTTAAATTTAAAACCCCAAACCACAAAAACCCTAGAAGAATATGTAGGCAATACCTTTCAGGACATAGGCATGGGCAATGATTTTATAATGAAATTATCAAAAGCAGTTACAACAAAAGCTAAAATTGACAAATGGGATCGAATTAAACTAAAGAGCTTCTGGACAGCAAAATAAACTATCATCAGAGTGAACAGGCAATTTACAGAATGGGAGACAATTATTGCAAACTACGCCAACAAATGTCTCATATCCGGAATTTACAATGAACTTACACAAACTTGTAAGAAAAAAAAAAACAACCCCATCAAAAAGTGGGCAATGGACATAAACAGACACTTCTCAAAAAAAAAAAGATATTTATGCAGCCAACAAACACATGTAAAAAAGCTCAACATCACTGATCATTAGAGAAATGCAAATAAAAACCACAATGAGATACCATCTCATGCCAGTCAGAATGGTGATTATTAAAAAGTCAAGAAACAATAGATGCTGGTGAAGCTGTGGAGAAATAAGAATGCTTTTACGTGGTTGGTGTGAGTGTAAATTAGTTCAACCATTGTGGAAGACGGTGTGATGATTCCTCAAGGATCTAAAACCAGACATACCATTTGACCCAGCAATCCCATTACTGGGTATATACTCCCAAAAATATAAAATATTTTATAGAGATAAATGCACATGTATGTTTATTGCAGCACTATTCACAATAGTAAAGACATGGAACCAACCCAAATGCCCATCAGTGATAGACTGGATAAAGAAAATGTGGTACATATACACCATAGAATACTATGCAGCCCTAAAAATAAATGAGATCATGTCCTTTGCAGGGACATGTATGAAGCTGGAAGCCATCATCCTCAGCAAACTAATACAGGAACAGAAAACCAAACTCCACATATTCTCACTCATAAGTGGGAGCTGAACAACGAGAACCCACAGACACAGGGAGGGGAACAACACACACTGGGGCCTGTCAGTGGGGGTGAGGGGAGGGAGAGCATCAGGACAAATAGCTATTACATGTGGGGCTTAATACATAGGTGACAGGTTGATAGGTGCAGCAAACCATCATGGCACATGTTTACCTGTCTAACAAACCTGCATGTTCTGCACATATATCCCGGAACTTAAAGTATATTGAAACAAATGCAGTCGTACCATGTGCCTAGAAGAAAACAGCCAGACTTATTCAGTAAGCAGCACTAATGATTGCTGCAGTTGACAATCAGTAATAAATATATTTCTTGGATTCAGGAAGCATCTGCATCAATGGAAAACATATGTTTGAAAGTCATAAGAGAAAGTCAGGGAGAATAAATCATGGAATACTGTGTGTTTAAATTCAAATGAAAAGCAATATCTTAACTATAGCACTGTAAACTAATAAGTTAATATTCTCTGGTTTTCATTATTATCATTTTTAAAATCTCATTATTTGTACTCTAGTTCATGCCAATTTTAGGAGCCACAAACTTCGCTGAAGTTCTCAACTATAATCAATAAACATTCCAAAAATATTGTTGTGGTAGTATCACAAAACAAGGTAAAAACACAAATATTATATTTTGAGACTGCTCTAAAAGTAGTTAATCTAACCTCCTTTTCATTAGACACTCATTTCAGCTGCTCTAAATTAACTGTTTAGGGCTTGATTTTTCACAAAACAGTGTTGGAGTATGATATGGTTTTAATCTGTGTCCCAAAAAGAAGGCAAATGCTGATAGCCAAGACAATAGGAAAAAAGGCCCAAAGGCATTTCATAGACCTTCAGAGTAGCCCCTCCCATCATAGGCCCAGAGGTCTAGGAGAGAAGAATGGTTTCCTGGGCCAGGCCCAGGGCCCGACAGCCCTGCAGAGCTTCAGGACACTGCTACCCACATCCTAGTCCCTTCAGCTCCAGCCATGTCTAAGAAGGACTGAGGTACAGCTTGGACTGCTGCTTCAGAGAGCGCAATAAATAAGCCTTGGCATCTTCTATATAGTGTTAAGCTCACAAGTGCACAGAATGTAAAATGTGAGTCTTGAGGACGTCTGCCGGTATGAAAAAAAACTAAATATCCAGAAACAAGACTGCTGCAGAGACAGAGCCCACATGGAGAACCTCTACTAGTGCAGTGTGAAGGGGAAATGTGGGGTTGAAACCCCCACACAGAGTCCCCACTGGGGCACTGCCTAGTGGAGCTGTGAAAAGAGGGCCACAATCCTCCAGACCCCAGAATGGTACAACCACTGACAGTTTGTACCATGTACCTAAAAAAGCCACAGTCACTCAATGGGAGCCCATGAAAGCAGCTGTGGGGGTCAAGCCCTGAAAAGCCACAGGGGCAGAACTTCCTAAGCCTCTGGGAGCCCACAGCTTGCAGCAGTGTGCCCTGGATGTGAGGAATGGAGTGAAAAAAGATTATTTTGGAGCTTTAAGGTTTAATGATGGCCCTGCTGGGTTTAGGATTTGCACAGTGCCTGTAGTCCCTTTCTTTTGGCAAATTTCTCCCTTTTAGGAAGAAAATATATACCCAATGCCTGTAACCCCATCATATCTTGGAAGTAACTAACTTTTTTTTTATTTTACATGCCTATAGGTGGAAGGGACTTGCTTTGTCTCAGATGAGACTTTAGACTTTGGACTATTGAGTTAAAGCTGGAATGAGTTAAGACTTTGGGGGACTGTTGGGAAGGCATGATTAGGTTTTGCAATTTGAGAAGAATGTAAGATTTGGGAGGGGTCTGGGGTGGGATGATATGGTTTGAATCTGTGCCCCTGTCCAAATATGATGTTGAATTGTAATCTCCAATGTTGGAAATATGGCCTGGTGGGAGGTGATTAAATCAGGGAGTAGAGTTTTCATAAATGTAAGTTTAGCATTATCCCCCCTTGGTACTGTATAGTGAGTGACTTCTAAGGAGATCTGCTTGTTTAAAAGTGTATGACACCTCTCCTCTCTCTTTCTCCTGCTCCAGCCATGTAAGATGTTCCTACTTCCCCCTTTGCCTCCCACCATGATTGTAAGTTCCCTGAGGCCTTCCCAAAAGCTGATAATACCATGCTTTTTGTGCAGCCTGCAGAATCATGAGACAATTAAAACTCTTTTCTTTATAAATTACCCAGTCTCAGGTATTTCTTTATAGCAATGTGAGAACAGACTAATACAGAGGCTGGCCTACTTAAACAGGCTTGTTGTGTAGAACTATTAACCAATGTAGGGAAAGGTCAGTAGATAAGATCATAAAAACCAAATCTGAAGAAATAAAATGTCTCCATCTTCTTCTAACTAGTTGGTACTCCATCAACTAATGAAAAGAGAATAAAAATACATTTTATCCAAAGTATTTTACAAATATAATAATACAATAAAGGAATGTCTACAAGACATGAGTTTTAGGCTTGGCCTTTAGCTATATGATTTTGAAACTCTATCTAATCCCTTAAAGCTTTAGTTTTCTCTTCTGTGAAATGGGGATGTTAATACTTGATTACCTTCCTCCTAAGACTATTTCAACAATTATTTGAGACAATGAATGTGACCTTTTGAAAAAGATAAATTATAAATGTTGTCTTTCTCATTATGAGTTACATAAGAAGCATCCCTCAGAAAATACTTAGGTGACTAGGTATTAGATTCCATAAGTCACCTCAAGATTCTTTTTAAAACAGAATTATATTTTTGATAATATTTGAAATAAAAAAAGAATAACACTATTTTGTATAAAATTACAGTGGATAGATGATACTATTCATTTGTCAAAACCTAGAAAAATTTATGGCAAAAAAAAAGAAATTTAATGTATACAAAAATTAAAATATCTTTTAGAAAGTCAGCAGACTACAGGATTAAATGCAGAATATAATGGAAACAAACTAACTATATTAGAAAACATATGAAACAACCTTACTGAAGGAGGTGAGGGGAAAAGCACTAACCTCAGTAACTTTAAAAATGATTCAAAACTGTAAGTTCAGAAGCAAAACACACAGCACTATTCACTAGTTGGTAAAGTTGTTTCCCTCAGGGTTGCCTGCTAACAATTTTGAAACCATTATATATGCATACCAGCGTTGCAGGAACAAATAAGCAAATGGTGAGTAGTGCAAGTTATTTTTCTCACTGCTGAAAGAGGAGATTATAGATAAGCCAGAATGAATCAAATGGTGCTGGAACAGTGATAGAGGTATCAGTGTGATCCCACGGTTAGCTTAAAATAGATACTGATTAATAAATATAGAAATAATTACAGATACACGAGTTGGTCTAAACATATATTTCCCACCTTTGTCCACTAAGAAGACCTAGAAGCAATGACACCCCAGTAGCAATGAGCACACCTACTACCCAGATTTTGATTTCTAATGCCATTTTCCAATTAAGAAAAAAAAAAAACAGAGCTCCTGAGACAAATGGCTGATTCAAGGACTGGGGAAAGGAATATGCAAGATGAGCTTAGGGACAAGGCAGAACAAGGTGGCACAATAGAATTATCCACTGATTGATGTTTTTGTGTGGGGTACAATTTAACAATATCTACATAAAAAATCACCTTTATAAGAACCAAAACTCAGGCAAGCACTCATAGTACCTGATTTTAAATTCATATTGATGGAAAAGGCATTTAAAAGATAGAAAAAACAGTCTTGAAATCACTGAAGCCACCCCTCTCACAACCCCCAGGTAGTGGCAGAGTGGTATAGAGAGGCTTTCCGTGAGCTGAGGGAAGGAGAATGTAGCAATTATAAGGCATTGATCACAGTGCTGTCCTGTTGTAGAAGAAAGGAAAACTAGACCAAATGCAGCTGACATCTGCCCACAGAGGGAGCATTCAAACCAGCTCTCAACAAAAGTGAATCACCAATCCCAGCAACTGTGACTTCAGTTCCCACAAGTCTCACCACGGTGGACTAAAGTGCTCTGGGGCTCTAAATAAACTTGAAAGGTAGTTTAGGCCACAAGGACTGCAAATCAGATGTGAGTGTAGAGATAAACTGGACCCAGAGCTAGTGGACTGGGGGGTGACATACAACTTACTGAGATACCGCTGGGGCAGGAAAGGGAATGCTGGCATTGCCCCTCCCCTAACCCGAGGCTGCACAGCTCACAGCTCCAAGAAAAATTGCTTCTGTTTGTTGAGAGGGAAAATGGGGAGAACTTTGTCTTGCATCTTGGATGCCAGCTCAGCCAAAGAACAATAGGCCATACTTCAGAGCCATGAGGCCCTGTTTCCAGGTCCTAGCTCCTGGATGACACTTCTAGACAGACCCTAGACCAAAAGGGACATGCTGCCTTGAAGGAAAGGACCATGTCTGTGCAGTATTTTTCATGTGCTAACTGAAGAGTCCTTGGGCCCTTAATAACCAGCAGCAACACGCAGGTACTATTTCTAGGGCCTTGGGTGGAACTCAGACTTGCTGGCTTCAGGGGATACTCAACAAATTTTCACCTGTGGTGGCTATGTAGTGATATTCCCTGTGCTTTATAAAAAGAGAGGGAAATGATAAGGCGACTTTGTCTTGCATCTTAGGTACCACCTCAGCCACAGCATCATAGAGCCCCCAAGCATGCTCTTAGGATTCCCAATCCTAAGACTTGGATCTAGTGTGGCATTTCTAACCTGCACTGGGCCAGAGGGGAGCTTACTTCCCTGAAGGGTGAGTTACTGGACAGCCACCATTTACCACAAGCTGATTTAAGAGACCTTGCAACCTAAAGAGACATAGGCAGTAGTCCAATAATACTCCCCATGGGCCTGTGGTGGTGATGGCGGAGACAGGGTGAGGCTCCTCTGCCTTTAGAAAGGGAGGGAAAGAGTAGGAAGAACTGCATCTTGTGGTCTGAATGCCCGCTCAGTGACAGTAAAATAAAACACCAGGTGGAATACTAAGATATTTTACTCTAGTCCCTGCCTCCTACATAGCACATCTGAACCTGCCCAGGGCCTGGGAAGAACTCAGTGCCCAGAAAGTAAAGACACAGGCCTGGTTGGGTTTCCCACCTGATAATTGTAGAGCCCCAGAGCATTGAGCAAACACAGACAGTAGCCAGGGAGTGGTAACAGTAGGCCTTGGACAAGACCCAGTGCTGTGCCAGCTTCAGGTCTGACTCAGCATAGTCATAGTAGTGGTGGCCACAGGGGTGCTTATGTCAGTCCACCCCCAGCTTCAGGTGGCTCAGAACAGAGACAGAGAGAGAGTGAGAGATTCCATTTGTTTGGGAGAGAGTAAGAAAGAAGAACAAGAGTCTGCTTGGTAATCCAGAGAATTCTCCCAGATCTTGGCCCAAACCACCAAGACAATACCTCTAAAAGTCTGGGAGAATCACAACATTACTGGGCTTGTAGTGTAACCTAAACCAGATACAGCATATATAACAAGACGCAAGTACTATTGAATATCTGGAAAGCCTTCCCAAGAAAGATGGGTACAAAGAAGTCCAGACTGAAAAGACTACAATAAATACAGCAGTCTTCAATGAGCAGACACTGATAAACATTTACAAGTATCAAGGTGACCCAGAAAACCAATCTCACCAAATAAACTATGTAAGCCACCAGGGACCAATCCTGGAGAAACAGAGATATGTGACCTTTTAGAAAGATAATTCAGAATAGGAACTTTGACAAAACGTAACAAAATTCAAGATAACACAGAAAAGAAATTCAGAATTCTACCAAATGAGTTTAACAAAGAGATTTAAATAATTTTTTTAAATCAAGCAGAAATCCTGGTGACAAAAAAATGCAACTGGCCTACTAATGAATATCTCAGAGTCTTTTAGTGGCAGAATTGATAAAGCAGAAGAAATAAATTATTGAACTTGAAGACAGGCTATTTGAAAATACACTATCAAAGGAGACAAAAGAAAAAAAACACAAATAATGCCTACAGGATGAAGAAAATTATCTCAAAAAAGTAAACTAAAAAATATTGGTCTTAAAGAGGTGGTAGAGATAGGGATAGAGGTAGAGATAGGGATAGATAGGGTAGAAAGTTTATTCAAAGGGATAATAACAGAAAACTTCTCAAACTTAGAGAAAGATATCAGTATCCAAGTACAAGAAGGTTATACAACACCAAGCAGATTTAATCCAAAAAAAGGCTACCTTGAATCATTTAATAATGAAACACCTAAAGGTCAAAGATAATGGGAAAATTCCAAAAGCAGCCAGAGAAAAGAAGCAAATAACATCCAATAAGGTTGCAAGAAGTCTGGAAACAGACTTTTTAGTGGAAACCTTACAGGCCAGAAGAGAGTTGCATGACATATTTAAAGTGTTGGAAAAAAAAATAAAGAACTCTACTACCCTAGAATAGCATATCTGCCTAAATATTCTTCAAACAAGAAGGAAAAATAAAGACTTTACCAGAAAAACAAAAACTGAGGGATTTCATTAATACCAGACCTGGCCTACAAGAAATGCTGAAGGGAGTACTTCAATCAAAAATAAAAGTATAATAATGAGTAATAAATAATTACCTGAGTGTACAAAACTCAAAAGTAAGTATAGAGAAAAACACAGACTATTATACTCCTGTATAATACTGGTGTGTGAACTACTCTTACCATTAGTAGAAAGACTACACAATGAACCAATAAAAAATAATAACTACAGCAGTGTTTCAAGACAGACAATACAATAAAATATAAATAGAAACAAAAAATTAAAAAGCAGGGGGAGGAAGATGAGGCATAGTGTTTTTATTAGCTTTTATTATGCTTGCTTGTTTATGCAAGCAGTGTTGTTATCAGCTTAAAATAATGGATTATAACATAGTATTTGCAAATCTCATGGTAACCTCAAACCAAAAAACATACAATGGATACACAAAAAATGAAGGCAAGAAACTAAATCATAACACCAGAGAAAATGGCCTTTACTAAATAGAAGACAGGAAGGAAAGAAAGAAGAGAGGACCACAAAACAACCAGAAAAACATAACAAAACTGTAAGTTCTTACTTATATAAAATAACATTGAATGTAAATAGACTAAATACGCCAATGAAAAGACATAGAATGGCTTAATGAATACAAAGCAAGACTTATTAATTACCTGTTGCCTACAAGAAACACACTTCACTTAAGAAGACAAACATACTAAAAACAAAGGGATGAAAAAGATATTTTATGCCAATGGAAACCAAAACAGAAGTCTCCATACTTATATCAGACAAAATAGATTTTGAGACAAGAACTATTAAAAAAAAAATAAGAAGGTCACTATATTATGGTAAATGTATCAAATCAGCAAGAAAATATACACCTTATACAACAATTAACTCAAGATGGATTAAAGACTTAAACGTAAGACCTAAAACCATAAAAACCCTAGAAGAAAACCTAGGCAATTCAGGGCACAGGCATGGGTAAAGGCTTCATGACTAAACACCAAAAGCAATAGTAACAAAAGCCAATATAGACAAATGGGATCCAATTAAACTAAAGAGCTTCTGCACAGCAAAAGAAACTATCATCAGAGTCAACAGGCAACCTACAGAATGGGAGAAAATTTTTGCAATCTATCCATCTGACAAAGGGCTAATAGCTAGAATCTACAAAGAACTTAAACAAAATTACAAGAAAAAAACAACCCATCAAAAAGTGGGCAAAGGAAAGGAACAGACACTTCTCAAAAGAAGTCATTTATGCAGCCAACAAACATATGAAAAAAAAGGGCATCATCACTGGTCATTAGAGAAATGCAAATCAAAACCACAATGAGATGCAATCTCATACCAGTTAGAATGGTGATCATTAAAAAGTCAGGAAACAACAGATGCTAGAGAGGATGTGGAGAAACAGGAACGCTTTTACACTGTTGGTGGGAGTGTAAATTAGTTCAACCATTGTGGAAGACAGTGTGGCGATTCCTCAAGGATCTAGGACTAGAAATACCATTTGACCCAGCAATCCTATTACTGGGTATATACCCAAAGGATTATAAATCATTCTACGATAAAGACACATGCACATGTATGTTTATTGCAGCACTGTTCACAATAGCAAAGATTTGGAACCAACCCAAATGCCCATCAATGATAGAGTGGATAAAGAAAATGTGGCACATATACACCATGGAATACTATGCAGCCATAAAAAAGGATGAGTTCATGTCCTTTGCAGGAACATGGATGAAGCTGGAAATCATCATTCTCAGCAAACTAACACAGGATCAGAAAACCAAACACCACATGTTCTCACTCATAAGTAGGAGTGGAACAACGAGAACACGTGGACACAGGGAGGGGAACATCACACACTGGGGCCTGTTGGGGGGTGGAGGGCTAGGGGTGGGATAGCATTAGGAGAAATACCTAATGTAGATGACGGGTTGATGGGTGCAGCAAACCACCATGGCACATTTATACCTATGTAACAAACCTGCACGTTCTGCACATGTACCCCAGAACTTAAAGTATAAAAAAAAAAGAAAAAAAATTAAATGTATGCACCTAACACTGGAGCACCAGATACAGAAAAGAAATATTATTAAAGAAAGAGATAAGCCTGAATACAATAATAACCAGATATTTTAACACCTCACTTTCAGCATTGGAAACTCTTCAAGACAGAAAATCAACAAACATCAGATGTAATCTGCACTATAGGCCAAATGGATCTAATATATATTTACAGAACATTTCATCCAATGTCTGCAGAATACACATTCTTTGACTCATCACATGGACCATTCTCAAAAAAAGACTATATGTTAGGTCACAAAAAAGTCTTAAAATATTTAAATAAACTGAAATAATATCAAGCATCTACTCTGACTATAGTGAAATAAAACTAGAAATCAATAAGAAGAGGGATTTTGGAAATGATACAAATACATGGAAATTACACAATATGTTCCTGAATGACCAGTGAGTCAATGAATAACTTAAGAAGAAAATTAAAATATTTCTTGAAACAAATGATAATAAAAATAGAGCTTACAAAAATCTATAATATTCAGCAAAGCAGTAATCAGAGGGAGTTTTACAGCTACTTGTGATTACATCAGAAAAGAATTAAAAACTTCAAATGAACAACCTAATGGGGAATATCAAGGAACTAAGGAAATAAGAACAAACCAAACCCCAAATTAATAGAAGACAGTAAATAATAAAGATTAGAGTAGTAATTTAAAAAATTGAATTAAAAAATACAAATATTAATAAAACAAACACTTGTTTTTAGAAAAGTTAATAAAATTGACAAACCTTTCTTTAGACTAAGAAAAAAAGAAGATACAAATAAGTAAAATCAGAGATGAAAAATGAGACATTACAAAAGAGACCACAGAAATTCAGAGCATAATTAGTGGCTACTATGAGTAAGTATATTCCAATAAACTGGAAGATCTAGAAGAAAAAGACAAATTTTAGATGCATACAACCTATCAAGATTGAACCACGAAGAAATCCAAAACCTAAACTAAAAATAACAAGGAACAAGATCAAAGCCACAATAAAGTATCTCTGCAAAGAAAAACCCAGCACCCAATGGTTTCACTTCCAAATTCTACAAAACATTTAAGAAGAACTAATATCTATCCTACTCAAACTGTTAAAAGAATAGAGGAGGATAATATACTTCTAAACTCATTCTGCAAGGCCAGTATTACTCCTATACCAAAACCAGACAAAAACACGTTAAAAACAAAACTAGAGCTTAACATCTTTGATGACTATTGATGAAAACTCCTCAAGAAAATAATAGCATACCAAGTTCAACAATGCATTGGAAAGCTCATTAATCATGACCAAGTGGGATTTATTCCTGGGTAGAAAGAATTGTTCAACATATGCAAAACAACGAGCATGATACATCATATCAACAGAATAAAAGACAAAGCCATATGATTATTTTGATTGGTGCTGCATAAGCATTTGATAAATTTTGACATTCATTTCAACATCCATTCATAATAAAAACCCCCAAAAAACTGGGTATTAAAGGGATATAGTTTGCCTCTGTCCTCACCCAAATCTCATCTTGAATGGTAGCTCCTATTATTTCTACATGTTGTGGGAGGGACCCAGCGGGAGATAATTAAATCGTGTGGGTGGTTTCTCCCATACTGTTCTCGTGGTAGTGAAAAAGTCTCATGAGATCTGATGACTTCATAAGGGGTTTCCCTTTTTGCTTGGTTCTCTCACTCTCTCTTGTCTGTGGCCATGTAAGACATGTCTTTTGCCTTCCACCATG
Organism: Pongo abelii; assembly: GCF_028885655.2. Classification (NCBI taxonomy): domain Eukaryota; kingdom Metazoa; phylum Chordata; class Mammalia; order Primates; family Hominidae; genus Pongo; species Pongo abelii. The sequence continues at coordinate 99,211,663 of NC_072008.2, forward strand.
ATTGTGAGGCCTCCAAAGCCACATGGAACTGTGAGTCCATTAAACCTTTGTTCTTTATAAATTACCCAGTTTCAAGTATGTCTTTATCAGCAGTGTAAAAACAGACTAAAACAGTAAGTTGGTATCAGTAGATTGGGGGGCATTGCTGTAAATATACCCAAAAATGTGGAAGCAACTTTGGAACTGGGTAACAAGAAGAGGTTGTAACAGTTTAGATGGCTTAGAGGAAGTCAATAAAATGTGAAAATTTTGGAACTTCCTAGAGACTTGTTGAATGATTTTGACCAAAATGCTGGTAATGATTGGAACAATGAAATCCAGTCTGAGGTGGTCTAAGATGAAGATTAGGAACTTGTGAACTAGAGTAAAAGTGACTCTTGTTATGTTTTAGCAAAGCGACTGATGGCATTTTGCCCCTGCCCTAAAGATTTGTGAAACTTTGAACTTCAGTGAGATGATTTAGGGTATCTGGCAGAAGAAAATTCTAAGCAGCAAGGATTTAAGAGGTGACTTTGGTGCTGTTAAAAGCATTTAGTTTCACAAGGGAAACAGAGCATAAAAGTGGACAATTTACAGTCTGATGATGTGGTAGAAAAAGAAAAACCCATTTTCTGAGGAGAAATTCAAGCCCACTGTAGAAATTTGAATAAGTAATGAGGAGCCAAATGTTAATTGATAAGACAATAGGGAAAATGTTTCCAGGGAACCTCAGAGACTTTTGCAGCAGCTTCTCTCTTCACAAGCCCAGAACCAAGGAAACAAAAATGGTTTCATGGGTGAGGCCCAGGGCACCCCTGCTGTGTGCAGTCTATGGACTTGGTGTCCTGCATTTCAGCTGCTCAAGCCATAGCTAAAAGGGGCCAAGGTACAGCTCAGGACACGGCTTCAGAGGGTGCAAGCCCCAAGCCTTGGCAGCTTTCATGTGATGTTGAGCCTACAGCTCAACATAAGTCAAGAATTGAAGTTTGGGAATTTCTGCTTAAATTTCAGAGGATGTATGGAAACTCCTGGATGTCCAGGCAGAAGTTTGCTGCAGCGGCAGAGCCCTCATGGAGAACCTGTGCTAGGGCAGTGCAGAAGGGAAATGTGGGTTGAAGCTCTCACACAGAGTCCCCACTGGGGCACTGCCTGTTGGAGCTATAAGAAGAGGGCCACCATCCTCCAAACCCCAGAAAGGTAGATCCACCGACAGCTTGCACTGTGCACCTGAAAAAGGCACAGACACTCAATGCCAACCTGTGAAAGCAGCCAGGAGGGAAGTCAGAGCCTGCAAAGCCACAGGAGCAGAGCTGCCCATGATGATGAGAACTCACCTCTTGCATCAGCATGACCTGGATGTAACACATGGAGTCAAAGATTATTTTGGAGCTTTAAGATTTGACAGCCCAACTTGTTTTTGGACTTGCATGAGGCCTTTAGCCCCTTTGTTTTGGCCAATTTCTCCCATTTGGAATGGGTGTACTTACCCAATATCTGTACCCCCTTTTTATCTGGGAAGTAACCAACTTGTTTTTATTTTACAGGCTCATAGGTGGAAGGGACTTGCCTTGTCTCAGAGGTAACTTTGGACTGTGGACTTTTTACTGAATGCTAAAACAAGTTAAGAATTTGGGGGACTGTTGGAAAGGCATTATTGGGTTTTGCAATGTGAGAAAAACTTAAGATTTGGGAGGGGCCAGGCGTGGAATAATATGGTTTGGCTGTATCCCCACCCAAATCAGGAAGACACATATTTCAATACAATAAAAGCCATACATGACAGACTGGCACCTACTTTCATACTGAATAAGGCAATACAGAAAGCCTTCCCCCAAAGATCTGCGACATGTCAGCAATGTACACTTTCACCATTGTTATTCAAAATAGTGCTAGAAGTCCTAGCTAGAGCCATTGGACAAGGAAAAGAAACAATGGGCATCCATATTGGAAAGGAAGAAGTCAAATTATCCTTGTTTTCAGGTGATATAATCTTATATTTGGGAAAACCTAAACACTCCACAAAGAAATTATTAAAACTTATAAACAAATTCAGTAAAGCTGCAGGATACAAAATCAGGGTACAAAAATCAGTAAGTAACATTTTTATATGGCTACAGTGAACAATCTGAAAAACAAATTTATAAAGTAATCACATTAACAATGACCACAAATAAAACTAAATACCTAGAAACTTACTTAACCAAAGAAGTGAAAGATATCTATAATAAAAACTATAGAACACTGATAAAAGTCATTGAAGATAACACCAAAAAATGAAAAGACATTTCATGCTCATGGAGTGGAAAAATCAACATAAAATGTCTATACTACCCAAAGCAATCTATAGATTTAATGCAATCTCTATCAAAATACCAATTACATTCTTTACATAAACAGAAAAAACAATTCTAAAACATATGAAACTGCAAAAAAAAAAAGTCAAATGTATCCTAAGCAAAAAGAACAAAACTGGAGGAATTACATTACCTGACTTTATACTACAGAGCTATAGTAGCCAAAACCACATGGTACTAATATGAAAACAGACACATAGGCTAAAGGAACAGAATAGAGAACCCCAAAACAAATCCACACATCTACAGTTAACTCATTTTGACAAAAGTGCCAAGAACATACATTGAGGAAATGACAGTCTCTTCAATAAATGAGGCCAGGAAAACTGGATATCCATGTGCAGAAGAATTAAACTAGACCCATCTCTTGCCATATATAAAACTCAAGTCAAAGTGAATTCAAGACTTAAATCTACAACTTCAACCTATGGAACTACTACAAGAAAATATTGGGAAAATCTCCAGGACATTGGTCTGGGGAAGAAAGTTTTGAGAAATAACACTAAAACACAGGCAACCAAAGCAAACATGAAAAAATGGCATCAAATAAATTAAAAAGCTTCTATACAGTAAAGGAAATAATCAACAAAGAGACAACCCACAGAATGGAAGAAAATATTTGCGAACTACAAAAGATGAGTAAGCAGAATATATAAGAAGCTGAAAGAACTCTATAGGAAAAAAATCTAATAATCTGAATAATAGGCAAATGATTTGAATAAACATTTTTCAAAAGAAGATATATAATGGCAAACAGGCATATAAAAAGTGCACAACATCGCTGATCATCAGAAAAATGCAAATCAAAACTAAAATGAGATATCATCTCTCCACAGTTAAAATGGCTTATATCCAAAAGAGAAGCAATAGCAAATGCTGGCCAGGAAGTGGAGGAAAAGGATCCCGTGTACACTGCTGGTGGGAATGTAAATTAATACCATTACTATGGAGAAGAGTTTGGAGGTTCCTCAATAAAACAATTGAACCCATAGACATAGAGGGTGGAAGGATGGTTATCAGAGGCTGGGAAGTATGATGGGGCATATGGGAAGTGGGAATAATCAATGGGTACAAAATACAGAAAGAATAAAACCTACTATTTGATAGCAGAACAGGGTGACTATGGTCAAGAATTATTAAATTGTACATTTAAAAATAACTAAAGGAGTAAAATTTGTTTGCAACTAAAATAAATGCTTGAGGGAAAAGATGCCCCATTCTCCATGATATGCTTATTTCATATTGCATGTTTAAATCAAAACATCTCATGTACCCCATAAATATATACACCTACTATGTATCTACAAAAATTAAAAATTGAAAAAATTGAAAGAAGCCAGGAAAAACATGACCATAAAAAATATGAGCTTTGGCTAGGAGCAGTGGCTCATGTCTGTAGTCCCAGCACTTTGGGAGGCGGAGGCGGGCAAATCGCGAGGTCAGGAGTTCGAGACCAGCCTGGCCAATATGGTGAAACCCCATCTCTGATAAAAAAAAAAAAAAAAAAATTAGCCGGGTGAATCACTTGAACCCAGGAGGCGGAGGTTGCAGTGAGCCAAGATCATGCCACTGCACTCCAGCCTGGGCAACAGAGTGAGACTCTGTCTCAAAAAAAAAAAAAAAAAAAAATATGAGCTTCAAACATCTGATAGTGCCAGAAACAAAGGAAGTGTTCAAAATTTAAAACAATTAGAGTATGCAAATCAACACAGGAGCTAAGTGAAAGGGCCTCAATGGCCAAAACAGACAATTTTAGCAACAAAATAAGGAAGTACTGAACTGTAACTCAAAGTATAAAATAAATATTAATGAATCCATATTGATATAAATAAGTAAATACATAGTGGGCATGGAGGGATTTGACAAATCTCACATAGGTAAGAATTACAAATCACTTATTTAAATACTCTGCCATAAAAATAGTATAGCCCAATTCTCCACATCTTAAATGCAGTGGCACTACCCACATTCACAGAAGCAACTGTATTTACAATACCCACATGGTGCAAGCACCCCATATGTCCATCAACAGATATATGGATAAATAAAATGTGGTATATACATACAATGAATATTATTCAGTCTTAAATAAAGAGGGAGATTCTTACACATGATATAATGTGGATGAACCTTGAGGACACTGTGCTAAGTGTAATAAGTCAGTCATAAAAGGACAAATATTGTATTTTATCCTTTTTTTTTTTAATATGGGGGCACACATTGACTTCCTTCCCAAGAGTAAAATATAAAAAGGGGGCAGGAAAGAAAAATAACTTATCAGCTAATAAATATGAAAACCATTACCTGAGACAGATTGTTGAAACCACCATTGCAAAATTATAACTGAGGCAGTGAAAGAGATCTGGCCTAACCAGCTCCATCTTGCTTCTAACCTCCAAGTTCTCCTAGTTCATTCCTGAACATAGGCCAAACTAACTGTGAGGGACTTAGTTTATAGTTTAAAAAGAAAGACAATAACAGCCTTTTTTCCAAAACAAATCCTCTTCTTGCCTGGGGACTAGACTGCTTTTGTAGGACTAACAAATTAGACAAAAGATTATAAATTATGATTTAGAAATCATGAATCTGGCTACAAGATTCTGATCCTGCTCAAACTGCTCCTGGGGATAACATCACTATTGTAAAACCTAAGATCAGTGCTTGAGATATTTTGCAGATCCTCCACTTAATGGATCATCTAGCACCATTCAGATTTATAAATTGACTCATCTGATCTTGTGCCCTCCACCCAGGAACTAACTCAGCACAAGAGAACAGCTTTGACTCCCTATGATTTCATCTCTGACCCAATCAATCAGCAATCCTGACTCACTGGCCCCCACCCACCAAATTATCATTTAAAACTCTGATCCCCAAATAAGAGACTGATTTTTAGTATTAATAAAGCTCCAGTCTCCCGCACAGCCAGCTCTGTGTGAATAACTCTTTCTCTATTGCAATTCCTTTTTTCTTGATAAGTTGGCTCTGTCTAGGCAGCGGGAAAGGTGAACCTGTTGGGTGGTTACATAATCAAGGTCAAGTTGAAACCACCTTTGCAAAAAGTATAACAATGAGAAAATGATGACAGTGAAAGATATCTGATGTAACCAATCCCCATCTTGCCTTTAACCTCTGAACTGCCTTAATCATTCCTGGGCCTGTGGCAAGCTAATTTTGGAAGACATTTAGTTTATAGTTCAAATAATAATAGTCCTTCCCCCAAACTAAACCACTAATGTAAAGCTAATAAAAGACCACCAGGTTAGGGGTATATGTGAAGAGTGAATTCTATTAAGGTGTAGACATAACAGATTAACAGCAATTACTCCAGAGGTCACAAGTTTTGCAACTTCTCCAATTTCTCCTGCAGATAACATCAGTATTGTAGAACCTAAAATTGACCTTCTGAGATGTCTTTTTGAGTTTTTGCATTTGTGATGATCTATGGCTCCACCTGGACCCACCGAACCATAGCCAACCAGTCCTGTGGCCTCACTCAGAAGCAGACTCCCTGGCCCACCAAACTATATTTGAAAAACGCTAGCCTCCAAATTTTGGGGAGATTGATTTGAGTAATAATTTCATCTCCCACATGGCATGGTTGGCCTGATGCATATTAAATTGTGTGTTTATCACAATGCCATGGTCTCAGTAAATTGGTTTTGTCTGCTCAGTGGGCAGAAAGAACCTATTGGGTAGTTACAATGTCATCAGTCATAAATCATTTTGATGCATGTATCATTGTGATGATATGATAAGGACAGTACTTTACCTCTGCAGTCTTCCTTCCAAAAAAGAAAGCGTTTTAGAAGAAAATTAGTCTCTGGTCTCAGATTTCTGTCTGAGCTCTCATGGCTAGAAAGATTTACTCCTTGATGGGTAGGTCCAAAGTTATTAGGAAAGCTCATTTTTAGCAGGTTGTAAAGTCTCATGACCTATGAAGAGAAAATAGGGGGAGTAAGGGAGAAAAACAACAATCAATAGAATAATCCTGGAAAATCAACATAGGCCGCATTACTCTGAAGTCCATACATCAGTATGAGATGGGATTATTCCCATGATTTTGACCCCCTTCATGGGCAGAAATTGAAGTGGCTCATTTCACTCAACCTGCAGTTCTTTTTGACACCCGTGTTCTTGTTTGCCATCCAGGAAGAATCAGGTCACATGAACTATTTGAAGGCTAGTGTATGCAGAGGATTTTATTGGGTGATAAATGTGGCTCTCAGTGGGATGGGGACCGGAAAGGGGATGGTAGGGGAAGAAAGTGCTCTTTCCCTGAAGCTGTACCACCTGAAGTTAGCCGAGTCTATGCGTAGTCTCCAATGCTCAGCCACGTGTATCCCTGATGTTAAGCAACTCGTGCCCCAGATGTCCGACAGCTTATATCCCTGTTGCTCAGTAGCTTGTATCCCCAGTACTCAGCAGCTTATATACCCGAGGCTTAGCAGCTTGCATCCCCGACCACTTGCATCAGCTGCTTCTGTTGCCCTGCCAGCTGAAATATGTTGTGGGCACAGGATAGGAGTGGGGTGGGCCAAAAAGGCAATCATTTGGGTGGAAAAACAGGGTCAAATGTTTTCACTTAGGGCCAAGGTTCCAGGCGTGATGGTGGGGTTTAGCTGGAAGCCCAGCCCTTCAGGGTCAGCTGTTTTCACTTAGGGCCAATGTTCCAGGTTTGAGGGTGGGGGTGGGGGGGGGTCGGTTTAGCTGGGAGCCCAGCTGTTCTGTATCGGGTAGGCAGGTATGAAAATGACTTATATATGTAAATAGGTTGCTGTTATTTTCTTCTGAAGTTTAAGTTGTCTAGCTTCAGTTTGCAGGGCTTTATGAAAGCACAGCTTAGTTTTCAGTGACTCCAAATTAGAAAAAATAGGGGTGAGGAAGAAGGAAAAGAAATTGAAAACATTATTTTGAAGACTTGTAGCCACCCCCCAAAAAAGAATTTGGTCCAAACTGTAGAAAATAATAAAAATTGAAAAACATTAGGCAAGACTAGAATTAAACAGGTGTACTATAGTTTTTGAAACATAATTTTTCTCTCTCCAGTTTCCCATTTTTACTAAAGACAAATCATGGTAGGACTGATTTGCTTTATTATACTACACCTGATTATTTGTATACAGTGTAGCAAGAATAATTATTTTTTACACAGGCTTTAAAATTGGCTTTGACGGAACTTTATTCCATAGAAGAAATCTCAGATAAGACATTTTTAAAGCCAAGCCCTACCATGGATTTGTACCATCAAATACCTATGTGTTGGATGGATTTCTCTCTTCTTAAGGTCCCAAGATAAACTTGGGGCTCATGAGCCTGTCAGACAGTGACATTTTTTACTTACTGCAGGTCAGGAACCCTGTATGGGAACTGTGTAGACAAAGGTATTAGGCCATTTTTCTCAAGGGGCTTTTATTGTCTCCATAAGTCAAGTAGGATTCCTTAAAGAAAAGCACACCATTCCAGTCAAAGCCTTGGTAAAATTACCAGTTTCTCCAATTGTATCCTATTACAAATAAAAACATATTCTTATTGCATTTATGCAAATAACTGTATTGCCATAAGTTAACAATACTCACAAATAGTTTCCAAATTCTAGAGAAATTAGGTAGAAATATTCTCCAAATTTTGTTCATGGGAGTATACTAAATAGTTTAAAGCTGTCAATGGCTCAAAAGAAAAGTTTGCTTGACTGAAAAAAAAGAAAACAAATAATCACCATTTTAAGCAAAAAGTCAAAAAAATTATTTCAGCCTTCTATTATTTCAGTTCATACAGTTAATTCCTGTTCTACTTGATAGTCATGAACATTTCGGCTCTCCATGAGTCCTCAAAGTTTTTCCTCTATTTTGATGTCACAATCTCCAAAGTTATCAGAAACCTGCATTTAAGAGCACATGTCACAATTTTATAGCTGATTGTACAACTACCATCTAAACAGGACCAAAACAAGACAACAATTATCTGTGGATGACAAAAAGTTTCAGGGAAGTCACAGTCAAAGACAAAATTGACAAGGAATTTTGTTACCACTTTGGCACAAAATAATTTACCATTACAATTTTAATCATTAACTGATCATGTACACTAAGTTATAAGAGAATTAGAGGAGTTTCCTATAATTTTAGAGCACATACCAATAACATATTTTTATTTATTTATTTATTTTTATTTTTCCATAAGTTATTGGGGTACAGGTGGTATTTGGTTACATGAGTATGTTCTTTGGTGGTGATTTGCAAGATTTTGGTTCACACATCACCCAAGCAGTATACACTGCACCATATTTGTAGTCTTCTATCCCTTGCCCCCCTCCCATTTCTTGCCCCCAAACCCCCAAATTCCATTTCATTATTCTTTATCTTTAATTTTATTTTTATTTTTGTTTTTATTTTTTTTGAGACAGAGTTTCGCTCTTGTTGCCCAGGCTGGAGTTCAATGGTGCAATCTTGGCTCACTGCAACCTCTGCCTCCCAGGTTCAAATGATTCTCCTGCCTCAGCCTCCCAAGTAGCTGGGATTACAGGTGTCTGCCACAATGCCCAGTTAATTTTTTTGTATTTTTAGTAGGGACAGGCTATCACCATGTTGGCCAGGCTGGCCTTGAACTCCTGACCTCAGGTGATCCACCTGCCTTGGCCTCCCAAATTGCTGGGATTACAGGCATAAGCCACTGCATCTGGCCCATTGCATTATTCTTATGACTTTGTGTCCTCATAGCTTAGCTCCCACATATCACTGAAAATATATGGTTTTTCATTTCTGAGTTACTTCACTTAGAATAATACTCTCCAATAGGCTGGGTGCTGTGGCTCATGCCTGTAATCCCAGCACTTTGGGAGGCTGAAGTGGGAGGATCAACTGAATTTGGGAGTTCAAGACCAGCCTGATCAACATGGAGAAACTCCATCTCTACTAAAAATACAAAATTAGCTGGGCATGGTGGCACATGCCTGTAATCCCTGCTAGTAGGGAGGCTGAGGCAGGAGAATCGCTTGAACCTGGGAGGTGGAGGTTGCGATGAGCCAAGATCCTGCCATTGCACTCCAGTCAGGGCAACAAGAGTGAAACTCCATCTAAAAAAAAAAAAAAAAAGAATAATACTCTCCAATCTCATCCGGGTCACTGCAAATACTGTTAATTACTGTTAATTCATTCATTTTTATGGCTGTGTAGTATTCCATCATATATATATCTATATGATATATATATCATTATATATGATATATAAAAACATATATCATATATATAAATTTACATATATATCTATATATACATGTAATATATATGTAAATATATATATCTATATGATATATATATATATATTTATAAACACCAGAGTTTCTTTATCCACTTGTTGATTGATGGGCATTTGGGTTGGTTCCATGATTTTGCAACTGTGAATTGTGCTGCTATAAACATGCGTGTGCAAGTATCTTTTTCAAGTATGATACCCAGTAGTGGGATAGCTGAGTCAAATGGTAGTTCTACTTTTAGTTCTTTAAGGAAACTCCACACTGTATTTCATAGTGGCTGTACTAGTTTACATTCCCACCAGCATTATAGACGTGTTCCCTGTTTACCACATCCACATCAGCATCTACTGTTTTTTGATTTTTTTACTTTGGCCATTCTTGCAGGAGTGAGGTGGTATCACATTGTGGTTTTCATTTGCATTTTCCTAATCATTAGCGATGTTGAGCATTTTTTCATATGTTTGTCAGCCATTTGTATATCTTCTTTTGAGAATTGTCTATCCATGTCCTTAGAGCGCTTTTTGATGGGAATGATTGTTTTTCCTTACTGATCTGTTTGAGTTTGTTGTAGATGCTGGATATCAGTCCTTTGTCAGATGTATAGATTGGGAAGATTTTCTCCCACTCTGTGGGTTGTCTGTTTACTCTGCTGACTGTTCCTTTTGCCATGCAAAGGCTCTTTAGTTTAATTATGTCCCAGCTATTTATGTTTGTTTTTATTGCATATGCTTTTGGGTTCTTGGTCATAAAATCCTTGCCTAGGCCAATGTCTGGAACAGTTTTTCTAATGTTATCTTTTAGAATTTTTATAGTTTCAGGTCTTAAGTCCTTAATTTATCTTGAGTTGATTTTTATATAAGGTGAGAGATGAAAATCTAGTTTCATTCTCCTGTATGTGGCTAGCCAAGTATCCCAGCACCATTTGTTGGAAAGGGTGTCCTTACCCCACTTCATAGTTTTGTTTGCTGTCAAAGATCAGTTAGCTGTAAGTATTGGGTTTATTTCCAGGTTCTCTATTCTATTCTATTGGTCTATGTGCTTATTTTTGTACCAGTACCATCCTGTTTTGGTGACTATGGCCTTATAGTATAGTTTGAAATCAGGTAGTGTGATGCCTCCAGATTTGTTCTTTTTGTTTAGTATTGCTTTGGCTATGCGGGCTGTTTTTTGGTTCCATATAAATTTTAGAATTGTTTTTTCTAATTTTTTGAAGAATGAATGATGGTGGTATCATCAATAACATATTTGTACAAATACAACCCCAAAAAACCCAAACACCACTTCATATTTGACAATGCTTCCTGTATAATTTATATACCACATAAGCCAAATTACATCAGTTTTTGGACTTCAGGAAACCTAATATCTTAAAGGATGAATTAGGTGAGAAAAAGTCATAATGAATGATCTGATTTTGGAAAGTTTGTCAAATATCAAAGGTTTAAGACATTTGATATCACAGGTCATTGTAAATAAGTTATTCATTTGACCAAAGTGATAACTCAAGGATTTCAAAAAAAAGACAAAAACCTGTATTATTTGAGAGAGGAGAAACAATATTTTTTGTATTTTTAGTAGAGATGAGTTTTCACCGTGTTAGCCCGGATGGTCTCAATCTCCTGACCTCATGATCCACCCACCTCGGCCTCCCAAAGTGCTGGGATTACAGGCATGAGCCACTGCCCCCGGCCCTGAACTTTCAAGTTCTTAATAACCTGTTTCACTACACTAGGCAGTTGTCAGCTAAATAGCCTTAAATTTGCATATTAAAGAAAAAAACTCAGGTAAAAATCAAATTGCAAAATTTGCAACATAAAGTATGGAGAGAAAAAGTCTGGGGTGCTAGAGGAATATTAAAACTGATTTAATTGCCTATTAAACATAAAATTATAGAAATTATAAAGGCATTTTAAATACACACACACACACATATACACACACACACACGCACACACACACACAAAAATATCCTATAGCTTTTACTTCAGAACTTTAGTGGTGAGATAAATACAAATTCCCCAGCTTGCAAAAAAACCTATTGGTTCCAAACAGTCATTTTTATCTTAGTAGAAAAATAGCAGCACATGTAAATCACACAGAAAAGAACATAGAAAAAAAGAGAACTTAGGAGCTCTATAGTTTGAAAGTCAAACTTAGGGCTCTTTTTCCTTAATGTAAATGTGCATAAAGATCATGTTATTTCAATTTTACATAAACTCTGGCAAGTAGAGGTGCAATAAAAGGTACAGGGTGCTTGAAAGGTGGTATCATCCTTATCTTCTCTTCATTCTATTTGTTTTCCACTTTTTTTTTTCTTAAAAGGAAGAACTGAGTTGTGGTCTAGGGTTTTTGTGCGGTGGATTGATGTGTCCTGCTTGTGGACAGGACTCCACAGTGTGTCACCACTGAGTCATTTCCACCCTCTTACATGTCTCAGTTTCTCTCTCCAGAAGTCTATGACCTCTGAGATGGCTCAAAACACTGGGTGATCAGCCCTTACATGTGTTTCTTGGAGGAGCCTTTATAAAATCAAATTTGTGGGGATGTCCCTGTAGGACTGCTGCATGTCGCAGGGGTTCAAGTCCCCAGATGCTCCCACAAGGCCCCTGGTCACCCAGCAGCACCTTTCAGCTGGGAGAAGCAAAATATCCTTTCTCTTCAGACCTGAGAAAACTCAGTCTCTCATTTACCTATGAAAACAACAGTTCAGTGCCTCATGCAAGTGTGCACAGACAAGCCCAATCAAGATTAATTTTGAGAAAAAAAGCAATAGAGGAGACTCATTAGAATGCATCTCCACACGGGAATTAGGATCCTTAAACAACAACTTCCTAGGAGAAAAAAAAAAAAAGAAAAAAAAACAGCCAAGACCACGTTCTGTAAAATGCTCACAGCCACCCCTAACCTTGTAGCTCTTGTATGCCATTACACAGGCCAGGGTCAAATCCTCTCAGAATACAAGGTCATCTCTGGTACCCCCAAAGTCAAAGAGGTCAGGTCATGCAATAAAATGAAATATAGCTTTAGACCTAAGAAGAACCTGCCCAAGGCTCTTGAAACTCCACAAAGAAAACAGAACACCCCAAAAGGGGTGAGTGGCACTTTTGTTTTAAATTCTTTAAAGGTGTTCAAGTCATTGAAAGTCTTCTCTAGATTTTTTGGTACTGCAGATGGCAAAGGGAGAAGGAGGTATAGGTTGGAAGAAAAGTAAACAAAAGAACTTTTTTTCTAAGAGAGGAATAAAACACAGAAACCAAGTGCATGTGTTTTATTTTGTTTTGTTTTGTTCTCTCTTTTGCAGCTGTGAGGAATTTTGCCAAATTAGAAAGGATTTGTTACCCCTAATTTGGAATCCTCACTCAGATTTGATCAAGTCAGGTAGAGTTGGTCAAATCTGATGTGAGAAAGACCGGAACAAATAACAACAGGAATCCCTAACAATATGATCACTGAGCGCTCTATTGGTAAGGAGAAATTAAGACCAGCTGGTTGTTAACTTCAGCCAAGACAAAACCCCAATTCAGCTACTTACCTGAAAATGGGTCTCAGGATGAAGTCGCTCTCTATCATCCTAGAAACAAACAAACAAACAAAAAATGTAAAACTTGCCTTCTCTGTTGAGAGTGAGCTCAAACTCCATGAAGGAGTTACCTGCCATTCATTATCATGGAAGGAGAAAATCTTGTCTTCCTTGTTGGAAGTAAGTAAAACTCCAAAAAGGGAGTTGTACAGTAAAATAAACTTTATATCTCAACCCAGTTTTGGGAAATATGGCGGGGGGTGCTCCCAGACCTCAGCAAATTGTCCTATTGGTTTTAGCCAAAAAGTTAGTTTATGCTGGTACCAAGCACCATAGGAGATTTGTCAAAGGTCAGGGACGACTTTACTCAGAATCCTTTCATGGTTACCAAAATGTGAACCCTGAATATCTGAGACAGGTCTCAGTTAATTTAGAAAGTTTATTTTGCCAAAGTTGAGGATGCGTGCCTGTGACACAGCCTCAGGAGGTCCTGATGACATGGACCCAAGGTGGTTAGAGCACTGTTTGGTCTTATACATTTTAGGGAGACATGAGACATCAATCAACATATATAAGATGAACATTGGTTTGGTCTGGAAAGGCGGGACAACTCAAAGCAAAGGCAGGATGACTCCAAGTCAGGAGAAGGCTTCCAGGTCATAGGTAGATAAGAGACAAATGGTTGTATTCTTTTGAGTTCCTGATTAACTTCTCCAAAAGAGGCAATTAGATATGCATTTATCTCAGTGAGCAGAGGGGTGACTTTTCATATAATGAGAGGCAGGTTTGCCCTAAGCAGATCCAAGCTTGACTTTTCCCTTTAGCTTACTGATTTTGGGGTCCTGATATTTATTTTTCTTTCACATTAGTAATGTAAGATGTTAACAGTAGAGAAAACTGAGTAGAAAACCTATGGAATCCCTTTGTATTACCATTGCAATTTTTCTGTGAATCTAAAATTAAAAACATGTATTCATTTAAAAAGGAGGCATTGCAGATTCAATGCTCCCCATGTCATGAGTTATACATTTGTCAGTCGTAATTGTAGCCAGGAGAAGAACACTTCTTCATATTTAATCCTGATCATTCTTCAATATTAGCAAGTGAATTCAGTATGATTTAGAAGAAAACAGGTAACTTTGTTCAGGGTTTTAAGGAATACTGAAAAAATACAATTTTACTGGTTTGTCTCTGATTTTCTAGTTTCTATGTTTGTGTTTAGTCATAATAAAAATATGCACGTGATGATGAGTATGTTCTATTTTAAAAATTATCTGGAAAGGGAGTTTTGTGCTATCATAAGAGCATTTAATATATAACTGGCCCATGCGGCCAGAAAGCTTACATTAATTGTTGCATTATTTTAAATTTCTCCATGGACCTCCATGGAGGTGGGTGCTGTTATCATCATCACTGTGGAGATAAAGAGAATGTAGCCTCAGAAAGGTTTCAGTGCTGTGGTAGTCTGATAAATAGTCCCATACTTCCCTCATCCCACCCCCACCACATATATCTGGTCCTAATCCCTGGAATTTGTAAATGTTACTTTACAGAGTACTTGTAGATGGGATTCGGATTTTAAAAATCTTGCTCTTTTACAGCTGGAATCATGGAGGGTGTTGACCCATGGAGGGTGTTGAAAAGAGGAAGAAAAGTTTCCTTCTGTGCCAGAAACCCTTAACAATAAGTAAAAGGAATTTTACATAGTTGAAGATCAAGCACCAGAGAAAAAAGGATGCTTTGAAAGGCAAGGAGAACAAAGGCAAGCATGCTTTGTCTATGAAAAAGTGAATTACTATCACAATGACTATAGGCAGATGTACAGAAATGAAATATGAATGGCTAGGATGGCAAGAAAAGCTGGAAACTTCCATGTACCTGCTGAATCCAAACTGGCATTTGTCATCAGGATTGGAGTTATTAATGGTGTGAGCCCAAAGTTCCAAAAGGTGTTGCAGCTTCTCTGCCTATGTCACATATTCAATGGAACTTTTGTTAAGCTCAACAAGTCTTCAGTTAACATGCTGAGGATTGATGAACCATAGGGTTACCCAAACCTGAAATCAGTAAATAAACTAATCTACAAGCATACTTATGGCAAAATCAATAAGAAGCAAATTGCTGTGACAGATAGCACTTTGATTGCTCAATGTCTCAGTAAATAGGGCATCATCTGCAGGAAGGATTTGACTCATGGCATCTACAATTTTGAAAAATGCTTCAAAGAAGCAAATAACTTCCTGTGGCCCTTCAAATTATCCTCTCCAGATGTGGAAAAAAAAAAAAACAAGACACGTTTTGTAGATGGTGGAGATGCTGGCAACAGGGCACACCAGAACAACAGGTTTGTTAGAAAGATAAACTAAAGTGTCTACCATGATTATTTTTGTAACCTGGTCAGTTAATAAACAGCTATTGCTTTCAAACTGAAAAAAAAATATTTCGAAGATCTTAAGAAGGAGAGATTATCTTGTATTATCCAGGTGGGCTCTAAATTCAATCACAAATGGAAGAGAAGACAATGTGACCACAGAGGCACAGATTTAAGTGGTCCAGCCGCAAGCTGATGAATACTGGTAGTCACCAGAAATTGGAAGTCAAAAAAGTAGGTTCTCCCCTAGAGCTTCCATAAAGAAAAGCAGCTCTGCCAACATATGAATTTTAGCCCAGTGATATTAATTTCAAACCTCCAAACTCCAGAATTGTGAGATAATAATTTTTTTTTTTTACTTTAAGCCATGAAATTCATTACAGTAGCCATAGGAAATGAATACAAGGGCCTCTTCCCAAATGCACACAGTTAGCAAATGATGAAGCTGGTTTCTCAACCAGGCTTTCTGTCTCCAGAGCCTACGTGCCTAATTATTATTCTATACTCCTTCTTATGATATCTAAAGGCATAATATATTAAGTGGTAAACAACTTGGCTACATAGAAAAGCTAGGGTCCATGTGATATTTTACTTAATCTCAGGATCCCTGTGATACTCACATTGTTTAACAAGTAGGTACTACTTTAAAGTGCAAAGAAAATACATTGCCAAGAGGAAAAGCTTTTTAAGAAATTGCCAGAAAGAGATTTCAATTTTTACCCACTCCCAGTGCTTTCTGATTTTCATATTGTATTACTGTATGTCTACTAATTAGTAACAAGAGAGCAGTTATTTTTTTTTCTTGTGCCTGTAGGTATGTGAAGCACATTAAGTCAAAATGTCAACTTTCTTCCTACTAGAAACCAGTACTTGGAATTTTATATGTATAAACATCATATTTGCTCCCAGAAAATAATGCAGGTAAAGATTAAGTTTTTTCATTTAAAAATCGTTCAATAGGTCATCTTTTAATTAAATACAAAACATTTCATTGAATATAAATATTGTTGGCTGACTCTCATGAGTTTATATAAGAAATTAGCAAATTCCTCCAAAATTTATTTGAAACTGTTGTGTTTAAAATACATAAATCTGGCTGGGAGTGGTGGCTTACACCTGTAATCCTGGTGCTTTGGGAAACTGAGTTAAGAGGGTTGTTTGAGGCCAGGAGTTCAAGACAAACCTGGGCAACATTGTGAGACCCTGTCTCTGCAAAAAATAAAAACTAGCCAGACATGGTGGCAGGCACCTGTAATCCCACCAACTCAGCAGTCTGAGGCAGGAGGATTGCTGGAACCCAGGAGTTTGAGTTTGCTGTGAGCCGTGATTCCACCAGTCAACTCCACTGGGTGATAGAGTGAGATCCTGTCTCTTATAAAATATATATTACATTAAATTATATTCTGCATTATAAATATTATAATATAATTATATATTATAAATACTATATTGTTAATATATTAACATATATACTTAAAAATACTTAAATCTTGTTACTTTAATCATTACCACTTCATAATTACATAGTATTTTCTAAGTTTTACAGACATTTTACATGCTCGTATGGTTTCAATATTTGTCCTTTCAAAAAATTTATGCTGAAAAGTAATTGCCATTATAACAGTATTAAGAGTTGGGATCTTTAAGAGATGATTAGAACATGAGGTCAAATCCTATCCTCATATGTGTAGGATTAATGCTTTTAGAAAAGTGTGAACTTGGCCCCTTTTTTTTCCTCTATGCTTGTCTACCTTACTCTATGTGAGGACACAGTGTTCCTCTTCTCTGAAGGACACAGCAAGAAGACCCTCAGAAGATGCTGGCACCCTGATCTTGGACTTCCTTGCTTCCAGAACTGTGAGAAAATAAAATTGTGTTCTTTATAAGTTATCCACTCTCAGCTATTCTGTTATAGTAGCAAAAATCAACTGAGACACATATCTTATTTGATCCTTACAACAACCTTTTAGGTAAGCGATGAAGACAAATACATTTATTTTAGCCTATTTTTCACATACACCTATCTAGATTTTATGGGTAATGTAAGACTAATAAAATTTAAGTTATGTGTCCAGGTCATATGGTTATTATGATACAAAATTGGGACTATAACTCAGGTCTTCTTAATCCTAAAACAGTTCTGTTTTCATTACTATGAAAACAACTGCCTTAAGGTAATAAAACACTGATTAGCCAGATCAGAGGAATTGTAATTCTTAGTAATCACATTTTAATTTTGTTCTACAGTGCTATAGGAGGAATACTGATAACTAGAAAATAAAGATATAAAACACAATAAAATATTCCCTAGTAGATGCTGAGATCTAAAAGTTACATCTTCAGACCAAGTCTCTTAAAATATCTTTATTTACAAGTAAAAGAAAGTCATTTTTATAAATGATTTATTTTAAGAATAATGGCTGAAGGTCCTGAAAGATTCTCAATCACCAAAGAATGAATTACCTTCCCCAGACTACCATTACTGAGACAGCAAAGTGGACTAACACAACTAAAACATGTTTAAAATGTTTTCAGCAGAGGAATGAAACATAATTGTTTCATTTTAAATACTCAGGCAAAAACTATGTAAACCAGAATGCTCATTTTCTAACATTTTGTTACATTGAAATTTTACTATAATACTTTTCACGTAGTATCCCAAATTTATCAAAATCTTAATGGCAGACAATTGAGAATGACTACTAATTTCTTTAAAGATGCTATGTCCAAATACAGTCACATTCAAAAGTACTGGGGACTAGGATTTCAACATATGATTTTGTAGAGAGACACAACCCATAACAGCCTTCCAAACTTTTAAACAAAACTAAGTAATAAGTTTCAAATGAATTTGAATATACTGGGCTCATTCTGAACTAAGGTCTAAGGTATTTGCCTTATAGTTGTAAATTAGCAGTGCCAATTATAATTTTTAAAAATTTATGTTTCAAATAATACTGCATCTCCATTTATGTTATCTCTATTTAACCTCTTAATTTGAAATAATTCAGTTTTATAAAAATTTTCCAATAGTCTACCGCATTCCCAGGTACCCTTCATTTAGATTCCTCCATTGTTCACATCTTACATAATAATAGTACAATAACAGAAACCAAAAAATTAACATCTACTTAACACAACTAAATTACAGACATACCTCATTTTATTGTGATTCACAGATATTGTGGCTATTACAATTTGAAGGTGTTTGGCAACCCTGCATCTAGCAAGTCTATCTGGACCATTTTGCCAGCAACATGTGTTCACTTCATGTCTCTGTGTCACATTTTGATAATTCTCACATGTATCAAACTTCTTCATTATTATTCTATCTGTTATCATGATCTGTGATCAGTTATTTTTGATGTTACTATTGTAATTGTCTTGGGCTGCTACAAACCATGCTCATATAAGATGGTGAATTTAATTGGTAAATGCTGTGTGTATTCCAAGTGCTCCACTGACTGGCTGTTCCCCCATCTCTTTCCCTGTCTTTGGGCCTCCTATTTCCTGAGACACAACAGCACTAATATTAGGCCAGTTAATAACCACATAATGGTCTGAAAATATTCAAGTGAAAGGAAGAGTTGCACATCTCTCACTTTAAATAAAAAACCAGAAATGACTAAGGCATGTCAAACACCACATATGCTGAAAGCAAGGTCTCTGGCACCAAACAGTTAGCCAAGCTGTGAATGCAAAGGAAAAGTTCTTGAAGGAAATTAAAAGTGCTACTCTAAAGAATACACAAATGATAAGAAAGCAAAACATCCTTATTGCTGTATAGAGAAAATGTTAGTAGTCTGAACAGATCAAACCAGCCACAACATTATCTTAAGCCAAAGCCGAATCCAGAGAACGGTCCTAACACTCTTCAATTCTATAAAGCCTGAGAATGGTTAGAATGACTCAGAAGCAAAATTTGAAGGTAACAGAGGTTGGTTCATGAGGTTTAAGGTAAGTAGCCCTCCTCATAACATAAAAATGCAAGGTGAAATCACAAGTGCTAAATGAAAAGCTACAAGTTACCCAGGAAATCTAGCTAAGACAATTGATGAAAGTGGCTGCACTAAACAACACATTTTTAATGTAGATAAAACAGCCTTATATTGTAAGATGTCATCTAGGACTTTTTTAGCTAGAGAGAAGTCAATGTCTAGCTTCAAAGCATTAAAAAGTAGTCTGACTCTATTGTTAGTTGCTAATGCAGCTTGTGACTTTAAATTGAAGCCAATGCTCAATTATCATTATGAAAATTGTAGGGTCCTTAACAGTAATGCTAAATATACTCTTCCTGTGTTCTATAAGTGGGACAACATAGACTGAATGACAGCACATTTGTTTACAGCATGATTTACTGAACATTTTAAGCCCACTTTTGAGACCTACTGTTCAGAAAAAAGAGTCCTTTCAAAGTATAACTGCTCATTGACAATGAATGCATTTATCTAACAGCTCTGATGAAGATATACAAGGAGATTAAAGAAAATTTATTTGTTTACATGCCTGATAACACAACATTCATTCTGCAGCCCATGGATCAAGGAGTAATTTTGACTTTCAAGGCTTTTAATTTAAGAAATATATTTCATAAGGCTATAGCTGCTATAGACAGTAAATTTTCTGGTGGATCTGTGAAAAGTAAATTGCAAACCTGGTAAGGATTCATTATTCTAGACGTCATTAAAAACATTTGTGACTTATGGGAGCAAGTCAAAATATCAACATTATGAGGAGTTTGGAGGAAGTTGTTTCCAACCCTTCTAGGTGACTTTGAGGGATTGAAAACTTGAGTGGAGGAAGTCATTGCAGATGTGGCAAAAATAACAAGAGGACTAGAATGGAGCCTGAAGATGTGACAGAATTGCTGCAATCTCAAGATAAAACTTGAATGGATGAGGAGTTTCTTCTTATGGATGACCAAAGAAAGTGAGATGAGATCTACTCCTGGTGAAGATGCTGTAAACACTGTTAAAGTGACAACAAAATATTTAAAATATTACATAAACTTAGTTGCTAGCAACCACAGGGTTTGAGATGATTGACTCCAATTTTGACAGAAGTTCCACTGTGGGTAAAATGCTGTCAAATAGCGTCTCATGATACAGAGAATTTTTCATTAAAAGAAGAGTCCATTGATGTTGAAAATGTTATCATTGTCTTATTTTAAGAAATTGCCTCAGCCACCCCAACCTAGAGCAACTACCACTCTGATCAGCCAGCAGCCATCAACACTGAGGCAAGACCCTCTGCTAGCAAAAATATTACAACTCATTAAAGTCTCAGATGATTATTAGCATTTTTAGCAATCAAGTATTTTTAAATTATGGTATGTACATTGCTGTTTTACATGGTGCTATTGCACACTTAATAGACTCTAGTTAATATGGTTTGGCTATGTCCCCACCCAAATCTCATCTTGAATTCTAACTCTCATAATTCCCCCATGTTGTGGAAGGCACCTGGTGGAAAATAATGGAATCATGAGGGTGAATTCTCCCATACTGTTCTCATGGTAGTGAATAAATCTCAGAAGGTCTGATGGTTTTATAAGGGGTTTCCCTTTTTGCTTGGCATGCATAGTTTCTTGCCTGATGCCCTGTAAGGTATGCCTTTTGCCTTCTGCCATGATTGTGAGGCCTTCCCAGCCACATGGAACTGTTAGTCCATTAAACCTTTTTTTCTTTATAAATTACCCAGTCTCAGGTATGCATTTATCAGCAGAGTGAGAACAGACTAATACAGTAAATTGGTATGAGTAGGGTTGGGTACTGCTGTAAAAATATGAAAAAACATGAAAGTGACTTTGGAACTGGGTAACAAGCAGAGGTTGGAACAGTTTGGAGGGCTTAGAAGAAGACAGAAAAAAGTAGGAAAGACTGGAACTTCCTAGAGACTTGTTGAATGACTTTGACCAAATGCTGATAATGATATGAACAATGAAATCCATGCTGAGGTTGTCTCAAATGTAGATGGAGAACTTGTTGAGAACTGGAGTAAAAGTTACTCTAGCTATGTTTTAGCAAAGAGACTGGTGGCATTTTGTCCCTGCCCTAGAAATTTGTGGAACTTTGAACTTGAGGGAGGTGATTTAGGGTATCTGGCAGAAGAAATTTCTAAGTAGCAAAGTGTTCAAGAGTGTCTTTGGTGTTGTGAAAAGCATTCAGCTTTAAAAGTAAAACAGAACATAAAAATGTGGAAAATTTGCAGCCTGATGATGTGGTAGCAAAAGAAAAATCCATTTTCAGTAGAGAAATTCAAGCTGGCTGCAAAAATTTGCATAGGTAATGAGGAGCCAAATGTTAATCACTAAGACAATGGAGAAAATGTCTCTAGGGCATGTCAGAGACCTTTGTGGCAGCACCTGCCATTACATGCCCAGAGGTCTAGGAGAAAAAAATGGTTTCATGGGTGAGGTCCAGTGCCCCCCTGCTGTGTGCAGCCTAGGGACTTGGTGCCCTGTGTCCCAGCTGCTCTAGCCATGGTTAAAAGGGGCCAAGGTACAGCTTGGGCCATAGTTTCAGAGGATGCAACCCCCAAGCCTTGGCAGCTTCCATGAGGTGTTGAGCTGGCAGGTACACAGAAGTCAAGAATTGAGGTTTGGGAATGAACCTCTGCCTAAGTTTCAGAGGATGTATGGAAATGCCTAGATGTCCAAGCAGAAGTTTGATGCAGGGGGAGGGCCCCCATGGAGAACCTCTGTTAGGGCAGTGTAGAAGGAAAATGTAGGGTTGAAGCCCCCCACACAGAGTCCCTACTGGGATGCTGCCTAGTGGAGCTGTGAGAAGAGGGCCACCATCTTCCAGACCCTAGAATGGTAGATCCATCGACAGCTTGCACTGTGAACCTGGAAAAGCTGCAGACACTTAATGCCAGCCTGTGAAAGCAGCTGGGAGAGATGCTGTACCCTACAAAGCCACAGGGGAAAAGCTGCCCACAGCCATGGGAACCCACCTCTTGCATCAGCATGACCTGGATATGAGACATGGAGTCAAAGGAGATCATTTTGGAGCTTTAAGATTTGACTGCCTCACTTGATTTTGGACTGGCATGGGGCCTTTAACCCCTTCATTTTGGCCAATTTCTTTTATTTGGAATTTGTGTATTTATCTGATGCCTGTACCTCTATTGTATCTATGAAGTAACTAGCTTGTTTTTGATTTTACAGTCTCGTAGGCTGAAGGGACTTGCTTTGTCTTAGATAAGACTTTGGACTATGGACTTTTGAGTCAATGCTGAAATGAGTTAAGACTTTGGGGAACTTTTGGGAAGGCATGATTGGTTTTGAAATGTGAGGACATGAGATTTGGGAGGGGCCAGGCCTGGAATGATATGATTTGTCCATGTACCCATCTAAATCTCATCTTGAATTATAGCACCCATAATTCCCACATGTTGTGGGAGGGACCTGGTGGGACATAATTGAATATTGGGTACAGTTTCCCTCATACTGTTCTTGTGGTAGCGAATAAGTCTCACAAGATCTGATGGTTTAATAAGGGATTTCCCCTTTCACTTGGCTCTCATTTTCTTTTCTTTTTTTTTTTTTTTTGAGATGGAGTCTTGTTCTGTTGCCCAGGCTGGAGTGCAGTGGTGCAATCTCGGCTCACTGCAAACTCCACCTCCTGGGTTCACACCATTCTCCTGCCTTAGCCTCCGGAGTAGCTGGGACTACAGGCACCCGCCACCACGCCTGGCTAATTTTTTGTATTTTAAGTAGAGACGGGGTTTCACTGTGTGAGCCAAGATGGTCTTGATCTCCTGACCTCATGATCCACCCGCCTCGGCCTCCCAAAGTGCTGGGATTACAGATGTGAGCCACCACGCCCAGCCGGCTCTCATTCTCCCTTGCCTGCTTCCATGTAAGTCATGCCTTTTGCCTTCTGCCATTATTGTGAGGCCTCCCCAGCCACGTGAAACTGTGTCAATTAAACCTTTTCTTCTTTATAAATTACCCAGTCTTGGGTATGCCTTTGTCAGCAGCTAAGAACAAACTAATACAATATTATAGTGTAAGAATAACTGTTACATGCACTTGGAAACCAAAAAATATTGTGTAACAAACTTTATTGTAATATCCACTTTATTGCAGTGGGGGGTCTGGAACTGAACCTGCAATATATTTGAGGTATGCTTGCACAGACTTTATTCGGATTTCACCAGTTCTTCCATTAAAGTTATTTTCCTGTTCCAGAATATAATCCAGGATCCCACATTGCAATTAGTTATTAAGTCTCCTTGGTCTCTTCTAGTCTGGCACAGCTCCTCAGTCTTTCTCTTTATGAGCTGGAATCTTTTGAAAAGTTCTAACCAATTATTTTAAAGAATGCTTCTCATTTTATATTTTCCTGATTTTTCAGTATGATTCAATTCAGATTATATATTTTGTATAAGAATGCAAAAGAAAAGAGTCTGTGCCCCTTTTCATGCACCTTACCAGTAAGTGGCTACGTGGTGTCACTATGTCTCATCACTGGTGCTGTTAACTTTTATCTCTTGATGAAGGACTTACTATTTGCCAGGCATTGAAAAAAACACATTGCATAGATCATTTTGCTTAGTCTTCACAACCCTATACATTAAACACTATTACTACCCACAGTTCATATTTCATGAAACTGAGCCTTTTAGGGGTTCGGGAACTTGCCCAATTACACAGTTGGTAAATAGTGACAGCTAATAAACTTTGATTCTCAGCAGTCTAGCTTTTGAAACTGCCCTCTTAATTTCTATGCATACTGCCTCCCTATACTTAAAAAGTGGGTTTACCCTTTTTTTAAAACTCATACCACTCAGTTATTACTATTATTTCCCCTACAGCTACATACATTACTGCTAGTCAATCATGAGTTATGGTATCTGCAAGTCCTTCCCTCTCAATGCAAAGAGGCATAACAGGTTGAAATTGGGTTTTGAGAATGTTTCACAAGATTCTTAAGTGAACTCAAATCTTTGTCTATGTGCATTTGTGCACTTTAATGCAATCCATATAGAAATATATAAATGCACATATTTCTGTTAGCAGTGGTACGATTCTGGGTTACTGGCAGCAAATCCATATGGGTCTGCAACCACCTCAATTCTTGCGTCCTCAGAAGAAAGAATTCAATTACAGGGCATAAGGCAAAAAAAACAGACCAAGGCAAGTTTCAGACCAGGAGCAGAAGTTTATTAAAAACTTCTTTACTTGCTTTAGAGCAGGAAAGAAAGGAAAGTACACTTGGAAGAGACCCGAGCAGGTGACTAGAAGGACAAGTGCTGGGTTTGACCTTTTGAATTGGGGTTTTATATGTTGGCATACTTCTGGGGTCTTGCATCCCTTTTCCCATTTTTATTCCCTTAGGGTGGGCCACCCACACGTGTGGTGGCCTAACACTTGGAAGGTGAGCATGCGCAGTGTGTTTAAAAAGTTTTACACGTGCCCACCTGAGACATTCTTCTTTTTTCTGGTGGAATGCCCCCAAAAGGTCATACTCTGCCATTTTGTCTCTTAATGTTCATGCTCGAGCTCACTTGTGTAACTCCTGAAAGCTGCCAATTACCAGTTACAGTTGTTTCCTATCTATATAGGGAGACTGCCTTTCCCTGATGCTGGCTGCAACCAGTTATTATTTTAGAGAGACAGTTAACAACAACCTGACCATCACCTGATGTTCACCTGAATTTCCTGATGGGGGAGTAGGTGGCCCATCTCCTGCCCCACTCATGCCTAACTACCTACCGTAATATTTTTTCTCCAGGAGTCCAAGACCCCAAATCTTTGGTGAAAATGAATGAAGGCCAGTGTTCTGTAACTACTCCCTGCTGACAGAGAAGCAATGGTGATGGTTCTGTGGGTCTTGGCCTCTTGCTAGCTGTCAGGGCAGGAGGGTGGCTCTTTGGGTTGGTGAAAATGGTATCTAGCCAGGTCCAAGGAAGAAAGGGGTAGGATTTCACCTCTGTCCTATTTCACCAATAGGCAGTCTAGGGATTCCCTGTAGAAGGATGTCTCCTGAATATTGAGAGGACAGTATTCCTCACTGAGTATCATCTGGAGCTTGATGCCCTGAAGATGAGAGGAGATAAATCAGGTTATTAGATTTAGAAGAATGTTAAAATGAAAAAGGGGGGTGAGGACAGTTCTAAAAAAT
This sequence comes from Pongo abelii, assembly GCF_028885655.2. Taxonomy (NCBI): domain Eukaryota; kingdom Metazoa; phylum Chordata; class Mammalia; order Primates; family Hominidae; genus Pongo; species Pongo abelii. The sequence goes on from NC_072008.2 coordinate 99,237,272, forward strand.
CCCAAGGCTGCCGACACATCAAGGTAACTGGAGGCTACAGTCATGCTTTCTAAGACACTGGGGGCATGGAGTTGCTAGCCAATTCCAGTGTGCCCAGAATTAGAATGTTGATCCAGATTTTTACATTACGCATCCCTTTTGTTCATTCTGAGTTGCAGCCAGAGATCACTGGCTGGTTCACAGGAATAATCAGGGTTAGTCTAAAATGCAGACAAAAACTTAAAATCTGCTGAGACTAGAGTCTAATAACAGGTATGCCATAATTTTTGAAATATAATTTGTCTCTCTCTAGTCCTCATTTATTATTGAAAACAAATTATAGGACTGATTTGTTTGCAAAATAAACTTTAGTCTCACTATACTTGCCCTGATTATTTGTATAAAATGCAGCAAGAATAATTATTTTTCATATAGGCTTTTAAAATTTGCTTTGATGGAATCTTGTTCCATAAGAAATCTCAAATAAGACTTCTTTAAAGTCAAGCCCAGCCATGAATGTGTACCCTCAAGTATGAATGAGTTGGGTAAATTCTTCTCCTCTTGAAGTTTCAAGATGACTTGGGGCTCCTGGGCCTATTAGAATGTGACATTCTTTACTTACCATAGGTCAGGTTACCCTGTACAGAGACTGTGGAGACAATATGAGGCCGGTTTTCCCAAGGGGCTTTTATTGACTTTGTAAGTCAAGTTTAATTCCTTGAAGGAAAGCATGCCATTCCAGTCAAAGCCTTTGAAAGATAACCAGCTTCTCCAATTGTGTCCTGTTGCAAAAGAAAACATTCTTATTGCACTTATGAAAACAACTAGATTCCCATAAGTTAAGAATACTCACAAATATTTTCCACATTCTGGAGAAATCAGGTAGAGAGAAACATATGTGCTCCAAATTTTGTCCACAGTAGTATACTATACTCAATTGTTAAAAGCTGTAAATAGTTCAAAGGAAAAGTTTTCTTTGCTCTGAAAAAAAAAAAAAAATCAGCAACATTTTAAGCAAAAAGTCAAAAAAAGATTACTTTAGTCACCTATTAGTTTAGTCCATTCAGTTAACCCCAGTTCTTCTTGATATTCACTAACATTTTAGCTCTCCATGATAAAATAAATGAATCCTGAAAGTTTCATTTATTTTAATGTCATAATATCCAAAGTTATCAGCAACTTGCATTCAAAAGCACCTGTCAAAGTCCTATAGCTGATTATAAACCATCTTTTAAAGAGGATTAAAACAAGGCAACAATTGTCAGTGGATGATAAAAAATCTTAGGGCAGCCACAATTAAAGACACAATTGACAAGAAAATTTGTTACCTCTGTGGCACACAACAATTGTAATTATGAATAACATAAAATTAAGTGATATCAGGATTTCATACTTTTGGAACACATACCAATAACATTTACACAAATATAGCCCAAAGAAAGCCAAACACCATTTCATATTTGACAATGCTTCCTGTATGATTTTTATACAAAATAAACCAAATATGTAATTTTTGGACTCTAGAGGATACAATATCTAAAAGATTAATTAAGTTAGAAAAAATATATAATTTGTAATTCTGTTTTGGAAAGTTTATCAAATATCAAAGGTTTAAAAACCTTGATATTATAAAATCAAATCCCAGGTTACCATAAGTCATTTACTTAGCCAAAATAATAACTTAAAATTTTTTAAAAGGCAAAATCCTATACTCATTAAAAGGGAAGCCAGCTTTCCAAACAATCTGTCTCTTTTTTCCCCTTCTTTTTCCTATAGTTTATTCAAAAGGCAAACAAAAGTCTTCCATTATTTCTTAATGTTACATGAAAGTCTTGATCAAGAGAGAAAGTCAAATTTTACATTTGCATTAGTATACTCTTGATGTAAAACTCAATTTTTAATAAAACCTTGTAGGCAAATCTATTCCCTTTTAAGCAGTTTAACCATAAGATAAGATTCTTATAAACCTTTTATGCCCCTTTACAATATTTTGTTAAAGAGTAGGACAGAGTTTTAAGAAAACTGTGTTGTGTGTTTATTCTGATATTTACTATACAAATAAACTGAATATTACCCCTTTACCTTTAGCCAATATGTTTCCAAACAGAATTTCTTTTATATGACTAATTTTTTTCTTATAAACCTTCCATAACATGTTCAACCCTTCAGGTTTATCCTATCTAACTTGAAACAATCTTAACCCTTTTAATCTAGGCAAAACAATCCACATTCCCATGACTTCTCATTATCTTTACCAAAAACACATTTTAATTTTCTTACACACCTTGCGTGTAAAACTGTTTCTTCAGTAGTCTCAATTACATGTTACAATGTCAACTCAGCAACCTTTATTTTCAGTGAAAAACATGGTAAGTAAACGATTTTAATTATGTACCACCCATGGAACCTAGGACACCAGACAGAAATGTAGATAAGGTCTGACTCTTTCCAGCATAGCCAGGGGCTGTGGCTAACTCCACATGTCCTAGGCTTTACCTAGAATCTAATGGCTCTAAAGCAGGTAAGTTGAGCAATTGTCAAGTTAAAGAAGCCGTTTATAACATTACAGCATTTAGCAAACCTAATATTTGACCTGATTTATACCAACTGTCTAAATGTTGAAGATGTTTCTTTTTACCAATAATTTTTAAAACTGTCTTTATTCCCCAAACCTCAATTGTGAAAAGCTATAAATTTTACATGAACTAAAGTTATGTGAACTAAAGGCATTACAGTTCTTATTTTTCTAACAATATTTGATTTAAGTGCTTATTATTTTGTAAACCGATTAATTAGAGCTCCTTTATATAAACAACACACACACAACACATATAAATACATAGACAGACAAAAGATTCAATAGTTGTAGATTTTTCATTTGGCAGTTTTTAAGTTTCTTAATTGTATTACTGGCTTTAGGCTGGAGCCCTTTGAGAAACAGGGCTGGGAAAGCATGCAGTTTCCAGGGCCTGATAAACACAGCTGGAAGACAAAACAGATCTCCAAAAATTAAGGTTTCCATTTTTATACAAGATCCTAGATCCCCAAAAAGGGAATCCGCACATTTTGTATGGGATTCTTATCTCTCATTGGGAGGTGGGGATGTTTCTACATCTTCCAGGTGGCCAAGAGCATGCTTTTCTAATCCAAATGCCAAAGAACTGAGTATCCCCCATTAACTGCCATTAGTCATCCATAAAAGCATATTTCCTACTTAGTTATTACCAAATTTCTGTCATAATGCTAAGTAATTTCTGATACTCCCAAAAGTCAAAAACATCAGTCAACACAATGCAAAACAGAACAGAGCCATAGATTTTGAGAAGAATCTATCCACTTTTAATTTCTGGGGTTCCATGAGGGAAACAGAGGTTTTTCCCTGAACTGGATCTGTGGTACCTCCTCTGTCTTTCCCAAGGAGTCCCAAGCTGTTAGAAATTATTTTGGGTCCTCTCCTGTGTGCACCAAGAGTGGCAATAAGACAAAATGGAAAAAAAAATAAGTCAACTGAGAAGAAAAAAAACCTTTTATTCAGAAAAGTAAGATTCAAGAAGAGAAAAACACAAAGGCCTTTTAACTATATGTATAGCTTGTATATCTACTTTTAATCAAGCTGACTTTTAACCATAGAGCTCTTAAAAAAGAAGTCATTTTAAATCTCTTATTACCCAACTTTAGCCAGGCCAAATGGCCAATATTTCTGGCCTTTGAACTTTACCAAAAGTAACCTCACAGGTGAAACCAATAAGCCTTGACTAAGGTTATGACTTAACCATGAATGTACAAGGTATTTTCAAAGAGGTGGTAAACAGTTTTTATAAGATTTTGAGTCTACAAAGGTGGCTAAGAGAAAAATTCAAGAAGGGAAGTCAGAAGTTGTTCGTGGAGGGTAAGAGGATACCGTGGTTTATAGCATTCTTATAACTACTTTGTACAGAGAGAGAAGCCAGAAGTATGGCAAGAAATTTTTATCCTTTTGCCAGCATGCCAGGCTTCTGGGTACACTTTCCCTGAGCAGTTCTAGTGATCCTGCTTGCCACTCCATAGCATTTGTGGCCAAGAAGCAACACAATGGAAAAATCATTTTCCATTTCATAGAAGGCTGTGTAATTCCTGTAAAGGGGGAGCAGATAAAGTGCTTATCTGAATACTTTAGAAGTTATCCCTCCTCAAGAGATTGCTCAGTTAGATTTTTGCTAGGGCTTTTCCAATTAAGTGTGGGCTATTTCTAGACCCCTGGGGGAGGACTGCCTAGGTTGAAGTTACTGGTTAACAATTTTGGTAGCTTTCCTCGGGAAATTAGGGCTATTAGAGAGAAAGATGAATTCTGAGGCTGGGTAAAATAGTAAGTGAGCACCGATCTTGGAAATTATAATTTTGTCCCAAATAGGTGTGGGGGAATAATTACCAGGGACCAGTGGGAGAATGGTAACTGGCCCCTCAAGTAATATAAAAGGGTGTGAATCTTTTCTTTTGGAGGGAGGGGATGCCATTTGCCCCACCCAACAGAATTTGGAGGAGAATTGCTCAGAGAAGGAGATTAGCACAGAGTAGGCTGCTCTTGAACCTAAAAGGGAAATTTATCATTTTACTTTCCTCCTCCAGAGTTACCCTCAGCTTTGTACTGTAGGAGTGTCTTTAAGGCAACCTGGAAGGGGCTAGCCATCTTTTAAAGCAGCCAATAGTTGAGCCTGCCTCTTGTCCTTGCATTTCTCCCTTTTCTTAGCCCTGTCCTCCTTATTCTACCTTTTGTTATAAAAGACTGAAGAGGCTAATCTGAGGACCTCCTGCACAGCAGCACAGGGTCCCAAGGCTGACATTTGTAATTTTCTCCCAGTTCATTTTAAGTCAAACAATATTACAGGAGAGAAAACTAGTTTTTTTTTAAGTTTCAGGGAAATGAAACTTTTCCCAGTTTAGGAGGATCCACCCGAGGGGCATGTCCCGTGGTATGGAGATGCAATTACCCATCTGCAAAGAGAAATCAGAAGAGAAAAAAAGGCAAAAGAAAAAGAAGTTATCCCCCTTTTGTTCCTATTATCCCGAATGGGGAGTCCCACATTTTCCTGGATTCCAGAATGAACCAGTCTTACTGTGTATCTTTGGTCCCATATAATCACAATTACCTACTTGAGAACAGAGGAGATATTGAAGTGAACCCTGGGCCCCTGTCCATCCTTGAGGTTTTGAAATAACCCGTCTTGCTGATGGCAGTGATGGCCACTGACATCATGCTGGGTGCAGTGGTAGCAGGAGTGGCTGTGGGAGCAGCAAAGGCAGTGGTAAAACTCCTATGCCACGTGTCTCCTGTGCCCTGAGGAACCCAACTGCATGACCCCCATTCTTGTGTTGCTGGGTGGGACCCACTCCCAGGCCCAGAGCCTCTGCCACTCCAGACCCTGTCCCCGTGTTGCCACTCTCCCGCTGCTGCTGTGGATAGGGCATGGAGAGGAGGTAGACAGTCTCTGGAGCCCACTCTTAGGAACCTCTTGGAGTCCCTCACCCTGGGGGACACCATAATGGGGCCACCATAATGGGGCCAGGCCGAATCACCTGCTAGCCGGGGAGCAGTGCGGTCGGGAAGAGAGGGACCCCAAAATGGAGCTGGTCCGGGGGCAGGGACGCATTTGCACATGGAGCATGGGGGCCAGGCCTGGGGTGTGGAGCTGGGGCCATGTTTCAGGGGCCCAGGGTGGGAACTGGGAGCAGTGCCCACTTCGGGGACCTGGTCAGTGGCACAGCCACAACATTCACCCCACTGAGGGCGCTGGGTTCCTGTGCTTCTTGAGGAGGCTCTGCATGGGGCTGCCCAGGGCCACATCCCCAGGGACTGCCCTGCATCAGGGTGACCACTGATCCTGACACACCTGACCGCTGGGACCAGGGCCTGCGATTCGCTTCTAGAGGCACTCCCTGGGCAGAACCATGAGCCAGATGAGGGGAAGCCCCAAGCCACTCCTGAATGCTGGGGACATGGTAGGAGCTCACGGTGACATTACCCCTGCCCCGGATGCCAGCCTGGGCCCACTAATGACCTGGAGCCCCTGTCCCAAGCTGTGAAGGGGCATGACCAGGGCTGCAGGCTCCAAAGAACCAGCAGGAGCTAGGGACAAGTGAGAGCCCCGCCATTCCAAGTTGGTGGGGCAAGAGCTCCCTGAGTGCAGCTGCAGCCACCCTGCCATGGCTGTGGACCCAAGCATCTCTGCACTCTCGGAAACCTGGGAAGGCCCCTCTGCCCCCCACAGGATTGAGGATGCCTGCTGCCACTGCCTGGCTTTTCCCTGCTGTCAACATCTGCTCCAATCTTGGAACAAGGTCGGGGCTGAGCCAGAGTGCTGTTGCAGCCTCGCTGGGTGTGCACACGCTTGAGGAAGCGCTGACATGCCAAACCCCTGCCACCTCGGTCCCCTCCAGACATTGAGTGTCAACAGGCATGGGAGGGAGGCTGAGGGGGTGCTGAGGACTGACCAGTGCTGGCCTGCAGGTGCCCCTTGGAATGAACAGCCTGGGCACATTGAATAGTGGCATGAGGCAGACAGGCTTTTGGGCAGAAGGGGGTGGGTCCCTGCTGAAGCCCCACCTTCAAACCAAAGATGACCTAAAGCCTGCCCATGGGAGGCCTCAGACTCAGCCACGCTTGAAGAGAAGATGGCAAGACAATGGGGAGATAGCAGGATGACCTGCCTGCAGAAAGGAGCTTTCCACTCCAGGGAGTTGAACACTCAATGAGATGACCTGTCTGCAGAGAGGAGCTTCCTACTCTAGGGTCTCCTCTCCACTAGGAGCTGAACACTCATCGGGACACCCTGGCTGTAGAAAGGAGCTATCTACTGCAGGTCTCCTCTGAGCTGTTCTACCGTTCAATAAAGCCCCTTTTCGTCTTGCTCACCTTCCACTTGTCTGCAAACCTCATTCTTCCTGGTCACAGGACAAGAACTCAGGACCCGCTGAATGATGAGGCTAAAAGAGCAGTAACACAAACAGGGCTGACACATGCCCTTGCTCACCACATTGCGAGAGAAGAGAAGAGAAAAGTTGTGGCCCTTTGGGGAGCCCAGACCTGGGAGCTCCCCAAGCCAGGGCTGTGACTCCCTCTTTGGGTCCCTGCAGCTCCTGGTGTCTCCAAGTTTCTGGGCACCACAGCATTCCCTGGTGCCAGCCTAGGAAGCTGTGTGTGGTGCACCTGGTCCAGCCACAGCCTCGCAGACAGCCAACACTTGTGTCGGTACCTGGAGCTGCCCACCCTGCAGCAGTAGCCGGAGTGTCTGACTGGGCAGTGGCTGGACCCCTTACTTGTTCACACACTCCTCGCTGCTCCACACCTGACTCAGTCTCCCTTGAAAGTGTGGGATCCAGGCTGGTAGCATGAAATGAGTGCAGCCTGCCAGATCAAGTAGTCAGAATGAGCCCAGTGGGCGCGAGCAAAACTTGGGCAAAGGCGCCACCAGCCACGGAGATTTCTGGCCAGAAAAGTAACACCCCAAAGACCCTGTAACATTACCTTGTACCCCATAACCTTTCATTTCTGTTTCAATGGTAATCTGTTAGCCTGGGACAACCCTCTGTCTCTGTCCTATGGATCTCTTGTGTCTTCTGCCTTGGGCTAGCCTATATCCTTGTTTCCATGACCTTATAGTGACCGTCACTCGAAGCATTTTAGTAATAAAATGATTATCTCTTTTCTTATAACTCTGCTTTTCAGCTAATTACTGCAAGGGGGTGGACTTCCCTCTCCCTCCCTTAGAATACTACTTTGAAGGCCTTGATGCATCTTGAGAAGGGTGTGGAGGTAATTAGAGAAATGGAGGCTATAGGAGGAAGTGGAAGGAAACAAGAGGAATACGCATGGAAAGCCTTCATATGCTCATGAAAATAGTGGCCCTTGGATGCAAAAGGGCAGTGTTTATTCACCCTCTGGACAGAAAATGGCAACCTCTGGAAGGCCTGGGGCTGGCATAAGAACTTGCAAATAAAGGAAAAATTCCCCCTTCTTCCAAAGTAGTGCTTACTGAAAAAAACAAAAAGAAAGTAAGAGGGATCCTTAAAGGTTCAGAGTGAAGCCCTATGCAGGTGAACAAATTGCTTTTAAAAGCCACCAAAAACTTGGCCCCAGGACATAACAGAAATGAAAAGCATATGGTAAGTTATAAGGAGCTGGCAGAGCTAGAGTTCCAATTAGTGTCTTTCCTGGCCATACGCCAGCAGACAGAAGAAGAGTTGGAGGCTATCTGAGCTGGTAAAAACAAGTAAAAATCTCAGGGGATATCTATAAGAGAGCCCATGTCTTTGCTGCCACAGAAACGCAGAGAGTCATAGGGAGTGTGTGTTTAAGAAGTCATGTGGCATGCAAAGTGAAAGCAAAGAGGTGGACTTGCCCCTGAGGCAGATGGTCTGGCAGGTGCACAACGCTATTTCAGAACACACATAGAGAAAATGGGAGAATGGGCCATTGGGCCATGCAGGGTTTTGGAAAAGAGCTAATTTTAGTCAAAAAACAGAGGAAACACCAAGACATTGCATGTTTTTAGACCTTAGCCTCACCACTCTTCTGAGCCTCCTTTCCAGAAGGGTCATCAGTGCCTCAGATCTACTTGGTATGGACCCTAAGGTCCTTCCTACCTCCACAAGCAACCCATCATGGTGAGCTGAGAAATTAGCTGCAGGGAACAGAGTTACTTATGGCCAAGAGGAATTGTTCTGGGAGATGGTTAGTAAGCAGGAGAGAGAGAAAGGGGAGAAGAAAACAACACACGGGAGTCAAATGCCTCCAGCTGACAAAGGTGAGGCATAGAGATCTCTTACCACTAGGGAACAATCCAAGCCGAACAGCATCAGATATGTTAAGGGTAGAAGGTATCCAAGTTACATGGTGCCAATATGTTAGTGGTGGAGAATATCCACATGACCAGTGGCAAATTTGTACGGATCTGTAGCAATCTCAATTCTTGCCTCCTCAGAAGAAAGAATTCAACTGAGGGGTCATAAGGCAGAAAAAGAGATGGAGGCAAGTTTCAGAACAGTAGCAGAAGCTTATTAAAAACTTTAGAGCAAGCAAGAAAGGAAAGTATATTTGGAAGAGACCCAAGTGATTGACTTGGAGGACAATCGTGGTGTTTGACCTTTCGACTTGGGATTTTATATGTTGGCATACTTCCGGGGTCTCGTGTCTCTTTTTCCATAATTCTTCCCTTAGGGTGGGCAAACTGCATGTGTGGAAGCCTGGACAAAAGACCCTGAAAGTATGCCAACATATAAAACCTCAAGTCAAAAGGTCAAACACTACACTTACCCTTCAAGTTGCTCACGTGGGGCGTGTGTTTAAGAAGTTGTATGCATGCCCACCTGAGGCTTTCTTTTCTTTTCTGGTAGAATGGCCCCAGAAGGTCATACTCTGCCATTTTGTCTTTTAGTGTGCATGCTTGAGCTTACTCGCCCAACTCCTGAAAGGTGCCAATTACCAGTTACAGATGTTTCCTGTCTATAGGGAGGCTGCCTTCCCCTGGAGCTGGTTGCGACCAATTATTATTTTAGAGAGTCAGTTAAAAACCGCCTGACCATCACCAGATGGTCACCTGACTTTCCTGGTGGGGGTGTAGGGAGGGCCCTCTCCTGCAGTCCTCATGCCTGACTAACTACCTACTGTAACATTTCCACTTAATTCCAAAGGTGTATTTGAGAAAACATCAGATACTCTGACTGCAGAACCCATGCTCTTAACTACTGCTTAATAATTAGAAGTTAGAATTGATATTCTATTAATGTTAAGGCCCCTAACCAAAATCTATGTTTGAGTGAATGATTTAACCTACCGCTGCAACTGGGTTGAGAAAAAGGTAGTTGTGAACTGTAGTAGAGTTTTGAGTTTTTTGTTTGTTTTACTTTTAGTTTTGTTTTTTAAGTTATAAATATTACCAAGATAAAAGGGCAATTAAGACCCAAGAGGTTTATATCGTAGTGAGAATGCAATACTTTTGACTTGTACATTTTATCAAAACAGGTATTTTCAGTCATTTAAGAGAGTTATAGAAAACTCTCTAAGTCATCACACTTTAAACACAATTTCAAGCAATAATTACTCCTCAATGCTAGTTTCCTATGACTGCAGTAAAAAATGAACATAAACTTAGTACCTTAAAATAGCAGAAATTTCTTATCACACAGTTCCAGAGGTCAGAAACCAGGCCTGAGTTAAAGTCAAGGTGTTAACAGGGCTGCGTCACTTTCTGCAGTCTCGAAGAAATAATCTATTTTCTTGCCTTTTCCTGCTTCTAGGGTCCACCTGTAGTCCTTGGCTCATGCTCTCTTCCGCCATCTCCAAAGCTAGCAATTGCATTCTGATCTATATTTCCATCATAGTATCTCCTTCTTTGACTCTTCTGCCTCCCTCTTTTATCTTTCAAGACTCCTTGTAATTGGATTTAAGGCCCACCTAGATAATATAGAATAATCTCTCCACATCAAGATCCTTAACCTAATCACATATGCAAAATCTCTTTTGACAAGTAAGGTAACTAGTCACAAATTCTCAGGATTAGGATGTTGATATCTTTGGAGGATTGCTATTCTGCCTTCTACATAATCTGACAATTAACAGCTACACAAAACAATATAAATCAAGAGGGGAGTTATTGGATTCAATTAATCTTGAGAGACTAATGATTTTAAGAAGCAAAGCAAGATATTTACCAACTCTAGATTTTGTTCTCTGAACAAAAGGCAAGTTAAATTCCAGTAAATTTCCTGAGCAGACTCTAACTTAGTCTGTTTTTTAATAAAAACAAGACTCAATTATCAGCTATATGGCATTCTCAGTACATTAACCAACCTTCCCAGTGAGAACAAGAGAAAGTGATAGATAATTTCTTTAAAAATATATATTTTATTTATTAAAGGAGCAAGAAGGAATTAAGAAATATTTAAGTCAAATTCTAAAACTCTTAATTATAATTATCAAATAATTCTTATATTTAAAGCACCAATAAATATGAACACTATATGAAAAAAATGCAAAATTACATAGAATAAAATAATTTATGAGCAAAAGCCAGTAGAATAAATAAAACAGCCAAATAAGATGGCATTGAGTACCCTTAAGAGGTAATTGTCTCCCCCACTGGCAGCATCAGTGAGGGCCGAGTGAAAGTCTTTACTGATATTCCCCAACAAGCCATGTCAGATGACCTAAAATTCCACTTCCATGTTGGTGCATCATAACAAAAGACCAAGTAGTGAGTCTAGACTTGCACCCATTTCCAAGTTCTATCAAAAGGTGCCCATCTCCCTCCCAAATAAAGGATAAAGAAAGGATATCAAAGAGAAGGAAGTTGGAGACAGGGATTCTTTATATCTGCATAGGAAGTACTGAAAAGACCCTGGAATGACTCACACCTTAATGTGACTAGTATCAACACACAGAAAGGTTTGAGAACTAAACTACAGTGTAGAAAATCACACTGTTTCAGATTGCCTCACAAGTGCTGCACAAAGTAAACCAAAATAGCACTGCAAGGGCTGTGGATAGTAAATTGTTATTGGAAACACAGCTCAAAAGAGGATGCCAGACTTGCACACTAAAATAAGATGAATCCCTAGTAAAACAGAAGATTTAAATAGAATCTGAAGTCTCATATGCCTAGGATACAATAGAAAATTACTCATCATACCCCAAAAAATGGAAAATTACAACCTGAAAAAACAACAGAGGTCAAAATGCAAATTATTTAGATACTGCAATGATCTGGCAAATATTATGAAGCAGAATTTATAAAAATGCTCCAATGGTCAATTATAAATATTGTTGGAACTAATGGAAAAAATATATAATCTTGGCAAAGGAGCGAAAGAAATAAAATAGAGCCAAATATAATTTACAGAATTAAAAAGTAAATTAACTGAGATAAAAATTCACTACATTAGCTCAACAGTAGATTAAAAAGAAAAGAGAAAAGAATCAAGAAACTTGAAGAAAGAATAATAGAATTTATCCATTATCAACAAGAGATAAAAAAATAGACTGGAAAAAAATGAAATTAGCCTTAGAGTCCTGTGGTGCAATAGCAAAAGATCTAACATCAAAGTTCCAGAATAAGAGGTAGAGACAATACCAGTAGACCATACTAAGTTATAGAGGTATATTGTCATACTTAGAACAACTACTAAGATAAACAAAGTAATATATAGAAAGGTACCGTAAGTAAATCAAGATACAATTTTAAAAGTATTCGATTAAGAAAAGAGAAATATCAGAAGGAGGAACAGAAGAAATATATTGAGAATTTGTGACTTGTTACCTTAGTTGGCAAGAGTCTTTGCATATGTGATTAGGTGAAGGATCTTGATGTGGAGAGATTATTCTAGATTATCTAGGTGGGCCTTAAATTAAATTACAAGAAATATTATAAAACACAATAAAACGGTAAGGGGTAGAATCTCAGGCCTGGTAGAATGAGAAACTTGGTTAACTTGCTCTCCCTCTAAAACACTGTAAACACAATATAGTCATGCATCACTTAGTGACAGGGATACATCATAGAGTGTACTTACAGGAACCTAGGTGGTATAGCCTACTACACACCTAGGGTATATTGTATAGCCAATTGCTCCTAGGCTACAAAATCTGTATACATGTTACTGTCCTGAATACTGCAGGCAATTGTAAAACAGGAGTAAGTATTTGTGTATCTAAATATATCTATACTCAGAAAAGGTGCAGTAAAAATGTGGCATGAAAAATTTAAAAATGTAACACCTGCAGGTTGCACATACCATCAATGGAGTTTGCAGGACTGAAAGTCCCTTGGGGTATGTATTAGTCAGGTCTCTCTTAGAGGGACAGAACTAACAGGATAGGATAGATAGATATGATATGATATATATGTCATATATATCTGTATATGATATATATGTCATATATATCTGTATATGATATGTATGTCATATATATCTGTATATGATATGTATGTCATATATATCTGTATATGATATATATGTCACATATATCTATATATGATATGATATCGATATATAGATATATATAGATATGATATATAGCTGTATCTGTAATATATGATATATCATATATATGGGAATTTATTAAGTATTAACTTGCAGGGTCACAAGATCCCACAATAGGCTGTATGCAAGCTGAGGAGCAAGGAGAGCCAGTTCCAGCCCCAAAACTGAAGAACTTGGAGTCCGATGTTCGAGGACAGAAAGCATCCAGCATGGGAGAAAGATGTAGGCTGGGAGGCTAGGCCAGTCTCCCCTTTTCTCATTTTTCTGCCCACTTTATATTCTATGGCAGCTGATTAGATTCTGCCCACCACATTAAGGGTGGATCTGTCTTCCCCAGCCCACTGACTCAAATGTTAATCTCTTTTGGCAACACCCACACAGACACACCCGGGATTACTACTTTGTATCTCTCAATCCAATCAAGTTGACACTCATTATTAACCATCACAGGGTGAGTCAGTGAATTACTCATGAGTTAATGTGAAGGCCCAGGATATTACTGTATACTACTGTGGACTTTAAAAACACTGTACACTTAGGCTACATTAAATTTATTTTAAAAATATGTTTCTTTCTTCAATGATCAATTAAATTTAACTTTCTCTAATGTTTTTACTTTATAAACTTTTAAATTTTTTTAACCTTTGTTTTTAAATAACACTTATAAACACATTGCACGGCTGCACAAAAATATTTTCTTTTTTATATCCTTATTCTGTAAGCTTTCATCTATTTTTATTTATTTGTTTGTTTGTTTATTTTAAGAGCCAGGGTTTCACTATATTGCCTAGGCTGGCCTCAAACTCCTGGGCTCAAGATACCTTCCAGCCTCAGCCTCCCAAATAGCTGGGACTACAGGTGCATGCCACCATACTTAGCTTTCTATTTTAAATTTGTTTATTTACTTACTTTTAAAACTTTTTGTGTAAAAACTAAGCCACAAACACACACATGAGGCTAGGCCTACACAAGGTCAGGATCATCAGTGTCATTGTCTTCCAACTCTACATCTTGTCCCCCTGGAAGGTCTTCAGGGGGCAATAACATGCATAGAGCTGTCATCTCCTACGATAACAATGCCTTCTTCTGAAATACCTTGTGAAGGACATGCCTGAGCGTTCTTCTTCAGGATATATCACTATTGTCAGAAATATGCCCATGGTTAGTTGTTTGGTTTATTTCATTGTTACATCACAGATTTGCTTAATGCACCATAAGCATTCCTCTCTATTAATGAAAATCTTTTGCTGTTGGGGGTCCATATATCCTTTTAAAAAATCTTGCTGAGGTCTTCAAAGGCTTCTGCTAAACCCTTCACTGCCAATTTTCTTGGGGGTTCTTCATCATTTTTGTATGATTGCTTTCAATGAAGCAGATCCTTTAATAGCTTCCATCAGTTTCTTCTTGTTCTTCAAGATCATAGATCATGGTGGAATGGGATATGTGTGACTGGCAATAACTATCACTGAGTTTTCATCTTTGGAGCTCTTAATCACTTTTATTTATTTATTTATTTATTTTTGAGATGGAGTTTTGCTCTTGTCGCCCAGGCTGGAGTTCAATGGAGCGAATTTAGCTCACTGCAACCTCTGCCTCCTGGATTCAAGCGATTCTCCTGCCTCAGCCTCCTGAGTAGCTAGGATTACCGGTGTGCGCCACCATGCCTGGCTAATTTTGTATTTTTAGTAGAGACGGGGTTTCACCATGTTGACCAGGCTGGTCTCGAACTCCTGACCTCAGTTGTTCCACCCACCTCGGCCTCCCGAAGTGCTGGGATTACAGGCGTGAGCCACTGCGCCTGGCCCTTAATCACTTTTAATTTTGCTTCCAGGTCAAGTTGTCAACCATGGCTCTTACTGGCAACATTAGCAGTGGATTTTCGACACTTAAGGGCCATGATGAACAAAATAACGAGAGATTTAAATCAAGCACAATAGAAAATGATGAAATTAAGAGACTCAGTAAACACAAGATGTAAGAGGTTGCTGCCTGCATAGCACAGCATACTGCTTTACGGTATACTCTTTTAATAAGTAAAAGAAGTACACTCTAAAATAACAGTAAAAGTATATTAAATACATAAACCAGTAACTAATTGTTTTTATTATTATTAAGTATTATGTACTGCACGTAATAGTATGTGCTATCATTTTAATATGACTGGCTGCACAGTAGGTTTGTTTACACTAGCATCACCACAAACACCTGAGTAATGCATTGCACTATAATATTAGGAGGGCTTACAATGTCACTGAGCAATAGGGATTTTTGAGCTTCATTATAATGTTATGTGACCACTGTTGTATATGTGATCTGTTGTTGACCAAAACATCATTATGCAGTACAAGACTGTACAACTAAAGCAACCTAATAAACAACTATTTTTATTGCAAAACCAATGAAAATAAACCATTTCAGTACTCTAAAAATTAATCAAATCCACAGAACAACCCAAAAAATTGTCTATAAAAGAGAAACTATTGAACCGCAATAACACAACAGAGGCCGTAACATTTTTACTTGAGGTTATTTCCACCCTCCCCCTCCAGTTCAGTGGTGCAGGAGTCAAAACTGAATGGTATTTCCGACAATGGAGAGCTCTAACTACTTTTGGAGTTCTGTTAGTGCACAATCCCCAGAGAACAGTCAATAATTTATTTGAACTTACAGCTCCCTTAGAAATCTCTGTTCTCAGAGTAGGGTGGGTATTTGACTCACAGCTCAGCTTAGAGAGAAAAAAAATGCTATGCCTAACCTAGGACATTACAAAAAAACAAATTCATAAACTGCTGGCAACATCTCAGCTATCTAAGGCTGTGATATCGATTGAGGCAAATAAGTACCTGAATGAGAATTGAAAAGCAAATCCTGGAGAATTAAATGACCATAGAAAAAGCTCCAAAAGATTCCAAGGGATTTAAAATGATGCATGTATGTATGACAATATGGACATGCCCAGAAGAGGGCAAAACACAAGTCACTCAACTCTGACTGACCTTGCCATCCTGTAAAAGCAGGAAGTGAAAGCTAAAGCCTTTTTGAAAGCTCCCTAAAGTGTGAAGACATACTTTCTAACACAGATTCTCTTGACAAAGGGTAGAAGTCATTTGGGAAAGGCATTTAGGGAAATCTGGCCAATCACTGGCTGATCACTAAATTTACAATGACCCAGGTGTGATCACTAGGAATCCAGGCTTGAAATAAAAATTAGTACTTATAAAAAATCTGGCAGAAATCCCAGAGGCCATACACTACAGAGAATATATAATTTAGAGAAATAGTCCAGGAGAGTGCTAAACAAATAAGCATGAACAAAAAACAATAACACAACCACAAGAGCAAAGCCAACAATCACAAATCTTGGGGACATAGGAATAAGATACCAGAGTTGACAAAATATATACTCAAATTTTTCATTTCTGAATAAAAAATTACAAGACAGGGAAAGAAACAAAAATATATCACATACTAATGGGTAGAAAAAGACACTAGAAAATAGCACTAAGGCATAACTAGATTTTGGACTTAGACAAAGGCTTTCGATCAGCTAATGTAACTATCTTCAAAG
The DNA here is from genome assembly GCF_028885655.2 of Pongo abelii. Lineage (NCBI taxonomy): Eukaryota > Metazoa > Chordata > Mammalia > Primates > Hominidae > Pongo > Pongo abelii. The sequence goes on from NC_072008.2 coordinate 99,253,833, forward strand.
ACTTCAGGAAATCATGTTTACAGAATTAAAGGAAAGTATGACAAAATGTCTCCTCAGAGAATATCAATAGAGAGAAATTATTTTAATACAATCAAATAAAGATTCCAGAGCTGGGAAATACAATAACTGAAATTAAAAATGGACTAGAGGAGCTCAACAACATATTTGAGTGACAAAAGAAAGAATCAGCAAACCTACCTGATGAACAAAAAGAAAAAGAGTAAAGAAAAAAAACAGCACATCAGAAACCAGTGGGACACCATCAAGCATAACAACATATGCATAAAGGACACACAGAAGGAGAAAATAAAGAAAACGGGCCGATTAAGTATTTGAAGAAATAATGGCTGAAATCTTGCTAAGTCTGATGAAAAACACTAATCTACTGGTCCAAATAGCCCAGGAAATTCAAAATAGTATAAACTGAAAGAGAACCACATCAAGACATACCACAGTCAAACTGAAAAAGTCAAAGACAGGGAGAAAAATCTTGAAGGCAGCAAAGGACAATAATTCAACAGAAACAAGTTTTTTCAATAAGATTGGCAGCTGACTTCTCATTAGAAATCTTGAACAACATAAGACTATTGCGGGGTGATATCTTCAAAGAATTGAAAGAAAATGACTATCTCTCCAGAAATATAGAAAATCTCCTCCTAGAAAATCTCCTTTATAAAATCTCGTTCAAAAATGAAGGTGAAATTAAGATGTTGTTAGCATATCAGACTTACAGGAAATACTAGAGATAATCCTTCGAACTGATGTGCAAGGATCATCCACATCAGCCTGATTTCCTTGGCTTCTGGTGAGTACCTCAGGTTGCTTCTACTCCTGGCAGCGAGATACATACCTGACTTCTAACATACAGAGATTGCATGGTGATAGAAGAAGCAAGAGAGGGGAAAGGTGCAAGGCTCTTTTTCTCAAGCCGCTCTGGGCTGGGGAGAATGGGTGGGGAGTAGGGAGGGTAGGAGTATGATCTCATGGGAGCTAATAGAATGAGAACTTGCTTTTTATCACAAGTACAAGGATGATAGCATCAAGCCATTCATGAGGGATCCACCCCCATGACCTAAACACCTCTCACTAAGCTCCCTCTCCAACACTGAGGATCAAATTCTAACATAAGGTTTGGAGAGCCAAATATGCAAACTATAGTAATTCCTTACACATAAAAATCTATGATAGGGAAATGAATAGAGACAGGAAAGATTAGTAATTGCTTAGGGTTGGCGAAGGAAAAGTAAGATGGAGGGTGCTAGAAAAAGGGTATGTGGTTTCTTTGTGAGGTGATAAAAATGTTCTAAAATTCACTTTGGTAATAGCTGTACATATCTGTGGATATACCAAACCCAACTTGAAATGTACACTTTAAATGAGTAAATCGTATGGTATGTAAATTGTATCTCAATAAATTTGTTAAAAATTAAATTTAAATTAAAAAAAAAACCAGTAAGTCCTGATTTGAAGACATCTGTATTAGTTTCCTTTTGCTGCTGCCACAAAATTGTACCACAAATTTAGTGCCATAATACATCACAAATTTATTATCCTGCATTTCTGAATGTCACAAGTCAGATATGTGTATCCCTGGGCTAAAATCAAGTTAACGACAGGGCTCTGTTCCTTTTGGATTCTTCAGGAGAAAATCAATATCCTTGTCTTTTCCAGCTTCCAGAAACTGTCTGTATTCCTTGGCTTATGGCGTCTTCCTCCACCTTTAAAGCCAGCAATCTCATCATCTTGACCTCTACTTCTATAATCACATCTCCTTCTGTGACTCTTGCCTCCCTCTTATATTTTTAAAGGCATCTTGTGAATGAATTAACATTAGCCACCCCCCACCTCCAGATAATCCTAGATCATCTCCCATCTCAACATCATTAACCTAATCCCTTATCCAAAGTTCCTTTTACCATGTAGGATAACAAATTCACAGATTTCTGGGATTCAAAGAATAGTGCCCTCTACCCTCCCCCCTCCACCAAAAAATGTGGACACTATTCTGCCTACTGCATCTTCTAAATATACCCTTAGTAATTTAATTTATCACCTTATATATAAGCCATTTAATTATTAGAGGCCATCTTCAAAAGGAAAGAAAATGCTTTTATTTGTTTGTTTTGGAGAACTCCTTATTCAGCCATTTGTTTTTGACAACAATTAAACAAAAGGCCTAGTTATCTATCCAGACCTATCAAGAATAATATAAGTGATTTTTATTTCCTAGGTTTTTAAATACTTTTTTCCTTAATTAAACAAGTACTCTTTATATAATTTCTAATATTAATATAAAGGAAAAGAGTGAGAGAAAGGAACACTTTCAGTCAACCTTAATTCTCAAAGCAGGATTAAAGTGCAAGTTTTATATCAGCATCAAGCAACTAGGGGTCTGTATTGATGTCATATAGTTCAGCCTATCACTAGTTCTTTTGTCCAGTCAAACAAAAGCTGCAGTCTTATGTGGTTACTAATAGATTCCTTGGAAATGGTAAATAGAGGAACTCCAACTGGATATTAAGACCTATTGATTTTACCTCCTGGAAATCTCTCTATGGCATCCACATCTGTCCGTCAGTAATGCCAACACTATAATCCAGGTCACCCTCCTCTCTTACCAGAATTGTTGTAAAAACTTCTTAATTGGTCTCTTTTGAAATAGGCTGAATAAGAAGAGCTATCATTTATGGAGCAATTGCTATGAGTCAGAAACTCTTCTAAGTGCTTTGTATTTATCAGCTTCTATAATCTCCATCACAATCCTATAAGATTGATGCTATACCCATCAGCATTTGACCAGTGAGGAATCTGAAGATTTGAAAGAGATTTAGTTACTCTATGTAAACTGTGGAGCAGCAATTATCCAAAGCCAAAACACATGCTCTTTAACACTATGTTACAGCCCCGTAATCCCAACTCCCCCTCCGCCTTGCCTTGCAATCCACACTGTAGCTGGAGTGATGTTTCTAAACTACCAGCCTTCTTAACTCTTTGCTTAGACGTTTCCAGAAGTGCAACATTAACCTCAGTGTAAAATCCAAAGCCCTTAACATAGCACTCAAGGCCTGATATTACCCATTCCCTGCCTACATGTCAAGCCTCCTCTGATTTATCTCCCTATATCACACAATCAGAACTCCTCTTGCTGAACACATTGGGTTCCTTAATGTGCCTATGCCTTCTTGACTCCACACCTTTGTTCATGTTGTCCTTGCTGTTGCATGTAATTCACTCCCTTATTCTGCCCCCTCCACACATATCACTCTTACTTCAAGACTTAGGTCAAGTTACAATTCCTTTCCCAGATATCCAGGCAAAGTTATGCACTTCATTATCTACAATATTTAGTTAATCTCCTATGCTAGGATGTGCTTTTTGTAGTAGGCTTCTTTTACCTTTTAGTCACCTCCACTAGACCAGAAGGACCTGCAGGGGCAGAGATTGTTCTACTCACATTTATGTCAACAGTATATTGTATGATGCCTGACACATGGTCATCATATAAGCATGCACTCTCAAAAAGTATGTCATCTAAGAGTAACTGGTTTAGGTTACATGGATATCTATAGATATAAGCAAGCTTAAAATCTGTATACAACTTCAAATAACAAACATTCTAAGAATGATATTTTAACCTTCTCATCCCTTCATTTTTGTGTACACAAATGTGGTAGAAAGCCTCTATGATGAACCCCAATATTCTCCACCTCATAGTATTCTGGCACTGTGTCATTATGTCCCCTTGACTGTGGGGTGGGCCTACACTGAGATGCTTCCAAGGAAAAGAAATAATGGGATTTCACTTCCAAGATTAGGTTATATAAAAATAAAATAAAAATTCTAGCTTGGGTTCTTCCATTCTCTCTTCTCTCTTCCTTTTCTTTTCTCTCTCTCTGAATTAAAGAGCCATTTGTGAGCAACCCAATGGAGCCGATATCTTCAGCCAACAGCCACATGAGTGAGCCTGAAAGTGGATCATCTCCCAGTCAAGCCTTTAGGTAACTGCAGCGCCAGTTCACACCTTGATTGAAGACTTGCAAAAGACCCTGTGCCAGAACCACTCAGCTAAGCCTCTCCCAAATTCTTCACTTACCAAAGTTGTTAAATAAAAATGTTTATTATTGTTTTCAGCCACTAAATTTTGAGGTAACTTGTTATGCAATGTTATAACTAATAGAGCAGGTGTGAAACCCGAGGACCATCTCTCACAGTCTGTGGGAAATGGTAAATAGAGGAACTTCAATTGGATACTAAGACCTATTGATTTTATCCATGGGAAGGAGACTGAGGAAATAAGAAAAAATGGAGTGGAGTAGTCAGGAAAAAAAGTAGGTAGGGCAATTTAGAAGTGCCAGGTAGAAGCCTTTGCCTTTGAAATCTTCTTGAAGAATAATTTATTTTGAGACAGTTTTTAAATTCTAACAAGTAGATATTAATTCATTTGCTGTCTTTTAAAATATAAACTTCCTCTGGGGGAGCTATCATCTATTTAACCTCTTGGAAGGAGTGATCTGATTAAATAGTAAAATGAGCTCTAAAATGTGACTCAGTATGAAGATAGAGTGGAGAGAGGAAGAGAGAATTTGGAAGCATGAAGAGATTTGGCCTGGATGAATGATGTCATTGAAAAGTTTGGGCAACAAAAGGGGAATCAGCTAAACGGGGGATGAAGGGAGAGAGCACCAAGTGATGGTAGAGACACTTTTTTCACTGTGTGTATGCACTACAGAAGGTCTTTTTGATATACCCCATTTTCTAACGTCTCCAGAATAAGTTTTCCTTTGATTATGAGCAACATAAAGACGTGAGCTATTTTATGCATTCATGACATTGGTTTGTGTAAGAGTCAGTTTTTAAAACTAGTTTGAGTTAAGAGCTCTTGATCCACATACAAAAGAATTCCTAGAAGGGGCTAAGATTCTCTCTATGACAGTTATTTTTCCCTTATGTTTGTAAAGATTCTAAACTCCATATGGCTTGCAATCTGATTCATAGGATGAAAAAAAAATCAGATAGGACCAATTTTGTCTCCATTTTTAATCATATATTCAACTTTATTCTAAGCCAAGGAATAAACTCATATTGGTAAGAAAATGAGCATCTTAATTTACTACATTTTTACTGGGGTGGTGGCAGTATCTTATGCCACATCTATATAAGTAGAACTGCTGTATTAAAATTTACATTTGGATTTCCAACAAACAACAAAACTATAATCATCTGCTAAATTATTTAAAATAAATAACAAAATAACATTCATTAGGAGAAACACACTCACCTAGAGAAGGGCTAAATACTTTGAAGCTGATCATCCAATGTATCGACAGGAGACAAACAGTTCTGTGATGGATATATTCTTGTTGACCTTGTAATGTGACTGTCACTAAGCCTCCAAATGTAAATATGCTCTTCTTTACTCTTTTTCTGAACAGACATAAACTAATTTGTCAGCATTTCAGCTTTAACTAGCCTAGATGAAGCTAAGCTAATTTAATAGAAACTGTTCAATAGCTTTGACCAACCTGACAGTGTCAGTTAAAGTGGCTGTATGCCCCACTGTCTTTCATTATTCCCAATTCTTTCATTAGAATGCTTGAATACCAAGTAAAATAATATGCTGAGTATCCAATAGGCACTACATTTTTCTCAAGGACATTCTTTTGGTATCAAAAACTGTCAAGTGGAAAAACATGTACTGTGAAGGTGAGAGGACACTAATTAAATATACATAGCTCTAGCCAAAGAAGCATGAGGCACAGCTTGCGGAATGAAAACACTGCCTGCTTGACTGAGGTCACAGCTGTTTACTGGCCTTAGTTCCTAAGCTGCAGTTTTCTCTTGGATATCATTTAACATTCCTGTATTTAGATTAGGCACAGGCCATCTTCAAGGAATGCTGCACAGTTCCAAGTGCAAATATTCTTGTTCAATTAAGCATATTTTATCCTTAGGTCACTGAACTTCTCTACCTCTTTAGATTCATGTACTGTTTTTGAAGTATTAGAAGTTATTCTGACCCGTGCTAGATATGTAATGAGAGCAAGAAATAAACTTTGGTTGGGTAAGCCAGAAAATAAAATAAAGGTTGTTTTTTGGCAGTGCTTATAGGGAAGGATAACCCTCCTTATCCATGGGTTCAGCATCTTTGTATTCAACAAACCATGGATGGAAAATACTGTAAAAAAAAAAAAATCCACAAAGTTCCAAAAAGCAAAACTTGAATTTGCTGCACACCAAGTACTATGTTGAATTCATGCAAATGAAGTGATGTGTAGGAATTATATTAGGTATTACACGTAACCTAGAGATGATTTAAAGTATATGGGAGGATGCACATAGGTTATATGCAAATACTCCACTATTGTATATAAGAGACTAAGGGACTTGAGTATTTGTGGATTTTGGTAACCAAAGCGGAGGCCTAGAATTAATCGCCTACAGATACTAAGACATGATTTTGTAATGTAGTCATGCTCTAGAGTCGAGCAAACTTTGAAACCTTAATAATATTTAATCATGGGCATGTCTATGCCTCAGTTTCCCCATTTTTAACAGGCTAATGGTAATAAGTTTCCTTACCTCAGAATTATTGTGAAAACTAAAACAGAAAATACATGTAAAACTTTTAGCACAATGCCTGGCACTTAGTATGTTCTCTAAAAGCTGTAACTACTAGTATAGGTTGGAATTTAATTAATTTCTTAATTAAATCTACCTTTCACCTCTGCCTTAAACACTCCACCTTTGGTGTAACTGACCTAAAAACAGTTGGTTTGATCATCTTTAAGCATCACAAGGCCAGTGGCTTTTTTCAACCTAAAATAGCTCCTAAAATCTGACCATTTTAGAGGCATAGCAATCTGACTTCATAAAGTCTATTACAGAAGAGTGACTTATAGGTGAAAATAAGATATGTCTATGCTAGACATTTTGATTATATTTATACTCTGATTCTCAAGGAACAAAATGTCTTTAAAATAAGCTCTGTATTTAAGAAACAATAAAAATTATCAAACACAAAATTCATTTCTGTGCTCTGGAAGCCAAGCATAGCCAAAACACTATTGTATAGATTATATTTGTCCATTTCCAATTCAGGGTAAACAACACCAACTGTAAGTAAAATAAAGCCAACACTTCCCAGTCCTCTTCCCTAAACTCCCAAATGCACACTGGATATTTTACAAACCATTTGCCTATTATTTAATATATCCAAATATAAACCCCTTTATTTGTTAGGTCAACATACACTGCTATGTTATTTACAAAGTTGATCCCTGGTAAAGGCATTCTGGATGAAGAAGTATATCATAAGAATGTGATGCTTTGACTAACAAAAGTGGCAGATATAATTTTTCATAAAGGATTACTCCAGTTTACTTTAGACAAGTGGTGAACATTTACTCTCTTCTCTGATTCTTGAATTAGGCTTTCCTTTTTTCCCAAAGTATCAATGGTTTTCTTATTTAAGAAGAATACAGAGGTTTATCTGTATACTCTGAATTTTAAAATATTGCATAAATTTTAAGAAATAAGAGTAAATAACTTAGAATATGCCACTCAGAACACTCAAAGATAAACGCTGGTAACATCTTAGTCATTTACCTTCCATATTTTTTAAAGACACATATACATGTAAAAATACATTCACAGAGAGTTTAAAAGAATGCATTTATTCCATAAATATACATATTTTAACTTTTTTTTCAAATTAACAATAGACTTGAGACATCTTTTCATGACTGTACTCATAAAACTACATCATCACTTTAGCCCTTTACTTTTTTTTTTTTTGGAGATGCAGTTTCGCTCTTGTTGCCCAGGCTGGAGTGCAATGGCGCAATCACTGCTCACTGCAGCCTCTGCCTCCTGGGTTCAAGTGATTCTCCTGCCTCAGCCTCCCGAGTAGCTGTGATTACAGGCATGAACCTCCACGCCCGGCTATAGGCCTTTACTTAAAAAGATACGTGGAATACTAAAAAGCTGAACTCATAGAAGTAGGGAGTAGAATGTGGTGGTTACCAGAGACTGAGGGATGTAGGGGTGATTGGGGCAACGAAAGACATTGATCATAGGGAACAAAGTTTCCATTTTAAACAGGGGAATAAGTTCTGGGGATCTATTGCACAGCATGGTGACTACAGTTAAAAATAATGTACCGTCCAGGAGCAGTGGCTCGCGCTTGTAATCCTAACACTTTGGGAGGCCAAGATGGGCGGATCACCTGAGGTCAGGAGGTCAAGACAAGCCTGGCCAACATGATGAAACCCCATCTCTACTAAAAATACAAAAAGTAGCCAGGATTATGCCTGTAATCACAGGTACTTGGGAGGCTGAGGCAGGAGAATCGCTGGAATCCAGGAGGCAGAGGTTGCAGTGAACCGAGATTGTGCCACTGCACACTCCAGCCTGGGCAACAAACCAAGACTCTGTCTCAAAAAAAAAAAAAAAAAAAAAAAAAAAATTATGTATCTTGTATTTCAAAATTTAATGAATTTTAAATATTCTCACCACAAAGAAATAATCAGTATGTGATGTGATGAATATGTTAATTAGCCTGATTTGATCTTTCCACAATGTATTCATGTACCATAAATATATAAAAGTATTATTTGTCAATTAAAAATTAATTTTAAATAAATAAATTAGAGAACATGTAAAAACCGCTTCTTATTTTCAAGACCATTGTTTCAAAATATTCTCCTCCTAAATTTCTGATGTAATTTCTACTTTCTGTAGTTTAGATAGTTCATATCTCCTTTACTTTTATACTCTAACACTTTGGCTATGGCTAAGGTTTTATAAATCAATACCCAAATATAGACAGAACCTGGAACTAATTTAAATATCAGTAAAAAAATTTTTAAAAACTTCTCTGTCATGTATTAAAACAGCTAATTAGATTTTACTATGTAGCAAGCACCATGCCAAAGTTTTTCACAGATTAATTCATTTAATCTTTTCAACAGTCATGTAAGGTAAGTAGTATCCTCATTTAACAAATGAGGAATCAGAGTTTAAACAACTTGCCAGCAGCCAGATGGCTAGGAAGTTGTGGAGCCAGAATTTAAACCAAAATAGCTTGAATTCAGAGCCCACATGCATAACAACTCTGCCTTAGTGCAAGAGATAGCTGCACAACAGTATGCAAATGAATGATATATGATCTGCAATATAAAACAATAAGTGGTAACTGAACATGGTGGTGCATACCTTTAGTCCCAGCTACTCAGGAGCCTGTGGTAGGAGTATCCCTTGAGCCCAAGGGTTCCAGGCTATCCTGGGCAAAATAGCAAGACCCTGTCTCTAAGGAAACAATTTTTAAGAGTCAGTAAGTGGTATTGTGAAGTCCACTGTAGTGGAATTTCAAAGAAGATTCTGTAATGTGTTATAAAGAATAATAACCTATTAGATGCAAGTTTTCTGAAGAAGAAACGGTACCTATCTCATTCCTACTTTGCCCTCAAAGTAATGCACCGTTTCTGTTCATGTGTGAGTTTCCAAGTTACAAGTTGTTTTTTGGTTTGTTTTGCAAGAACAACTAATAGCTGCCAACTTCTCGACTTGTCAAAATTGTATATTTTAGGTATCTTGGTTGTCATATAGCAAGCTTAAGAAAGAGGAAGAAAAGGGGTTTATATATTTTGTGTTAATATCATAAGTGAAAATGCTGCTATGCACACTGTACATTGAAATCTAAGCAGCTCAACAAGATTAGAGTACACAAATAGTTTTAATCATCCACTTTTAATTTCACTAATAGTTCTTTTTATTTTACTGTAGCTGAAGTGAAATGCCCTATTATTTTTCACACTTGATAGCTAAAAGATAAAGAGACAAGGGAGGAGAAATTTCAATAAGATTTCAAGAAAATGCCTAAAAATTATGACCTCCAACACTTTTATTAAATGTTCTAACCCCAGTACAAATGAACACATTTTTTTTCTGGATGAAATCTGATAGCCTCTAGTTATTACTAAAGCTTAGCGGATATTGGATGTATCAAGCATGTCATTGAGATCTGTGAATAACAAAAACAGGATTCAGATATAGAAACATTAATAAAAAAAGCCTATAGCAAGATTTTTCTTAAAAAAGATAGGTGGTATAATTATAAATAAAAAATGAAATATGGACACAGTTAAAGAAGATATTAGAAAGGTTTTTCAAAAACCTTATGTCAGTAAACTTGAAAAGTTGGATGAAATGAAAAACTTCCTGGAAATATATAAATTACCAAAACTGACTCAAGAAGAAATAAAAGTATGTGAAGATTTAAATAAGTATGACAGAAATTAAAGCAGTTACTTAAAAACTTCACACAAATTAAGCACCAGACCCAGATAAAATTTAGAAGCAAGACTTTCAAGGAACTTTTCAATATTATGCAAACTCTTCCAAAAAATAGAATAAGAAGAAATATTACACAACTTATTATGTGAGGCTGGTATAATCATGACAATAAATTCAAAGAAGGATAGGAAGAGAAAACACAATAACAGGTGATTTCAATTATGACTACAGATGCTATAATCCTAAACAAAAAGATAACTAAATCTTACAGTGTATGAAAAAGAAAACACACCATGACCAAACAAGATAATATATAATATTATATGTAATAATTAGATGATAAACAGTAGTTTCCAATAGCACAAAAATATGCAATAGTTAGATAAAAGTCTAACAAAATACGTGCAATAGCTACATGTTAAAAAACACAAAACACTGATGAAACAATCAAAAATACCTTAAAATTGTTCATATGTTGGAACATTCAATATTTTCCAGATGTAAGTTCCCTAAAAATGATCTGTAATCGCAATGCGATTCTAATAAAATTATCAGAAAAAAAATTTATAGAAATCAACAAACTTATTCTAAAATTGACATTGAATAGCAAAGGAATTAGAATAGCCAAAAAAAATTGAAATTCATTAAGTTGGAAAACTTTAACTGTCTTATTTCAAGACTACCATAAACTAAAGTAATCAAGACAGCATGGTGTTGATGAAAGGAAAAATATATAGATTAATGGAGCATAATAAAGATTCCAGAAATAGATTCACAGATAAATATCCAATTAATTTTTGACCAAGGTGCAACAAATAGTGTTTGAATTATTGGAAAGCCATATCCCAAACAATGACCCTTGATTCATACATCCCACAACATACAAAATTTAAGTCTAAATAGATAACAGACCTAAATATAAAACCTAAATTATAAAACATTTAGCCGAAAATGTAAGGGAAATTCTTCATGATCTCGAGTTAGGCAAAGATTTCTTACATATGACACAAAAAGCAAAATCTATAAAAGTAATGGATACACTGGATTTCATCAATATTTGAACTTTTTTCCTGTATTGAGGTAAAAATAATAAATAAATAAACAAACAAACAGAAAAACAAATAAGTAAAAGATTTTAAAACTTCCACTCTTTGAAACAGAATGAAAAGATAATACAGACTAGGACAGCAAATTTGAAGAACACATAACTGATACATGACTGATACCTAAAATATATAAAGGATTTTAAAAATTATAAAATATAAAGATGAATGAAAAGTGGGCAAAATATTTGAACAGATACTTCGGCAAAGAAGATAAATAAACATCAAATAAGCATATTGCTTTACTTTGGTTTTACCTCTCCAAATCTCATGCTATAATTTGATCTCTGATGTTGGAGGTGGAGACTAATGGAAGCTGTTTTGGTCATGGGGGCAGATCTCTCATTAATGGCTTTGTTCAGTCCTTTAGGTAATGAGTTTCCACTCTACTAGTTCCCTCAAGAGCTAGTTGATAAAAAGAGCCTGATATCTCCCTTCCCTCTCTCTCTTATTTTCTCTTGGATGTGATCTCTGCACATGTGGGCTCCTCTTCCTCTTCTGCCATGAGTGGAAGCAGCCTGAGGCTCTCAGCAGATGCATATGCTGGTGCCATGATTTTATACAGTCTAAAGAACTATGAGCCAAATATATATTTTTTCTTTTTAAATTACCCAACCTTAGGTATTCCTTTATAATAACACAAATAGGACTAAGACAGACATGAAAAAAAAAAGTTCAAAACTGTTAGTCGTTAGAAAAAAGCAAATTAGGCTGGGCGTGGTGGCTCACGCCTATAATCCCAGCACTTTGAGAGGCCGAGGCACGCGAATCACGAGATCAGGAGATCGGGACCATCCTGGCTAACACGGTGAAACCCCGTCTCTACCAAAAATACAAAAAATTAGCTGGGCGTGGTGGCGGGCAACTGTAGTCCCAGCTACTCGGCAGGCTGAGGCAGGAGAATGGCATGAGCCCAGGAGGCGGAGCTTGCAGTGAGCCGAGATAGCGCCACTGCACTCCAGCCTGGGAGACAGAGCGAGACTCCATCTGAAAAAAAAAAAAAAGCAAGTGCTAGTAAGTATTTAGAGCATCTGGAATTCTGTCAAAGATAAAGCATTGAAACTAGGTTTTATTCAGCAACTACTGGAGACTGGGGGAAAGAATTGACCTCTCTAAATTTTTCCAGAGGTGACTGGCCTTTTAAAGGAACAACGAGGCAGTAGGGATGGGAGGGAGATCAGGGTTGATGTGAAAAATATCCAGGGTTTTTTCTGTGTAAATGTGATTTGGCCAGCTGTGTCTGCTAACTGGCAATTATGGAAGTCAGGATTCTATTCTCCCATAGAAACTGAGAGAGAGAAGCTCCATCTTTCCTGATGATTACATTTCAAACGAATGGCTTTCAGATCCTTGATAAAGACCTTCTAGAGTCTTAGGAGATACATGTACATCTCAAAGGGACAGAGAAAGGATTCATAATTTTAAGTCCTTCTTAGTAAATGCTCTAAGAAAGGGAGGTCAAGGGCATATCATCAACTGTTGGCTAAAAAAACCAGAAAATTCTGAGCTTTCTCAGGCAGGAATTTTATTGTGGGGCTGGGGTCATCTTAAGGACACAACTTTGCACTGCTAAAAGACATGCTGGAAAGCTGGTCATCACTTAGTGCAGAAGTTTGGATGAAATCATGTGCCCTGAGTTAATGCAAAATACAGTCTCTTTGGAAAACAGTTTAACACTTTCTTTTATAAAGTTGAAACATGCACTATTAGTCGGGCATGGTGGTGCATGCTTGTAATCCCAGCTACTCAAGAGGCTGAGGTGGAAGGATAGCTTGAGCCTCAGAGATCTAGGCTACAGCGAGCTGTCATTATGCTGCTGCACTCCAACCTGGGCAACAGAATAAGACCCTGTCTTTAAAAAAGTGAAATATACACTTACCATACAACCCTGCAATCCTACTCCTAAGTATTTACCAAAGAGATATAAAACATATTTTTATTTAAAAAACCTGCATGTGAATATTTTAATGGCTTTATTCTAGCCCAACACTAGAAACAATTGGTAAATGAATGAGTATGATGCATGGTACATCCAAACAATGGAATACTACTCAGCAAGAAAAATGAACGCACTACCGATGCACACAACAATGTAAACAGACCTCAGATGCATGTTGCTAAGGGAAAGAAACCTGACTTAAAAGGCTGCTATATGATTTCATTTAAATCATATTTTTAAAATGCAAAATGATAAGGCTTCTGGTTGCCAGACACAAGAGTTGATTGTAAAGGGGCATATAAGGGAATTTTGGAGGGTGATTGAACTCTCTTATATCTTAATTTTGGTAGTGTTTTCGAAAACTCATAAAATCATATATTTTTCATAAGGGTGGATTTTAATCGGTGTCATTTATGCCTCCATAACCCTGACTGAAAAAAAGGGTGAATTTACAAATGTTAATTCTACGTTTGTATACATGCACAAACAACTAGAAAGTACAATTTTCTTAAAAAGCAATACTTACAATAGCAACATAAACTATAAAGTACTTGCCAGTAAATCTCACAAAATATGTGCATGGCCTAAATAAACAAAAGTATTAAAAAGCATTGAAATATATTACATAAGACAGATAAATGGAGAAATATCACATGTTCATTAATTAGAAGACATCCTTGTAGGTATGTCTGTTCTCTCCAAATTTATCTATAATTGAATTTTAATGCAACTTCATTCAAAACCCCAGCAGGGTTTTCCTGTAGAACTTAATAAGCTTACTAAAATTTAAATACAAATAGAAAGAGTAAGAATAGAGATAATACCATACCAGATGTTAGGTATAATTATGATGTTATAATAATCAGGACACTGTGGTATTACCACTGGAAAAGAAAATTTTCCAAAGGAATATAATAGAGATCCAAAAACAGACCCATGCATACATGGAATGGTGATTTATGACACAGGTAGTGTTTAAAGATAAATTTACGTGGCCAAACATGGTGGCTCAGGCCTGTAATCCCAGCACTTTGGGAGGCCGAGATGGGTGGATCACAAGGTCAAGAGATCAAGACCATCCTGGCCAACATGGTGAAACCCCATCTCTACTAAAAATACAAAAATTATCTGGGCATGGTGGAGTGTGCCTGTAGTCCCACCTACTCAGGATGCTGAGGCAGGAGGATCACTTGAACCCAGGAGGCAGAGGTTGCAGTGAGCCAAGATCACGCCACTGTACTCCAGCCTGGTGACAAAGTGAGACTCCATCTCAAAACAAAAAAACAAAACAAACAAACAAAAAGATAAATTTGGGCACGTTTAAATGCTAAAGAGTTTATTTGAGCAGACAGAGATTCATGAATTGGGCAGCACCAGACCACAAGCAGTTGGGGCTCCACCAAAGAGGTACAAGGAAAAAACTTTCATAAGGTAGTCTACAAAATAAGATTTTAAAATATATATATTTGATTATTTAAAGTGAGACAGTAGCCTTAAAATCCCAAGTGAGAGGTTAGTTTATGATTGGTTAAGCTTAAGTTTTCTTGTCTTAGGCTATGACCACCTACGCTGAGATGAACACTTATTTCCTTACATATAAACCAAGAGTACTGGAGCCACCTCGGCATAGTCATCTCCCAATTAATTTTTTTAAACAGTTGCATAGAAGATCAGTGGGGAAAAAGAAACCATTCAATAAATGGACCTGAAAAAGACTTATCCATGTGGAAAAAATGAAATTGCATCCTCATTCTATAAATAAAAATAAATTCCAAATGTATTTCATATGTCATTATCAAAAGCAAAATTTTAAAACTTTTAGCAGAAAATATGAGTAAAGAACTTGGTCTTTTAACCTCAAACATTTCTTATACATTGCTCAAGAGAGTATAAATAAGTATACATGTAGAAAAAGATCAATATTACCTTGTAAGTTTAAAATTCACATACCAAACAATGCAGCAATTCCATATATACACATTTATAGGTTCACACATATTATACAACAGCAACATTTCATAACTAGTGGTATTTGAGGAGGTTCATTTAATTATTGTTAATTTTAAAAATAAAATGTCATTAAAATATTGCCCTTAAAAATTGAACAGCTGAAGACTCCATGTCAATACAGAGTAAGCATATGTGGCAGTTAGAGGAGAACACATAAGCATATTCATCATGTCCAAAACCCAGATTATCAAATAGTTTAACATACATTTGAACAATTCTTGCTTTGGCAGTGGTTTTGGATATTGTTTTATTTTTAATGTTTTTTTATTCTTAGCCACATTGTTTTCAAAAATTTGAACTTACATTGGCCAATACTTACATACATGAAGCATAAGAATCAGTAGTGTTCAAAGGCAAAGGGAATAAGGAGCATAATACTGACAATAGGTATGCAAATTTGCTTTGGGATCATCTCCATAAACCCATACATTGAAATAATCGAATCAAAATTCTTATTCAGCAGGTTAAGATACCTCTTTTTCAAACCTGTTTTTTTTAATTTATTGGGAACAATAAAAATTTCACATTTCTAATTAATAATTCTGTAAAGAACCTCCTGCAAAAAACATCAGCCTCAATTCTGAGTTGGAACTTAAAGAATTTGGGCCGACTTAACATATCTCTGCCTTAGCTTCCTTATTCTGAAGATGAGCATAACAATAGTACCTATTTCATGAGGTTGTGAGGATTAGATGAGTTATTACATGCAAAGTACTTGGAAGAGTGCCTGGGAATAATGTATATTAGCATTAGCTACTGTTAGTATTATCTCATTATTTTGACATATAAAAAGAAAATTATAAAAAATAAAACAGTCAAATTTTTAAGACCAACATGTAAGAGTTCCACACATTATTTGAAAAATCAGAAGGGTGGAGCAAGATGGCAGAATATATGCCTACACCATTTGTCACTCCTACTAGTACACCAAATTTTAACAATTATATGCACAAAGAAAAGTACCATCACAAGATCTGAAAATCAGGTGAGAAATCAAAGTACTTGGTTTTCATTTCATATCATGGAAATATGCATTGAGGAGAGCTGGAGAGACAGTCTTGGATTATCACTGATGCCACCCCTTTCCAACCCCTGTCAGGAGCTATGTGGCACATAAAGAGAATCTGTGCGCTTTTGGGAGGCAGAGCACAGTGAATGGGGAACTTTACATTGAACTCAGTGCTGCTCTGTCACAGTGAAGAATAAGCTAAGCAATGTTGGGCTCAGCTAGCACCCAGGCATGGAGGGAGCATTTGGAACAGGCTTAGTCAGAGAGGAATCACGATTGCAGTGGTAGGAACTAGTTTCTAGGAAAGTCTTGCCACCACAAGCTGAAGTGCTCTGGGGGTTCTAGGTAAACTTGAAAGGCAGTCTAGAACACGAGGATTGCAATTCTTATGCAACTCCTAGTACTAGGTTGGGCTTAGAACCAGTGAACTCGGATGGCATGTGATCTAGGGAGATGCCAGCTGGCATGGCTAAGGGAGGGCTTTGCCATCCCTCTGCCAATCCCAGGAAGTACAGCTCACAACAAGAAAAGTGAATCCTTTCTTCTGCTTAAGGAGAGGAGTGAAAAGAGTAAAGAGGACTTTGACTTACATCTTGGATACCAGCTCAGCCACAATAGGATTGGGCACTGGGAAAAGTTGTGAGGACCTCATTTTAGGCCCTAACTCCTGAAAAACATTTTTAGACACACCCTGAGCAGAAAGGGAACCCACTGCCTTGAAGGGAAGAACCCATTCCTGGCAGGAATGGTTACCTGCTGAGTAAAGAGCCCTTGAGTCCTGAATAACCAGCAGCCCCAGGGAGTATGCAATGGGCCTTGGGCTCTGAGACATGTTGGCTTCGGGGGGTACCTGGCATGTTCCAGGCTGTGGTGGCTATGGTGCAAGCTCCTTCTGTTTGAGAAAAGCAAAGAGAAAAGTAAAGAAGACTCTGTCTTGCGCCTTAGGTACCACCTCGGGCACAGTGAGGTAGGAAAACAAATAGGCTCTTAAAGTCCCCGAGTCCAGGTCTTGGCTCTTGGACAGCATTTCTAGACCTGCCTTGAGCCAGAGGGGAGTCCACTCCCCTAAAGCGTGAGTCCCAGTCCTGCAAGCATTCAACATAAGCTGATGGAAGAACTCTTGGTCTATAATCAAGCGTCAGTGGTGGCCTGGTAGAACACCCTGTGGACAGGTGGTGGTGGTGGCCATAGGGAGAGGCCTGCAGAAACCAGAAGGAAGAATGGGAAAAACTTTGTATTGTGGTTTGAGTGCCAGTTTAGCCACAATGAATATGTGGTAAATTACTAAGATTTTAGACTCCAATCCCTGGTTCTCAGAAATATTTTTGGACAGGCCCAGGGCCTGGGGGGGCTCACCAGCCTGAAGAGAAGGGTCTTGGCTAAGGCCCAGTGCTGTGCTGGCTTCAGGTCTGACCCAGCACAGTCCCAGTTGCGGTGGCCACAGAAATGCTTGCATCACCCTACCACCAAGTCCAGTGGCTCAGCAGAAAAACAGGCTCTATTTTCTGGGTGGAGAAAGAAGGGAAAAGAATAAGATCCTCTGCCTGGTAAGTCAGAGAATTCTTTGAGATCTTATCCAAGGCCATCAAGATGGAGGTACCTCTATGAGTCTGCAAAAATTGGGCTTGGGGCCCAAGTCCCTGTGAATACCTGAAAAGTCTTCCCAAGAAGGACAGGCACAAACAAGCCCAGACTGTAAAGACTATAATAAATACCTAACCCTTTAATGCCCAGACACCAAGGAACATCTATAGGTATCAACACCATATAGGAAAACATAACTCCAACAAATGAACTAAACAAAGAAGCAGCAGCCAATCTTGAAGAAACAGAGATATGTGATCTTTCAGACAGAAAATTCAAAATAGCTGTATTGCGGAAACTCAACTCTAAGATAACACAGAGAAGGAATTCAAAATATTATCAGATATATTTAACAGAGAAGAAAATAATTAAGAAGAATCAAGCAGAAATTCTGGAGCTGAACAATTGAACAGACATACTGAAGAATGCATCAGAGTCTCTTAATAGCAGAAATGATCAAGCATAAGAAAGAATTAATGAGCTTGAAGACAAGCTATTTGAAAATACAGTCAGAGGAGACGTAAGAAAAAAGAATAAAGAACAATGAAGCAAGCCTACAAGATCTAGAAAATAGCTTCAAAAGAGCAAATCTAAGTTATTGGTCTTAAAAAGGAAGTAGAGAAACAGGTATAGGCAGAATGTTTATTCAATGGGAAAATCTCAGAGAACATTCCAAACCTAGAGAAGTATACCAACATTCAAGTGCAAGAAGGTTGTACAACACCAAGCAGATTTAACTCAAAGACTACCTCAAGGCATTTAATAATCAAACTTCCAAAAGCTGATGATAATAAAAATACCCTAAAAGCAGCAAGGGAAAAGAAATAAATAGCATACAATGGAGCTCCAATATGTATGGCAGCAGACTTCTCAGTAGAAACCTTATAGGCCAGGAGAGAGTGGCATGACATATTTAAAGTTTTGAAAAAACATTTTTACTCTGGAATTGTATATCCATACAAAAATATCCTTTAAGCAAGAAGGAGCAATTAAGATATTCACAGACAAACAAGTAACGGAGATTTTGTCAGCACCAGAACTGTCTTACAAGAAATGTTAAAGAGAGTTTTGTAATCTAAAAGGAAAGTACATTAATGAGAAAGAAGAAATCATCTGAAAATAAAAAACTCACTGGTAATAGTAAGCACGCAGAAAAACATGGAATATAATAACGCTGAAATTGTGGTGTGTAAACTACTCTTAAGTACAAACACTAAGTGATGAACCAATAAAAGTAATAACTACATCAACTTTTCAAGACATAGACAGTACAATAAGACACAACTAACAAAAAAATTAAAAGCAAGGGACAAAGTAAAAGTGTAGTTTTTATTAGTTTTCTTTTTGTATGTTTGCTTGTTTATTTGTGCAATCAGTGTTAAGTTGTCATCAGTTTAAAATAATGGGTTATGAAATATTTTCAAGCCTCAGGGTAACCCCACATCAAAAAACATAAACTGGATACACAAAAAATAAAAAGAAAGAAATTAAAACATAAAAAATCACTTCACTAAAAGAGGAAGAAAGAAGACTGCAAATAATAAAACACAGTAAACAAATTAATAAAATCACAAGAGTAAGTCCCTACTTATCGATAATAACATTGAATGTAAATGGATTAAACTCTACAATCAAAGGACATAGAGTGGCTGAATGATGGATGAAAAAACAAGACCCAATGATCTGTTGCCTACAAGAAATGTACTTCACCTGTACATCAAGAGTGATATAGAAAAATGTGTATAGCTTTGCTCAGATAATAAATACATGAGACAATCCAAATATCCTTCAACAGTGAAACACATAAATTGTGGTATATTAAAAAAGCTGAATATGATAGCGAAAATGAATTACCTCTGTATGTATTAATATGGATGAATTGCAATAACATAATATTAGTCAAAAAAATAAACCACAGAGGAATAAATAGAAGTGATATTTAATATTATGTGTCAAATTGGCTGGGCCACAAGGTGATCAAATATTTGGTCAAACATTATTCAGGTGTTTCTATGAGGGTGCTTTTGGACATGATTAACATTTAAATAGGTAGATTTTGAGTAAACCAGAATGCTTTCCATAGTGTGAATTGGCCTCATCCAATCAGTTGAATGTATAAATAGAACAAAAAGGCTGCCCTCTTCCAAGTAAGAGAAAATTCTCCAGCAGAGCAGACTGCCTTCAGACTTCATCTGCAGCATCATCAGTTCTTTCTGGTTCTGTAGCAGATGGCATTCAGACTCAAGCTGGAGCATCCGCGCTCCTGAGTCTCCAGTCTGCTGATATTTGGACTGAAACTGAAGCAATGGCTCTCTGGGATTTCCAGTTGCTGGCCCACCCTGCAGAGTTTGGGATTACCAGCCTCCATAATTGTGTGAGTCAATTTCTTATAATAAATTACTTCCTATATAAATTCATATCCTTTTGGTCCTGTTTTTCTGCAAAACCTGGACAAATAAAATGTAATATGATTCCATTTATACAAAGTCTCAAAATAAGAAAAATAAACAGTATATTATTTTGGGATATATACACAAGTGGCAATACTATAAACAAAAACAAGGGAATAATTAAAACCAAATTCACGGCAGTGGGTACCTCTTGGGGGAAAGCAGGAGGATATAATCAGACATAAGCCCACAAGGGCCTTCCAGAGTACTGGTAACATTCCATTTCTGAACCTGAGTGTCAAGTACATCGCCATTTTTTTCATTATATTCTTTAGCTTATAGAGATGTATTTCACACAGAGATACCCCAATGTTCATGCACTTACACGTGCATGCACACACACACACACTTTTGAAAAGCAAATATAACGAAACGTTAAAAGAAAATATAGGATAACATTTTTTATAATCCTGGGATAATCCTGAGATGGGGAAGATTTTATTAAACTAGACAATAGATCCCAGAAACTGTAAAGTAAAGGGATAAATGACTTGAATATATAAAACTGGTAGATTATTTATGATATTATACACTGTTGGTGGGAGTGTAACTTAGTCCAACCATTCTGGAAAGCAGTATGGTGATTTCTCCAAAACCTAAAAACAGAACTACCATTCCACCCAGCTATCCAATTACTGGGTATATAACCAAAGGCATATAAAGCATTCTACTATAAAGATACATGTATGCATATGTTCACTGCAGCACTATTCACTACAGCAAAGATATGGAAACAATCTAAATTTCCATCAGTGGTAGACTGGATAAAGAAAATATGTACATGTACACCATGGAATATTACATGACCATAAGAAGAACGAGATCATGTTCTTTGTAGCAACATGGATGGAGCTGGAAGCCATTAACCTTAGCAAAGTAATGCAGGAATAGAAAATCAAATACCACATGTTCTCACTTATATGTGGGAGCCAAATGATGAGAAAACATAGACACAAAAAGGGGGACAACAGACACTGGGGCCTACTTGAGGGTGGAGGGTGGGGGAAGGAAGACAATCAGAAAAATTAACTATTGGGTAGTAAGTTTAGCACCTGAGTAACGAAATAATCTCTACACCAAATCTCGATGACACGAGTTTACCTACATAACAATGATGTGCATGTACCTGTGAACCTAAAATAACAATTAAAAAAAAATCTCTGGGATTTAAGACATCTGTCTAATTTTCTTTTTTTGACAAGACTAATCCATAAAATGTGCAACATGGAAGTATTTGAAATATAGCTCACAGTAGAAAAAGAATGGTTTCTTTTATTTGCTAATACACTAAAATCAATAATAGTTTTAAAAACAAATAAAAATAGCATGCATTTAACCTAAAAAAAAAAAAGAAGAAGAAACCAGGGGAAAGAGAAGAGGGAGATACCTTTACTACAGAGGAACAAAGATAAGAATTACAGTAGGCTTCTAATCTAAAACCCTGCAAGCAAAAAGAGAGTGAAATGAAATATTGAAAATGTTGAAAGAAAAGAAAAATAATAAGATAAAACTATTTTCAACATATATGTTACAGCTAAACATCAAAGCTTAATATCCTCAAAAATAAGTAAGTGCCTACAAATTGATGAGAAAAAAAAACAAACCATCAGGAAAAACAAATGAACAAACTACGTAAATAAGCATTCTAAAGAAAAATACATTTGGCCATTAAAGATAGGAAAATATGTTCAATCTTACTAGCAATCAAAGGAAATGCAAACTACAATTAGATAGCATATGTTTGTTTTTTTCCTTCTAATTGTAAAAACTGTAACAATATTTCAGTTGGCTAGGCTGTACAGAAATGGGAATTTCGACATAGGACTTGTTGGGGTTTGATTTTGAAGGGCAATTTGGTAGTATCCTTTAAAGTTAAAAGTGGGCATACCCTTAAGCCCAGCAATTCTGCTCTTGAGATTTTATCTTGTGAAGAAATGTTTGCACTGTGTCCAAAGATACATTTACAAGGTTGTTCACTGCAGCATTCATTGTTTTTACTTAACTTTTATTTATGTTCAGGGGAATATGTGAAGGTTTGTTTTATAGGTAAATTTGTTTCATGTGGGTTTGTTGTACAGATTATTTCATCACCCAGTTATTAAGCTTAGTAACCATTAGTTATTTTTCCTGATCCTGTCCTTCATCCCACCCTCCACCCTCAAACAGGTCACAGTGTGTGTTGTTCCCCTTTATGTGTCCACATGTTCTTATCATTTAACTCCCACTCATATGTGAGAACATGTGATATTTGGTTTAATGATTTCCAGCTCCATCCATGTTCCTGCAAAGAACATAATTGTGTTCTTTTTTATGGCTGCATACTATTCCATGGTGTATATCCACCACATTTATTTGTTCAGTTTACCATTGATGGGCTTTTAGGTTGATTCCATGTCTTTGCTATAGTGCATAGTACTGCAATGAACATATACGTGCACGTCTATTTATAATAGAACAATTTATATTCCTTTGGTATATGCCCAATAATGGGATTGCTGGGTCAAATGGTAGTTCTGTCTTTAGGTTTTTGAGGAATTGCCATGCTGTCTTCCACAGTGGCTGAACTAATTTATACTTTGAACAACAGTATATAAGTATTACTTTGTCTCCACAACCTTGCCAGCAACTATTATTTTTGACTTTTAATAATAGCCATTCTAAACGGTGTGAAATGGTATCTCACTGTGGTTTTGATTTGCAGTTCTCTAATAATCAGTGACGTTGAGGTTTTTCTTTTCATATGCTTGTTGGCCACATGTATATCTTCTTTTCAAAAGTGTCTGTTCGTTTTTTTTCTTGTAAATTTGTTGGAGTTTCTTATGAATGCTGGATATTAGACATTTGTCATATTCATAGTTTGTAAAATTTTTCTCCCATTCTGTAGGTTATCTACTCACCCTGTTGATAGTTTCTTTTGGTGTACAGATGCTCCTTAGTTTAACAAGATCCTATTTGTCAATTTTTGCTATTGTTGCAATTATTTTTGGTATCTTCATCAATAAATCTTTGCTCATTCCTGTGTCCAGAATGGTATTGCCTAGGTTGTTTTCCAAGGTTTTTATAGTTTTAGGTTTTACGTCTTTAATCTATCTTGAGTTTTTTGTTTGTTTGTTTGTTTTTGTATATAGTGTAAGGAAGAGGCCCAGTGTCAATCTTCTGCATATGCCTAGCCAGTTATCCTAGCATCATTTATTGAATAGGGAAACACTGCTACATTTTCCCAAATAATTGGCTTTGTGAGGGACGGCTGAGAATGAACCTTTTGGGGATTTTAGAAAGGAAGGAATAAATAACTTACAGCCCTGTCTTTGACACCTGAGTTCAGGAACAAGTGAGAGAAAGAGACCACAATCATGTCTATTCATGATAAATGCTGGAGCACAGGACTTGACTTATATAAGCAGTCATAATAGACTTTCTAATATTTTATTCCTGAGGAAGATAAACCAACTGATCCAGCCACAGTCACAGCTAGATAACTAAAGGTCTCCACACATACACACACCAGAGAGTACCTCCATGGAAAACCAGGTCCCAGAAAGCATTAAGCCAAGTATTTGTTTCTTCTTGTCAATTCACCAATCAGGGAAGTCACTCCACCTCCTCTGGGGAGGAGTAAATGAAAAGGTAAAGAGTGTACTTTCTATATTTCCATTTAGAAGAAAAGGAGTGGAAAGTTATTCCCTTCTATGATATTATGAGGCCTGGGGAATAAGGGTTTCACTTGCAAATCTCTCCAGTGAGTCTTGATTTGGTTGTGTACTCTGCTGTTGGTTGAGCAAGCTTCTCTGGTGGTAGATGCAGATGCAAGTCTACCATGGTTTTGAGGAACTTCTACTTACATGATTAGTTATCCTCACAACCATTCTGAAAGGTATGTAAGATATTCATATTATTTCCATTTCACAAATAAGGTATTAGGGGTTCAGAGACATAGAATAATTTACTGTGTGACAGGATTGGAACTAGACCAACAGACTCCTGTGTAAAGCTTTTATGCAAATGCATGAGTTATTTCATTCATTTAACTTCCCACTGTCTCATATTCACTCTGATTTATTCACTTATTCATTTATTTGTCACTTTTTAATGTGTCAGACATGGAAGCACATACTAGATTTATTTTGTATATATTTCAATGCAGAAATTCGTTGTGTTAAGTGTTTGTGACTTGACTATGTAGGTTATCAGTTTCTATTATTTAATGAGTTAATGTGTGCTTTAATTTCAAAGGCTTTGATTTTGCACCAGTAAGCTGAGATTTCACACATTATAGAGATTTCTTATGTTAACATTTGTGAATAATAGTAATGGTAGTTATTTTTCTGGCTGATAGGAGTATTAGCATTTTCTCCTTTCTCCTTTTGTGTGCTTTCCAATTTTTTCCAATGAACAAATATTTTTATAACATCCATGAAAATATATTCTTTTGGAAGAAGGATCTAGACATAGGAGTCATTAGCATTTAAGCTGCAGATTAAGCTGGGTATATGGATGAGATAGTATATGAGAGTAAATTAGATGGAAAGTGAACTAATAACAATCTTGAGGAATATTAATGTTTAGGAACCCAGATGAAGAGAAAGCCCACCACACACACACACACACAAATTCTGATAATAAGCTGTCAGAGTGGTAAAAGAAATAGGAGTGATTCCTTTCATCTAAACTAAGGGAAAACAAGACTTTCAAGAAGGGAAGGATTGAGGGTATCAATCTCTACAGAGCAGCAGTCAACTATAATAAATACAGGAAATTGCCTATGAGATTTGGTGCTTCTGGGGTCACCAGTGACATTTTCAAGAGCAGCTTTAATAGACTGACTGTAGAAGAGGCCAGGCTGTTATGAACTGAAGAGTTAATGGGAAGTAAGATGAGGATAGTAGAAGAGAGTTTTTGTTTGTTTGTTTTGTTTTTGAAAATGTGGCTGTGCCTTCTCTAGAGAGAACTTGTTACTTAGCAGCTATTTAGCCTACCTTCATAGAAAACAAATATAAGTTTCCTCCTCTCTCCTTGAAAATTTACAATTAATTTCTAGAATGGAGCTAGTTTGCTCATGATGGAGATTTGCTCAACAAGAATTACAAGGATGAATTAAATAAAATATGAAAATGCCTAACAGAAGGCCTGATACACAGGAGAAACCCAACCAATGTTAGTTTTAATAAACAAATGGATCGAAACAATAGCAGTGGTTATGTCAAAGAAATGATAAATGCTTTTCTTTTCTGTTTTGTCCTATTTTTTAAAAAATGTTACTTTTATATTTTGATGTTTCACTTTTTTGCCTTTCAGAAAACCCATTCAAACCAGCTGCCAAATTGCCAACACTCAGAGGAATAACAGGGAGTCTGGCTTAACTACATTAGAGAGTTATTTTTTTTTAACCTTCTTATCTTCTAGTTCATCTCTTGTGATCATTAAGTCCTGGTCACTAAGGTCTCACAACAGTTTTATATTAACTTCGTTTTTCCTTATAATCGTCTCTTTAAATAATAGGATCTCCAAGACCTAGTGGATCAGGTCTGTTCAGGCAGCTCTTCTTTTTTAAATTTTGAGAAGTAAATCTTATTAAGACATACAGCTGGGCCAGGTACGGTGGCTCACGCCTGTAATCCCAGCATTTTGGGAGACCAGGGCAGATGGATCACCTGAGGTCAGGAGTTCGAAACCAGCCTGGCCAACATGGCGAAACCCCGTCTCTACTAAAAATACAAAAATTAGCCAGGCATGGTGGCACACACCTGTAATCTCAGCTACTTGGGAGGCTGAGGCAGGAGAATCACTGGAACCCGGGAGGCAGAGGTTGCAGTGAGCCGAGATCACACCACTGCACTCCAGCCTGGATGACAGAGTGGGACTCTGGCTCAAAAAAAAAAAAAAAAAAAGATTATCTCAATAGATGCAGAAAAGGCCTTTGATAAAATTCAACAGCCTTCATGCTAAAAACTCTCAACAAATTAGGTATTGATGGGACGTATCTCAAAATAATAAGAGCTATCTATGACAAACCCACAGCCAATATCATACTGAATGGGCAAAAACTGGAAGCATTCCCTTTGAAAACTGGCACAAGACAGGGATGCCCTCTCTCACCACTCCTATTCAACATAGTGTTGGAAGTTCTGGCCAGGGCAATTAGGCAGGAGAAGGAAATCAAGGGTATTCAATTAGGAAAAGAGGAAGTCAAATTGTCCCTGTTTGCAGATGACATGATTGTGTATCTAGAAAACCCCATTGTCTCAGCCCAAAATCTCCTTAAGCTGATAAGCAACTTCAGCAAAGTCTCAGGATACAAAATCAACGTACAAAAATCACAAGCATTCTTATACATCAATAACAGACAAACAGAGAGCCAAATCATGAGTGAACTCCCATTCACAATTGCTTCAAAGAGAATAAAATACCTAGGAATCCAACTTACAAGGGATGTGAAGGACCTCTTCAAGGAGAACTACAAACCACTGCTCAAGGAAATAAAAGAGGATACAAACAAATGGAAGAACATTCCATGCTCATGGGTAGGAAGAATCAATATCATGAAAATGGCCATCCTTCCCAAGGTAATTTACAGATTCAATGCCATCCCCATCAAGTTACCAATGACTTTCTTCACAGAATTGGAAAAAACTTCTTTAAAGTTCATATGGAACCAAAAAAGAGCCCACATCGCCAAGTCAATCCTAAGCCAAAAGAACAAAGCTGGAGGCATCACACTACCTGACTTCAAACTACACTACAAGGCTACAGTAACCAAAACAGCATGGTACTGGTACCAAAACAGAGATATAGATCAATGGAACAGAACAGAGCCCTCAGAAATAATGCCACATATCTACAACTATCTGATCTTTGACAAACCTGAGAAGAACAAGAAATGGGGAAAGGATTCCCTATTTAATAAATGGTGCTGGGAAAACTGGCTAGCCATATGTAGAAAGCTGAAACTGGATCCCTTCCTTACACCTTATACAAAAATAAATTCAAGATGGATTAAAGACTTAAATGTTAGACCTAAAACCATAAAAACCCTAGAAGAAAGCCTAGGCATTACCATTCAGGACATAGGCATGGGCAAGGACTTCATGTCTAAAACACCAAAAGCAATGGCAACAAAAGCCAAAATTGACAAATGGGATCTAATTAACCTAAAGAGCTTCTGCACAGCAAAGGAAACTACCATCAGAGTGAACAGGCAACCTACAGAATGGGAGAAAATTTTCACAACCTACTCATCTGACAAAGGGCTAATATCCAGAATCTACAATGAACTCCAACAGATTTACAAGAAAAAAACAAACAACCCCATCAAAACGTGGGCCAAGGACATGAACAGACACTTCTCAAAAGAAGACATTTATGCAGCCAAAAAACACATGAAAAAATGCTCACCATCACTGGCCATCAGAGAAATGCAAATCAAAACCACAATGAGATACCATCTCACACCAGTTAGAATGGCAATCATTAAAAAGTCAGGAAACAACAGGTGCTGGAGAGGATGTGGAGAAATAGGAACACTTTTACACTGTTGGTGGGACTGTAAACTAGTTCAACCATTGTGGAAGTCAGTGTGGCGATTCCTCAGGGATCTAGAACTAGAAATTCCATTTGACCCAGCCAACCCATTACTGGGTATACACCCAAAGGACTATAAATCATGCTGCTATAAAGACACATGCACACGTATGTTTATTGCGGCATTATTCACAATAGCAAAGACTTGGAACCAACCCAAATGTCCAACAATGATAGACTGGATTAAGAAAATATGGCACATATACACCATGGAATACTATGCAGCCATAAAAAATGATGAGTTCATGTCCTTTGTAGGGACATGGATGAAATTGGAAATCATCTCATTCTCAGCAAACTATCGCAAGAACAAAAACCCAAACACCGCATATTCTCACTCATAGGTGGGAATTGAACAATGAGAACACATGGACACAGGAAGGGGAACATCACACTTCAGGGACTGTTGTGGGGAGGGGGGAGGGATAGCATTGGGAGATATACCTAATGCTAGATGACGAGTTAGTGGGTGCAGCGCACCAGCATGGCACATGTGTACATATGTAACTTACCTGCACATTGCACACATGTACCATAAAACCTAAAGTATAATAATAATAATAATAATAAAATGAAAAATAAAAAAAAGACAGCTGAACTCTCATTTATGTTACCATCTATGTCTATTTTTGGTAGAGATATATTTATTGCAGGTTTATTCACAGTTCCCTGTATACTCCCTTTAATATTTATACATTTACCAATAGAAATGATTAGTACATATTTTCACTTCACATAATCAAATACATGCTTTAAAGAGTAAGATTATACCAGGCACCCCGTTAAGTGATTTATTTACACTATTTAACAGAATTGGACCCTTGATCTCATTATCATTGTACTATAAGTAAAGAAACCTAAGTTCAGGGAAATCAAGTAACTTTCTCAAAGTTATACAGCTTGAAAAATGACAGAAGCATGAATTCAATTCAGGTAGGTCTGCCTGACTCTCAGCCTCCTATTTTTAACCACTGCTTATGGTTTCAGGTTGTAAAATTACTTTGGGGAGTTTTCTTTTGTTCTTAAGTTTTATATTGAAAGTGTTTTCTGAAAAGTTGAATTTTACAGTGAACACCAATACAGCCACCTCCTAGGTTCTGCAATTAACATTTTGTAATACTTATCTTACCCCATATCTGTCCACTTATCCATCCTATCTGTCTGCCACTTCTTCTCATTTTTACGCATTTCAAAGTAAGTTGCAGATATTAGTACCTATTCCCCAAATACTTCAGCATGGATATCATTAACTAGAGCTTAATATTTGCTTATAGATTTTTTCTATTCAGTTAAAATTTACATACAATGAAATGCATAAAACTTAAGTGTACTATTCCACAACTTCCTCCCTAAGTCAAAGCACACACCTGTGCAACCCAAACCCCTGTAAAGACACAAAACATTATCATCACCCTAGAAGGTTTCCTCATGTCTGTTCCCAATAAATCCCCACCTCCAACCCACAGAGGAAACCATTGTCCTGGTTTGTTTTCCCAACTGATTACTTTTGCCTTTTCTATGACTTCATATTAATGGATTCATGCAGTAAGTACTTTCATGTAAGGTTTTTTTTAAATGCAACATAATGTTTCTATGATTTATCCATGTTGTGTCTATCAGTAGTTCATGCCATTTTACTGCTGAGTAGTAGTTCATTGTGTGAATATATCACACTTTGTTTACCCATTGTCTTATTGTTGAACATGCGCTGTTTTCATATTTTGGCTATCAAGAATAAAGCTGCTATAAAATTGTGCAAGTATTTCAGTGGTATTCAAAACATGTTACTTAGCAAGGCTCATGGTCTAGAAAGAGAAAATGCAAACAGACTTAGAAAACGTGTGAGAGAGAAATATAGACTTGGGGGTTAGGAAAACCGGCACATTGGTCTTCAAACACAAGACGAGCTGTCACAGGAAGAAAGTGAATCAGGGTGATGTGCTTATTCGGTGCTCAGTCTCTGTAGCCCTGTTATCTAACTGTAGGAGCTTACCTTCTCCAAGTCTTAGTTTTCTCATCTGTCAAGTTGGGTTAAAAGTACATCTCTCCCAGAGTTTTTATGAGCATCAAATTAGATAATGCATATGAAGTGCTTCACCATTGTTTTTGTTTTTATTAAATTATCCATTTTTATTTTTAAAATTCCTGGAGAGAGACTTCTATGATGCTATGTTGATGAACTAGCTTGATCTGGGATTAGTTATAAACTCCAAAATCAGGAGAATTAATACACAATAATTGAGGAATGACTTTGTGATTAATCCATAAACTTTCCTAATTAGTTTATCCAAAGTTCAGTTTCATTTATGACCACCTACTATACCCTAGACCCTATTCTAGGACCTGAGTATGTCACAGTGAATAAGGAAGACACACCTCAGCCTTCCTGGATTCTTAATTGGAAAGATACAGACAAATACTTATAAATGAGAAGTGGTTAATTAAAAAGCATAGAGGAGGCTTTGGAAAGCACATTATCGGTATGACCTAATGTTCAAGTCTCTCATAATTCTAAAAGAGGCAGTTGCCTTTCTTAGTACTGAACAAAAACCAGGCCAGGCATTATTTTCTTGTCTGAGAATTACACATAAAATTGTTTCATCCTTCTTTGAATGCACATGTTTCTTAATGCATATTCAAAGAAGCCATATGCCTGGAGCCATGTCAATAAGGTACATTCTAAACCTAAAACATTCTAAATCTGTACATTCTAAACCTGTACATTCTAAACCTAAAACAATTAAATCTCGCTAATACAATATTTACATATGAATAGAACGCCAGAGTAGAATACCATCCTATTCTACTAGAATTAGAATACCATACCTAAAGGAGAACAAAATATACAAATATGTAAATATAAATACATAAAATATATTTACTCATTTTTAAATATATGGTCATAAATATAGCCATATTTATTTATTACTTCCCATTCTAATAGAGTCTTGAGTTTTGGCTGCTGAAAGTGAGGGAAGGAGGAGAAAATAGGGTAAACTGTTGTTAATTAAGGGATCTTTAGAGCATGAGGAGTCTTATCGTTTCTTTGTCATTCATGTGTTTTCAGAGGCTTTCATTAACGCTTCAGAATCCCAACACTTCCCTAACATGATTTTGAGAAGGAGAATGGCAAAGAGAAAAGGGATGGAGTGAAAATAGGACAAAATGAGTACATATATTGCATATATTTATATTAAAATATTTGTATATTTTGTTCTCCTTTAGATATGGTATTCTAATTCTAGTAGAATAGGATGGTATTCTACTCTGGTGTTCTATTCATATGTAAATATTGTATTAGTGAGATTCAATTGTTTTAGATTTAGAACATACAGGTGGGCTAATAGCCTTATTGACACGTCTCCAGGCATATGGCTTCTTTGAATATGCATTAAGAAACATGTGTGTTCAAAGAGGGATGAAACATAATTTTAAGTGTAACTCTCAGAAAAGAAAATAGTCCCTGGTCTGGTTTTTGCTCAGTAGTAAGAAAAGCAACTTCTTGTCCTGCCCCTACTCCATCTGCTATCCTTAGCCCTTGCACACAATCACACAAGCACATCTTTCCATAATGCATAGAATCTATTTCTCCCCTTTTAAAAAATATAACAGAAAGAGGTTTTTCATATTCATTCCACTTTGTTTAAATTTTCTTTTGATCTATTTTTTTGTTACAGGTCTCCATAGTCTATTCAAAATAATCCCATTAATAAGCAGGTCTTTCATGTCAAGCATGTTTATGGGGAAAAAATTGTAGGAACCTGATATATCTATTGGAACCCTTCTAAAAGACTAGAAGGGTTTCAATCTTGTTAAAGATTTTTTTTCATCAGCCAGGCAGATCTAGACTAATCAGAAGGCAGAATATAACACCTAAGGAAGAGCATCAACTTATTTGTACCATTTTAATAAGACTAATTTTAAAGTAATGCAAAAAGGACTCAGGCCTTCAACTTATTTTCAGTAGTACTTCCACTTGTTAGAGTCCTTCAAAGTCATTAGTAAAATCATACATAGTGTATTTTTGAGGCTCCCAATCTTTTGAGGTGAGTTATTTCATATTTCCTAAAACAGCTACCATTTACTTAACATTAACTTTAACAGGCTTTTTTGTATGTGTGCATTATTTCATTTTATCCTCACAATATTACTATGATAGGCATCTTAAAAATTTACAATTTAAAGATGGGGATACAGACTCAGATGGGTGAGATAATGTTCCCCAAGTCATACGGTCAGTAAATGGTGGAATTGGGAAGTTGAACTGAGATCTCTCTGATAATAGGGCCTGAACACCTGGCCACTATATTGTACTGAATAAATGAGATTCCTGGGTTCCTCTGAAGTCTGACCATACACATTCAAATGCAGAAACAAGAACATACAAACAAAAACTTCCAAGGTGTGGTGGAAGAGAAAGGAAAATGCCTGATGTTCTCTGAGCTCTACTTCCTGTAAGCACTGTCAAAGAGGTAACAAGTCCTGGAGGGCAATGGCTGTGGAGTGTGAGTTAGACACTTGACATAAGAAGTTAAGCCTCAGCAAAGATTCCTGTATCTAGGTTTGGCACAAAAATCAACTGTGTATCCCTATACCTGACAGACTCATTCAGGCTGAGATAACAGTCATCTCTGTGGTAACTGCATGGTCAGATAACTGAAGACCAAAATCTCTCCCCTAAAATATTAGTGTAGTGTGAGATCCTAAAAGTGTAGCATGAATTCTATAGGGTAGAGAACACTGAAAATGAGAGTTTAAATTTCGATCATTCCTCTAAAATGGAGACTAAGAAGCAGAAATTATATTATTATAGAAAATGAAGTGATATTTCCAGCACACTTGAGTCCATCCATGCCTTCTAAACTTCTTCCTGCACTTGATGTCACAGTCTATCCTCAGTTAACAACACAGTATGTGAAGCACTTAGCAGCACTTAGCACAGAGCTTGGCACATAAGAAGTGCTCCATAAACGTTAGGTGAGTGCATATTAGATGTATAGAAAATACCTTTCATTTTGAACTAAATATATGGTTCATACGAGCTGTTTAGTATATCCATTATATAATTTAAATTACATTATTTAAATTAAATAAATTATTTCAGTGTAATATTACAATTCTATATATTTTAAAGGCAGAATTTTAAAGCAATGGACAACTTTTCATTATAATTTCAAAACTGGTTTTTATTTCCCAAATTCACAAATTCGATGTCACATCTAGTATGAATACATAATTTCTTATTATAAAGATTTTTATTAATAGGAAACTCTTAGCAATGAAATTTGGATTCATTTACATGTCTGTTTTTTAAACATGCTAAATTCGACTTGGTCAACCTAAAATGCATATATATGTATGTATATATATGTATGTATATATGTAAAATGCATATATATATGCATTTTAAGTTGACCAAGTCGAATTTAGCATGTTTAAAAAATAGACATGTAAATGAATCCAAATTTCACTGCTAAGAGTTTCCTATTAATAGAAAATGTAAAAGAACGCTAACAGCTTAATGTCATATAGTGTGCAGCAGACTTACATTCCGGCAACATAAAAAGAATTATGGGGCAACTACGTATGTTTGTGCTGTTATGCTGTGTCCACATTATTTTAGACTAGTGTGTTATATGAGCTGTAGAGGTGTTCATCTCTTAGAAACTGTGATGACAGATGTTATTGTATGCATATTCTTCTTTCCTATATATTTGTGTTTCAGAATTTTAAGATAAATTGAACATAATAGTTGGGTTACAGTACTTTTTTTCTTTCTTGCCAGAAAGATTTCTAAACTTTCTGGTCCAGTATTAGGTCCTTTTTAAGTCAAAAAGAAGCTGGTTAGAGGGTTTTAAAACAATGAATATTAGCAATATGCAACAACAGAGGAAATGCCCAATATATTGTGATATAAAAGAAAATACATATATTTTTTAAATAAAATATTTGAAAGGATTAATTTGATTAAATGGAAAAGTGCTATAATGGATTTGTATAAAACTTGCTCTTCTCTATCTGTTTATATGTGGCATTCTCCCATCCTTAAGGGTAGGTACCATGGATCTACTATATTACAGCAAGGTTTTTGCTTCCCAGGTTGGAATTTACCTCTAGAACTTTTAGTCTCTTTCATAGGTAACAACACTCATGAAGGTTTAACAAACTATAAATGTGGGCACAAAATATACAGAATAACAAATCTTCTTCCTGTAATTTATGTGTACAGAGAAAATTGCCAGATTTACGTTATGCTCTATTTGCAATTTATTGTACACATAAACCAGTTTGGATAAATTCTTATCTATTTTATTTACCAAACTAAACCTTCACAGGCTGGTTTTACTCAAATAGAAATGAGGGCTGAAAACCACCACCACCAACAGCCTTACTGTAGCTGATGATTAAACTGAATCAATTTCTTTCAAGTTTTAACTTTCATCCTCTGTGATAGTTTTTTTAACCATAAAACCACTAGAACCTTCATATTCAGTATTGAAACATGTAATTGAATTATCTTGTATATGTGCTACTATTTCAAATTTTAATATTCTGGCAATTATGTGCAATGTATACTTTCAGAGGGAAATTATGCTTAGGTTATGAAAATCTCAGAATATTATTTATTCACAGGTATTTATTCCATAGTATTCAGTTATTCTTTATTTTTAGAATAAGTAGGCTAACCCAAGCTAGTTTATGAATACAATAATAAAGCTAAGATAAAACAGACTTTTTTCAGTATCTGTGTCTAGATATTTGGAGAAAATATATGGAAAAATTCTTGAAATTCATCTAACTTAAATTTTGTGTCAACAGACTGCAACAGAATTTTGTTGTACTGAATATTGATTAAAATAAATGAGTCCTTGGCTAAGACTTAATTTTTTAAAATCATATAGACATTTTTTGTTGTTGTTAAAAGACATGCCCTGGAATAAGAGTTAACCTTTAACAGTGACAACTGTCAACAGAATTATCTAGGACATGAGACAAGCCTGATTTCTCTCTGTAAAATTTGTAATATCAATCTATGTATTTCATTTACCCCACAGGCAAATGAGCTGACAGTGGGGACTTTGGGGAGATTCAGCTGCAGGACTTAGATGAAAGGTGCTCTGGTGATCAGAGGAGCTGGCCAATGAGAGACAGAAGCACCTGGATCAACACAAAACATTCTGGGCACACTAGAAATTGAAGCATTATTTTTTAAGACAAATAATACTGTAGACTACCTAAGGCAGGATGAAATACATCACGTTTGCTTATGCAGGCTTTCCAAGTTACATCAAAGCATCCTGCACTGCTCTTCTTACACGGACTCCTGGAGACGCCCCTTTTATCAGTACAGAGCCCAGCACAGAATCCTAAGTGATTTAATAAACAGGACTCTCAAATTCTATCTCTGCTCATGTGTGTTTTCTTGCACAACATGTGCACACCCTAATTATAGCCTGTCAGATTTTACTATTTGTTTGCTTATCTTCTTATTCCACTAAAGGATTTTCTAAAGACAGAATCTTTTTCTACTTTTTATCTGCTAGGCTCAGACACATTCATGGCATTGAGGAAGGGCTCCAGAAATGTTTTCTGTATACATACTGAGTGAAAGAAGCTAATTCCCTCTTTGGAAACACACTTATATTCCGTAATAAAAAAACAGAATTTAAACCACAAAGAATATTTTATGTTTCCTATTTTAATATTGAATTAGATGTTTACATCAGTTTTTATTAAAATAATTACAACAAATAGTACAGAAATGCAATATTACCAAAGAAAAGTGTAAAATGAAAAGTGACTACTAACAGCAAACCCTACCTTCTCACTCAAGAAATTACTGTTAACAGTTTCTTCTGGATCCTTTCAGACATTTTTGTATTTCTATTTAACTTTTTATGCGTATATCATTTGCTTTCTGCCTCCCTAGTTAGATGCTGAACTCATTAAGTTCAGGGACTGCAGTGTCTATTTCTTTCATATTCCATATACCGTTTAACTCTGCACTGGACACTCAGTAAGTACACAATAAAAATAACTGTACTTGTGATTATTCTGTTGACTCTGTTAATTAAGAAAAGACAAATTGCAAGCCATTGCAATCCATTCAGAATATTATACAAAACGAGGGCAACATTTAAGACTGAATAAAAATGTGAAATCTTTAATGACATCGGTTGAGTAATCTCAGGGTCACAGCACTAAAGTTATGCGTTTATTAAATTTTGGGTATGCAGTCAACATTTATTTAATATATTTGTGCAGAGTAAGTACGTGACTGTATTCTGTGGGGTATACAGATGCACAGCCACTTTTGAAGCAAGCATTATTATTATCTCCATTTCATAGATGAAGAAACTAAGATTTAGAGAGGTTTAGTGTTTGACCAAGGTTATACAATTAGAAGGTAGCATAGCTAGAATTCAAATTTGGACAGTCAGACTCTAAATAATATTACTTTATTTTCCCTATGTGATGCTACTACTCACACAAATATACTGGGACTTTTTGTATCAACAGTACTAGATGACTGTAATATTCTTGGCTAAAGTTCATCTCCCCAACAGACTCACAAGAAGCAGATTAATAAATGATGATTTCTTGCACTTGGAGGTTAAAATCATGCCAAGCTCAATCACAGCAAGATCAAGTGTCTGCCTATCAAGTATTCTTTCCTGTGGATACCAGGTATTCAAGTTCATGAGAGCTGCTGAAATAGATAAAACAGTAGAAAACCATAGCAGGAGTAGGGAGAATAATCTTTTTGTACAAATATACTTTCTTGATCATGGTGGACATTCTTTATTTCTTCTTGATTTTTAGGGTGCCTTTATGTTTTCTTATTAAAGATTATCTAGTGATTCTTCCAAAAATTACATATACAGATCCAAGGTCCAATAAGATTGGAGAAATGTTACTACAGAGAAATTACAAGAATATTGTGACATTCATAGAGGCTGACATATGCAGCACCATACCAGAATGCCTGTGTTTAGTCTTATAAAAGTATTTAGTTATGTCCGTCCTATGAAAGAAGCCAGGACTGTCTCACTCAGTTGGATAATAATTACTTCCTAGAACACTCTTCCTCTGAATAGTAGGTATCTCCATGAGTGTTTCTCTCTAAATATCAGATAGGTGTCTTTTTTCTGAAAGCCTGTCACTTGAAGTGTTGGTCTTCTTCCTGAAAGCCAGTCACTTGCAGAGGGGCAAAAATGCAAAAAACAGCCAAAGTGATATTTGATGAGACTTGTTTTACTGGCATGCTTCTAATCTGAAAATCTTCAACTTGCATGCAAGTCTCTATGCATATTTGTACATGGAGACTTTGAAAAAGATCTTCAGTATCAGCTTCTAGAAGAAGATTCATTTCCTTCCAGTATGTCTCATAAAAAGGAATACTTCTGTGAAATAGAATATATGCATCATGGAAGCATTCAAGAATTTAGAGGAGATATGTTATTGTTACTAATTATTAACTTATATCTACACAGTGATACACAGCACATAATAGGATAGAAGTAAAATATTCAGTTGTCTTGAATTGTCATGGCCTAACCTGACGCGGAGGATGGCAAGGATCCACAGATAAAAAGCACAGTGCCACCTACCGCACACCCAGTTGTCTTAATGGGTCACAGCAAATAAGACCCACTGGCCACATTCTTTATTCAGTGTTAATAGTAGGTAGGAGAAAAATATATTTTGAAAAGAACATATTTGTCATGACATATTTCATGAAAATGTTTTGTTCAACAGGTAGGTTACTTGCCTAGGGAAGATCTCTTATCACAGCATGTCTGTATTTTCATGTAAGTGATCAAAATAATGTTTTAGGCTTGTCAAACAATTAAAAAAATGGAAATATACTTGAACCAAAATGTGTCTAGAAATATGCGAACTACTAATTCTTAATACTCTGCTCTTTTTGTTAACATGTAAATTCCCAGCCTTCTAAAAAGCGTCCTACTGTCATTAAACTCAGTTTAATGACATGAATTATTTTCCTCAATGTATGTATTCAGAATTTAACTCCGAAAGTAAAATTAATAGTATAAAGATTATGGACACAGAGTCCTGACTCCTAACTCTATGTATACCCTAGTTTTAAAAGTGATTCTCTTGCTCAAGATGCCATAACTAATAACTGGAGAAGCAGTATTTGAATCTAGGTGTCGTCACTTCAAGGCCAATGGGCGTCCTGGAACACCAAGTTGTCTTCCAGAGATTAAGAAGAAAAGGCCAAAAAAAAAAAAAAAAAGAG
The DNA here is from genome assembly GCF_028885655.2 of Pongo abelii. Lineage (NCBI taxonomy): Eukaryota > Metazoa > Chordata > Mammalia > Primates > Hominidae > Pongo > Pongo abelii. Next base: position 99,292,063 of record NC_072008.2, read on the forward strand.
AGAGAGAGAAAAAAAGGACATTTTTAATGGGCCAAGGATTGAACATAGAACTTCTTTCCTTAGTCAAAATTAATTTGGGGGAAAAACACAACATCAATGCTCTAAACCTTTTTGATAATTAAAAATAAAGTATTTTTCCTTGTTTACTTTATTCAGAGCATGGACTGGTTATCACACACTTTTGCCAATATATAACTTGATAGTTTCACTTTTCTCCCTGAACAACTTGAGAATCTAATGATCATTTGAATTCTTCCTTTTCCTGGGAGAAATGTGCTCTCTGTATTTGAATACCTAAGCCTGTCATTTTTGAAGACGAAAAATTGAAAATAATCAAAATCAAATAAAACAAGGTAACAAAGATAAATTTTTCAAATAGGATAAATATTCTTAAACGTCTATACTTCAATTCTATTAACATTTTGCTAAGAATATACTTGTGCTTATGTATAGCAAAAAGTATTAATCTTATTCATGCATGAATTTTGATTTTCCTAAAAAATACAAGCTATTATCTACTTGAGCAGCTGGAATATAAAATTATTAATAACTTTCTCTTTGCTTAGAAACTTAAGGACAGGGACTGTTTATGGTAGGTAATGATAAAGTTGTTTACTTTGGAAAGTTACATTTGTAATTCTCTCATATTTGAATATTCATGTAAAGTCTCTTAGGTATGCACTTTACAATAATTAATTTCATTGCTTCATCTATCACCATAAATGACTCTTCCTGATGTCAACCTAGATTCATCACAGGCTGTAAGAGGTTAACTTCTTTACTGAAAACCCACCATAAATATTACTGATCTGTGTGTATATTCTCGGTAGATAGAGGTAAACAAAATGAGCTAGATTTTCAAGAGAATCACTTTATATATAGGACTAAGAAAATATATTTTAGAGGCTAGGCAGCAAGCTGGAAAGAATAGAGCTAGTATTTCATTAATCCCCTTAGTCTACTGAATAATAATACTAATATTAGTAATAACACCAGCTTATTAATCATTTACTATATAGCAGAAAACCAGTGCTAAGTATTTTGTACATTATCTCAGTTATTCCATGCAGCTCTATGAAGCAGATGGCATTATTATTCCCGTTTACTGATAAGAATCTGACTTTACAGAAAATAAATTAAGTTGCTCCGCATACCTTGACATTAAATTTAGGTTTGTCTGACTCCTAAACCAATTTTCTCATATATATGTGTAGCAGAGGCATTATCAGAGAAGAAAACATAGCAATGATGCAATTTGTTTATCTTTTTTTTGTGAGCAAGATTGCCAGGTAAGTCAGAGTTAATTTGCAAGTAGGATGCCAGGGGATGGGACAAATATTGATAAAGAAATGGAAATTCCTGGAAAATACAAAATAACCAGTGAATAGAGGGCTACTCCTTATCTAGTGGTAGACAGAATAGAGCCTCAACACACACACACATACACAAACACACACACACATATATACATATACATATGTGTGTATATATGTGTGTGTGTGTATATATATGTATATATATAGAGAGAGAGAGAGATCTTTATAAGGGTAGGGGATATTAGACCTTCAAGAGTCATTGAGGGTAGCCTCTCAGAAGGGTAGTTGTAGGTGGCAGACTGCATAAAAGTTATGAGAGAGAAAATGATTTCTAAAGATGGGGATGGGGTGGTGGGAAGAGTTACTGTGAAGAAAAGGTAGGATACTGGTTTGTCAGGGTTCTCCAGAGAAACAGAACCCATTGGAGATATATTAGAGAGGGAAAGGAAGAGGGAGAGATTTATTATAAGGAATTGGCTCACATGATTATGGAGGCTGAAAAGTCCCAAGATCTGCAGTCAGCAAGCTGGAGACCTAGAAGAGCACATAGTGTAATTTGAGTCTGGCAGGCTCAAGATCCCAGAATAGCTAATGACTGGGTTTGAGTCTGAAGGCAGAAAAAACCCAATGTTCCAGCTGGAAGGCAGTCAGGTAGGAAGAGTTTCTTCTTATTAGAAGGAGGGTCAAGCTTCTTGTTCTATTCAGGTGTTAGGGTGATTGAATCAGTCCTACCCACATTAAGAAGGGCAATCAGCTTTACTTAGTCTACTGATTCAAATGTTAATTGCACCTCCAAACACCCTCACGGACAAACCCAAAGTAATATTTGAATGAATGTCTGGGCACCCCATAGGTCAGTCAAGATGACACATAAAATTAATGAACACACTGGTTATACTGATTAGAGTTCATTAAAATGATGTTTTTTAGAAATAATCCTCTTAAAACAACACTCTGTTTCAGGAAGGACATAGTTATGTGGGAAATTTGAAACAGTTGCTGATAGACTTCAACATAATGGGCTCAAGCATGGCACGATGTTAAGGCTGTGACATTAAATATCTCCCCCAAAGAATTACAGCAACAGAGCTATGGATAATAACAACTGAGCAGTAGGTGTACTAGAGTAGTATAGGTAGCATATTCTTTAAGTTTTGCTTCCAGGAAAAAGCCTTTCTCCCACCTCCATCTCCTTCACCCTAGTACTACTTAAGCAATTGACAGGAAAAAAAAATTACCTAAAATATCATAGAAGTTAGAAATTTCTGTGATGATTCTGAAGGAAAGGCCTATAAGGAAATGAGAAGTCTCATTAAAAGAAGTATTACCAGCTACAGTGTTACATGTTTAGCCCAATTTCCTGTTTAGTGGTCTCTAAGATAAAGTAAAAATGCAAATAATACCTTTTTTTAGGAAGAAACACAGATCCTTACACAAGACTGATAAAATGAACAAAGGCTAATAATAATAGGAGATTAGTGGAAAAAACAAAAGATAGAATAAAATAAGGACTTTGATATGTTTTGGATCTCTGTCCCTGACCAAATCTCACATTGAATTGTAATCCCCAATTTTGGAGGTGGAGCCTGGTGGGAGATGATTGAATCATGTGTGCAGTTTCTAATGAATGGTTTAACACCATCACACTGGGTACTGTTCTCCTGAAGGTGAGTGAGTTCTCATAAGACCTGGTTGTTTAAAAATGTGTAGCACCTCCCCTAACCTCTTCTTCCTGCTATGGCCATGTGAAGTTCTGGCTTAACCTTTGCCTTCCATCATGATTGTAAGTTTCTTGAGGCTTCCTCAGAAGCTGAACAGATGGCCAGCATCGTGCTGCTGTAAGGCTGGCAGAACCATGAGCTAATTAAACCCCTTTTCTTTATAAATTACTCAGTCTCAGGTAGTTCTTTATAGCAATGTGAGAACGAACTAATGCAGAAAGTTGGTACCAAGGAGAGGGTCTTTGCTATAAAGATACCTGAAAATGTGGAAGCAGCTTTGGAACTGGATAACAAGCAGAGGTTGGAAGAGTGTGGAGAGCTTACAAGAAGACAGGAAGATGAGGGAAGGTTTGGAACTTCCTAGAGACTTGTTAAATTGTTGTGACCAAGCCAGGCGTGGTGGCTCACACCTGTAATCCCAGCACTTTGGGAGGCTGAGGCAGGTGGATCACTTTAGGTCAGGAGTTCAAGACCAGCCTGGCCAACATGGTGAAACCTGGTCTCTGCTAAAAATACAAAAGTTAGCCAGGCGCAGTGGTGCATGCCTGTAATCCCAACTGCTCGGGAGGCTGAGGCATAAGAATCGCTTGAACCCAGGAGGCGGAGGTTGCAGTGAGCCGAGATTGCACCACTGCGCCACTACACTCTAACCTGGGTGACAAAGCGAGACTCTATCTAAAAAAAAAAAAAATGTTGTGATCAAAATGCTGATAGTGATATGGACAATGAAGACCAGGCTGAGGAGGTCTCAGATGGAAATGAGAAACATATTGGCAATTGGAGCAGAGGTCACTTGTGTTATGCATTGTCAAAGAGGTTGGCTGTATTATGCCCCTGCCATAGGAATCTGTGAAACTTTGAACTTAAGAGTGATGATTTAGGGTATCTGGCAGGAGAAATTTCTAAGCAGCAAAGCATTCAAGATGTGCCATGGCTGCTTCTAACAATGTATGCTCATATACGTGGGCAAAGAAATGACCTGAAACTGGAAATTATATTTAAAAGGGAAGCCGAGCATAAATGTTTGGAAAATTTGCAGCTGGAAATGTGGTAGAAAAGAAAAACCCATTTCCTGGTGAGGAATTCAAGCCAGCTGCAGAAATTTGCATAAGTAAAGGGGAGCCAAATGTCATTAGCCAGGACAATGGGAAGGCATCAAAGGCATTTCAGAGACAATCATGGTAGCCCTTCTCATTATAAACCTAGAGGCCTAGGAAAGAAAAATGGTTTCACAGATGAGGGACACTGCTCCTCACATCACAGCTGCTCCAGTTTGAGCTGTGGCTCAAACAGACTCAGGCATAGCTTGGGCCGCTGTCCCAGGGGGTGCAAGCTGCAAGCCTTGGTGGCTTCCATGTGGTGGTAAGCCTGAAGGTGAACAGAGTGCTGAGGCTTAGGAGCCTCTACCTAGATTTCAGAGGATGCAAGGAAAAGCCTGGATTTCCAAGCAGAAGCCTGTTGCAGGAGCAGAGCCCTCATGGAGAACCTCTACTAGGGTAGTGCAGAATAAATATGTGGGGTTGGGGCCCCTACACACAGTCCCCACTGGGGCACTGTTTAGTGGAGCAGTGAGAACAGTGCCACTATTCTCCAGACCCCAGAATAGTAGATCCACCAGCAGTTACACCGTGCACCTGGAAAAGCTGCAGGCACTCCACACTAGCCCATGAAAGCAGTTGTGGGGGCTGAACCCTGCAAATTCACAGGGGAGGAGCTGCTCGAGACTTTGGGAGCTCACCTCTTGCACCAATGTGTTCCAGATTTGGGACATGGAGTCAAAGGAGATTATTTGGCAGCTTTATGGTTTAATGATTACTCTGCTGGGTTTTAGATTTGTGTAGGGCCTGTAGCCCCTTTCTTTTGCCTGATTTCTCCCTTTTGGAATGGGAGTATTTACCCAATGCCCTGTACCTCTATTGTATCTTGGAAGTAACTAACTCATTTTTTATTTTACAGGCTCATAGGTAGAAGGGACTAGACTTTTCTCAGATGAAACATTGGATTTCACACTTTTAAGTTAATACTGCAATGATTTTAGACTTTGGGGAACTGTTGGGAAGGCAAAATTGTATTTTGAAATGTGAGAAGGACGTGAGGCTTGGAAGGGGCCAGGGACAGAATGATTGGCTCTGTGTCCCCACTCAAATCTCATGTTGAATTGTAAACCCCACTGTTGGAGGTGGGACCTGGTGGGAGTTGATTGAATCATGGTGGTGGTTTCTCATGAATGGTTTAACATCATTCTTTTGGGTGTTGTTCTTGTGATGGTGAGTCGTTTCTCATAAGATCTGATTGTTTAAAAGTGTATAGCACCTCCCTCCTCTCTCTCTTCCTTTTGCTGTGGCCACGTAAGATTTGCTTGCATCCCATTTGGATTCCACCATGATTGAAAGTTTCCTGAGGCCTCTCCAGAAGCCATCATGCTTCCTGTACAACCTATGGAAATGTGAGGTAGTGAAACCTTTTTTTTTTTTTTAATAAACTACCCAGTCTCAGGTATTTCTTTATAGCAGTGCAAAAACAGACTAATATAGATTTTACAAAAAGAAAAATCGAGTTCAAGAAAAGTGAAAGGCAATCAAATTCTAAGTTAAACATATGACCAAGAGCCATTCATTTATCATTATTTTGCAATTCAACTATTAAAAGAGAGTAAGAATGAAATAGCAAACTTGCCATTTATTTATTGAAGGAATACTTTATTCACAGAATTATACATTTTCACATTATACATATGTGTGTGTGTGTGTGTGTGTGTGTTGGAAAAGGTTGAACAAGTAAATCTTTATCTGTGCTACACCAATGCACAAAGGAAAACCAGCATTATATAAATAGTAATTTAGTGTAAGTGTTTTAGTGGAACCATTAGTTTTAAAAGTTAATTAGCTTTATACAAAGAGAAAAAGTCTATAGAGACCGAAAACATCAATAAAGTAAATAAACAATTCATTTTTAAAACAGAATTGCAAGCTGAAAATGAAAATTAGAAAATAATTCAATTTATAATACTATCAAGAAGAATAAAATACTTAGGAATAAATTTAACCAAGGAAGTATGATACATGTATGGTGAACTGCAAAACATTCCTAAAAAATTATAGAAATCCTAGATAAATGTAAAAGCATTCCACGTTTATGGAATAGACAAATTAGTATTGTTAATATGTCAATACTCCCCATATTGATATGGAAAGTCAATGAAATTCCTGTCAAATTTCCATGTTGCTTTTTGCTTTTTTTTTTTACAGAAATTGACATGCAGATCCTAAAATTCACAGTGAAATTAAAGAAAACCAGAATAGCCAACATAAGAATGAAAGTTGGAGCACTCCCAAGTTATTACTTCAAAACTTACTACAAAGCTACAGTAATCAAAACTGTGTGGTACTAGCATGAAGAAGGACATATGAATCAATGGAAGGAAGTTGAGAGTCTAGTCTAAATAAAAGAAAAAAATGTTAAAGGCAACTAGAGAGAAAGGCCAGGTTATCTACAAAGGGTAGCTCTTTGTAGCCCATGTTCTCCAGCTGACAGAGGTTTCAGTACTCCCTGGTGCAAAGCTCTCAGGGAGAGGAGCGGGATGCCATCTTTGCTGTTTGGGCTACAGTGAACCTCTCAGCATCATTTCTATATGCTGACAGTGAACAATCTGGAAAAGGAAATAAATCCCATTTACAGTAGTCACACATAAAATTAAATTCTAAGGGGTTACCTTACCCAAAAAAGTGAAAAGTCTCCATAACAAAAATCATAAAATAGTTATAAAATAAATTGCAGATAACACAAAAAATGGAAAGATATACAATGCTCCTGGATTGAAAGTATCAACATGGTTAAAATGTCAATAATACCCAAAGCAATTTACAGTTTCAAAGCAATCCCTATGAAAATACCAACAGTTTTCACAGAAATAGAAAAAAAAATCCTAAAACTTATATGGAACTACAAAATAAATAGCCAAAGCTATGCTATGCACAAAGAACAAAAGTGGAGGAATTACATTACCTGACTTCAAATTATATTACAGAGCTGTAGTAATCAAAATAGCATGGTACTGACATGAAAACAGACACAAAGACCAATGAAACAGAATAGAAAACCCAGAAATAAATCCACACACCTACAGTAAACTCATTTTTGACAAAGATGCCAAGAACATACACTGGGGATAAGACGGTCTCTTAAATAAATAATGCTGGGAAAAATGAGTATCCCTATGCAGAAGAAAGAAACTAGATCCCACATATCACCATATACAAAAGTAAAATAAAGGTAGATTAAAAACTTAAATCTAAGACATCAAACTACAAAATTACTAGACAAAAACATTAGGGAAAATTCCCAGAACATTGGTCTAGGCAGAAATTTCATGAGCTTTACCCCACAAGCGCAGGCAACTATAATAAAAATAGACAAATGGGATCACATCAAGTTAAAAAGCTTCTGCACAGCAAAGAATACAATCAACAAAATGAAGAGATAACAAGAGTAAATAACAAAATGAAGAGATAACAAGAGTAAAAAAAGAAATGGAAAACTGCCCATCTGGCAAGAGATTAATAACCAAAATATATATTAATAAGAAGCTCAAGCAACTCTGTAGAAAACAGTCTAATAATCCAATCAAAAATGGGCAAAAGGTTTTAATGGACATTTCTCAAAAAAAGACATACAAATGGCAACAGGCATATAAAAAGGTGCTCAACATTACTGATTATTAGACAAATGCAAATCAAAACTACAATGTGATATAACCTCACCCCAATTAAAATGACTTATATCCAAAAGACAGAGAATAACAAATGCTGGTGAGAATGTGGAGAAAAAGAAACCCATATATGCTGTTGGTGAGAATGTAAGTTAGTACAACGGAGGTTCTAAAAAAAAAAAAAAAAAAACTAAAAATTGAGCTACCACATGATTCCACAATCCTCCTGCTGGGTATATACCCAAAGGAAAGGAAATCAGTATATTAAAGGGATATCTGCACTCCTATGTTTGTTGCAGTACTATTTACAATAGCCAAAATTTGGAAGCAAACTAAATGTCCATCAACTGATGAACAGATAAAGAAAATGTGGTACGTATACTCAATGTAGTACTATTCAGATATATATAAAAAAAAAGAGAGACCCAGTAACTTGCAACAACATGCAGAAAATTGGAGATCATTATATTAAGTGAAATAACCAAGACACAGAAAAACAAACATCAGATGTTCTCACTTGTTTGTGAGATCTTAAAATCAAAACAATTAAACTCATGGACATAGATAGTAGAAGGATGGTTATCAGAGGCTTTGAAGGTTAGTGGTGGAGGGCTGCAAGGGGAGGTGGGGATGGTTAGTGGGTACAAAAATATAGAAAGAATAAATAAAACCTACTATTTGATAGCATAGTAAGATGATTACAGTCAATTGTGACTTAATCGTACTTAATTTAAAATAACTTTAAAAGTATAATTGGATTGTAACTCAAAGGATAAATGCTTGAGAGGATGGATACCTCATTACGTATAGTGTGCTTATTTCACATGACATGCTCATATCAAAACACCTCATTTATCCCATAAATACATACCCCTACTCTGTACCCACAAAAATTAAAAAATAAATAAATAAAAATTTAAAAAGAAAGATAAGTATATAAATAATAAATAAAATTTAGGAAAAAAAGAGAATAAAAAGACAGCCAACAAAACAGAAAATTTTTGCAAATAATATACCTAATAAAGGGACTTATATGCAGAATACACAAAGTCTTACAACTCACCAGTAAAAAGACAAATAAATAAATAGTTGGCAAAAAATCTGAATAGATATTTCATCAAAGATATTAAAATTATCTATAAGCATGTGAAAAGATGCTTAATATTATTAGTCCTCAGGGACATACAAACCAAAACCACAATGAGATACCACTTTACATTCACTAGGATGACGGTAATAAAAAGGACAGAAAATAGTCAAATTACTGTAATTAGCGTATCCATTACCTCAAACATTTATCATTTCCTAGTGGTAGATGAATGTTCTTTGAACACTCAAAATCCTCTCTAACTCATTACATATTGTATACATGTATCAAAACATCACCCTGTACCTCAAAAATACGTACAATTACTTACGTGTCAATTAAAAATAAAATAACACTTTGTAAAAAGACAAAAAATAACAAGTGTTACTAAGAATGTCATGAAATTAGAATCTTCATAAGTTGCTAGTGGAAATGTAAAATGGTGCAGCTGCTTTGGAAAACAGTCTGACACTTCCTCAAAAGGGTAAACATAGAGTTATCATGTGACCCAGCAATCCCATTCCTGGGTGTATTCATACTCAAGAAAAAAAAAATATGTCTGAATGAATGTTCATAATAGCATTATTCATAAGACCCAAAAAATTGAAACAACCCAAATATCATTTGTTGGTGAATGGATAAACAAGTCATGGTATATAAATGAAATGGAATATAATTTAGCCATTTAAAGGAGTAAAGTATTGATACATGCTATGATACAGATAAACCTTGGAAACATACTAAACGAAAGAAGCCAGTCACAAAAGGTCATATGTTATATGACTCAATTTCTATGAAATGTCCAGAATAGGCAAATCTATAGAAACAGAAGGTAGATAAGTGGTTGTCTAGGGTTTGGGGCCAAGGAGAAGGAATTTGGAGAAAATGGGATGTGACTGCTAATGGATAAAGGATTTCTAAATAGGGTAATGAAAATTTTGATTGTGATCATTGAACCACTCTGCAAATATACTAAAAATCATTGAACGTATACTTAAAAGTAAACTGTAATGTTTATTAATTATCTCTCAAAGAAGTCACCATTTTCAGAAGGATCAAATTGCAAAATAATTAAATAATTACTTTTGGAGGTTGGAGAAGGGTGAGAAGTTCTTGATTTTTTTTATATGTGATATTGTGGAAAGGAATAAGGGAGAAATAGAGAGGAGAAGGGTGATTCCTTTTACTTTAGTATTATTTAAAATATAAAGTCATAGCCTTGTCTCAGGGATTTACCAAGTATAAAAAATATATCCAATTACTGACAAAAGAACTTGATGTCTTAGAGTGAAGAATGTATAAAAAGTTATAAACTATGTTCAACATCAAAATTTATTCTACCTTGATTTCTATGCTTGGGATGTTTGCATTGTTTTGGGCGTTGTAGTGAGTGTACTGCTGCTAATTTATTTTGAATCTTTAAAAAGACATAGCAGTCTCTTTTGGATGATCAATTCCTCAGCTTGGATTTTAAAAACCAGATTAATTTTATTAATAAACTTAATTTATCCAATTTAGAAGTAAAAACAATCCCCTTGCCTGAGACTTCCAATTAAATTTTACAGATTACAGTATACTTAACTTTGCAAAACATGCTCTAGAAAAGCAATAGCAAGCAAAAGTTGACTTCACAATTTGTCCAGAAAGTCAAAAGCAAGAAAGAACGTGAAAAAAAATTAAGATAGAGAAGAGTGATGGTAGACAAAACAAGGAGAAAGTAGAACACTAGAGAAAGTGAGAGATACACACTGAAACAAGGAGACGGGAAGAGACATAAAAAGAGGCAGCTGTAAAGATAGTCTAGGCCCTGTATTTCAAAATCCTTTTTTTGGTTTACAGAAGGAAATTCACTTACTCTACGTATATCTGAATAAGACGGACTGACAAATACGTAGTATAATTGTTTCATCTGAAACATCGTGGCTAGATACCCTGTGGCAAGGGTGAAGTTTCTGCTGAAGGAAATGCTGGCTTTTGTTTTTCAATTTTCCTTTTTTTTATTTTAATTTTTATGTTTAGTTCTGGGGAACATGTGCAGGATGTGCAGGTTTGTTACATAGATAAATGTGTACAATGGTGATTTGCTGTACCTATCAACCCATGACCTGGATATTAAGCCCAACATGAATTAGCTATTTTTCTTATTGTTCTCCCTCCTCTCACCACAACCCCCAACAGGGCTCAGTGTGTATTGTTCCCCTCCCTGAGTCCATGTGTTCTCACTGATCAGCTTTCACTTATAAGTGAGAACATGCAGTGTTTGGTTTTCTGTTCCTGCATTAGCTTGCTGAGGATAATGGCTTCCAGATTCATTCATGTCCCTAAAAAGGACATGATCTCACTCCTTTTATGGCTCCGTATTATTTCATAGTGTATATGTACCACATTTTTTTTTATCCAGTCTATCGTTGATCGGCATTTGGGTTGATTCCATGTCTTTGCTATTGTGTATAGTGCTGCAATGAACATACACATGCATGTATCTTTGTAATAGAATAATTTACATTACTTTGGGTATATACCCAGTAATGGGATTGCTAGGTCAAATAGTACTTCTGGGTCTAGATCTTTGAGGAATCACCACACTGTCTTTCACAATGGTTGAGCTAATTTGCATTCTCACCAACAGTGTAAAAGCATTCCTATTTCTCTGCAAGCTCGCCAACATCTGTTGTTTCTTGATTTTTTAATAATTGCCATTCTGACTGGTGTGAGATGGTATCTTACTGTGGTTTTTGACTTGCATTTCTTTAATGATCAGTGATATTGAGCTTTTTTCATATGTTTGTTGGCAGGATGAATGTCTTCTTTTGAAAAGTGTCTGTTCATGTCCTTTGCCCACTCTTTAATAGGGTTGTTTGTTCTTATAAATTTGTTTCAGTTCCTTGGGGATTCTGAATATTAGCCTTTGTCAGATGGATAGATTGCAAAAATTTTCCCCTACTCTGTGAGTTGTCTGTTTGCTCTGATAGTTTATTTTGCTGTGCAGAAGTTCATTAGTTTAATTAGATCCCATTTGTCAATTTTTGCTTTTGTGGCAATTGCTTTTGGCAATTTCATCATGAAATCTTTGCCCATGCCTATGTCCTGAGCGGTGTTGCCTAGATTTTCTTCTAGGGTTTTTATACTTCGGGGTTTTACATTTAAATCTTTAATCCATCTTGAGTTAATTTTTGCATAAGGTGTGAGGAAGGGGTTCAGTTTCAATTTTCTGCATATGGCTAGCCAGTTTTCCCAGCACCATTCGTTAAATAGGGAATGCTTTCCCCCTTGCTTGTTTTTGTCAGGTTTGTCAAAGATCAGATGGTTGCAGATATGCAGTCTTATTTCTGAGTTCTCTGTTCTGTTCTATTGCTCTTTGTGTCTGTTCTGGTACCAGTACCATGTTGTTTTGGTTATTGTAGCCTTATAGTATAGTTCGAAGTCTGGTAGCATGATGCCTCCAGTTTGTTCTTTTTGCTTAGGATTATCTTGGCTATATGAGCTCTTTTTTGGTTCCATATGAATTTTAAAATATTTTTTCTAATTTTGTGAAGAATGACCATGGTAGTTTAATGGGAATAGCATCGAATATATAAATTACTTTAGGGAGTATGGCCATTTTCACAATATTGATTCTTCCTATCCATGAGCATTGAACATTTTTCCATTTGTTTGTGTCCTCTCTGTTTCCCTTGAGCAGTGGTTTGTAGTACTCCTTGAAAAGGTCCTTTACTTCCCTTGTTAACTGTATTCCTAGGTATTTTCTCTTTGTAGCAATTGTGAATGGAATTTCATTCATGGTTTGGCTCTCTGCTTGCCTGTTGTTGGTATATAGGAATGCTTGTTACTTCTGCTCATTGATTTTGTATCCTGAGACTTTGCTGAAGTTGCTTATCAGTTTAAGAATCTTTTGGGCTGAGATAATGGGGTTTTCTAGATATAGGATCATGTCATTTGCAAACAAAGACAATTTGACTTCCTCTCTTCCTATTTGAATACCTTTTTAAATTTCTCTTGCCTGATTGCCCTGGCCAGAACTTCCAATACTATGCTGAATAGGAGTGGTGAGAGAGGGTATCCTTGTGCTGGGTTTCAAGGTGAATGCTTACAGCATTTGCCCATTCAGTATGACTTTGGCTGTGGGTTTGTCATAAATGGCTCCTGTTATTTTGATGTATGTACCTTTAATACCTAGTTTATTAAGAGATTTTAATAAAAAGAGATGCTGAATTTTATCAAAGGCCTTTTGTGCATATATTGAGAAAATTACGTGGTTTTTGTCTTTAGATCTGTTTATGTGATGAATTACATTTATTGATTTGTGTATGTTGAACCAGCCTTGCATCCTGGGAATGAAGCCAAGTTGATCGTGGTGGATAAGCTTTTTCATGTGCTGCTCTATTTGGTTTTCCAGTATTTTATTGAGAATTTTTGCACTGATGTTCATCAGGGATATTGGTCTTAAGTTTTCTTTTTTTGTTGTTGTTATATCTCTGCAAGGTTTGGGTATCAGGATGATGCTGGCCTCATAGAATGAGTTAGGGAGAAATCCCTACTTTTCAATTGTTTGGAATAGTTTCAAAGGAAATGTATCAGCTCCTCTTTGTATTTCTGGTAGAATTCAGCTTGATGTTGCATAAGCATTTGATAAAATTCAACATCGCTTTGTAATAAAATCCTTCAAAAAACTGGAGATAGAAGGAACATATCTCAACATCATATAAGCCATATACAACAGACCCAAAGCTAGTATCATACTGAATGGGAAAAAATACTGAAAGCCTTCATACTAAAATCCACAACACAACATGGATGCCCACTTTCACCACTGTTATTCAATATTGTATTGGAAGTTCTACCTAGAGAAAAGAGAAAGAAATAAATAGCATCCAAATGGGAAAGAAAAAATGAAATTATTTTTATTTGCAGACAATGTGATCTTATATTTGGATAAGTCTTAAAAAGCCATTAAAAAAGCTCTTAAAATTGATAAATTCAGGATAGTTGCAGGACACAAGATCAACATAAAAAATCAGTTGCATTTCTATATGTCAACGGCAAATAATCTAAAAAAAATCAGGAAAGTAATCCCTTATACAAGAGCTACAAGGGAAATAACATACCTAGGAATTAAATTATTCAATTAAGTGAAATATCTCTACAAAGAAAACTGTAAAACACTGATGCAAGAAATTGAGAAGGACACAAAACAATGAAAAGATATTCCAAGTTCATGGGTTGGAAGAATCAATATTGTTAAAATGTTCATACTACCTAAAGGAATCTACAAATTTAACGCAATCTCTATCAAAACACCAAAGACATTTTTCACAAAAGTAGAAAAACAAACCTAAAATTAACACAGAACCACAAAAGACCCAGGATAGTCATAGTCATAGCTATCCTGATAAAAGAAAAAAACTGGAGGAATTGCATTACATTATTTCAAATTGTACTACAGAGCTATAGTAACCAAAACGGTATGGTGCCAGCATGAAAACAGACACATAGACCAATGCAAAAGAATAGAGAACCCAAAAACAAAACCACACATCTGCAGTGAACTCATTTTTGACAAAGATGCCAAGAAGATATATTGAGGAAAAAAAAAACCAGTTTCTTCAATAAATGGTGCTGGAAAAAATGGATATTCATATGCAGAAAAATGAAACTAGACCCCTACCTATCACTATACACAAAAATCAAACCAATATGAACTAAAGACTTAAATACAAGGCCTCAAAATATGAAACTACTGAAAGAAAACATTGGGAAACTCTCCAGGTCATTGGAATGGGCAAATATTTTTTGAGTAATACAGCACAAGCAAGCAATTGAAGCAAAAATGGACAAATGGTATCATATAAAGTTAAAAAGCTCCTGCACAGCAAAGAAAACAATCAACAAAGTGAAGAGACAACCAAGGGAATGGGTGAAAATATCTGCAAATGATCCATCTGACAAGGAATTAATATCAAGAATATATGAGGAATTCAACACTATAGAAAAAACTAATAATCTAATTTTTAAAATGGCAAAAGATCTGAAAAGACATTTCTCAAAAGAAGACATACGATATGGTTTGCATCTGTGTCCCTAAAAAATCTCATGTGAATTGGTAATCCTCAATATTTGAGATGGGGCCTAAGGGGAGGTGACTGAATCTTGGGGGTGGATCTTTCATGAATGGCTTACCGCCATTTCCTTGGTGCTCTTCTTATGATAGAGTTCTCATGAGATCTGGCTGTTTGAAAGTGTGTAGCACATCCCCCACCCCCTTAATCCTACCCTGGCCATATGATGTCTGTGTTCCCCCTTCTGCCATAATGGTAAGTTTCCTGAGGCCTCCCCAGAAGTTGAGCAGATGCTGGCATTATACTTTCTGTGGAACCATGAGACAATTAAACACATTTTCTTTATAAATTACCCAGTCTCAGGTATTTCTGTATAGCAGTGGAAGAACAGACTAATATAGATAATTAACGGGGCATTGATATAAAGATACTGGAAAATGTGGAAGCAGTAAATGTGGGTAACAGGCAGACGGCAGAACAGTTTGGAGGCCTCAGTAAAAGACAGGAAGATGAGGGAAGGTTTGAAACTTCCTAGAGACTGGTTGAATGATTACGACCCAAATGGTGATGGTGATATGTGCAGTGAAGGTCAGGCTGAGGAGGTCTCAGATGGAAAAGAGGAACCTATTGGGAATTCAAGCAATGGTCACTTTTGTAATGCTTAGCAAAGAGATTCACTGCATTGTGTCCCTGCTCTAAGGACCCATGGAATTTTGAACTTTTAAGTGATAATATAGGGTATCTGGTAGAAGAAATTTCTAAGCCGCAAACTGCACAAGAAGTAACTTGGCTGCTTCTAGTGGCCTATGCTATATTTTTGAGCAAATAAATGATCTGAAATTGAAACATATTTAAAAAGGAAGCAGAGCATAAAAATTCAGAATATTTGAAACCTGGCCATGTAATAGAAAGGAAAAACCAATTTTCAGGGGAGGAATTCAAGAAGGCTGCAGAGATTTGCATAAGTAAAAAGGAGGCAAGGGCTAATAGCCAGGACAATGGGGAAAAGGCCTGGAAGGTATTTCAGAGACCTTTGCAGCAGCCCCTCCCATCAGAGACCAGGAGGCCTGAAAGGAAAGAATGGTTTCACGAGCCAGGCTCAGGGAACCATTGTCCCGTGCAGCCTTGGGACATTGTTCCCCATATCCCAGTTGCTCTAGCTCTAGCTATGGCTCAAAGGGGCCCAGGTACATCTCAGGCTGCTGCTTCAGAGAGTGAAAGCCATAAGCCTTGGTGGCTTCCATGTGGTGTTAAGCCAGCGGGTGCAGAGTGAAAGAATTGAGGCTTGGATGTCTTTGCCTAGATTTCAGAGGATGTAAGGAAAATCCTGTATGTCTAGGCAGGAGCCTGCTTCAGGAAAGGGGCCCTCATGGGGAAACTCTACTAGGCGAAATATGAAGGAAAAACGTGGGGTTTGAGCACCTACTTAAGTCCTTACTGGGGCACTCCCTAGTGTAGCTGTGGGAAGAGGGCCACCCTCCTCCAGCCTCCAGAATGTTACATCCACTGGCTTGCAATGTGTGCCTGGAAAAGCCGAAGCCACTGAACACCAGCCCATGAGAGCCACTTCAGGGGCTGAACCACTGTGGCTAGGATGTTAGACATGGAGTCAAAGAAGATTATTTGGAAGCTTTAAGATTTAATTACTGCCCTGCTGGATTTTGGATTTGAATGGGACTTGTTGCTCCTTTTTTTGGTGGGGGGGGTTTATCTCTCCCTTTTGGAATGGGAATAATTACCCAATGCTTGTACCCCCATTGCAACACATTTTTGATTTTCCAGGCTCATAGGCAGCAGGGACTAGTCTTGTCTCAGATGAGACTTTGGACTTTGTACTTTTGATTTAATGTTGAAATGAGTTAAGACTTTGGGGGATTATTAAGAAGGGATAATTATATTTTGCAATTTAAAAAGGACATGAGATTTTAGGGTCCATGGGAGAAATCATAAGGTTTAGATCTGTGTCCCCACCCTAATCTCATGTCCAAATGTAATCCCCAATATTGAAGGTGGGGCCTTGGGTCAGGTGATTGAATCATGGGGTGGATCTTTCATGAATGGCTTAGCACCATTTCCTTGGTGTTGTTCTCATGATAGAGTTCTCATGAGATCTGGTTGTTTGAAAGTGTGTAGCACCTCCCCACAACTTGCTCCTACTGTGGCCATGTGATGTATGTGCTCTATCTTCACCTTCTGCCACAATTGTAAGATTCCTGAGGCCTCCCCAGAAGCCAAGCAGATATCAGCATCATGCTTCCTGTACATCTTGTGAAACCATGAGCCAATTAAACCTCTTTTCTTCATAAATTACCCAGTCTCAGATGATTCTTTATAGCAGTTCAAGAATGGACTAATAGAATGTACAAATGGCAAACAGATATATGAAAAGGTGCTCAATATCAGAGAAATGCAAATCAAAACTACAATGAGATATTATCTCATCTCAGCTAATGTGGCTATTATCCAAAAGGCAGGATATAACAAATGCTGGCAAGGATGTGGAAAAAAGGAAACTCTAATACACTGTTGGTGGGAATGTACTTTAGTACAATAACTATGGAGAATAGTTTTAGTTTGCTCAAAAAACTAAAAATAGAGCTAACATATTATCCGGCAATCCCACTGCTAGGTATGTATGCAAAAGAAGGAAATCACTATATCCAAAAGATATCTGCACTCTCACGTTTATTACAGCACTATTTACAATAGCCCAGATTTGGAAGCAACCTAAATGTCTATCAGCAGAAGAATGGATAAAGAAAATGTGGTACATATGCACAATGGAGTACTATTCAGCCATAAAAAGAATGAGATCCTGTCATTTGCAACAACTTAGAGAGAACTAGAGGTCATTATGTTAAGTGAAATAAGCCAGGCAAAGAAAGACAAGCTTTGCATGTTCTCACTTACTTGTGGGGGGTAAACATTAGAACAATAGAACTCATGGAGATGGAGAGTAAAACAAAAGGGAAGGGTTTTGAGGTGGGGCAGGTAGTGGGAATGGTTAATGGGTACAAAAATATAGTTTAGATAATATGGATAAGATCCAGCATTTGGTAGCACAACAGGGTGACTGCAGTCAACAACGATTTAAAGAGTATAATTGGATTGTTTGTAACACAAAGAAAGAATAAATGCTTTAGGTGATCAACATCCCATTTACTCTGATGTGATTATTACACACTGTATGCCTGTATCAAAACATTTTATGTACCTCATATATTAATATACCTATTATGTATGCACAAAAATTTAAAAAAAGAACTGAAAAGTGAGAAGCAGACACACTTTTGGACCATAAAACCAGACCTTCTCTGCTGTTTCTCAGAAATAATTGGAAAAGGAAACTAGGTTGTGATTAGTCTACCTGGTCAGATAGTTAGGTTACTTGGGGAAAGGAATGCTAAGACTAGGTTATTATGGTATTAAAGGGAAAAGTAACCATTGAAGTTCAGAGATGTTGGAAAATCTTTGTTTTTTAGTAACAGTTCATTATTCAAAAAATGGAATGAGAAAGAAGCATGGTTTTGTGAACCTCCTGCTAACTAGCTCTTCTGTGACTTTGGATAGGATTTAGATGCAAAGAGCCCAAGATTTCTCACCTATACAATGAGGAAATAGGTAATCTTTAACATTCTGTTAGTGTCAGCATTGCTAAAATAAATATTTGTTCTTAAGATGACCATTATGAAAGGAACAACTCCTGTGTGTATACTTTAATACATTTAAAAAAAATGCAATTCTAATATTGCATAGCTCAAATATGTGCCTATATAGCATTTGCACAATTTTGTATGTTTCTTTTACTTTAGCTGCACATAATTTTCTCCTTGACCCATATATATCCACCATAATTCTAACATGTTTCTTTTTCTCCCACTTTGTTTTCTTTTGATCACAACTGTAAGTTCTGATCATGATATCAAATTTGAAATGCCAAAAATTATGAATATAAATTACTCCAAACCCTGGGACATATAGATAAACAGTATCTACATTTTTGTGTATTACACGTAACATATATACCGTCATGCAACACATAAAGATGTTTCAGTCAATGATGGCACACATATAAATGGTGGACCCATAAAATTATAATGGAGCTGAAAAATTCCTATCACCTAGTGAAGTCATAGCCATCTTAACATTGTAGCATGACACACTACTCATCTGTTTGTAACCTGTTTGCTGGTGTAAACGAACCTACTGCACTTCCAGTTGTAGAAAAGTACAGCACATACAATTACATACAGTACATAATACTTGACAATAATAATTAATGACTGCTACTGGTTTGCATACTTACTATACTTCCTATCATTATTTTAGAATTTATTGCTTCCACTTATTAAAAATAACTGTAAAACAGCCTCAGACATGTCCTTCAGGAAGTATTGTCATAGGAGATAACAGCTCCACGTATAGTATTATCTCTGAAGACCTTCCAGTGGGACAAGATGTGGAGGTGGACGACAGTGATATTGATGACCCTGACCCTGTGTAGCCGAGGCTAATGTATGTGTTTGTATCATAGTTTTTAACAAAAACAACTTTAAAAAGTAAAAAATGAAAATAAAACATTTAAAAATAGAAAATGCTTAAAGAATAAGGATGTAAAGACAATAGTTTTGTCTACTGTGCAATGTATTTGTGTTTTTAGCTAAGTGTTATTATGAGTGAAAATATTTTTAAAAATTAAAAATTTATAAAGTCAACAGTTACAGTAAGCTAAGGTTAATTTACTATTGAAGAAAGAAAAATATTTTTTATAAATTTAGTGTAGCCTAATTGTACAGTATTTATAAAGTCTACAGGAATGTACAGTAATGTCCTAGACCCTCACATTAACTCACTAAGCACTCACTGAATCAACCAGAGTGACTTCCCATTCTGCAAGCTCCATTCACGTTAAATGTCCCACGCAAGTGTACCATGTTGCAATCTGTTATGCTGTATTTTCCTCTACCTTTTTTGTGTTTTGATATATGTAAATACATAACTACCTGTTATTTTATTACAATTGCCTACAGTATTCAGTACAGTAACATGCTGTATAGGTTTGTAGCCTAGGAGTAATGGACTATACCGTATATCCTAGGTGTGTAGAAGACTATACCATCTAGATTTGTGTAAGTGTACTCTATGATGTTCATAGAACAACAAAATCACCTAACACTACAAAGTATCCCTGTTTTTAAGCATACATACATATATTTCCATATTCTGTGACATTTTTCATTAAACAATTTATCCTAGGTATCTTTCAGTGTCAGTGTAGATCTACATTATTACTTTAAATGCTCTTCAAATTATTCAACCTTATGAATAAACCATAACTTATAAACTAAGTTTTCTATTGCTGGACATTTACATTGTTTTCAATATTTCAGTATTATAAGCAATACTGAAATGAACAGTATTAAAATTGTTTTTTCTTCACTATTATTTCCTTAGGACAAATTCCTTGAACATTTGTTGGTTCAAAGAGTATGGACATTTTTCAGGTTTTTGTTAAGTATCATCAAACAGTACTCCAGCTATGTGTACTGTTTTACCCTTCCACTTGCAGTATTTGACAGTGCATCATCATTTTAATTTTTATTTTTTTATTACTAGGACAGGTACTTTTTGAAAATTTTTCTGAATTGCCTATTCCTTTCTTTTACAAGTAGTTTTATATTTATACTTTGTTTTACAAATGGTGTTAGTATGGTCTTTACTTGCAAATATCAAAACAGATCCTGAAATTGAATGAGGAATGTAATTCAGTCTCTTTTACCTTTCTTTAGATATAACTTACCATTAGGAAAACTATCACAAAGCAAGTTGCAAGATACAGAAGACAGGCCAAGTAAAGAAACTTAAACATCAAGAAATTTTGATATATTTTGTAAAAAGTGCCTAATATATTTTTGCTGGATAGAAATACACAAACACTTTGTGTGAGGTACATTTAATATCAAATACGTGATTCTGCTCCAAAAAATAACTGTTCTCTTTTTGCATATAAATATTACTATAATTAAAGTTTGCCAATAGCATTTGTGATCTCGTTTCCTCGTAAAAATATCTTGAAATAAAAATCATACTGCTGGGTTAATACTTCTTCAAACCTGTACCTTAATATACTGCATTTGTTTTGTTGGTTCTTGTAAAGTTACTTCATCAGTAATAATTGTACATGAGGAAATACTTACACTATCTTAACAAACCTAATTGCAACCTTTGAAAAGACTCATTTCTAAAACTGTTGTTCAGAAAATCAACCAGGGATTTCTCTATGCTAGAGAAATTTTCTGAAGGCTTTCCCATGTACTGCTTAGAGATTGTTCCTTTAGTATACATTGAAATAAGTCAGGGTTTATTTTTCTAAAGCTTCATCATCTAGGCAGATTTTTTTAAATAGCCATGTTCTTTCTCTAGGACTTCAGACTACTTAAATACTACTTAAATACACAGAAGGATTTCAATTAATTGGCAATCCTTAATTAATTTCAATTAATTTCAATTAATTCAATTAATTGCTGACACAATTATTACGCTGTGAAAACACATTTCTTCCAATATTTACAGTTATATTACATTTGTTGAAATGCTTTCTTTGTACCCTGAACCCAGGAAAAAAATTAACAGAATAATAAATAGATGTGATTTATGTTTCCTCGTTCTTTTTTTTCATTTGCCTTTCAATGTAAAGACTGGAGAATTATATTAAAACTTGAATTACACCTAACTTATTCTAAGTAGTGCATCCTATTCCCAGAGTCCTTGTTTTCTATTAGATTAAAGAAACTGTTTTGTTTAATGCAAGCCAGGCTGGTGTGAGTTAATACCAATTCCAGCAGGTCAGCATTATAATATTTGGCCTGAAGTTGTAAATAGTGGTAATAGTTTAAGGAAAATATTTTGAGAAAGACCTCTACTTTCCTCAAATGTCATTTCTCACTGGGTACAGTGCAAATGTTTTAAATAGGTGCCATTTGGTATGTCATTCGTTGCCTTTTGCCTTTTGTGTTCTCTTAAACTTCTACAAGCAATGAAAAGAGAACCCTAGTACACTGTTGGCGGGAATGTAACTTAGTACAACCACTATGGAGAACAGGTTGGATATTTGTCAAAAAACTAAAAATAAAGCTACTGTACAATCCAGCAATCCCACTGCTACATATATATCCAAAAGAAAGGAAATCAGTGTATCAAAAAAATATCTGCACGCCCATACTTACTGCAGCACTATTTACAATAGCCCAGATTTGGACACAACCTAAGTGGCCATCAACAGATGAATGGAAAAATAAAATGTGGCACATATATACAATGAAGTACTATTCAGTCGTTAAAAAGAATGAGACCCTGTTATTTGCAACAACATGGGTGGAACTGTAGGTCATTATGTTAATAAGGTGAAGTAAAAGACGAACTTCATATGTTCTCAATTATTCGTGAAAGCTAAAAATTAAAACAATTGAACCCATGGAAATAGAGAATAGAAGGATGATTACCAGTGGCTGGGAAGGGTCAGGGAGGGGCGCAGGAGAGTAAGGATAATTAATGGGTACAAAAATAGATAAAATGAATAAAATCTAGTATTTGATAGCACAACAGGGTGACTACAGTCAACAATACTTTATTATAAATTAAAAAAATAAAGGATTATAATTAAACTCTTTGTAGCACAAAGGATAAATACTTGAGGTGTTCAATACTCCCTTTACACTGATGTGATTATTATGCATTGCATGCCTATATCAAAGCATCTCATGTATCCCATAAATATATACACCTACTATGTTCCAACAAAAATTGAAAATTAAAAAAAAGGCAGTGATTTTGCCCCAGAAAAATGGATTTCCTGATAAAAATATGTTTTTTCAAAACCAATTCAATAAATTACTGACTGGTCTCTGCATCCCCTATTAATACCCTGGCCAAAACTAAAAGAGGTTTTGAGGAAAGCATTCCAAACTGGAAATAGTTTTTAAATTCTTATCTTATAGTTTCACTGGTGTTATCAATGAAATATAAACACAGAAATGGGGGTCTAGGGTTCTAGAAAGGGTCCCATTATATCCAACATTACTAAAGAAAAAAGTGTACATCCTAGACTTTCACAGGCAACAGGTTATGTAGAGTACTGGCCCTTTGGAAGAACAGAGAAAAATTCAAAGTGACATTGAAAGAGTAAAGATGTAGTGATGATATAAAAAGGTGAGTGTTTACCAGAAATCAATTGAGAGCTATTGATTCAGGGAGAAAAAAACAAGAAAGGGCAGGAATAATTACATGACATACATGAAAGGTATGTTTCACGTATTTCATGAAAGATGTGTACATGAAAGGATCTTTTTCTCTTGAAGCCAGCCTGGGTGAATTAATACCAATTTTAACATCTTTAGTTTCATGATATTTTGCCTGGAGTCCCAAGTAAAACTCACTTATTGTAATTGTGGCACTAATAATAGTAATTATTATTTGAATGGTTACTGTGTGCCAAACACTATGCTAAGTGTTTGAAAAATAATATGTCATTTAAGTCTTACAATAACTCCATGAAATAGTCATTTAACAGTTCCATTTTATAATTATGATCAATGAGGATTAGAGAGTTAAGTGACTTGCTTACGGTCACACAGCCAATAAGTGACAAAATTGAAAAGCAGTACAAAGTGTCTACAATGCCCAAATCTCTTACCTTTCCCTTTGGGCTCTCCTCAAGGATGCTAAGGAGCCAATTGCTTTACCAGCTTCTTTTCCCTTCTTACATCTATTGATTTAAAGGCTGTCTATTGCTGCTAACTATAAGAAAACAGATGGGTAATAATAAAATATAACAAGTTGGAAAGCTAAAAGAAATCTTCAGGGGTAATGTATTACCATGCATTTAATTGAAATATAAATTTACTAAGCCCATCTTCATCATATCCCTGGGTATGATGGATGTGAACTGCAGGCTAACCCCTACCCAATGGTCTCCCTAAGCTATAAATCTTGACAAAGTTACCCAGACATGAGCTACAAGTGGATTCAGTGGAGTACCACTACTAGATAAGATGGAATTCTTAATTTTCCTCTTTAGATGAGCACCTCAACCCCTTGTCTTCAGTTTGTACTTATTTCTTTTCTGCTGCTTTCCTTGGCCCTATCTAGTCCTGAGTATGGACAAGGAAGGCACTTTTCTAAGTGGTATAGCATGGTGAAGAGGTGGTATTACATAGCAGTTAAGAACAGGAACTCTAGCCAGACTGCCAAGTTTAAAGCCTGGCTTTGCCACTTACCAGTTGTGTAAGCTTGGGAAAATTACTTAATCTGTACGTACCTGGTGTACTGTAAACACTATATAACCATTTGCTCTTGATACTATTAAACTTTCATACATTACAAAGGAAGACTTTGTAATTCCTTTTTTTCTTTTTTTTTGTCCCTATGGGCAGTTCTGGCCACTGGCAGTGCTACTACTCCCTTCCCACCTGGTTTTATTTCCTATTGAATGGTCACAGATTAGTGGTTAACACAATGGGATATACCACTCAGCAATGAAAAAAAAACAACATCAACCTATTGATACAGGTACAACTTGGATGAATCTCAAGATTATTATACTGAATGAAAACAGGACAATTTCAAAAGGTTACTTATTGTATAATTCCATTTATATAACCATCTATATTATTTTATCATTTAAATAATGAGAACAAATCAGTGGTAGCCAGGAATTAGAGAAAGAAAGTATGGGGTTAGTATAAGGGCATATCTTTGTGGTAATGAAAAAGTTCTGAACGTTGGTTGTAGTGGTAGTTACACAAATCCATATATCTGATAAAATTGCTTAGAAATACACTCACACACACACGCACACACGAGTGCATGTAAAATCTAGTGCAATCTGAATAAGGTCTGTAGATTGTACCAGTGTTAAAATATTTCCTGGTTTGGGTATTGCACTACAGTTGTGTAAAATGTTACTATTAGGGGCAGCTGGGTGAAGGGTACACAGGACCATTCTGTTCTATATTTGCAACTGTTTATAAGTATTTAATTGTCTCCAAATAAAAAGTTAAGAAAAACTAGTGATTAAGAATGCTTCTACTTGTGGGTAGACCTGGGCTAATTTACCTATTTGGCCAAAGTCAATATTCACCAAGCTAGTATTTCTGGAACAATATTTAGTTAGGAGAGTGGTTGATAGTTGTGCTGCAGAGAAAGTTTTCTGAGATCAATACAATTAGAGGATACTACATACTTCCAACTTGAGATTCCCCTCAATGTTGCTCTATGATTGTTGATCTTGGCTGTGCATCAGAGTCATCTGAATAAAAAATAAAAGAATAAAGGATCTTCAATGAATCAAAGAAATAGCCACAACCCTACACTACACATTGAAAATAATATCTTCCCATTAGAGTGAAATTTGGACCAAAGCAATGCAGGAATCTGAGTTAATGTCTGCTTCCATAAATTTCGGGCAGGATGTAGATTCTCTTAAGTGTTCAAGCCCTGATGATTTGATTCGGGGCTGTGTCACACAGTGAAAACAACAGGAATGACCCCTTAGGAAAACAGTACTATGACACAGAAGGGGAGCTAGAGGAAAGGGGAAATTATACCGAAATATCATCTTCATTTTCTGAGATCCTCCAGAGGAAATAGGCAACACACAGTTACACAGATGTTGGCCAGTGAGTCAAAAACAAATTAACTAAACAAGATCACATTGAACACCTCTAACTCAAGGCATTTCACTGAGTCACGCTGACCTGAAGCTCATTCCACAGATTGCAATGAGCTGTGGAATGAGCTTCCTCTCCTAAATTAAGAGGAAAAATAACCTCAGCGGAAGTCGTGACAATTTAGAGTGAGACGATAGTGAAACAAACCTGAATTAAAGCTTCTGAGATGCCCAAGTTCATTTCCTCCCACCTCTTCACATATTGCACTTCAGCAAACAGTTACTTCCATTTAAAGCTGAAAAAAAGGACACAATGCCTAATCATAGACGATTTAAAAGTAGCCAGCAAAACAGCATAGACTAAAGACAATCAAGTGGCGGAAAAAGTAAAAACAAGTTTTTGAAAATGATTCAGATGTTATTTAACAAATAAACTTCAAAATTCTATTGAATGATATAAAAAAGACAATTAAATGGAAAAGCACACCTTGACCTTGGATAAAAAGACTGAATAATATGAAGTTCCTGATTCTCTGTAAGTTGGTCTATAAATTCAAAACATGCCAATCTAAATATCAGCATGTTTTGATGGGAGAAGGAGTTGAAAAAAGTGATACTGCAAATCATGTGGGGAAAAAATAGGTGAAAATATCCAAGAAAATCTTAAAAACTAGTTTTATAAGAAATTATTCTTACTAGATATTAAAATGTATATGAACAAATTTATGTTATAAGATTAACATATATAGTATAAGATTTATACTGCCACAAGAATAACACCTCTGAATAGGAGTACAAAAATAGGCCCAAACACATACAATAATAAATTAGATAATAAAGGCAGCAATTAATTATATTGGATATTCAATATTTAATAAATGATGTTGAAAAAACTGGTTAGTTGTGTTGAGAGAAAAAAAAAGTGGTGTAGCTATCTTGATCTTTACGTCAAAATTATTCCAAAAAGTTTAAGGCTTTAAATAGAACTATAAGAGTATTAGAAGAAACATAAGTAATTTTAAACAATGATCTTGGTGCAGAAAGATTTTTCTAACCAAAATACCCCAATTCCATAATGGGAAAAAAGATAAATACGACTATTAAAACTTCTGTAGGGAAAAATATAAAAACAAGTGAAAAAAGTAATGTTTGTAACACATGCAACATTTTTTCTTAATTTGGTGCTTAAAATTACTAATCACATATAAAAAGATGCCTATAGCCAAAATGACATTATAAGGAACTGATGAAATAAATTATAGGATATCCATTTGATGTACATTATATAACGTGTACGTGCTTTGAAACATCACACTGCATCCCATAAATATGTATAATTACTGCCCAGATCGAAGATGGCCGAATAGGAACAGCTCCCTTCTGCAGCTCCTAGCGAGATCAACGCAGAAGGCGGGTGATTCCTGCATTTCCAATTGAGGTACTCAGCTCATCTCATTGGGACTGGTTAGACAGTGGGTGCAGCCCACGGAGGGTGAGCAGAAGCAGGGTGAGGCATTGCCTCACCTAGAAAGCACAAGGGGTCAGGGAACTCCCTCCCCTAGACAAGGGAAGCCGTGCGGAACTGTGCCATGAGGAATGGTGCATTCCAGCCCAGACACTACGCTTTTCCCACAGTCTTCACAGTCCACAGACCAGGAGATTTCCTCCGGTGCCCATGCCACCAGGGCCCTTGGTTTCAAGCACAAAAGTAGGCGGCTGGTTGGGCAGACACCAAGCTAGCTGCAGGAGTGTTTTTTCATGCCCCACTGGTGCCTGGAATGCCAGCGAGACAGAACTGTTCACTCCCCTGGAAAGGGGCCTGAAGCCAGGGAGCCAAGTGGTCTAGCTCAGTGGATCCCACCCACATGGAGCCCAGCAAACTAAGATCCACTGGCTTGAAATTCTTGCTGCCAGCACAGCAGTCTAAAGCCTACCTGGGAAGCTCGAGCTTGGTTAAGGGAGGGGGGTCCACCATTACTAAGGCTTGAGTAGGCAGTTTTCCCCCCGCGGGGTAAACAAAGCCACTGGGAAATTCGAACTTGGTGGAACCCACCAGAGCTCAGCAAAGCCGCTGTAGCCAGACTGCCTCTTTAGATTCCTCCTCTCTGGCCAGGGCATCTCTGAAAGAAAGGCAGTAGCCCCACTCAGGGGCTTATAGATAAAATTCCCATCTCCCTGGGACAGAGCACCTGGGAGAAGGGGCGGCTGTGGGTGCAGCTTCAGCAGACTTAAACTTTCCTGCCTACCAGCTCTGAAGGCAGCAGTGGACCTCCCAGCTGAGCGATCGAGCTCTGCTAAGGGACAGACTGCCTTCTCAAGTGGGTCCTTGACCCCAGTGCTTCCTATGGGGAGACACTTCCCAGCAGGGGTCGAGAGACACCTCATACAGGAGAGCTCTGGCTGGCATCTGGCAGGTGCCCCTTTGGGACAAAGATTCCAGAGGAAGGAACAGGCAGGAATCTTTGCTGTTCTACAGCCTCTGCTGGTGATACCCAGGCAAACAGAGTCTGGAGTGGACCTCCAGCAAAATCCAGCAGACCTGCAGCAGAGGGGCCTAACTATTAGGAGGAAAACTAGCAAACAGAAAGAAACAGCATCACCATCAACAAATAGGACATTCAAACAGAAACCCCATCCAAAGGTCACCAACATCAAAGACCAAAAATAGATAAATCCACGAAGATAAAGAAAGACCAGTGCAAAAAGGCTGAAAACTCCAAAAACCAGAATCCCTCTTATCCTCCAAAGAATCACAACTCCTTGCTGGCAAGGGAACAAAACTGGGTGTAGAATGAGTATGACGAATTGACAGAAGTAGGCTTCAGAAGGTGGATAATAACAAACTCCTCCGAGCTAAAGAAGCACGTTATAACCCAATGCAAGGAAGCTAAGAACCTTGAAAAAATGTTACAGGAATTGCTAACTAGAATAGTCAGTTTAGAGAAGAATATAAATGATCTGATGGAGCTGAAAAACACAGCACGAGAACTTCGTGAAGCATACACAAGTATCAATAGCCTAATCGATCAAGCAGAAGAAAGGATATCAGAGATTGAAGATCAACTTAATGAAATAAAGCATGAAAACAAGATCAAAGAAAAAGGAATGAAAAGGAACAAACAAAGCCTCCAAGAAATATGGGACTATGTGAAAGACCAAACCTACATTTGACTGATGTACCTGAAAGTGACAGGGAGAATGGAACCAAGTTGGAAAATACTCTTCAAGATATTATCCAGCAGAACTTCCCCAACCTAGCAAGACAGGCCAACATTCAAATTCAGGAAATACAGAGAACACCACAAAGATACTCCTCGAGAAGAACAACCCCAAGACACATAATCATCAGATTCACCAAGGTTGAAATGAAGGAAAAAATATTAAGGGCAGCTGGAGAATAAGGTCTGGTTACCCACAAAGGGAAACCCATCAGACTAACAGTGGATCTCTCTGCAGAAACCCTACAAGCCAGAAGAGAATGGGGGCCGATATTCAACATTCTTAAAGAAAATAATTTTCAGCCCAGAATTTCATATCCAGCCAAAATAAGCTTCATAAGCAAGGGAGAAATAACATCCTTTACAGACAAGCAAATGCTGAGAGATTTTGTCAAATTGGATAAAGAGTCAAGACCCATCAGTGTTTTATATTCTGGAGACCCATCTCACGTGCAAAGACAAACATAGGCCAAAAATAAAGAGATGGAGGAATATTTACCAAGCAAATGAAAAGCAAAAAAAAAAAAAAAAAAAAAAAAAAAAGCAGGGATTGCAATCCTAGTCTCTGATAAGACAGCCTTTAAACCAACCAAGATCAAATAAGACAAAGTAGGGCATTACATAATGGTAAAGGGATCAATGCAACAAGAAAAGCTAACTATCCTAAAGATATATGCACCCAATACAGGAGCATCCAGATTCATAAAGCAAGTTCTTAGAGACCTACAAAGACGCTTAGACTACCACACAATAATAGTGGGAGACTTTAACAACCCACTGTCAATATTAGACAGATCAATGAGACAGAAAATTAACAAGGATATTCAGGACTTGAAATCACCTCTGGACCAAACGGACTTAATAGACATCTACAGAACTCTCCACCCCAAATCAATAGAATATACATTATTCTCAGCACCACATCACACTTATTCTAAAATTGACCACATAATTGGAAGTAAAACACTCCTCAGCAAATGCAAAAGAACGGAAATCATCCTCAGAACACAGTGCAATCAAATTAGAACTCAGGATTAAGAAACTCACTCAAAACTGCACAACTACACGGAAACTGAACAGCCTGCTCCTGAATGACTACTGGGTAAATAACAAAATTAAGGCAGAAATAAAGATGTTCTTTGAAACCAACGAGAACAAAGACACAACGTACCAGAATCTCAGGGGCACAGCTACAGCAGTGTTTAGAGGGAAATTTCTAGCACTAAATGCCCACAGGAGAAAGCAGGAAAGATCTAAAATCGACATACTAACATCACTATTAAAAGAACTAGAGAGGCAAGAGAAAACAAATTCAAAAGCTAGCAGAAGACAAGAAATAACTAAGATCAGAGCAGAACTGAAGGAGATTGAGACATGAAAAACCCTTCAAAATATCGATGAATCCAGGACCTTGTTTTTTGAAAAGATTAATAAAATAGATAGACCGCTAGCCAGACTAATAAAGAAGAAAAAAGAGAAGAATCACGTAGACGCATAAAAAATGAAAAAGGGGGCTATCACCACTGATACCGTAGAAATAGAAACTACCATCAGAGAATACTATAAACAGCTCTATGCAAACAAACTAGAAAATCTAGAAGAAATGGATAAATTCTTGCACACATACACCCTCCCAGACTAAACCAGGAAGAAGTTGAATTCCTGAATAGATCAAAAACAAGTTCTGAAATTGAGGCAGTAATTAATAGCCTACCAACCAAAAAAAGCCCAGGACCAGACAGATTCATAGTCAAATTCTGCCAGATATACAAAAAAGGAGCTGGTATCATTCCTTCTGAAACTATCCCAAACAATAGAAAAACAAGGACTCCTCCCTAACTCAATTTATGAGGCCAACATCATCCTGATACCAAAACCCGGCAGAGACACAACAAAAAAAGAAAATTTCAGGCCAATATCCCTGATGAACACCAATGCGAAAATCCTCAATAAAATACTGGCAAACCTAATCCAGCAGTACATCAAAAAGCTTATCCACCACCATCAAGTCAGCTTCGTCCCTGGGATGCAAGGCTAGTTCAACATACACAAATCAATAAACGTAATCCATCACATAAACAGAACCAATGACAAAAACCACATGATCATCTTAATAGATGCAGAAAAAGGCTTCGATAAAATTCAACACCACTTCATGCTAAAAACTCAGTAAACTAGGTATTGATGGAACGTGTCTCAAAATAATAAGAGCTATTTATGAGAAACCCACAGCCAACATCATACTGAATGGGCAAAAGCTGGAAGCATTCCCTTTGAAAACCGGCACAAGACAAGGATACCCTCTCTCACCACTCCTATTCAACATAGTATTGGAAGTTCTGGCCAGGGCAATAAGGCAAGAGAAAGAAATAAAGGTATTCAAATAGAAAGAGAGGAAGTCATGTTGTCTCTGTTTGCAGATGACATGATCATATATTTAGAAAACCACATTGTCTGAGCCTAAGTCTCCTTAAGCTGATAAGCCACTTCAGCAAAGTCTCAGGATACAAAATCAATGTGCAAACATCACAAGCATTCCCAGACACCAATAATAGACAAACAGAGGGCTAAATCATGAGTGAACTCCCATTTACAATTGCTACAAAAAGAATAAAATATCTAGGAATCCAACTTACAAGGGATGTGAAGGACCTCTTCAAGGAGAACTATAAACCACTGCTCAAGGAAATGAGAGGACACAAACAAATGGAAAAACATTAGATGCTAATGCATAGGAAGAATCAATATCATGAAAATGGCCATGCTGCCCAAACTAATTTATAGATTCAATGCTATTTCCATCAAGATACCATTGACTTTCTTCATAGAATTAGGAAAATCTACTTTAAATTTCATATGGAACCAAAAAAGAGCCTGTATAGCCAAGACAATCCTAAGCAAAAAGAACAAAGCTGGAAGCATCACGCTACCTGACTTCAAACTATTCTACAAGGCTACAGTAACCAAAAGAGCATGGTACTGGTACCTACACAGATATATAGACCAATGGAACAGAACAGAGGCTTCAAAAATAACGCCACACATCTACAACCACATGATCTTTGACAAGCTTGACAAAAAACAAGCAATGGGGAAAGGATTCCCTATTTAATAAATGGTGTTGGGAAAACTGGCCAGCCATATGCAGAAAACTGTAACTGGACCCCTTCCTTACACTTTATACAAAAATTAATTCAAAATAGATTAAAGACTTAAATGTAAGACCTAAAACCTTAAAAACCCTATAAGAACACCTAGGCAATATCATTCAGGACCTAGGCATGGACAAAGACTTTATGACTAAAACACCAAAAGCAATGGCAACAAAAGCCAAAATAGACAAACGGGATCTAATCAAGCTAAAGAGTTTCTGTATAGCAAAAGAAACTGTCATCAGCGGGAACAAGCAACCTACAGAATGGGAGAAAATTTTTGCAATCTATCCATCTGACAAAGGGCTAATAAGAATCTACAAAGAACTTAAACAAATTTACAAGAAAAAAAAAACCTTCAAAAAGTGGGCAAAGTATATGAACAGACACTTGTCAAAATAAGACATTTATGCAGCCAAAAAACATATGAAAAAAAAGGGCATCATCACTGGTCATTAGAGAAATGCAAATCAAAACCACAATGAGATACCATCTGATGCCAGTTAGAACGGTGATCATTAAAATGTCAGGAAAAAACAGATGCTGGAGAGGATGTGGAGAAATAAGAACAACTTTATGCTGTTGGTGGGAGTGTAAATTAGTTCAACCCTTGTGGAAGACAGTGTGGTGATTCCTCAAGGATCTGGAACCAGAAATACCATTTTACCCAGCAATCCCATTACTGGGTATATACCTAAAGGATTATAAATCATTCTACTATAAAGACACATGCACATGTATGTTTATTGCAGCACTGTTCACAATAGCAAAGACTTGGAACCAACCCAAATGCCCACCAATGATAGAGTGGATAAAGAAAATGTGGCACATAAACACCACTGAATACTATGCAGCCATAAAAAAGGTTGAGTTCATGTCCTTTGCAGGGACATGGATGAAGCTGGAAACCACCATTCTCAGCAAACTAACACAGGAACAGAAAACCAAACACCACATGTTCTCACTCATAAGTGGGAGTTGAACAATGAGAACACATGGACACAGGGAGGGGAACATCACATACCAGGACATGTCGAGAGGTGGGGGGCTAGGGGAGAGATAGTATTGAGAGAAATACCTAATGTAGATGATGGGTTGATGGGTGCAACAAACCACCATGGCACGTATATACCTATGTAACAAACCTGTACATTCTGCACATGTATCCCAGAACTTAAAGTATAATTAAAAAAAGAATACAAATAGAAAAAATGTACAATTATTATATGTCAGTTATAAATCCAATACAACTAAAAAGAGTGAAGATTTACATGCACTGATATAGATAGTACTTCAAAATATAATAAATGAAATATGAAAGGTATAAAATAGTAATTATCATGTTTAAAGACATATACATAGATACGTTTTCATATAAATTGTCAAATTTCAAATAAAGTTTTAAATTATTTTTTACTTTTCAATATATCTTCCAAATTTTCTATAGTGAACACATTTTATAATCAGAAGATTTAATAAAACAATATAACTTTTAGTAAAGCACAATGCAAAGAAAATATGCTTAATCATCTTCAAACTAAGGTGATTAAGCATCATAATTTAAAAATTACAAATATAATTGAAGAGTAAAAGATGAATGAGAAAACCACTTGCAAACAGTAACTTTTAATAACACTGCTATGGGAAGTAACAGCCTAATTATTATTATATTTTTCTTTATAAATTTGTGTCATGCAAAATTGAAAACTATAAATAATCTAGGAGAATTTATATTAATGGATTTCTGAAAATTCTTAGCTCTATGTTGCTTTATTCAAGAGGTAAAATTTTGGAATGTACCATTGCATAATAAATAAGTCTATTTTTACAGCAAAATAATGCAGGTATACCTGGTACAAGATGACTTAAACCCTTCCTACTTCTGAGCTGGAGGCAAACATACACTTGGATTCATTCATCAAGTGTATTTTTCCTCAAGTGAATATTAGCTTCACTGAAAATTTCTGATAATTTTTACTGTTGCTCTCTAATAGCTGTATGATAAAAATACATCATAAGAACTAAACTACATAGCAATAAATAAAGATTTTTTAGAGAATTTGTTGTGTTCTTCATCTCAAAGAAAGGTATACTTCTAAGTACTATGTCTTTTAATACTAAAACATCTCACTTTTGACATTTTGAAAATATAATCTACAAAAAACACAAAATGTAAAATTTTAAGTAGTGCTTAACTGTGTTGAAATATTATACTGTAGGTTATACACTCTGCTTCTTCAAATCATGTTGTTTTCTAGATGTTCAAAGTATTTTCCAGATATTGAAAACTCAGCTTTTCCATCTTATAAATAGTTGGGTCAAGATCTGTCAGCCTTTCAGTTTGCTGTCATCCTAGGCTCCAACAGACTCTTCTGTTTAGTGTAAATCTCATTTCTGAATTAGAAAAGCATATAACTTAAATCCAGCAATCACACAGTTATAAATGAACCTGACTGTTTTTCTTCATGGGTTCCACTTTCAAGCACTGTATTTCAAGAGGACTAAAGGAAATAAAGCACTGAAGGAAATAAATAGTCTTTGGGAACTTCTTCAGTTTGGGTTGGAGTGTCAGATTTAAAATGTGATTACCTTACTTTTAGAGGGATGATTTTTATTTTCCTCTGGTCTACGTGACATTCTTTACAGATCTTATTTTCTGAATGTTCAAAAAGGAAGGGATCAGGAAATCTCATTTTAACATCGGCTCCTATCTTCTTCAACACCTTAATTTTGAAATATTTTGTTCAAATAAAATATAAATTATAACTTCAAAAAGTCAGCACATGCTCAGTACTTTAAGGAGATTTTTCCTAAATCATTTTTCTCCTTTCCCATCTTTGCCCCTCCTTTTGTTTCCCAGCTTTACTAGTTACCTCAGAATCCAGATTCTCCTTATTCAAAACCTCATCACTTTCAGGACATTCACTTTGCAATCTGTAGGCATAATCCCACATCTTCATACATGTGCTGGTGGGCTCAAACACCTCATAAAGTGAAGATATATACCTTTTCCCAGAGCCTGCAATTCCTGATTAAAAAATCAGCTTCTATCTTATCACATCACCCTGAAGCTTTTTAAGGGCAAATGAACTGGCATTGCCAGATAGTGTGGCACCTCCAGGCTTGGAGCACTCCAGGCTGCAGAATGGGACACTTGCATCCTTTGACTGTGTTGTCACTTTCTTCGCTCAGCTCGGGTACCTTCCATTACCATTTCAGTAGTCTCTGCTGCTGCTGCTTAGAGATGTCTCTTGTTATCTGAGTCTGCAACATTAAACAAAAAAGACCTAACATTTAGAATGACTAGGTGGATGCTCAGAGCCCAACTCAGGAGGGATATGAGCTCATTAATAAGGAGGTGGTCTGGACTGCAAAGGAAGATAAAGAGGGGGTGGAGGAGCAGTCTGGAGGAGGAGGTGACCTTTTCCTTGGGCTGAGGGCAGCTGGCCTCGGCTTTGAGTCACAGCAACAAGAAACAGCAAACCATAAGGAAGGTGCAGAAGATGACCCATTGAACACTTCTCACTATCTCACCTTCCCCTTAGCTTAGTTCCCAGCGGGCTTCTCCTTCCAACATCATTCATTGTCTGAGCACGTGTGATGGGCAAACATGCAGCCCAAGACATGTGCCAGTCCAATGAGTTTTCTGGCTCTGCCCATCTTTCTTAACATGCAGAGGTGGTTGAAGCATCCACTACCGGCTGATTGCATTTCCAGTATCCCAACTTTACTGATGCATAAATCTTCGGCTCTCTGCAACCCTGCCCCATCCCTAGATCTAACTTTGAAGTTAAAAAGAACAGTAATAAAACCTTACCGAGAGATAAACTGGGAAAAAATACACCAATCCACAAAAGAGCATATCTTAGTATAGTGTGCTTCTGAGTGATTTTTATCTTCTGCATTTCTGCTTCTATTTTGCAAACATTCTATAATAACATGTATTCCTTTAATATGGAGAACACAGAAAGGGAAGGTGCTAAATACTTTTGCTAAGAGTTCTAAGATGCAAAAAGGATATTGCATCCTATGTAGAAGTTTTAAGGGCTCTGCTCTTTGTGATGTCTGGCAAGTACAGTATATATCCTATTTGGACACCTATGCATCAGGAGCCAGGTACACTATATTTGTTACATTCTTCATTTTGGTTTTGGCATATAAGTAAATCTGCCATATCCATTCTTCATGGATGCAAAAATCTCAGAAATAAAATAGGCACTGTAAAAAAAATGTTGTGGGCCGGACGCAGTGGCTCATGCCTGTAATCCCAGCACTTTGGGAGGCCGAGGTGGGTGGATCACCTGAAGTTGGGAGTTCGAGACCAGCCTGACCAATGTGGAGGAACTCTGTCTCTACTAAAAATACAAAATTAGCTGGGTATGGTGGCACATGCCTTTAATCCCAGCTGCTTGGGAGGCTGAGGCAGGAGAATCACTTGAAGCCAGGAGGCAGAGGTTGCACTCCAGCCTGGGCAATAAAAATGAAACTCTGTCTAAAAAAAAAAAACAAAACAAAAAATGCTGTGATATTGCTAAAAACAATAATTTGCTTCCTGATTTTGTGGAAAATCATAAAGCAAACCTAACTATCTGAACATATGTGGTTGGTTAAATATGACATTGGTTTTAATATTTTTACATTATAGAAATTGGGGAGCGACTATTGTTAAGCAGAATGAAAGCGAGATGCTAAACTATATATGGTAGGGTATGGAAGACTATTATAGATCATTTTAGGCCTAGAGAGTCAGAAATTCTAAAATCCTCTCTTACTTCGGCTACAGTTTCCTATGAGATTTTCAAGGAAAACATTTGTGGACTGGGAAATGGCAAATGTGAAATAAGGTACCACTTTATTATATGCTGTGCTTCTCCCTTTATGTCCAGTGCAAAGCTCCCTGGTAAACTGAGTTTAAGTGTGAGGGAAACTCCTCACACTTATCTCAAACGAAAATCTTAGGATCTCTTTGTGACCAGCTGCATGGTGAAGAGATGAGAACCTGGTGTCACTGTAAGAAAAAATGAGTCAAGATAGTGTGACCTCCTCCCAAGTCAAGGTGAAGGGTGGGTCCATAGCTTGTCTTATATATGTGGCGTTGTGAGTGAGGCACTCGTGCTCTCCCTCCCCTCTTCTCTCCAGTTCCCTTTGCCCCCCCCACATTCCTTCTGCTACCCACCTTCCTCCCTTTCCCTTTTTCACCTCTCTCTTCTTTCTTCTCCACCCCTTTTTCCCTCCTCCCTTACCCACCTTCCTCCCTTTCCCTTTTTCACCTCTCTTCTTTCTTCTCCACCCCTCCTTTTTCCCTCCTCCCTTACCCATCCCCATCCCCTTCTACCTTTCCCTTCCTTTCCCTCCATGCCCTGTTCCTTCTCCTTGTTCCACTGCTCTCCAAAATCTTGAATGAGTGTCCTCCAACAGAAAAGCTAAGATGTGGGAAATACATCAGAATGTTAATAATAGTTATCTTTTTATTAAATTGTCCTTTTCCTTGTGATCCTCTACTTTTTTCTATGATAAGTATCCCTCTTTTATAGTCAGGAGAAAAGGCTAGATTTTTATAGTATAACACACTTTAATATTTATTTATTTTAGGTTGCAATACAAGAACATGAAAAACAGTATCAAATGAAGTGATCATTTTTAGTGAAAGGGAAAGTAGAACACAATACAAAGAAAACACGGTATCTTTAGTTTACAATTACACAATATAAGATGAAGAAACTTTTTCAAAAATACTATGTTATATTAACACCTCAGTGGTAAACAATAACATCATTATGATTAAATTTATAGGCCACTATATGTCACATACACAAGGTCTCAGTTGAATCAAATGTGGTCTTTTCACATTAGATGTATGCTAATCTTTTTCAAGCAGTCAAACTTCAAAATACACTGTTTTAGTTACTATAAGTACTGGATTTCTATAGCAAACTAATGAAGGCACAGCTAGTGCAAGCAGATTTAAACCCTTAGTCTTCTGGGCTGGAAAAAAGAAAAAAATAAAACACTTGCATTGGTACTTCATGAACTTTTTTTTTCAAGCAAATATTTGTTTCAGTTAACAATTCTGACAGTTTCACAGCTACAGTCTAACAGAAACATGACCAAAGGACATCACAAAAATCAACACTGTGTAGCACCAAACTAACATGCTTTAGATAATTGACAACAGCTTACATATTTTGAAGAATATTATACTACAACAGCCTAGATAGAATAAACTGGCACTTAGACACTTTTTAGGACAATTTTTAAAATATAGACTACCAAGAAACCACAAAAACATGACTATAAGGAATAATAGTGTTCAGGTTACAGGTCAGGGTTTTACTTTTTTCAAGGCTGTATGAATCTGCTTCACTTCTTGAGATTTTAAGATTCTTGAAAAATCTTTCAGATTGACTTATTTTCTGTATTTCTTGTTTCCATAATGTTTGCCAAATTGATAGTAGGTACCATTGACTTCTCCAGTATAGTAATAGACTGATTTCAGGATGACATTATCATGTAAAATCTGCCCAATTTCAAAGTCCTCATCCAGGATAGCATCTTCTCGTGGTTCCAGCTTCCCAATCATAGGAATCTCAGGAGGACTAAAGAAGTTGAAGAATGATGCATTAGGAACCACTCTTGGCTGGATTTCAATTTCTCCAGTAGCAGTTGTGCGACTCTGGGTAGTTGTCACAGTAACATCTTTTCCTCTTCTCCAGTCTATCTTGCAGCCTTTGCAATCTTCAATTTCCCATCCCCAAGAAAAAAAGGGATCATTGTGATCTGGTTTTGACTTTATTATATATGTCTTCACCAGCACCTCATTTCTGAAGTATGGATTGGGTAGAAAATGAAATTCAAAGGTGTAACTTACAGGCTGGCCAGGTTTTGAGAACTTCAGGCTAACATCCGACAAGAACTTCAGAATGGGCTCATCATACTTCTGAATCATAGGCCCGAGCTTGTCAACATTCTTTAGAACAATCAGCCAATAGTCAGGAATGCCTTTAGGGTCTTCTCTTTTAGGCTTTCCCTTCCTAGCTCTTTTAAGATCTACACTGTCCTGAAGCCTTTCCTCAGGAACTCTTTTATGAGCCTCTCTTACCGCAGCCCTTGCCTTAGCCTCTGTTGCTTTAGGCTGTTCTTTATCATCTGCCTTTACCTGGGGCGCTTCTTTAGGATCTTCTTTTACTTCAGGGGTTGCCTCCATACAGTCTTTAGAATCTGCTTTTTCTTCAGCCTTTACCTGAGGAATTTCTTTAGGAACTTCCTTTTCTTCATCCTTCACCTCAGGAATTTCTTTAGGAACTTCCTTCTCTTCAGCTTTCACCTCTGGGTTTTCTTTAGGGTTTTCTTCTTCCTCACCCTCTAAGGGAGGCATTTCACTAGGGGTGTTATCCTGCACCTCCTCATCACTGCTGAACTCCTCATCCTCTGAATTCCATTCACATTCTTCTTCTGTAGGCTCGTATTCTGCATTGATGATTTGAAACCGCCTATCATACAGAGGCTTGTTGAGTTCAGCATATTTTCTTTCAAGATCATGAATTGCTTTTAAGAACAGGGTATCTACCTTGTCACATTCATCTTGAATGTTTCTAAGCGCTTGCACACGATTTCTAACTGCCTGAGGCAGCCTATCCACGAAATTTGTTCCCAACGGGGCCCGCCGCGCCCTTCTGGAAGGCTCAGGTACCCTCTTCTTTCTATACAAGCGGCTGCGACTGCTAGTGCTGCCGCTGCCGCTGCTGCTGCTGCTGCTGCCGCTGCCGCTGCTGCTGCTGCTGCCACTAGTGCTGCTGCTGCTGCTGCTGCCACTAGTGCTGCTGCTAGAGCTACTGCTGTCAGATTCTTCCCCAGAATCACTAGTCGAGCTAGCCATCTCCTCTTCGGCAACCCCATGGGCGACAGGTTCCGAGACCATTTTAAAATCTGCTTCTGCCATCTTGCAAGCCTACAAACTCTACCGGAGAGACCGCGCGACCAGAGATGGGCAGAAAATGACTCACGGATGCTTGAGTGGCGGCGGCGGAGGCCCGGGCTGCGGAGGTGGCAGCGGCGATGGCAGCAGCGGCGCAGAGCGGAGCTGGAGCTGGAGCTGGGGCTGGGGATGCAGAGGCCGGCGCTGAGGTGGCAGCTGCAATGGAGGCCTGGGCGACAGCGGTGGCGGCAAGGCCTCTCCCGGCTGCAGCTGCAGAGTGCCGAGATGTACCGCAGCCGAATGGCGCAGTATGAGACCCCAAGATCTCTTCTCGTTTCAGATCGCGAGCCCCCTCCCCTTGCAGTCAGACCTCCCGTTAATTTCGTTCCCAGTGTGCCTTTAGTTCGCTCCTCATTTGCTGGTCCACCTTAATTGACAAACCGTACGCCCAACGAACGGCCAAACGCCACTATTCCTGGCTCCGCCCACCTTCCCAGACGCTGCTCGCTGGCTGAGGTGCGACCCCCTGGAAGGTGTCCCCCTGCCCCCCAAAAAGTCTATATTTATGGTTTTATAATTAAAAAAGAAAAAAACGCGTAGACATGAGGTAAAAATACCAGCCATAGTTCCT
This sequence comes from Pongo abelii, assembly GCF_028885655.2. NCBI lineage: Eukaryota > Metazoa > Chordata > Mammalia > Primates > Hominidae > Pongo > Pongo abelii. Next base: position 99,332,533 of record NC_072008.2, read on the forward strand.
AACAAGGGCAGAAGAGGCGTGTCTTCCTTCTCCCATCCGCCCACCCTGAATTCCCGTTTAGTTTGTCACGGGTCTCTTGACAAAAAGCTGTAAAAAAAAAAAAAAAAAAAAAAAAAAAAAAAAAAAAATTGAATGAAAATGGTCCAAATGGCGTCATTGGGTAGTGTGACTATGGACGATTTAAAAACAAAACGATTTCTCTAAATATTCTATGAGCATGCATTTTTACACTGGATAAAAAAGGGGAGAGTCGGTTATTGGCAGAGGAGGGAGGGACTAGACAGCAGGCGTATTGCATTCCACGAAGCTGATTTAATAAGTGCTGTCTGTGATGTTTGGCAAGCCTGGTTTATATCCATCTACAAGGTTTGCGAACCCATGTTGCCGTGAGTCAGTTACACCATTTTTATTATATTTCTCTTTTTAGGCTGGCATATTATGTACCCCAACCTTGCTGCTAACTTGCCACGTAGCCCTTCTCAATGCTTGTAACAACCTTGTAGATAAAACAAAGAGGTATTAAATGTTAGGTAGTATTGTTAAAAAGCAAATGATTTGCGTTATACTTTTGTGCAGCAGGTTTCAATTCCAAGAACAGTGGGATGGGAGGAGGAATTTGTGCTAATGAATGTGCATCTTCTGTCAGTGTATGCGATGTCATCTGCCACCAATTTCCTTCTAATGTTGTAAAATTCTAGCCATACTATAGTATGATTTACAAGTCCAGTAATATGTGAATAAACTTTTGCAAAATGAAGTTTAAAAACGGGTATTTGTTATTTTTATTTACAGGATTTTTTTTTTCTGCTACAGAACAACTCCCTTGGTACAATAAAAAAGACGAGTATTTACTTTTCATTGAAAGGTAAGGATCATATTTAGCACATTTTAAAGAATGAAAAAAATTACTCATCTCCATCTGAATAAAAGTTTACAGGATACAGTCGTTTAAAGATTTATTTTAGAGAATTATCTTGATAATTCTATGGGAACAGGAAAATCCACAGAGGTAATTTGGCATACTAATGTAGACAATTACATACTTAACCGCATTAACTATCTAAACCTGGTCATAGAATACAAGTGGTAAATTAAAATATGAAATATGATAAATTATTCATTTCAAATGAGGAAATGTATTAAAGTTAGATTAATCTTTATAGAATTTGTGCTTTGTCATGTAATCACGTTTTTTAAAAGTTAGGAAACGCTTTTCTGTTTCATAAATGCATTTACTTTTATTGTTTATCTCTAATTGTCAAAGTCTGTGAACATTGCAAAGATAAAACCTCAATATTGAAAATTCCAACAGTAGTAAAAACACACAAACTTAACCACCAAATGATAAGAATTACTAGCATTTTGATGCACTTCCTTCCAGAAATTTCCTTGTGCATATACATACCTGCCTATTTATGTATACTGCTTTATCTATGTGACACCATATTATGTTTTGTAATCTTTTCATTTAATTTATCAATTACTAGTGGCTAAATTTTCATGGCAAATGATCGACATCTTATTTTTAAATAAGTGCATATTCCATGGAAATAATTGCCTTAACTTATTTGACCAGATTCCTGTTATAGGGTGGCCATTTCTATGCCATCTCTCCCCTTAAATACATACTATTTTCCTGCTATAACAAAAGTGTCCCTGGATACCTAAAGCATATATTATGCACTTGTGAAAATTGGTCATAAGATAAATTCCTAGAAATGGATGGCTTGGGGATGATCATTTCATATTATGAAATTATTATTGTATACATGTTGCCGAACTCTCTGCAGAATGATTATCACAATTTACAGTTCCAACAGTGCATAAAGGTTCATTTTTTGGTCATCCAACTAATATATTTTTGTGCCTGTCATATGCCGGGCAAATGTGGTAGAGGATTGTAGTATAATGGTGAATGAAATTTACTAAGTGCATATCCTTTCATTGAATAATTTTAATCAAAACATATGTTACAGAAACAATGATTTACATCATTGGTGTTATACCATAAATATTTTTCTGAAACTTACTATTTTTATTTTAAATTATGGAGATTTAAAAAAATGTATGCTCTTATGTTTTAAACTTTGTAGCATCAGGAATTAGTATTTTAGAGTCAGTCATGAGTTAGGGATCCAGATTTTTAAAATATTTATTTTTATTAGCTAGCTAATTCTTCTAGTACCATTTATTTGGTAATCTTTCTATCTCCTGCTTACTTGAAATGCTATTTTGATCACATTAAATAAATTGCTTGGGTCTGTTTCTAAATTCTTTTCTGATCCATTGGTCAGACGTTTTCTGCAAACAACTAATGAGTCGGTTTTAAGATAACTTTACATTTTGTGAAAATGATATGTGTTCATTGATAAAGTCAGACAATACATTGAAATACAAAGAAGAAATTAAAAGTAACTCAAAATACCACTGAGAAGTAATCACTACTTACATTTGTAATCAACATCTCCAAATTAATTTATCAATATTATGTATTTTTATTTCTTAGATTAGTGGTAAGATTGTCTTTTCATATGTTTATGTTTTTTTGAGAATTGTCTGTTCATATTTTTTGTTTTCCACCGAATTAAGCAAGAAATTAATCAATGGTGAAATCCTAAAGGTAAAATGATTTTGGCCTTGACTTACTTAAGACAACTATGATTTCTTCAGGAAATAACGCATGATATTGGGCAAATGTGACTAAATTACTTTCAGTTACTTTCATATTAAAATTGGTTGGTTTTTTTTTTTTTGGATACTTGGGGGGGTTTTTGGATGCTTTTCAAGGATTACAGATTACTACTTAACCACTCACACTGATCCTGGAAAAGTTTGGAATGGAACATGAAGATGAAAAATAGAAAAAAGCTTATAAAAACATCATATAAAAATAATGTACTAATCAAAAATTGTTATTTTCAATTTGGAATTATTTTTTCCTAGATATAGGCAATGAAAATGGTTGAAAGTAGATGACTTTTTCTAATCACAATTCTCTACTTTAATTGTGTATACATAAGTATCTTGTAACACACTTATTTTTGTAGCCTTTTTTTTGGTCAATTAGTTTATTTAATTTTATGTAGTAGGTATCTAAAAGAAAATAAGCTTTTTCTTCATAATCAATTTAATTGATGCATTATATCCTATTTGTTCTACTGTGAAATATAAGTATTAGTTTTATCATATCATATGTTTGTTTTTCTTAATAAGGTTAGATATAAATTATTTGCATAGTGATATGTTTTTTGTTCAATTAATAGATGATTTTTTGGGGGGGCTAAATGTTCATGCTTCTACATGAGATGATACATAACACAGAATCTGATAGTATACTCAGACTGAACATAGCACATTAACATCTGTTGATACCTCCCTTAATATGAACATACACACAATCCCTTCCACCACCCACTCCTACCACACAAACACACAAAGTATATAATGACAAGTGTAGCAGCGTTATCTTTTTTTATAGGTATCTAAGAAGCAAAGCATTGCAAGTTCATTTATTTTTGAATGACTTCCTCCTGTTCTTCTTGGACAAGTTGTATCTGAATACACAAGTTAATTCTTTTTTAAAAACCATTTTATTGATGTATAATAGGCACACAATAAATGTGTGTATCTGCAAAAGTATCACCACAGACAAAATAATGAAAATTGTATCATCCCTGAAAGTTTCTTCATATGCCTTTGAATCCCTCCTCTTGTCCCTAGACAATCACTGATCTGTTTTCTGTCCCTATAGATGAATTTGCATTTTCTAAAATTTTATATAAGTGGAATAGTGTAGTACGTTCCTCTTTTTGCCTGTCTTTGCAGACTTATTTTGAAATTTACCCATGTTGTTGTGTGTATCAGGAGTTTTTTTTCCTGTTTACTGCTGAGTAATTATTCATTACTTGGCAATACTACAATTTGTTGATGGGCATTTTTGTTGTTTTGAGTTCTGGGCTACTACAAATAAGGCTGCTATGATCATTTGTATATAAGTTTTGTATGGACATATGTTTTAATTTCTTTTAGAAAAATACATAGGAGTGGAATGACTGGATCACATAGTAGGTGTATGTTTCACTTTTTAAGAAATTACCTATTTTCCAAAGTGGTTGTTTTGCATTTCCACCAACAGTGCTAACATTTGATATGGGCAGTGTTTTAAAAGTTAGCCATTCTAATAAATATTCAGTAGTATTTCATTGTGATCTTAATTTATATTTCTTTGATGACTAATGATATTGAATACCTTTTCATGTGCTGATTTGCCATCCACATATCTTTTTTGGTGAAGTGACCATTTGTATTTTGTCCATTTAAAAAATAGGATTGTTGTTTTATCATTAAGTTTTGATAGTTCTTTATATACTCTGGATGCAAGTTCTTTATCAGTTATAGCTTCTGCAAATATTTTCTCTCAGACCGCATATTTTCTTTGCATTCTCTTAAGGGTGCCTTTTACTGTTTTTAAAGAGGAAACGTTAGTAATTTTTATATTGATACATCATATATTGGGGGCACATGTGATTTTGATACATGAATACAATGTGTAGTGGTCAAATCAGGGTAATTGGGATAAGAAGTTTGCAATTTTGATGAAGTCCAGTTTATCTTGTTTTTCTTCTATGGAGCATACTTTGTGTGTCATCTCTTAGAAATCTTTGCTTAACCCAAAGTCACAATTATTTTCTTCCATTTTTTTTAAGTTTTATACTTTTAGGTTTTGCATTTAGGTCTGATACATTTTTGCAAAAAGTACAAGGTATGGATTGAAGGTTTATTTCTTTTGATATAGATATGCAGTTGTTCCAGCACTATTTGTTGAATAGACTGTCTTTTCACCACTGATTTGCCTTTGCACATTTGTCAAAAATTAGCTGTCCTTGTATGTGTGGGTCTATGTTGGACGCTCTAATCTGTTCCTTTGTGTACTGATTTTAATGACACAATCGGTAGTTATCCATTTGTTAGATGCATTTGGGAAAGAATGAGAACAAAATTGTGTGATAACAGAATTTCATTACAATGGAGACAGTCACAGGAGCTGGATCTTCATCCTTGACCTTTCACTTCTACTCCCAACTATGTGAGATAAAGGGTCAGATAACAGCAGTAAAAACCTAGAAAAGAAATAACAAAAAGAAACATAAATGTTCTTCTATTTTGTGGAGTTGCCAGTGTGTAGATGTCCATAGCCCAGCCACAAGAATGGTAGTTAGTATTATTCAGAAGCACAAATAATGCCCTTGTTTTTCTCACATCTGATAAAGAGAGACCTGCTTGCAAAAATGGAAATATTGAATAGAAAGTATCTTCAAGCTGTTAATAAATTATAGTTAAAAAAAGAATAGTAATAAAATATTGGTTGTTATGATGTTACTATTATTAATAGTAATAAATAAAACATTGGTTGTTTTATAACATTTCAAACCATAGCAGTGGTTTTCAAACAAAAATATTTCATTTCATTTTATACTTATTCCTATAATACGGATATACTCAAATTAACAGAATATGGTATGTTGTTATAGATTTTTATTTTTTAAGGAAACATTTCTGAATTGCGTTTCTAGCAATATACCCTTAACTGCATGGAGTTTAAAAGGGAAGTTTAATGCAACATAAGATAAGGAAAATTGTTTCCCAATTTGGGTATTTAACATAGTGCTATTTTTTTAAAGAAATTTTAATTGTCATGTAAAAATTACATATATTTTTGCCATATAACATGATGTTTTGGTATATGTATACATTGTTGAATGACTAAATCAAGCATTTTAACATATATATTACCTTAAATACTTATTTTTTTCTGGTAAGAACACTCAAAATCTCTCTTACCTCACTCCTGTCTAACTGAAATGTTATGTCTTTTTTTTTTTTTTGAGACGGAGTCTCACTTTGTCGCCCAGGCTGGAGTGCAGTTCGTGATCTCGGCTCACTGCAACCTCCATCTCCCAGGTTCAAGTGATTCTCCTGCCTCAGCCTCCCATGTAGCTGGGACTACAGGTGTGTACCACCACTCCCAGCAAAATATATATATATATATATATATTTTTTTTTTTTTTTTTTTTTTTTTTAGTAGAGATAGGGTTTCACCATATTAGCCAGGATGGTCTCCATCTCCTGATCTCATGATCCTCCCACCTTGGTCTCCCAAATTGCTGGGATTACAGGCATGAGCCACTGCACCAGGCCATGTTGTTTCCTTTGAACAGTATCTCCTCAAACCCCCAACTCCCAATCGTCTAGTAACCACCCATTTTACTCTTTGTTTCTATTAATGTGACATTTTTGTGCTCCACATGTAAGTGAGATCACATGGTATTTGTCTGTGCCTGGCTTATTTCACTTAGCATATTGTTCTCCAGATTTGTCTATGTTGCCACAAATGACAAGATTTCCCTTTTTAAAGTCTGATCAATACTTTACTGTGTATACATACCGTATTTTCTTTATCCATTCATCAATTGATGGGCACTTAGGTTTATTCCATATCTTGGCTATTGTACCTAATGCTGCAATGAAAATGGGAGTACAGATATCTCTTCAATGTATTGATTTCATATCCTTTGGATATATACTCAATACTGGGATTACTAGATCATATGGTAGTTCCATTCTTACGGTAGTTTTGAGGAATGTCCATACTGTTTTCCATAATGGCTATACTAATCCACATTACCAGCAACAGTTTACAAGGGTTAACTTTTCTCCACATCCTCACCAACACTTACCTTCCGTCTTTTTGATAATAGCTGTCCTAACAGGCATGAGATGATATCTCATTATGGTTTTCATTTGCATTTACCTGATGATTAGTGATGTCAAGTATTTTTTCATATACCTATTGGCCATTTGTATGCCTTTTGAAAAACATCTCTTCAGATCTTTTACTCATTTTAAAAAATTATGTTTTTTTTAATTACTGAGTTGTTTGAGTTCCTTATATATTTTGAATATTTAACTCCTTATCATATGTTTGGTTTGCAAATATATTCTGCCATTCCATATGTTGCCTCTTTACTCATTTACTTCCTTTATTGTGCAAAAACTTTTTAGTTTGATGTGATGCCTTTTGTCTATTTTTGCTTTTGTTGCTAATGCTAGTTTTGAATGTACAAACAGCATACATTTTTCAAAAATGTAAAACCACATCACGGAAGAATACTTTTACAAGGGTAATCAAGAATTTTTTGCCCGTAGTACTCATCTGAAGAATTTTCATCCTAAAATTCAAATAAAGCAAGCCTTTTTATTGCAAGTTTGAAAGTATTTTATTTAATTTTACTAAAAAGGAAGGAAAAATCCAAAGACTTTGAAAAATGAACAGTTTACAATATATATAGATAGATATATCTTATGTGCATATGATATATATGTATATATCTTATATGATATCTTAGATATATTCTATCTATCTATCTATCTATCTATATCTATCTATCTATCTATCTTTGCAGTGGCTATTTCCCCATTTTGCAATTTATTTGGACAAAGTGAAGGAAGCCCAAAGTGACATTTTCTGCTGATTTTTTTCCAGACTATCCAAATATATTTAATTAATTTCATTAGGTACCTCCTCTCAGAAAAAAAATTAGTTGTTCTCCATTCTGGCAGATGTTTCTATTAAAGTATATGTTTAGTAAGTAGTATAGACTAATGCTTCAGCAAATCTAGTATTGATACTTTCAAGGTGATGATAGCTAACACTTCACAATTCTCTAAGAAGTGAGTAAACAAACAAGATGTCAATGAACTAATTGTTGCTTTTGGTTAAAAAATCTGCTTCTCGGAGAAAGAAGAAATAGAGGCATACATTCTCTAGATTCATTACTTTGATTTAGCAACTCTCTTAAAACAGGTGTAACCAAATTTTAAAATTATAATACTGACCACTTTTGTCTGTCTTCTCTTATAACCAGCGTTTGTCTATCTAAAAGAATAAGCATTTTTTTGTTTGTTTAGAGGTAACTGGATACCTTAATTAAAACTGTTACATTATCTACATCATGGGAATGTGTTTAGCCTTCTTTGTAAGAAAGATTAAACATGACATGACAAGAGCATTACATAAATGGTTAGGCTAGCTGACCAATCTGCTTGTAGCAGCCCCCAAACTGCTCCTTAGCCTCTCAGATATGCTGTACATAGTTCTTTGAAAGGTCTTTGTGAAAACACTTATATCCTTGCTCTAATCCCAAACTTTTAGTGATACTTCACTGTCTTGAATCAAACCAGTGTATAAGTACAAGCTGTGTCCTTTACCCTCCAGTGACCTTGGGCACATTTTTTAACTCTCTATGCCTCAATTTCCTCATCTGTAGAATGGGGATAATAATAGTACCCATCTCACAGAGCAATGCTGAGCTCGAAATGACATAATACATGTAAAATTCTGATAACATAGTGCATGTCCAAACAGTTTTTACTAAACTTATCTTCTCCAGGAATAGTTACCCAGTGGAACATAGTTCTTTAACTCTTTCTTTCCTTCAGAGCTTATTTGCTTGGAGTGTATTACATTTTTGTATGCTTTATGATAAACATTATAACAGAACCACATAGGTCATTTATTGTGTGTACACACACATGTTCTTTTCTTATGTATATTTTAAATTTACCTAGTAGAGGGACCACGATATTTTCTTATTTATAATCCTCTGTCCTTGCTCAGAGTATTGCTCTGCACAAGAATACATTTAGTACTGTACTAATTAATTTCTTAAACAAATGAACTGGCTTCCTTACAGGAGTACCATTTTTTCTTTTTTTGAGACAAAGTTTGCTCTTGTTGCCCATGCTGGAGTGCAACGGTGTGATCTCGGCTCACTGCAACCTCCATCTCCCGGGTTCAAGCCGTTCTCCTGCCTCAGCCTCCCAAATAGCTGGGATTACAGGCGTTCACCACCATGCCCAGCTAATTTTTGTATTTTTGATAGAGACGGGGTTTAACCGTGTTGGTCAGTTGGTCTCGAACTCCTGACTTCAAGTGATCCACCTGCCTCGGCCTCCCAAAGTGCTGAGATTACAGGAGTGAGCCACCGCGTTCAGCCAGCAGTACCATTTTTACTTGCTGTTCAAATAAAACTCATTTTTAGCCTTTAATTGCACTCTAATTTTATTTAACAGTTGTCTCTTAATTGTGCCTGATTTACTAATGCATAATTGTCATGCAACAAATTACATTAGTTTACTAAATTTTCAGGTTTTAAAGAATTCGCTTTTTACCAACCAACTTCTAAATAGTAACACCTCACAAACTATTAATAGTTAGGAGGACACACAGAGTCTTCAGAAGAAAAATTTTGGAATCTAATGATGATCCACATTTAATATTAAATTAAAATGTCTGTTTATTTAACCCTTTTATTTCATTAGTATTTTCTTTCTAAAGGACAACATTTTAAATAATTATTGCAAAATTCCTTTACATATAATGAGCATTTAAAGGAAAATATAGATCAAATTACCAGAGCTTCTTATTTTAATAAACAGTACTCTACCTCATAAAATGGCTACCCTAATAACCCAGTTACTTTTATTCTTATCAGAATCTGTTGCTTGAATTAAGCATAATCAAACTTGCCACATTGCATTTTCCTGTCTCATAAATTACTGAAAACAACTTTCCTCCAATTTCTTTATTGTTTGAAAGATACTTTTCTTTGGAAAGTCAAATCATATTTCTATTATAATTATAAAAATTATACATGCGGGTTTTTTGAGGAACCTCCATACTGTTCTCCATAGTGGCTGTACTAGTTCACTACTTAAAGTGTATAAGAGTTCCCTTTTCTATGCATCATCATCTGCATTTGTTAATTTTTATCTTTTTTACAATAGCCATCCTAACTGGGGTGAGATGATATCTCTTTGTGGTTTTGATTTGCATATCCCTGATGATTAGTGATGTTGAACATGTTTTCATGTATTTGTTGGCCATTTGTATGTCTTCTTTTGAAATGTCTATTCAGATAATTTGCCAATTTTTGAAATGGGTTTTTTTTTTTGGCTGTTTTGAGTTCTTTGTATATTCTGGATATTAATTCCCTGTTGGATGAATACTTTGCAAATATTTTCTCCCATTCTCTAGGTAGACTTTTCACATTGTTGATTGTTTCCTTTGCTGTGCATAAGCTGTTTAGTTTGATATAGTCCCATTTGTTTATTTTTGCTTTTGTTGCCTGTGTTTTTGAGGTCTTATTCATAAACTCTTTTCCCAAACCAGTGTCCTGAAGCATTTACTCTATGTTTTCTTCTAATAGATTTATAGTCTTGTGTCTTACATGTAAGTCTGATCCATTTTGAGTTTATTGTTGTATAGGGAGAGAGGTGGGAGAGTCTAGTTTCAGTTTTCTGCCTATGGTTATCCAATTTTCCCAGCACTATTTATTGAAGAGTCTGCCCTTTCCCAATGAGTGTTCTTGGAGCCTTTGTCAAAAATCATTTGGCTGTAGATATGTGGATTAATGTTTTGATATTCTGTTCTGTTCTATTGAACTACGTGCCTCTTTTTATGCCAGAAGTCAAATTTTTTTAATACAAAAATCAGTTATTGAAACATTTAGATGGTTGGGAAAGTGCCAGAAACCAGAGCTTAAGGACATATCTGCCTTGGTAACTTAGAACAAAAGAGCTGGTTCTCAATATGTAAAAAACATGTCCATAATAAAGTTTCAAATGAAAAAAGCAAGTTGTGAGACAATATCTATTATTTGCTCCCATCTATATAAAAAGTATAGATGTATATATGTTATGTGCATGTGTGTTTGTTTTCATTTACATAGAAAAATGTCTGACGATAGATGCACCGAACCAGTGAAATTAGATTGAAGGAAAAGCTTTAACTTTGTATTTTCTATTCTGAATCACTTTTTGAATTTTTAAAACAAACATATATTATTTTTATAATTAAAAAAACAAACATTTAAGGCAATAATGAATAACATTGTTTGTTTAAATTGGGTCATTATTTGGTCAAAGTTTATATAGAAAGCTGAAATAGTGTTTCAATTACTACTTTTGCAAAGGAGGAACTATCACTTGAACAGCACTCATACAGGCTGCTCTGAGGTATTATTATCATACATGGGTGCCATGTAAATTGTACCATTTTTAAAGAGCTTATGCTTTACTCTGATTGGTATTTGAAGCTTCTATGCATCATTGTTCTTTCCAAAAAGCATGGTATTTTCTTGGGATGACTATAAAGTTGTCAGAGGAGGTACTATCCTCCTCTCCATTATGTTCACAGTCTAAGTTCTGTGAAATTACTTTTAATTGTTTCTTCTTATTTCAAAACTTCTATTCTTTTTCTTATTGACTCGTACAGCTGTTTTTAATGGAGAAAAATGACTTGCTTCTAGAGACTTTTCTCACCTGAAAAATGAAGATCGTGAGTCGGCTAACCATTCTTCTGAAAAGTTTATTTTTACTCTTGTAGGAAAAACTTGAGCCAATTTCTACAAATGTCTATCTTAATTTTATGGTATCCTTTTTTCCTGTAGTTTTGTGATGATTTGAAGAAATTTCAACCTATAAAATATTGCTCGATCATAAAATCACTAGGCAGATTGCACTTTTTCTGCAAATGATGTGTACCTAATTTAGCTGCAAATGATCTATGCATGCTTATAAGTTTATAATATGCTTACCAAGAGATTCTGTTTAATTCAGTAAGACTTATGCTTACTGGACTGAAATTTGACGTCATTGGACCAAAGTTATTATAAAATAGTAAAAAGAAAAATTAATAGGATGCAAATTTCAGAGAGATAGCCATGAAAACTGATAGAATATTCTAATAATTGTTCCCTTCTACACTGTCTTATGTTCTAACCATCATTTCACTGTTTAGACTTCTGTCATTTCCCACATGGGTTATTCACCTCACCTTCTTCATTTATCTTCCAACCTCAAGCTCTCTTGCTTCCCTTCCAGCCTACATACTCTGAAATTAACCCTTTTGCCGGGCATGCTGGCTCATGCCTGTAATCCCAGCACTTTGGGAGGCCAAGGCGGGCAGATCACTTGAGGTCAGGGGTTCAAGGCCAGCCTGGCCAACATGGTGAAACCTGGTCTCTACTGAAAATACAAAAATTAGCTGGGCGTGGTGGCAGGCACCTGTAATCCCAGTTACTCGGGAGACAGAGGCAGAGAATCACTTGAACCTGGGAGGCGGAGGCTGCAGTGAGCCTAGATGGCGCCACTGCACTCCAGCCAGGGTGACAGAGTGAGACTCCATCTCAAAAAAAAAAAAAAAAAAAAAAAAAAAAAAACCCTTTTAAAATGTAATTTTCTTTATATCATACCCTTCTCTAAAATCTGCAGTCACTTCTCATTTAAAGCCAGAATGACATAGGGATAAGAACATCAGTTTTGAAGATTTAAATTAGAGTTTAAACTTTGGCCTGACACATAGCATCTAGTAGGTAATTTTATACAACTTAGATTCCAGAGTCAAACATACCCACATTTACCACTTGCTAGCTGTGTGGCCTTGGGAATTTACTAGATTTCACAAATACAAAGTCTTCTTTTCAGTGAAATGTGGAAAATAATACATAGCTATGTCAATTAGGACTTTTTAGTTACAAGCAACAGAAATAGACTCTGGCTAACTTATGTAATATTTAATTCATTGGAAAAATATCAGGGTCTCACAGAATCAATGGGAGACTAGTGAGTCAGGTATGGAAACAGGCAGAAACTGAAGTAGCCCTGCAGACCAAGGAAACAGGGAATACAACATGGCTCCATAGCCAGAATAGTCTAATCATGATGTTGAGGCTGAGATAAACTGGAATGTCAGTCATTTTTAATTCAATTACTTGCTACTTGGCTATAATAGGAGGATGAGGCTGCTGGTCCTAGTCTCACTTGACTACTCTCAAAAGAAAACAAGAGTGCCATGAAACAGAGGAAATGGATTTCCAATATCTAATGTACAAAAGATGCCCACTAGGCATGTGACCCACCAGTCACATAATAGTGCCTAGTAAAGGGCTATTTTAACAAGTCTAGACTCATTTATCAGACATTCATGGCCATTCACTGTCTGGCCTCAGCCTACTTTTCCAAACTTAATTTTCCTCTGCATAAGCCCTGAATTTTCCTGTCTGCTTTTCTCACTCAGCCCATTCCCACTCCCTGCAATGCTTTTGACCTGTTACTTTGTAAAAAGATGTATGACTGCACATGCATGTTTAATAGCAGTGTAATTCACAATTGCAAAAATATGGAACCAACCTAAATGCCCATCAACCAATGAGTGGATAAAGAAAATGTGGTATATATACAACAGCCATAAAATGGAATAAAATGGCCTTTGCTGCAACTTGGATAGGGCTGGAGGCTATTTTTCTAAGTGAAGTAACTCAAGAATGGAAAAAGATATATCGTATGTTCTCACTTATAAGTGGGAGCTAAGTATGAAGATGCAAAGGCATAAGAATGATACAATGGACTTTGAGGACTCGGATGGAGGGGTGGGAAGAGGTGAGGGATAAACAACTACATATTGTGTACAGTGTGCACTGCTCAGGTGATTAGTGCACCAAAATCTCAGAAATCACCACTAAAGAATTTATCCATGTAACCAAAGACCACCTGTGCCCCAAAAACTATTGAAATAAAATTTAAAATGTTTTAAAAATTTAAAAAGATGTGTGATTGACACATAATGGTTATACATATTTACGGGTTACAACATAGTGGTTTTGGTACATGTATATATATTGTATAATGATCAACTAGGGCAATTGACATATGCATCATCTTAAACATCATTTCTTTGTGATGAACATTCAGTAACCTTTCTTCTAGCGATTTTGAAATATACAATGCATTGTCGATAACTCTAGTCATCTTACTATGCAATAGAACACCAGAATTTATTCTTCCTAACTGTAACTTTGTAGCAATGACCAATCTCTTCCCATCCCCCGACTAACTCACTACCTTCCTCATCCTCTGGTAACCACTAATCTACTTTCTACTTCCATAAGAACAACTTTTTAAATTCTACATATTAGGGAGACCATGTGGAATCTTTCTGTCTCTGGATTATTTCACTTAACATAATCTTCTTCAGATTCATCCATGTTGCTGCAAATGACAGGATTTCACTCTTTTTATGGCTGAATAGCATTCCATTATGCTTGTATATCACGTTTTCTTTGTCCATTCATCTGCTGATGGACATTTAGGTTGATTCTATATCGTAGCTATTATGAAAATTGCTTCAATAAACATGGGAATATAGATACATCTTTGATATACTGATTTGTCTTTTTTTTTTTTTTTTGGCAGAAGGATATATACCCAGAAGTGGGATTGCTGGATCATATGGTAGTTCAATTTTTAGTTTTTTAAGGCACCACCAACCTGTTTTTTCAAAATGACTATACTAATTTACATTCCCATCAGTAGTGTGTAAGGGTTGCCTTTTCTCCAAATCTCTCATGTTTTAATATTCAACTTATCTTTTCTAAGATTTAGCTCTCCTTTTACTGGTCTCCGAATCACTGATTTTCTGATTCCTCATTTTCTTTTAATCATGTATTGCTTGTTATTATCTTTTTTGAATGGTAGTCTTGTATATTTGTCTAACTATTTATGTGCCTTACTTTCCCCATATAGATTGTAAACCCCTTGAGAGGAGAGATCATGTATCATTTATTTATTTGTTTTCTTGATAACCCAGTGTTATGTATGAGGTAGATGTTCATTAACTTATAATAAATGTTTTTCATTTCATTTCACTTTCTCAAAATCATTTTTGCCAAATGAACTTATGATGAATGAATGCAAGAATGTGAGTCATTAATTTAAATCAATACTAATTTAATTACCTACTGTATATGTAGCACTATATTGATGGCTTTGTGGGGATAGAAAAAATAAACTTGAAAATTGCTTTAGGAGTAGTTCACAATCTAATTTAGGAGAGAAAATAATACAAGTATGAGACACGCCCAGAACAATTATATAAATAAGTAAAATAAATAATCTAAAAATTTTAAATATCAGTGCTAAGGATATAAGAAAATGTAAATGCATGACTTAACTATATATATATATGTGTGTGGTACAAGCAGATTGCTTTGTCTGGCATAAAGGGATTATGTTGGAACATATAGAGATGGTATTGGAGAATACAAGGGTTATAAATTTAGATTTAATATCATAGGAAAGAGCAATCTTTTTTTTTTTTTTTATATGAGACAAAGTCTCACTCTTGTCCCCGAGGCTGGAGTGCGATGGCACGATCTCGGCTCACTGCAACCTCCGCCTCCCAGGTTCAAGCGATTCTCCTGCCTCAGCCTCCCGAGTAGCTGGGATTACAGGCACCTGCCACCATGCCCGGCTAATTTTTGTATTTTTAGTAGAGACGAGGTTTCACCGTGTTGGCCAGTCTTGTCTCGAACTCCTGACCTCAGGTGATCCTCCCACCTCAGCCTCCCAAAGTGCTGGGATTACAGGTGTGAGCCACTGCACCTGGCCACAACAATCATTTTCTAATTAATTTTTTAAAATTTTGGTAAAAGTAATAGTTGATTAAATAAAATAAAGTCTATCTATCCAAAGGAATACTAATCTGCTATCAATAGTGATAAGTATTTATTGACTTAGAAAGATGATCATGATATAGTATTTAGTCATGCAAACAGGTTACAAAATATTATGTATATAAACTTGTTTTTTTAAATAAAGGGTATAAATAGGCATTAAAATATCTGGAAGTATAATCAACAAGGTATGTTTACATATAAGTAGTGTACTCCATGGTTATTTTTTGTTTTTCTGTATTTTTTTCAGCAGATATTTTTGGTTGAAAAAATGCATATGTAAATTTAAAGACACTACAAGTTTTCAAGGACTGTAATGATATGAAGATAGAACATGAGGTAGATTGCTTTAGCACCTATGCATAAGGATATCAAACCAGTAAGACTTAGTTGATGAGACAATGGAAAGGGCACATTTAAGAGACGCTTTGGAGAAAATCACTTTTACTAGGTTTCTAATTTAATGTGGGATTAAGATAAGGAGACTGAAGACAACACTGAAGTTGTGAGAAACATAGGAAAATATAGGTGCCACTAATAGGTGTGGGAAAATTGAGAAGGAAAGCAAGAGGTGGAGGAGTTAACTTTTGCCAGGAGTAGTGTAAGAGGTAACCAACTATATGAGATGAAAACTGGAAAAAAAAAAAGGCTTAGAAGTCAGGGCTGGAGATATAGACTTGGGTGTAAAGAGTGTTAGTATAGAAGTAGAAATTATGAAAATGGGTGCATACGGTGAGCCTATAAATGCTAAGTAAGGACTTAAGAAAATCCACTAAATTGTTTTTATTTACTATATCCCTGTGTGTTTTTTAAAAACCTTTATTGAAATATAATTACATACCATAAATTTCACTCATTATATGTGTATAATTCAATAATTTTAGTAAATTTATAGAGAGTTGTGTGACCATCACCATAATTGTTAGAATTTTCCTGTCTCCCCAGAAAGTTATCTAGGGCCTGTTAGCAGTCAATCCTTGTTTTTACATCCAGGCTTAAGCAAACACTCTTCTGTTTTCTGTCTATATAAATTTGCCTTTTCTGTACATTTTATCGAAATAGAATCATGCAGTATATTCCTCATTGTGCCTGGCTTCTTTCACTTATGTTTTTGAGATCCATCCATGTTATAGCATGGATCAATAGTTTTTATTTTTAATTGATGAATACTATTCCATTGTATGACTGTATCACATTTTATTCATCCATTTACTAGGTGGTGGATATTTGGACTGTTTCCAGTTATTTTTGTTATTGTGTGTAATGCTATTATACATGTTTACGTACATGTATTTGTGTAGACAAATGTTTTTGTTTCTCATGGATATATTTCTAGGAGTAGAATTGCTGTGTTGTATGGTATATTTGTGATTAATTTGTTAAGAAACTACCAAAATATTTTCCAAGGTGGCTGTACTATATGACATTACCACCAACAAATGCACCGTGGGCCACTTTCTGTGCATCCTCATCAACACTTGGTATAATTTGCCTTTTTTATTATGGCCATTCTAGTGTATGTGTAGTAGTTTCTTGTTGGACTTCTGATTTGCATTTCCCTAATGTATTTTCTTTGAAGAAATATTTATTCAAGTTATTTGCCAATTTTTAATTTTTTGGTCTTAAAAATTATTGACTTGTAAGAGTTTTTCAAATATTCTGGATATGATCAGATGTATGATTTGCAATATTTTCTCTTATGTTCTTTTAATGATGACTTTTGAGTCACACAAGTTGAAGTCCAATTTATAGTATTTTTCTTCTTTGAAACATGCTTTCAATATTTTACCTAAGAACTCTTTGACGAACCCCAACTCATGAAAATGTTCTCCTATATTCTCTTCTAGAATTTTATAATTTTAGCTCTTACCTTTAGATCTTACATTTAGGTCTGTGATCTATTTTGAGTTAACTTTTTATATATGGTGTGAAGTGTCTAATTTCTTTCTTTTCAAAAAAGATGGATACACAAATGTCCATTTGTTGAAAAGACTATCCTTTTCACCACTGAAATGTCTTTGTCCTTTTGTAGAAAATCAATTGACCATAAATGTATGGATTTGTTTTTAAGCTATGAATTCTGCTTCACTTATTTATATTATATGTCAACACCACATTGTCTTAACTGTGGCTTTATAGTAGGTTTTGAAATCAGAAAGTATGAGTCATCCAATTTTACTCTACTTTTTCAAGATTGTTTCAGCTATTCTGGATCCCTTGTACTCTTAAACGAATTTTCCAATCAATGTGTCAGTTTTAGGATCAACTTGTCAATTTCTGTGAAGAAGCCAGCTGGTATTTTTATAGGGGTTGGATTTAATCTATCAGTCAAACTAGGGAGAATTGCCATGTTGACAGTGTTGATCCTTCCAACCCAAGAGTATGAAATGTCTCTTCATTTAGTTAGATATTCTTTAATTTCTTTCAGTAATGTTTTGTGTTTTTCGGTGTATGCGTCCTGATAGAACCTCTGAGCTAAATGAGCTAAGGGTGGGGAGTTATGGGAGCAGCTGTAGGCCACAGTTACCTACTATTCTTATCCAAAAGTCAGAGATTTTTCAAGCATAAATGCTTCTCAGATGGAGGTATGTTTTTGGTTAATTTCCAGAGTACCAAAATGGTTGCTTTTGTTAATTTTGTCCAGGCTTATACAGGTTGAATATTCCTTATCCAAAAGACTTGGGACCAGAAATGTTTCAGATTTTTGATTTTTTGGATTTTGAAGTATTTGCATTATACTTACCGATTCTATAGCCCTAATCGAAAATTCAAAATCCAAAATGCTCCAATGAATATTTCCTGTCATGTTGCCACTCAGAACCTTTTGGGTTTTGAAGCACTTTGGATTTCTGATGTTCACATTAGGTGTACTCAACCTGTAATACTTCTGTGGGAAAGGATTTCCTGATCTTCTCATCTAGTCATAACTGGAAGTTCTGTCATCTGTGTATTTTTATGAGAATTTATGTTCCAAGCGCTTCTAGCTGCAAATGCTTAGTAACATAATATGTATTGAGATGCCAATTCAGTCAAAAAACATGTTAAACTACCACTTGTCTTATAAAGACAAAACATTTAGGTTACTGAATAGTTTCCTTTTTTTGCATTGAATAGACTATGTTTAGCATGATGATGAAACAGTTACTGAGACTGGCTATGTAATTTAAATAAACAAACAGATATATTCCAGCACTTCTTATATGCTCAATACCACAGGAAATAATGGGTGAATAAATCATCATTGCTGCCCTAAGGATCCTGTAGACTAGGCTGTAGTTATGTGCTGCCATTGAACCATTATGGCACTGTCATATTTTTAATTATGTAGTTACTTGTGATTTATTTAATATGAACATCCATAAAATCTATGAGGTTAGGAACCATGATTGTATGGTTTACTTCCATGTTGTCAGCATTTCCTAGCACAGTGTTTGGAACATAATAGACACTCCATAAATATTGTTTGAATGAATGAGTGAACAACATGTCATGGAAATATAGGGTAGAAGGAAATTATTTCCTACTAAGAGGATCAGAAAAGTCAGGGGTTAAAGGAAAGGTTTCCAGCCAAAGGAAACAATATGATTGTTTAAAGTCAAAGAGTTAGAAAAGACCCAGAAATATTTGAGTAACTGTAAGGTATTTTCTAGGGCTGTAGCATAGGAATTATAGTGATGAGTCAAAGAAGAAAAGAGAATAAGAGGAAGAAAGTTAAGGGGAGATGAGTTTGGAGAAGCAAGTGGAAGCCAGGGTCTTTCTGACAAACTAATGACATTTTAAAAAGTCAGGGTTTTATTTTAAAGTAGGCAACTAGAGTTGGCAGCATGGAAGATGGACTGCACAGAGAAAAGAATAAATAATATGTATGCAAGCTGGGCAAACCCAGTGTACAATATTTGTATAGCCATCTGTATTATGTATAGGAGCCTCCTAAAAGCTTACGAGAGAGAGAGAGAGAGAGAGAGAGAGTGTAATGTCACTGAGATATATATTCTTTAATTTTAAAATTTGCTTTGGAATTTTTGTTAAATAGAGCCACATGGTCCTCCCTTTATATCCTTGTGACAGCATGGTAATTCTTAATATTAAAATTCTAACAATATGAAATTACATCAGTATGACACATTTGCCTTTTTGAAGTGTGCCCCTATTAGTACTATATTTGATTTTCACAAAAACCCACAAGGTAGAGACAGCATTTTTCATTTTACCAATGTGAAGACTATCCTAATAAAGACTAAAAGATCAGCCTATGGTTTCATAACCAGTACAAGTTAAGATGCAACATTAGAACCCTTTTTGAAATCCAAACCCCTTCTAAAGGTAGCATTCATCCATGAATTTTAGTACTAATTTTACTGCTTTTGCTTTCTGTAACTAATGGTTCTTATAAAAGTTTTATAAGAAAGTTTTAACTTTGAAGTAACAACAAGGTTAGCATTTGCTTCTTTCAGATTGCTCTTTTGAAGTATTTCCACAGTGTAAAAGGTTGAATAAAGAATTACCTAGATAATAGATTATGAATATAATATTTGTTAAAATTAAAATGTTGATTATTATCCAGTACAATAAAGCAATTGTATTTTAGACCTTTTACAAAACCCAAGGTATATTTTTTTAAAGGGAAAGAACAAGTGAGCCCAGAGAAAAAATAACATTGGGTTGGCAGCACAGGGATCATCTTGTATGTTTAGAAGGTGAGAGTGAGATCAAGAGAAGCAGAGGTAGAAATGCAAAATGCAGATGAAAAATGTCAATATTACTGAGCATCTTTTGAGAAAGATAATATTACATGCTTGTTTATAATATTTTCATATGGAATATCTTTTGATGCAGTAAACCACTTTGAAAATATTCTCCAGTTAATATAACACAATGAAAAACTTCTGCCATGGGATTTTTATAATTAATAGACGTTATACTAAACATTCTTGAGATCTCTTTAAAAGTTGATTGCTTGTACTTTTAAAATTCGATGTATTGTGTGAAATAAATACAAAGGGGTCAGAAATTCAAGGTGAAATTAGGAAAAATTTAAATCTCCAATAAGATTAAAACACCCGCAAAATTAACCAAAGAGATGACTGGTGAGTAGACAATTCAATTTGGAAACATCCAGAGTTTTGGTTGAGTCTGAAGGAGACACAAATAGACCATGATTATAAATTGAAAAAGTAAAATCTAATCATTTAACAGGA
This sequence comes from Pongo abelii, assembly GCF_028885655.2. Classification (NCBI taxonomy): domain Eukaryota; kingdom Metazoa; phylum Chordata; class Mammalia; order Primates; family Hominidae; genus Pongo; species Pongo abelii. The sequence continues at coordinate 99,353,303 of NC_072008.2, forward strand.
GAATGAATTATCAGAAAGAAAACTGCTCCATTAGGGAAAATCAGAGAGCTAGTTGCAGGTTTCCAGCACTGTCTGGGAAAGAGGGTGTCCTGATTAGTAGACTGGAATATTTCAGTCCCTATCTCAATGATGGAGATGGGTAAGTACATCAAATTAAACCTTGAGGCAGTGATCATTAAAAAAATCTACTGACTCTCTTTTTAATGATTTCAGGCTCACCAAGGAAAACTCTGATTATGATTTTAATGTATGATATACATACAAAAGTATGTATATCCTTTAATAGAGACATAATATGCTGGTTATCAAACTAAACATTCCTGTGTTTATAATATTTCCCAGTATAAGCTATTGCATGGGCATTCTAATTTATACTTAAATATCTTATGACTTTAGACAGGGAGAATTAGCCTCGCTACTCCTGGTGCTACTGGGACACTGCAGAATAATAGTGTCTAATTGGAAGGAAATAAATATGGCTATATAGAAGGGCATGTTGGTGACAACATCCTTCTGTTTGCAATTGGTAAAAGAACTAGGTGATGATAGAGAATATGCATATTTTTCCTATTCTCTGTATTGTTTTTATGTGAAATTTTTCCTGTGGCAATGGTTTTCAGACTTTAGTTTCTATCATAATAACCTGAAGCCTTTTTTTTTTTTTTTTTTTTTTTTTTTTTGAGATGGAGTCTCACTCTTGTCGCCCAGGCAGGAGTTCAATGGCACAATCTCGGCTCACTGCAACCTCTGCCTCCTAGATTCAAGCGATTCTCCTGCCTCAGCTTCTCGAGTAGCTGGGATTACAGGCGCGTACCACCACGCCTGGCTAATTTTTGTAGTTTTAGTAGAGATGGGGTTTCACCACGTTGGCCAGGCTGGTCTCGAACTCCTGGCCTCAGGTGATCTACCCGCTTAGGCCTCCCAAAGTGCTGGGATTACAGGCGTGAGCCACCATGCCAGGCCCCTGAAGACATTTTTTAAATTCCTAGGTCTTATTCCTAGAGATTCTGATACACTTGGTCTGGGATGAAACACAGGAATCGGCATTTTTTTTTTTTTTTTTTTTTTGAGGCAGAGTCTCGCTCTTTCGCCCAGGCTGGAGTGCAGTGGCGCAATCTCCGCTCACTGCAAGCTCCGCCTCCCGAGTTCATGCCATTCTCCTGCCTCAGCCTCCTGAGTAGCTTGGACTACAGGCGCCTGCCACCACGCCTGGCTAATTTTTTTTTTTTTTTTTTTTGTATTTTCAGTAGAGACAGGGTTTCACCATGTTAGCCAGGATGGTCTCGATCTCCTGACCTTGTGATCCACCCGCCTCAGTCTCCCAAAGTGCTGGAATTACAGGCGTGAGCCACTGCGCCCAGCCAGGAATCTGCATTTTTAAACATCACTCTGTATAATTCTCATCCTGAGGGTTAATGAACTATAAGCAGCACTTTTATACAGATGAAAACTTTCTTAAAAGGATGGTTCACTGCTGGGCAAAATTTCATGGGTTTCTGTTAGGTTTCTGTTAACTGACTAAATTGGTAACATTCTAACCATTTCTAAGCCTGTGATTAATAAAATCCTTTGAGGGGACCCTCCCTGTTCAATAGCAGAAGCAAATAGGTAAGTGTTGATGCCAAGGAGTAGCCTGGGAGACAGAATCCCATTAAAATCGCCATCATCTTCTCATAGCCACCTAAAAACAATTTAAGTTAAAACAACGTGCCTCTTATGGAAGTGCAACTTTCCTTTCCAGTGTTCTTTCTCTCAGACCCAGATTACTGCCTCTAAAACTTCTCTGATACAAAATCTTGGAGCGTCTTCAAGAAATGAGCAATTATTTGATTGAGTATATGCAGTTAGAATAGGATTCGGGACATAGGGGGAGGGGAAACTAAGAGCTGGAAATTGCTTAAGAGTAGTATAGGCGGCCGGGCACAGTGGCTCACACCTGTAATCCCAGCAATTTGGGAGGCTGAGGCAGGGGGATCACGAGGTCAGGAGATCCAGACCATCCTGGCTAACACAGTGAAACCCCGTCTCTACTAAAAATACAAAAAATTAGCCGGGTATGGTGGCGGGCGCCTGTAGTCCCAGCTACTCGGGAGGCTGAGGCAGGAGAATGGCGTGAACCCGAGAAGCGGAGCTGGCAGTGAGCCGAGATCGCGCCACTGCACTCCAGCCTGGGCGACAGAGTGAGACTCCGTCTCAAAAAGAAAAAAAAAAAAAGTAGTATAGGCTAGGGTTACAACCAGGAAGTGTCCGAACTAGAGTTTGAATTAATCAGACTTCAAAGTCTATATACCCCTTCCCTTGATTTTTCTAATTTTAATGTGTATAAGAATCAACTGGAGACCATGTTGAAAATGTAAATTCATGACAAGTTCCCCCCAAATTATGATTTAATAGGCATTCTGCAAAATCAAAAATCTGTATTTTTAATAAATATAGGCAAGTTATATATATATCTCTCTCTCTCATAGGCAGGTTAATGTATTAAAAATAAAAATATGTTTTCAATAAAAATAAGACAGGTGGTCAGTAGGTATTATTTGAGAAAATTTTTTCAGAGCGAAGCTTCTCAAACTTTTTAATCTGAGGATTCCTTTGCACTGTTACAAGTTACCAAGAACCTTAAAAAGCATTTATTTATGTGGTAAATAATATCTGATATATAGTAGCTATTGATATTTGTGGTATTAAAAGTAAAACTGAGAAATGTTTACAATATTTAACGCGTTTGAAAATACCAAGAATAAACCCATTACCTGTTAACCAGGTAACACTTTATAAAATATAACTGTATTTTCCAAATTAAAAACATTTAGTGAAAACAGGATATACTATTGCATATTTTTTAAAATCTCCTTAATGCCTAGCTTAATAATTTTCTTATCTGTTTCTACATTCAGTCTGTTGTGATATGATATTTTAGTTGAAGTATATGAAGAAAATCAGACCTTACACAAATACATAGTTAGAAAAAGGAGAACCTTGGAGACTCCCTGAAAGGATCTTGAAGATCCCCATGGTCATGGGACCATACTTTGAGTTCCTGTTTTGTAGGAATAGCTGTTTTTACTGTCAGAGAGTTCTATATTCATCAGTTTTTGTTGGCAATCAAAGTTTAGGGACACTGAGGAACATTAAAAATGAATTTATTTCTTAGATTACTTAGGGTGGGGAAAATTATTTTATAAATATTACCCCAGTTGCTCTTTCATTAATTTGCTTTATTAGGTTTAAAGCACTATTGAAATATAAAATAGAAGTGTAGGTGATGGGGAAGAATTTTGTTTACAGAAATTGGGTTTTAGAACAATGATTAGATTGAGAGTAGAGTGGTTTCAATAGGCAGTGAGGAAGGAATACGTTAGGTAAACAATTATAGGTAGAAAAAGTGGGAGAGCAGGGAGCAATCTATAGTTATTTATAGTAGATAGTTGTTCACAATTGAATAAATAACAATAATGGTAAGAAAGTGCTAATCGTAACTTTCTAAAAAGGGTGATTAATTTGCCTGATAAAACAATATTTTCTTGTGGTCACATACCTCCCCAAATTTTCTTACATTTTTTGTTACTCTTAAGTTTTAGTTCTATAACCTAAAACTTACTGCCAAGTTAGTGCAATAACTTTGACAAACATTATCTTATTTCTCATTTATCTGTGGTAAAAGTGGAGAACCTGAAAAGGAACCTGGAAAGAAGCAGCTGGAAAAGGTGAGAGGAAAACCTAGAGTGTGTGTTATCTTGCAAGCCAATTGAGGTAAGTGTTTCAAGGAAGAGGGAGTGATCCACTCTGTCAAATTATGCTGATCCATGAGGTTAAAATGAAGAATAATCATTCATCATGAGATTTAGTGACATGGAGGTCATTCTTAACCTAGAGAGGAAAAATTCCCATGGAGTGTTTGAGGTGAAAGTTCCATTGCTATGAGTTCAAGAGAGACTGAGAGGAAAGGAGTTGTAAACTTTGTATAAGTAGCTATTTCCAGTTTTGCTAAAACAGTAAGCAGAGAAATGGAGCAATAGATTTTAGAGGAAATGAGGTTAATACAGGTGGTTTCTTTTGGTTTGTAAATGAGATAAATAATAGCATGCATATTTGCTTATTTTTTTGAGAGCTTCAGTGGTGAACTCTCAAGACATGAATGCTTTCCTTATAGAATCCATGATCTAGTGGGGGGAAATGGTATTAAACAAATGATTACACAAATAATTAGAGTATAATTACCACACCTAACTTTTTCAAGGACATCAAGAAAGGCTTCCCTATGTAAATGATACTAAGGTTGCCCTTAGGGAGGGAATAGTACTTGAAAAGGTCTTGGGCAGAGGGAATATGGCATATCAGGGATACTGAAAGAAAGAAGCTACTGAGCTTGAAGTACAGACAGAGGGTAGAATGAATTTGGCAGAAGAAAAAGAGGAAGAGTTAATCAGTGGCTAAATTATTTAGGTTGGAGTTCATAGATTTAGTTAAGGTCTTTGGTTATTATGCCATGTACCTTAGGGATTCTTGACTTCGTGTGTTTGGTGTAACAAAAGTAAACTAGCCAAAACTGAAAGGTAAAAGATGGGACAGATAGAAAGCAGAAAGGAAAGGTGAATTGCATTACCACTATTCATACTGCCACACACATGACATTAGGCCAAGTCTATCTGTAGCTTCATCATCAATTATTTTTTCTCATAAATACTAAATTTATTCAGTATTCACATCATTGAGATATTTCTGTCTAACTGATCAAATCATATAGTAAGCAGGTCCAATTTGTTTGTTAATATGATCAGTAACAACAGATTGTCATTCCCTACCTAATACCCTCCAGCGGCTTTCTTTAAATCTCTTAAAAATAATATATTTTCCAACTTTTTCTTATGAAATTTTTAAGCACTTGGAAAACCTGAAGACTAACACCTATATACCCGCAATCTAGAGTCAAGAACTTTTATTAGTTTGTTCTACTTGCTTTCTCTGTTTTGCTGCATAATTTGAAAGTAAGTTACAGACCTCATGATGCTTCATATGCACATATTGCAGCATATATTGCCTAAAAATAAGGGCATTCTCTGTAATCTCAGTATTACCATATTTAAGCTACTTGTTTTCCTATCATCTATTGCCTAATCAGTATTAGATATCTTAGATGCCTCCCCCCAGTTTTTAGCAGTTTTATTGGAGTTTTTATACCATAAGAATTATTTATTTTAGGTGTACAGTTTGATAATTTACTGCAAATTTACAAAAGTTGTACAGCCATCATCTTAATCTAATTTGAGAACATTTCGTCATTCTAGAAAGAAGCCTCTGATACATGTTTTTTTTTTAATTGAACTAGGATTAAATCAAGGTTATGTCTCTTTAAAGTTTTTTCCTAAAATAATTTTTCTTTTAGTCCATGAAATTGATTTTTAGAAGAAATCAGCTGTTTTATGGAATCTTCCACATTCTAGATTTATCTGCCTGTTTTCTCATTATGTCATTTAACTTTTTCCTCTATCCATCCCCCAACCGCCACTCCCAATATTTTCTATTAAAGTCCTGGTTAGACTCATTCTGATATATTTGGAATAAAACCCAAATTTGCTAATTATTTTCCTCCTCTAAAATGTAAGCCCCATAAAGCCTTCTCCAATACCAGTGTGTGGTTCACAGTAGGATCTCAATAAAAATTTGTTGAGTGAATGAATGAATCACTTACATTCAGGTTATATATTTTTGCCATCCAGTTTCAATCTCAGCTTAAGACATTTTTCCATTTTAAATTTTCTCCCTCTGACGATGAATACTGAGTGATCCCTCCACATGTTTTTTCAAATCATGCCAGTTATGAAAATATAGTCCTTTTTGATTCCAGTATGATAATTATAATATAAATTTGCACAGTTTTTGATGCTTCTGACCATTCCATGCTATTATTTTCAGTAGCCATCTATAATTTAGTTATGTTAACAAATATACTCTGGCCTTTGGATTTTAAGGACATGTACATATACATAGACATTTCTAATGTGAGAAAATCTAAAACTCATATAAGTGTATCCAGCTTCAATAAATAACTGTAATACTTTTGGCTGTTTCTCAGCCAGTATATTTACATCAAATTCTCTGTTCTGTTTTCAGAAATACATTAAAAAATTTATGTGGGGGTGGCAGTTTGCAGAAGGCACTGATACATGTAAAACCAAGTAATGCTATTTAAAGCCATGCACAAATAGATATGTTTTGAATTATGCTCACTGGGAAAAATAGTAAAGAACTCCCCTGGTATTTTGCGTCCTATGCTTAAGTCCTTATCTTTGATAAGTTGTTAGACGAGATGACATGTGTATATTGGCACAACTAGATGCTAGGGAAATGTTGACATATTTTAGATTGCAAATCGCTTTGTATGCACAGTGCATTGCCTCAAAGTGCATATTATGGTCCTCTACTATAAAATATATTGCTTTAGTTTAAAACTAAAATGCAGATGAAATTATAAGAAATAAATGGAAAGTCCAGTTTGATCTCAACCTGAAAGTTTGAAATATTTTTTCATTTGCATACTGGTCAAATCCAAATAAAATTGATTTTAGGTGTTCAGTGCTGAACAACACTGGCTTAATAAGATTTGTAATTTGAGGAAACTTGTCAAGGATTTCTACAAAGCTTACAAGACATTTGTTAAATAGGAACTAGGACAATGGGCAGATAACATAGGGCAAACCTTATTTGTTTGGGGTGTATTTTTATATAAGTAGTCCTATCACACAGATGGAAATAAACTAGTATTTAATTAGATTTGTTTCATGTAAGGTGACCCGTGAAATAGAGGGGCTGGAATTTTCAGGGCTCTAGGACATTTTGGTTACTTCATATGTAGTCATGTCCCACTACATCTGAACATAGGGCTCTAGAGCAAAATCTGTTGTCAAGGAAGAATCAAGAAAGTTGCTAGTGAGTATCCAAAACATATCAAATGCACTTTCAAAACAAGTACCTTCTTGGAAAATGCATATTTGAAGTTGGTATTTATGTATATAATGGTTTTCTACAGAGGATTTCCTAAAGCATTGACACTGGAACTATAGAAACTATTGTTATTTAGTTCATGGCTTCTTGGCTAGGGTAAAGTGCTAAAGGGACAAAGCTTGCGAATTTAGTTTCTCTGAGGGCCTTTATGCTTTTTATTAGACTATACTCTTAGACTTTCAAAGAATTTCAGAAGTATATGCAGGACAGATCCATTCCTACTACTTGAGAAATAAATGGACTTTGTCGATGATGACTCAGTCATATCACCTAGATGTCCATTATAGTCAACACAGTATTCTATATATCATCTTTAAATAATTCCTGTCTCGTGCAAAGTGCTTAATTTAAACTTAATATGTGATTGGATGAATTAAAAACATTTTATGTATTTTGTAGCTCTGTCCATTGAGAAGGCCTGGACGAAACAATATCCCAATAGCAATAAGCACACCCAGTGCCAAGGTCTTGTTTCCTATTATCGTTCTGCAGTAAAAGGAACCCAAGCTCTGTAGAAATAGCTGATTCTAGGGCTAATGCAGGGGTCATACAAAATGATACTGGAGCATCTTGTAAGAGCCAGCAAGTAAGAGAGTACTTAAGAAACAAAATGAGGGAGTTAATGTCAGAGAGACACAGGAGCTAACTAAAAGAGCTTTCAGTGGCCAAAGCTGGAATAGTTTAATCAACAAAATAAAATTGTATTGGAATATTACCCAAAGTATAAAATTAATACTCATGAATCCATACTGGTATAAATAAATGACTTAATACATGGGGATAAATGGAAAAATCTCCTGTACAGATGAGTTCCAGAAAATTTATGTAGGCATACCACCATCAAGAAGTTGGAATGTAACTTCCCATTCTTTAAGTGTGGGCTGCACATAGTGACTTTTTTTCCAAAGAGTACGGTATGGAAATGGGAGGAGAATAATCTTAGAGTGGAGAAAACTGATAAATACTACTTTGGTCAGGTGATCAAGGTTAGTAACCTTAGCGATAAGTTAGTAGTACATACCCTTGATATGATGTGATGAGAATGGTACTTTGCCTTTGTGTTATTTCTCCCAAAAACTTACAATCTAATTATAGCTATGATTAAAAAAAAAAAAAAAGAAACACTAGACAAACCCAAATTGAAAAGCATTCTAGGCTAGGCACTGTGGTTCACGCCTGTAATCCCAGCATTTTGGAAGGCCAAGGCAGGTGGATCACTTGAGTCCAGGAGTTCGTGATCAGCCGTGGTGACATGGTGAAACCCTGTCTCTATGAAAAAATACAAAAATTAGCCAGATGTGGTTGCACATGCCTGTAGTCTCAGCTACTCAGGAGGCTGAGGCAACAGAAACGCTTGAGCCCAGGAGGCAGAGGTTGCAGTGAGCCGAAATGATGCCACTGCACTCCAGCCTGGGCAACAGAGTGAGATCCTGTCTCAAAAATAAAATAAAATAAATATAAAATAAACCTTCTATAAAATAAATAACTGATGATTACTCCTCAAGACAGTCACGGTCATCAAAAACAAATTCCTCTGCCACAGTTCAGAGGAGCCTAGGAGACATGATGCCTACTTGTAATGTGGTATCTTAGATGGATTCCTGGGACAATAAAAGGACTTAGCTGAAAACTAAGGAACTTTGAATAAAGAATGGACATTAGTTAACAATAGTGTGTCAGTACTGGTTCATTAGTTGTGGTAGATGTTCCATACCAATGTAAGATATTAACGGTAAGAGAAACTAGATGCAGGGGATATAGGAATTCTCTGTACAGTATTTGCAGATTTTCTGTAAATCTAAAACTATTTTAAATAAAAAGCGTGTTTAAAAATACATATCACTTGATTGGCATAAAAGCTAAACAATAGTGATGGTTTGTTTTTCTGAATACAAAATTCAAAATGTCTTACTATATTAAGGTAAATGAGAGAGTGAAGTGCTCATTTCTTTAAAACAAACATTTGACAAACATTTATACTTGGAGCTTCTACCCTCTCACGTCATTCTTTTCTATCTTATCACTTGCATCTACAATATTTTGTTGCTTCTATAAGCTTTCAGATATCATCCTTAAGATGGCAGAGATTGATTGTTTGTCACTTGACAATTCTGTAGAGGGAAGAAAGAGGAAGAGATATTTTAAATTCTCACATTTTCCTTAGAATGACAAATGCTCCATGACAGAACTATGCGGGAGGGAATATACATGAGAAGAACTGTTTCCACACTGCACAGTTTTCTACCATGTTGATTCCAGTCAGGATAAGAGTGATAATTTCTGCTTCAGAACAGTCATGTTGACAACTAGAATAGGATGCGTTCATGCTTGGCTTTTATTTAGGGAAAAAAGGATATTATATTACACACTCTTGCTAGAGCTATGTATTTCCTGGAAATTAATATATATGATTAAATTTTCCAAAAAACCCTCTTTAGTTTTCATTTGTCCTGTGACTTAGATTGCACTATTGTTATTTTCTATATTATCATCCAATGTGAAATGGCCAAACATATTGTGGTAATTAAAGATATTGTTGTATGTGAAGATTATTGTCATTTCATAATTTGACAGACCCATTCCTATCTTAAATCCTTTAAGAATTTTTCTAAGATACATTTGTTTCAGCAGCATGGTAATTTACATGAGCTAGTGTGAACAAAGAACATTAAGGTTTTTTTTTAAATAGGAGCCTCATCCAAATGTCCAGATATTTGCAGAAGAGTTGAATGCTTCAGATTAAGGCTTAGAGGAATTGCCAGCTACTTTGAAAAAGATGCTTCAACTCAAATTTATGTATCTGTGAGAATTTATCTACAATTATACATCTCAGTGAAAATTCACTGGAATCATTTGTAATCTTTAAATGATTTAGAGGTAGCCTTTAAAATAACTAGTTTTAGTGATATTTGTGGTAGAAACTACATTGTGAAACATTTAAATATCTTTTCAGTGATCTTACATTTATACTGACATTTACTTAAGTATGTTTCATAACAGATGTTATAATCACTTTCAAAAAGGATAAATTGAGATGATTACTAGTTTATAAAAGTAATATGAATATTCTGCACTGTATTCAGCTTTTCCTTTGTATCTCAAGGCCTTAGCATCTGATATTCCTTCTGCTTGGGGCATTCAAACAATTTTGGCTCTTTTATTACTCCCATCCTGTTTAACTACTTTTTCTGGCTAGCTCTGGTTTATACCACAGGTCTCAGATGATATGTCAGTAACTCAGACTTGACCTTCCCTTCTGAATTAGGTCTCTGTTTCTTTCATAGCATCCTGTACTTTCCCTTCATCTCCCCAGTCATGATTATGATTATATACTCATTTGTTTCATATTTGTGTAATAACTATTACCTTTACTAAACTGTAATATCCATTGCATGGTATCTTGGCACATAATAGATTATCAAAAGGGAAGTGTAAGAATCAATGAACAAATATTATTATAATATCCAGATTACTAGCATGATTGTCACAATTTATATCTAACCTTTACAGGATTTTAGCATATTTCATGAAACTAAGTAGATGTACAGAAAATCAAGTTACTCTTTGTTCTATAATAGAAACAGAGAAGGTAAGCCACAATGCTTTTAAAACAGAGTGTTTGAGCAAGAGACTTTGTTGGTGTTACTTTTTCTCTTTTCTCAATTTGATTTATCTTCTAGGAAAGGATCATACAGATTCTTCAGTTCAGAAGAACTCCAGCAACACTTATGTGGTTGCTGGCAACTCCTATTCTCTGTTGTTACTCCAAATTTTAATTACTGGTCTTAAAACTCCTATCCTGTCTTAATCTTAGCAGACGACCTTGGCACTTACCACTAAATGAAAATGAAGGCTATTATGTGAGAAATACTTCATCTTTCTGCCTTTTACCTCCTACCACCCTCCAAAAAATCCTGCATCCATTCCCTTTCTTTATTCCTTGCCTCTGCTCTTGGGAGAGGAAATTCTTTCTATCTCTGAGTTTAATTTCATTCCTTTCTGTTTTCTCTGTGATATTGCCACATTAGTTATTTCTTCTCTTACCTATGTTTTTAAAACATGTTTTCTTTGTACTTTATCCTTCTAGATGCCCTATGAATATGCTCAAGTTTCTTTCATGTAGAAAAAAAAACATAAAAGAGTTTTAACTCTGCATCTTTCATGGTTGCCTTCTTATCTCTTGACTTTCTGTATCGACTGTAACTATGTACTCTAGGTCTCTACATTCTCACTTCCAATTCAGTCTTTTAACCCACTGTCACCTGGCTTGTGCCTTCAGCACTTAGCTGAGATTGCATTAGCAAAGGTTACTATGACTTCTTAATAGCTAAGTATAATGGACATTTTCAGATCTGAACTTGACTGATGTTCTGCATTTAATACTGTTGTCTGTAACAAATCTTTTCTATTTTTATGAATTTTTCAAAGGTAAGGATAATACTTGTTTTTTGTAGAAAATTTAAACATTACAGAGTCATAAGGATTCTTATGCTCACCTTGAAACTTTATTCACCCTGTGTTTCTTGACTCTTTCTTTTCTGATACTGGTCCAGCTCTTACTACTCTGGCTAATTTCTTAATGCATACTTTGTAGGTTTTTCATTCACTGCCAACCCCTTGCATGTTGGTGTTCAGTTGGATCCAGTGCTCAAACTTTTTTTCACTTGAAATTTCCCTGCAAAGTAATTTAGTTTTCTCTCATGACCCTAGCTATCACTCAGCGACTGCCAGTTCAGTATCTCTAACTCAGATCACTTTCCAAAGTGCCAATTCCCATACATCCTCTTTCTTACATGCGTAATGGTTCATAAATCTCATAGGCACTTCAAACTTCAGGAGTCCAAAATGGAAACTAGAACCTTTTCTCAAAGTCTGTGCCATTTTCTCTATTACCTAGTCATTGTCATTGCCTTTGGTCTAATGTGTCGAGCCAGAGCCTTACCCCAGATTTCTTTCTCTTTTTCATCCTTTGTATCCAATTTGTCACTAATTTCAATAGAATCTTCTCAGCATATCTCATGTATTTCTCATTCTTTTCATTCACAGTGTCGCTGTTTGAGTTCAGACTCTTTCATTTCTTGTCTACATGAATTTTTAAGTGGTTCCATTGCCTTCTGTCTTAACCTGACTTCAATCTGTCTTTCACTGTGCAAATAATTGTCCTTAAACACTCAAATATGACCATATCATTTTTCTGCTTAAAATAGTGTCTCCCCATTAGCTTCACTGTAAATGCCACAGGAGAGATTCCAACCTCCTTAGCATACCACCCAAAGCCTTCGTTAACTGGCCTTTGCCTATCTTTCTAGCTGACGTCAGGACTAGGTCTCAGGGGACTGAAGTTAGAATGGAATATTCTATTGTAAGTGTCAAGTAACAGAAAGAAGCTGCAAGTTGAATATGAACTGAAGTATTTAAGAGTTTCGAATGGTCAAATCAGAGACACGATGATATTTGAGACGTGGTTAGGGTAAGAGTAAGAATGAAAATTACAGAAAGACCTAAAAGGGCTGCCTATAACTAAGGAGGAAGGAGAATAAGATCAAGAACACAGAAAATAAGATTTTGGAAACTATCACCAAGAGTCACTGAAATGTCTATAGCATTGAGCATAATTATGATGGGTAGGTATGTTAGGTTGACTTCAAGGATCAGATTTAAGATGGAGATTGATAGAAAAATCTATTATATGTCTGATCATCTTTCTCTTATATATAAAAGACTTTATTGGCTCTCTATCAACTATAGGACAAAATTCAAGATTTTCAAATGACCTAAGAGGGCCTCCATATTTAGGCTTCTTTTTATCTCTGCAAACTTACCTCCTTCCCCCTGCCCTCTTGATCTTTAGGTTCCATCAACTCTAAATACCTGCTGCTCTTTTCTCATGTTTCCTCTGCCAAGATTGTCCTTAATTTCCTCATTTTCTGGGTAAATGCCTGTTCATTCCTTAAGACCCTATACAGACATCACCATCTCCAGGACACTCCCTCTGAATCCTCCTTGCTCTCAGAGTTGCCCATCCATCCATCCATGCATTTATTTATTTGTTTATTATTGAGAAAATATTTATTGAGTGCTTAATATGGATCAGTTTCTATGTCATGTAATGGGAACACCGTGGTGAATAAGATAGGCCACACATGACCTTTACCCTTCTTGGTCTTAAATTTATCAGTGGATACACATGTATAACGCAATAATCACAAAATAATTACCAATTTCATAAATGCTACGAATAAAATAAACAATGAACTATCATACAGAAAAATGCAGATGAGGGGTAGACAGAGAGGCAAACCACTTTAGTATAAGGTTGAGCCATAAAAAGTTGTTGATCTTTAAACTGTTTGTGTCCCATAAAATAGTTTTACATAGTTTAACCTAATGGTTGACTTTCTGAGGAATTGACATTTAAGCTGAAACCTGAAGGATGAGGTGGAATTGGCCATGCTGGCTAAGCCTATAATTTGGCATGTTCCAGGAACCAAATTAAAAGCATTGAGAAAAAAGGTGAGTGAAACAAAACAAAAGTAAGAGACAGAAGTAGGGCAGATCATATAGGACCTTATAGGAGATTGGATTTGTTTTTCATTAAAATGTAAAGCCACTGGAGTTTTTTAAGATCCCTCTGTTTACAGTGTGGGACTAGAATAAAAGGGAGTAAGGTTGGAAAAATGCTACCTATTAAGAGATTGATGTAAGGAGACAATTTGGTGTTGCCTTATTTGTGCAGTTTGGAATCAGGCTGCCTTTGTTTAAATCCTGGATATGCCATTTATTAGCCATGTTACTTCATGTTCAAATTTTGAGTTTTACTCGAATTCTCTAAGCCTCAGTTTATCTATCTGTGAAATAGAGACAATGATAGGATCAACTTCATAGGTTTGGCTTTGAGATTGAATGAAATAATCCATTGCAAACACTAAGCAGTCCTTGACAGAGAATAAACACTTACTAGGTACTAGAGATTAATAGCCCAAGCGAGAGATGATAGTGGCCTGGGCTAAGTTGATGACAGCATATTTGGAGACAAGTGAATGGATATGAGGCCTATCGTGGAGGTTTAAATATCAGGATTTAGTAATGTATTGGATTTGACAGTTGAGGGAGAAGGATTTTTCAGTTATGACTCCTGGGCTTCTGTCAAAAGGAGTGGAGAGGGTTGTGTTGTACTTTCTTGAGTTGGCGAAGGTCTGTCTGGTACAGATTTTAGTTATATAAATTTCTCTCTATATACTATATAAAGCAGGAATGAAAGAAAGGAAAAAGGTAAGTATCATACAATGTAAGAGAAAATGGCTATTAAATATTTTAGGTATCTGTCAGAATCTTACATGAGGTATATAAAACACTTTTAGTTTATATTATGTTTATACCACAGTGTCTGTAATATGTAAAATTTTTAAATGTGTATATTGTTTGTTCCCATGGTATAAGATTTTGGAAATTTCTACTGTACTCTGTGATAGGCAGTGAACAATTAAGCTTATATGTTTGTTTGTCTTTATATTAAAGGTGATTTGTAATCATTCCATCTGCTTCTCTTACAGAATGGAGCTTGCTTGATATTTCACTAGATAAAGAATTTAAGGCGAGTGTCTATCTTTGTTCTCCTTGGCAACTGAGAGTCTGCCCTTGGAAACGTCAGGCACCATGGGGAAGCGGGATAATCGGGTAGCCTATATGAATCCAATAGCAATGGCCAGATGGAGAGGCCCAACTCAATCTGTGGGCCCAACAATCCAAGATTATCTAAATCGACCAAGACCCACCTGGGAAGAAGTAAAGAAACAATTAGAAAATAAAAAAACAGGCTCAAAAGCATTAGCTGAATTTGAAGAAAAAATGAATGAAAATTGGAAGAAAGAACTTGAAAAAAGCAGAGAGAAATTATTAAGTGGAAATGAGAGCTCATCTAAAAAAAGAGAAAGAAAGAGAAAGAAAAAGAAGAAATCTTGTCGGTCTTCATCTTCTTCATCAAGCTCTGATTCTTCAAGCAGTTCTTCAGATTCTGAGGATGAGGAAAAGAAACAAGGAAAAAGGAGAAAGAAAAAGAAGAACCGTTCATACAAATCATCCCAAAGCTCTACGTATGAATCAGAATCAGAGAGCAAGGAGTCTGTAAAAAAGAAAAAGAAGTCAAAGGATGAAACAGAGAAAGAAAAGGATATAAGAAGCCTCAGCAAAAAAAGAAAGAAAAGTTACCCTGATGATAAACCTTTATCATCTGAGTCCTCATCTGAATCAGATTATGAAGAGGATGTGCAAGCAAAAAAGAAGAGAAGGTGTGAAGAGCGAGAACAAGCAAAGGAAAAAGTAAAGAAGAAGAAGAAGAAACAGCACAAGAAACATAGTAAGAAGAAGAAAAAGAAGTCTGGATCAAGTCACAAGTCAAGGTAACATCAAGAAAAAAAGCAAGAATGAGTTTGCCAAGTTTCCCTGTGTTAGTAGAATTATTTCTGGACTTTGAGTTGCCTATCAAATCCCACTGTGCCAGAAAGGGGCATAGTGGCTGCTGGCAACTTCAATATACATTTTTGTTTGTTTGCTTGTCCTTCCTTCCAATGGTTAATTCCTCTGAGAGCTAAAATTCTGTTGTCATACCAGTGAATAAAATGTTTGAAATTAAAGTAAAATGTGTTAGATAATGAATAACTTTGACAAAAAAAGTGTATCTAAGGTTAAATGTATCTAATTCGAGTACATCTTTGAAATATCACCATAAATGAAACATAAATGTAATTTCCAGACAATTGTAGTTGGTATTTTTGATGCGAGGACTTAATATTGATGTCTCAAATTCCTTGCTTTTGTAAATAAGCTTAGTTCATTTTCCTTTTTTCTTTAATGAATCTTTGTTTACATGGGGAAAGAGCATGTGGGGTGGGAAGGGCAAGTGTTTGCTAATCACTGTGGCTAGCTGAATAGTGTGCCTTTGACTCTTACACATCCTATTTTTGCCAGAGCAGCAGCCGTCCTTTTCTTACTTTATGAAATTCTGGGGTGTTGTATGCTGCTTCAAGTGAACAAGAAGGACAGAAGTTTACAGCATAAGTAAGCCCCCATATCTATGAAATTTACCTCTTCTTCAGCACTGTTTACTATACAGTACTGAATAATATTTAGTATTACAATGTTACATGATTTGAAATAACTTTATACCCATTTTGTATGGGAACCATTCTAAACAGACCCTGATGTTGTTTGATTAAGAAATATTCTGAAATTTTTTTTGCATGTTTTATACTGTTAAGTTTTAATTATCTGACCATATTCTATATAACCGATGATCCTTTTTTAAGATATGATTTATGCTTAGGATATAAGTTTCAAGTTTTTAGTTTCTTAACCTTGCTATATTAATTTCATTACTGTGTTTAATTGCACCCTTGCCAAAATATTTAGCATGTGAAAAGGTTTTTTTTAAAAAATATGTAATGCCTTCATATTGAAGCTGGTTACTGTACGCAAGTTGAGTGCCAGACCTCTAGTACGCCGTGTGTTACATGAAACTACTGCCAAAATCTTAGTAAGATTGTTGTTGAAAAGATTGTTGTCTTAAGCATTAATATTGAATTTATATAGAAGTTAAATGTAGGTGATAATGACATCATTGATCTTCCTGTGTCCATATTTTCCTACAATTTGGTGCCTTGTATCTGTTGCTGATTCACTTTTACCACTAGTGTAAAAATAAGTGAAAAAATATTTTTACTTTACATTTTTATATATCAGAGTAACATAAATTATAAATTTGTGTCTCAAAAACCACCTGTGATGGAGGATGTGCTAATTGTAATATCATAGGTACAAAGTATTTTGGCATGATGAAAGGCTCAATAGCTATTGTTTTTAAATAGCAGATTTTATCTCAGCTACCTTCAATCACAAGTAAAATTATAAAGATAAAAAACATCTACATAAATAACATGTTGGCTGCCAAATTTTTTGCATTGGAAATACTGGAATCTCTCATTAAAGTTCTTGGAACATTATAGTGATGCCATGTTAGATTACCTTGGAGCTTCATAACTTTAGCTTTTTCCTGAAAATATATGTTTATGCTGATAAAAACAATTACATTTATGGGATATTTTGTATCCATATAGAGTTTTTCAGAATCGTTCATTAAAATGCCTTTTATAAGCTTATATTATTTGTAGAATATGGCAAAAGCATTTACAGCTCATCATATATCTATCTGCTCCCGTTCACTTCCAAACCTCTTGTGGTTAGGCAATGCCATTTGACTACTTCAAGCAGAGGGATTGTAAACAGAAGTGATTTTCTATTTCCATGTTGGACTGTAAAAAGTTCTGCATGACCCTCCAGTTTTCTTTTGCCTGTCATGGTGACCTGAAAGCAAGATGTTCCAAATGGCGTACTTACAAGACGAATGCAACCTCGGTCCTTAGGTCGCTGTTTAGAAGGGACCTGACTGGAGTGCTAATGGACTTGCAGTAAACTTTTTAAGTGTAAGAAATAAACTGTTATGTGTTAAACCACTGTGATTTGAGGTCTTTTTATTACTGCGGAATCACCTAACCTAAATCTGACCAATAACACAGAACTCTAGAACATCTATTTCATTATTTACATAAAATAACTCACCTTCTTCTATCACATTCTTCTGTAGTCTACAGATTGACTCAGAAGTGATCATTATGCCATAGTAGAAGGAAATACTCATTGTATTTGCACTGGTTTTTATGTAATGATTGAGGGAGAGAGTGGTCTACCATATTTCATGCTTATCAGAAATGCTGCCTAGGAAATAAAACTACATTATTCTGTTGATTGTAGTAAAAAAGTTCCAGTAAAGTTTTTGAGAAGGAAATTTTAAAAGTACTAATGAGGACTTGATGAAGAAGAGGAATGCTATTTTTTATATTAATTATAGAACTTACAGCAGAGAAAAGTGCTATAGAAATATGGAGGATAATACACTAAATAGATTTAGTTGAACATTAATATGTAGCTTCTAAATTAAAAGCAACATAATTTTGTCCCTATTTGAAAAGCACTAAAGTTGTTATTAGTGATCTGTCTGTGTGCTTAGTAAGGAGTACAGCTTTAGCTATAACATTCAACTTGCTTTGGCTATGGAAAGGGCAGCAGTGAGAAAGTAAATAAGAAAGAAGATGGGAGATGGGAAAAATTGATACACTCTAGATTCACAATTTAATTTTGATCACAAAAGGAATTTGAAACATCTCAGGCTTCAGGTGAAGATTTAGATTGGAGATAAGGAAACAAGAAAATTTAGAGTTCTTTTTTATCTTGTGACAACTCTCTTGATAATTATAAATTTATTTTGAAGAAAAGTTTCATTTGACATTGTGACATTTCTGTAGTCATTTCTGTTTGGCCCTATTTATTTTACAAAAAAGACATATTTAATCTAAGATGTAGGTTTGTAACTACGTCATGTCTCATGAAAATATAGACAATCATTCAAAATCACCTATGTAATTTAAAGTTGAACTGACTTTCTCATTCCTGCCTGAGCTGCAAACAAGGTATGTTCTTTGATATAGGCTCTAGCACTTTTTCTTGACTCTTCATGCCACTTAAGTTTAATTTGCTTTGTATTATGTATTTTGTAGACTCATGGACTCTTCGTGTTATGAGCCTCAGCTCTCAGCTCAGCACTAGGTTGAAATTTTCATTCTGCCATTTCTTGACATGTGACCCAAAATAAGTTATTTCACTACCTCTATGACACAATTTCTTCATATACAAAATCAGAGAAAATGGTATCTGCATTAAACCATTTTTGCGTTGCTATAAAGAAATACCCAAGGCTGGGTAATTTGTAAAGAAAATAGGTTTAATTGGCTCACGGTTCTACAGGCAGTACAGCACGGCACCAGCATCTGCTCAGCTTCTGGTGAAGGCTTCAGGAAGCTCATACTCATGGTTGACGGTGAAGCAGGAGTAGGCACCTTACATGGTGAGACAGGCAACAAGGGCAGGGGGAGAGGTCCCAGACTTTTAAACAACCAGATCTCTTGTGAACTAACTGAGTGAGAACTCACTTGTCACCTAGGAGACTTTACTAAACCATTCATGAAGGATCCACCCCCATGATCCAGTCACCTCCCACTAGGCCCTACCTCCAATATTGGGAATCACTTTTCAGTATGAGATTTGGAGGGGACAGACATCTAAACCACATCAGTACCTATATCTAGGATTGTTATGAAAATAAGATAAAATAACATTTAAAGTATTTAAACATTCCTGGCACATAGTAAATGCTCAATAAATGTGTTTTTTTCATCCTCCACCTCCAATTATTATCATTATCACATATGACATAATAATGATGATTACATTATTATGATATTGCCACCTCCTATGCTGCATTTTAACTTTTTTGAAAGTAGCGCCTGCTTCATCTTTTATCTCTAACAATGATAATACATGGTGTTTTGCATATGATGGGTGTCTCCTAATTTTCATTAAATTGAATTAGTTGAACAAGACTTGGGAGAAAGGAAACTGAATGAATGTAGTATACTAGATGTTGTGTGTAAGTGCCTTGCCTTACGTTTTACAACAGCTGAATTGAGATATAATTCATATGCCATAAAATTCACTTCTTTAAAGTATGCAATTCAATGGTTTTTAGTGTATTTACAAATACATGGAAACATAATCAGACTTTATAAAAGACATACTATGGAGATTAAACAGTCACTGCTCCTGCTTTATGGACATATATTTCTGGACCTAACCAAGAATTCCATATAACCACAATGTTAGAACATGTAAATCATCTCAAAAAGAAACTTTGTACCTTTTATCTTCCCTACTCACCCCACCCATCCTCTCAAGCCTTAAGCAACAACTGACATACTTTCTGACTCTGTATATTTCCCTGTTGTGGACACTTCATATAAATTGAATTATATAATTATGGTTTTTGTGACACTTCTTTCACTTTGTATAATATTTTCAATGTTCATCCATTCTTTAGCATGTATTAAGAGCATTTACATCAAGATAAAAAGAAAGAAAATCTAGCGCAGTCCATAGAATTTCTGCTAGAACCAGGAGAAAAAAATCTTCCCTATTTAAATATGCGAGACATCATTAATCCGATTTGCACTGATTTAAAAATACTGATTATACAGAAGGCTATTGAGCGTTTATACTTCTTGGATGTAAAAATGTTCGAATATGAATTAGTAGAGACATTGCATCAATTTTTATGATAGATGCAGATAACATTAACCCAGCACGAGCATGATTTGTGTTCAGAAACTTGGCAAGTTGAAATTGTTTTAAGGAGAGCATGGATAGGCTTATTTTCCTTCCAATAAGCTACTACTCTGAATGATTTAATCAAGAACTCTAGTGTTTTGAAATGTCTTTTCTCAGAAGCTGTTTACAAAGATCAAGGATACAGATTATCTCCCTTCAAAAAAGACGTTGTAATCCGCTTTTCTTTAGTCCCCCCAAATAGCTTTATTACTTATTTATCTATATGGTATCTCATTTGCAATCCATCCACCCACCTTCCCATCTTCATTCAATTACTTCACCTAAATTTGTTTTTAAGATGTGTCCCATTTACCTGCTACCCAAACCTTCACAGGATTAATTTATCTAGACACTATTCAGATATAATACACAATAATATATTTTCTCTGTTGTAGTCTCTTTACTGACGTAAATATTTCACCAGTACAACAAACATAATACGAAGTAAAGAACCACAGCTAAGGCCCTATTACATCTGTTACAAATGAACAGGGAGAAACCAGTGGATGAAATCCATGAGCTAGTATAACTCAAAATGATCTTAATAATGTTCCAGTACATAAAAATAAAATAAAATAGAGATAAATATCAACGAAAAAAAAATGGAGACTTTACAAAAGATATACTATGGTCGTTAAGCAGTTACTACTCCTGCTTGATGGACATGTGTTTCTGGAGCTAACCAAGAATCCTATATACATAATTTCTATAAGTCCAATGATCTCTTGCAATACCACATAGATCTTTATCTATCATATTCTAGAAGTCATTGCAATCAATTAGCAGGGCAAGATGTGATTATCCCCAATATATAACCATATATGCACATGTATAGATTAACCCTTTAAAAAATTGCTTGGAAATATCTGTCATATACCTGCCCAGCCACTGATAGTAGGCTGTACCAAGAGCATTCTCTGGGAGATTGCATCAATCAGAGATCCAATCATTTAACAGATGGCACACTCCAGATAATTTGAAAAGGGTTTATTTACAAAAGGGCTATTTACAAAGGTGTTGGCAGAGTATAGGAGAACCACAGGGCTAGTGAGTGCAGTAACCTTGGGACTAGTAACAATGAGCTATCACTACTTTTAGGCCCAAAGAGACTAAAACTAAGAAAGAGAGTTGTGTATAGAAGGTCACTTTGAGCTGAGCATAGTCAAATCAACCTGAGCTGTCATTAAACAAATAAATACTCTGAGTTCACTTCCTTTCTTCTGATCTTTTGTCCTGCTTCCCCATTAGCTGAACCAAACTGGAAATCAGAAGTCATGGGATCTCATTGATGTTATCTATACAGGTCAGCCTCCTCAAGCACAGGGAAGGTGAAAGAAGGATAGACAGTGGAGCTGGAGGGGCAAATGAAATATATACCCAGCACTGCACACCCTTTTTGCACGTCAGCATTCATTCTTGTCCTTCGACTGAGTGAACATTTTATGTCTCCATCCAAGAAGTTTCGTGAAGTCACAGAAGTTTCATATCATCTCAAGGTGATGTCAGTTTGATCACACTGCAAGTAAAATATTAGCCACCACTGACATTATTCATTAAAATAGTGATGGGATATGGGAAGGTGAGAGGAAAAGGAACATAAAACATAGTGCTACATCTTTCTCTTCTATAAGTGTTCATGAGGCTAAATCGGTTTCCATAGCTACCTTTCGTCTCCATTCCATGCTCCCCTTACCCGCTGCCAGCACCTGGATGGATGGGGTTCTTTACCTACTCAGGTGTAACAAACCTTTATTCCTGATGGATCTGAGTCCTTGTGGTCCTGCCTTTATTGGGTTGTTGCAGTTTTCAGTTGACGAGGACAACTGGACAAGGGAGTGAATAACAAGAGGCACCCCAGTGAAGTACTTGGATTCTAAACATAATCCTCTTGGTGCCATTGTGTAGCGACAACCCAATTTTCCCCTAAAATTACAACCAATTACCTAGTCCGATACAGTGACTCCCTTCTGTGCCTGTTGATTTAGTGGCATCAGGAGCTCAAGAAAAGGCCACTGGGGTAGTCTCAGCTTCCTACTCATCAAACCCATGATCTTTTTTTTCTTTTCTTCTGGTGGAAGTATTCTTGCCTTGTACACTAGGATTTCCAAATATACCAAGACTGTGAAAATGGGAAAAAAATATTCAAGGAAATTATGAACTGTACTCGTAAGAAGAGCCACTCCCATCTACCCTTTAATTCTTTGTTATGAAAGAAATTGCACCACTTATTGGCCATGTGGTTTAAGCCACATATTGTATCGTTTACCACAGCATCCTAACCTTGCAGATTTTTTTTTTCTATTTCAAATAACAAATTAATCTTTAGTAGGCCATATAAGACCGGTTAATTCTGTGGGTGTGAACTTATTACTATAAATGTGTCCTATGGTTAGAGATAATATTTTGTGGGATGCCACGGCAATGGATAAAGGCATTCTATAGGTCCAAGAACAATTGTGCTGACCTATCGCATCAAGGACAAAGTTTTCTCCTTAATAAGGGAAGGGGTCCAATATAATAAATCTGCCACATGCTAATGCATGGCAAATTATACCATATTAGGAGTTCAACGTTGGCCTTTGCTATTAGCAGGTTGGGCAGTCAGAAGAGGTGGTAGCCAAGTTAGCTCTGGCAATGGAAAGACCATATTGCTGAGTCCACACATAGTCTCTATCTCTGCCACCATGTACACATTGTACGTTAACCCATTGAATAAGCATCAAGGTAACTGGGGAAAGGTTGACTCAGTGGAAGAACAGGTCATCTTGCCCAGCTGATTATTGAGAGCCTCCTCTGATATGGATACCCCCTGGTTGGCATTTGCATGGGCTATGAATGTGTTTACACTATTGTAAGAGGAACCATTCTAAGAGTTCCATCCAAGTACCTTCCCCCATTCCCATGACTTCTTTTTACTGATTTCCCAATTATGATCTTTCCAAATTCCTAACCAGCCTGTTAGCCTTTGCTCATTAATTGAGCTAGATCTATATGTCTAGCTATCTTTCCTTCCACTGATGTGTAAAACCCCATATACTGCCAGATATTCTGCTAACTGGAAGGGTTTCCTTTCACCACTGATTTTCACAACCATTTCTTCTTGGTCATATTGGCATAGCATGCATATCCATAGGTGAATCGAGCCCACATTTTCTCCTCCTCGTTAACTACTCATGAGGAACTCCTCATGGGATAATAGGTGTGGTTGAGGGCAAGTGATAAAACAATATAATCAAGTAGCATAAAAGCCTGAGATAATTGTCCATAATTTTAATAGACTATTTTTAGAGTAATTTTAGGTTCACAGAAAAGTTAACCAGAAAGTATAGAGAGTTCTCATATACCTTTTTTCCCATACATACACAATCTCCCTCACCACCAATATTCCGTAGCAGAGTGGTACATTTGTTACAATTGATGATTCTTCATTGACAAACCATCATCACCCAAAATCCATAGTTTACATTAGGGTTCACTCTTGGTGTTGTACATTCTACTGATTTTGACAAATGTATAATGGCACGTATCCATCATTATAATATCATACAGAGTGGTTTCGTTGCCCTAAAAATTCTCTGTGTTCCGTCTAATCATCCCTTGCCTCTCTGTAACCACTGACAACAACTGAATTTTTTATTGTCTTCACAATCTTGCCTTTTCCAGATATCATATTGTTGTAATCGTACGGTAATGTAGCCTTTTTAGGTTGGCTTCTTTCACCTAGTAATATGGATATTTAAGGTTCCTTCATGTCTTTTTACAACTTGATAGCTCATTTCTTTAGATCACAGAATAATATTCCATTGTCTGGATGTACCACAGTTTATTTGTCTATTAACCTAATGAAGGGCATTTTGGTTGCTTCCAAGTTTTGGTAATTATGAGTAAAGCTACTATAAACATCTGTAGGCAAAGTTTTGTGTGGCTATCAGTTTTCAACTAATTTGGTTAAATACCAAGAAGTGTGATTGCTGGATCATCTGCTCATAATTTTTATGTTGCCTTTCAAATATATTTAGGCCAGGTATATACCATTTCTATTTTATAATGAAAAGTTTCTGTGCACATCCAAATTCATGGTTATCTGAATCAGATATCACCAATTAATGATGAGCAATACAATCTCTTCTAGGTGAGAAAAGCAGGAGCTGCTTTTCTAATGGAAGTAGGGTAAGACTGTTCTCTTAAACCAAGGAATTCTGTGCTATTTTTCTCCAATTGGAGTTTCCAGAGGCTGCGTGCAACATCTTTTTCTCCCACAAAACTTTGCATGCCTTCAGGACCTTTGGCTCACAAAGCCTTAATAGTCAAGCATGTTGCACTGCAGCCTGGAACTCAGGGAGACCCCATTCTTTTCGAGCACTCACTTAAAATTAGAAGCTCTACAGATCACCAAATAGGCTGTCATAGCAGCATGCCAAGTGTATTATATGTTGCCTTCCAAATCCAAAGAGGTCCGCCAAGCATTATGTCTACTGTGTGTGTGTGTATGTGTGTGTGGTGGGTGGTAAAAGGTAAAACAACTTGTCTCTCATTTTGAATAAATTTTCCCAATATACCCTAGACCACTGGACTCTCCCTAATGTGGCAGGTTGTGAACTTCTGTGTAATGTATCTTCCACTCTCTGGCATTCACATGTTTTACTAAGGCATCTATGGCAGTATTATTGAAAGTAATGGATTCATGTCGGTTCAGGAACTGTTTGTCATTAGTCTACAATAAGATAAATAAGAAAATTGGCATTTTTAAATAATCATACAGAAATAATGACATACTTGCAATATCCAAGTACATAAATATTTTTCTAGTACTTTATGTTTATTATATTTTACAAACCAAATACCACATGTTCTTACTTATAAGTGGGAGCTAAACACTGAATACACATGGACACAAAGTTGAGAAGAATAGACACTGGGGACTGCTTGAAGGGTGAGGGTGGGAGTGGGTCGTAGATGAGAAGGCTACTTATCAGGTACTATGCCCACTACCTTGGTGATGGGATCATTTGTAGACCAGGCCTTAGTGTTATTTCATTTACCCATGTAACAAAACTACACATGTCATGTAATCCTTGAACCCAAAATAAAAGTAGAAAAAAGTGTCAATCTTTGATGAAGTTAAAAATAATTACACAGCAAAAGAGACTACCATCAGAGTGAACAGGCAACCTACAAAATGGGAGAAAATTTTTGCAACCTACTCATCTGACAAAGGGCTAATATCCAGAATCTACAATGAACTCAAACAAATTTACAAGAAAAAAACAAACAACCCCATCAAAAATTGGGCGAAGGACATGAACAGACACTTCTCAAAAGAAGACGTTTATGCAGCCAAAAAACACATGAAAAAATGCTCACCATCACTGGCCATCAGAGAAATGCAAATCAAAACCACAATGAGATACCATCTCACACCAGTTAGAATGGTGATCATTAAAAAGTCAGGAAACAACAGGTGCTGGAGAGGATGTGGAGAAATAGGAACACTTTTACACTGTTGGTGGGACTGTAAACTAGTTCAACCGTTGTGGAAGTCAGTGTGGCGATTCCTCAGGGATCTAGAACTAGAAATACCATTTGACCCAGCCATCCCATTACTGGGTATATACCCAAAGGGCTATAAATCATGCTGCTATAAAGACACATGCACACGTATGTCTATTGCGGCATTATTCACAATAGCAAAGACTTGGAACCAACCCAAATGTCCAACAATGATAGACTGGATGAAGAAAATGTGGCACATATACACCATGGAATACTATGCAGCCATAAAAAATGATGAGTTCATGTCCTTTGTAGGGACATGGATGAAATTGGAAATCATCATTCTCAGTAAACTATCGCAAGAACAAAAAACCAAACACCGCATGTTCTCACTCATAGATGGGAATTGAACAATGAGAACACATGGACACAGGAAGGGGAACATCACACTCTGGGGACTGTTGTGGGGTGGGGGGAGGAGGGAGGGATAGCATTGGGAGATATACCTAATGCTAGATGACGAGTTAGTGGGTGCAGCACACCAGCATGGCACGTGTATACATATGTAACTAACCTGCACATTGTGCACATGTACCCTAAAACCTAAAGTATAATAATAAATAAATAAATAAATAAATAAATAAAAATCACATTAAAGGTGAATTTAAAAAAAATTTTTTTAATTGAAAATTTTAAAAGATATCCTTTGCTAATGAAATTTGGTAAGAACTGATCTATAGTGCTTGCTATTTCTGACTCAGTAGGTCCAATTAACATAATTTAATCCAATTAACATCACTCTAATGGGCCAAAGTGATAGTCTGTGGGATATCAAGATGATCAAAGTCTCTTTGGACTATATTTGGACCTAGAGCAAGAGAGCTTTCAGTCCTGAGGTGATACAGTAAATAATGTATTATTGTCCATGCTATGGAAATATACACTGTTTCTGATAGTCATTACGGATTGGAAGGTTAAGGGAAAATGTTCTACAGGTCAGTAGTTGCGTACTTGAATCCAGGAGCTGTGTTGCTTTGCTTCAGTAAAGATTCCACATCTGAAATCATGCCTGTAATTGGCATCACATCCTGATTATTTGCAATAATTTACTGTCATTTTCCATCATCCATCTGGCTTTTGCACCAGCCAAACAAGCATAATAAATGGAAATGTTATAGCAATCATTTCCTCTGCATCTCTAAATTCTGATGGCAGCACTAATCTGCAAATTTCTTCAGGGTTTTTGGTTTGTTATCTTTGAAGGATCTCCCCCTTCACATTTTCTACCATAAGAGTCCTTACCCTATGAGAAAAGGAACCATTGTGGAGATCTCGTAAGTTACTTTATATGCCTATTCCCACTATATACTTTGCAGCCAGTGAAATAACCACGGAATGATCCTACATTTCAAATGAATATATTGTAAAATAAAGCCAAGACTCCATCTATCATCTGATTTTACTAAGCCCATACTTCTACCAGTGGAATACAGTGGCATTTTCAAGTATCTAGGCATTGACCCAAATTCCAGGTAAGTAACTATTAATCCCCAGAAGCTAAGGCTATCTTTCAACCCCCAGTGCAGTTACTCAGACTGATGGCTGCAGGGTTCACTGGAGAAGAGCTGAGGAATGGTTTACGGTATAAGTCTGTGACCATATTGCAGGATCCCTCCTCAAAAGTTCACAGTTTGCCCTCAGTTGAAGGTCTTTGACCTGACTGACCCTGAGGAATTGGAGAAGAGACCATGGATTCACACTGTGGTGAATAAATTCACACTGTGGTGTAAAAATTAGGATTCTAAGTGTTTTAGAATTTTTCCACCTTTATTATCAACTAGCAACTTAGTAGGATACCAATCTACTGAATTTCTAAGGACCCTGTGATCAGGTGGCCATTGCCATAGTTTATTTTAGGTCAAAACACTCTGATTATCATTACAATCCCTGGGTTTTTGAGAAATTTCACAGAACTTGATAGTTAAATGCTGCTACTTCATCTCTACCACACCAGGATCCCATTATTTCCATTGACATTAGGGAACCCAAATCCATCACATTTCATATTCTTCGCTGGTTTACAGAGTTCGGCCACTACAGAGTTAAGATTTTACATAATTGATGCACCAGTGTTTCCATTTCCCTGGGTCTTTGGCCTTTTTCCTCTAGTGCAGTGGTTCTCAAACATCATTGTGAATCAGAATCACCTGGAGGGTTTGTTAAAACACATATTACTGGGTGCTGCCGCCAGTGTTTCTGATTAAACATTTCCGGCTACCCCGAAACTAATAATTTAGAATGATAACAAGTTCCCAGGTTAGGCTGATGATGATGGTCTAGGGACTAATTTTTTATAATAATTGCTCCAGTGTATGCCAGGAAAATACTAGCATTTTAACCTCATTAACTGTAGTCCACTACTGAACCCAGAATTTAATTATCCAATCTAGCAGATTGTTATTAGCTAATCCAAGGTTCTTGAGCTGCCACATCAACTATTGTATCCTAGGTGAATATACTTATGTCAATGCATTTAGTTCATTGAGTCTTAAATTTCACCTGCCTTGCTGAAACATTCTTATAATTCACTCCCATACATGCCCTCCACACTCTCTTATGGGCCCAAAGACAATGAAAGATGGTAAGTTACAAAGAGGAATAATTCCAATTTGTGAGGCAACCAGTCCTGGTCCTACTACTGAAAGTGTTTTATGCAGAGGCTGCCTTTACAGGCAAGAGAGTTGAATGGACACAAGAAACCTGAACTGACCTCACTGGGAGAATGCCAAGAGAATAAACATGCTGGGCTTACAGTGCTCCCTCTCTCTCCTGTCTCTTTCGAGGATTCTCATTTCACTAAACCCAAGGGGAAGCTAGAGAGCACAGGAGCCTGTTGATGTAACCCATAACTGTTAATATCCCAGGGCAGAAATCAAAGGGTAGAGTAGAGCTGGTGGGGCACATAGATATTGAGAATAGGAGGAACCCATCGATTGGTGATCAGTCTATTCCTGTGGAAACTTGAGCCCTAATAGGTCTTCTCTTCAGTCTGCTCTCAAATCTTATTCATCTTGTTGCCTATGTCCTGAATCTGACTTGACACATTATCAGTTCACACCTTGACTGTCAACTGTATAAAGTATTCAACCTACTAGTTGCCTAATATATTTCCCTTGGCATGGTAATCATTAATATTATTCAATAGATATTAATGGTTCCCCTTCTGAGCACATGGTAAGATTACACTTGTGTACCTCCTTCTAGTTTGAGGTCACCATGTCTATATGCCAAAACAGATGCTCTCTCTATCCCATATATATTTAAAAGTATTCATAAACAAAGACTTAGAATAATCTCAACCTTTAAGTATAGAAAAATTATTTGCATGCCTGTTTTGAATGCCCATTTTAATTGTAAAAATGACTTTATATAAATTAGTATTTAGAACGAACTAAGAAAATTTGATGGTAGCGGTAGAGAATGGGACAAACTTGAGCCACTAAAGTTTGTCAAAGGAAGCCACACAAATTAGGAATATTAACATTTTAATATCTTGGAGCTAAGAGGTTAAAACTGAAAAGCATAAAAATTCTACATTGAGCTAAGAATGGCAACATTAACATGAGAAAGGAAAAATAAATTGCAGTATAGGCATGCAAAAAATAATATAAACAATTTCATATTTTGCTCATTGATAAATGCATATCTGATAAAAGTAGAAAGTTATCCATGGGAATGATAACTACCAAATTCAGGATACTGGTTACTTTTGGGTATGAGGAGGGAAAGTTGATTGGGCAGTGGTATACCAGAGTATAACTGTATTCGTAATGTTTTATTTCTTAAACTAAGTGGTAGGTACAAGAGTAGGTATGTGGTATCATTCTCTCTACCTTCTTATATATTTAATATATCACATAATAACAAAATGGAACTGCAATCATGAAAACTCCTTTCTTTATTTTATTTAATCAAATAGTTATAAGTGTTTATGAGCGACTAAAAAAAATTTCTGATATTTTGCTGATTAGAAAACTAACTGCTTCCACTCTTGATTCTTGGATAAAGCTGTGGAAGAAATCAAAATCCTGTCATATTGGACTTTTGTTCTGAATTATGGATATAGCTATATTTTTCTTTTGCACAAGACACTGCTATCAACATCTCCAATTATATTTAGAGATACTTACAAATCATTCTTATAAAACTAACTTTGACATGTCTTAATCACAGTTAATTGTGACAAAAATCCATGGCAGAGATGAAAAATGCTAAAACAGTCATACCAAATATGTCTTTCATTACATTCTTTATAGATCACTAACCTAACTTTATTTCAAGCATTTAACTTAAGGAAATGTTTTTCAAAATATGATGCTCAGACTACATGTATCACAATCACATGGAGTGATTGTTAAAAATAGATTTCCGAGCTCTGAGCTGCATGCTAGACTTTCTGAATCAAACTTTCTAAGTATAGGTCTGTGATTCTTCATTTTTAACAAAGTTTTAGGACAAAACTTGAAGACTGGCTTCTATATAAGAAGTGGTTTGTGAAACAAAATGGAAATTAATGGTATTGTATGTTACATATTGGGGCTTTTACGTGAGAGTAAGGGAAGTAAAATCTTGATAAAATTGAACTTAACTAGAGAGAACACTCATTCAACACATATATATAGGGGGCCTACTATGTGTGTGACACTGCTAGGAATTAGGGTTAGAGTGGTTATTATGATATAATCCTAATAGACGTGCAAATGCATCATTATAATAAATTATTATTAGTGAATTTATAGTGATAGGCACAGGGGAGGGACACATAACCCAAATTGAGGAAGTCAACAGTGTCTTTCTGGAGGTGGTGATACCTTCGTTGACTCTTAAATAATAGACATCAGCTGACTTAGTGAAGAGAGAGATGTGTGGGGTATATGCATTCCAAGCAAAGACGTGGGGGCATATGACTTACGGATAAGAGAAGCTGAAATTTTTTCTACCATCTCTGCTTTCTAATGTCTCATTTGAAGATGACACATTTTCCCAACCTTCTTCCTAGATTCAGGTTTTTAAACTAAATCGTGGGTTCTCCCCATCTCCAGAAAGGGATTTGGAACTTCATTCACAGTTTTCCCATTCATTTATTCTCCTGTAATCCTGAGAAAATTTGTTCTTAGCAAATTCAAGATCATGGTGATGACTCATCTAACAATGTGATTTTTCAGTTCTGATATCTATCTTATACTCCACCAAAAATTACCCTCAACACTTCTGTGATTCCCTCTCACGGGCCCACCCTAGACATTGTAAACATCTGGGAAAATGCAAGCATTGAATTCTTGAATTCAGAAATGATTCTTTCTTGTATCTTTCCACTTCCACTCTCACTTTTCCACTCTTCTACTTTCTATATATTTAACCTGTGATCCCTCCCAATTCTCCCAGGCTGGCAGGCCCCTCCAGGCTTCATTACCTTCTCATTCTCTTCTAGATATCTTGTCAACTACACCTTCAGGCATGAAGCCCTTCAATTTCCATTTTTATTCACCTTCAAATGTATCTTCAAAGAGTCTTGCCTTTGTCCCTTCTCATTCTTTGTTCTCTACCTGAGAAATCATATCCATTTATGAATATGATGCCATTTTTAACCTGAGTGAGCTCAGACTGTCATTGTAATAGAAATTTGTAAAAACAAATTGATAACACAAAGCAAGGTAAATTGTTTCAGCTATTAACTTGTGGGTGATGTTCCCCAGCTTTACAACTCAAGCCATGATCTGTTTCTCCTGAGCTTCAGACTATATATTCAAACCCTTGCTGGATAACTCCATTTTCATGTTCTCTGGGGCTTTTAACTCAAGATGCTCCAACTGAGCCTATTATGATCCTATAAAATTTTTTGTAGGTCTCAACTTGATGGTTCTATCTGGATAGTTACTAGTTGCCTTAACTTGGCTATTTAAAAAAGTCTTTAAAGTTAATTAATTTACCTCTGAATACTTCCTTGACTGTCTATCTTCACTGTAAAATAATAATTATTACAATAGTTATACACACATAAATCCCATAGGCTCACTGAGAGGAAGAAAAGTGTTTATGTAAAGATCTTTTTTAAACAATGCTTTGTGTATAGTAAATGCTATATACCTATTATTATTTTCTAAATATTACTTTTAGGTAATCAGATATTTTCAATTTGTCTTTGAGTTATTACTTAGGGTGCACCATTTTTGTTTCTAAACATTTACTCTTTTTTATATTACTAATTTAATTGGATATTCTCACCTTTTTTGGCAGCTTGATATATTGTCTATTATTTTATAAAAAGACATTTGAAAATGAGTTATAATTTCAATTAGTGAGCTATAGAATTTAAAGCACATCTAATTCTATGTTAATAATTAAATTTTTTTTTCTTTTATTATTATTATTATTATTATTATTATTATACTTTAGGTTTTATGGTACATGTGCCCAATGTGCAGGTAAGTTCCATATGTATACCTGTGCCATGCTGGTGCGCTGCACCCACCAACTCGTCATCTAGCATTAGGTATATCTCTCAATGCTATCCCTCCCCCCTCCCCCCAACCCACAACAGTCCCCGAAGTGTGATGTTCCCCTTCCTGTGTCCATGTGTTCTCATTGTTCAATTCCCACCTATGAGTGAGAATATGCGGTGTTTGGTTTTTTGTTCTTGCGATAGTTTACTGAGAATGATGATTTCCAATTTCATCCATGTCCCTACAAAGGACATGAACTCATCATTTTTTATGGCTGCATAGTATTCCATGGTGTATATGTGCCACATTTTCTTAATCCAGTCTATCATTGTTGGACAATTGGGTTGGTTCCAAGTCTTTGCTATTGTGAATAACGCGGCAATAAACACACGTGTGCATGTGTCTTTATAGCAGCATGATTTATAGTCCTTTGGGTATATACCCAGTAATGGGATGGCTGGGTCAAATGGAATTTCTAGTTCTAGATCCCTGAGGAATCGCCACACTGACTTCCACAAGGGTTGAACTAGTTTACAGTCCCACCAACAGTGTAAAAGTGTTCCTATTTCTCCACATCCTCTCCAGCACCTGTTGTTTCCTGACTTTTTAATGATTGCCATTCTAACTGGTGTGAGATGGTATCTCATTGTGGTTTTGATTTGCATTTCTCTGATGGCCAGTGATGGTGAGCATTTTTTCATGTGTTTTTTGGCTGCATAAATGTCTTCTTTTGAGAAGTGTCTGTTCATGTCCTTCGCCCACTTTTTGATAGGGTTGTTTGTTTTTTTCTTGTAAATTTGTTGGAGTTCATTGTAGATTCTGGATATTAGCCCTTTGTCAGATGAGTAGGTTGCGAAAATTTTCTCCCATTTTGTAGGTTGCCTGTTCACTCTGATGGTAGTTTCCTTTGCTGTGCAGAAGCTCTTTAGTTTAATTAGATCCCATTTGTCAATTTTGGCTTTTGTTGCCATTGCTTTTGGTGTTTTAGACATGAAGTCCTTGCCCATGCCTATGTCCTGAATGGTATTGCCTAGGTTTTCTTCTAGGGTTTTTATGGTTTTAGGTCTAACATTTAAGTCTTTAATCCATCTTGAATTGATTTTTGTATAAGGTGTAAGGAAGGGATCCA
Source organism: Pongo abelii (assembly GCF_028885655.2). NCBI lineage: Eukaryota > Metazoa > Chordata > Mammalia > Primates > Hominidae > Pongo > Pongo abelii. Next base: position 99,386,705 of record NC_072008.2, read on the forward strand.
GTTTCAGCTTTCTACATACGGCTAGCCAGTTTTCCCAGCACCATTTATTAAATAGGGAATCCTTTCTCCATTTCTTGTTTTTCTCAGTGTCAAAGATCAGATGGTTGTAGATATGTGGCATTATTTCTGACGGCTCTGTTCTGTTCCATTGATCTATATCTCTGTTTTGGTACCAGTACCATGCTGTTTTGGTTACTGTAGCCTTGTAGTATAGTTTGAAGTCAGGTAGCGTGATGCCTCCAACTTTGTTCTTTTGGCTTAGGATTGACTTGGTGATGCGGGCTCCTTTTTGGTTCCATATGAACTTTAAAGTAGTTTTTTCAAATTCTGTGAAGAAAGTCATTGGTAGCTTGATGGGGATGGCATTGAATCTGTAAACTACCTTGGGAAGGATGGCCATTTTCATGATATTGATTCTTCCTACCCATGAGCATGGAATGTTCTTCCATTTGTTTGTATCCTCTTTTATTTCCTTGAGCAGTGGTTTGTAGTTCTCCTTGAAGAGGTCTTTCACATCCCTTGTAAGTTGGATTCCTAGGTATTTTATTCTCTTTGAAGCAATTGTGAATGGGAGTTCACTCATGATTTGGCTCTCTGTTTGTCTGTTATTGATGTATAAGAATGCTTGTGATTTTTGCACATTGATTTTGTATCCTGAGACTTTGCTGAAGTTGCTTATCAGCTTAAGGAGATTTTGGGCTGAGACAATGGGGTTTTCTAGATATACTATCATGTCATCTGCAAACAGGGACAATTTGACTTCCTCTTTTCCTAATTGAATACCCTTGATTTCCTTCTCCTGCCTAATTGCCCTGGCCAGAACTTCCAACACTATGTTGAATAGAAGTGGCGAGAGAGGGCATCCCTGTCTTGTGCCAGTTTTCAAAGGGAATGCTTCCAGTTTTTGCCCATTCAGTATGATATTGGCTGTGGGTTTGTCATAGATAGCTCTTATTATTTTGAGATACATCCCATCAATACCTAATTTATTGAGGGTTTTTAGCATGAAGGGTTGTTGAATTTTGTCAAAGGCCTTTTCCGCATCTATTGAGATAATCATGTGGTTTTTGTCTTTGGTTCTGTTTATATGCTGGATTACATTTATTGATTTGCGTATGTTGAACCAGCCTTGCATCCCAGGGATGAAGCCCACTTGATCATGGTGGATAAGCTTTTTGATGTGCTGCTGGATTCTGTTTGCCAGTATTTTATTGAGGATTTTTGCATCAATGTTCATCAAGGATATTGGTCTAAAATTCTCTTTTTTTGTTGTGTCTCTGCCAGGCTTTGGTATCAGGATGATGCTGGCCTCATAAAATGAGTTAGGGAGGATTCCCTCTTTTTCTATTGATTGGAATAGTTTCAGAAGGAATGGTACCAGCTCCTCCTTGTACCTCTGGTAGAATTTGGCTGTGAACCCATCTGGTCCTGGACTTTTTTTGGTTGGTAAGCTATTGATTATTGCCACAATTTCAGCTCCTGTTATTGGTCTATTCAGAGATTCAACTTCTTCTTGGTTTAGTCTTGGGAGGGTGTATGTGTTGAGGAATTTATCCATTTCTTCTAGATTTTCTAGTTTATTTGCATAGAGGTGTTTGTAATATTCTCTGAAGGTAGTTTGTATTTCTGTGGGATTGGTGGTGATATCCCCTTTATCATTTTTTATTGCATCTATTTGATTCTTCTCTCTTTTTTTCTTTATTAATCTTGCTAGCGGTCTATCAATTTTGTTGATCCTTTCAAAAAACCAGCTCCTGGATTCATTGATTTTTTGAAGGGTTTTTTGTGTCTCTATTTCCTTCAGTTCTGCTCTGATTTTAGTTATTTCTTGCCTTCTGCTAGCTTTTGAATGTGTTTGCTCTTGCTTTTCTAGTTCTTTTAATTGTGATGTTAGGGTGTCAATTTTGGATCTTTCCTGCTTTCTCTTGTGGGCATTTAGTGCTATAAATTTCCCTCTACACACTGCTTTGAATGCATCCCAGAGATTCTGGTATGTTGTGTCTTGGTTCTCGTTGGTTTCAAAGAATATCTTTATTTCTGCCTTCATTTCGTTATGTACCCAGTAGTCATTCAGGAGTAGGTTGTTCAGTTTCCACGTAGTTGAGCGGTTTTGAGTGAGATTCTTAATCCTGAGTTCTAGCTTGATTGCACTGTGATCTGAGAGATAGTTTGTTATAATTTCTGTTCTTTTACATTTATTGAGGAGAGCTTTACTTCCAAGTATATGGTCAATTTTGGAATAGGTGTGGTGTGGTGCTGAAAAAAATGTATATTCTGTTGATTTGGGGTGGAGAGTTCTGTAGATGTCTATTAGGTCCGCTTGGTGGAGAGCTGAGTTCAATTCCTGGGTATCCTTGTTGACTTTCTGTCTCGTTGATCTGTCTAATGTTGACAGTGGGGTGTTAAAGTCTCCCATTATTAATGTGTGGGAGTCTAAGTCTCTTTGTAGGTCACTCAGGACTTGCTTTATGAATCTGGGTGCTCCTGTATTGGGTGCATATATATTTAGGATAGTTAGCTCTTCTTGTTGAATTAATCCCTTTACCATTATGTAATGGCCTTCTTTGTCTCTTTTGATCTTTGTTGGTTTAAAGTCTGTTTTATCAGAGACTAGGATTGCAACCCCTGCCTTTTTTTGTTTTCCATTTGCTTGGTAGATCTTCCTCCATCCTTTTATTTTGAGCCTATGTGTGTCTCTGCACGTGAGATGGGTTTCCTGAATACAGCACACTGATGGGTCTTGAGTCTTTATCCAATTTGCCAGTCTGTGTCTTTTAATTGGAGCATTTAGTCCATTTACATTTAAAGTTAAAATTGTTATGTGGGAATTTGATCCTGTCATTATGATGTTAGCTGGATATTTTGCTCGTTAGTTGATGCAGTCTCTTCCTAGTCTCAATGGTCTTTACATTTCGGTATGATTTTGCAGTGGCTGGTACCGGTTGTGCCTTTCCATGTTTAGCGCTTCCTTCAAGAGCTCTTTTAGGGCCGGCCTGGTGGTGACAAAATCTCTCAGCATTTGCTTGTCTGTAAAGTATTTTATTTCTCCTTCACTTATGAAGCTTAGTTTGGCAGGATATGAAATTCTGGGTTGAAAATTCTTTTCTTTAAGAATGTTGAATATTGGCCCCCACTCTCTTCTGGCTTGTAGGGTTTCTGCCGAGAGATCCGCTGTTAGTCTGATGGGCTTCCCTTTGATAGTAACCCGTCCTTTCTCTCTGGCTGCCCTTAACATTTTCTCCTTCATTTCAACTTTGGTGAATCTGACAATTATGTGTCTTGGAGTTGCTCTTCTCTAGGAGTATCTTTGTGGCGTTCTCTGTATTTCCTGAATCTGACTGTTGGCCTGCCTTGCTAGATTGGGGAAGTTCTCCTGGATAATATCCTGCAGAGTGTTTTCCAACTTGTTTCCATTCTCCCCATCACTTTCAGGTACACCAATCAGACATAGATTTGGTCTTTTCACATAGTCCCACATTTCTTGGAGGCTTTGCTCGTTTCTTTTTATTCTTTTTTCTCTAAACTTCCCTTCTCGCTTCATTTCATTCATTTCATCTTCCAGGGCTGATACCCTTTCTTCCATTTGATCGCATCGGCTCCTGAGGCTTCTGCATTCTTCACGTAGTTCTCGAGCCTTGGTTTTCAGCTCCATCAGCTCCTTTAAGCACTTCTCTGTATTGGTTATTCTAGTTATACATTCTTCTAAATTTTTTTCAAAGTTTTCAACTTCTTTGCCTTTGGTTTGAATATCCTCCCGTAGCTCGGAGTAATTTGATCATCTGAAGCCTTCTTCTCTCAGCTCGTCAAAGTCATTCTCCGTCCAGCTTTGTTCCGTTGCTGGTGAGGAACTGCGTTCCTTTGGAGGAGGAGAGGTACTCTGGTTTTTAGAGTTTCCAGTTTTTCTGCTCTGTTTTTTCCCCATCTTTGTGGTTTTATCTAGTTTTGGTCTTTGATGATGGTGATGTACAGATGGGTTTTTGGTGTGGATGTCCTTTCTGTTAGTTTTCCTTCTAACAGACAGGACCCTCAGCTGCAGGTCTGTTGGAGTACCTGGCCGGCTGTGTGAGGTGTCAGTCTGCCCCTCCTGGGGGGTGCCTCCCAGTTAGGCTGCTCGGGGGTCAGGGGTCAGGGACCCACTTGAGGAGGCAGTCAGCCCGTTCTCAGATCTCCAGCTGCGTGCTGGGAGAACCACTTGTCTCCTCACAGCTGTCAGACAGGGACATTTAAGTCTGCAGAGGTTACTGCTGTCTTTTTGTTTGTCTGTGCCCTGCCCCCAGAGGTGGAGCCTACAGAGGCAGGCAGGCCTCCTTGAGCTGTGGTGGGCTCCACCCAGTTCAAGCTTCCAGGCTGCTTTGTTTACCTAAGCGAGCCTGGGCAATGGCGGGCGCCCCTCCCCCATCCTCGCTGCCGACTTGCTGTTTGATCTCAGACTGCTGTGCTAGCAATCAGCGAGACTCCGTGGGCGTAGGACCCTCTGAACCAGGTGCGGGCTATACTCTCCTGGGGCACCGTTTCCTAAGCCCGTCGGAAAAGCACAGTATTCGGGTGGGAGTGGCCCGATTTTCCAGGTGCCATCTGTCACCCCTGGAAGGGGAACTCCCTGACCCCTTGCGCTTCCCGAGTGAGGCAATGCCTCGCCCCTGCTTCGGCTGGCGCACGGTGCGCTCACCCACTGACCTGCGCCCACTGTCTGGCACTCCCTAGTGAGATGAACACGGTACCTCAGATGGAAATGCAGAAATCACCCGTCTTCTGCGTGGCTCGAGCTGGGAGCTGTAGACCGGAGCTGTTCCTATTCGGCCATCTTGGCTCCTCAATAATTAAATTTTTATTCCTTTGCTATTTAATTTTTGTTTAGTGTTATCTGTGGTAGATTGACATTAGTTAAACATATCATGCCACTATTGTTTTCCTCATTTTTTCTTTGTTTCTAGTAGTTCCTAAGGACTTTTGATTTATAGATTTCAGCCTTTCTTTTTAAATTTTTTACTAAAAACGTGTCTTATAAGCAACATATAATTGAATTTTATTTCTAATTCAGTCTGAGGTGTTGTATGATTTGATGAATGAAGCTAGCCCACTTACTTTTCTTGTGATACTTATTGTATTTTGCTGCCAAACTATATAGATTATAGTTTGTTCATTTATTTATGTATTTGCATATGGACATCCAATTGTAGCTGTAGGCCCGTGGTCCTTGTTTCCTCATTGCCCGTTAGCTAAGGCAGGTCTTTGCTCCTGGAGTGCAAGTGCACATGCATTACTTCTCATGCTTTCCATGTGTTCCCCTCCCACTACAGTGGATAGAGTCCTGGTTATGCTTTGAATCTTTCTCACAGTCCCTGATACTACATCTCTGTGACCTCAGCTGGAACAAGTTCTCTGCTTTTAAGGGTTCATGGAATTAATTGGGTCCACATGGAAAAGCAAGAATAATCTCTTTATTATTTTAATGTTGGTCACCTTAATTACATCTGCCAATTCCTTTGTGCCATGCCATGTGACACATTAACAGGTTCCTAAGATTTGGATTTTGAACATCTTGGTGGGTATTCTATCTACCACAATCCACCCTCTGGCCACAAAAGATTCATGTCCGTTCCAAATAAAAAAGAAAATATTCACTTCATTCTAAGTTCCTCAAAGATCTCATTCCATTACAATGTCAAAACAAAGTCCAAAAATATCATATAAATCTCATGAGCTCAAAAAACCTAAGTCTATTAATCTAAATCAGTTGTGGATGAGACTGTGGCTATAATTCATTAGATACAAATTTTAGGGCATAATTCCTCTCCATCTGCTGGCCTGTGAAGCTAAAGAAACAGGTGAACTGCTCCCAAAATATACTTGTGGCAGAGATATAGGATAGCAGTTACAGTGTAGACATTTTATTTCCAAAAAGGGAAGATGGATAGTAAACAATAATCAATAATCTAAAACAGTTTTGAAATTAGCCATTCAAACTTCCTTATAGTTCAATACCTGGAAGTAATTTTCTGCGGTTCTCAGCCTTGCCCTCGGTGCTCTAAGCTCTGTCCTGTATGCTCTTGGCTCTGTCCTCTAAGTCATTCTCTCTTTTTCATGGGAGGAAGCATGTATTTGCAGCAAAATAACTTTATCAGCCTGCTTACTGTCAGCAGCATTTCACAGGTTCTCCAGCCGTCTTTGATTACTTACTTTCTCTGTCCTTTTCAATCTAAGCTGACAGTGTTCTGATGATATACGATTCTCAAGAAGTTTGTGGATCTCATCTTGATGTCACAAGTATTCATTAGACAGAAGTTAGGTCTACTAATCTTTTTGGATGATTCTCTATGCTTGGCTTCTACTGGGATGTCTAAGGCATGATTCCTTTAAGATAGAGGGTCCCTGATTTGTTTAAGGGGATCTGTGGGCCACACCTTTAATCTTTTCAAACAGCATTTTGTGTGACTGAATACTCTGACTCTTGGGCATCTGAATAGGTTGGAAAATTTCCAAATCATTAATTCCTGGGTTTTTTTTTTTTTTAATTTCACAGTTCTTTCCTTAAGTTCTCTTTCTTCTCTTTATTTTTACTATAAGCAGTGAGAAGAAACCAGAATGCACTTTAAAATTTTGCTTGGAGTTGTGAGGTAAATGATCAGGACTTTCATTTACAAGTTCTGCTTTTCATATAACTGCAGGATGCAATTTCACCAAACTGTCTGACAGTGCATAACATGGGTCTCCTTTCCTTCAGTTTACAGAAATATGTTCCTCACTTCTCTCTGAGCCTTAACCAGTACTATCATCCAAGTCTAGATCTCTATTAATAGTCTGTTCAAGTGATTTAGGCTTTCGCTAGTGATTTACAATTTCTCTCAAGTTATCTTCTCTCTTCTCTTCCTTCTGAACCCTCACAAGCAGCATCAGTATTTCTACTGACAGAGTGTTAAAGTCAATTTAGGCTTTTTATGTCATGCTCCTCAGTCTTCCAACCTTTATTCACTAACGCATTCCAAACTCACTTCCACATTTTTTGATATTTGTCATATAAATGCCCCACTTCTGGTACCAAAATATTCATTGTTTTTCTATTGCTGCCATAAAAAGTGGCTAGAAATTTAACAGCATAAAACAACAGCCATTTATTATCTTGGTTCTATGAATCAGAAGCCAATCACAACATGACTCACTGGGGTCTTTTGCTCGGGGCCTCACAAAGCCTAAATTAAGGTATCAGCAGAGCTGTATTTCTTTATTACTGGAAGATCCGTGGAAAAAATCGACTTCCAAGCTTATTCAGGTTATTGGCCATATATATTTTCTTTCATCTGGAGCACTGAGGTTCCTCTTTCCTTGCTGAATATCATCAGCTGGGGCCAGTCTTTGCTTTTAGAGGTTGCTCACATTCCTACTCATGCTTTCCATGTGGCCTCCTCTAGCAATGGCATGTCAGGTTCCTCTCATTCTTTCAATCTCTCTGACTTCTTATTCTTCTGACTCTATCTGACTCCAGCAATAACCTTAATTACATCTCTACTGTCTCTTTTGTAATATAATAAAGAATATTCACAGGTTCCCGGGATTAGTTCCTAAACATTTTTGGGGGCCATTCTATCTTTTACAATATTTTAAATATGTTTAACCAGAGAAAAATAGGCATTTTTTCTCCTGTTAACATACCTTCTGATAGTTTATTTTTATACTTTGTCCAGAGGTTTCAGTTGTAATCAGTGGAAGAGATAGGCTATAGTTGACTTACTCTATCTTGCTTGGGACTTGAAGTCCTTATATTAATTTTTAAAAGTGTTTATTGAGTGCTTTTATGTGCTTGGCAATGTGATATACAAGGCAAAAATATAGAATGCTGTTACTTCAACATCATTCAAGAACTTATAACCTTTTCAGTAAAAAAATCAAAGCTCATTAAATTCTGAGATTGTGTAAACCTGGGCTATAGTCCTTTCTTAAAGAATGGATTTTCTAAAAGTTAATTGACTCTGTCCTCCTGTAACTGATATTTGTTAACAGAATTTCATCAGAAAGAGAGAAAAATGCAGCTCTTGAAATACCAGCATATTCAGGAATAGCTAATTTAGTTTCCTGAATGACCTTAAAAGCCTGTACCAATTAGAGAAAAATTCAAGATATTTGAAAACTGCTGCTATAGAAACAGCCTTATTTCAGCATTTCCAAAAGGTTATTTGTATGAGTTTGACAATGAATGGTGGGGAGAGAATGAGGTCTAAAAAGGAAGAGAGCACACATACCAAAAGAAATTTACACTCTTGTGTGTGTGTGTATATATGAGAAAAGAAACATGAAATAAAGAAAAAGATGGAAACAAAACAATGATAAACTGAATGAACATGTGAGGAACTCTTCCAAGGCTGTTAGTGTCGTTAATAACAGAGTCAATGGTTTAAAGGAGACAGTATTAGTTATTTAGTTAGCAGTTCACAGAAGTAATTAGTCAGTCTAATCAATATTGCAAGCATAAATTGCCACTGTTTGTTACAAGTGCTTTAGGAAGATTTCTCTCATATTGAGTTCTTAGGTAATTATGTTCCTTGACATAACAAAGAATCACTAGTGCATTGGTTAACAGCACAGTTTCTGGAGATGAATGGTATCAATTTGAAGCCTGACTCTGAACCATCTGTAAACACTTGGGCAAGTTATGTAACCTCTCTGTGCCTCACTTTCCTGATTTGTAGAATATGAAGATTAAAATAGTAGTACCTGCCTCACTGGGTTATTGTAAGAATTAAATGAGTTTTTATGTGTAAAAAACTCAGAATAGTATTTGCCACATAGGAAGCACTATGCTAGTTATTATTACTGCAGCCATCAACAATAACAAGTGGGATGTGAAGTGTAATTGTGTGTCTTTAGGGCACAGGCTCTTGAAGAAGCCTATAAGTCTAGTATTAGGAGACAATGTAAAGGTAGCAGGGCCTATTCTCCATTTTAGTCATGATTTTGGGGGGGCTTTAGAGGTAATTTTTAAAAAGATACAGACTCTGTGAACCAATGCTAAAATATTTTTTTTTATTTCATAGCACCTTCAATGCTATAGGTTATGAGTCAAAGTCTAGTTCAAGTCTGAAAGAGAGAGAAAGAAAGAGACAGGGAGAGAAAGATGTAAGTTTTCATCAGGAAACTTTCATCAGGATTCGCTAGAAAGTATACTTTATGGAAAGTAGGAATTTTGTTTTGTTTTGCTCATCGATATACCACAGGCTCCTAGAACAGTGCCTAGAACAGTACACAGTAGATACCCACTAAACATTTGTTTAAAGAATAAATGTTATCAGCAGTTGTGAGTAACCCCCAACTCCAGTCCTCCTCCAACATAATACTAAATTATTCACATTATATTGGGGCAGGGAGGCGATAGGGGGGATTTATATGAGTGAAGATAATAAATTGGTAACTTCCCCCATTATTCTAAGATATGTCAAATCTTATCTTATCCAGATAGTCCAGACAGGCCATGACCACACATCCAAATATTAATATGTAGCCTTTTTTTGTAGGTGGATGTGAATGGTATTCCAATTTAATTAAGTATGAATTAAAGAAAAAAAGGAAAGTCATTATGCAAATGTCTGCCCTTTGAAAGCAATCAGACCTAAATACATTAATTCTTTCATTTTTCTATTAGTGTTTTTCAAAGGCATGGATCAGAAAGTCCTGGAAGACGTGTTAAAATATAGATTGTTGGTCTTCACTCACTGCATTCTGAGTCAGTTGGTCTGGGATGGGGCCTGCTAATTTGCATTTTTAGAAATTTCCAGGGTGGTGCTGCTGCTGCTGATATAGAGATATACCAGATACTCTTCTGGGCGTTGGGGATACATGATAAACAAAAGTAAGGTACAAGCCCTCATGGAGTTTATAGTATATTGAGGGAAATAGACAAACAAAAATATAATATCAGGTATGAAAAGTGCCATGAAGAAAAAAAGTAGGAAAATAAAACAGAAAATCATGGGGTGCTTTTATAGACAGGGTAGTCAGGGAAGATCTCTGTGTTGAGTGATATCTATATAGATATATTAATCAATATAAGCCAATGGGAAAGGAAGAAAATTTCTTAAGCTACTTGAGACTTGATCAGTTCTTTTATAATTTTAATATAATATTTTATGAATTGATTGTCATTTAAAAAATAGGGGTTTGTGACATCCTTTTAAAGTATTCTGAGATAATTAGCAGCTGGATAAAATACCTCACATTTTACATATTCAAAACGAAAGGAAAGCACATTTCCTCTCTATCTTTAAGATGGAAGTTAGGCTGGGAGAAGTGGCTCATGCCTATAATTCTAGCACTTTGGGAAGCTGAGGCAGGCAGATCACTTGAGCCCAGGAGTCTGAGACCAGTCTGGGCAACATAGCAAAATCCTGTCTCTATAAAAAAAAAATACAAAAGTTAGCTGGGCATTGTGGCATGTGCCTGTGGTCCCAGCTCCTCAGGAGGCTGAGGTAGGAGGATCACTTGAGCCCAGGAGGTCGAGGCTGCAGTGCGCCGTGATTGTGCCACTGCACTACAGCCTGGCAACAGAACGAGACCCTATCTCAAAAAAAAAAAAGTAGATGGAAGTTAAATCAATTAGTTTTTTTTCTGCTCCCCTATGAGGTGGTAATAATGGTCTTCGTTGTGTACAAAGGAATAGGCTCTAATGACATGATGACATGATTTTCACTGTAAAAACTAGGATGTTTTGGGCAGATCTTTAATATGTTGAAAAGACAAAAACAGGAACCTTCCTAAAATGGTTCCTCAGCATCCTCGACAAAGATAGACTCCTGGAGCTCTGCTAAGGGGAGAATGGGTGCTAGTCTGGTATGCTATGTTGAGATATTGTCTTTCTCTAGCCTCAGTGTGGATCTCTATGCCTCAGTTTTTCTGTTTTGTGCCTTAGTTTCATCCTTTCTTTGAGTCACCTCTCAATTATAGTTTCTCCATTGCATGGTGTACAGTCCACTGCTTCAGTGCTTTTTTATTACAAATGAACATGGATAAACGAGTGCAATTTATTAAGTACGCCACTGAGAAACATTTCTGTATTTTCCAAGAAGCCATAATGTAAAGTTGGCTGAGTATCAACCCTTGAGTCATAATTGGTGGCATCACAGTTATGCATCTCTTGTCATTTCAAAATTATTTATTCTACCTAAGCCTCAATTTCTCAATTTCTCAATTTGTGAAAGTAGTAAACAGCTACAAGATGTTCTCTAAAATTATACGTTCTTTGGATAATTGATTCCATGTGTTTACTTACCTTCCCACTTTATTGTGAATAGCTTCTGGATTTAACATTCCATATGTAGGAATAACCCACATCTGCACCTGGGCAAGGTAAGAGGGGGCATTCTGAATATTTTTTTTTCTCCCACAGCCAGTTGTTGAAATGTCACCTTTTATCTTGATAATAATAGGGAACTACAAAAGAGTATCCAACCCAATATCTGTTTCTTGAGTCTCCTCATCTGATAGGCTTCTCTTTAGAACAATTCCTCTTATCATGAACCTCTGGGTCTTTCTTTAGATTTTCATATTTTCTTACCCTTGTCAATATTCATATACCCCCAACACACACACATACATGCACACACTTGTGCCTTTTGATCTGTTTGTTATGTTTGTTTTATATAACCTGTCACTGAGATATTTATTCTTTTGCTCATTATGCCATACACATGTAAAAAATCATTGCCCTAAGCAGAAATCAATGTTCTGCTTAGCGTACCAACTGTTCCCTTATTTTTTATGACTGATAATTTAAAATGCAAGCATTTGGAATGTTGAAATCCATATTATGTCTTATTCTTTAAAAGGTAACCACCTGGAGTGCTGAGATACATATAAGCAAAGTTTCTTAACAATGTTCATATCAAAAGTAAATTCTGCTTTAGAATGAAATCATGTGAAAGAGGTAATCAGTTTGTTTGTTTGTTTGTTTGTTTTTGGTCTTTTGTCAGCTTTTATTGTAGGATCAGGGGGTACATGTGCAGGTTTGTTAAATGGATAAATTACATGTGGTTGGGGTTTGGTATACAGATTTTTTTGTCACCAAGGTAGTAAGCATAGTACCCAATAGGTAGGTTTTTGACCCTCCTACCCTCCACCCTCAAGTAGGCCCCAGTGTCTAGTGTTCTCTTCTTTGTGTAATCAATGTTTAGCACCCAGTTATAAGTGAGACCACACAGTATTTGATTTTCTGTTCCTGTGTTAATTTATTTAAAATATTTGCCTCTGGCTCCATCCATGTTGTTGGAAAGAACATGATTTTTCTTCTGTTTAATTGCTGTATAGTAGTCAATGGTGTACAAAAACCATATTTTCTTTAACCAGTCCACCGTTGATGGGCATCTAGGTTAATTTCATGTCTTTGCTATTGTGACTAATACTGTGATGAATATATGAAGGCATGCATCTTTTTGGTAGAGCAATTTATATTCTTTTGAGTATATACACAATACACTAATGGAATTACTGAGGTGAACGGTAGTTCTGCTTCAAGTTCTTTGAGAAATGTCCAAATTGCTTTCCACAGTGGCTGAAATGATTTACATTCCCACCGGCAGTGTATAAGTGTTCCCTTTTTTCTGTAACCTCACCAACATCTGTCATTTTTTGACTTGAATAATAGCCTTTCTGACTGGTGTGAGATGGTATCTCATTGTAGTTTTTTTTTTTTTTTGAAATGGGGTCTTGTTCTGTTGCCCAGGCTGCAGTGCAGTGGTGCAATCTCAGTTCACTGCAGCATCAACTGCCCAGGCTCAAGCGATCCTCCCACCTCAGCCTCTGCAGTAGCTGGGACTACAAGCGTGTACCACCTTGGCTTTTTTTTTCATTTGTAGGGATAGGCGTCTCACTATGTTGCACAGGCTGGTCTTGAACTCCTGGTCTCAAGCGATACTTCTGACTTGGCCTCCCAGAGTGCTGGGATTGTAGGTGCAAGCCACAACACCCAGCCAACTAATTGTGGTTTTGATTTGCATTTCTCTAATGATAGCTATGTTGAGCATTGTTTTCATATGCTTTTTGGCCAGGTGTATATGCCTTCTTTTGAGAGGTGTCTGTTAATGTCCTTTGTCCATTTTTAATGCAGTCATTTGTTTTTTGATTGTTGATTTAGGTTTCTTACAGATTCTGGATATTAGGATTTTGCCTAATGCATAGTTTATATTTTCTCCCATTCTGTGGGTTGTCTGTTTACTCTGTTGATAGTTTCTTTTGCTATGCGGAAGCTCTTTAGTTTAAGTAGGAACCACTTATCTATTTTTTGTTTTATTGCAATTGCTTTTGGAGACTTCATCATTAAATCTTTGACAAGCCCTATGTCCAGAATAGTATTTCCTAAGTTTTCTTCTAGGGATTTTATAGTTTTAGGTATTACATTTAGGTCTTTAATCTACCTTTAGTTGATTTTTGTATATGGTGAAAGGAAGGGATCAAGTTTCAATTTTCTGCATATGGCTAGCCAGTTATCCAGTTATCTCAGCACTATTTATTGAATAGTAAGTCCTTTCCCAATGCTTGTTATTGTCGACTTTGTCAAAGATTACATGGTTGTAGGTGTATGGCTTTATTTATGGGTTCTCTAAACCTGTATAATTGATCTATATGTCTGTTTTCATACCAGTGCCATGCTGTTTCGGTTATTGCAGCCTTGTAGTACAGTTTGAAGTCGGTATGATGCCTCTAGCTTTATTCTTTTTGCTTAGGATTACTTTGGTCATTTGGGCTATCTTTAGGTTCCATATGAATTTTAAAATAGTTTTTTTTTGTAATTTGGAGAAAAATGACATTGGTAGTTTGATAGGAATAACATTGAATGTGTAAATTTCTTGGACAGAATGGCCATTTAAACAATATTGATTCTTATTTCTAGTTCCTTTACATGATTGTTAAACTCATTCTGCAGATACTCTACCTTGATTCTTCTGTTCCCAAAGTTAATTAACTATGATTTCTTAAAAAAAAAATTGATTCTTCCTACCAATGAGCATGAAATATTTTTCTACTTGTTTGTGTCATCTCTGATTTCATTCAGCAGTGTTTTGTTATTCTCATTATAGAGATATTTCACCTACCTGGTTAGCTGTATTCCTAGGCATTTTATTCTTTTTGTGGCTATTGTGAATGTGATTGCATTCTTGACTTGTCTCTTAGCTTAGATATTATTGGTGTCTAGAAATGCTACTGTTTTTGTGCATTGATTTTGTATCTTGAAATTTTACTGAAGTTGTTTATCAGTTCTAGGGGTCTTTGGGCAGAAACTATCAGGTTTTCTAGGTATAGAATAATATCATCTGCAAAGAAATATAGTTTGAATTTCTCTCTTCCTATTTGGATGCCTTTTATTTCTTTCTCTTGACTGATTGCTTTGGCTGGGACTTTCAGTACTATGTTGAATAGAAGTGCTGAAAGAGGTCATCCTTGTCTTGTTTCAGTTCTCAATGGGAATGCTTTCAGTTCTTGCTCATTCAGCATGATTTTGGCTGTGGGTTTGTCATAGATGGCTCTGAATATTGTGAGTTATATTCCTTCAATGACTAATTTGTTGTGGGCTTTTTAAATGATGGGATGTTAAATTTTATTGAAAGCCTTTTCCGAATCTATTGAGATAACGATATGGTTTTTGTTTCTGGTTCTGCTTAACTGATGATTCATGTTTATTGACTTGCATATATTGAATCAACCTTGCAACCCAGGAATAAGACTACTTGATCATGGTGCACTATTTGGTGTGCTGCTGGATTTGATTTGCTAGTATTTTGTTAAAAAGTTAAGTGTCTATGTTCATTAGGGATATGGGTCTGACATTTGCTGTTTTCATTGTATCTCTGCTAGGTTTTGGTGTCAGAATGATGCTGGACTCATAGAAGGAATTACAGAGGAATCCTTCCTTCTAAGTTTTTGAAATAATTTCTGTAGGATTGGTATCAGCTCTTCATTATATGTCTGGTATAATTTGGCTGTGAATTCATCTGTTCCAGAGCCTTTTCTGGTTGGTAAGGTTTTTATCACTGATTCAATTTTAGAAGTTGTTATTGGTCTGTTCAGGATTTCAATTTCTTCCTGATTCAATTTTGGGAGGTTGTGTGTTTCCAGGAATTTGCCTATTTCTTGCAAGTTTCTTAGTTTATGTGCATAGAGTTGTTCATAATAGTCTGAGAGTTTTGTTTTGTTTTTTTTTTGTATTTCTGTGAGATCAGTGGTAATGCCACATTTGTCATTTATGATTCTGTTTATTGGATCTTCTCTTTTGATCTTTATTAGTCCAGCTAGTAGTCTATCAATATTATTTATTCTTTCAAAAAATAAGATTTGGTTTCACTGATCTTTTGTATAGTTTTCCACATCTCAATTTTATTAAATTTAGCTCTGATTTTGGTTATTTCTTTTCTTGTACTAGTTTTGGGTTGCTTTGTTCTTTTATTTCTATTTTTCTAAATGAGCTGTTATGTTGTTATTATAATTTGAACTTTTTCTAACTTCTCTATATAGGCATTTAGCACTGTTAAATTTCCTCTTAAAATTGCTTTAGCTGTGTTCCAGAGATTCTGGTGTGTAGTATCTTTGTTTTTATTAGTTACAAAGATTTTTTAACATTTCTGCCTTAATTTTATACTTTATCCAAAAACCCTTCAGAAGGAGGTTATTTAATTTCTATGTGATTGTACGGTTTTGAGAGATCTTGGTATTGATTTTTATTTTTATTTTTATTTTTATTGCACTGTTGTCTAAGAGTGTGGTTGGCATGATTTTGTTATTTTTGGAATTTGTTAAGAATTGCTTTATGGCTGAGCCTGTGGTCAATCTTAGAGTATGTGCAGTGCACAGATTAGAAGAATACAGATTCTGTTGATGGGTGGGGTATTCTGTAGATGCTTGTTAGGTCTGTCATGAATATCTTTGTTAGTTTTCTCTCTCAATGATCTAACACTGTCAGTAGGGTGTTGACGTCTCCCAGTATTACTGTGTGGTTATCTAAGTCTCTTTGGAGATCTCTAAGAACTTGTTTTGTAAATCTAGGTGCTCTTTTGTTGGGTGCATATATATTTAGCATAGTTAAGTCTTCTTGTTTAACTCTTTATAATTATGTAATGCCCTTCTTTGTTCATAATTATTGTTGGTGTAAAGCCTGTTTTGTCTGAAATAAGAGTAGCAACCCCGATCTTTTTTTTTTTTTTTTTTCTTTGCTTCATAGATCTTTCTCCATCTCTTTACCTTCAGTCTGTGGGTGTCATTGCATGTGAGATTGGTCTCTTGAAGACGGAATACAGTTGGGTCTTGCTTCTTTATCCAACTTGTCATTCTGTGTCCTTTAAGTGGTTATTTAGCCCATTTACATTCAAGTTTAATATGTGGGAATTTGATCCCGTCATTATATTGTTAGCTGGTTGTTTTGTAGACTTGGACTTGATTGCATAGTTGCTTTATAGTGCCAGTGGGCTATGTACTTAAGTGTGTTTTTGTGGTGGCAGGTAACAGTCTTTCATTTCCCTGTTTAGCACTCCCTTAAGGACTTCTTGTAAGGCAGGTCTAATGGTAACAAATTCCCTTAGCATTTGCTTGTCTGAAAGGGATCATATTTCTCCTTTATTTATGAAGCTTAGTTTGGCTGGACATGAAATTCTTGCTTGGAATTTCTTTAACGATGTTTAATATAGGTCCTCAATCTCTTCAGGGTTGTAAGGTTTCTGCTGAAAGGTCCACTGTTAGCCTGATGAGGTTCCCTTTGTACTTGACCTACCCCTCTTCTCTAGCTGGCTTTAATTTTGTTGTTGCTGTTTTCTTTTAAATTGACTTTGGAGAATCTGATGACTCTGTGCCTTGGGGATAGCCATCCATTATAGTATGTCACAGAAGTGCTCTGAATTTCCTGAATTTGCATATATACCTCTCTAGCAAGGTTCAGGAAATCTTCATGGACAATATCTTCAGATATGTTTTCCAAGTTGCTTGCTGTCTCTCCATCTTTTTCAGAAATGCTAATGAATTGTAAGTTTGTACCCTTTATATAATCCCATATTTCTTAGAGATTTGTTCATTTTTTATATTATTCTTTTTATTTTTATCTGTCTGCATTGATTTGAAGGAGCAGTCTTCAAGCTCTGAAATTTTTCCCTCAGCTTGGTCTATTTTGTTATTAATGCTTCCAATTGCATTCTGAAATGCCTGTAGTGAATTTTTCATTTCCAGAAGTTCAGTTTTGTTCTTTCTCAAAATGGTTATGTCATCCTTCAACTCTTTGACCATTTTACTTTTTTCCCTGGATTGGGTTTCAACTTTCTCCTGTGTCTCTGTGAGCTTCCTTGTCATTCAGTTTCTGAATTCTACATTTGTAATTTCAGCCATTTCAGTTTGGCTAGAAATCATTGCTCGAGAGCTAGTGTGGTCATTTAGAAGTAAGAAGACAGTTTGGCTTTTACAGTTGCCAGAGTTCTTGTGCTGGTTGTATCTCATCTGTGTGGGCTCATGTTTCTTTAATCTTTGGAGTTGCTCTCTTGAGGATGATGCTTTTTTCTTTTACATCCTTTGATGCCCTTGAGGGTTTAACTGTGGTATAAGTTGAGTTTAGTGGATTGGCTTTGTTTCTGTATGCTTTCAGCAGGCCAAGGCTCAGCTCAGCACTCTTGTGCTGCATACTCTCACCCTGGGGGCTAGGACCAGGCCTGCAGCTTTGTTCCCTGGCCTCTTGAGCTTAAGCACCTGCTGCACTGGAGCGATTGAAGTGTTCTCAGTTCATTGGCAATAATCCTCTGATTTGGGTGGCCATCAAAAGTGCTATGGTGGGGCAGTGGTGGGCCCCCATGCATGCAATAGTGGGGGATCTGTCTGCAAAGGTGGGTAGGCAGAGTCTGCCTGTGAAAGAGCTATAATAGTGGGCACTGGTGAATGTTTTGGCTAGGGATCTGAGGCCATGCTGCAAGCAGGTATGTCCAGGGAGAAACCCTGGGAAAGACTGGCAAATGAGGGAGTGTTCAGATCAGATTGGCCTCATCCCATGGGCAAGATGGCCCTTTTCTGTTCAGTTCCAGCAGCTAACAAAGGCTCAGTCTTCCTAGGGGATGGGAGCCCATGACAGTGCTCAACTACAGCCTTTCTGGTACCAAACACTCTGGTATCTCTGTAGGAGTTCTGTTTCATCCAGCTCTCCAGGCAGTTCTCACTGCCAGCTCAGATGTCTGTGGAGGTTGTTAGTTCTGTTTCTTACATAGCTATGTTAACAATAAAAAAAAATTGTGGGTTTCTTTGTTTTGGTTTTTGGTTTTTAGAGACAGGGTTCTCATCATGTTGCCCAGGCTGGTCTCAAACTCCTGATCTCAAGCAATCCTCCTGCCTTGACTTCCCAAAGTGCTGGGATTACAAGCATGAGTGGCAAGGCCTAGTCAAAAAAGTGTGTTAAAAACAAGTTATGAAAGGTATTTGTTAAAACTACTTGCTAGTTGCAATTGTCTGAGGCTTAGCATTCATAATTATTCTTTCTGGCCACTGATTACATAAGTTCCCTCATGCATGGAACTGACACTGTTTCACAATTTTTAAAGCAAAATAGTTTTCTCAATTTTCCTCTTAATCATCTCAATTTTAGGGTTTTGTCTGTTTTATTTGTTTTGCCTTTGTGATAGCCTTTTATCTAAATTTTCCCATTTTCAAAATTGTTTTCAGTTTGACAATCATTCAGGTCAGGATGACACTGTGCAGGAAAGAAGTTTCTGCCTAAATGAGAGAAGTAATTACCCAGCAGAGTTACATAATTAGACAGTGAGTTTTGTTGTGTGTCATATATGTAGCTATAAGAAGATATGAGAAGAGACTAAAAATTTTAATTTATGCTTCCGTCATGTTTCTCTATGTTAAGCTGCTGACTGTCTAAGTTGGGAAGACATTTTACACACAGATAAAATCTATTTAAAGACAAAAAATTAATAACAAATGTATCCTAAAATAGCACCTGGAACATACAAATATAGATAAAAGAAAGACCTTATTCAAGGAAGGTTTGCTCAGTCCTCTGATGGTACCTGATGTCAGGTTTATAGAATCCTTGGATCATGCTTCTTTCTTTCTGAGACAGATCAAAGGACATTACCACAGTGCTACATGGATACGTAAAACACTAAGACATACATTGAAGTTAGTGAGGTAAGATGTGGAGGCAGTAATACTCATTGATAAGAGGGTAGCTACAATCTTAACCCAAAGAATATCTCAACACATAGCCTGACTAAAATTTCTGCATTAGCAATGCCTTTGCAAGACTTTGAAAACTCCTGTTGAAATGCATGAGTCAGATAGGAGTAAAAATCATTAACTCATTAACCAAATATTTATTTAATATCCACCATACACTAGGTCCCCTGCCTGGTCTGGTTGGTGCAACAATTAACAGAACTTGGTCTCTGACTTCAAAGATTTTCAAGCCTGGTAGGGAAAATGAACAAATAAATGTGCCATTATAATTTAAGGTTAACAGTGTAGGTAAAGGTTATGAGCTAAGTGTAGGTGGCTATAGAATTATAGAAAAGGGCCACCTAACTCAAAATGAAGGCTGAGTGGGTCAGAATGGCTTCCAAGAGGAAATAATGTGTGAGCTTAGAGGAACAGCACAGATAAGGTTTAAATATTGGGTAACAGATAGCTACATAAAATAATTAAAAACAGTAGGGAACTTTCAATAATAGCACATTTTACTAAATAAAGAAGTATTATATAGGTATAGAAACTAACAGACAAGCAAATCGAGAGCTACACATGGAGTCATATGAATACACACATGCAAACAAGTAAAAGTCATTTCATATTTTGGTTCCTTGGCATACCATTTAAGGTCAAGCACACAATTTTTGGCCCTAATATTTCTTCGCAAGCTCATCTTCTGCAATCCCCCTCCCAGTCCTAAACTTTCTCAATGTAGATAGTATTTTCACCAGAAAACAGAATTCTTAAGTAGTTCTAATTTTGTTTTTTTGTCAGGGGGTGGGATTTATGGTTTTTAAAAAATTTCTTGGTCCTCAGAATTTTCAACTATTTAAGCCCTTATGAATTCAAAACTCTTTATTTTTTAAAAAAATCACATTCAAAAATAGCACATTTAGGCCAGTCGCAGTGGCTCTCACCTGTAACCCCAGCACTTTTTGGGAAGTTGAGGCTGGCGGATCACTTAGAGTTAGGGGTTCGAGACCAGCCTGGCCAACATGGTGAAACCCTGTCTCTACCAAAAAATACAAAAATCAGCCAGACATGGTGGTGTGTGTTTGTAATTCCGAGCTACTCAGGAGGCTGAGGTAGGAGAATCATTTGAACCCGGGAGGTGGTGGTTCCAGTAAGCCAAGATTGCACCACTGCACTCTAGCCTGAAGACAGAGTGAGAGCCTTTCTCAATAAATAAATAAATAAATAAATAAATAAATAAATAAATAAACAGCACATTTAAGGCATTAATTGTACACCTGAATGATGTTTGATATGACATTGCATTGTTCAAAGAAGAGGTGTATTGAATATCAATGTATCCTTAAGGCTTCAGAGCCATTGCATCATAAGGAGAGAGAAACTTGGAAGGATGTTTTGGCAGTGTGCTTTGCCATCTGGCTAACACTTGTACTGGAATGCGTGCTTTCAACAATTTAAATATGACAGTTGTGATGCATTTGCTTATTTTTTCTCACATGATATTAGAAAGAGAATATAAAAATCCTGATGAGATACTATTATGCATAGCTAGAATGACTGAGATTTAAAAGACTGGAAATGCCAAGTCTTGGCAAGAATGAGGAGCAATTGGATCCCTTATTCATGGCCAGTGAGAATGGAAATGGGTACATCCACCGCGATAAACAGTTCAGTAGTTTATTAAATTGTTAAGCATACACGTACCATATGATCCCAGGTGGTCACACACACAAAAAGAAATATATGTCCATATTAATACCTTATGTGAATTTTCATAGTGACATTATTCATAACAGCTACAAACTGGAAACAATTCAGCTCTCCATCAATAGAAAAGGGATATGAATTAAAAAATTGAGTTATATCGGCCGGGCACAGTGGCTCACGCCTGTAATCCCAGCACTTTGGGAGGCCGAGGCAGGCGGATCACAAGGTCAGGAGGTCAAGACAAGCCTGGCCAATATGGTGAAACTCCGTCTCTACTAAAGATAAAAAAAAATTTAAAAAAAAATTAGCTGGGCATGGTGGCACACACCTGTAGTCCCAGCTACTTGGGCGGCTGAGGCAAGAGAATTGCTTGAACCTGGGAGAGAGAGGTTGTGGTGAGCCAAGATTGTGCCACTGCACTCCAGCCTGGGCAACAGAGGGAGACTCTGTCTCAAAAAAAAAAAAAAAAAAAATTTAATTATATCCATACAATATACTACCTGTTAGCAAAAGTATCCAGCATAAATAAATCTTAAAAGTATTATACTAAATGAAAGAAGCTAGAAACTGAGGCCTGCATATTGTGTGATTCTAATTTACATGATATTCTAGAAAAGGCAGAACTCTAGGGATAAAAAACAAATCAGTAGTTTCCAGAGCCTGGAGTTTAGTAGAATATGTTTACTACAAAGAAGCACAGGAAACGTTCTGGGGTAATGGAAATAGTCTTCTCATAATTATAATGTTGACTGCATGGCTATATACATTTATTAAAACTCACCAAACTGTGCATGTGAAAAGGGAAATTTTTATTTTGTATAATTTATACCTCAAAAGATTTTTTAAAGAAGACAGCAGCCCTGAAGTGTATATTTTCTTGCTATCTCAAATAATCTGTAAAAAATTAGCATCATAGAAAGCTGGGTGAAATAAACCTGTAACAATCAGCCCTGTAATTTACAACCAGGTATTTTATTCTCTTCATTCCTTAGTAATAAGTCAGGTAGTTAAGGAGGCACCTCCAGTTTCTAGTCAGGATGTTTGGTAAGCAATGGGCTGGACTACTGTAGGCCTCATGACTTATTAAGAAAGAGAGCAAGAAAACATGTAGCTGCAGTATGGCATAGAATTACCGTATATCAGTAATATTAAGTGTTTTTACAAATGCGGGTCGAGGTTTTCAGTGGGTTGTGAAATCAATTTAGCAAGTCACATTACATCTTTTTAAAATAGAGTGAAAGATAATTAAAAGTATAATAGTACATCACAAGTGGTAAGAGAAAGTATTGCTTTGTGGAAATTTTGGTTCAATATGCATGTGCATGTGTGTATATTGGTAAATACACATATATAATGGAAGTACATACATATGTGTATTGCATGTGTGTATAGTTAATGAGTCAATATATAAAGTATACTTCTTACTATATATTTCAGTCACAAAAGTTTAAAATTTGAATGCTAGTGCTACATATGGCAATAGATCCTTGAGTGTTGATGTGGCTGCTCCCAAACCTAATGGGATAAAAGGCAGAAAGTCTGCATCTTAGACATGTCTGACCTGGCCAGGTCCTCATTCTGCATGACCATGAAATATATGATGTGTTTCTGTGAAGAACTACTAGAGCAAGAAGGACTAGCACCCACCAACTGATTTGTATCCTAGTTGATTTTGGCTCACTAGAGATTGGTAAGAGCCTTGCAATCCAGCAGCCCAGAAGTTTGCTTCTTAAACAGCTGTTTGTCAGAACCCAGAGCTAATAAGGTTACAAGGACTAACCTAAGGACAAATGGCCAGTTGCCCCTATAGTATGAAAAGCATGAAGTTTTGCATTGTCCCTCGCCATAGTTTTCTTTTGAAATTCAATATTTCTATGAGGAGACTACTAACGATACTCGATATATAGAACTTCTTGACTGGTAAGTATTAGTATATATTATACTTGCTTTTTCTGGAATGGAAGAGACCCAGTGTAGCAGAAAGTCACTTTATGTCTAAGAGATAAGAGAAATGGAAAGTCTGGCAAAAAAGATGAAAAGATGGAAGGATGGGCTGCATCAAAGGCCGCTTTCACATAATTCGTATTTTTATCCAGAGCTACTTCTAGAAGCAGTTCAATTAATTTTTCCGGTGAACTAATGACCATTGTTGTTGCTTATAGTTATGGCAGCTAGCTATCTTTAAACAAAAATATATGAACCTTGTAATATATTAATTACAAGGAATATTGGATTAGCAAGTAGAGTATCTATGCACCTCCACCTCCTCACCCAACTGTGAATTATTCCAAACATGACCCTTAATATCATCTTTAAATACGAAAGAGAAAATATTCCAAGTACAGGGGAAGAATAAGCTTCCTGATGATTAAGCATTTAATTGGGTCAAAATTTTCTGATGGACACCACGATATGTATTAACACATTTCTTTCTTTCATTCTCTTCCTTAAGTGAAAATCACCATTGCAATAGCATGGAATAATAATTGCGTGAAATTTTAGTCAAAACAAATAAAAACTTTGTTTCTAGATTATCTTATTATGATGATACTGATTCAATTTATTAAAACTCTATGTTATGATTGGATTGAGTTGATGCTTATCTACTGAATTAAAAAGTGAAATGTTCTAACATGTTTACCTATGTAACAAACCTGCACATCCTGCACATGTAGACCAGAACTTAAAATAAAAATAAAAATAAAAATAAAGATTAAGTCCTTTTGCAAAAAAAAATATAATAGTAAAGTGTTCTAATCATGTGTTATTCTGGGTGTACCTACCTCTATATCACTTCAAGATGACTAGTGTCACTGGTCTCATGAGACTAAGCTACCTAATAGATGGTAACCTATTTTCCTGAAATGTAAGTTCCTTCATTGCAGGGAGAGGGTCTGATCCCTCTCTGAATGCTCAGTGTCCCGGGTGTATCTGGCACAATGGAGAGGAGCAACGAATGTTTTTGAATTAATTGTTTCGACTACTTTATATAAGTCTACTGAAGGAGAAAGAGATAAGAGGAAATGATAATATCTTAAAAATGAGTTATAGTCAAAGACAACGGTTTTGGTCAAAATGGAAACTAGTCTGGGAAGACTGTCAAGAAAAGTGGAATATTTTGATTCTTCAGTCAAAAAAAAAGGAAGGGAGTGTATAAACGGTTAACTTTTTTGTTATTACAAACTCATGTGCATTGTTTTTCAGGAGGTTCTGGAACAAGACATGCAGTTATGTTAATGTACGGAGTACAGAAAAGCAAACGCTTGAGTCATTCCACTGTGCTTTCTCCTTAGCTTGTGGCAGGCAGAGGGGGGCACTGGGGTCTAGGGCTACTGGCAGTGACAGAAGGGACACCAACTCCTGATGTTTCTTTAATGTGTAGGCAATCATGATTATGGATGATTCACTCATGCTATATGGACAGAGAGGTAGGAGAAGGAAAAGAAATTGTGTGTGTGTGTGTGTGTGTGTGTGTGTGTGTGTGTGTGTGTATGTGTATGTTTGTACTGGTCATATAGCTAGTACGAACTCCATGCATTGATTTAATTTTGATGTGTTTTACTTTCTCCAAACACTCCTAAAGGCAGTTTGGTTCCTCTGTTACCTTCTCTCCAAAGACAAACAGACAAATGAAACCTACGACACATCCCCTCCCCGACTGTGACAAAATGAATAACTACATCTGGACTTTTGCCTTTCAAGTTGTCTTGCAAAGTGATTGCTCAAAAATACTAGTTCTCACTGTGAAGCTGCAGGTGAAAGTGGTCTTGAATTCCTAATGAGAACACGCTGCAGTCCCTTTTCAAGCAAAATCTGTCCTGTATGCAGAATGAGGGTCAGCAACGTTTCTTTCTCTAGTTTTTTACAGGAAAGCAATTGAGGGTCAAGGGAGAGGGGCAATCAATGTAGAGGCTTTAGCAAGCAATTAACTCTTTCAATTCCCAGAAAGCCTTAAAGCCTACTGTCTAATAAATAGTAGCTAACATTTTTTGGGTGCTTAACAAATGTCAGGCCCGTTTGTAAGTGTTCAAAATACACGTTTTTTTTTTTAAATCATCATAACTGTAATAAGTTTCTAAACTGACAACCGAACCTAGGTAGTCTGATGCAGAGCACTGGGTATAAAGCCCTGTGCATATTGCCGGATACATAAGCTTTTGGTTCAGGTAGCCATGAATTAAACTGTGGCCTTTGCCAATTGCAGGTTTGTAACTTTAGGCAGATAACCTGATTTACTGTATTTTCTCATCTGTTAAACAGGAAAAAAAAAATACTTAGATCACAGACTTGTCAAGGTTTAAGTGAAATAAACCTCACAATTAGCATTTAGCACAGTGTCTAACACCCAGTAATTCCTCAATACGTGGTAAAAATTATTATATGCAATGGAATCCAGTCATATATTTATTACATAAATCTCTAAGGAACATCTGCATAGGGAATGTTGATGATGTTATATTGCTAAGTAATGGCTAACTCATAAAGGGCCTCATCCACCTTGCTCCCAAAGAGGAATATTGTGAATATATTTGCCTTTTAAAAAGATAATTCTGGCAGTATAGTAAATGGAGACTGACATTTGACACCCCCCCCGCAAACCTCAAAAACAATCAGGATACTGCAACAAAAGTCCAGGGGATAAATAGGACTTGATGTAAGGTAGTAGCAGTGGGACGGAGATGAGAGAATACATATGAAGTATTTTAATGGGATAGTGTTGAAGACACCTGAGCATTGTTTGGGTATGTGGAATGAGGAGGTGGAACTAACACAGATATCACTCAGATTTCTGGTTGGAGAGATTGGGGATCATTGTTTTTATTAACTGAAATAAAGAACACACGAAGAGGAATAGCTTTGTAAAGGAATAGCTGTACTTGGGTAAAGAAGACAAATTTTATTTTGGACAGATTGAAATAGAGTTATTTGTGGGACATCTGGTAAAAAGATGTGCAGTGGACAATTGAAAGTATAAGCTGTTGCTCTGGAAACAAATATATGTCCTGAAGAGATATATTTGGAATTTCTTAGCATATACGTTGAAATATTAGATGTGATCAGGATCAAACTAAGGCCTACTTTTTGAGACAAGTAGGCTGAGAGCAAAGTCTTGGGACACATCCATATGTAAGAGGTAAGCAGGATTAGGGAGAAAAGATGATGAAGGAAATCATGAAAGAACACTCAGGGAGGTTGGAGAAAAAAATATTCAAGTGCAAAATGCATAATTTGTTGTAGGCAAGAATTTTAAAGTGGTCAGAGGGAGCAACATCACATATTGTAGATATCAAATAAGTTAAGAATTGAAATTTCATCATTGGATCCGGGCACATGAATATGCAGGATATCTTCTGTAGATGTCTCTGGATCCACTCTTAACCCTTCTCCACTCTGCTCTGATCTGTACATCTTCAGCGGATGTGTATGAATGGGCTTTGATTCAGGTTCAAGTATTGGGGAGTCCTTGTAGGAGTTCTGAGGGAAGGAGCAGGGTGACATTTGAATATTTATTTCCTCGTTACCTCCTTGTGGTTAGCACATGCTGGATTTTTCCTGACACAAAGTCACAATTCCTGTCAAGTGTCCATTTCTAGATAGCTTTCTCTATTTCCAGGTTCTGGTAACTGCATCCTTCTCTTGCCCCTTCAGGTTTAAGGGTGGTAAAGCAATCCCAATGTTACTGAGGCTGGTATTTTGCAGTTGTTTTTCTACATGCTACCCATATTTTTATAAATAATCAATTGATTAAGTTAGTATCAAATTACCAAAATTTAGGGTGGAGTTTATTTTCTTCTAATTAATACAAGGAGAAGGTTTTGATGTAGAAGTGGGGGCAAAGGCTAGACTGGATGGAAATGTAAATGTAAGGCAAAGAAATGGCAATAGCGGGTACAGATGATTCTTCTAAGGATAACAGTTAAGGAAAGTGGAGAGAGCGACTAGTACCTGGAAATGGAACTTGGAAGGTCTAGGGTTTAATAGTTTTAATGTGGGAGAGACTTTAAAATATGTATAGGCCAAAGTGTATCAGCCAGAAAATTTAGAAGGATAGATTCAAGATAAAGTAAAAGGGGAAAATTACTCTTACAGCAAGATTTCAGAGGAGACAGGAAGGGATGTAACCCAGAGCACAGGCAGAAACATTCATCTTTGAAAAAACAGAAATTGAATCCATAGAAATAAAGGTTTATATAGATAGAGTAAGTCCTCAGGTTAGGAGCAGAGAAATGCAGTAGTTTTTGCCTAAAAACATCTAATCACCTCTGAGATGAGTACAGAATTGTGAAGATTTAGAATAGACAATGTGGGAAATGGAAGAAGAATCTTTCCAGGAACACTTGAACAACTAACACTGCTTTGCTGAGAGCTCAGCTGTGGTTGGAATCCATAAGTTTGTGGCTGAATCAATACTCATATTTATGGGGAAATAGCCAATTTTAATGAGCTAAGGTGGGAGTGAGGGAGTTACTAGGTTGTATTGATTTAGGTTTTGAAATTTTCAGGTAAATATTAGTTAAAATACACAGAGAGAAGGAAGTGAAGAATGCTAACATAAGAGTAGATGAAGAGACAGATCATAGGGTCAGCGATGAAGAGAGAGGAAACTGATATTTAAACAAGGCTGATGACTTGTGGAAAAAGGAGAGGCTAAAGGAAGTAGGCAGTTAGGGGAAGAAGGACATAAATATATAAAGTATATATGGGAACAGGAACAATAACATGGATGTTGGCATGTTGGTGTTCAGTGAGGCCGCCCTGAACAATGACACGGTCCAATGTCAACCAAAAGGTAAATGAATTTGATTTACAAAATATACAACTTACGCTGGGCACGGTGGCTCATGTCTGTAATCCCAGCACTTTGGGAGGCCGAGGGGGTGGGGCAGATCACGAGGTCAGGAGTTCGAGACCAGCCTGACCAACATGGTGAAACCCCATCTCTATTAAAAATAAAAAATTAGCCAGGCGTGATAGTGCACGCCTGTAATCCCAGCTACTCAGGAGGCTGAGGCAGGAGAATCGCTTGAACCCGAGAGGCGGAGGTTGCAGTGAGCTGAGATTGTGCCACTGCACTCCAGCCTGGGTGACAGAGCAAGACTCTGTCTCAAAAAAAGACAAACAAACAAACAAAAAAAACATACAATGTAGTATCTTCTTATCTTACATTTTTCTATTTTCTCCACATTGTTTTGAGACTCCTATTTACTAATTTGTATATTTTTACTATTTCCTAATTAGATACACGTTTATATTAATGCTATTAATAGGAAAATGTATTTTTCCTGAATTAAGAGCTATTTATTAAAACTTAGAAACATGTTATATGCACGCTTATTAATAACATCAAGTGCCACTTTTAATAGTCCCTATGAGAAAAATATTTTACTAATATCTCTTCCTTTTTGAATTTTAAAATTGGGCAGATTATTTTATTATATATAATATTAGATGAGCTTTTTTTTCCTGCTAGCATTTTGTACCCAGCTAAGTATTAGTAATCTCTTTTGATTTATTCATGATTAATGAATGCCTGACTAATTGGTAGCATAAAGAAATATAGCAAGTACTAGTTGAAGAGTCTCAAACATTCGATAAGACAGATGTATAATAAATGTTATTTATGTAATTCTTAGCTAGAGATTAAAGGTAGAATCTTACTGCTGAAGAAAATGTTTATTCTCTACCCTTTTTATTTTCTTCCATGTACAAGGAGTTCATTAGTGACTTATCGGAACAGTGAATTTGGGAGAGGGAACTGAGCGTGTGCAGCTCATCCATTACCTCACTCACCCTCTTTGGGTTCTGTCTGCATGTGCTTTGCAATAAAGGACATGCCCCTGAAAGGAAGGCCTCCATGTTCCATGGCGACCTATTGTCTGGGCAGATAAGTCTGCGTAATTCAGGAATTCAGTGTTAAGAACCATGCTTTTCCTCTCATATTAGTCATACTCTCCAATATCAGTTTTAGAAGTTATAAAGGGGTCTTTTGATGTCAATCTGCCTCACCTCTCTGCTTCTGTTTCTTACTTAGTTTTGATGCTAAGAGCAGCCCTGTAAAGGCATCATGGCATAGTGGTTAAGAGCAAACTGTGAAGTTAAACTGCCTGATTTTGAATACCACTTATACCACGTACTAGCAATGTGATTTGTAGCATTTTACTTCACTTTGGTGTCCATTTATTTCCTGAACTGTAAAATGCAGATGATAATAGCACCTATTTCATAGAGTTGTGAAGATAAAATGAGATAATACTTTTAAATGCATAGATATGTGCCTAGAACCTAGAAGTATTCAGTGAATGCCTAGAAGTGAGTTATTATTATATCCATTTTAGAGATAAAAATCAGAAGTTCAGAAAATGTATATTACTTGCCGAAGGGCACCTGGCTAGTAGCCAGACATAGGATTCTAACCTAGCTCCTTCGGGTATCAGAACTCTGACATATTTTGCCATACCTATGTATCTTCTTAGCAAGGCCTGGTTCATCTATCTTGGTTTAGATATTGTGTTTCATTACTCTCTTAGAAAAAAATGCATGAAATCAAAACATCCAATCCACTTGGAAGCAAGCCCACTTTCGTGTTATCTCTGGTGAGAAATCCAGTGAAAATATGGATAATTGTCTCATTTATTTCCAGATGCTTGTGTGACAGCTTAAATTTACCTTCATAGTACTTAATACAGTTGTACCCTATGGTCTCTTCCCACTGCAAGTGTGAGCAGAATCAGCAGCATTTGCAACACCTGGGAACTTGATAGAAATGCAGAATCTCAGGCCCCACACCAGACCTACTGAAAAAGAATTTGCAATTAAAAAATTCAATAGATTCAGATGTATATTACTGTACGAAAAGTACTGCTTGCTATAGTCACTCCGTGGAAATTAAATGTGTTTTTGACATTACATATTCTGTATATTTACAGTCAAATTTCAACAACTCTATCTATCCTATTTGTATGCTTGAGGATTTAGGCAAGGTTTCATGTTGCCCAAGCACTTGGGCATCTAAATACTAAACTAGACACTTATTTTTAAGAAAAAGGTAAATAGTCAAAGATCAGAATTTCTGTATGGCAACTCAATCTCAAATCACCACCATTCTTAATTTCTACTGAACATTTGTGGAGTATAATTATAATTGTCTACGCTTTGAATATTACTTGAATATGTGTCATTAAAGTGTTAGGAAAATGTGAATCACTAATATAGCACATTCTTACTTTAAGAGCTCTGCTGAATGTTTCAACTATTTCTTTTAGATTTTTCAGTGAAGGAAACTATTGCTAATAATTGAGCATTTCCTGCCTTTCTCTAACATTCAAGCAAATAAATCCATAATGGATGCTGAAATAGAAAAGTAGAGATTCTAGCTGAGGGTTGGTAGTGCTACATGACAGTTATTTTCTATAGTAAAATGATTGCATAGTTTCTCCATACATTTCTTAAAATCTCTCTGAAATTCAAATTGTAAAAACAGATCTTCATTAAATTATTTTTCATGAGATTTTTATTCACTGTATTAGAAAGATATTGCAACATTTGCATAATTATTTCACTGAAAATGAAAGACTACAAATCAGTATTTCGTATTCCAGTTTTTAAGTCAAAGACAGCTTGACAGCTCATTGATTTACAAATAAAGCTTAGCAACTTACAAAGTGGCATTAAAAATGACCCCAAAACACAGTTTAAATGAAGGAAATTGCCACAATAGCAAAAATATAGACTCACTAAAGTAAAGTGAGGTTGATTTCTTAACCTTTCGGAATTTTGTTTTTATCTGTTTATGAAGTTTTTAATTTTTAAAATATTTGGTAGATTTTGAACAAATTTCACATATATACAAATATAGTAATAAATGTATCGGCCAGGAGTGGTGGTTCATGCCTGTAATCCCAGCTCTTCGGGAGGCTGAGGAGGACGGATCACGAGATTAGGAGTTCGAGACCAGCCTGGTCAATATGGTGAAACCCTGTCTCCACTAAAAATACAAAAATTAGCTGACATGGTGGTGGGCGCCTGTAATCTCAGCTGCTCGGGAGACTGAGGCAGAAGAATTACTTGAACCCAGGGGGCGGAGGTTGCAGTAAGCTGAAATCACGCTACTACACTCCAGCCTGGGCGACACAGCAAGACTCCATCTCAAAAAAGGAAAATAATAAAAAATAAACATATTGATATATATATTCATATTGTAATTAATATATTAATTGCAATATTTTACAATTTTTATATATTAGAACAAGTAAATGCTAAATGTTACAGAACAATTAGTTGATAATTCTTGTACTTCTAGACAACCAGGCTTGGTTATATGGCAGGGTTATATAGTCAAAATTAAAATCCCTTTCATCAAGAAGTATAGTCTTTAACAAAGTTAAAGGGTGAACAGCGACAAGAGCCAAAGAAACATTATATGAAAAGAAATATTTGTAAGGGGAATATAGCGTAAATTCACTGCTGAACAGAGATATATTCAGATTGTTAATGCCTTCCAAATATAGAGCACGATAAGGATTTCACATACATAACCTTATATGATTTTCCAAATACCTTGTGGATGGCACTAGCTAGACAGATGATTTTGCAGAGGAGGAAACTGAGGCTGAGAGGTTAACCAATTTGTTCAGTCATATGGCCAGTGAATGGCAGACTAAAGCCAAATTAGAATTATCTAAATCCCAATGTAGCGCATGTTTTCACTATGCTGTACTGCCTTTCCAAAGGCTAAGTGATTGTGAATAGTATCATTAGCAGGGCTTTATTTTATTTGTCAAGAACATGAGACCAGTATTTTTATGGTTCTAGAATAGTGAGTAAGTATTCGCTTACCTTCCTACGCTTCCAAATCTACATAAGAATACAAAGGTTTGTTTCTATGGAAAACAGGTCACAAACCTTGCTAGGTCCTTGCAAACATCGATTAAATGCAAACGTATTTACAGTTCTGCAGGGAGTATTAATATTACTTTACACAGAAAGGAAAAGTAGAAAGAGGAATGGGGAGGCTGGGTGCGGTGGCTCACGCCTGTAATCCTAGCACTTCGGGAGGCCAAGGCAGGTGGATCACCTGAGGTCAGGAGTTTGAGACCAGCCTGGGCAACATGGTGAAACCTTGTCTCTACTAAAAATTACAAAAATTAGCCAGGCCTGGTGGTGGGCGCCTGTAATCCCAGCTACTAGGGAGGCTGAGGCAGGAGAATCCCTTGAACCTTGGAGGCGGAGGTTGCAGTGAGCCGAGATCATGCCACTGCGCTCTAGCCTGGCTGACAAAGTGAGACTACATCTCAAAAAAAAAGAAACAGGAATGGGGAAAGAGAATTTTAAGTGTCTATTTTGTGTTAGATGCTATTCTAGCTAGCCACATACTGATGCTATCTTATATTTTCAATAATTTCTACAGGCATCATGCAAAGTTGATAGAAAAGTTTTTGCTCTACTGATTGTATAGATGAGCAAAGTAAGGCACAAAGGCAAAGTGACTTCTCTAAGGTCATACAGTGAGTGGAATCAGAACTGAAAACTGACCTCTGGACTCTCAATGAACAATTTTTTCCAATATCTTCAAGATGAGTGTTTTACCAGAGCTTCTTATAATAAAAGGACAATGACAAAGGAGAATCCAACGTGCCTAGGTATTTTGAAACACCATGGTATGTGGGCTGATGACAGAATAATTAAATATTGGCATTTAGTACATATTGGTGAAATACTGTATGTAGAAGATGAAACATTCCTAGTATGGCGGCATAGAATAATTATTTCTTTTAACAAATAGGAATGGAGCTCCTACTGGTGCTAGGCACTATTCTAGCTAGGCCCAGGGGATATATTAGTGAACACAACAAAGACCTCAAAAAGGCTAAGCAGCGAACGGGAAGGGTGTTTGCAACCAGATACTAATCAATCAAACAAACAAACAAACAAAAATTGGATAATCTAGATAATTAGCTTTACAATTGCAGATGGTGATAAAACTATTTAAAATGAAGTAAACTAAAAGATTTCTCAGCAGTCAAATCAATTTCACATAGGGCAATCTCTACTGACGGGATTTTTTTAAAAGCAAGTATTGTTATGAAATTGTAAAAGAACATAATTGCACAGATATGTTTTAAAAAATTATTCAAAGGGAGCCCTGAAACTGGATTCTGGAAAATGGATACTCAAGACTTTCCTAGGTGCCACTTTTACTACTCACAGGCTGACTGGATTTCTAATTTTGTTTGTTGAACTCACTCTTCTTGCATCTTATTGTAGATTTATTTTTATTATTGTTCAAGAACTGTTGCCACCACCAAACCGGTTGTATGAATTATTCCCTTACAACCTTATTACTAAATACTTTTAATTAAAATTCAAATACATGGCAGAATTTCTCATACCCACAAGATATACTCCCTTAAGCCAGTTCATGAAGCAAGCAGAGAAAACACAATGAAGCTGATCACAGATTATTTCTTTTAAGGGAAAATAATCATAAACAATCTCAGTTTTTATATGATAAATTTATATATTCAGATGAACACTTCATTAGAAGATAGATTCTGAAATGCTGAAATGTTAAAACATAAGTGAATAAAATGATTGTTACCAAATAGAAGTAAAAAATAGAAAATTTGGGTCCATGTACTATTTAGACATATGGTCATTTGAATGGAGTGAAATTTAATGTAGTTTTCATAAGTTAATGGGGCACAGAAACTGCCAGTTTATATAAATTGCCTCTAGCGCCACTCTTTTCATTCTTATATTTTGTTTATGGCATATGTAAAAGTGCCTGGAACAATATTGGTTCATAGTAAATGCTCAGTTAATAATTATTAAAACAGTTACGAACCATCTCACCTGTGTAGCACTGACAGATATCCGAAAAAACAAATGGGCTTCATTCTCCCAACATGTGCTCAGTAGCAATAAGTGTAGTAATAATAATACTAGCTATTGTGTATTGAACACTAATTATTTCCCAGAAACTCATTACAGGGGTTAGATCATCCCATCCTCACAACAAACCTATGGGGTAGGTTCTATAATATTCTTACCTACATTCCAAAGGTGAGGGAACTGAGAAACATAAATTAACAGTTGCAGCCTCACAGATCTAGCCTGTGAAAAGACTAGGAGTAGGTAGAAAGAGCATGGGTTTATTCTATGACCTGAGTTTGAATGTATCCTCTACCACTTATGAGTGATGCAACTTCGGGTAACTTTAACTTAATTTCTCAGAGCTCTAAGTTTGTAATCTATAAAATGGCATGACTGTCTATTTTATAGGGTTGGTGTCAGGATTAAAGTAGGTAACTGATATAAATTTCCTAAACTAATGCCTGTTATATAGTAGATGCCCAAAAAATGTTAGTTTCATTTTTCCTCTCCTTCTTCTACAACACTGCTTGTTCCCCAAGATTAAAGAAATTGAAGAAATTGGAAGAATGTACTTTTAAAACATGTATTATTGTGTTATTGAGGGCCAGACACCAAAAGGTTTGAGAGTGAAATTGATGGTGTGACTCCACAAAGCACAGTAAAGATATTTAAGCAAACATAGTCTGGGAACAATTGACATGTTCTAAATTTCAAAATTCCCTTTCAGGAACATGATATTTGCTCCCATTAATGACTGCCAATTTATTATGGTGCTTTTTTCATATAAAACCTGTACATTGCTTATTTAATTTCTAGATTTTTGAAAATGGAATGCTGCCCCTACCCCTATTATAATTTCTATAACAGCATACAGGAAAGCTATTTTTTTTTACTTATTTTGCATCGTATATACAGCCACATTGCCAAACTCTCTTATTAGATCTGATTGTTTTTCAGTTGATGCTCTTAGATTTTCAAGGTATACAATTATATCCTCTCTGCAAATTTTTTTTTGTTTATTTCAATAGGGATACCTCTTCATTTCAATAGTTCTGCAGAGTTTAATTGCATCTGCTAGAAGTTAGCAAAATAGATCCTACTGTATAAAATAATATAAATGTGTCTCTCTGGGTGCTACTATTGCCTGTGATTTTTATTTTTAGAGGTATACTGTTCACTATTTTCCACCATGAGTAAGCATTTCGTTTATAACCAGAAAAACCACTGTAGTTACATTTTAAATGCTCTGTTCAGTTTTTAATCTGGTGGTGCCAGTTGCCCTTCACAGTCCTTAACCACGTTGCTGGAGTCAACCACGATTTACTCAATATGCCCCTGTTCCTGCCTCAGTTCTCTCTTCAAGTGTAGGCAGGACATTTTTTCTCTTTTCTTTTCCGCCTGTAGGTTTGAAGCAGTATGTAGTTCATTCCTTATCGAATGAACACATGGAAAACTACAACTCCCTAAGTGCAGAGCTCCCAAATCGTTTTTTTTTTTTTTCCTAGTTCTTCTTGTTATTGAATTTATGACTTCACAGCACAGAATGCAATGCGAGAAATGTAAACTTCCACCAGAAGCCAGGTTGCATTACTGGGAAGTGTAGTCCCGGAATAAATATGGACAGTGAGCTACAGACTACTGGAAAGATCTAGGTTCAGGTGGAGGTGGGGGCAGAGATGGGGGTGACTGTTACAGAGATCTGCACCTGCACAGTAGAGGAGGTGGCTACAGCATTTGGAGTCAGGAAAGCTAATTCAATGGCCCTCACACTTTTTACTCACGTGCTTCCTAAAAGAACTGTGAAAAACTATATACCCTTTTGTATATTTTGAAGATGGCCCTTTATTTTTTTTTTTTAAATCATGAATTTAAATAGTTGCAGCAGATGTGATTTCCAGAGTTTTCTGAATGCTCTATTGTCTTTTAGGTTTTTTTTTTAATTGAAGTATAAAGACAATAAAGTCCAGATATCTTTTTTTTTTTTTTTAAGACGGAGTCTCGCTCTGTCACCCAGGCTGGAGTGCAGTGGCACCATCTTGGCTCACTGCAAACTCTGCCTCCCGGGTTCACGCCATTCTCCTGCCTCAGCCTCCCGAGTAGCTGGGACTACAGGCACCCGCCACCACGCCCGGCTAATTTTTTTTTTTTTGTATTTTTAGTAGAGACGGGGTTTCATCGTGTTAGCCAGGATGGTCTCGATCTCCTGATTTTTTGTCTGTTAAGATGTTTTATTTTATAATCGAAATAGGCAATACAAACAAATTGACATAACAAAGATTCATATAAATAACTGGTTATAAACTTTACGAGGAAAAATATCCGTGAGCATGGTGACTGGGCTCCTAATGCACAGGGTGGAGACCAACCAGGCGGCTCAACCAGGCGGCTCGACCAGGCGGGCTCGTGATCCGCCGGCCTCGGCCTCCCAAAGTGCTGGGATTACAGGCGTGAGCCACCGCGCCCAGCCAAGTCCAGATTATCTTAAATGTAGAGCTGGTTGAAGTTTTGCATATGCATACTGTCATGTAATTCTGCAGATACCACCTATACAGGGTATTTCCATACACTAGAAGTCTCTCTAATGCCCCTCCTAGTGAAAACACTCCAGACGTAACCATTATTTTGAATTTTATCACAAAGAATTCATTTTTCCTGTTCTTGAACTCCATTTGTGACAGTGTATAAACAGACATATCACTATTATATATATTAAATCACTATTATTAGATATATCTTATGATAGTGTATGTATAAGATAACTACATTTATAATACAATCACAAATATATCAAAGGGACGCTAAACACTGGAGTGGAACCTATTATTGCCCATTAAAATTAATTCAAAAGCTCTTTTTTTAACAGTCAGGAATTCATAGTATTTTTTCTCCTTGAACTTGTTCTTTCATACTTTTTACTGCACAAAATTTTTTTCAAATATTATTACATTATACTTTATACTTTTACTCTGGGAAGGCTTTTGTCGATCACCCTATATACTTCTGTGGAACAAATATATATACATAAATAGATATTTAATTTTTTATGTATCATCTCATTATAAGGTTCTAGGCTAAATTGGGTTATTTTCATTATTTTTCATACAACATTGATCAAAACAACCTAGACTATATAATTTTTGATTAATAAATATTAAAACTAAATATGCAATTTGAAATGCATTTCTAAGTGTAATGGCTTTTGTAATTAATGTTTATGTATTCATATTATGTATTGTTTATAATTAAACAGTTCATCATCAAATATATCTCTTGTTTTTATAAATGTAAGTATGGAGGAAATTTGCTCAGTAAGTTAGATCATAAGGCATTTTATCATAGCAATGTCACTCAATTCTTTGACTTCCTCCAGCATTATATGCTCAAAATAACATAATGATCCATCACCAAAAATTATTTTTAGTGACCTCGCAGCTAATAGTTGGGTTCAGTACTTTCTCAATTTGATGAGAACAAAAAATTGGTAATTGCCTGGATTGTAAATGGATTTGTTCCAAACACTATAGTTCAACTAGACACCATTATTTCTAATTATCCTTTTGTTTGGCTTCTTAGAGGTGTTTTTTTTCCCAACAGCTTTACTGAGTCATAATACACATGCCAAAAATGTACTCATTGTCAATGTATAATCCAATAACTTTTAATAAATTTATAGAGTTGCACAACCATCACCACAATCTAGTTTCAGAATATTTCCATCCCCCTCACATATTTTGCTTATGCCTATTTTTCATCAGTCACTGCTCCTAAACCTAGGAGCAGAAAACCGTTGTTTTGCTTTCTGCCTATATATTTACATTTTCTGGAACTATCATATAAATGTAATAATAAAATAAGTAGTACTTTGTGCCAGGCTTCTGTAACTGAATAAAATGTTTTTTGAAGTTAATCCATATTGTAGCATTCTTTGAAGGTTGTACACTCTGAGAAAATCATCAAAAATTAAGTTCTATATGGGTGAGAGGTATGTTTTTCTTTTGTGAAATGGATAAAGAGTGATAGTAGAAGGAAACTTGGCAAATGTTCAATATTTGGAAAGAAAAAATACATATGGAAGTTGAGGTTTTGGAAATGATTTTTTTTTAAACAACCCCTACTTGTGCAATTTTGGAAAGTCTTTATGTTTTATTATTATTATCAGGGGTATATACATTCCAATTTAAAGAAAATTGGACTAGATTATGTAGGAGTACTGTACAGAGTAGATTAGAACATAAATTTCAAAAGGTGCATTGATCAGTTAGTCTCTGTGATTCAATTTCCTGATCTGTAGAATGAGCACAATAATAATATCTACCTTACACTTTTCTTGTAGGAATTGGAGAGCCCAAGGATTTTAAGGAGAGGACTGAAAATATTGTCAGAATCTGTCTGTTAGATCCCAGTCAGCAATTAGTAATACAGACCTGGCCAAGGTATTTCATTTAGTCTCAGCCTGACTCTTCTACATTGTTAGAGAATCTACATTGCCTGAGATCTTGCCTGGCATCAGTCTTAGGACCAAAGATCTTCCACAGGAATTGATCTCTGTCTTAACCTAAATACTGGTGTAATAAAGACGTACTTGGAACTCAGAGTTCTAATATATTGGGTCCCCAAATTGGAATCTACAGTGCCTTTGAGACAGAAGGGCATTTTGCGTTCAAAAGACTACAAAGCCATTAGAAATATCATCAATACAAATACTATTGACTTGGTTTCAAAAGTGAATTCAATTCAATTAAAAAACATACATGATATGCTTACATTGTTGTACAAACCCCCAACCTCTTCATCCCCCCCTACTTCTAAGGTCCCAAAGCAGCTGAATGGAGGTAAATTCTGTCACAATGATGTTGCTCAACCCAATTCATCAGTCAGTTCTTTTAGGTTTCCAGTTTAGATGTGACCTGATTATTTATCAAAAATAGAGAGCCCTGAGCAGACAGAAGAATTGAGTGCCCTTTTTTAAAGAGTGGCAATAATTATACTTTCTCAATAAGTCTAAGGTATTTAGGAAACCAGGATATGGAAAAGGGATAAAATCCCCTGGTTTTCTGTAGGCAAACTGATTTTAATTTAGCGAATTTTCCAGTCATGACTGGAAGATGAACTGAAGCCTCAGTAATGATGGTGGCATTGTTGCCTAGCAAAAAGAGGGCTTACTGCGCTGCTGCAGCTGAATAGAATATCAGCATAATCAGCGACCAATCAATCATCTCTGGAGGAGCTGTTGCTGTTTTCTTCTTCCAGTAGCAACAGAGGCAGAGCCGTAAGACAGATGAATAACAATTACTGTTGAAAACCTCAAAGAGGAAAACAGGACTAAATAAAGGTCTCTGATGCACATTTTCGGACTCCTGTCTTTGAAGTGGTAGATGGACAGTATTTATAACTAAGACGAATAGTTCTCTGTAATAATGCAAAAGTGACACGAACAAAATAGATCCCTTTTGCTATTACTTAGCTTGTCCCTTAAAATGATACCTGAAAAATCCATTTCCTAGTTTTTCATCCTTTCTGTGCATCCCATGAAGATTGTCCAGTTAGAGTTCTTCAGTCCCTAATCAAACATTCTGGTTGTATGTGGTGTCTGGAAGAATGTCTGTTCACAATACAGATTTGGGGCATTGAAAAGGCTCTGTAGTCAAGCTCAGGAAGGCCATATAATTATTGAGAATCCTGTATCACTACAATTTCCAAGGTTATTTTTTTTCTATCCCTGCTCCCTAATTCTCCATCACAGGTAGCATGTTACAGTGGGAGTAGAGGAAAGTATGATATCACAGTGGTGCATTTTTTTCCTGCAGATAATGAATTAATTTTATTGAAAGTATAGTTTATTTATTGGGCAGTTTCTATTAGGAAATAATAGCAGCACAAACATATGAGTATGAGAGAAAATTATTTACTCTATACCTAAACATTTTTTAAACTTTCTATTATGGACTATTTTAACTATATCCTAAAACAGAAGGAATTGTATCATGAACCTCTATGCATATATCACTCAGCTTCAATAATTATCATTTAATGGACAAAAGTAATCTTTGTATACACCTAATTACCATCTTCACCCCTAGAATGACTTAAAGCAAATCTGAGACATCATTTAATTTTATCCATAAATATGGATGTATCTCTAAAAATAGTATTGACCCGATGTCATTATCATACATTAAAAAAGCAAGGAGAGTTCAAATTTCCCTGATTATGTCATAGATCAGTGCTTCCTAAATGTTAATGTGCATAGGAATCATCAAGGGAACTTTTTAAAAGGCAGATTCTGATTCGATAAATGTAGGATGGAGCCTGAGATTCTCTATTTTTGACAAGTTCCCAGGTGATGCCAATGTTGTGGTCCTCAGGTCACACTTGATTAGCAAGGTCATTTGTTGTTTTTGTTTGTTTTTGTTTTTTTGTTTGTTTTTTGCAGTTTGTGTCTCAACTTTTGATATGTCAAAATTTTTTATTTAGAGATTAATGTGCCTTAAGATGTCAGAGTAACACATAACACTATTTTTGATCATATGTTTACTCAAAAAAATGTTCCGGTATATACCTGGCACTGTGCTCAGCATTGGGGAATCAGGAAAATTGGTCATATATAAAATCTTTTTATCTCTCGCCAGCTAACAGCTTTCCTAAAGGGTAGAAACAAAAGGTATATATCGATATTGAGTTTTTGCCTATCTCTTTCTTATGTACACATATTCGTGATAAGGTATGCATATTTTCCCTTTTATGAGAGGGATGGTGTATTAATTTTCTGTGACTGTTGTGAAAGGAAATTAAATTTTGGGACCCCAAGCTCATTTATCCAAAAGGAAAAGGTAAGCTGGGACCTTGCCTTCCCTTTTGGTTCCTAAATAGGATGGCAAAGCTACATGCCTCCCCCATATTTTGCCCACAAGGAAATTCCTAGTGAGCCATTAAAATTTCACCATGGAAATGTAAATTGATAGCTTATCTTTACAAGTGCAGTCCCCCCCACACCCACCCGCCCACTGACACAAATGCATATCTGATTGTTCCCCGGCCCCATTTTGTCTATGTTTATCTTATGTAAAATGCAGGTTCCCTGCATTTTTTCTCTGCCCCATTTGTTTATGTTATCATACATAAAAAATGCAAATTCACTGAGCCAAACAAAGGCATGAATAACTATTTTTCCTACCCCCACTACATGAAAATTATGTACTTCTCAATTTCCCACTCTTTCCTCTTTAAATTTGGAGCCCTCAAAATCATCTTCGGAGAAAGGCATAGACCTGTCTCCTAGGAGCGTCCTTAACTTTGGCAAATAAATCTAAAATGATTGAGACTTCTCTCTTTATTTTTCTCGATTGACACTCTCATAACAAATTAGTATAAATTTGGTGGCTTAACATAACAAACATTTATTCTTTCACAGTTTAGAGGCCAGCAATCTGAAATCAATTTCACTGGGTTGAAGTCAAGATGTCCTGTTGCCAGGGCAGCACTACGTAGGAAGGCTAGGCAGAACCACTTCCTGACTTTTCCAGTTTCTGGTGGCTTCTTGCATTCTTTGCATTACTTGCCTTGTGGCTGCTTCTCTCTAATCTCTACCTCTGACTTCACATGGCCTTCTCATCTGTGTCTGAGTGGTTCAGATGAGAAGTCCTATCAGATCTCTCTCTTCCTATCTCTTATGAAGATACTTGTGATTGGCTTTAAAGCCTATCTGGGTAATCCAGAATAACGCCACCATGTAAAAATCCATAATTTAACACACGTGCAAAGCCGCTTTTTCATTATAAGTTAACATTTATAGGTTCTAGAAATTAGGACCTGATATCTTTGAATGACTATTATTCAGTCTACTACATTGGGCTCTTAATTTGGTTAAAAATTATGGCCATAGTAACCTTTTCTAAGAGACCACATCCCCTCAAAGTTATGTAAAAGAGATGTGGCATGACTTCATTGTTTATCCTATGGAGAATGAGGAAACCCCTTCTTCTCCCTAGATTGGGGAGGCTGAGAGGGAGTAGGTGGTGTGGCCTGAGGGATAAGAGCAAAATGAGGGGTGGTGAATCCAACAATTAGTTACTCATTGTGTTAGTACACTTTGTATTGATATAACAGAATATCTAAGACTGGGTAATTTATAAAGAAGAGGTTTATTTAGTTCACAGTTCCACAGGCTGGGCAGTTGAAAAGGCATGGCACCAGCATCTGCACAAGGGGAGTGAGCCTGTGAAAAGAGACCACGTGGTGAGAGAGGAAGCAAGAGAGAAGAACCAAGGAAGCCAGACTTCTCTTTTTTAACAACCACTCTTATGGGAACTAATCAATTCCCACAAGTGAGTAAGAACTCATTCACCCCATAGAGAAGATGTTAATCTGTTCATGAAGGATTTAATGTCCTGACCTCCCACTAGACCCTACCTACCGCCACTGCCAAATTGGGGATAAAATTTCAAGATGAGTTTTGGCAAAGACAAACTATATCCAAACCATGGCACTCATATTCCAAAGAATATGAGCTGAGTGTCACAATGAGGTTAATATTCCTAACATTAATGGTACTACGGGTGAATACAATGAATATATGTATGAAATGTAAAATTCTACTCATAACAAAAATACTCAACCTATCATTTAGAACACCTGATTAGCTTCATTATTGTAAATTGCACACGTGGATAATGATCCCCCCCAATGTTTTATTACTATTTAATTATGACTCTGGATTTGAAAACATCATCATCATACATTCATAAGGAGAGGGAAGTGCAAATTCATGCAATTCTTGGAATTTCTTTGATCATCTCTTTTCTTAATTGTAAAGGATCTGAGGCTGGGCACGGTAGCTCATGCCTGTACTC
This sequence comes from Pongo abelii, assembly GCF_028885655.2. Lineage (NCBI taxonomy): Eukaryota > Metazoa > Chordata > Mammalia > Primates > Hominidae > Pongo > Pongo abelii. The sequence continues at coordinate 99,429,301 of NC_072008.2, forward strand.
CTAGCACTTTGGGAGGCCAAGGTGGGTAGATCATGAGGTCAGGAGATCGAGACCATCCTGGCCAACATGGTGAAACCTTATCTCTACTAAAAATACAAAAATTAGCTGGGCATGGTAGTGGACGCCTGTAATCCCACCTACTTGGGAGGCTGAAGCAGGAAAATCACTTGAACGGGGGAGTTGGAGGTTGCAGTGAGCCGAGATCATGCCACTGCACTCCAGCCTGGTGACAGAGCAAGACTCCATCTCAAAACAAAACAAAACAAACAAACAAACAAACAAAAGATCTGCAAGAAAAATGTCAATTATATTTCTAATTAACGGACATAACCACTCCGTTTTAAAATAGAAAGACTCAGGGGTGATTTCTAGGTTGCTTTACTGGTACTCTGATCAGATTACAGAATATTACCAGTAATCTAGTGGTCTCCCATGTACTGCCTTTAAGACATTGCTCTCTCCTTCAGGGTAACCTCTATTCTGACTTCTAATGGCATAGAATAATTTTGATAGTTTAATATTTTATATGAACTGAATCATATATTTTGCGTGTGACTGATTTTCCCTCAGCATTATGATTGCGAAAATACATATTTTGGGGTTTACTTGTAGATCGCTTATTATCATCTCTCTAAATAGCCATTGTATGAATATATCATGATTGATTTGTCTGTATTACTGCTGAGAACATTCAGATTTTCTGTATTTTAGCTATGACGTACAGTGTTATTAGGATCATTATAGTAGATGGACTTTGGCAAACGTATATCCACATATATATTGAGTATATACACAGGAGGGCAGTGTCAGCTTTTATAGATACTGCTAAACTGTGTGTCCAAATATAAATTGCCACCAGCAGTAATATAAAAGTTTTGGTTTCTCTGAGCCTTGTCAACAATTGATTTTTTTTAGCCATTCTCATGGATATATAATGCCATTGCATTGTGGTTCTAATTTATATTTCCCTGGTGACTAAGGAAGTTGGGCATTGTTTTTTGTATATGTATTGGCCATTTGGATAGCTTTTTTTTTTTTAGACGGAGTTTCACTCTTTGTTGCCCAGGCTGGAGTGCAAAGGTGCGATCTCTGCTCACTGCAACTTCTGCCTCCTGGGTTCAAGTGATTCTCCTGCCTCAGCCTCCCGAGTAGCTGGGATTACAGGCATGCGCCACCACACCTGGCTAATTTTGTATTTTTAGTGGAGACAGGGTTTCTCCACGTTGGTCAGGCTGGTCTCGAACTCCCGACCTCAGGTGATCCGCTTGCGTCGGCCTCCCAAAATGCTGGGATTACAGGCGTGAGCCACCGTGCCTGGCTTTGGATAGCTTCTTTGTGAGGTATCTGTTCAAGTATTTTATTCGTTTTTTTTTTTTTCTACAGAGTTGTTTATTCTTTTCTCTATATAGCCTAGATAAGCCCTATGACAGCTACATGTGCTACAGGTATCTTTTTGCACTCAAGTCATTTGCCCTTTCACTTTCTTCATGATGAGTTTTGATAAATAGAAGACTGTGGTGAATTCTTAATGTATGGTAATTGCTTTATGGATTATACTTACGTAGAAATACTGTATCTGAGTCAAAAGGAATTACTGAACCACAGCCTTTGCACATGCTGTTCCTCTTCCCCCTTACTGAACTACTTCTTATTTACCCTTCTTTTCTCATTTTAAGACTTTAACACAAGTCAGATTAAGACCTCACTGTTCTTTCTTCTTTGTTTCCCCCAAGTGACTACTTTCTCTAACATAGATTTACAGCTTTATGATTTCTGTTTTTCTTGTTATCTGAAAAAAGGACTGTTTCATTCTTTGTCCTCATTGTGACTCCAATGCCTAGCTTATAATAATAGCTAACATACATTGAATGCCAAGCAATGTTCTAAATTATTTAAATAAATAATTTCCCTTTAATTCTTACAACTCTATGAGGTGTGTGCTATTATTATCTCCATTTTGTAGATAAGGACATTAAAGCACAGATAATTTAAAATATATTGTCCATTGGCACACACGGTTAGTAATGGGTAGATGCAGGATTCAAACCTAAGTAGTGTGATTTCAGAAACATGCTCTTTGTTACTATGTTGTACGGTTATACTTAATAGTAGGCAAGTAATAAATATGTGTTTAATGAATGAATCATAATTGAAAATTCAATACCATACAAATAATATTAAATTTGCTTACCCTAGATAGTATGATTTCAGAAACATACTCTTTGTTACTATGTTGTACAGTTATATTTAATAGTAGGCAAGTAATAAATATATGTTTAATGAATGAATTATAATTGAAAATTCAGTACCATACAAATAATATAATTAAATTTGCTCATTTGAAGAATGTGTTAACTGGGGTTAAGAGGTGAGGTGACTTGCCATGATCACACAGCTAATAATTGCTAAAATTACAACATAATTTCAAGTGTGTTGACTGCAATTTCACTGTTCTTACTCCTGCTCCATGTCCTGGATGTGTATTTTCAAAAAGAAACCATTTACTTCTTTGTAAAATCCTGCTAAACTCTAATGCTTTCAAAAGATAATCATGGGCATAAGCCATTTCTAGTGATAAAAACTGCCCCTTTTAGATACATGGCAATGACAGCTGAACAAATTTCATGATGAAATCAAAGACTCATGGACTTAGCTATAGAATCATATTGTTATAGCTGAGTAAACCTAATATCCTTCTGAAAAGTGAAAACTTCAAAGACTTTGAAATATCTGAATGTTTTTCATTGTGAGACTGAACTGAAATGTTCACTTTTCATGTGCTTGTTTGGCACTGTGGCTAGGTTTAAGGCAGCCTTGATGTATATCGCCCTGATCTGCTCTACTTCTCTTCTTTCTTCCCCTCCCTAGGCCGAATACTGCCCACTATTCTTGTCTAGAATGATATTAATACATTCAGTCTGCTAAGTTTGATTTAACATAACTTAGGCATTGACAACTATTTCCTGTTTTTTATTTCATTCTTTTATCAAATACAAACTTACATCAGGAAGGCCAAATGGAAACAGCTTTGGTAAGTATGTTAAGATTTCATTAATATTTTCCCATTGATTTTAGTTTATTTTTAATACATTATTTATCATGCTATGTTCCCAGGCAATAGACTATACAATTCTGCAATACATCCCTGAATTATAATGAAATATCAGGAAAAGGGCATTAAGACAAAAAAGGGAAATAAGCAATATAACAAGAAGTCATATGTTTTGCTCAATACAATCCAATTTTTATTGATTTCCAATTTCTTTTAGTATGACAAAAGACCAGAAGCTTACCTTTTATTATCATATATTTTACTACATCAAATAACACGATTTGACTATTGCAATTCCTGCACCTAGGAGTGTTCCTCATGTACTTTCAGAAATGAATTTGTTAAGGTGATGATTTCTACATAGGTAAACCTGTGTTTATCATCAAAGCCCTTATTGTGTTAATATTTAATCCGTTATAAAATATGCATCACACAATTTTTAAAAATAAGCAAATCCAGCTTCTAAGGCTCCTGTACTTGAATTTCTCATTATTCTCTCCACTGTTTATAAGTGAAGTAATTTTCCATAGGAACACTAGGCTCCTTGTTGCTCATTCATTTATACTCATTGCCCTCTGAAGCCTATGATCTAGTGCTGAAACTAAACAGAGTAATATTTTTTTAATTATGGAAAATTTCAAACATTTGTAACAGAAGAGAGTATAATATAACGAACCCCCAAACATACCCCACACAGCCAGCTTTTACCATTATTAATTAAAAGCCCATCTTGTTTCACTTGTGATTTTATCCTTCTCCTCTTTGGATTATTTTGAAACAAATCTCAATCATTATATCAATTTATCCATAAAATTTTCAGTGTGTGTTTCTCAGCAAAGGACCACTTTTTGTAAGAAAAGAAAAGGCCAATATCATTATCTCGGCTAAAGCAGAAAATCAATTAATTATATCAATGTCCAATTGATGTTCAAGTTGCATTAAATGTTTTTTTACTTTTTGAAATAGTTGTTGGTTTGAGTCCAGATCCAAGCAAGTCCATCAAAACATTGTATTTTTTTTTTTTTTTTTTTTTTTTTTTTTTTTTTTTTGAAATAGTTGTTGGTTTGAGTCCAGATCCAAGCAAGTCCATCAAAACATTGTATTTGTTTTACGTGTCTCTTAAACTTCTTTTAGTCTATAAATTTTCCTTGCCCCCTTTTATATTTCTTGCAGCTTATTGAAGAAAACAGTGATTTTTGGTTCATAGAGTTCCTGATGGTCTGGATTTTACTGATTGTATCCCTGTGGTATTCAGAAAAGCATGTCCCTCCATCTCCTGAAATGCCTGTGAACTGACAATTTAATCTAGAGGCTTCATTGGATCCAGGTTTATTTGGCTTTGTTTATTTGTTAAGAATACATAATAGGTGGTATTTAAACCTCTTTTTTCATTGTGTTAGGCTGCTTATTGAGATCAGGTGTTGTCAGAAAGCCCTAAAATTTTTCATCTGCTTTTAATTATTTTATTATAGGATTCACATTGGTGATATTATTATATTAACTGTGATATTAATTGGTGATGGTTCTTTGTTTATTAACTGGCATTCTAACATTTTTAAGAAAGTTTTTTTAAGGTGAACTTTTTCTGTCAACTATTTGGTTACCTGATGTACAGTTCTTCAAAGAAACTCAGGATAAATGCTTGATTCATCTTTTTTCATCAGTCTTTAAAATAAATAATTAATTAATTCTCTTGCATCATTCAAAGATGATCATTAAGTTTTCTTAAGGAGATTCATAATAAAAATATCATATATTTATTTAATTAGTTGCCATTTCCAGTTCTTCCCATTTATTTGTGTAAATGCAAGCTTTCTTCTGGTATCGTTTTCCTTCTACCTGACGAATTTCCTTCATCATTTCTTGTAGTGTAGGTTGGCTGGTGATAAATTCTTTCAGCGTTTGTGTGCCTGAAAATGTCTTTACTTTGCCTTTACTTTTGAAAGATATTTTCACTTGGTACAGAATTCTAGCTTGACCTTTTTTTTTTTCCTGTAAGTACTTTAAGATGTTGCTCCACTATTTTTATGCTCGTACTGTATCCAACAAAAATCAGCTGTTGCCCTTATCTTTGTTCCTCTGTATGTACATGCCTCTTTTCCCTCTGGCTGCTTTAAGGATTTTTCTCTTTATCCCTGCTTTGAGCAATTTGATTAAGATGTAGTTTTCTTCCTGTTTCTTGTGTTTGTATTTCATTTGAGATTCTGGATTCCTTGATTAGTTTTCATTGAATTTGGAAAATCTTCAGCCATTATTTATTGAAATATGATTTTCTGTCCCCCAGCACTCTCTTTTGGAAACTCCAATTACCTGAAGTTGTTCCACAGCTCACTGATTATACTTTATTCATTTATATTTTTTCTTTCTGTGTTTTGTTTCTGATATTTTTTATTGCTATGCCTTCAAGTTCACTAATATTTTATCTGCAACATCTAATCTACTATTAATCCCATCCTATTAATTTTTCATCAAAGACACTGTAGGCTTCATCTTTAGAAGTTTGATTTTGGACTTTTTAACATCTTTTATGTCTTTACTAACTCAGGTATATAGAATGCAGTATAATAACTATTTTCATGCTCTTGTCTGCTAATTCTAAGATCAATGTCATTTCTGGGTCAGTTTCAATCGATTATTTTTTCTCATTATGAGCCATATATTCTTGCTTCTTTGCATTCTCGGTAATCTTTGATTTTTTTCCTTTTTTTCTTTTTGTATCCCTACAAGGTATTCTTGAGCTTTGTTCTGATATATAGTTTAGTTGGGAATACTTTGATATTTTTGTTTCTTTGCTTTTTAAGATTTGCTAGGTCAAGCCAGATTAGTGCTAAGTTTAGGCCAATTTTTCTCCACTATTATGACAAGACCCTTCTGATATTCTACCAAATGCCCCCTAAATCTTGAAATTTCTGCAATCTAGTTGGTGGGAACAGAAACCATGCCCAGTCTTGTGTGTGTATTGGGCACTGTTGCCTCTAATCAGGTAGTTGTTTCCCTAGACTTGGGTAGTTTTCTTATACACATGATCAGCACATATCTGGATACTCAGAGAGTCTCTCTACATATGTCTGGATTTCTCTATCTGTGCAACTCTTTCCTCTCTAGTACTTTATTCTGTGGAATTTAGCTATTTTGTAGAAATTAGCCATCTTGGTCTCCCTGGCCTCTAAATTCTATTGACTCAATTAGGAAGCCTCACAGGCTCCCTCTGGGTTCTAAGTCACTGTATCATGAACTAAAAGCTCACACAAGGCAGTAATCTTTGGCGTTTATAGGGATTGCCTTGTTTGTTTTCTCTCTGTGTGGTCATTCTCTATCATTGCTTGATGTCCGGTGTCTTGAAAACCATCAGTGCGTTTATTTTGTGTTTTCATTATTTCAAGCAGAAGAGTAAATCCAGTTTCTGTTATTTAATCTTGGTTAAAAGTTAAATTCAGTTTAATATGTATATAAATACATATGTAATATATGTAATTATGGACTTTTAACATATTTGATATGTTTCAAATATGTATATTAGTTTTAATACTCAAATTGTCCCATTTTGGTTGGGGAAAACACCCTACTAGATGGCATTTGACAGACTCCAGGAGTCCTTGCTTTCTTTTCAACAATATTAGAAATGCTTGTTCCCTGGTGCTGTAAAGAAATAGCACTTGAATATATATTTAATTTTCTCAGCAAGGCCATTTTTACTTTCTGCACAAAGGGTACACTCGCCAGCAGTTTTGCCATGAGAGTACACCGAACAAAGGAGACAGAGTCATTTATAACCTGAGATGTCCAGGTTCCATTGGCTGGAATGGGACCTCACATTCTGTATTTGTCCTAATTGGCTAGCAACTTAGAACTTTTCCAAAGAGGCAAAGGCAGAGGAGAACAAAGGTAAGAGGAAGTAACTTGTAGAATGCCGAGAAAGGTAAAAACACCTCCAAATAAGGAAGAGGAACAGGATATGACCTAATGCTTGCTTGGACCAGTATAATAAGCATGCCAGGGCAAATATTTAGGCTAAATTGTGGGGGCTAAGAATACAAAGTACATTGATTTCTTTATTACGGCTAGCAGATATCTAAGAATGTTAGCACGGGTCTTTGAATAAATTTTGCTTCTAAGAGAGGTTATTATTTATTACTAATTAGGGAGGAAAGTCTCTTTGAAGAGGAACCTCTACTTTACTTTTTACAACAAGATGTTTCAGGCTCATTTTGTACATTTCCTGCGTTAAGTCAGTCATTTCTACAAAAATTCAGGAGGCCTGTTCTGAAGAAGAAAGTGAAAAGAGTAACCCAGACCTGAGACACTGAAAATGAAAACTACATATAACGTCAGAAAATGTTCTAGACCTATTGGAACACATCCGGAGAATACCCAAAAGCTCAACAAGCAAACCTCAGGCCTGTCACACTTTTCATCATGCTTCTCACTGCCCACCTCCTCCCCCACCAACACACACACACGCACATACACATGCCTACACACACTCACACACCATTCATATCGAACCAAAAATAAATCTTTATTATTAATTGCTCTGGATATTGAGAGCTTTATTAGTCCGTTTTCACACTGCTATGAAAAAGTGCCTGAGACTGGGTAATTTATAAAGAAAAGAGGTTTAATTGATTCACTGTTCTTCATGGTTGGGGATGCCTCAGGAAACTTGGAATCACGGTGGAAGGCACCTCTTCACAGGGTGGCATGAGAAAGAATGAGTGCCAGCAGAGGAAATGCCACTTATAAAACCATCAGATCTTGTGAGAACTCACTCACTATCATGAGAACAGCATGGGGAAAACTGCGCCCATGATTCAATTACTTCCCACCAGGTCCCTCCCACGACATGTGGAAATTACTGGGATTACAATTCAAGACGTGATTTGGATAGAGACACAGCCAAACCATATCAGGGGCAATGGAAAAGAATATCAAATATTGACAACTTAGAGCATTAAATATTCAACTTTCATTTCAGAGAATGGACTCCTAGTCACTACTTTTATTATCAGTCTTCTAATACAAGTGGGGAAAAATTCATAAAAGATAGAAAAAGTGTAACAAATTTAAATTCTGTGTCTCTAAATTGCTCAACTTTTAACATTTCAGAAGAAAACAACATGGAAAAATGAAATCCATAAATAATCTATTCAAACTTTTGTTTTCAAAAAATGTTTTTGACTTGTATCTTTAGCAAAAATGTTACTACAGTTAGTAAAGGGAAACATATAATTGTCTCATTTTTCCTTCTTTCTTTCTCCCAGGATCATTATTTTGGAAAGTTTATAAGGGAGAAACAAAAGCTAGTGAGGCAAGAAAATAGCACTGATTGGTATGCGAAGGAAGAGATCAAGTAATCCTTGATAATCAAAAAGTCATGTTGCCCGTTGGATAATGCAGGCTCAAAAGAATGTTTGAACAAGCTTCTTCATGTGAATCTCTGGTTCTCATGCCTTATCTTATATTTGGAAGAAGATTATTTGTGCCATAACGAGAAAGATCTCTTGGGAAGGGAAAAAGCAGTTTAATACTTGTGACTATTGAACATTGAGACATATCTAGTACACAACTGTGATATACCAGATTATAAGTCATAAACCATTAGTTAACCTTAATCTCTTTTTCATATTCCAATTTTAGATTGCTACATTATCCATGCTATCAATGATCTCTTTCATTTAAAACCCTTGCTATTTAGAAAATTAATCCCATATCCTCCACCTTTAGTCTCTCTATCTACTAGGGGTAAAGGTATGACCAATCAGGGATAATATATCCCTCTCCAAAAACCTCTGTCATGACCAGATCATTGTTTATGTTAATCTATATTCAGGTAATTTTGATACAAGAAATATTAATTCAGGATTACAACTAGGATTTTGAATCAAAAGGAAATTCCTTTGAGTATATCTCAGAAATCATAATATAAATAGAATCACAACCATGTTTTACTAAATTATTTTATATGAGTAACATATTCAATGTAAAAATGTAGGAAATAGAAATAAGTAATAAAAATATATTAAATTGAAATCACACACAAAGTCTTTACTGTAAGATAACTATTGGTAACATATTGAAGAATACCCTTCCAAACTTTTTCTTGTGAAAATATAATCATCTTTTATTTGATTCAAAATCGGCATTATTTTTGAAACATTTATCTTGTTCTGAAGTGATTTTTGATCTTTTAATTAAAAAATAAAAGCCATATATATACATAATTAAAATTCAAATAAGATACTAAGACATAAAATGAAAATTATAAGTAGATCGAGGCCTATATAGCCATTAACATTTTTTAAACATATCAATAAGTCTTTTATAAATTATCAGCATATACACCCACATGCATACATATATTCCTTGAGAAAATGGGATCATACTAAACCTACTATTCAATACCTTTGCTTTTTAAAGTTAATAATAATATTAATCATCACCTTAGAGATACTTCCTTATCAGTATGTAATATTTTCCTTACTCTCTCTTCACTTTTACGAGCACTGATATTCATTCTCTTGGATTATATGCATGCAAAGAAGTACTTAACAACTCATGGAAAAGTAATTTAAACTCCTTCAGTGATTAAAAAAAAAAAAAGGTTTCTCTGGTAAGTTGGATAAACTACCAGCAGAATAACATGGAGAGTAGTGTTTCCAATGAATTCATTAATTAGAAATATGCAGGCAAAATTATAATAAGAGTATTAAACTGTCTGAGAAACATAAAAGCAGATTGCCAAATTATTGTGAATCTTTTTGCATTTCCTTACTGAATGGGATTTATGTTACTTTCATTTATTTCATTTATCCTCCACACTGCTGTGCTATTAGTCTTTGAGCATGCATATTCTGTGGAACATCCAAATTATTAAGTTTCTGTTTTCTCCTTATCTATTTATTTACTTATCTATCTAATCTATAACCACATCTACACATATAGGAACCCACCCAGTCTCAGAACAATAAAAAAAATGCCTCTCTGGTTTATTAGGGAAAAAGGAGATCTTCAGTTGTGTGAGCCCAAAATAAGGATTGCACCTGATTGTACTTTTGTTCTTTCGTTTGGATCTGATCTGGTGATTTTTTTAATAGCAGGTAGAATTCACTGTTCTCCTCAGGTGGAGGAAGTGTTTATGGTGGCAGAGAGGCCATAAGAGAAATATGCCAGTGCACAACAAAAAAAACCAGAATTTTGTTTCTCACAAAACCTATTGATTACACCTATTCACTTCCCTGATAAGTGATGAATAATTTCATTTCTAGCACTGTACTAAATATCTCTTCGTGTATGTGAAAGAAGTTGTAACCACTTCAATTTCACTTTTCACTGAGACCTCTTGAATTGTAGATACTTCTAAATAGCAATAATTGAACCATGTCTGTTTCTAAATGTAATGTGCATCATTGCTGCAATAACCTGAAGTGGAAGAATGAATGGTTGACAGAACTGACAAGCCAATAAGAATAAGAAAAATATCTAGTTTCAGAGTTTTATTTCTGTTCCTCAGTTTTAATCTGTGTGCATTCTATATCTAAAGTAAATATCCAGACCTCTTGTCAAAATGCAAAGCACTCAGAAAAGAGTGGAAAATTTTTAGGCGTGTTCTGTAGCATTTTGGATGTCATCATGCTCTTTCTTACTCCTGAGGGCTTTGAGTCAATTGTGCATTGAAGTACTTATCCTGTTTTCTCTTGTTCTAAGAATTTCTTCTGGTGTCACTCAACCTCTCCCAGATGCTCTTTTGAAACTTTATTCTTGTCAATATCTTTATCTCATTCAAATTGTCAGGACCTGGCTCAGTGACTGCTTGGAGCCCACAGTTCCATAGGTTTTGGATTTTCAGGCATTACTTGAAAATAAGCTCCTTCACATCCTATATCTGGGCTGCTGGCAGGTTCATGATCATCTTCACAGTTCAGACAGTGAGACTCCCCCTCTTTATTATCCCTTAAACCGCTGCCATGTGTTCATCCTTCCTAATTTCCTTAAATCCTAAGTTTTCTATTTTGAATTTGTCAGACTCTGTTCTCCATATTTCTACCATGTTTTTCTGCGGCTGCTCTCTTTGACATTTCACATCAACTAACTAAGGACCATGTGGGTTTTAGTAAACTCATCTCCCTCTAGATCAATCCATAAAATGATGTAACTCTGGAATTTGAAATCAGATTTCCTTGACCACTTGAAAGGATAATAATGGATATTATTGGATGGAATGGAATAAAGGATATTCACCATGTGAGAGGCTTAACCAGAACCTGAAATATGTGCATTCCCAAGGGTGAAAGGCAGCGTTATATTTTCAATGCAATAAAATATTACGGTCAGATATCTTGGAATAATAACTTTCTGGCAAGACTGTACAGTGAACCACATTTAAGCTATAAGGTTTCAGATGAAGAATCCAAATTCTGTAGTCAGTTAAATGTATGCATTACAAAAGCACTTCTCACTGCATTTCTAATAGGACTATTCCAGTTCTTTTGCTACAAAGGAAAGATTTTAAAAACCTGAAATTTACCAGGTACGCGGCGTTTTTTGTTTTTTTTTTTTTAATTTTATTTTTGGAAAATCGGGGAAGAGCTCGTTGAATTTTTCTATTTAGGAAATGGTCTCTCCATTTGCTTTACATTTGATGTAGTACTGAATGTCAAATTTCAGATTAGTTATTTAGGTTTAATCTTTCAAAGTATACTTATTTTCATTATATATTTTTAATTGTTCTAAGAACTGAATAAAAATCTTATGAGCAGCCAAGTATGTATGGATAAATGAAATATCTAGGATTTGCTTTAAATAATCCAGCAAGTAAAAAAGGGAGTGTGGATGAAATAATATGAAACAGAGTTGATAAATATTCAAGGTGGGTGTTAAGTGTGTGGTGGTTCATTGTAATCTTTCCTCTACTTTTGTGTATGTTTGAAAATTTCCATAATAAAAGCATAAAAAGCTTGAGCATTATTCTGCATATAACCAAAGTATCTCTGATAGTAGCTAAAGTGGTATGTTTAACTTTTTTGAGTAAACCTTTGTTTTGTTTTTTTGTTTTTTGTTTTTTTTTTTTTGAGACAGAGTCTCACTCTGTTGCCCAGGCTGGAGTGCAATTGCGTGATCTCAGCTCACCGCAACCTCTGCCTCCCGGGTTCAAGTGATTCTCTTGCCTCAGCCTCCCGAGTAGCTGGGACTACAGGCACATGCCACTATGCCCAGCTAACTTTTTGTATTTTTAGTAGAGACAGGGTGTCACCGTGTTAGCCAGCTGGTCTCGGTCTCCTGACCTCGTGATCTGCCCGCCTCAGCCTCCCAAAGTGCTGGGATTACAGGCATGAGCTACTGCTCCCGGCAAAACTTTCTTAGTGTGAAGGTTACAAACAATCTGCTTAATTAGCAAGATTGCAAAAGCCTGAGTGGGATTTTCTTCCATGAAATATCTTGCTTAAGTAAATCATTAGCACATGACTAAAGTGAGAAGAAACTGTAAAATAGCATTTATATAGCTGGTATTTCCAAAACTGGCCTTGAAATTTTTGCTGTAGGCCAGTGGAAAGTATTTTTTCCATATAGTGTGATCCTGATTACACTTTTGTTTTAAAAAAGAAGGGGCTGGCTGAGAATAAAAATCTAAACTTTTTTTTTTGAGAAAAGGTAGGTAAAGGGTATCTTGCTTGAAATACTACTAGTTGTGCCTAAGTTAGAGTTTTCAGAAGAGTTCCCTGGTTGTAATTCTATTACCATAAAAGAACGAGAACCACTAAGGCAAAGTCTTTTCCCCAGTATGTGTCAGATTCTGCTGTTTGTCTCTTTTGTTCTTTATATACTTTGATAATACATCTCTCTTTTGAATAATCTTTATTCATCCCTGAAACAATTCTAATTTATAATAATCCTCAGAGGTGTCGATGCAGTCAATATCGAAGAATAGATTGTCCCAGGCATTCCTATTGCAGCCTTTGGGGATACTGTAATTAGATTACCAAGAACCTTTCAAAATGGAAGCTCATCTTTAGTCTCCAAACTTGCTGCTTTTCAAGGAAGTTGTTTTTGCACTTTTCGGTTTCTTTTTGTGGTGTCTTACTACCTGTAACAGTTCCACTGCTAAAAAACATCATTGATAAGATTCCGTTGATGTCCGAAGATTATTTTGATGGATTGCACTAGAAATAACCCACTTTCATCTGCATCCTTGCATGATACTTTGTTAATAGTCAGGAAGCTGTTATCTTTTAGAGTTAACACCAAGTGACTGATTTTCTCTATCTGGTCAAATAACAGAATTTTTAATCTTATGACTTAGCTAAATATTTTTGGAATTCCTCAAGTTTTCTAGTGAACCACCAGGTTTACTTTTTTTTTTCCTAGAAATTTAAAAGATCTTTTTTTTGTTGTTCATTTTGTAAAGCAAGTCTACATGCTATAAATTCAGAGGACATGAGGAATAATATTTTGAAAATTCATTTTAGCCAAATATATAAAATACAACTTCACTGAAAGGTTTTCCAGTTAGGGGGAAGAAAGGACTAAAAGACTGTGGGCATTTTTCACTTCCTGATTTATGAGGGGCACAGGATTGATCCAGGGACTTTCACCTTTGCTCATTTCACCCTCACTATGGGCAAGAGAATGCAAATTTACCTCTAACTTTTGTTTCGTTTTGTTTACCGTTTTGTGGCTCATTATTTGCCTACAAGAAAATTCATCTGCCAAGCATGGTGTCTGGAGCCTGTAATCCTAGCATTTTGGGAGGCTGAGTCGGGCAGATTGCTTGAGTCCAGGAGTTCCAGAGCAGCCTGGGCAATATAGTAAAACACTTTCTCTACAAAAAAAAAATACACACAAAAAAAATTAGATGGGCATGGTGGGGCACACCTGTATTCTCAGCTACTCAGGAGGGAAGGAAGCTGAGGTGGAAGGATCATTAGAGCCTGGAAGTTTGATGCTGCAGTGAGCCAACAACGCACCACTGCACTCTAGCCAGAAGGACAAAGGGAGACTCTGTCTCAAAACTAAAATAAAATAAATTAAAAATAAAATTCATCAATTTTAAGTGCACAGTTTAATGAATTTTTGTGATTGTATGCAACTGTATGATTACCATAATGATCAGGCTATAGAATTTTTTTCTTCAGGCTAAGAAGTTTCCGGTGCCCCTTTTCACTATGTCCAATTCCCCTGCACCCCCTGTCCCCACCCCAGGTAACCATTGATCTGTTTTCTGGAACTATCGTTTTGCCTCTTATATGATTTCAAATACATGAAATCATAGTCTTTTGTGTTTGATTTCTTTCACTTTGCATAATGATTTTGAGATTTATCTATAATATTGCTACCATCAATATTTCATTTATTTTTGATTCTGAGTAGCATGCCATGGTATGAATATACTACAATTTCTTTATCACTTTACCAGTTAAGCTTCATTTATTGGCTATCATAGATAATATGAATATTCATACATAAATAATTCTGTGGCCGTGTTTTCATTCGTCATGGTTAATACCACGAAGGGGAATTGCTAGGTAGTGTGCTTAACTTCATAAGGTGTTGCCATACTGTTTTTCATTAAGGTTTCACCATTTTCCATTTTCAACAATAGTGAATGAGAGTTACAGTTACTCTACATCTTTGCCAAAACTTGGTATTTTCAGTCTTTTTAAATTTGAAGCATTCTAGTAGGTGTGTTAATGTATTTCTCTGGGGTTTTAATGTGCATTTTCTGGTGACTACTGATATTGCACATCCTTCCAAGGGATTACTATTCATTTATATATTTCTTTTTAGGAGTGTCCATTTAAATATTTTGCCTATTTTTAATTATGTTGTCTGCCTTCTTATCTACGCTGATAACTTCCTATCTACGCTGCCTTCTTAACTACGCTGATAACTGCATTAGTATCCCATTGTATAGAATCAGTCTCTATATTAATCTGTTTTCACGCTGCTGATAAAGACATATCCGAGACTGGACAATTTACAAAAGAAAGAGATTTAATGGACTTACAGTTTCACATGGCTGGGGAGGCCTCACAATCATGGCAGAAGGCAAGGAGGAGCAAAGCACGTCTTACATGCATGGCGGCAGACAAAGAGAGAGCCTGTGCAGGGAAACTACCATTTGTAAAACCATCAGATCTCATGAGGCTCATTCACTATCATGAGAACAGCACAGAAAAGACCCACCCCCATAATTCAATAACCTCCCACCAGGTTCCTCCCACTACACATGGGAATTGTGGGAGTTACAATTCAAAATGAGATCTGTAAGGGGACACAGCCAAACCATATCAGTCTCCTATTGATGGACATTGAAATGGTTTTGAGTATTTTTACTATTATTAGCAGGATTTAAATTACTGAATTACCTTTCATTATTTTTATATTTTGGTATACACTACCAAATTTCTCTTAAAAATGCTTTATTTATTTGCTTGTTTTTCTTTCACAAGGGTCGTGCTAACCTTTCAACAATCATGCTTTCCTTTTTTTTGCAAAGAATAAATCATAAGCATCTTTTCAGTTTAATAGGTATATATCTAGATACTAAATTTTGATGGGTGCTTAGCCATTCATTGTATGGATATGAGATAATTTATTTAACCAGTTACCTTTAGATAGATATTTAGATTGTTTCCACTTTTTCACTATTACCAACAGCACCAGAATGAGCATTCTTGTTCATACATATTTTTCCACTTGTTTAATTTTTTCAGGATGAATGCCTTTTGATACATATTCTTTATTACATACATACATACGTACATATTCATTTCACAGAGTCTCACTCTGTCACCCAGGCTAGAGTGCAGTGGCACAATCTCGATCTCACTGCAGCCTCAACCTCCCAGGCTCAAGTGATCCTCCCACTTCAACCTCCCGAGTAGCTGGGACTACAGGTGCGTGCCACTATGCTTGGCTATTTTTATTATTATTTTTTGTAGAGACAGGGTCTTGCCATGTTGCCCTGGCTGGTCTCAAACTTCTGGGCTCAAGCAATCTGCCAGCCTCGGTCTCCCAAAGTGCTGGGATTACAGGCTTGAGCCACCAAGCCTGGACCCCTTTATTTTATATTAAAATGTTTTATATTTGTTTAATGATTTCCATGGCTTATACTCATTCATTTACATTACTACAGCCTCTGTAAAAACCTGTCAAAAAGGAAACAATAACATTGTTTTATGGCAGAAAATATTGGAAATATTGATAAATAATAAGCAAAATATTGTCACCCAGGGAAGCGTCATAGTGTTGTACCAGCTTCATTATAGGAGATGCTGAGCAAGACCTTTGGCCTTTATAATATTCTTTCCAGAAAATCATGAAGTTTGGTAGAATTATGCCCTCATTAGACCCTCAAGATTTACTTTTTAATAAAATGTGGGCCATCTTAAATTAGTTTATGCAGAATTCTTTTAAAAGATAAGCAAAAATGATTGGGAAGATTGTTTCCAATAAAATAACAACAGGAATGAAATTAGAGTCAGATAATTTATAAAAGAATTATATTAGGTCATTTCTCTAATTGTTAAAATGCATTGGATTAATTGAATGTCTGCTGTAATGTTTCTTCTTTATTAGATCAGAATTGACCAGAATTCATAGAAGTAGACAGTATTAAGAATACTTTCATTAGCAAAAGACAAAAGTATACTTGTAATTATCAAGGACAAGTTAGAATATTTTGTTTTGGTGAATATCTAGTTAAGATAATTTTTAAAAATTACTTTGTGTATAAATAGCATCAAAGCTTAATAAGGCAAGGGCTTTTCAAAAGCCTTTTTAGTTTTAATTAACTTATAGTTGCATTGAAGTCTAGCTACAGTGTGGGTTTAGTAGAGTGGAACTATTTTTGAACATCTGCCTGCTAGTTGCATGGTCATATTGACTTTCTGTGGTCCCTTAAGATATCCTCTTTGCTGTCTCTTGGCTGCTCAGGGCCCATTTTAAAGCCTCATCTGTTCAAATTAGAATAACATGTTCCATGACATCTTTTACACAGGCAAAATTTATCTAATCTTCTTTTTCTGGCTTCCTTAGAGATTCCATTAGCATTTTTCACTAATTAGCAGTAGATGGGGTTAAGTTAATCAGATAAATTAATTTCTGCTACAGTCTTAAGGAGTTAGTGAGTTGTCCCACCCAAGAAGACAAGGATTGCCTCAACCAAACTAAAATGTACTAATATAGGTGAAAAGTACTTCTTCAAAGGGTGAAATTTAAGACAAAGAGAAGGTATTTCTAGGACCTCTATTGCTTCTCCCATCATACTACTGTTATTGTTTATAACAGAGCCTGTTTTAAAACTGGATCTGTTCAATTACTGGGGATCCTTCATTGCTGGTCCTGTCTCTTAGCCCAGTGAATCTATCATAATCTTAGCAGGGAAATTTGTGGTCTGCTATACATAAGGCGAGCAGTTCCAATTTGCTCTTACTATTGCAAAATAATTATTTAATATGTCTTGGAGAATGTATTAAAGTTATGACCAGGTGGAATCTTGACTGGGTTTAAATATTGATAGCCAACAAAGACACTCATTTTCTAGAAATCTTTGAATATTGTACAAATTTATTCTGGTTCTCCTTTTGGGAAATTAGAACACTTTTGTGAAAACCATACTTTACGTTTCCATGGGACTTGACAATATACTGTATTTTCATAAGCATTCTTTAATTTGAAGTTCACAATAGGTCGGTCAGTCAGACAAAACACAAACTCTCATTCCCACATAACAGATAGAAACACTGAATTGATTTGTCCAAGTCTTCCCAGCCATTTACTGGTAAAACTTACGTCCTCTGTCCATTCAGTGTCATTCAACATGTTAAGTGACCAGCAGATGTGAGATTATTACATTCTGATACATAAAGAGTTTCTCAAGGGAGGACGCTTGATTTCATTTCGTCTCCCTTTTTTACATCCAAAGGAAGAAAGTTCTTGGTAAGAATCATGGCAAACCAAGTTTTTACAGTCATATCCATTGGGTAAATTTTTAAAAAATCAACTAGTTATCCTGATTCTTTTGATACCACATATTCAGAGATTTGGGAATATATAAATTATCGATTTACTTTCATCCATTTTAACCTAAAATAGATTCTGCATTTGTCTAAGACCTCTGCACAGTCACTTTGAAGTGGAGATGTTTCAAGGATTAATCTATGAGGTGTTCCTTTAGTCTACAAACATTTGTTGAACAGCTTCTGGTAGCAAGAAAATAAAACAATGTAATGGGGCAGAAAATGATGGGGCTGGGTACAGGATTGGAGGTTATTTTAGGTAGGATGGATTGGGATGGTCTCTTGGAAAAAGTGATATTTTACCCGAGCTCTGAGTGATGCAAAGTGAGAACAGTATTACAAGCAGATGGAATAGCAAGCACAAAGGCTCTGAGGCAAAGGCCAGTTTGGTGTGTTCATGAAACAGAAGGGCAGTGTGACTGGAGCATAAAGGGCAAGGAAAGAATGGTGTGATATAGAGTCAGAGAAGGGAGCTAGTGGACAGATTATGTAGGGACATATTTCGGTCTTATTTCAAGTGCAATAGAAAGTCATTGCATGATTTTAAAGGAGTGTTTGGGAGGGAAAATATTATTTAGAAATTATTTGCCCTTATCACTCTTTTGTCTTAAATGAAAAGAAACTTCCTAATTCTTGTGGAGTTAGAGTTAGGGTTTAGGATGTAGAATGTGGTGCCACCATAAACTTGGCCTACTTGACCCTAGGTACCTACTTCTCTACCAACACCGATATTGGTGATCCTAGCTTAATTTTCCCTGCATATAGGGCATTTCTCAGTGTACGTTTCTGAAATGTCTAAGTTCACTCTGGTGGACTTTTTTTAGTAGTATGATTATCTCCTGGAAGCAAGCGCAGTGAATCCTTATCTTTGGAGTAGAGGAGGGTACACTCAGGGAGGAGTAGGAAGGGTGTGTTAGTAGCTACTTTATTCTTTGGTTCCAAATTTTAAAATATCAGCAAGCCACATCATTTTGGACAACACCAGAAATATGTGTATGTGTGTGTGTATATATATATGCACACACACCATATATATATGTGTGTATATATGTATATATACACATCATATAATGTATATATGTATATACTCACACACATATATATATATGTTCTTCGTGAAAGAATTCTGTGAACACATTTTTAGCCTATCAGACACAATTGTATGCATAATGTAATTTTAACTCCTAAACACATTACTCAAAGAGTTTCTATTAATCCTGTACCTTAACTTTAACTTTAAATTTCACTAGTTCAAAAACTCTTTTACCAAAAGGATGAAAGTGTCTAAATATCAGTTATAAAGGACAAAATGTTTCTTTGACTATCTTGAGATAAAAAGGTACCCTTCTCTACCATAAAGACAACATTTCTCCTTTCACATTCTTTAAAGATTTGCTTTGTAGAACATGAAACATTTTTCATCCTAGAATCTAATGCCTAAGAGGTATTGAAATTTAAGAGACACACCCATGCACATATGCATGCACACACACACACTCACACACACACACACACACTTCTTCCTAAGTGCTTTCAAATTGCTTTCTTCTTTTGATTCAGATCATTAGCAAGGGGCACAGAAAAAGTCTCGGATGGCTAGAGGAAAATGCAATACTTTAGAAGAAAGGATTCACTTTGGGTTTAACTCTCTAGTTTGGTCTAATTTTATTTGACATTTTTGTCCATCACAGTATGAGAGTCCTTTTTTTTTTTTATTTTTTCCAAGAATGAAAGAACAGTTTGTTTCTTCAAGGCTGCTGCTCTTTTCTTTGCTGTTCAAAAGGAAACTAAAGTTTCCTTTTTATTCTTCTTTTTTCTTAGTCTCCAAGTGTTAGGCTTACCAAGGGTGGAGATTGATAGCCGTAGGAGTTTAAGAAATGTCTTTAATTCACAAACTGCTCTGTAGTTGCAGTTGTTCAACCTTAGTGATGAGCTAGAGTTAATGCTTCTCTCATTTTTTTATGTGGGTAAAGAAATTACTCACAGATTTGCCATCTTCTACTTCAAGGTTATTTTAGTTCAGATGGATAGGATATATTGGTGAGGAGGGAAGAAGAGAAGGCATGCCTGTTAAAGAATCAATAATCCTTTCTTCTAGAAGCCTGGAGAGAGAGAGATCTCTGTAGTCAGACCATAGCTATTTGTGAAATGATGAAAAGAGATTGAACAGTTGCTGTGTGCTACTAGGTGCTGAACACTATTCTAGACATTTTACATATGCAGCATCATTCTCACAACAATTTTATAAATTAGATAGTACTTTCTTCCATTAACTGAGACTTAAATAATTTCGGTAATTTAATCAGCATTATACTGTTAGTGAGTTTCAGACCTTGAATTTTAACACTAGTCTGCTCATTCTCTTTTCCACAGAATTAATACTTTCTTTTTCAGGGATGGTTAAAAATGCAGCAACTAGCAGGCGTACATTATGTCATTTCTAATTACCAATGTCTACATTTGGTAATAGGGAACATTAAACGTACTAGGTAAAATGTTAAATGTTGCACTTTCACACTAAGTTGGTACCTAGTTGAAGTGATGGACTTCTTTCCACCTAGAATTAGGTATTAGGTATCAGGGTGGGGTTAGATCACAGAAACAACAGTGGTTATGACATTCATTCATTCATTCATTCATTCAGCTAGTCAGCACTCCACTATGTACCAGGAATGTGGAGATTAGCCAAACAGAAATGGCCCCTGCTCTCATTTAGTTCAAGTCTCCTAGGGATAAGACAATAATAAAATAACCATACATTGTGATAAGTACTATGAAAAAGAGTTGCATGGCATAATAAAAACATAAAATAGAGGGGAAATTCTTAAGGAAGTCCAGAAATGTTTCCCTGAGGAAGTGACATTTGAACCTGAGGAAAGGGTAGGCACAGAAAGGTGTTACTATATAGAAGTGAACAGGATCTGGGAGTCAATATTCTAGGCAGAGAAAATAGCTTATGTGTAGAGATTCAGATAGAGCATGAAGAGAGATGACATGTAGACGGGCACAGAGGCCACACTACGGAGGGCTATATAGGCCACAGTACAAATTTAGATCTTTATCCTGAGAACAATGGGAAGTCTTTGGAGTCTATGAGGCAAGTAGAAAGTAATAAAAGAAGAGCTGCTCAAACAATGAAACATATATTACTTTTGGACTTCAGATGGACATACAGATATCTCACAGGTAGAACGGCATGATATCACCCAGGATTACTTAAGGGGAGCATACTTTTTCAAGTCTATCCTTACATGCATGTTGAAAATAACAGGATTTTTTTTTAGCATTTTTGAGACAGTACATGATTTACTGAATCTGTAAAAGCATGGTTGACTGTGGGGAAATGTGTGATTGACAGTATCATTATATTTTCCAGTGAAGCCCATTGAATCTGGGTGACATGTAAGTAAAATATAAGTGGTACAACATTCCATTAGGAAGAAAAGAATAAACTCAACCAGGCCAGGCGTGGTGGCTCACGCCTGTAATCCCAGCACTTTGGGAGGCCGAGGCAAGTGGATCACTTGGGGTCAGGAGTTCGAGACCAGCCTGGCCAACATGGTGAAACCCCGTCTCTACTAAAAAAAATAGAAAAATTAGCTGGGCGTGGTGGTGCATTCCTGTAATTCCAGCTACTCAGGAGGCTGAGGCAGGAGAATCGCTTGAACCCAGGAGGCGGAGGTTGTAGTGAGCCAAGATTGCACCACTGCACTCCAGCCTTGGTGATGGAGCGAGACTCTGTTTCAAAAAAAAAAAAAAAAAAAGTAAAAAATAAAAAAAGAGTAAATTCAACCAAATAACAGCAAAATGAGCCCAGTGAACTGTCTCATATGTTATCTAAACATCATATTATAGCTAAATCAACAATCATTGATGGTATAGTTTCCATTCTTGTCTACTATTCATACAGAATAAAAAACTGCCATATGCCATTAGAGTATTTTTAATTTAATTTAATTTAATTTAATTTAATTTATTTTTAGTTACCGATTTTTTTTTTTAATTTTTGTGGGTTCATAGTAGCTGTATACATGAGACCCTACTCTTACAAAGACATTTCAAAATAATCCAATTACACTCTTTAAGTTATTTTAAAATGTACAATTAAGTTATTACTGACTATAGTCATGCTGTTGTGCTATCAATAGTAGGTCTTATATATTCTTTCTAACTATTTTTTTTGTACCTACTGACCATTCCCACCTACCCCCTGACCCTCCCATAACCCTTAGCAGCCGCTAGAAACTATCCCTCTAATCACTGGAGTAAATTGAAATTTCAGACAATGAAACAGTAGAGATGGAAAATAGCATTTGTCAGCTAGTTTATCTAGGCATATAATGAGCTATGTAGCATAATAGTTGAGTTTGAAGACTCTGGAACCAATTGTTTAGATTTGAGTTGTGGCTTTCTAGCCATGAGACCTTCATAAGTTACTTTACATCTCTGTGGATCAATTTCCTTCCTTGTAAAATAGGATTTACCTCATAGTGTTATTGTGAGGATGAAATTAATTAACAAAGATAAAACATTTAGAATAATGCTTGACACATAGTAAAATATAACTATTATTATTTGAATTTAAGGTATAGTCTAAGATTATCTAAAACATGAAATAACTGAGCTACTGAACTGTGTGACTTTTGTTTCATTTTGAGAGGCTTTGTGTGAATGCCAAATTGTGTTTCTTAGTATTTCATATGATATGAAGATATTCAGAAGCAGTAAAAGATATTTTGTCTCATTTTGTTGTCAGTTTTATCATATGACCTTAGAAAATACATTTATGTTGCTAGTTTGGAACTTTCCTGTTTGTCACAATAGATTGAATTTTTCAATTATTTGATATTCTTTTACAAGGCTGTGGTGTTAACTTTCTTTTTTAAATTTTACTCTGCCTTTGGAAATAAAAGGGCCTGAATGCATAATATATTTTGGTTATGCTTAGCTGGACAAATTGCCTGAATGCTGATTGACTTCATGAATATTAACATTCATATTCAATAGATTTTTCTTCTTGAATAGGGACAGTTTGACTTTGTTACAATTTACTACAAATGAGGATCATTGGATGCTTATATCAGATATGAAACATTCTAATATTGAAAGGAGAAGGGCTAGCAAATTTGACATAAGGGAATAATATCAATAAAACCATCAAAGAATGACCACGTGAAGAGTCAGAAAATTATAATTTCGTAAAGAGGGAACTTGTTGCTGCTGAGAAACAGTCTTGTCAATTGAAAGCATACCAGCCATTGATTATGTCTCTAATACTTTTTGGTTAACTGTTGCACAAAAATGAACTTTATTATTTTCAGCCTAGAGGAACAGATTATCACTGCAGTTAGTGTCCTATTATGGCATGTGTGGTTTACTCGCCCTGAGAGGGGGTTGTATGCCAACCTGTGAGTCAGCTGTTCCTGGTCATGAAAACTGGAGGCACTAGAAGCAAACCACCTTACCTTGAATTACTTGGCTTGGGTTGGTGAGTGAATTTTGGAGTTTTAAGTTGCTATTCCACACATGGTCAAAACCTCACATTATCAGAAATGCTGTTATAAATAATACTCATAACCAATATTCCTTGGTTTTGGAGAGGCTGATTACACAATCTATCTTTCAATTTTGAATCCTACCAAATTGATGTGCTTTGAAATGAGCGTTTCTATTTTGCTTAGATACATAATCACTTAGATTCATAATGAATCAGTTGCTCCTTGGCAGTGGAACCAAGCCAATGGATCATATATGTGCTTTGTTGCAATCAGTTTTGTTACTGAGTGTTAATAAATAAGAAATACATTCCCAACGTTGATTTTACACGATGAGCTTCAGTACATAAAAAGTGTTCAGGAAAGATTGAAAGGTTCCTTGCTAGTATTAGCAGTGGATACATTAGGCAGATTAAAATCCAGATGCCATTTCAACAGCAGAGATAGTTTGATTTTATAAAGCATCTGCTCTTCTTTCTGCCCATCACTGCTATAGTCATTATGATGATAGAATTACTGCTATTCCTAGTTCACAAAATGTTTTGATTTCTCTCTTTAGAAGTAGCTTTATTAAAATATAATTCACATGCCATACAATTTACCATTTTAAAGTGTATAGTTCAGATATTTTTAGTATATTCCCAGAGTTATACAAACATCCTTACTATTTCCAGTACATTTTCATCACCCCCAAAAGAAACCCGTACCTCTCAATTCTCCCTTCCACTATCCCCTTGCAACTACTAATATACTTTTTGCCTCTAAAGATTTGTCTATTTTGGACACATTATATAAATGGAATTATACAACATGTGGCCTTTTATGACTGGCTTCTTTCACTTAACATAATGTTTTCAAGGTTCATCCATATTGTAGCATGTATCAATACTTCATTTTTTTATTGATAAATAATAAAATTGGTTGATGAGCATTGGGTTCTTTTTACCTTTTGGTTATTATGAATAATGCTGCTATAAACATTCATGTACACATTTTTGTGTGTACGTATTTTATTTCCCTTAGGGATATATGTAGAAGTGGGAATTCCCGGCTTCCATAATAATTCCTGTTTAAAGTTTACTGGAGCTTACAGTTTTCCAATTTAAAAAAATTTTCTAATAAGATCATTACAACAACTTGTTTAAGACTATGTGCCAATTAGTTATTATGCCCATTTTTATACACATGGTTTCTAGAATCTGGAGCCATGGGGTTACTTTCTCAAGTTAGGAGAGCTAATAAGTGGGCAAGCTGGGACTGTGAACCAAGGTTTCTGACCATCCAGTGTAAACTTTCAGATAAGTGCTCTCATTATACCTAGAATGCCTTATTTTCTTTCATGAAAGTCAGATCCATTACCATCTAAAGTAATGTGTACAGAGCTTAAGATTCTAAGGGTCAGTTTTGTCATTAACAAATTACTTCCAAGGCCCTTCCCAGCTCTGTCAGTATCCAAATCTCTGCCAAAACTTGATGACTGAGTAGCATGAGGTACTGAAAAGTGACAGATCTGGGTTTAGATATTAGATCCAGTGTTTACTAGCCACCTTGGGGACACCTGTTTTCTAGTCTCAACTTCACAAATAACTTTCTGTGCAATTTGCCTAAACTCAAACTCTCTGAGGCTCAGAACCCAGTCGTTTATGTTTAAAGTAGTCACCATCCCTATATCACAAGGTTCTTGTAAAAGTCTAATGAAGTAAAGCATGTAATCTGTCTAGCACAGTGCTAAGCACAAAAAGTAGTTTAGTAAAACTCTGTATATATGTACAGGAAGAGATCTATAGATCTACATATTCACACTTCTCATTCCATCTCTTCCTCCAAACCTGGAGATTGTCTACCGTATCAATATATGCTTAAAACCATTTTGGAAATGAAATAAATATTGAAATTGGTTAATTTGGCAATTAGCAATGCAGAATGTTTTCAGTAAAGATGAAATGCTCTTTCCCATAAAAAAGACAAGCTATTTGATAATAACTTGTTTGCTAACTTACATCCCTCTTAGTTCTGTACCAAGTACTTTACCGTCTCTTGCCTATATACTTAGGTCTCTCCAATTTACAGCTCAGAAGTAACCGCTAAATCAAACACTTTCAGCATCTTGAAAGGACCATCTTTTTAAAAGCTCATTTTCTTTGAACATGTGCAATAGCAGCAAAGCTAGTTGTTAATAACGATTTTAAGCCAAGTGATCACAACAGGATCTCTATGCAGATACAAACTGAGGCACTATATCAATGATAGCAGATTATGTAGCTTTATCTTCTATCACATTTTATAACACTTGCTACATTAAAGATATATTCATAATGATTCTGGAGCAAGTTGAAAAGCAAACAAAATTTTTTTTCTCTGTTTATTATATGACTTCACCTATACCTTCCAGAAGGATTTTGCTTATTGGAATGATTTTCAATACATTTGGAGGTGTGGATATCCATTTACGCACAAAGTTACTTATGTTTACATAAAACTTGAGAATAACTAAAATACAAAGTTATTATAATAAATACAAATAGTATGAATAAGTGCAAGTCCATTTACTGGAGGCCTACATTTGACAGCGAGTGTTCTTAGTTCTATATATACAGTATTGTATACAGTTTCCTCCCATCTGCATTTTCACTTTCTTCAGCTTCAGGTTCCAGTGGTCAACTGTGGTCCAAAAATAGGCAAGTACAGTACAATAAGATTTTTTGAGAGAGTGACCATATTTAAATAACTTTTATTACAGTATATTGCTATAATTGTTCTATTTTATTATTAATTATTAATCTTAATATGTCTAATTGACAAATTAAATTTTATAATGTATATGCATGTATAGAAAAAAGCATAGTATATATAGGGTTCAGTACTTTCTGCAGTTTCAGGCATCCACTAGTGGTTTTGGAACATATCCCCTATGAATAAAGGAGTCTACTCCCTACATATTTAAAACAGTGCACTGACATTTTGAAATGAGTATTTTCTGGTTTCGTTCACGTTCGAATTTCTGTGTGTTGCTGAAAAGGTTTCACACTGGAATCATGAACTTTTCAGAATTTCAGACCAAATTTAAACATACATTTTTAAAATGAGGTCAGTTTGCCTATCTTTATTCTTTGGCTTAGCTGTTCACATCTGAATACGAAAAGTGAAGGCATTTGAATACTTCTAACTTCTCTCAGAAATAAATTATTACACAGACTCAAAAATCAGCTCCCTATTTCCAAAATGGGTGGAATATTTTATGAAGAAAGGTTATCAAAATGTTTTATGACAATTCTTTGGTTCTGCTGGGTTTATCAATTTGAAACCAGAATGTGGTAGGGAAAGCGTGCTTTTCTCCTCTTATTCAGATAGGTGTAAAATGTTATCATCATAGGACTGCCTGAGGCAGTGGTGATAGGGCACCAGCCAGTCGCTACATTTTAGGGTAAATCAGTTTCTTCTCCATAACCCTGTGGGCTTGATTAGAAACACTCCTCAAATGTGGGAAGAATCAAACTCCACAGTTCTCATGAGAACAAATGATACAATATCCTAATCCTCAACAAAGGAAGCTTTGAAAAATCTCCTCACCCTGTTACAATCTGGCCCCTTTTAGTTTAGTTTCAATTATTCAGAATAACAATCACTGATACCATTTATTTTAAGATATCTTCAGCTCTATTAAAATTCCATAATTTCTATTTGTGTGATATACTGTTAGAAGTGTTCAGAATATTTATGACATTAGAATCTAATATGTAAATGAAGTAGATAGAGAAATAATTCAGGCTGATTCTCAATTTCTCTTAAGAGTATTAAGTAGAAAAAAAATTTTTACTACTAAATGGCAGAAAAAAACAATGTTTAGAATGAAATTAAATCAATGAAAGAGGGCAGAATGAGGGTTATTTTAATGACATTATTTGATTCTAACTGCACTTTAGCGTTCATAAACATGGTCTCCGCCTTACACAGCTTCACCTTTCCTTTCAGTCTGTTTTCCCAGTGTGTTCACCCACAGCTTTTATACAACAAACCTGTTTTCTCATTAAATGTGTGACTTGAATCGCTGACTCAGGCAATAGTACCGGAAGTAAATTATCTGGATAAATTTTCAGATTAAATACTGATTTGAGGGCTATCAACTGCATGCATGTATAATTTCCTCCCTGAGGACTCAAGTGTTAATTCCCTTTATTATTATTAGTCCTTTGAGTGCTCAGTGGGAAACTAAACTTAATTCCAGATATGCATTAGGCCTGTATTTCTCATTTGTTTTCTTACTTTTCATAAAAGTTTATTAGCTTTCACTTTTTCTTAAGAAAAGTGAAAATGTCATGTTCACATGACCATTTTTAATCTCAAAAAGAAAAATATTTTTCAATGCCATTGCCATTACTGTTTTGCTTTACTCCCTGAACAAATGAAATTTACCTTAATGTTCTAAAATGTCATATAAATTCATAGGTCCTTTGGATGCTAATGCATAGAATAATTCTGTACCTTTCCTTGAGCACAAATTATTTATTTCTTACTTAAGTAACAGTGATGTAGAGTCAAGAAATCACCCCTTAGATTAAATTTAACATATTTTATTATTGATGACTTTAAAATTAGTTGATTTGTGATAATAAATGCTCACCTTAAAGCAAAAATTGACGTGGATTTAAGGTACAAATAAAACTAAAATGCCAATGGGTAGTGTGTTGTAGCAGAAAACCAGAATAAGGAAATCTAAGTGACTTTAGGCAAAGCATTTTACATTCCTAGATTTCTGTTTCCTAATCTACAAAATCAAGGATCTGGATTAGATGATGGATTTCTAAGGTACTTCTGGCCGTGACATTCTAAGCAATATAACAAAAGTATACTGCGGCTATGAGATAGCAAAATTGGCTAGTTCCAAAGAATTTGATTATTTTTATTACTGTAGCTATGAGTCTAATATCTTGCCCTTTTAATATGAAGTATGTTAAGGGAAATTAGATTATTTGTTACTGATAAATACAGCTTGTTACAATTTTAAAAAATAGTATTATTCCACTTACTTTCAGCAGTATCAAATCTCTAGAATAGAATTACAAGTGGCTAGAAAATGGCCTCCCTACACTTTACTCTTCAAAGGAGAAACCGTGCTCTCATGAACCTACTTTTTAAAAATATTTCTTCTCTTTATACATTCCTCTAACTTTTTAATTTGAAAAAATCCAAACCTGCAGAAAAGTTGAAAGAATAGAACAAGTATCCACATTATCTCTCTCACCTAGATTCACCAGTTGCTAACAGATACACACACACACACACACACACACACACACACATACACAAACACAAACACACTCCCCCTACACGAACACACAAGTTGCTGACGTCATGGAACTTTACCCCCTAATACTTTAACATCATGTATTCCCCAAGAAAAATAACTTTCACTTACATAACCACAAAATCATTAGCATATCCAAGAAATTTAAATGTGCCTACAAATATTACCTACTATATCAACCATGTTTAAATGTCCCCAATATTAGTCTAATAATGGTCTTTATAGTTAATTTTAACTGATTTAAAACATAATAAAAACATCAATGATTTTAAGAGTTCAAGCCAATTATTTTGTAAAAATGCTACACACTGGATTTGTCTGTTTCCTCATTATTAAATTCAGGTTAAACATTTTTAGTAAGATGACTACATAGGTGATATTGTGTATTTGCATAACATCAGGAAACACATAATGACAATTTGACCCCTTATTGGTGATGCTTAATTTGATTGATCACCTAGATAATGTCCACCTCCAAAAGTACCTTTCTGTCTTGTAAAGGTACCTTCCCCTCAGAAATAAATAAGTGAACTGGGGGGTGATAATTTAAGGCCATGTGAATATATTGTTTCCCAACACCATTTTTCTCAATGGTGAAGCTAAACTAAAATTAGAATGCATTAATGATCCTTGTCTGAATTAGTCATTACATTGTGGTTGCAAAATGGTGATTAATTCTATTATTTTGTCAATATTTATTAGCTTGAATTTTTCTTTATAAAAGCTTCCTTTTAAAAGCTTTCCTATGAAAGAAAATTTCAAAGATACATAAAATAGAAGAATATAATGAATCCCCATGTATTCATCATCCAGCCTCAAGAGTTATTGACATTTTGCCAGTTTTGTTTCATTGAATTTTTGTGTTGGCATGTTTATTTTTCTGGAGTATTTTAAAGCAATTTCCAGAGATCGTATATTTTCACCATTATGTACTTCAGCCTATTTTTATAAAACACACACAATTTAACTAAACTCTATTATCTGTTTTCCTATTAGATTAAAAGTAAGCAATTTAGAATATAGGGAGATGTTGGTGACAAGCAACATGAGAGCAATAAGTTTAGCAGCTCATAGTAAAACAGTACAATCAATGAAAAGGTAGACACGTGATATGGTTGTATGCTGGAGTACAATATTGCATGTTTATGATGATAATCCTGATTTATCCAGAAGAAAGTTGTGTTTAGTGTTTAATAACCTTTGTATAAGAAGACAAGTGCAAGTATAATTTATTTTACAAAGCCCTGCAGACAGAAATTCATAAAAATACTTAATAAAAAATTTACAATTAGTACAGGGTTTTGCACTTGAATGGGTAACCTTTAGTACTTAGGAAATTAACCCATAATGCCCTATACATGAGACAGCATTGTGCATTAAAGAGTATAAATACAACATAGATTTATGTTAAGCTCTGACACCTAACATAGAAATAACATTTTCAAATAGAGATATAAAACATGTGAATATCTGAATCACAAAACTTGTCATTTAACTGTAAATACTCCCCAGCTATCAGTAGTCAGAGTTATACTAGATGGATTTAGGGCTGACTGAATCTGTTGGTAGGTCTAGATCACTTAGTAGTGTGAAACTCAGAAGCTAACTGTCAGAACATCTAGGTGTTAAGACAGGCCAAGCCAAGCCTCAACTGAATGGAGGAGCCATAAACAGGAGTTAAGCTGATAGGCCAAGTATATGCTTTAAAAAAATCTTCACATAGAGGTCTTTATAACTCAATCCTTAAAGTAAAATGTCTAGTGACATACTATTGAAGATGAGCAAAAACTCATCATCCAGTACTTTACAACAAAATGGGAGTGCTTCCTCTAAGACTTTTTCCTGAACTGATGCCCATTTCCAGAAATGAAAACATGCTGACTTTTTGAAAGTGCTATATGTGGCTTTAAAAGTCTTTTTTTTTTTTTTTCTGAGTCGGATTCTTGCTCTGTGGCCCAGACTAGAGTGTAATGGTGCAATCAGCTCACTGCAACTTTGGCCTCCCGGGTTCAAGCAATTCTTCTGCCTCAGCCTCCCGAGCAGCTGGGATTACAGGCGCATATGACTATGCCTGGCTAATTTTTGTATTTTTAGTATTTCAGTAGAGACAGGGTTCCACCATATTGGCCAGGCTGGTCTCAAACTCCTGACCTCGTGATCCACCCATCTTGGCCTCCCAAAGTGCTGGGATTACAGGCGTGAGCCACCTTGCCTGGCCCAAAACTCCATCTTATAAGTAACAAAGTGATGTTGGAACCTTGCTCTATTGTAGAATAAAAACTGTGGGATAACACAAAGGTGGCCAAGAATTTGGTATTTGGAATATTAAACAAAGAAGAAAGATCAGAAGGAGCTGGGGAATTCCTATACTGCAGTTTTCTTCTGAATTAAAAAAAAAAAAAAGTTAATGAACATTTTGGCACAGGGTGTTTAGATTCCCTCCCCTTTTTAAAAACAAATAAGTTACTTTCAGGAAATTTACACCAAATGGGAAGCGTAATTAGAAGAGAAAGATAGCTTCATTTGTCCCAAGTCATTACAAAAATTTGCTGGTGAATTGGAGTGATTTTCTGAGAAAAGTGGAAAAAGCCACTTAACTGTAGGTTACTCTGAGGATGGAAACTAAGTTGATTTCCTCTTGAGAATGGAAGAGCCGTGACAGGAATTTGAAATAAGAGAGGGGCATTTCAAAATTTACAATTTTGAAAGTGAAGCACTATTCAATTTTGAGCAAAAAGATTTTATAGCCATACTATCGTTTGTCTGATTAAAATGGATAAGATCATGAAAGTTGAAGAGACAAAGTATCATCTTTTCTGCCTGTTGAAATCTGTGGCAGCATAGGTAAGATAAGGAGAAAAGGCTGATGAGATGGTAAGGTCAATGACGTTTATGGTAGAGCATCCTGGAGCCTGATAGATGAATAGAATATAAAATACAAGAAGAGATTTTAAAATATGGCTAAAACTTCTAAAGGGAAATAGTTTTAAAGTGAGTCCTGCAGACCCGTAGTGTGGAAAGAGTGAAGAACAAGGTTTATGGCAACCAGTATTGGTCAGAAACCATAGCGTCTCCTGAAGGAAGTGTGGAGCATGTAGGTTTGGGTAAATATTTTTCTCCTGGTTAATGAATATAAAATTGGAATACTTTCTGGGAACATCCTTACTGCCTGTAATATACACAGGTGTGTCTTGCTTGTGTTCAGTGCTGCTCTATTAAAATTAATGTTTCATTTACTTAGATTTATACACTACAGGGAAGAAATGCAATACAAACTTAAAATCGTTGGCAGAAATCTCTGTGTGTATTAAAATCTGTTGTGCATTTCACCGTTTTAAATTTAGTTTTTCCTAATGATAAATGTAATCTACACAGTCACTGTGCAAAATGTTTAAGCATTAAGATGTATGTAAAAATAGAAAAGTAAAAGAAAAGCAAATCCCACCCCTCAGAAATATAACACTTTTTTGGTATATTTTCTTCTGGTCTACTTTTTCTTAATTTTGGAAGAAACATACTCCAAACACAGGAAAGTAAAGAGGATAATAGATTGCCTTATACTCAACCACTGAGTTGTAACAAATGTTAAGGCTGCCATATCTACTTCAGATTCTTTAAAAAAAGAAATAGTCACTTTGGGAGGTGGCGGCAGGATCTTTTGAGGTTAGGGGTTCAAGACCAGTCTGGGCAACAAAGCAAAACACTCTCTACAAAATATACAAAAATAAAAATAAATAACTGGGCATGGTGGCTTGCACCTGTGGTCCCAGCTACTCGGGAGGCTGAGGCAGGAAGATCCCTTGGAACTGGAAGTTGGAGGCTGCAGTGAGCTATGATCATTCTACTGCACTCCAGCCTGCACAGCAGAGTGAGACCACAATGTTTTTTGTTTGTTTGTTTGTGTTTGTTTTTATTTTTATTTTTAAAAAGAAAGAAATGACATTTCACCAGGGAAATTAACAGCACTCCTGGAACCATTACCTTCCCTTCCTCTCCACAGTAATTACCATCTTGAAGGTCATTTGTATCTTTTTTGTGTTTTTATACTTTTACTATATATGTATATATTTATAAATGATACAAAGTATTGTTTTGTGTGTTTTTAAATTTTGCATGAATTATTTCACACTTTTCAAAAAAAAGTGACTTTTGAAACTCACTTTTTCCATTCAATGTTATGTTTTTAAAAGATTGTCCATGTAGATAAATGTAGACCTACCTGATTCATTTTAATTGTCAAGCAATATTTCATTGCATGAATATGCCATCATTTATTTATCCATTTTCCAATCGATAGACACTTCAGTTATTTCCATTAAAACTTTAAAAAGTGTTTTAGTGAAAACCCTTATCCATATGTCCTCATAAATATAGATGAAATTTCTCTAGGGTACAGAGATAGAAGCAGACTTGCCAGGTCGTAAGTTATTACATGTTTATCTTTATTAGATATCACCAGATCATCCTCCAAAGTGGTTATAACATTTCCTACTCCCGTCAATAATGTACTAGAGTTCCACTTTCCCTACATAGTCGTGAAGACTTGTCCTTAATCTTTTATAATTTTGCCGATCTGATGACTGTAAACTGATACATGACTCCATTTATTTTCCTTGATTTCTAATATGGCTGTGCATCTTTTAAGTCATGTATTTGACAATCTGGTTTCCTTTCTTGTTAATTGTTCTGTTCATTTGTCTATGAGTAGTTTGTCTCTTATGATTTGTAATATTTAACATATTATTGACACTATTTTTTGTCAGTTTTATTCGTTGCAGATATATTCTCCCAGCCTATCTCTTCCCATTTATCTTAGCTTATGGTATATGCTGATGTATAGATGTGCTTAGTTTTAATGTACTCGAAGCAGAGATGATGGTGAGCAAAATAACTTTGAAATATTGATAGGTCACATATTTAGTTGCTCATTTATCAAGTATTTGTTGAGCATCTACTATGTGTCAAGCACTATTACAAATTCTATGTATATACAAAGAACCAAACCATCAAAGCCCTTGAACTCCAGGAGGCTGAGACAGGAGAACTGCTTGAACCTGGGAGGCGGAGATTGCAGTGAGCCGAGAATGCACCATTGCACTCCAGCCTGGGCAATAAAAGCGAAACTCGGTCTAAAAAAAAAAAAAAAAAAGCCCTTGAACTCTTGAACTCATGGAAATTAATATTAGTTGGTGAAATGAGCAAAGAAAAAGCCAATGCACATTTATATAAAATTATGTCACAGTAGTAAATGCAAAGAGAAATAAAGCTGGTTCAGGGGGTATAGAATGAAAGGGAGTGGTGGACTATTTAAATAGGGTGGTTAGGGATTACACTTTTAAGAAGTAATAATAAAACAAAGAGCTGAATGAAGAGATGAAATGAATGACGTCTTTGAGTAAACCCTTCCAAGACAATTCTACATGGATAGGCACATGTAGAAGTCTTGAAATTACAGAGTTATCAGGGTGTTTGAGCAAAATCCAGGAAGCCATTGTGGCTGCAGTGAAGTGAGTGAGGGGTAGATGATATGAGAAAGGTAAAGGTTAGCATGATGGAAACTAAAGATTGAGTGAATACTGATCTCCACTAGACTTTTTGTTGTTGTTGTAGCTTTCTTTCTCGTTCCACATTTTTACAGATGAACTGGATCCATTTAAATCGCGCAGACTAAAATGGACATCTACCATTCTGTGACCTATGGTAGTATTACCACTATTCTTTTTAGATAAGAAAACAGAAAAGTGAAGCGACTCACCCAAAATAATAGAACAAGGGGATTTGTGCCTAGGCCTTTTCACTATTCTGTCCTCGTTCCACTAAGGAATAAAGGACAATGCTAGTGGTTCTTCAACATTAGAGTGCATAATCGTTACCTATGGTATTTGTTTAAACTGCAAATTATTAAGCCCCATCTCAAGAGATTCAGATTCACTAGATCTGTAGTGGGTTTGAGGAGTCTGCATTTTACTAAGAACCACAATCTCACCTCATGATACATGCTGCAGGTGTTCCAGGGACCACATATTGAGAAAAGCTGGCTACGCCAATAAGTCAGATTTTGATCTAGAAGTTTTATACAGAAGGAATAGTGGTAACGCAAGATCCAAATTAATGATGAGATAGCAAAGAGGTGAAAGTCAGTTAGATTGAAAAATGCAAATGGGCGGAGATTAGTCTGGAAGTAAATGTCAGAGACCCCCCTAAAGGTAGCTGAGCTAACTAAGGACAGTTTCTAAAACATTTGTGGAAATCATAATCATTTGGGAAGCTTTAAACATATGTAGGTTCCCAGAGTTCACCCTAAATACTTTTTAACAATCTCAGAGAGACGAAAGGGAGTGCTAGAAAGGAACCCAAGTACTCTGGATATCAGCCAAGGACTAAAATCCATTAGGATTAGCAGTCAACCATTGAGAGACTGGGATGTAGCACATAAAAATCCAGCCATGAGATACAGATACAGCTCAAGAAAGTCAGAATCACAAAGGACAGAGTCAAGCCCACTAGGGCTAGAATAAGACCGCAGCAGGAGTGACCTGAAGCTGTCAGAGATCTTTTGAAATAGGAGCTTAAGTGCTGAGGTAGGATTGAGGCGTTATGAGAAAAAAAAAATAAACCCATTCGCTGGGAATAGAAGAGGCTAGGATGGGGAACAGAAAAACTAACCAAAATGATTCATTTAATTTCTCTTTATGCTTTATGATAAGCTGAAAACATGTTTTTTACTTTTATTCATTCATTCTTCTGCTGAAAGGAGATAACATAAAAAAGAGTTTTTCCTGATTGACGTTTTTATTTGATTTCATGCAAGTCATTATATTAACATGCTAGTATCTCTTTCAACAATAATCTTTACTCCCTTTGTTTTTATTTGCAGGTTTGGGTGGGGATAAACGGATCAAACTGTGAGTATTACTGTGAGAGTTTTTATTTTGACACAGCCTGCACTGTACCATTCAGCATCCTAAGGATGTGGACTGTTTTTTACATCAATATGTTGTTGCAGCCTTCCCCTCCTTTCTCTGTACCTCTCTTTCTGCATTCTTCCATATTTATCTCATTCTTTTTATTCCATGGTAACTGTACTGTTTACTTCAGTTTATTTAAAATTTTTCAATGCATAGGTATGTTTGGCATACAGTGTGAACATGTAAAAAATTGAATGTACAGAAATGAAAAAGAGTAACACTTATTATAATGTAGCTACATGTTTATGAAATCTAAGAATTAAAAGCTAGTGGGGGTCCAAAGAGTAACAAAGATTATTTGCAGCTGTTTTGGGAGTTTATTTTATTGTTGGATTTTCTGTTGTTTTTCTTGCTCTTTTGAATTGTCAGCTGCAAACGCAGTCCTGTTGAAACAGATCCAGGGTATCATAACCACGCAACACTTACATTAGAATAATAACCAACTCTCCCTTGTTTTGAGTTCTATTCTACTCTTATTTCCACTCAAGTCTCATTTTAAAATTCATAATCTAAACGTATCTTCAGGATCTTATTTTCAATATAAATAACAATAGATATCAACATAGTCAATCAGGTTTTTCACATGATGCCCAAGAGAAAATTCTAATGTTGAAAATGTTTTTTCATTACGTTTTAATGAGGAAATCATGCAAGAAAGTTTTGTATACTGGGATTTTACCAAAATAAGTATTGCAGGATCCTGTGCCTAACCAGAATGACAATCTAAATGTAAAAATCCATAGCCTGGTGCTTTCTCCCCAGAGAATAACTCCACCGTCCCTTGGTACATACGCGGCCAATGCTGCAGTTTCCCTATTGAATTGTGGGATTATTAAACCGGCATGTGGCCAAGTCAAGGCAAGAAACTCATTTGGCAAAGGGCAGAAGAGAGGCCTCTTCTGTTTAACAGAATGCTTGGGTTTTTTTTTTGTTTTTTTGTTTTGTTTTGTTTTGTTTTGTTTTGTTTTGTTGCTTCTCCTTTCCCAGAGGTAGCTACTACAGCTGTGGATTTTTGACTCATTTGCTACAGTTTCAAAGAACTGTGTCCATAACAAAATCCACCATCTTTCCCTCTGAAGTGGTTCAAGTGGTTCTTTCTTCTCTTGTTTCTAATTTTAATGACTGTTACCACACAGTAATTAGGGGTTCCTGGGCAGCTGTTTTTGCTTGACAGCTATTTTTGTCTCCTAGAAACAATGGATTAAATAATCCTGTCTCCCTGGATTTGAAAATTAGATTTCATAATCCCAAGAGAAGACGTAGAATATTTACATCTATTACTTTAAATATCAGCTTTTGGAAGTGTTATTTATATACAATAAAACACAGCCATTTTAAGGGTACAGTTTGATGTGTTTTGACAAATGTATTTACCCATGTAACCACCATCCCCATCATAACTTAGGACATTTTCATCAACCCTAAAACTTCCCTCAAGACCCTTTGCAGTCCCCCATTTCCTACTCCAGGCAACGTTCTATCATTCTAGATTAGTTTGACCTCTTCTTAATTGTAATATAAAAGAGAATCTTATCCATGTATACTCTGGTATCCACCTTCTTTTGCTCAGCATAACGATTGTTGGCATTATCCATGCTATAGCATGTGCCAGTAGTGCATTATTTGCTATTGCTGAATAGTAAACCATTACATAATTATATCATATATTATTTTTTCTATTCTCTTGTTTATGAGCATTTGATTGTTTCCAGAATTTCGCTACTATAAATTGCTATAAACATTCACTTACAAGTCTCTCTGTGGACATATGTTTGCATTTCTCTTGGGTAAATATCTAAAAATGGAATTGCTGGATTACAGGGTAAGTGCATGTTTAACTTTATAACAAATGTCAAAATTATTTTTCAAAGTCATTGTAGCATTTCATACTCCTACCTGCAATGAATAAGATTTCCAGTTGCTCCACATCTTTACCAACACCTGGTTTTGTCTGTTCTTTTGCTTTATAATTGCGTTTAGTGGTACCTCATTGTGTTTTAAGTTGACAGTTCCCTGATGAATAGATTCTTAACATATTTTCATTTATTAATTGGTCATCCATATGTTTTCTTAGATGAGGTGTCTGTTAGTTTTTAATTAAGTTGCTTATCTACTTTTTATTAGGTTGTATAATTTATATATACTGATACAATTCTTTTGTCATATATATACTACATATTTTTCCCTCCCCCTTTTCACATACCTTGTCTTTTTCATATTCTTAACAATGTCTTTCAAATAACAAATGTGTAAACAAAAGCTCTCTGAAAAGGAATTTAGAAGAAAGATATTTTATTGCAATGAGCACTTTGCAAACTAGGAAGACACAGCATTCAGTGTAAAATGAAGGTGATTTCCAGAGAACAAGGAGACCCTTTGGGTTTTATAACAGAAGTTCCTGCCCAGGTTTCCAATAAGGTCCATTTATGCAAATGAGGGATTGAAACTTAGTTATGATTGGTCAGCACAGCTAAGC
The DNA here is from genome assembly GCF_028885655.2 of Pongo abelii. NCBI lineage: Eukaryota > Metazoa > Chordata > Mammalia > Primates > Hominidae > Pongo > Pongo abelii. The sequence continues at coordinate 99,467,614 of NC_072008.2, forward strand.
ACTGATTGGTTGATACAGTTGGATCCTGACTGGCTGGGGTAGGTAGGCTCTGATTGATTGGTTTCCAAGTCCCAAATTAGATGTCTCTGTCAGATGTTTGTTTCAATAATCCAGTTGTGGGGGATGTTCTGGCAGCAGTTTTATCTTGGCACTAACAAACAACATAAACTGGTTCAGATTAATTGTAGAAAGGGAGGTCCTGTGATACTTTCACAACATCTTTCTGAGAATACAGAATATGTGACCAATACCTCACCCAGCCATGGCTCTCTACTTCTGTTTAAATTTTGAGCACCTCAGTTAGCCATGTGGAGTCCATTTTGTCTGCCCCTGGTGTTTCATGGTATCTTATTGTAGTATTAATTAGACATTCCCCTAATGAATAGCTTCTCAATATATTTTCACTTACTAATTGGTCATCCATATGTTTTCTTATATAAACTGTGTTATAATTTAATTGGGTTTCTTGTCTACTTTTCATTAAATTGCATGATTTATTTGTATATAATTATACAAGTGTTTTGTCAGATATATACCACACATATTTACACGCCTTCATATACCTTGTCTTTTTTATTTTCTTAATGTCTTTCCAATAATTGATGTTTTAAAATTTTGATTAAGTCCAGCTTATCATTTTTTTATAAATAGTACTTTATAAATCCTTTATAAGTCTAATAAAATTTGCCTATTCCAAAGCTGTGAATATTTTTTCTATATTTACTTCTAGCTAGCTTTTATTGTCTGTGAATCCTTTTTGAATTTATTTTTTATGTTTGATGTAAGGGTTGAGAATTTTTTTCCAAACTGACTTTGATATATTTTTTAAAACGTGCAATTTTTTTCAAATGTAAAATATGTTTAGTGAAGATAATTTGGAAAACAAAGAAAATCATAAAGGGAAAATAAATGCCTATAATTTCAAAGCCCTAAAAAACAACTGTTCATAATTATCTAATGGTTCCTCTATGGCATGCTTTTTAATGGCTGCATTGTATTTCATTATATGGATATTCTAGTATTTATTCTACCACTTCTTGATTTTTATGCATTTGGGTTATTTCATTTATCTACTGATTTATTTTTGCCATTATAAATAATAGTGTGATTAACTTTGAATTTTTAAAATAAACTTTACTTCTATAACAGAAAAATTGCAAATATATTACATGTACCCACAGATTCCCCTATTATCATTCTACATTAGAATGAAACATGTTGCAATTAACGAACCAACTATGGATTTTTATTAACTAAAATTCCTACTTTATTCAGATTTATCTATTTATTTTTTCCTAATTCTTTTTTTTTCCAGGATGTCATCTAGAGTATCATGTTACAGTTAGTCATCAGTTTCTAGTTAAGCTGCTCTAGGGTGTGGTAGGTTCTCAGAATTGTCTTGTTTTTGATGGTCTTGACAGTTTCCATCTATTGGGATGTCTGATGTCTTTCTCATGATTAGACTGGGATGTGCTTTCTTGGGAGGAAGATCATGAAGGTAAAGTGCCATTCTTATTATATCATGCCAAGAGTACATATTATCAACATGATTTATGACTGCTAATGTTGACCTTGATAGACTGGCTTAACTGTAAGCTTTCTCCATTGTAAAATTCTTCTTCTTTTCGCTGTTCTATACTGTATTTATTTGAAAAAAAAAAAAAAGCCACTCTTTACATCCCCGCTTAAGAGACAGAGAATATGAGTCTTTTTAATATACACTTTTGCCTATTTTTTTCTTAAAATTAGTTTCTAGAAATAAAATTGCTTGGTTTAACATTTGGGCATCTTTAATGATACTATTAATTATTTCATTAAAAATGATATAAGATCAGAGAAAAGATAGAATACCACAAAATGTGAAATTTAAGAGAAAAAGATCCATTTTCTCTTCTTTCATCCACAACTCTTTGGTGTATACCCTTCCAAATTCTATATACTCATGTCACGTGTACACACATCTAAACCCACATGCACACAGATGACTACACACACTGTACACACACCTCATATACCCTCCACATCCTGCAAACTTTGCACATTGCTCACATTCACACAGGGTTTTTGAAAACATATTGCTTTGCAATTACTTTTTCATTTGCTACTAAAGCAGTAGATTGCATTACTTAAAAATGTAGGCTATGGAGCCAGACCACCTGGGTTTTAATCCAGGTTCTGCCTTTTGCTACCTGTGTGACCTTGGGCAATTTACTTAACTTCCCTGTGTCTGAAATTTATCATAAAGCCGTTAGGAGATGATTAAATGAGAACGTACATAGAGAACTTAGAACAGTGCCAGAAGTAAAGCACGCTCTCCATCAATGTTTGAGCTATTTTTATTATTGTCATCTTTTCATGTAATTACACAGGATCTTACCTTACTCTTTCCAGTGACAGCATATTATACCATTAGAAAAATATGCTAATTTATGTAACAAATCTTCTATGGATTTGGATGCCTTTTTTGTTTTAAACTAGATTTTAAAATTAAAATAATGTCAGCACATTATTAAAATAAACAGTAACTCAAATCATCTAAGTAATCTAAAATTTAAAGTAAACTCATTATACTTTTTTCACTCCCCAGAGGTAAACACTTTTAAAGAGTTTCTGTATTTTAGTCTTACTAGTGGTAACCATTATAAATTTAAATAAGCCTTTATTTCTCTTTCTCAATATATAAGTTGTAAACAGTCGATGTTGACTATCCACTGTGAAAGGTTACAATTTACTGTGCTTACACAAACTCTCCACTTCCGTGGTGACACCATGGAGAAGGAAGTGTACTCTTCTGTCTGTCACACAACAATGTCACAAGCATGGAAAAGGGCTATGGACATTATCAATTTATTTCCACATATATTTACTTATTCTAGGTCAGACAAAGCTGACAGTGTTTTTTACATTTTTATTATTTATAATATATATTATCAAACCTACCTGGAGAAATATTGTACCAGTTTATCTTCCAACCAGCAGTTTACAAGAGTGCCTATTTCCCTGCATTCTTGCCAATAGTTATATATTATAGTTTTTTAAAAAAATGTCTATTTGGTAGATGACTGATGATGCCGGATTTTTGTGCTTATTTGATTACTAGTGAAGTTGAACATAATTTTATTCTTTAACTGGAAATGCAATATACCATAGTGATTAAAAGCCAGCTCAGGAATAAGAGACCTGGACTCAAATACCAACACTCTGTGATCTAAGGCAAGTGAGTTCACCCTTCTGAGGCTCGGTTTACTCATATGTCAAATGTGGATGATTACACTATACTCATCATATGATTATTGTGAGGACCAAATGGGAAAATTCTTATAGTTGAGAGCACAATGTTTGGCGTATCATAAGGTTTAAATAGACATTGATTCTTGTTAGTTTGTGCGTATTGTTTTATTCCATCACTTTTTCATGTCCTTTATTGACTTCTCATGTTTTATTGACTTGAAATAGCTCTTAAAATACTTAAGTTATTAAACCTTTGTCACAAATGTTGCACCCTTTTTTTTCCCGGTTTGTAGTTTGCCATTTATTTTTGTTCAGAATGCCTTGACATCAAAATATTTAAAGATGATATAATCATAGCTATTGTATTCCTTTATGGATTCTGCCTTTAATGTTCTGCCAAGAATTACCTTTCCCAGTCTAGGTTTTACACACCTATGTATATGTTCTTATATTTTAGTTTAATTTTTCAACATATAAATATTTAATTCATCTGGAATTCATGATTAGAGAGGTTAATGTTACCTCCTTTATCAATGAACAGCTGGCTTTTCTAACACTATTGATTGAATAATTGATCCTCATCTCAATGATGTGAAATACCAATTTTATTATATAAGAATTTATAATAAATATATAGATCCTATCTTGATTTTTTTACTCAGTTCAATTTCTGTCTTTTCCTTGCCATATCCAGTTCATTTTCATTTAGCATATCTCATAAAGCAAGTGGACCTTCAGCACTATTCTTTCTAATATTAACCTGGTTAATATGATATGCTTATTTTTCCATATGCATTTCAAAGTCATTTGTTGAATTAAAAAACATGTCATAGGATTTTGATTAAATGTATACATAAATCTAGGAATAATTTTTATCTTTATAAAATTGAATCTTCTCATGTAGGGGCACTGTGTCTCTTTCTCTTTGTTCAATTTTACTTGTTCCTTCATCTGAATCTAAATGAAAACTTAAACTCCACACACCAACTGTCAAACCCTTCCAGACTCAATAGCAAACTTCTGGGCCCATTTCAGGTACTATCCTTTTAACGAAGCTTTCTCCAACTTCTCTGATTAAACAAGATAGTGAATTTCATGAACCGCTAAATTTGTTTAAAATTAGAGACTATGTTGTTTAGTAAATGTCTGATACATTTTAGGTGTGTCTGAACTACAATATATCCTGTACTACACAAATTACCCTAAATGGAATGCTTTCTTTTGGAAACTTGTATATAGGACATCTTATATATATTCAAGAGGAAAATCGAGTCCAGAAACTGCATTCGAGTTGTGCTGCCTCTGACTATATAATCTTGACAAGCTATATAATCTTTCTGACCTTTGTATATTCATCTATGGAAAATAAGAGTAAAGATTTTAAAAATACCTACTTCACTGGATTAAAGTATGATGTCCTATAGAAATATAAGTTTTTATCTTTTTATTCTTCATCTCTTATGAGAAACTTTTGATATCTAAGCATTTTGTACAATTAGTAAAACTAGTGAACATATCTGGATTTTTCTTGTATAGTACCGCAGATCCTTGAATAACATTGTTTTGTTCAACATGGTTTCATTGATAATGCTGATGAGAGAAAAAAAAAAAAACAATTTCTGACTGGGGCCACCGTCTGCATGGAGTTCCCACAGTCTACTCATTGCTGGGTTTTCTGCAGGTACTCTGGTTTCCTCCCACATCCCAAATATATACTTCTTAGGGTAACTGGGATGTCTGACATGGTTCCAGTGTGTGTAAGCGTGGGTGTGTGTAAATGCGCCCTATGATAGAATGATGTCCTGCCCAGGGGTGGTTCCCTACTGGCTTCCTGAGCTGACAGATAGACCTCCCGTGACCCTAAAGTGGAAAAAGCGGTAAATAATGATCTGACTGATTTTTTATTCATTGTTCTTAAATGTAGGTATACCGCACATTTATTTCAATAATATATTTCAATAATTGTGACAAACACAATTAGAAGAAATTTGGGTCTTTATCTAGGAGTTTAGTGATACCTTTGTTACCAGAGATATGCCGTAAGAACTTAACTCTTGTTTGTATTCATTAGCCTATGGTAAGATTGGTTTGGTTATATGTCATTTTCCTTAAAGTCGCAGTTTCCAAGAACGTATCAACCATATTAGGTGAGGACTTATTGTACTGGTAAACTCTGGTAGATAATGAAAATATATAAAGAAATTAAATATATTCATTTAGGATAAACTAAATAGTCAAACATATAAATATAGGTTATACAACAGAATAAGAACATTTTCCAGGTAAAGCACTTGTTACAATATATACAAATCTCAGGCTTGTACTCTTTAGATTCAAAAAACTATTTTCAAAGTAAATATTTGTTTTGCTTTTGGCAAAAAACGAGTTTTCATTGTACCAAAAACCATGTGCCTTGTGGATTAGTTAAGAAGGTGAAATATGTTTAAAGTGAACTGCTGGTCATTAATTTTTCTCTGGTCCTGTATTTTAGTTATCTAACAATCTTTCTGAAACTTCAAGAATAAAATGACTTTGTAGTAGCCAAAATGATAATATTCAAACACTCGAGATGTATTTTATTTTGCTATTTAAAAATGGAATCTAATTGCTTCACAGACTATATAAAAATTAAAAATAAAATTTTAAATGGAAATAATGCATAATGTTGCCACTGTAATACAATTATGACTTTTGTATACTAATTACTCATTTTTCTGCATATTAGAGTTAATGAGATGGCAAATGCAATATTTTATTTGTTAATTATCTCTTTAATGTGAATGTTTGAAGCCTTCAAATAGTATTGACTTAATATCTGATGTTAGGTAGAGTCACTTTGGAAAAATTTTCAGTCAAAAAAAGGAGTTAATGATGGACTTTTTGTCTGGCATCACTACAATAATTCAAAAAAAATCCTTGTATTGTTTTGATTGTGTAGATCTAGCTTGTAAAACTTAGATGCTAAATTTATATATATATGACCACAGGTATGTTACATTGATTATTTTGAAACTTTTAAAATGCTGAACCAATTTGCTAAGGTTTGTCGTAAAGCTCTGTCCTACAAGATTTATCCTGCTGGGCAAGCTACAAAATATTGGACCAATTGGATTTTTCAGCTGGGTTTTCTATCTTTTCTATTGTACTGCTCTTGCATTAAATAAATAAATAGGGACTATAAACACAGGTGGAGGAGGTGCAGGTGCAGCTATAAAGCAGGAAACAAGGATAAGGGAACCAAATAGTGTGGGAAATTTAAAAAATACAGAAAATGAAAAGAAGGCTAAAATGAGACTCACAGTAAAAAGAGAGGAAGCAAATAAGAACAAATAATAAAATACAATAAAATAGGAAAAGGAAGACATAAAACAAAGAATAACATTGTTATTTAGGTAGCTCATTATTGCCAAGTTATTTTTGAAAGTAATTTTTCATGGGCAATGAATTTTCAAAAAATTTTTATTTGGTTCGTGATGGTTCATGGTAACTAATATCATACAAGTTGCTTCTCAGAACAATGTAATTTGAGGCTTTGAAAGACTACTGTGTACTATATTCTGCCTACTCATTTTTTTAATTTATGAAGCTACATTTTAATTAGTATTTTTTCACTTACAACTTTATAATGTGTACATCTGTTCACTGAAATCAAAAAGCTTTTCTTTTAAAAAGTATTTTTTACTTCAAAACAATGTTTTTTTATAAATTTCAGAAATTATTTTTCCCCAAAATATAAGCTGTCTTGAATCAAGCTGTTTCATATTTTATATTTAGTGAATCAGCCCATTATGAATGAAAATGCTTTGCTACATTTAACTACAATTTGAAGCCTCCCTTTAATTAGGTGGGCCTGTGTTGATCATTTCTACAGAGTTAGTCGACTAACATTGCACTAGACCAAAAAATAAAGCAACTCATAATAGAAAAATATCTGGCTCAGGAAAGAAAAATGGGATGTCTTCTATCAATGCCTGTTACTAAGGTTGAGCAATTAAAGGATTACATTATTATTCATTACTAAGGCTGCTGAGTTCCTGCACTCTCACCTCCAAGTGGGAAGAGGCAGCCAGCCCTTTGTGAACCCTCGTTTCATTTTTATTTTGTTTTGTTTGCTTTTCTTTGCTATAAAGAAGTCAAAGATCCCTGCAGGCCAGTTGGTGAGTTTACCTTTTACTCTCTAATAACAGAGGACTCCTGTTTCCTTCTGTCCGTGCTACCTCCTCTCCATTAACCTCAGTTCTTTCACAATGACACATACGTCTTTTCATCTAGGGTCATGGGTACGTCTTTGATTATTTAACAATAACACCACTCTTCTCTTTTTATTTTTGTTATATTTCCACAGTTCTTTTATTCTATTTTATTTAACCCTTAGTGCAATTGTAGAGTGCATACTCTATCAGGCTCTATTTCTATCACTTTACAAATATTAACTCTTTTGCCTTATTTTGAAGGCCCCTGCTTGACTTGGTAGTTCATTCTCATGCTGGTATTTATACTTCTTTGTTTCAGTAATAGCTTCTGTGATAAAAAGTGGATTCTTGACTGCTTTACCAAGGAAATTATCAGACAGAAGAGGATGAGAGACATAATCTGAAATGGAAGATAATAGGGTTGTTTTCTATTGTTTCAGTTACTAATACCTACTTTCATTTTTCCTGTGATGTAGATATATGGTACTGCAGATACTGATAGATAATATTGATGGTTATGATTTATATAGTGCTTTATGTTTTAAGCACTTTACAAATATGGAATTTGATTCTGACCACAACCATCCAACTCAATTTAGCTATTATAAATCTCCAGTTATAAATGGGAGAACTGAGGCTTAAGGTTAAGCAACTAGAGCTGGGATTTTAATCCTCTTCTCAAAATACCAAAGCCCATGTTCCTTCCATTTATACTAAAGTGCTTTTAACAGATGTGAAAACTGGGGTACAAAGAGAAACGAACATTTACTGAGTGATAACTCCAAGCATACATTTTCTCAATTAACCCTCTTAACTTTATGTGTTAAGCATAGGTGACTTGCCAAAAGCATAAAATAAGGGACAAAGCCAGTTTTCTAAATCATACTTGTTCATTTTCAAACCTGGGTAGTGTTTTGACTATGCTAGAGCCTCAGAAAAGGAAGTGGGCACATAAAATGAGATTACAGGTTTGATGGATTTTTTTTATTTTAAAAATTATGTATTTGTTTTAAAATATATTGCAAAGATACAACTAGCATATCACTTTTGGTATTTTGTTGATATCATTTCCTAGGACAAGTATGAGGTCTTCAAAGTTAGGTTTTTTAAAAAAAAGTATTAAGATAATAGTTCACATAGTGTAGAGATAAGGCAGAAATTGCAAAGATGCTATTCACATGACTGAAGTCTGGGAAACACTGCATTATATTAGGCCACATTTTACAGATGAATACATGGAAAGAAGGTTAATGACTTGCCCAAAGTTATGAGACTGACTTACAAAGAGACTAAGGAGAGGTTTACTCGTAGGTGGATCTTGAAATAAATAGACATAGAGGAAAAAGATTGGTATGGCAATGTCCAGAGCTATTCCCAAAGTACAGAAGATGAGGTCCCTTCTCTCTAGTGCCTGAATTGGATGTGGTGGTATGAGGGTGAACCTGTATTGCCTCAGTAACTGGCCACAAAGACTTTTTCCTTCCATAAAGAGGCAATGGCAAGTAAGAAAGTCAATTCCTCCCATCCCTCCATTTCTCCTTCTATTTCCCCTTTCTTCTCTTCCCCTGAAGCTGGCATTCTTGTCTCCTTTACGATGTTCTTGATATTCAGGGTGATTTGATTTTATTTGTCTGCAAATGTTGGCTGGGATCAGGAGGCAGGATGAGGCAGTGTTACTTGTCATGGGGCTTTATACATTCCATTTCTTCTTCCCTTTGGCCATCTCTGACAATGCCATCCAGACAGTGATAATGCCTGTGCTATGGCAGAAGAGTAAGGCACTTTTAGTGTGTTTGTGCTCAGGAAAGAACAAGGTAACAGAACTTAAGGAAGGATAGGTTATATGTCCAAAAAACATTCAAAGGAAGAGGGTTTGTGAACAGATTGATTGCAATTAAGAGCAAATAATTCAGAATTAAAATGAAAACAGCTATGCAAGTTAACCACACTTTTGAGCAGTTTCATGGCAGAGAATAAATTGTCTGGGTGACTATTGCAACAGAGGAAGGTTAACCTTTATTTAAGGATGTAGCATTCCTAACAAAGTTCTCAATCAGTTTTGCCCAAACTTTCCAGCAGTATCAAGTATGGGTTTGTAAATCCATTTTTTCTTCAGTGCATCTGGAAATAACAACCCAGAAAACTCAAGGGTTATTTTTTCATGTGAAAACAACAGTATGTGTTAGGGCCAGTTTCAGCCCATGACAAAACTGTGAAGCAGCAAAGTTCAGCTTAAGAGATTGACCTCCCAGTAGTTATCCAGGAGCCTCATTCAGCAGAGCCTTTTTCTGTCTGAGAGAACAGAATCTGACAAGGTCAGTCACATTTAAAGTGTGAACCACTTAATGTGTTAATTATCCTTCAGGAATTTGCATTTTAATAGAAAATCTACTAAAAAGAACAATGCTTAACACAAAACATTGAATTTGTGTTAAGTTGATCAGAGCCATTATAGGGGAAAGTGTGTGTGTGTGTCTGTGTGTGTGTGTGTGTGTGTGTGTGTGTGTGATTGTTACTGCAGAAGAGGTTTACTCTCTACTGGTTATTGAGGATAAGCAATGTTGAATGATTGAGCTTAATTTACAGAATGTCCTTTCTATTCAAGACCCACTTCGGAAACACACCAGACAGAAACAATGTCACAAGCTTTAAATAATATTAATACTGATAGTTAATACTTGTTAAGGACTTACCGTGCCAGGCATTGTCTTAATAAATCTATTAACTCATTTAATCTTCACGTAGGAAGTAGGAGCTTTCATTTTCATACATGGAAATAGTGGGCCTGAAAGGCTAAGTAACTTACCCTGGGTCATGCAGTCAGTAATTGGTGGAGCTAGCAAATGCTGCATTTATACTTTTAGAAGCATACAGTACTTTATATATCATTTAAGTAGAAGAGAACTGATATATTCTAGATAGAACAAGTAACTTGTTTAGGAGTACCATGTAAGTTGGTGGAAAAGCTAGATTTATAATGAACCTTGGTTTCCTGATTTTCAGTGTATCCCACATTCTCTGTTGCTTATGAATTTGGTATTTCCTCCTTCTATTTCTCTTGTTTCTATGTTTCTCTTGTTTCAGAATGCAAAATTTGGTTTGTAAAGGTAGAAAATAAAGAAGCCAGATGTTGCAACTGCTACTAGTACAAGAGTAACTCTAATTATAAGAGTAACTAGCCAGCAAGCAATAGGAAGTGCCATGAGAAAGGTGTAATTTGTACAGGAGGGCTGAATTAACATGAAGATGGAGGATCCAGAAAAATTCCATGAAGTAGAACTGGATGGTATTTGAGCCAGAGTACTACATAACCAGATCTCCCTTCACTTTAGGAATTCTAAGTGTAAAGTAGTGTATAGTATACAATAGAGCTGCTATAGAAGCAGAAAGTAAAGAGAATAGTTCTGAAGCTATTGGGGTAGCAAAGGTAGGAGCTGGTAGCCAGAAGAAAAGATAAAGTTAACAGTAGAGATTTTGGAGACCTCTACATAGGAACAGATGGGATTCCCAAGGTGAGGGTTGGGGCTGGACTTAGGTGAGAAGCGAGAGAGAGAGAGAGAGAGAGTCAGAGCAAGAACATAATTGAACCTAGGAAAACAAGATACTGTACTATTTTTTATAACAAACTTAATAAGTTTCTAATGCTTTGCACTTTCATATGCATGATCCATGTATTCCTAGAACATTTCTTCAATACAGTTTGCCTGAATTTTACAGGTGCGGCTAATAAGGGTCTCTGTGACACCGAAACCCCTCTTTACTCATTTCACTACTCAACACTACCAACTAGCTACTTTTTATATCGCAGCAACCTTTTTAAAACCTTTTCCTTAAATCTGACTCTCAGAGACTACAATTTAGCACAAAAACCCTTCAGTATGGATCTGAGTGAGGGTATTAGCCCAAGACAGAACAACTATGTATTTATCTCAGCCTAATCACAAGTAAGAGACAAAGCTTGGACTCAAACAAAAGTGATATAGGCTCTTTTTTTCACTTATAGATTTTAATGTAATACAGAGTTATTATCTCAGAGTTAAACATTTGAAGTTGGATTAGTCACACCTTCTCTGTCTCATCAAGATAAGTGGGCCCAGTGCCTATGGTATCTCTGCTAAGAAGCAACCACTTTGCATTTTACACAGTAGAATCAAAGCCAGCCTTCCACAAAACATTTAAAAATGTTATTGATTGCACAGCCGCCTCCCCTTTTTTTTGATAGACTTCCTTTTAACCTTTGACAGAAGTAGGATTCAGAAGGTGGGTAATAACGAACTCCTCCGAGCTAAAGGAGCATGTTCTAACACAATGCAAGGAAGGTAAGAACTTTGATAAAAGGTTAAAGGAATAGCTAACTAGAATCACCAATTTAGAATTAAGTGGAAATTATACAGTTGAAGAATGCAATTGACATACTGAAGAATGCATCAGAGTCTCTTAATAGTATAGTTGATCAAGCAGAAGAAAGAATTGGTGAGCATGAAGACACGCTATTTTAAAATTCACAGTAAGAGGAGAAAAAAGAAGAAAGAATAAAAAACAATTAAGCATGCCTACCAGATATAGAAAATAGCCTCAAATGGGCAAATGTAAGAGTTATTGGCCTTAAAAAGGATGTAGAGAAAGAGATGAGGAAGAAAGATTTTTTAAAGGCATAATATCAGAGAACTTCTCAAATGTAAAGAAAGATATCAACATTCACGTTCCAGAAGGTTATTATAACACCAAACAGGTTTCACTCAAAAGATGACTATGTCAAGGCATTTAGTAATCAAACTCCCAAAAGTCAAGGGTAAAGAAAGAATCCTAGAAGCAGCAAAAGAAAAGAAATGAGTAATATACGATGGAGCTCCAATATATGTGGCAGCAAAATTCTCAGTGGATACCTTACAGGTCAGCAGAGGGTGGCATGGTATATTTAAAGTGCTGACAAAAAAATGCTTTTACCTTAGAATAGTATATCAAGCAAAAATATCCTTTAAGTATGACAGAGAAATAAAGACCTTCCCAGACAAATTAAAGCTGAGGGATTTTATCAACCCCAGATGTGTCCTACAAGAAATGCTGAAGGGGGTTTTTCAATCTAAAGGAAAAGGATGTTAATGAGCAATATGAAATCATCTGAAGGTACAAAACTCAGTGGTAATAGTAAGCACACAGAAAAACACAGAATAGGTTAACACTGTAACTGTGGTATGTAAGTTACTGTTGACTTAAGTAGAAAGACTAAATGATGAACCAATAAAAATAATAAATACAATAACTTTTCAAGACAAAGATAGTACAGTAAAACATAAATAGAAAAAAAGTTTAAAAGTGGAGTGGAGTGGGGGGCAAAATTAATGTGTAGAGTTTTAATTAGATTTTTGGGTATGTGTTTATGCAATCAGTATTAAGTTGTCATCAGTTTAAAATAATGGATTATATATAGTATTTCCAAGCCTCATGGTTACCTCCAATCAAGAAACATACAATGGATGCAGAAAAAATAAAAATCAAGAAATTAAATTATACCACCAGATAAAACCACCTTCACTAAAAGGAAAGCAGCAAGGAAGGAAAGAAGGAAGAGAAGACCACAAAACTAAGAAAGCAAATAACAACCTGGCAAGAGTAAGTCCTGACTTATCAACAATAACATTGAGTGTAAATGGGCTAAACTCTCCAATGAAAAGACATACAGAGGCTGAATGGATGAAAAAACAAGATCCATCGACCTGTTGCCTACAGGAAAAGCACTTCACCTATAAAGATACACATTGGCTGAAAATAAAGGGATGGAAAGTTATATTCCATGCCAATGCAAATGAAAAAAGAGTAGCAGTAGCTATACTTAGACAAAGTAGATTTCAAGACAAAAACTGTAAGAAGAGACAAAATAAATATATATATATATATATATATATATAAAATGATAAAGTGGTCAATTCAGTTAGAGGATATGACAATATATGTGCATTCAACACTGGAGCACCAGATATATAAAGCAAATATAATAAGAGCTAAAGGGAAAGAACCCAACAACAATAATAGCTAGAAACTTTAACATCCTACTTTCAGAATTGGACAGATTTTCCAGACAGAAAGTTAACAAGGAAACATCAGAATTAATCTGCACTATAGAATAAATGGACCTAACAGATATTTACAGATCATTTCATCCAATGGCTGCAGAATACACATTTTTCTCCTTAGTGCATGAATCATTCCTAAAGATAGACCATATGTTAGGTCACAAAATAAGTCCTAAAATATTTTTTAAAAAGGGAAATTATATCAAGCATCTCCTCTGACTGTAATGAAATAAAACTTGAAATTATTAGCAAGAGCAATTTTGGAAACTATACAAACACATTAAAATTAAATAATATGCTTCCGAATGACCAGGGGTTTAATGAATAAATAAGAAGGAAATTGAAAAATGTTTTGAAACAAATGGTATTGGAAACACATTACCAAAACATACCAAAAACAATGGAATACAGGGAAAGCAGTACTAAGAGGGAAATTTATAACTATAAGTGTCTATATCAGAAAAGAAGAAAAACTTCAAATAAATAACCTAGTAATGCCTCTTAAAAAACTAGAAAAGCAAGAACAAACCAAACCAAAAAGTATTTCAAGAAAATAATTAATAATGAACAGAGCAGAAATAAATTAATTTGAAATGAAAAAGCAATGAAAAAAGATAAATGAAACAAAAAGTTGGCTTTTTTAAAAAGATAAGCCAAACTGACAAAACTTTAACTAGATTAAAAAAAACTAAATCTATGAGATAAGACCCAAATAAAATCAGAGATGAAAAGGAAGGCATTACAAATGGGACTGAAGAAATTCAAAAGATCATTAGTGGCTACTATGAGCAAGTATATGTGGTGGGGAGATGGTTTCAGGATGAAATTATTCCACCTCAGATCATCAGGCGTTAGATTCTCATAAGGCGCATGCAACCTAGATTCCTCACACAGCACAGTTCACGATAGGGATTGTGCTCCTATGAGAATCTAGTGCTGCTGCTGATCTGACAGGAGGTGGAGCTCAGGCAATAATGCTCACTTGCCTACTGCTCACCTCCTGCTGTGTTGCCTGGTTCCCATCAGGCCACTGACTGATACCAATCCATGGCCCAGGGTTTGGGGACCCCTGAGCTAGATGAAACAGATACAGTCCTAGAAATGTACAACCCACAAGATTGAACCATAAACAAATCCAAAACCTGAACAGGTCAATAACAAGGAATAAGATAAAAGCTGTAATAAAAATACCTCAGTAAAGAAAAGCCTGAGAACCGATGACTTCACTGCTGACCTCAACCAAACATTCAAGGGAGAATTAGTATCAACACTATAAAAACTGTTCCAAAAAATAGAGTATAGAATACTTACAAACTCATTCTATGAGGCCAGTATTACTGTGTTACCAAAATGAGACAAAGACACATCAAAAAAGAAAAACTACAGACACATGTCTCTGATGAATATTGATGCAAAAATCTTCAACAAAATACAGCAAGACGAATTCAACAATACATTAGAAAGATCATTCCTCATGACCAAGTGGGATTTATCCCTTGGATGCAAGGATAGTTCAATATATGCAAGTCAATCAATGTGATACATCCTATCAAGAAAATAAAGAACAATAACTATATCATCATTTTAATTGACGTTAAAAAAGCATTTAATAAAGTTTAAATATCCCATTATGATAAAAACCCCAAAATAACTACAGATGGAAGGAACAGACCTCAACATAATAAAAGCCATATATGACAGACTGACAGCTAGTATCATATTGAATGGGAAAAAATGGAAATCCTTTCTTCCTATATATGGAACATGGCAAGGATGCCCACTTCCTCTACTGTTATTCAACATAGTACTAAATGTTCTAGCTAGATAAATTAGACCAGAAAAAGATACAGAGATCCAATGGTAAAGGAAGTCAAATTATTTTTGTTTGCAGATGATATGATATTTTTTATTTTTAACATCCCAAAGATTCCACCAAAAAACTCTTAGAACTGATATATTCAGTAAAGTTGCACAATATGTAATCAACATACAAAAAATCTGTAGCATTTCTATGTGCCAACAATGAAAAATCTGAAGATAAAATTTAAAAATGAATCCCATTTACAATAGCCACAAATAAATTTCAATACCTAGGAGTTAACTTAACCAAAGATGTTAAAGATCTCAAACAATGAAGACTCTGAAATGCTGATGAAAGAAATTGAAGAGGATACAAAAAGATGGAAAGATATTTCATGTTCATGTATTGGAAGAATCAGTAATGTTAAAATGTCCATACTAACCAAAGTAATCTATGGATTCAAAGCAATTCCTATCAAAATACCAATAACATTCTTCACATAACTATAAAAAGCAATCCTGTAACTTATATGACCCAGAATGACACAAAAGACCCAGAATAGACAACGCTATTCTGAGCAAAAAGAACAAAATTGGAGGAATTACATTACCTGACTTCAAATTAAACTACAGAATGATAGTAATCAAAACAGCATGGTACTGGCATAAAAACCAGACACGTAGACCAATAAAACAGAATAGAGAACCCAGAAACAATTGTACACATCTAGAATGTACTCATTTTCAACAAAGGTGCCAAGAACATACTTTGGAGAAAAGATAATCTCTTCAATAAATGATTCTGGGAAAACTGGATGTTCATATTCAGAATAATGAAATTTGACCACTATGTCTTGCCTTACACAAAAATCAAATCAAATTGGAATAAAGACTCCAAACTAAATTGAATTCATCAAACTATAAAACTACTACAGTAAAACATCAGGGAAACTCTCCAGGATATTGGTGTGGCCAAAAATTTATTGAGTAATATCACACAAGCACAGGCAACCAAAGAAAAAGTAGACAAATCTGATCACATCAAGTAAAAATGCTTCTTCACAGCAAAGGAAACTCAACAAAGTGAAGAGACAACCCACAGAATGGGAGGAAATATTTGCAAACTTCCCATCTGACAAGGGATTAATAACCATAATATATAAGGAGCACAAATAACTCTGTAGGAAGAAAATATAATAATCTGATGGAAAAATGTGCTAAATATTTGAATAAATATTTCTCAAAAGAAGACACAAAAATGTCAGTCATATGAAAAGGTGCTTAACATCAGTGATCATCAGATAAATGCACATTGAAACCAAAATGAGATGTCATCTCACCACAGTTTAAATAGCTTTGTGACATGTCAGGCAATAAATGTTGGTGATGATGTGGAGAAAATGGAACCCTTGTACACTGTTGTTGGAAATTTAAATTAGTACAATCACTATGGAGATGTCTCAAAATGCTAAAAATAAAGCTACCACATGATCTCACAATCCCACTGCTGGGTATATTCCCAAAAGAAAAGAAATCAGTACATGAGAGAGATATCTGTACTCCCATGTTTATTCTAGCACTGTTCACAATAGCCAAGATTTGGAAGCAACCTAAGTGTCCATCAACAGATAAATGGATACAAAAATTTTTAGTATGTGTACTCAATGGAGTCCCATTCAGCAATAAAAAGGAATGAGATACAGTGATTTGCAATAACATAGATGGAACTGGAAATTATTATGTTAAGTGAAATAAGCCAGAAAGACAAATATCACATGTTCTTACTCATTTGTGTGATCTAAAAATCAAAATAATTGAACTAAAAGATAGAGAGCAAAAGAATAGTTACCAGAGTCTGGAAAGGGTAGTGTGCGGTTGGGGGCAGATGGGGATGGTTAATGGGTACAAAAAATACTTAGAAAGAATGAATAAGACCTAGCATTTGATATCACAACAGTAGTACAATAGTCAATAATAATTTAATTGTACATTTAAAATAATTTAAAAAGTGTATTTGGATTGTTTGTAACACAAAGGATAAATGGTTGAGGTGATGGAGGTAAGACTTTCCATGATGTGATTGTTACTCTTTGCATGCCTCTACCAAAATATCTCATGTGCTTCATAAATATATATACCTACTGTTTCCCAAAAATAATTTAAAAAAATAAAACCCTGTAGTTGTTCTTATGTATCACAAGAAGAATCAGGCTAAGGTCACTTTGATGTATTAAATATGATTTAGCTGTCCTTCCAGTGCCTTCTAGTATTCATTTATGGTTGGATGTGTCATGGGGGACAAAAGAAAGGTGGCAAATAGTTTCACACCAGGATCAAAATTGATATGGCATTGATGAGATGATTGTATTCTGCATTTATTACATGTGAATATATTTACTAAACTCTTGCCTCTGTCTTGAAAAGCAATGACTACTGGGAAAACTTTTACATTCTTTCAGTAGGTGAGTGTGGTGATTAATTAGTGTTGCTAATGCAATTCTAAAACCTTCTTTGAAAGACTTGTAATTTTTTTTTCTATGGAGCCAGTATCTAATCAATCAGTGAGTCCATGATGAGTCATGAAACACATTTGTTGACTAATAAAGTCTTGTGTTCTGTGCCAATGAATTTAGCTGTGCCACCACTATTTCAATAGCCAGCCATGAGATATTACTCTGAAACCTGGAATTTATTATTGGAAAGAGACAATATCAATCTAATTATCCTGCTGCCTTTCAGCAGGTGCATCTTGCTATTCAGCAAGCATTTCCAACTGTATTGATTCCAAGCGTATATCCGTCTTAGCCTTAAACTCATTTACACTGCCTACTCTGAATATAATATGTACTGTGATGTTCCCAACACCAATATCTTTCTTGGAGATGGCACATTTCCTAAACTTAAGTATAGCCTGCATTTTTCCTTGCATGACATCCAGACCTGTCCTTTCCATATTGTCTAAAAAATGAATAGTCACTCGTTCAGGTACTAGATATTTTTATTAATTTGATATTTGTAAAGGGGGGAGGTTAACTCAAAGAAAGAAAGCATTGAATGTTCTGACAGAAAGCTATAAATGAAAGAGCTATTTGAATTCAGGGTTTTGATGGCAATAATTAAATTTAGTAAGAACTAATCACTTTCAGATTTTCAACAAAACCAAATGGATGCTTTCCAAAAATAGCTGATTGCTTATAAAAGTATAAATATTTTCCCCGTATATGAGAAGACCAATTGTGGGTTTTGCCTCCTTTATAAATTGGTTAAATTAACAGTCTTACTTACATCATGAGGAAGTAGATGAGTGGTTTAACCTCTATCACCAAGAAGATTTAGTTGCAATTTCAAGTGATAGGATGTTATTACATCTGGCATTCATAAATTTAACTTTTAAAAGTGGGATTTTAAAGGAATGTACAGAAGCAAAATTATGCTAATCATAATCTCATCTCCTTTTAGAAGCTGCAGAGGTCATGCAATATCTTACAGTGACTCTGGACCATCATTTTGCACTCCAGCGATTATTGTGGCAGGTAATCGAGAGCTTTTTAAAAAATCATTTTTGCTTCTGCTATGCAGTTAATTTCACTATTTTTTGCTGACACTGTATTTAGCAAACCAGTTCAGCATTAGACTAATGTGAAAAACTTGATGGGTTAGTTATCTTGAAACTGCAAAAGAACAGACTCTAATTCTCATGTTATTTGCCTCTCTTAGAGTTGTACTAGATTAATCACGGAGAAACAGGTTTTCCACAAACACTTAGCAATTGACAAGCAATATTATTTTCTATCACAAAATTTGCTTTGAGCATTTTACATCTAGGGATTATACTGGGGGATTAACTTAAGGGCCCCACTGGTATGATGCCTAGAAGCCATGAGTTCAACAAGTATTAGTGAAATTGTTTAGTGAATTGAAATGTCTGATAAGACACACAAAGAGACATGATGAGTTACTTCTGCGTGACTGTATTTACACAGCTTCCAAATCCAGCCCTAATTGTCCACCTGTGCTTCTTTCCTGTATTTGCATTTTCTAGCAGTATTTTGTCATGCAGATTGCCTACCATCACTTCAAATAAAGAACAGTGAAGGAGCCCATTATTGTTCTCCAAAACCAGCAACTATCAAAAGTGTGCTGTCCTCTTGATTGCACAGATTTCTTGTTTTTTATAGGTTGAAAATCTTGGAGTTGTCATTTAACATTAGACTTTATTATCTGTTTTTATTCTCCTGAACCACCCTCCATGCCTCAACATTTATCGTTTTCTATCCTAATTTGCCAGCTGAATCCCTATTCATTTATTCATGGCTCAGTTCATACTTCACCTCCTTTGAGAGTCTTTTCTTGTCTTCCCAATGCTCATTCTCAGTCATATGTCTCCTCTTTATTCTCCCATAGTATCTTGAGCATATCCAGATTACAGTTTTGTGATCATTGTGGTATCCCAGCAGTGATTCTGTTATATAGTAGTTGCTCAATAAATGCTTGTTAAATGATGAAATGTGTTAGCCTTTTCTCTTTAACTACATTATAAGGCCAGGAAAGCCTTATTCTCTTTAGTATTTCCCATAGCACTGGGTACACAATATATGCTTACTAAATATGTAAGGCCATTTTTTTAATTTAATTTTATTTTATGTATTGATTTTTATTATTATTATTATTATTATACTTTAAGTTTTAGGGTACATGTGCACAATGTGCAGGTTAGTTACATATGTATACATGTGCCATGCTGGTGTGCTGCACCCATTAACTCCCCACTTAGCATTAGGTATATCTCCTAATGCTATCCCTCCCCCCTCCCCCCACCCCACAACAGTCCCCAGAGTGTGATGTTCTCCTTCCTGTGTCCATGTGTTCTCATTGTTCAATTCCTATCTATGAGTGAAAACATGCGGTGTTTGTTTTTTTGTCCTTGCGATAGTTTACTGAGAATGATGATTTCCAATTTCATCCATCTCCCTACAAAGGACATGAACTATGGCTGCATAGTATTCCATGGTGTATATGTGCCACATTTTCTTAATCCAGTCTATCATTGTTGGACATTTGGGTTGGTTCCAAGTCTTTACTATTGTGAATAGTGCTGCAATAAACATACGTGTGCATGTGTCTTTATAGCAGCATGATTTATAGTCCTTTGGGTATATACCCAGTAATGGGATGGCTGGGTCAAATGGTATTTCTACTCTGATCTTAGTTATTTCTTGCCTTCTGCTAGCTTTTGAATGTGTTTGCTCTTGCTTTTCTAGTTCTTTTAATTGTGATGTTAGGGTGTCAGTAACTAAAATCAGAGCAGAACTGAAGGAAATAGAGAAAAAAAAAAACCCTTCAAAAAATTAATGAATCCAGGAGCTGGTTTTTTGAAAGGATCAACAAAACTGATAGACCGCTAGCAAGACTAATAAAGAAAAAAAGAGAGAAGAATCAAATGGATGCAATAAAAAATGATAAAGGGGATATCGCCACCGATCCCACAGAAATACAAACTACCATCAGAGAATACTACAAACACCTCTACGCAAATAAACCAGAAAATCTAGAAGAAATGGATAAATTCCTCGACACACACACTCTCCCAAGACTAAACCAGGAAGAAGTTGAATCTCTGAATAGACCAATAACAGGATCTGAAATTGTGGCAATAATCAATAGCTTACCAACCAAAAAGAGTCCAGGACCAGATGGATTCACAGCCGAATTCTACCAGACGTACAAGGAGGAACTGGTACCACTCCTTCTGAAACTATTCCAATCAATAGAAAAAGAGGGAATCCTCTCTAACTCATTTTATGAGGCCAGCATCATCCTGATACCAAAGCCTGGCAGAGACACAACCAAAAAAGAGAATTTTAGACCAATATCCTTGATGAACATTGATGCCAAAATCCTCAATAAAATACTGGCAAAACGAATCCAGTAAGGCCATTTTTAAGGCCATAACTGTAATGCTGCCATTGACTAGAATCAAGACTCCTGTATAATATATACAATGATGTGTCTTAAAATATTACTCAGTGAAAATACTAATCTTAGTGGGAGAATAGATGATTGGCGGCCAGTGTTTCTCTTTATATTGTCAAGAACGTATAGTGAGTAGATTATAGTGGAAAATTGAAACCACCATTTAAGTAACTGTTCTTTTATTGTGAGAAAAAAGTCATATCCCCTGCTTTCTGTGGAGAAGAGCCTAAATGTTGAATGGCTGGATCTACAAAAAATGATTGTGTTAAAATTTGTAGCAGGTAATGTATAAAATGCCAGAAAGGCAATTCATTCTGCATACTTTTAGAACATCTTGCATTGTGTACATCTACCGAATCACTATTAAGAATACTGTGCATGAAAATTGTTACAGTTTATTATCAGCATTATTGCTTTGGGGCAACAAATATATACACATTTTCATCATTCAGTCAGTTCCAATAAGAATCTCAGACATTTTCAATCTTAGAACAATTTTGCTTGGTGTTGTCCAATACAGGATGTTTGTATATGACATTTTGTTTCAATTGTTCATGAAGAAAGTGACTCTTTATGCTGTTATTATTGAACTGATATTGTTGGTATCCAGTCCTCTAAGAAATAAACCATGATAAAAGTAATCTTAGATTTATTAAGATGGTTTAAAATGGCAGCCAGAGGTTCAATGTTGAATAAATATTATATAACCAGGTCAATCCAATGATGCATGCTGCATTCTTTTAAGTGAAAACAAAGTATTAAGTATAAAGTGATGAAAAAAAGTTATATTCAGTATTCTTCTAGGAAAATTCGTGAACTTCATAAAAAAATGGATCATCAATTGACCATGAGATGAAGTATTTCACAACCTGTTATACTGCCAGGGAAATAGTCCTTTTTATCAAAAGGCAAATGAAGACAATGCAGGAATAAGCTCCCTCTGGCTCCCAGAGTTGTACCATTCATTTTTCTAACATAGAATTAGCTTATGTTCGTACATTTTTTGATGGGCAGAATACATAAATAAACTATAAATATTTCTTGAGCTTCAATGCAAAGGGCAAGACAGTGTTATAGCCCTAATAGTGGCACCACTTATTTGAATAATTAACCATGTGTATGCTTAAATAAAAAAACGATTTGAATGATTTTTATGTGCATTTTTTGATATTTTCTAATCTTAAATAACAGTTTTTAAAATAACTGAAAAAATATCTTTTGGGACTTTAACTTTTTTCCCTCCATTTTAGTTCTATTTCTAAAGCCATGATTTTTAAAGCCTATATTTTCGTGTACTCTCATATGAGACTAGTGCCACTGCCACCATAGATAAATGAGTTGACCTTGTTGATTCTCCTGCCTGTCTCAGGGTATTGAAAGCCCAGCTGAGCGCAATTACAAGCAATATTACTACCTTGGCAGGAGCTGTCAGAACTCACACTGGTGGTTGGATGCTGGATATGTGTATGCTGAATGGCATTCGCAGAAACAGAGGATATTTCCAATCATCTTTAAAGAAGGGAGACAGTCATAAACATCTAATAGCCTTTGTTTCCATGAAATGTACGAACAGTTCAAACAAAGCATATTTTATATGGTATATATGTATGTGTGTATGCTTCAAATAAAGTATATTTTATATATATACACATATACGTGTGTGTTTGTGTATGTGTATATATATACCCACACATAATCATGTGTCATATAGTCACATTTTGGTCAATGACAGACCACATACATGACAGTGGTCCCATACATTATCATGGAGCTGAAACATTCCTATTGCCTAGTGACATAGCCCTTATCATAACATCATAGCACAACACATTACTAACATGTTTATGGTGATGCTGGTGTAAATAAACCAGCACTGTCAGTTGTATAAAAGTATAGCACAAATAATTATGTACAGTATATAATACTTGATAGTGATAATAAATAAATGTTATTGGTTTATATATTTACTACGCCATACTTGTAATGTTATTTTAAAGTATATTTCTTATTGAAAAATTAAAAGTTAACTGTAAATCAGCTTCAGGCAGGTCGTTCAGGAGGTATTCCAGAAGACATTGTTATCATAGGAGGTGACAGTTCCATTTGTGATGTTGCCCCTGAAGACCTTTCAGTGGAACAAGATTTGGAGAGGGAAGACAGTAATATTGATGATCCTGTCCCTGTGTAGGCCTAGGCTCATGTGTGTGTTTGTGTCTCAGTTTTAAACAAAAAAGCTTAAAAAGTAAAAAACAAAAATTTAAAAGTAGAAAAAAAGCATATAGAATAAGGATACAGAAATATAAAGTATTTTGTACAGCTGTGCAATGTGTGTGCTTTAAGTGTTATTGCAAAAGAGTAAAAAACAAAAAACAAATTATAGTAAGCAAAGATTAATTTGTTACGGAAGAAAGAATTTTTAAAATAAATTTAGTACAGCCTAAGTCTAAGGTTTTATAAAGTCTGCAGGAGTGTACAGTAATGTCCTAGGCCTTTACACATTTGTTAATTCCCAAAGAAATATATATTTGCTTGATTTCACTCACTACTCACTCACTGACTCACCCAGAGCAACTTCCGGTCTTGCCAGATCCATTTGTGATAAGTGCCCTATACAGATGTACCATTTTTAATATATTTTTAAAATATTTTATATTTTTAATATATTTGAGACGTTTTTAGTGGTACACGTCTATAGTCCCAGCTACTTAGGAGGCTGAGGTGGGAGTATCCTTGGAGCCTGGGAGGTCAAGGTTGCAGTGAGCTATGATTGTGCCACTGCACCGCAGTCTGGGCAACAGAGCAAAACGCTGTCTCATAAAATAATACTAAATAATATAATAAAAATAGAGCCATTCCACTCTTAGGTTTTTATCCCAAATCAATAAAAGTGTATGTCCATGCAAAGACTTGTGCACGAATATTCACATAGCTTTTTTTTTTTTGTAATCCAAAAACTAAAAACATCTCACCAAATATAGGACATCAGTACCTGAAAGGTTAATATCTGAGGCTGAATGGTAACTTGGATCAGCAAGGCAATTTATTGGTAGTTTCAGGTAGACAAGTTAATCTAAAAGTATAAATGAGTTGAGTCCTTATTTCTAATTAGGGAGTGGGTATGTGCAACTCTTTCCAAAGATGCTGTTGAGCCATTCCCTGGTGGGGTTTTCTTGTGAAGAAGCTATACTACATGATCATAGCACAGCCTCCAGACATATCATATGTTCATTATGATGTGGAAGAATACATAGTAACCTCGCCCACTTTGGGAAATATATAAGTAGGAGTATGTACAAATTCTTTTTACCTAGAGTCACGTTTCATAAATATGACACAAAAATGATAACACAAAAATGGTTCTTCTAGAGTTGTTTTTTAGTTAACTGCTTCAGGGATATTTGTATTATCCTCACTATAAAAGATATTCCTCATTTTTTTTCAAATGTTAATAAACATCATACTACTTGCTAAACAAAGTCTTCTTTTATATATGGTAAATAATCTAAATTTCATTTGTCAATCCTGTGGTTTCCTTGTATTCAAACATCCATTTGGACTTCCTCTGGAATTGTTAAATGCACATGTATTACATATATAATTTAACACTCTTGACATATAGTCAGTGATGAAACCACCAGCAAAATCAACATAATGAATACATCTAACCACCAAAAAAAAGTTTACATTTAGTAATCCTTTGTCATCTTTCTACCCTGACTTTCACAGGTAACCACTGACCGGCTTTCTGTCATTACAGAATAGTTTGCATTTTCTAGAGTTTAAAATGAATGGAATCATGAAGTATTTACTCCTTGTATCTTTCTTCTTTCAGTAAGCATAATTATTTGAAGTTCATTCATGTTGTAACCTGCATCTACAGTTCTTTCATTTTTATTGCTGAGTTATTCCATTATATTGTACAGTATTCCAACATGTACTTCATACCTTTTTATATATTCTCTGGAAGTTTGAGATGTTTTTAGTTTTTGGATTACAAAAAAAAAAAAAGCTATGTGAATATTCATGTACAAGTCTTTGTATGGACATACACTTTTATTGATTTGGGATAAAAACCTAAGAGCGGAATGACTCTATTTTTATTATATTATTTAGTTTTATTTTATGAGACAAGGGTTTTGCTCTGTTGCCCAGACTGGGGTGCAGTGGCACAATCATAGCTTACTGCAACCTTGACCTCCCAGGCTCAAAAGATGCTCCCACCTCAGCCTCCTAAGTAGCTGGGACTATAGACATGTACCATCATGCCAGTTTTTCTATTTTGTTTTTGTGTTTTTGTTTTTTTGTAGAGATGGAGAGGTCTCACTATGTTGCCCAGGCTAGTCTCAAACACCTGGGTTCAATCGATCCTCCCACGTAGGCCTCCCAAAATCCTGGGATTACAAGAGTGAGCAACCTTTCCTGGCTACTTTTTAAAGATATGTAAAGCCACTTGGTCTTGTATCATTACTGAAAAGACTACCCTTTCTCCACTGAAAGGGCTCTGCATTGTGTCAAAATTAAGTTGTTCACACATGTGGAGGTCTATATCTGTACTATTCTGCTCCACATATCTAGTTTTATATCAATAGAACAATGTCTTGATTATTGTAGCTTTATAACTCTTGAAATAAGACAGTGTTTTTGCTCCAATTTTGTTATTTTTCAAAGTTCTTTTAGCTATTATGGGTTCTTTGTATTTCCACATGAATTTCAGAATCAGTTTGTCATGTTCTACAAAAATCCATCTGGGATTTTAATTGGAATTTTGTTGAATCTGTGGTACCATTCAGGAAGAATATTAACAATATTATCATTAAGTATTGTTAACAGTATATCATTAAGTAATTTAACAGTCTTAATAATACTGAGTCTTTCAACCCACACACACAGTATACTTCTCTGTTTATTAAGAATTTCTTTCTTTTTTAAAAAAATGTCAAAGCATGTTTATTAAAGTACTAATGAGACCAAAGCCATACTGACTAAAAACAATTTTTCATTTAAACCTTTTTTTGTATAAATTTATGGAGTACATTTAAAATTTTGTTACCTGTATATAATGCATAGTGATCCAGTCAGAATATTTATGGTGTCCGTCAACCAAGTGAAACCATTTTTGTTAATTATTGTCATCCTATTCTACTATCAAACATTGAATTTATTCCTTCTGTCTAACCATATGTTTGTATCCTTTAATCCACTTCTCTTCATTCTCCCTTCTCCCCAAAACTCACCCTTTCCAGTCTCTGTTATCTATCTTTCCACTTTCTACATCCATGTGATCAAATATTTTAGCTCCCACATATAAGTGACAACATATGATATTTGACTTTTTGTGCCTGGCTTATTTCACCTAAGATAATGGCCTCCAGTTCCATCCATACTGCTGAAAATTACATGGTTTCAGATATGTGTTGACGTTTTCAGCATACCAGTTTTTCATGCCTATTGTTTTATTGTTTTCTATTTCATTAATTTCCAAGCTGATCTTAAGTTGTTTTTCTTATATTTACTTTAGAATTAATTCATTCTACTTATTCTAGTATCTTAAGGTAGAAGTGAGGTACTTGATTGGAAAACTTTCTTCTTTTCTAATATAGGCATTTGGTGTTATAATCCTCCCCTCTAAGTACTGACTTAGTGGCATTTCACAAATATTGTTATGTTGTATTCATTTTAATTTATTCCACAATGCTCCTTGGTGTAAATGTAATTTCAACCTTCGCTCATGGGTAATTTGGAAGCACGGTACATTGTGATACTTGAATTCAGGATTTTCCAGATAATTTTTTTTATTGATTTCTAACTTAATTTCACTGTCATCAGAGAGCATAATTTATATGACTTAAATCCATTCAAATTCATTGAGACTTGTTTTATCACCCAGAATATCGTGTATCTTGGTCACCGTCCATGTAGATTTGAAAATAATGTGTATTTCGCTATTTTTGGCTGAAGTATTCTATAAATATTGACAGCATCAAATTGATTTATTGTGTTGTTCATCTACTATATCCTTGCTGATTTTCTGTCTACTTTTTCTACCAATTATAAAGAGATAAGTACTGAAATCTCTGACTGTAGTCACGGATTTGTCTATTTCTCTTTGGTTTTCCATCAGTTTTCTGCTTTATCCATTTTGGTACTTATTGTTAGGCACATACAAGTTTAGTTTGTTATTACTCTTTGATGGATTGATGACTTTAATATTATGAGGTAACCTTCCTTATCCTTGGTAATATCCTTTGCTCTGAAATCTGTGGCTGATATTAATATAGCCACTTCATCTTTTTTAATGAATGTTAATATAACTTTTTCTTAAATCACTTATGGATTGAACTGTGTCTCCAGAAAAAGGTAGGTTGAATTCCCAACCCCCAAAACCTCAGAGTATGACCTTATTTGAAAATAGGGGCCAGGCATGGTGGCTTATGCCTGTAATCTCAGCAATTTGGGAAGCCAAGGCGTGAGGATTGCTTGAAGCCAGAAGCTTGAGACCAGACTGGAAAACATAGCAAGATCCCCGTCTCTAGAAAAAATAGCCGGGCCGAGTGGTGCATGCCTGTAATCCTAGTTACTTGGAAGGCAGAGATAGGAGTATGGCTTGAGCCCAGGAGTTCAGTGTTATGGTGAGCTATGATCATGCCTCTGCACTTGAGCCTGGGTGACAGAGCAAGACCTCATATCTAAAAACAAAAAAAGAAAAAAAGAAAGCAGGATCTTTATAGTGTTAAAATGAGGCCATTATGGTGGGCCCTGATCCAATATAACTGGTGGCAAAAGTCACAATTACTTTTGCACCAACCTAATATAATCATATGGCCCTTTTAAATGCCATTTAGGGGACAAATCATATAATTGAATTAAGTCTTCCACATTTTAATAAACGCATGTATTCAGCTTGGTAGGAATGCCTGGGAGCAAATGTCCTATATTTCAGAAAGATCAGTCTGTCCTTGAACCTGTCCTTGGCAGAACTGAAAAAGTAAAATTATGTTTTCCTCTCTGGTCATTGTCATTGTAGCAATCTCTCCATCCTTTATTCTTCCCATTGCCGTGTGTAAAAGGAGGTAGTTCTTTATCTATGTGATAAAATTTCAAAAGCAATTGGAAGTCCTAAATAGGGGTAGGTGTAGTTGGGAAACATTGGACAGTTGGTCAATGAGGGAGAATTCAAAAATAAAGCGAAGGGAATGGGGCAGAAGGTAAATTTGATTTGATTTTAAAGTTAACTGTAATGTACTCTTGCCCATTCTATCATATGATTTAGAAACTGGTTAGCATTGAACTAATCGTAGACTTGAGTTGCTTAATAATAGAATTAAATAAGTGCAAAGTGCTTTTTATCTTTAAAAAATTTGCATTAGTTATTTAAACTTTTCTGAGTTTGAATATTAAAAGATTGAACCAGCTATCTTTTTGTTTTTCATTGGTTGCAATGGCTAGATTCAAAACAAAATTCTAAGACATTTGAGAAACACTATCCTTGCAGGGCCTCTGGAACGGGATAAACTATTAGTTGCTAGAATCTGGTTGGATATGAGGGACAAAACCAGAAGCTTCTGTACATGATTTCCAGGCTCATCTAAAGACTTCAAATTTCTTTTTCAAAATGGTGGGCAACATTTAGCTTTTCGTAGTAGAAGTCATTATTTTATGACCCTTCAAAGGAGTACTATTTTTTAAGGCTTATTCTGGCACTAAAAATATATAACAAAGCAGTTAATGAGTGCAACAATATAGAACCTTGAAATCTAGAAAAGCAGTAAAACTAAGTTTTGAGTTTTCAGCTGTCAAGAATATGTAACATCTGAAGCAAAAATATTGACAGTTATCTTGGCAGCAATCTGTCACATGTATATATAAACATTAGTCTACTCTTTCAAAATTCAAAAATGCCATTTCTGTGTAGCAGTTAAGGAAATCACTAATTAATTGTATGCACACATACACTCACTCACATATACATAGGGATCTCTTTTAATCAGTTATCTTGAGTTTGTTGTTTCATTTCCCATGTATTTTTGCAGTCTGGAAGAGTTTATAGATAAAGAGTATATTACTTTAAATTATGATGTTAGTAATAAACTTTAGCAACTCTTAAATTAGCCTGTGTTACTTCCATTGCTAAGGCATAAAGACAAGCCCATGGAGAAGTTAGAAAATACATAAGGCTAAGTGAATTTAAAGTCAGAAAATAAATGCATCTTTAAAAAAAAGCTATCCGATGGAATTTGCAGGATGTGTTATTTAGGACAAGATTTGACAAGGGACAACAGGTTTTCACTGAACTTAAAATATTTCTTTTTGAGTAGGTCACTGGTTGGTGTAATGCTATTTTTATGTAGGGGCTATTGAGCTACATTCTCACATTTTCTGAGGCAAAAGGAGTCATTTAGTGCATTGAAGTATGGATATGTCATTCCAATGGCCTGAAAGATTCCTGAACTTTTTGAAAACAGTTTAGTCTGTGAAACTACCCACACCATTAACACCCACAGTATTAATACAGTAATACAATGCTGTGCTACATGTTTTGTAGATATTATTTTCTTTAATGCTGGTAAAAACCTTTAGAAGTACAGTTGATTCTTGTTATTCAGAGTAGTTGTGTTCTGTAAAGTTAATACAAACACTGAAATTAGTGAATACAGAACTATTGTTCCAATGCAGAATACAGGGTCAGATTCCTGCAAACCTCAGGTCACAACATTTTCATCAGCTGATCAATACGTAACATGATTTATTTGTGTTTTTGTTAAAATACACTGTATTTCATACATATTGTTAATTCATTAACATTGAACTCATGGCCAATAGCACTGTAACTCAGGCCTGAATGAAGCTTTTTAACAGAGGTATTTTCTCTCTAAGATACACTACAGCCTTCTTTTGCTTAGGGACACTAGACATCACTTCATCACTAAGCTTGGGGGACATTTTAAAGTAGTGAAATAACCAACAGTAAACACTAAATGTGGAAAATGTGGCAGTAAACAGACTATAAAAAGGACACCTGTTTACATGATGACAGCTAATACAAGAAGGCAGACTGTTGCCTCACTGGACCGTAGCTTAGGACATGTTGGCAGTTGAGTCAAATTTTCTTCCACTCTGCATATGTTGATAAATGACTGTGAAAGCACTGTGAGTATTGATCATGCAGTTGCAAATATATTTTAGTGAAGTGTGCACATACTGAATGTGTGAATAATGAGGATCAACTGTAGATATAAATGATTCCCATGGAAATGCAAAGACAGAAAGGATGAATAACTCAGTTCTATCATGACGTAGAGCAAGACACAAATTTAGCATTTTAGATTTTAATGACAAGGAAGAATTCAACTTAAAGTGTTTGGCAGTGCCACAGAACTATGCATGGTATTATATATAAATGCCACAAACTCCCATACCACCTTTAAGTTTCTTTTGAATAGTTCAGTGTTTAAATAATTTATTCCCTGAGCATGATCTGTCATTGTGAAAAGAATGACTAATCTTTTCTCAAAGGGTAGTACAATCTTAATTCTTTGATATGAGATTAAACACTAAGGGTTTAGTGAAAATTTTACACTTCAACTTTGTAAAGGACATATTTTTTTGATACATTAATATTATATTGGATAATTTCACAGTTCTTGTGCACTTACAAGATTACCTTTATAATATTTTCTTCTTCTACTTTTTTTTTTTAATTGTTGACACAGGGTCTACCTCTGCCACCCAGGCTAGAGTGCAGTGGAATGATCATAGCTCACTCTAACTTCAAACTCCTGGACTCACGCCATCTTCTCGCCTCAGTCTCCCGAGTAGCTTGGAGTACAGACATGCACCGCCAAACCCAGCAAATTAAAAAAAAAAATTGTAGAGATGGGGTGTTGCTATGTTGCCTTGATTAGTCTCAAACTACTGACAGCAAGTGATACTTCCACTCCGGCCTCCCAAATTGCTGGGATTGCAGTCATGAGCCACTGTGCCTAGCTGTTTATACTATTTTCCTAATAAATTAAGTGTCTATATCACACTCATTGAAAAAAAAGCTTTCTTACTTTATCTTAATCTAATATTATACATATCTGTCAAAGGCACCATTCTATGTGCTTTGACCCTTAGCAAATGTGATGTTACTAACATAATACCTATATATTTGTATTTTGTGTAGAAATAGGTTTGTTTTTATCATTTACTTATCATAAGTAATATGCAGTAAAAATATAGTTATACCAATTAAACCCAGTACATGCAAGGTTTTTAAAACTCCATAAGAAGGAATCTATGAAAATCCTCAAACACTGCCCTAGCTGTTGTTTTAGATTAGTCTTTTGTAAAGAAATGTTAATAAGTCATAAAATAGATGAAACTGTATTTTAACAATTTTTGTGCCCCATCTTGACCTATCGTGGATGCAACAATGAGAGAAATACTCAGAAGTGGAAAACCAGGTAGAAGATTATTAAGGCTTTAGAATTATTAATCTGAATAAACCTATCTTGAATAATTTAGGAATGTACTGAGCTTAAATTGAACTGCATTTTTCTACTTGGAGTACCATTATCAGTGACAATTTATATTAGAGTTTGCACTTCAGTGCTTTTAAAACCATTTTCAATCTACCCAAACATCATTTCCCTGAACTAACCATGAATGCTGTCGCAGTAAATTTGAAAACATTTCTTAAAAGACTGGCTTTTTTGCTGTTGTGTTATGTATAATTTGCTTTTGGCAATCACTACCTGCTCATCATTAATATATTATATCATAAAAAAGAATGACCATGACTTACCCTATTTTTTTCTGTATGTTTCAAATCTCATTTGTTTTATGAGACATTGTATTATCAGAATCAGAAACTATGGGGTCTGGGAGGGGACTTTCTACATAGATTAATCATCTTGAGCCAAATCCACAGGTGCATTAGTGTAGGACTTGTTTAAGAGGGACTGGCTCATTAATAAACCACCCAAAGGGCTGATGCCTATAACTTTCTTCTTCAACTTTGAGCAAATAGAAGAAACCTATGACAACACTACTTGGAGAATGGCCCTCAGTAAAATAAATAATTCAGTAAATGACTTTGACATTGACATTGCACTACAGAATTTTTTTAGCACTTTCCTGAGTTTTTCTTGGTATCTTATTATTTTTTCCTACTTTTGGGAATTTATGACAGTCAATTCTATAATCTTGTCCAAAGATTGAGAAATTCTATGTGACTACAAACAGACAAATTAATTCAATATAATGATGCAGAGAAAGATGTGAATGAGGATAGGAGGGATTATTCATTCAAGACCTTATGTTTCTGAAATCTCCTTATTCCACTCTTTTTCTGCACCCCTTGCCCACCTCAGTGCAAGCATAAAGATACGCATACTAAACAGAACTACCCAATTTCACAGTCTAATATAAAAGGAAATACTCACATAGACATGGTCAGATTCTTATTCCTTGTACCATAAACTGAATTTTCCATCTTATAGTGCAGTGTTTCTCAACCCTTTGATTCATTATCTCCTCCCTTGAGAGGCTATTTACATACTTTTTGTAATTGTTTCACCATGCACCATGAACTTTTAATACCACAGATGTACTATATATCTTTTTTATAATGTATACTGTGGCCATTTCGAGGGTCACAAACCATTGTACTATCAAATATTTTTGCCCCTCAAGAATCAATTATTGCCCCCTTTGAGGAGATAGTGTCCCTGTTGAAAATGTATGTTACAGTGTTTTTCATGCCTTAATCAGTGTGATAAATCCTTGCACTTTGTAGTTACAGACCCCCTGATACCAGTTTAAGATTTCTGGTTCCTAGGTTCCTATGCTGCTCTTATTATCATTAACCCTCTCTTACCAATTTGAAGTATTACCCAAACCACTACAAATATGCCCAACTCTAGTGTACATGCACTTGCCATGAGTGCACATTCACACATTTTGATGACTTACAATTGTTTATATTGGAAGCAGAAAATACTGCAAAATAAATATATTTGCTGGAAAATGTTGATAAACAGCTGGATGTTTTTTGAAGTTCTAATTTATGTTCTCATGTAGCCATGGTTGTCCCATGAACTCATTATGAGTATGAACTATTGTCCTTGTGCCCCCATTAAATTATTTTTAGAAAACTACCAAGCAAAATAATCTGATTGGTATAATAACCAATCAGATTTCATGTTTGTTTTCTATTACAAACAGTAGAGTGTTTCTCTCTCTGTTGAGACAAAGTAGCTTAAAAGGTTACAAAATGACATTCATGTTTAATATTCATTATGTTAGTTCAAATGTAATACTCAACCAGAAAGCAATACTTGAAACCAAGTAGAATCCAAGCTTTGTAATTGCTCCCAGGAAAGCAATGCCTTATAGATGGCTAAGAATATTAATACTAAAGAATGAAAGCTGGAAATGACAGTTTGTGGAATTCTAATTAAATCTTATGTAAATGTATCTGGATCCATGTTTTACACTGTTTAGATGTATATGTGAAGGGGAAACGATGTGCTAGATACTACATTTTCATTTAGACTAGTAACTCTTACAATACAGTCAAAGCTCGGCAGACGAGTATAAATTCGTACCTGGGCTATAGCAAGTTTTTTGTTTGATTTATTTTACTCTAACAAATTCTGAGTTCTTGCGAAAGGTGTTTTAAAGAATCAATCTAAAATATTTTTATCTAGTAAAACAGTCAATACACAGCTCTCAAGTGTTGTTTTGAAGAATAACTATTTCATTAAATTATCTGGAGTTTTAAGATGAAATAACATAAAATCACATTTTCTCTTTGGGTGAATTATTCAAATCTTTCATATCATGAGAATGATTTTTACTTTTTAAAAACCCTTTGTACATCGTTCAAATATCTAACATTTAGGCAACTACTCATCATATTTAAAACTTTATGTTATATTGACATGGTTTTGTCATTTGATTAATTAATGACAAAATCAAGAAATTATATAAGTATATTTTGTCATTAGGTTCATTCTGAAGACAATAGGATTTTTCATTTATTCTGTAATTTAAAAAACAGATAATTACCTACTGAAAATATGTATAGGCTTGTACTTATTTAGATATATACACATTTGTATTTTTATTGAGAAATAAAGTGTCATTACAATACCTGCACATATATCAAGTATATAATTAAATATGTTTAGCACATTTATAACTATGAAACTATAACCACAATCAAGATAGTAAATATATTCATGACTTCTCAAAACGTTTCTGGGTGCTCCTTTGTAATCTTTCCTTCCTGTCTCTTCACCCCTCACGCCTGGGTAACTACTGACCTGCTTTCTGACATTTTAGTTTGGCATTCATGTTCTAGAGTTCCACACACATGGAATCTGTAGTATGTACTTTTTCTTGCCTTCGTTCATTCAGCAAAATGAATTTGACATTCTTTCGTCTTATTCTATGTCTCAATAATTCATTACTTTTTATTGCTGAGTAGTATTCTATTATGGGGCTGTAACAAAATGTATTTATCTATTCACCTGATAGTGGACCTAAAGGTAGTTTCCAGTCATTACGCTACTACAAATAAAACTGAGTAAATGTTTACAAGTATTTGTATGGGCATATATATTTTTTTCTGTTGGATAAATACCTAGTTGTGGAATGGCTAATCGTATGGTAGGTGAGTCATTAACTCTTTACAAAACTGACAAATTGTTTTTCAAAGTGGTTACATCATTTTACATTTTCAGCAGCGTTGGAGAGATTGTCATCAACACTTGGTAATGGTAAGTTGGTGTATTAGAGTTCCTTAGAGAAACAGAGGCAATGGGATATATGAGAGGGGATTTATGAGAGAATTGGCTCACAGGATCACATAGACAAAGAAGTCCCACCCCATGATAGGGCATCTGCAAGCTGGAGAACCAGAAAAGCTGACAGTGTGGCTCAGTGCAGTTACAAAAGCCACAGAATCAGGGAAGTCTGACAGTACAACCCCTAGCCTGAGGCCGAAGGCCCAAGAGCCCCCAAGAGGCCACCGGTGCCAAGTCTCAGAGTCCAAAAGCCAAAGAACCTAGAGTCATACGTCCAAGGCAGGAGAGAAAAATGTATCCCATTCCAAAAGGGAATGAGAAAGCAAAGAAAGAGAATCCCCCTTCTTCTGATTGTTTTTCCCAACAGGGCCCACAGCCTATTGGATTGTACCTTCTCACGTTGAGGGTGTGTCTACTCACACACCAATCAACCTTGGAAACAGCCTCACAGACAAAGACAGAGACAGTGCTTCACCAGCCATCCAGGCATGTCTCAATCCAGTCAAGTTGACACTTAAAATTAACCACGTCAGTCTTTTTAATATTAGGCATTCTAATATGTGTGTATCTCATTTTAGTATTAATTTGCATTTTCCTAGTAAAGAATTATGTTGAGTATTTTTTTAACTTTTAGTTTCAGAGATACATGTTCAAGTTGGTTGTATAGATAAGTTACATGTCACAGGGGATTGGTGTACAGATTATTTTGTCACCCAGATAATAAGCATAGTATTGATGGGTAGTTTTTTGATCCTCACCCCCCTCCCACCCTCCACCCTCAAGTAGGCCACAGTGATATCGCTCCCCTCTTTGTGTCCATGTGTAACTCAATGTTTAGTTCCCACTTATAAGTGAGAATCTGCTGTATTTTGTTGTTTTCATGAGTTAATTTGCTTAGGATAATGGCCTCTAGCTCAATCCATGTTGCAAAAAAGGATATCATCTCCTTTTTATGGCCATGTAGTATTCCATGCTGTATATGTACCACATTGAAAAATAATTATCATTATTTTATTTTATTTTGATTTATTTTATTTTTTGTTTTTATTTGAATAGCTTTTGGGGTGCAAGTGGATTTTTTGTTACATGAATGAATGAATCCTGAGATTTTAGTGCACCTGTCACCCAAGTAGTGTACATTGCACCTGAATGTAGGTTTTTATCCCTAGCCCCTCTCCCCCTTCTCTAAAATCCATTATATCACTCTGTATGCCTTTGTGTACTCACAGCTTAGCTCCCCGTTATAAGTGAGAATGTATGGTTTTTGGTTTTTCACTCCTGTGTTACTTCACTTAGAATAATGGCCTCCAGCTCCATCCAATTTGCTGCGAAAAACATTATTTTGCTCCTATTTATGGCTCAGTAGTATTTCATGGTGTATGTATACCACATTTTCTTTATCCACTCATCAGTCAATGGGCATTTAGGTTGGTTCCACATCTTTGTAACTGTGAATTGTACCGCTATAAACATACATATGCAAGTGTCTTTTTCATACAATAACTTCTTTTCCTTTGGGTAGATATCCAGAAGTGGGCTTGCTGAATCAAATAGTACATCTACTTTTAGCTCGTTTAGGAATTTCCATACGGTTTTCCATAGACGTTGTACTAGTTTACATTCCCACCAGCAGTGTATAAGCATTCCCTTTTCCCAACATTTATGCCAACATCTATCATCTATTGTTTTTTGACTTTTTGATAATGGCCATTCTTGAAGGAGTACGGTGGTATCTCACTGTGGTTTTAGTTTGCATTTCCCTGATTATTAGTTATACTGAGAACTTTTTCATGTCTGTTGGCCATTTGCATATATTTTTTTAGAAATGTCTATTCATGTCCCTTGCACTTTTTTTTTTTTTTTTTTTTTTTTTGAGACAGTCTCTGTAGCCCAGGCTTGAGTGCAGTGGCATGATCTTGGCTCACTGCAAGTTCCGCCTCCAGGGTTCATGCCATTCTCCTGCCTCAGCCTCCCGAGTAGCTGGGACTACAGGCACTCACCACCAAGCCCGGCTAATTTTTTGTATTTTTAGTAGAGATGGGGTTTCACCATTTCACCATTTCTCGAAATTCATCCTGATTTCGAGATCAGGATGGTCTCGATCTCCTGACCCCATGATCTGCCCACCTCGGCCTCCCAAAGTGCTGGAATTACAGGCGTGAGCCACCGCTCCCGGCCTCTTTGCCCACATTTTAATAGGATTATTTGTTTATTTCTTGTTGATTTGTCTGATTTCCTCATAGATTCCAGATACTAGGCCGTTGCCAGATGCATAGTTTGCAAATATTTTATCCCATTCTATGAGTTGTCTATTCTGATTATTTCTTTTGCTGTGCAGATGCTTTTTAGTTTAATTAGCTCCTATTTATTCATTTTTGTTTTTGTTGCGTTTGCCTTTGGGGTCTTAACCATGAATTATTTGCCTATGCCAATATCTAGAAAAGTTTTTCCCACATTGACTTCTAGAATTTTTATGGTTTCAGGTCTCATATTTAAGTCTTTGATCCATCTTGAGCTGACTTTTGTATAAGGTGAGAGATAGGGATCCAGTTCATTCTTCCACATGTGGCTTGCCAGTTTTTCATTTAATAAATAGAGTGTCCATTCCCCAATTTATGTTTCTGTATGCATTGTTGGAGGTCAGTTGGCTGTACATATCTGGCTTTGTTTCTGGGTTTTCTATTCTGTTCCATTAGACTATGTGCCTAATTTTATACCAGTACCATGCTATTTTGGTAACTATAGTCATGTAGTATAATTTGAAGTCCAGTAATGTGATGCCTCCAGATTTGTTCTTCTTGTTTAGGATTGTGGTGATGGTTAATATTGAGTGTCAACTTGATTGGACAGAAGGATGCAAATTATTGTTCCTGGGTGTGTCTGTGAGGGTGTAGCCAAAGGAGATTAACATTTGAGTCAGTGGACTGGAAAAGTCAGACCCACCCTCAAGCTAGGTGGGCACAATCTACTCAGCTGCCCCTGCCGCCAGAATAAAAGCAGGCAGAAGAACATGAAAAGACTAGACTGATTTAGTCTTCTGGCCTACATCTTTCTCTCATGCTGGATGCTTCCTGCCCTTAAACATCAGACTCCAAGTTCTTCAGCTTTTGAACTCTTAGAACTCTTTTGAACTCTTAGATTTACACCAGTGGTTTGCCAGGGGCTTTCAGGACTTTGGCCACAGACCGAAGGCTGCACTCTTGGCTTCCCTCTTTTTGAGGCTTTTGGACCCAGAAGCCAATACTAGCTTCTTTCTTTCCCAGCCTGCAGATGGCCTATTGTGGGACTTTACCCTGTGATTGTGGGAGTCAATTCTCCTTAATAAACTCCCTTTCATATATATATATATATATAATATATATGTATGTGTGTGTGTGTGTGTATATGTGTGTGTGTGTATATGTATATATATATATACACATACATATACATATATGTATGTGAAAGGGAGTTCTAGACATAGTTCTAGAAGTCCTAGCCAGAGTAATCAAGCAAGAGAAAGAAAGAAAAGGCATCCAAATTGGAACATATATACATATATACGTATATCCTATTTGTTCTGTCCCTCTAGAGAACCCTGACTAATACTGATTGCTTTGGCTATTCAGGCTCTTTTTTGGTCCATATGAATTTTCAGATTGTTTTTCTATTTCTGTGAGAAAAGATGTTGGTATTTTGATGGGAATTGCATTGACCCTGCAGATTGCTTTGGGCAGTGTGGTCATTTTCACAATATTGATTCTTCCAAACCATGAATATAGGATATGTTTCCATTGGTGTCACCTATGATTTTTTTCAGCAGTGTTTTGTAGTTCTTCTTGTAGAGAACTTTCACCTCCTTGGTTTAGTATATTCCTAGGTATTTAATATTTTTTGTACCTGTTGTAAATGAGATTGTACTCTTGATTTGATTGTCAGCTTGGTTGTTAGTGGTTTATAGCAGTGCTTCTGATTTATGTACATGGATTTGTAACCTGAGACTTTACTGTATTTGTTTATCAAATTTAGGAGTCTTTTGGAAGAATCTAGGATTTTCTAAGTAGGCGATCATATAATCTGCAAACAGGGATAGTTTGACTCCCTCTTTTCCAATTTGGATTCCTTTTATTTCTTTCTCTTGCTTGATTACTCTGGCTAGGACTTCTAGAACTATGTTGAATAGTATTGGTGAAAGTGGGCATTTTTGACTTGTTTCTGTTCTCAGGGGGATTGCTTTCAATGTTTCCACATTCAATATGATGTTTGCTGTGACTTTGTCGTATACAGCTTTTATTAGTTTGAGGTAAGTCCCTTATAGGCCTAGTTTGTTGACAGTTTTTACCATAAATGGATGCTTGATTTTGTTGAATGCTTTCTCTGCATTTTTGGGGATGATCATATCATTTTTGTTTTTAATTTTGTTTATGTGATGTGTCACATTCCATGTCTTTGCTACTGGGAATAGTGTTGCTATGCACATTCAAGAGCATGTGTCTTTTGGTAGAATAATTTTTCTTTCTTTTGCGCGTACACTCCATAATGGGATTGCTGGGTCAAATGATGCTCTGTTTTAAGTTCTTTGAGAAATATCCAGATTGCTTTCCACGATAGCTGAACTAATTTACATTCCCATCAGCAGAGTATAAGTACTCTTTTTTTCCTCCACAGCCTCACCAGCATCTGTTGTTTTTTGACTTTTTAATAATAGTGTTTCTGACTGATGTGAGATGGTATTTCATTGTGTTTTTTATTTACATTTCTCTGATAATTAGTGATGCTGAGCATATTTTCATATGTTTGCTTGTCACTTGTATGTCTTCTTCTGAGAAGTGTTTGTTCATGTCCTTTGCCCATTTTTAAGTGGGGTTATTTGGTTTTTGCATGTCGATTTAAGTTTACTTTAGATTCTGGATATTATGCCTTTGTCTGATGCATAGTTTGCAAATATTTTCTCCCATTCTGCGAATGTCTGTTTGCTCAGTTTTTGTTTTGTTTTGTTTTGTTTTGTTTTATATGCAGAAGCTCTTTAGTTTAGTTACATTCCATTTGTCTATTTTTGCTTTTGTTGCAATCGCTTTTGGGAATGGAGCCATAAATTATTTGCCAAGATCTATGTCAGGAAGAGTATTTCCTAGGTTGTCTTTGTGAATTTGTATACTTTGAGGCCTTATATTTAAATCTTTAATCCATTTTGAGTTAATGTTTTGTATATAGTGAAAGATGGGGTAAAGCTTATATCTTCTGCATATGGCTAGCCGGTTATCACAGCATTATTTATTTAATAGAGAGTCCTTTCCTCATTGCTTGTTTTGGTCAGCCTTACCAAAGATCAGGTGGTTGTAGGTGTCTGGCTTTATTTCTGAGTTTTTATTCTGTTCCATTGGTCTCTGTGCCTTTTCTCGTACCACTACCAAGCTGTTTTGGTTATTGTGGCTTTATAGCATAGTTTGAAATCAGGTTTGTGTGATGTCTTTGGCTTTGTTCTTTTTGCTTTGTTCAATTGCTTTTGCTATTTAGGCTGTTTTTTGATTCCATATAAACTTTAGAATAGTTTTTTTTTTTCTAATTCTCTGAAGAATGCCATTAGTAGTGTGATAAGAATAGCATTAAATCCGTAAATTGCTTTGGGCAGTATGGCCATTTTTATGATATTGATTCTTCCAATCTATAAGCATATAAGCATGGAATACTTTTCCATTTATTTGTGTCATCTCTGATTTCTTTCAGCAGTGTTTTTTTACTTCTCTTGTAGAGATCTTTCACCTCTTTGGTTATCTGTATCTCTAGGTATTTTATTTTCTTTGTTACTATTATAAGAAATAATGAATAAAACCTAGTATTTACTGGCACAACAGGGTGAGCATATTCAAAAATAATATAATTGTACATTTTTAAATAACTGAAGGTTATTTAAATACTAGGTTAGTTAATTAAATAACTAAAGGTTATTTATATTACTAAAGGTTATTTGAGATCATGTTCTTGATTACACTCTCAGCTTGGATGCTGTTGGCATACAGAAATGCTGCTGATTTTTGTTTATTGATTTTGTATTCTGAAAGATTCCTATAGTAATTTATTAATACTAGGAGCCTCATGGCAGAGTCTTTAGGGTTTTCTAACTATAGAATCATATTGTGAGTAAATAAGGGATAATTTGACTATTTTATTTTTCCTATTTTGGTGCCTTTTATTTCTTTGTCTTGCCTAATTACTGTGGCTAGGACTTCTAGTACTATTATGAATAGGAGTGGTGAGTTTGGGCATCCTTGTCTTGTTCCAGGAACTACTATGAACAACTCCAGGCACACATATTAGAAAATCTGGAAGATATGCAAATTCCTGGAAAAGCACCGTCTCCCAAGATTGAATCAGGAAGAGATTGATACCCTTAATAGACCAACATTAACTTCTGAAATTGAGTCAGTAATAAATTTTAAAAAACTACCAACCAAAAAAATCTCCTGGACCAGAGGGATTCACAGCCAAATTCTATCAGACATGCAAAGAAGAACTTATATCAATCCAACTGCAACTATTTGAAAAAAATCAAAAAGGAGAGGGCTCTTTCCTAACTCATTATATGAAGCCTGCATCTGTCTGATACTATAACCTGGCAGACAAAATGAAAAAACAAAATTTCAGACCCAAATACTTGATGAATATAGATGCAAAAATCCTCAACAAAATACTAGCCAACTAAATCCAGCAGCACATCAAAAAGTTAATATACCATGATCAAGTTGGCTTTATTCCTGGGAGGCAACGCTGGTGCAATGTATCAAAATAAAGAAATGTGATTCACTTCATAAACACACTCAAAAGCAAAAACCGTACAATCATCTCAATTGCTGTAGAAAATCTTTTGATAAAATCCAACATCCCTTTATGATAAAAATGTTCAACAAACTAGGAATGACAGGAACATACCTCAAAATACTAAGAGCCATCTGTGACAAGTCCACAGCTAACATCATGCTGAGTGGGTAAAAGCCCTCAAACATTCCCCTTGTTAATTCATCAGTGAAGTCCAGAATAATATTCAAAATATAAACATCCCTGATACCTTATGGTCAATAAAATAATTATTGTCAGATATAGGTTAAGTATGTGAATGACCACTGAAGAATATGCATTTAAAAGATTTATATGTTGTAAAAGTATTTTAAGTCTCTTGGAATTGTCCCACATTTGTCAGTTTTACATTACATTCCACATTGGAATGACTTCTTTTAATCAGAATTTGATGGATGAAGCATAGTACTGAGGTATTAAATGTTAATGATATGACTACTCTGTTTTATTGTTTTAGTTGAAAAATTAATAGACTTAACATAAAATAATTTAAAGTTGTGTAAGATCCCCGATGCATGTTCTTTCTTTATTGCCCTTCTATGACTAAACTGAGCATAGCTCATACTGTATATGTTGTATTAATATCTGCTAAATTGATCTAAGATGAGATGTCAGATGATTCATGAAGAAGGGACTGAAAGTTGGAGAGTTCTTGTATCTCCCCATCAAGACCCTCAAAGTGAAAATAAAACACAATTCCATGCAGATAATACAGAAACGAATGTTCTGTATGCAAGCTTAGAATTTTAAAAATTGTAGAGAAAACATAAGCAGGCTTCCCCTTATATTTCTGATAAGTGAAGGATGCTGTGTGCACAGCAAACTGTACCGTGGTTTAGTAATTTGAGAGGTATGAATAATCTTAATTTTCAAAGGACAAAAAGTCAGGCTTGACAAAAATAACTTGACTGTAGATGGATGTTTAAGATGGAGACTATCTTGCAAAATGCAGCTCATACAGTATAAAGAATGCCAAATAAATTTCTTAGTCTGATTGTTTATAACAATTAGCACTGCAGAATGAGAAATGTGCATGTTGCTCCCTTAAGTATAAAGGTGAAAAGGTCGTTCAAAGGGTCAAGGTTTTAAACAAAAGTTAAACCACAATCTATGAATTTTAAAAAAATCACGTTAATTAATGTTCAGTATTCAGTAAATTGTTGAGAAAAGTAACTTGGGCACCTCGTTCTTCGTATCCCTTCCCATTTCCCTAGTAGCCAGCACTCTGCTCCTGAGCATCTCATCCAAACCACTGTTTCTGGGCCTCCTTGCCTCAGCCCCCGATATCTTTGGGTTCCTTTTTTGATGGCCAGTACCTTCACTTAA
The DNA here is from genome assembly GCF_028885655.2 of Pongo abelii. Classification (NCBI taxonomy): domain Eukaryota; kingdom Metazoa; phylum Chordata; class Mammalia; order Primates; family Hominidae; genus Pongo; species Pongo abelii. The sequence continues at coordinate 99,510,838 of NC_072008.2, forward strand.
GGATACCAATGAGGTTCTAATTCTGCAGTTGCAGCCTGCTTGGACCAGGAAATAAAGCTGCTCAATCTGCTGAAGTAGGGCTGTCAGAGGGCCTCCAAGCACATGCCTGCTTATTTTATTTACTTAAAAATTATTTAATTAAATAAAAATAAAAATATTTAATTAATTTTTATTTTTAATTATTTAATTATTTAATTAAAAAAATCTACAAATGCAAGCTAAACGTTTGATACACATGGCCATAAAAATGGGAAAAATAGACAATAGGGAATGCAAATGGGAAAAGGTAAGTGTTGAGGAAACTACCTATCAGGTATTTTGCCCACTATCTGGATGATGGATTCATTTATACTCCAAACCTCAGCATATATACCTATATATATGCACAATATACCTATGTAACAAATTTACACATGTACCCACAATTGTAAAATAAAAGCTGAGGAAAAGAAAATGACAAGATGATTCTAAATCACATGCAAATGTAAGTAACCTACAATAGAAACAACTTTGCAAAACAACAAAAGTTGTTGGAATAACATAACCTGATTTCAAGGGCTATTATGATTCTGCCGCTGGCACTCCAGCCTGAACAACAGACCGAAATATTGTCTGTAAAAATAAAATTTAAAAAAGAGTTATTATAAAGATAAATTAATCAAATATGCTTTATCTGTTATTAATATAGCCACTCTCGTTCTCTTTTGATTTGTGTTAGCATGGTGCATCTACTACCCTTCTTTTACTTTTAACCAATTTGTGTCTTTATTTTTAAATTGGGTTTCCTATAGACAGTATCTAATGGATCTTCTGTTTTTTATCTGAACTGACAATCTCTGACTTTTATTTGAGGTGTGTAGATCATTTTTATTTAATACATTTATTTATATGGATTGGTTTAAAACTCCCTTCTTACTATTTGTTTTCTATCTTATTGCTAGGTCTTTATTAAAACTTTCCATTTTTCCTGTTTCCTGTTTAGATTTTTTTTATGATTCTATTTTATGCTTTTATTTTGGCTTATCAAATATAATGGTTTGTTTTGTTATTTTCTTGGTTTTTATAAAGTTAAAGTATACTTATTTAACTTATCACAGTCAAATTTCAAGTGATATCATATCATTGCAGGTATATTTTTACTTTATAATGGTATTCTTGCCCACCTCCTCCTGATATCCATACTATTTTTGTCATATGTTTTACTTTTACTTGCGTTATAAACCTCATACTACATTGCTAGTAGTTTTGTTTAAACTAATATTATCTTTTGAAGAAATCTAAATATTAGGAAAAATGTTGTATATTCACCCATGTGGTTACTAATTCCAGTGCTCTTCATTTTTATACATAGATCCATACTTTCCTGTAGTATTATTTTCCTCTTGCACAAAGGCCTCCCTTTCAGTTGTTTTTTTTTTTTGATATGGATCTGGAAGTGATGAATTCTTACACTTTTCATACCTTAAAAAGTGCTTGTTTCACTTTCATTTTTGAAAGATATTTTGTCTAGATACAGAAGTCTTTGTTGACAGTGCTTTTATTTTAGTACTTTAATAATCTTTCTCCAAAACCTTTAGTTTTCGTCATTTTCAACAAGAAATTTGCCTTTGTCCTTCCATTTTCTTCCTTTCTGGATGGAATATTTTGCTGTTGCTCACTGATTTGAACATATTCTCTTTACTACTAGTTTTGAGCAATGTAATTATTATTTTTCATGTAGTTTTCTTCATGTTTTATGTGCTTGGGTTTCACTGAATTTATTAGAACTGAGGGTTCCTATTTGTAAAGAGCTGAACTTTTATTTCAAAAATTTTATGTTAAATCCTAAATGCCCAGTACCTCAGGACATGACTGTATTTGTTTTTAGAGCCGTTAAATGAGGTGATTACATTAAAACTAGGCTGATAGGGTAGGATTTAATCCAATCTGGCTGAAATTCTGATAAGAAGTGAAAATTTGGATTCATAAAGAGACTGAATGAATGTGTGCACACAGAGGAAAGGCCATATGAAAACAGTTACAACGTGGTCATCTGGAAGCCAAGGAGACAGACGAGAAAAAACAAGCCTACTAACACTTTCATCTTTAACTTCTAGCCTCTAGAATTTTCATAAAATAAATCTCTGCTGTTTAAACCACCTAACCTGTGGTATTTTTATTATCGGCGGACCTAGAAAACTAATAGAATAATTATAATCAATTTTGGAGAATTTTCAGTTATTATGTTTTCAAATATTTTTCTTCTGTCCCTATTTATCTCCTTTCTTTCAAGCACTCTAATTACATGTGTATAAGTCAACTTCGTGTTGTCCTATGGCTCACGGATACTCTATTTTTCAAAACTCACTTTTCTTTTTGCGTTAAATCTTGGATAATTTTTATTGCTATATTTACTAAGTCACTAATCTTTCTTCTGCAGTGTCTAATCGATTAATTCTATCAGTATGTTTCATCTCACACATGGTAATTTCTTTTATTCATGTTTTAGTGAATTTATTTATTTTGCATTTGTATATATACATAATATTTTATATATTTATGAGGTACATATGAGTATTTGTCACATGCATAGATTGTGTAATGATTAAGTCAAGGTATTTGGAGTATATATTGCCTTATGTATTTACCATATCTATTGGGAACCTTTCAAGTCTTCTTTTCTAGCTACTTTAAAATATATAATATATTGTTGCTATCTATAGTTGCCCTACTCTGCTATTAAACATTGGAATTCATTTCTTGTATATAACTGTATGCGTGTGCCCATTAGCCAACCTCTCTTCACGCCTCCCTCCTATTCACACACCCTTCACTTTTCTCAGTCTCTGGTATCTATTATTTTCTTCTTTTCCTCCATGACATCAACTATTTTAGGTCCCACATATGAGTGAGAATGTGTAGTATTTCACTTTCTGTGCCTGGCTCATTTGACTTAACATAATGACCTCCAGTTCCATCTATGTTGCTGTAAATGACATGATTTTATTCTTTCTTGTGGACGAATAGTATTCTATTGTGCATACATACCGCACTTTATTTATTCATCCGTTGATCATCACTTAGGTTGATTCCATATCTTTGCTATTTTGAATGCTGCTGCAATAAACATGTAAGTATGAGTATTCCTTTGATATACTAACTTCTCTACCTTTGGATAGATACCTAGTAGTAGGATTGCTGGATCAAAGAGTACTTCTATTTTTAGTTCTTTGCTTATTTGTTTTTATTCTTTTGTCTTTATTTTTGTTTGACTAGGTTATTTCAAAAGATTTGTCTTCAAATTCTGCGTTTCTTTCTTCTCCTTGATCTAGTCTATTGTTGAAGCTTTTAAATATATGTTGTATTTTATTCAATGAATTATTTAGTTTTAGAATTTCTGTTTAGATTTTTTTAATTTTTAAGAACTTTTTTTTTAATATAGATTTAGGGAGTACAAGTGCAGATGTTTTACATTCATATACTATGTAGTGGTGAAGTCTGGGCTTTTAATGTTCCCATCACCCAAACAGTGAACACTGCACCCAATAGGTAATTTTTCAACCCTCACCACCCCTGCCAGTAGTGGCAGTGGTAGGCTAGGTGAATGGGCAGGTTTTGGGGCCTCTGAGTAACCAACATGTCAGGGCTGATGGCAGTGGCAATGATAGAATGACCCTCTGGGTCATAAGCAGCATACACTGGTGTTGGCAGTGACTGCAATGAGCTGGAATGGCAAGTTTCCAGGCTCACAGGTGGTGCATCCAGGCAGGTGCCAGCTGTGGCTGTAGCAACAGGATAGGTAGGCCCTACCTCAGGCCTCTAGGAGAAGTGCTCATGTGCCAGTGGTGATGAACTAGGCTGGGAAATCCCCAGGGCCCTGGACTATGTGCTCTGGGATTGGGGGTGCGGGTAAAGCTAGATTGGGCAGACTGTCTTCAGGCCACTGGTGATATTTTCAGGTGCCTACTATGGTAGGCAAAGTTCGGGGCAATCCCAAGACTCCTGGCAGAATATGGTAACAGTCACGTTATTGCCCTGGCACGTGGGAGGGTGGGGCCACATTCAGTAGCAGCAACCTAGGCTGGAAGGTAAGGATTACAAGCTCTCCTTTTGCCTCAGTCCTTGTGGCAGCAGCTTGCACCTTGCTCATGCCTCATCCCCTGCAGTGGTGACCTGAATCTTGCTCATGCCTTAGCCGTATCACTGCTGGGCCCCAGGACAATGCAATCAGTTGTGAGCTGGGCTTTCAAAATGGCACCACATTGTAGTTTCTCAGGACTTGTGGGAGAGAGTGGTAGAGCAGTAACTCTGTGCAGTTTCTCAGCAATACCCTATGTTAGTTTCAAGGCCCATGTGGTTCTAGGGGCTCTCCTGTAGTTAAAAAGGCGGGAGCCCATGGTGGAAATGTGAACCACTGAGAAATCTCTTCTTTACCCTTTCTTTTCATTGGGGAGTTTCTCCTGGCTACCAGTCAATTCTGACTAAGCAGGCTACATCACTTTCCTCTCCTTCCTTGCTTTAGGTATTTCCTGTCACTTTCCTGTTGAATACCAGTTTTCTCTCTTGGGTGATGTATTTGAAGTGTAATTATTTACCCCCTATTTTCTTTTTTCTTAGTGAAGGTGGTGAGTATGAGATGCCTCTAGTCATCCATCACGAAGCCCCTCCTTTATTTTATATATTTTTAAATTTTTTGAGATGAGATCTCGCTATGTTGTCCAGACTAATCTCAAGCTCCTGGGGTCAGGCAATCCTTTTGTCTCTGCCTTTCAAGTAGCTGAGACTACAGGCAAGTGCCACCACACCCACTCACACTATAGTTTTTTTTTGTATCTTTCTAACATAAACACACATGCATTTGAATGTTCATCACAGCACTATTCACAGTAGCAAAACATGGAATCAACCTAGATGCCCATCAATAGTAGATTGGATAAAGAAAACGTAGTATATTTATACCATGGAATACTATGAAGCTATAATAAAGAATGAGATCATGTCCTTTGCAGCAACATGGACGGAGCTGGAGGCCATTATCCTAAGAGAATTAACGTAGGGACAAAAAACCAAATACAACATGCTCTCACTTATAAGTGGGAGCTAAACATTGAGTACACATGGACACAAAGAAGGAAATAATGGACACTGGAGGCCTATTTGAGGGTGGAGGGTGGGGGGATGAAGAAGACTGAAAAACTACATATCAGGTATTATGCTGACTACCTGGGTGACAAAGTTATCTGTACACCAAAACCCCACAACACGCAATTTACCCATGTAACAAACCTGCACACGTACTCCTTGAACCTAAAATATAAATTGAAAAGAATATTGAATTGAAATATAAATTGGGTCCGTTTAGAAAAAACGTTATGAAAGTTTTAAAATAGCAAAAAAAACACTTTCAGCATATTAAATCTAATGTAATGTAATGGTAATAAACCATTACATTGGTTTAAATCAATTTTAATTATGAAGAATATTTTCTTTTGCACATAATTATCTATATACATTATATATGCATGTTTTTCAAAATGAAATCTATTAAAACAGCAGTATTTTAACAAATTTAAAGTACTTTTCATATTTCTAACTTATTGAAGCACCTTTAAAGATAGTTAATTAAGAAGTACAATCTAATTTTTAAGTATAGTTGTGATATCAACAATACTAAGAAAAAAGACATCTAAATTCTTAAAGATTGTATTACCTATGAATCTTCACTATGTCTGTAGTGATGTGATTATGGCTGAATTTGATGTGACTGAGGAACTTTACCCATTTTTGTTTCTGCACTGGATTATGATGGCCCATTGAGTAAAAGAACTAGTACTGTTTCATTCCTGCCATTCTTTGGCCTGTGGAAAAACTGAGTTTTGTGAAAAGCCAATCATACCAAAGCAATTAAATTTCTATCCACAAGTGACAGCCACATAGACAAATGAGAATGAGTGATTCCACCTACTTATATTCTATTCAGCACAATATTTTTATTCAACACCTAGAAAAGTGTTTAGGAGATAGCTTACCTTTAAACAGGCAAATAAGATAAAACAATGAAATAGCATCTTTATTGGAATTAAGAGATGGGCTTTTACATGTATTGTTATCACCTGGGTCCCCTCTTCAGATGAAATCATACCGGAAAGATCCAGGAAATGTATTTTAAGTTGTTACTTTATTTGCTTTTTCTTTGTTTCCTTCTTTAAATACATCCCTTTGTTGGTCCCATAGGTTGCCAGTACTTAGGCAGAATGTGTACAAACAGCTTCAGCCCCACCATTGAATACAGCTCAGGATTTAGTGGTCCAGTAAGAAGTTAGGACACCTATGTGCTTTCCAAACTTCCATTGTCTTTCCAATCCCCTGAATGTTTTAGCTGCCACCTAGTACCTGGGATACAGAGACCATGAGGATTATACTTAGTTATTTGTGTGGTTCCTAAACTTCAGCACTTTTATTTCACTCTTATTTTTACCCACTTTATAATGCTACATACCTTCATACTACAATCAATCAATTCTACTCAGTTACTTATAATTCTACTCCACTCTTTATGCCTTGGGCTTTTTCTTCAGCCAGTCAGTAGGCCCAATTAAACTACCAACTTCTACTAACTCTCCTGAAATTAGATTCTGTCCACAGGCCATGGGCCTTTGTCTGAATTACAAATATCTCCCAAAGCTTAGACAGGATTACCCTTTTGGTATGATATCTTGTCCCCAAATAACAGAAGTAGCCTGTACAGGGATGGAGAATAAACATGATCTATGAACACAAGAAGACAGACTTCGTTTTGCCAAGCCAACTCAGATAACAGTAATAGCACTGCTATCCACTATTAATAATTACTAAAATGCTACTTAAATAAACCAAGATTTCCTTTAGAAACTGCTGTAGCATAAATGTATGTTAGTCAGCTTTGTAATATACATTAGCTATTTTCAATAAAAATGATATATTGTTACATTTTTTATGATTTTGACACTTTTGAGTATTTACTATGTGCCTGGAATATTGCTAAGTGTTTTAAGTGACTTGACTCATTTGAGCTTTACAATAATTCTTTCTGATAAATACAGTTATGTTAATGAAACCAAATCACAGAAAAGAATCAAACAGCTAGTAAATAGTACACCCAAGATAACAATCCAAGTAGCCTAGTTCTAGAGCACATTTTCTTAATGTGCTCTAGGACTAGGCCATGCCATCTCTCTACCAACTGTATTACTAAGAAATAAAAATGTGTGACATTAACTTACAGAATAGTCTCTGAGCATGTAAGTTGACATCCTACATGCATATTTTACTATAGTAACAATAACAGTGTAAAAATATCATCTACCATTTATAGAACATTAACCATGTGCTAGACACTATTAGATGGCATTACATATGTACTTCAGTTAATTAACACAACAGCTCTACAAGATAACTATATTATTAACTTTATTTTACAGTTGAAAATACAAAGAGGAAAAACGACTAGCACAAGATTACAACCCTAAATAGAAGTGGAATTGGGCTTCAAATTCAGACCTGTGCATACATCATGTTGGTTAATTATTTTTTCTTTTCATTTTGAATGGTTGACTACTGGCAATGTAAAAAATACTTTATTCTGAGAAGCTATAGTATATCATTAAGCTGATTAGCATAATTTTGTGCTATAGTCTTTCCTCAAGGGAGTAGTGTTTATATATGAATAAGTATTATTAACACTGGGAAATAATGCTGTAACATAAATAATGCAAATTTAACATTTGGACTTATTTTAAATATTTATATCACTAAGGTGTATATATGTGCTCATAAGGATGACATGCTTTTGATATCAAAGACAATTCACTGAAAATATTCTACTTAAAGTTTAACTGCCACTATTGCATTTTTTTATTCTACATTTTAAAACGCATAAGATTTTTTAAATGGTAAATTTTCTAAAAATTCTTTGAATAATCTCATCTTTTCCTTGGCACTTTATAAGGGACATGGTTAGAAATAGATTTTTTTAATGCCAGCTTTTATTTTAAACACAAAGGGTACATGTGTAGAATTGTTACGTAGGCTTATTGGGCTTAGGTAGTGAGCATAGTACCCAGTAGGTGGTTTTTTCAACTGATGCTCCCCTTTTTCCATCCCTCCTCTAGAGTACCCAGTGTTGATTGTTCCCATGTTTATGACCATGTGTGCTAAATGTTTAGTTCCCACTTGTAAGTGAGAATATGAAGTATTTGTTATTTTGTTCCTACATTAATTTTCTTAGGATCATGGATGGCCTCCAGCTCGATCCTTGTTGCTGCAAAGTACATTATCTCATTCTTTATTGTGGCTGCATAATATTCCCTTGCATACATGTACCTCATTTTCATTATCCAATCCACCATTGATGGGCATCTAGGTTGATTTCACGTCTTTGCTTTCCAAATGGTGCAGGGATGAGCATACATGTGTCTATTTGGTACAATAATCTATATTCCTTTGGGTATGTGATTTTTATTTCTATTGCAATGTGGTCTAAGAGTGTGCTTGGTACAATTTCAGGGTTTTTAAATCTATTGAGGCTTACTTTATGACCAATCATGTGGTCAACCTTAGAATGTTCCATGTGCAAATGAGAAGAAGGTGCAATCTGTGGTTGATGTGTGTAGTGTTCCATAGATGTCTGTCAGATTCAATTGATAAAGTGTCAAGTGTAAATCCAGATTTTTTTTGTGAGTTTTCCACCTCGATGATCTGTCTAATGCTGTCAGTGGGGTGTTGAAATCTCCCAGTATTATTGTGTAGTTGTCTTTTCATAGGCCAAGAAGAACTTGTTTTATAAATCTGGGTACTCCAATATTGGGTGCATATATATTTAGTCCAGTTAAGGCTTCCAGTTGGAATAAAAGAGTCTGTACTCTTTATCATTTTGTAATGCCCTTCTTCATGATTGTTCATTTTTATTAGTTTAAAGTCTGTTTTATTCAATGTAAGAATAGCAATTCCTGCTCTTTTCTGTTTTCCATTTGTAAGGTAGATATTTCTCTGTTCTTTACATAGAGCCTGTGGGTGTCGTTACATGTCAGATAGGTCTCTTGTAGACAACAGATGGTTGGGTGCTGTGTTATTATCCAGCCTGACATTCTGTGTCTTTGAAGTGGTGTGTTTCACTTATTTCCATAAAATGTTAGGGGTAGTATGTGTGATTTTGGATCTGTCATCATGTTATTGGCTAGTTGTTATGTAGACTAGATTGTGTACTTGCTTTATAGTGCCTGGAGGCTATGCGCTTGAGTGTGTTTTTGTGGTAACATATGCCATTCATTTGAATCCATGTTTAGCACTCTCATAAGGACCTCTTGTAATGTTGGTCTAGCTGAAGTGCATTCCTTCAGTGTTTGCTTATCTGAAAAGGATTTTATTTCTGGTTCACTTATGAAGCTTAGTTTGTCAGGAATGAAATTCTTAGATGGAACTTCTTTTCTTTAAGATACTCAAAATAGGCCCTGAATCTTCCAGCTTGTAAATTTTCTGCTGAGTGGTCTGCTGCTGGCCTGATTGGGTTCCCTTTGTACGTGACTAGACTCTTCTCTCTAGTTTATTTTAAGACTTTTTAAAATTTAATGTTGACCTGGTGAATCTGATGACTATTTGCCTTGGAGATGGTCATTTTTGTGTAGTATCTTGCCGGGGTTCTCTGTATTTGTTGGATCTGCATGTCAGCCATTCTAGCAAGACTAGGGAAATTTTTGTAGATTATATTTTTAAATATATTTTCCAAGTTGCTTATTCTCTCTCCTTCCCTCTCAGAAATACCAATGATCATAGATTCGATCTCTTTCATAATTTCATATTATTCAGATGTTTTGTTCATTTATCTTAATTATTTTTTTTCTTTATTTTTGTCTGACGAAGTTGATTTAGAGAATAGGTCTTCAAGCTCTGAGATTCTTTCCTCAGCTTGGTCTATTCAGCTATTAATACTTGTGATAGTATTATAAAATTTCTGTGGTGAGTTTTTTAGCTCTAGAAGTTCAGTTTGGTTCTTTCTGAAAATGGCTACTTTTTCTTTCATCTCTTGGATCATTTTTATTGGATTCCATGTATTGAGCTTAAACTTTCTTCCAAATCTCAATAAGTTGCCTTGCCGTTCAGATTCTGAATTCTGTCATTTTGATCATTTCTGTCTGGTTAAGAACTATTGCTGGGGAACTAGTCTACTTGTTTCGACATAAGGAGGCACTCTGGGTTTTGGGATTGTCAGAGTCCTTTGTTGATTCTTTCTCATCTGGGAGGGTTGATATTCTTTAACCGTGGTATACATTGAGTATAGTTAGTTAGTTGGCTTCATTTCTGGATGCTTTCAGACGGCCTGGGCCCTGAATAGAATCTTTATGTGTGGGTGAGTTTTTGCACTTTCTTTCACAGGTGTATGCTTTAGTGGGATAAATTTTTTGTATTATAGTTTGCGTTGCAATCCAGTAGATGGGCTTGAGTAATAACTGGTAGCTATTTTAATAAACAAATGTGTGGCACTATTGTACTTCCTTACATTCACAGTCATGCTCTGTGGTTGAGTAGGACAGAGTTTGCCTCCTCATCAGGTATGCCCTTGGGCCTTGGAGGGGCCCCTCCAATTACTGGCATAGTGCCAGTGGCTTTTTTTGTTGTTGTTGTTAGCTGTTCTGGGTTGCAGTGCCTCTTAGGGCAGAGGCTGTGGTAGGGAGATATGCCACACTTTCTCTGGACTGGCCCTGTGGAGGGAGGCACACCCCACTCCTGCCCCGGCCCAGAGGCCTACACATCTAATTCCCCTCAGTGCTCTGATTGTGGGGGCTCAAACCCCTTTGGAGTGCCAGCCACAGATCTTGCCTCTATACTCCTGAGCTGCATACTGTAGCTCTGGGGTACTGGGGCTTCCCATGGCTGGGGTTTGGGTTCCAGCTGTGGTGAGGCATCTGATGTGCTCCCAGGTAATCTCAGAGACAGTTCTCAGGTGCAGCAATGACTCAGGCTGGGCTACCACCTGCACCATGCATCTGTTCCTGTATGGTGGTTAGGCATTGGCCCTGGGAGGGGCCGGTGGGCAGGAGGGCTTGCAGAGCAGTTGTGCCCCAGTCCTGGTGGGAGCTGACTCCACTCTATCCTGGCTCAGAGGTCAGCTGGGGCCCACGCCTCCCAGAGGGAGATGGGGAACCCTAGGGGATGAGCATCTGTGGCTGTTCTCCACTCAAGCTTTCCAGCACACAAAAGCTCCCAGGCTTTATGCCATCTGAAGGCCTGTCTCTACCTGCTTCCAGAAGAGATCCCACTGCCAGCTCACACATCCATGAGAGATGTGGGGTCTCCTGTAGCTAGGATCTCATGGGTCTATGCTGAGATTGAACTGTTTCTCAGTTCACTCACTCATCCCTTACCCTTGAGCCATTCGAGGCTGGGAACTAACCCTGGCATTTAGGCACCCCATGGAGGTTTCCCAGCTTCCTCTTTCTTCACTGTTGGCCTCAGTATTTCTTTTTCACCCACTCTGAGCCTTTGTTTCTGAATGTTTGCCCAAATAATGGTGGTTTACTCAATAATTTTGTCTCTCTCAGTGGGAACGGTGCTTCTTGGCTGCATCTTGTCAGCCATCTTGTCCCCTCTGGAAATAGGTTTATTGAGAGAAGCAAGAGCCTACTGTCGTATCACCAATGTTATTTTCTCTTTTAATTTTTTTTGAAAAGGAGAGTCAGGCCAAAGATTCTCCAAAAATCCTTCATTTCTAAATGTGGTTAATGATCTATTCATTATCTATGAATATTTATCATCTACAGAATAGATCATTCTGTAGATATCTACAGAATTTGCCCAAATAAGAGACATATAGTTCTTTTTACTATGTACTGAGCAGAGACACTTACTTCCTGTAGGAAAGTAGGAATCTCAAAGGTTGAAAAAATATGTTTCTCCAGGAATATGGTATGCTAATAAAAAGCAGTTATGTAGGGCTTTCCAATAGAAAATTTACTAAAAGCAACAACTTTCACCATCATCTAACACCTTTTACATAGTTAGAATTTTCAGTCACATTGGTTTAAAGGAGAAAATAAAACAAGCCTGGTGTGAAAGAAGTTGGATAGTCCACTGTACAAGATCCCTTGATGTATTATTTCTTAACTCATGCCACTGAGAGTGATTTTGTTGAGCAAGAGGAACAAAAAATAACTTAAACTTCATTTACTTCTGAGAGTGCAACATATCTACATATTAAAACTAAAAAGTTGTAAACATCATTTCTCACAAATTATAGTTTAGAAAGAGGTGCAGATGCTGTTAAAATGAGTCTGCTGTTAACTCCCTGAGAGCAAACTGGCAATATTTGCCAATTTTGAGGATATTTCACAACAACCTTATACTAATCTTTTATTTCATTTACATAAGGTGTTATTTGCAATAAGTGTTCTTTCCAATGAAAATGTTTGTATACCACTAACTTTTTAACAGCCTGCCCTCTCTATAACATAGGAGTGCCTTGCCATTATGTTATGGAATAGTAGCATTTCCCCTGCTATAAAATGTGTTGTTTTAGAACAGATATTTTAAAAAGAGTGAAAATAAATATAGGTAAATTTTTTTTCTGAGTTTCTTTGGACAAAAGTTTATCTATAATACTAAAAACTATAATCTTTCAATGCTTTATAAATTTATAAATAAGATTACATTACAAGAAGATGAGAATGAACATAAAACATGAATGAGCATACATAAACTTAGATGCATAAAGAGTTTTAAATATATAAATAATTAATACTTTTGTGCATGATGAGCTTTGAACCCAAACAAGATTGTTATTGAAGAGAATACAGGAGCCACATTAGAACATTACTCATTACAGTGAGAATTTAGTATAAAAAGTTTACCTGAGCCCCTTTCCAAGGGAATTTCAATTCAGTGGTGAACTGAGAAATCTCTAACAACCAACACTTTTTCAAAAAAAAAAAAAAAAATGAAGCCCTGATTTCTGATTTGCATTCCACCTTGGTTGATTTCAGACTAACCATAAGCTGTCACAGAAAACAAATTTGAGAACACATGTGTACATTTGGGCTCATGCAAGCTAATATGAGGTACTTCCTGTGCACTACTAGCTCAGGTTTTTTAGTAGAAGTATCAAAAGAAACTTGCCCAAACATAGTCTTGCCTCTGAAGGCATGGATTCTGAAAACAGTACTGTAATGAGGCTTACTGCCAATGCTTTAATTCAAGCTTCATGATTTCTTGCTTTAACTATTACCATAGTCTTCTCATTGATCTTGTCTCCAGTCTCTCTCTTCTAATTTATCCTCAACTCTGCTACTGCCAGAGGGATATTTCTGAAATACAGATTTCTTCACATCACTCACTCCTTCAGTTCCTCAGAGGATTAAGTTCAAAGCATGTGTGGCAATCAGATCTCTTCATGAAAGGCACAGCATTTTTTCTAGCTTTTCTAGTTTGTGTGCATAAAGGTAAAAATAAGAGTCTCTGATAATTAATTGTATTTCTGTGGGGTCAGTGGAAACATGCCCTTTGTAATTTTTAATTGTGTTTATTTAAATCTTTTGTTTCTTTATTAGTCCAGCTAGCCATCTGTTTTATTAATTTTCTCAAAGAATGAAGTCATGGATTCATTGATCTTTTTATGGTTCTTTGTGTTTCAATTTGTTTCAGATCAGCTCTGAATTTGTTTATATATTGTCTTCTGCTCGCTTTGGAATTGGTTTGCTCTTGGTTCTCTAGTTCTTCTAGTTGTGACATAAGGTTGTTAATTTGAGATCTTTCTAACTTTTTGATGTGGTTGTTTAGTGCTAGAAGCTTACTTCTTAACATTACATTAGCTGTGTCCCAGAGATTCTGGTATGTTGTATCTTTGCTCCTATTAGTTTCAAATAATTTATTGATTTCTGCCTTAGTTTTGTTATTTAGCCAAAAGTCATTCAGAAGAAGGTTGTTTAATTTCCATGTAATTGTATGGTTTCGAGTAATTTTCTTAGTGCTGATTTCTATTTATATTGTGCCATAGTCCAACAGTGTAGTTGTTATAATTTTTTTTTCATTTATTGAGTATTGTTTTGTGTCTCATTGTTTGGTCAGTTCTATAAAAGCACTGGAAAATAACTTCCCACAAACTTGTTGAATGGTTTTGACTGAAAGGCTGATAGTAATATGGACAATGAAGTCCAGGCTGAGGTGGTCTCAGATGGAGATGAGAAATATCTAGGGAACTAGAGTGAAAGTGACTCTTGCTATGCTTTAGCAAAGAGACTCGTGGCATTTTGCCCCTGCCCTATAGATCTGTGAAACTTTAAACATGAGAGAGATGATTAAGGGTATCTAGCAGAAGAAATTTCTAAGCAGCAAAGTGTTCAAGATGTGACCTTTTTCTGAAAGTCATCAGTCATATGCATTCACAAAAAGATGGTTTGAAACTGGAACTTATGTTTTAACGGGAAGAAGAGCATAAAGGCTTGAAAAATTTACAGGCTGACCACGTGCTATAAAAGAAAAAACCCATTTTCTAGGGGGAATTCAAACATGCTGCATAAATTTGCATAAGTAACAAGGAGTTGAATGTTAATAGTCAAGACAATGGGGAAGATGTCTTCCGTACATGTCAGAAGCCTTCACAGCAGCCCCTCTTATCACAGGTCTGGAGGGAAGGTAAAAATAGTTTTCTGGGCCAGACCTAGGGCCCTGCTGCTCTGTGCAGCCTCTGCATCCCAGCTACTCCAGCTCCAGCTGTGACTAAAAAGGACCAAGGTACAGCTTGGGCAGTTGCTTCAGAGAGTGCAAGCCCCAAGCCTGGGTGGCTTCCACATGACATTGGGCCTGTGGGTGCACAGAAGGCAAGAACTGATACTTGGGAACCTCTGCCTAGATTTCAGAGGCAGTATGGAAAGGCCTGGATGTCCAGGCAGAAGTTTGTTGCAGGGGTGAAGCCCTCCTGGAGAACCTCTGCTAGGGCAGTGCAGAGGGGAAATGTGGGATCGGAGCCCCCCAAACAGTGTCCCCTCTGTCCCCTCTGGGGCACTATCTAGTGCAGCTGTGAGAAAACAGTCATCATCCTCCAGACCCTAGAATGGTAAATCCACCAACAGCTTGCATCACACACCTGGAAAAGCCACAGGCACTCAATGCCAGCTTATGAAAGCAGCCACAGGGGATGTACCCTGCAGTGCCACAGGGCCAGAGCTGTGCAAAGCTGTGGGAGCCCACCCCTTGCATCAGCATGCCCTGGATGTGAGATGTGAAGTCAAAGGAAATCATTTCAGAGAAGTAAGATTTAATGACTGCACCACTGGGTTTCAGACTTTCATGGGGCCTGTGACCCCTTTGTTTTGGTTAATTTCTTCCATTTGAAATGATAATATTTACCCAATGCCTGTACCTTCGTTGCATCTTAGAAGTACTTAACTTGTTTTTGATTTTACAGGCTCATAGGTGGAAAGGACTTTTTCTCAAATGAAACTTTGGACTTGGACTTTTGGGTTAAGGTTGGAATGAGTTAATACTTTGGGGAACTGTTGGGAAAGAAAGATTGGATTTGAAATGTAAAAAGGATATGAAATTTGGAAGGGGCCATGGGCAGAAAGATATGGTATGACTCTTTGTTCCCACCCAAATCTCCTCTAGAATTGTAATATCCATGTGTCAAGGGAGGAATCAGGTGTGAGGTGATTGCATCATGGTGGCAGTTTTCCCCTTGGTGTTTTTATGATAGTGAGGGAGTTCTGACAAGATATTATAGTTTAAAAGTGGCAGTTTCCCCTGCTCTCTCTCTCTCATGGCTATCTAAGATATGCCTTCCTTCCCCTTCACCTTCTGCCATGATTGTAAGTTCCCTGAGGCCTCCCCAGCCATGCAGAACTGTGAGTCAATTAAACATTTTTTGTTTATAAATTACCCAGTCTCAGGTAGTATCTTTATAGCACTGTGGAAACAGACTAATACATCTGCCATCTCTTATCATTAGAAAAGTGAAAATCAAAACCACTGTGAGATACCCATTTAATAATACCCAAAAGAGGTTTAATCGACTCACAGTTCTGCATGTCTGGGGAGACCAAGCAGAATACTTGAATAATACAATGGCTATTATTAAAAAGTCAAAAAATAACAGATGTTGGTGAGGTTGTGGAGAAAAAGGAACAGTTCTACATTGCTGGTGGGAGTATAAATTCATTTAGTCATTGTGAAAAGCAGTGTAGCAATTACTCCAAAACTTAAAACAGAATTACGATTTGACCTAGCAATTTCATGATTGGGTATATACCCAAAGGAATATAAATCATTTTACCATAAAGACACATGCATGTGTATGTTCACTGTGGCACTATTCACAATAGTGAAGACATAGAATCAACCTAAATGTACATCAATAGTAGACTGGATAAAGTAAATGTAATAAATATACACCATGGAATACTATGTAACCATAAAAAGAACAAGATTATGTCATTTGCAGCAACATGGATGGAGCTGGAGGTCATTATCCTATGTAAAGCAACACAGGAACAAAAAACAAAATATCACATGTTCTACTTATAAGTGGGATCTAAACAATGAGAACAGATGGCTACTAGGAGGTGAACAACAGAGACTGGGGCCTACTTGAGGGTGGATGGTGGTAAGAGGAAGAAGATCAGAAAAATTACCTATTAGGTACTATGCTTATTACCCAGGTGATTAAATTATCTGTAACACCAAACTCTCATGACACACAGTTTAGCTATGTAACAAACTTGCCCATGTACCTGTGAACCTAAAATAAAAGTTAAAAATGGAAAAACACACACACACAAAATAAATCATAGAAATAATAGTATGGATATATTTTTTAAAATATAAACCCCTTAAATTAAAATTAAAAAAAGAAAGACTGAGTAAATGCTTTCCAAATATTAGTCTGTAGACTAGCTGCATCAATATTATTTATGAAGCTTTGTAAAAAGCAGATTCTAGAATCCTTGCACAGATCTACTGAGTTAATTGCATCAGATTGTGGGGGTAGTACTCATAAATCTGTATTTTTAAAGTGCCACAGATTAATCTGTTGCCATAACCAGATTTGGGACTCCAGGGGAAGGTGAAAAATGTTGGTGTTGTTAACAAGTACTTAAATTCTTCATTAGAAACTTGCTATCTGGATGGCTTCAGGTAAGTTATGTGACCACCATGTGCCTTAATTTCATGATGGTGACAATGATATCTACATCATAATGCCGTTAAAATGACTAAATTTCATAGCGCTTTACACAATTAGTCACTCATACATGCTAATCTACCTGTACCCCATATATGCACCTTTTTACTTTGAGTCAGTCATTTCTTTCCATTCTTATTTCTAACTATGCTGCTCTACCTCTGTGATTAACCCACTTCAAACCCACTTTCCCTCACTAACCCAGTGGTGCAAGTTCAACTGCCCATAAAGGTCAGGAACCTAACAGGATTGAGTAAATTAAAATAAAGAAGCCTATCCAAATATTTTTACGTGGGAAAGTGAATTTATTGTTTTATTATTATTATTATTATTATTATACTTTAGGTTTTATGGTACATGTGCGCAATGTGCAGGTAAGTTACATATGTATACATGTGCCATGCTGGTGCGCTGCACCCACTAACTCGTCATCTAGCATTAGGTATATCTCCCAATGCTATCCCTCACCCCTCTCCACAACAGTGTCTGAAGTGTGATGTCCCCTTCCTGTGTCCATGTGTTCTCATTGTTCAATTCCCACCTATGAGTGAGAATATGTGGTGTTTGGTTTTTTGTTCTTGTGATAGTTTACTGAGAATGATGATTTCCAATTTCATCCATGTCCCTACAAAGAACAAGAACTCATCATTTTTTATGGCTGCATAGTATTCCATGGTGTATATGTGCCACATTTTCTTAATCCAGTCTATCATTGTTGGACATTTGGGTTGGTTCCAAGTCTTTACTATTGTGAATAATGCCACAATAAACATACATGTGCATGTGTCTTTATAGCAGCATGATTTATAGTCCTTTGGGTATATACCCAGTAATGGGATGGCTGGGTCAAATGGAATTTCTAGTTCTAGATCCCTGAGGAATCGCCACACTGACTTCCACAAGGGTTGAACTAGTTTACAGTCCCACCAACAGTGTAAAAGTGTTCCTATTTCTCCACATCCTCTCCAGCACCTGTTGTTTCCTGACTTTTTAATGACTGCCATTCTAACTGGTGTGAGATGGTATCTCATTGTGGTTTTGATTTGCATTTCTCTGATGGCCAGTGATGGTGAGCATTTTTTCATGTGTTTTTTGGCTGCATAAATGTCTTCTTTTGAGAAGTGTCTGTTCATGTCCTTGGCCCACTTTTTGATGGGGTTGTTTGTTTTTTTCTTGTAAATTTGTTGGAGTTCATTGTAGATTCTGGATATTAGCCCTTTGTCAGATGAGTAGGTTGTGAAAATTTTCTCCCATTTTGTAGGTTGCTTGCTCACTCTGATGGTAGTGTCTTTTGCTGTGCAGAAGCTCTTGAGTTTAATTAGATCCCATTTGTCAATTTTGGCTTTTGTTGCCATTGCTTTTGGTGTTTTAGACATGAAGTCCTTGCCCATGCCTATGTCCTCAATGGTAATGCCTAGGTTTTCTTCCAGGGTTTTCATGGTTTTAGGTCTAACATTTAAGTCTTTAATCCATCTTGAATTGATTTTTGTATAAGGTGTAAGGAAGGGATCCAGTTTCAGCTTTCTACATATGGCTAGCCAGTTTACCCAGCACCATTTATTAAATAGGGAATCCTTTCCCCATTTCTTGTTTTTGTCAGCTTTGTCAAAGATCAGATACTTGTAGATATGTGGCATTATTTCTGACGGCTCTGTTCTGTTCCATTGATCTATATCTCTGTTTTGGTACAAGTACCATGCTGTTTTGGTTACTGTAGACTTGTAGTATAGTTTGAAGTCAGGTAGTGTGATGCCTCCAGCTTTGTTCTTTTGGCTTAGGATTGACTTGGCGATGTGGGCTCTTTTTTGGTTCCATATGAACTTTAAAGTAGTTTTTTCCAATTCTGTGAAGAAAGTCATTGGTAGCTTGATGGGGATGGCATTGAATCTGTAAATTACCTTGGGAAGGATGGCCATTTTCACGATATTGATTCTTCCTACCCATGAGCATGGAATGTTCTTCCATTTGTTTGTATCCTCTTTTATTTCCTTGAGCAGTGGTTTGTAGTTCTCCTTGAAGAGGTCCTTCACATCCCGTGTAAGTTGGATTCCTAGGTATTTTATTCTCTTTGAAGCAATTGTGAATGGGAGTTCACTCATGATTTGGCTCTGTGTTTGTCTGTTATTGATGTATAAGAATGCTTGTGATTTTTGCACATTGATTTTGTATCCTGAGACTTTGCTGAAGTTGCTTATCAGCTTAAGGAGATTTTGGGCTGAGACAATGGGGTTTTCTAGATATACAATCATGTCATCTGCAAACAGGGACAATTTGACATCCTCTTTTCCTAATTGAATACCCTTGATTTCCTTCTCCTGCCTAATTGCCCTGGCCAGAACTTCCAACACTATGTTGAATAGAAGTGGTGAGAGAGGGCATCCCTGTCTTGTGCCAGTTTTCAAAGGGAATGCTTCCAGTTTTTGCCCATTCAGTATGATATTGGCTGTGGGTTTGTCATAGACAGCTCTTATTATTTTGAGATACGTCCCATCAATACCTAATTTATTGAGATTTTTTAGCATGAAGGGTTGTTGAATTTTGTCAAAGGCCTTTTCTGCATCTATTGAGATAATCATGTGGTTTTTGTCTTTGGTTCTGTTTATATGCTGGATTACATTTATTGATTTGCGTATATTGAACCAGCCTTGCATCCCAGGGATGAAGCCCACTTGATCATGGTGGATAAGCTTTTTGATGTGCTGCTGGATTCTGTTTGCCAGTATTTTATTGAGGATTTTTGCATCAGTGTTCATCAAGGATATTGGTCTAAAATTCTCTTTTTTTGTTGTGTCTCTGCCAGGCTTTGGTATCAGGATGATGCTGGCCTCATATAATGAGTTAGGGAGGATTCCCTCTTTTTCTATTGATTGGAATAGTTTCAGAAGGAATGGTACCAGTTCCTCCTTGTACCTCTGGTAGAATTCGGCTGTGAACCCATCTGGTCCTGGACTTTTTTTGGTTGGTAAGCTATTGATTATTGCCACAATTTCAGATCCTGTTATTGGTCTATTCAGAGATTCAACTTCTTCCTGGTTTAGTCTTGGGAGGGTGTATGTGTCTAGGAATTTATCCATTTCTTCTAGATTTTCTAGTTTATTTGCATAGAGTTGTTTGTAGTATTCTCTGATGGTAGTTTGTATTTCTGTGGGATCAGTGGTGATATCCCCTTTATCATTTTTTATTGCATCTATTTGATTCTTCTCTCTTTTTTTCCTTATTAATCTTGCTAGTGGTCTATCAATTTTGTTGATCCTTTCAAAAAACCAGCTCCTGGATTCATTTATTTTTTGAAGAGTTTTTTGTGTCTCTATGTCCTTCAGTTCTGCTCTGATTTTAGTTATTTCTCGCCTTCTGCTAGCTTTTGAATGTGTTTGCTCTTGCTTTTCTAGTTCTTTTCATTGTGATGTTAGGGTGTCAATTTTGGATCTTTCCTGCTTTCTCTTGTGGGCATTTAGTGCTATAAATTTCCCTCTACACACTGCTTTGAATGCATCCCAGAGATTCTGGTATGTTGTGTCTTGGTTCTCGTTGGTTTCAAAGAACATCTTTATTTCTGCCTTCATTTCGTTATGTACCCAGTAGTCATTCAGGAGCAGGTTGTTCAGTTTCCATGTAGTTGAGCGGTTTTGAGTGAGATTCTTAATCCTGAGTTCTAGCTTGATTGCACTGTGATCTGAGAGATAGTTTGTTATAATTTCTGTTCTTTTACATTTATTGAGGAGGGCTTTACTTCCAAGTATGTGGTCAATTTTGGAATAGGTGTGGTGTGGTGCTGAAAAAAATGTATATTCTGTTGATTTGGGGTGGAGAGTTCTGTAGATGTCTATTAGATCCGCTTGGTGCAGAGCTGAGTTCAATTCCTGGGTATCCTTGTTGACTTTCTGTCTCGTTGATCTGTCTAATGTTGACAGTGGGGTGTTAAAGTCTCCCATTATTAATGTGTGGGAGTCTAGGTCTCTTTGTACATCACTCAGGACTTGCTTTATGAATCTGGGTGCTCCTGTATTGGGTGCATATATATTTAGGATAGTTAGCTCTTCTTGTTGAATTAATCCCTTTACCATTATGTAATGGCCTTCTTTGTCTCTTTTGATCTTTGTTGGTTTAAAGTCTGTTTCATCAGAGACTAGGATTGCAACCCCTGCCTTTCTTTGTTTTCCATTTGCTTGGTAGATCTTCTTCCATCCTTTTATTTTGAGCCTATGTGTGTCTCTGCACGTGAGATGGGTTTCCTGAATACAGCACACTGATGGGTCTTGACTCTTTATCCAATTTGCCAGTCTGTGTCTTTTAATTGGAGCATTTAGTCCATTTACATTTAAAGTTAATATTGTTATGTGTGAATTTGATCCTGTCATTATGATGTTAGCTGGTTATTTTGCTCGTTAGTTGATGCAGTCTCTTCCTAGTCTCGATGGTCCTTGCATTTTGGCATGATTTTGCAGTGGCTGGTACCGGTTGTGCCTTTCCATGTTTAGCGCTTCCTTCAGGAGCTCTTTTAGGGTAGGCCTGGTGGTGACAAAATCTCTCAGCATTTGCTTGTCTGTAAAGTATTTTATTTCTCCTTCACTTATGAAGCTTAGTTTGGCAGGATATGAAATTCTGGGTTGAAAATTCTTTTCTTTAAGAATGTTGAATATTGGCCCCCACTCTCTTCTGGCTTGTAGGGTTTCTGCCGAGAGATCCGCTGTTAGTCTGATGGGCTTCCCTTTGATGGTAACCCGACTTTTCTCTCTGGCTGCCCTTAACATTTTTTCCTTCATTTCAACTTTGGTGAATCTGACAATTATGTGTCTTGGAGTTGCTCTTCTCGAGGAGTATCTTTGTGGCGTTCTCTGTATTTCCTGAATCTGAATGTTGGCCTGCCTTGCTAGATTGGGGAAGTTCTCCTGGATAATATCCTGCACAGTGTTTTCCAACTTGTTTCCATTCTCCCCATCACTTTCAGGTACACCAATTAGACGTAGATTTGGTCTTTTCACATAGTCCCACATTTCTTGGAGGCTTTGCTCATTTCTTTTTATTCTTTTTTCTCTAAACTTCCCTTCTCGCTTCATTTCATTCATTTCATCTTCCAGGGCTGATACCCTTTCTTCCATTTGATCGCATCGGCTCCTGAGGCTTCTGCATTCTTCACGTAGTTCTCGAGCCTTGGTTTTCAGCTCCATCAGCTCCTTTAAGCACTTCTCTGTATTGGTTATTCTAGTTATACATTCTTCTAAATTTTTTTCAAAGTTTTCAACTTCTTTGCCTTTGGTTTGAATATCCTCCCGTAGCTCAGAGTAATTTGATCATCTGAAGCCTTCTTCTCTCAGCTCATCAAAGTCATTCTCCGTCCAGCTTTGTTCCGTTGCTGGTGAGGAACTGCATTCCTTTGGAGGAGGAGAGGTACTCTGCTTTTTAGAGTTTCTAGTTTTTCTGCTCTGTTTTTTCCCCATCTTTGTGGTTTTATCTACTTTTGGTCTTTGATGATGGTGATGTACAGATGGGTTTTTGGTGTGGATATCCTTTCTGTTAGTTTTCCTTCTAACAGACAGGACCCTCAGCTGCAGGTCTGTTGGAGTACCTGGCCAGCCGTGTGAGATGTCAGTCTGCCCCTGCTGGTGGGTGCCTCCCAGTTAGGCTCCTCAGGGGTCAGGGGTCAGGGACCCACTTGAGGAGGCAGTCTGCCTGTTCTCAGATCTCCAGCTGCGTGCTGGGAGAACCACTGCTCTCCTCAAAGCTGTCAGACAGGGACATTTAAGTCTGCAGAGGTTACTGCTGTCTTTTTGTTTGTCTGTGCCCTGCCCCCAGAGGTGGAGCCTACAGAGGCAGGCAGGCCTCCTTGAGCTGTGGTGGGCTCCACCCAGTTCAAGCTTCCAGGCTGCTTTGTTTACCTAAGCGAGCCTGGGCAATGGCGGGCACCCCTCCCCCAGCCTCGCTGCCGACTTGCTGTTTGATCTCAGACTGCTGTGCTAGCAATCAGTGAGACTCCGTGGGCGTAGGACCCTCTGAGCCAGGTGTGGGCTATAATCTCCTGGGGCACTGTTTCCTAAGCCCGTCGGAAAAGCACAGTATTCAGGTGGGAGTGGCCCGATTTTCCAGGTGCCGTCTGTCACCCCTGGAAAGGGAACTCCCTGACCCCTTGTGCTTCCCGAGTGAGGCAATGCCTTGCCCCTGCTTCGGCTGGCGCATGGTGCGCTCACCCACTGACCTGCGCCCACTGTCTGGCACTCCCTAGTGAGATGAACACGGTACCTCAGATGGAAATGCAGAAATCACCCATCTTCTGCATCACCCACGCTGGGAGCTGTAGGCTGGAGCTGTTCCTATTCTGTGAATTTATTGTTATAAATTTTATTTTTCAAGAGTAGTAAGACTTTACGATGTTTTTAAGGTAAAATATCCCATTAAGAAATATGGTGAATGGTCTATCAATGGATCAATGGCTAAAGAAAATATGGTATACATACACAATATAATACTATTCAGCCATAAAAAGAATGAAATCTTGTCATTTTCACCAACATAGATGGAACTGGAGGTCATTATGTTAAGTGTAATATGCCAGGCACTGAAAGACAAATATCACATGTTGTTATTTATATGTGTGAGATAAATAAGTTGATCTCATGGAGGTAGAAGTTTGAATGATGGTTACCAGAGGCTAAGAAATATGTGTGGGGAGGGGAATGAAGAAAGGTTGGTTAATGGGTACAAAAATTCAGTTATATAGAAGGAATGAACTCTATTGTTTACTAGTATATTAGGGTGGCTGTAGTTAATAACGTGTTGTATATTTCAAAAAATCTAAAAGATTCAAAATGTTCCCAACACAAAGAAATACATTTTTAAAGGGACAGATATACAAATCACCCTCAATTAATTTTTACACATTTTATACATGTATCAAATTGTCACATGTACCTCACAAATATGTATGATTATTATGTATCCATAAAATATTGTGAATAAATTCAGAAATAAAAAGAAAAAAGAATTTTCTCTGATCCAAGCAAAACGCATATGAGCTGAGTTCAGCCCCCCCGGACTTCTAGTTTCTGACTTTGAGTCCAGTTTCACCATTATCAGTGTGACCCAGATGGTGTGTCTGACCATATCACCCAAGATAAAAAATGGCCTGGATAGTGAGAGTTTTGTGTAGCTCTGACGTTAACCTCCTCTTTTGGGGGAATTGTAACCATAACCATTTTTAGCAGATTGCCCTGCACTTTTCTCCATTTCACTTTCACGCTCCTCTCCTTTGACCAGTCAGAATGCTGCTTGAGATTTGACTTGAGTGTTAGTGGTCTGTGACTTCTCATTGTCTTTGGTGATTATTGATAAGTGGTTGGCCATCATTTTTATTACTATATACTAATGCCTTACCTCCATTCATATAACTATCTTTTGAACAATGATTTTTATTTTAATGTTAAAAACCTTAATGTAGTGTTGGTACAACTGGCTTGGGGCTTAGAAAAAAAGGAAAGTTGAATCTCTAACTCACTTGCAATGCCTAAATGAATGTTAGATCAATAATTTAATTAAACTAAAAAGCTTCTGCACAGCAAAATAAATAATCAGCAGAGTTAACAGAAAACCCACAGGGTGGGAGAAAATCTTCACAATGTATACATCTGATAAACGAGTAATACTCAGAATCTATAAGAACTCAAACAAATCAGCAAGAAAACAAACAAAAAAGCCCCCCAAAACAATCCCATCAAAAGTGGGCTAAGGACATGAATAGCCAATTCTCAAAAGAAGATATACAAATGGCCAAGAAACATGTGGAGAAATGCTCAGCATCACTAATTATCAGGGAAGTGCCAATCAAAACCACAAAGTGATAGCACCTCACTTCTCCAAGAATGGCCATATTCAAAAAATCAAAAAATAATACACATTGACAGGGATGTGGTGAAAGGGGAAAACTTTTGCACTGTTGGTGGGAATGGAAACTAGTAAAACCACTATCAAAAACAGAACTAAAAGTGGATCTACCATTATATCCAGCAATCCCAGTACTAGGTATCTATCCAGAAGAAAAGAAGTCATTATACAAAAAAGATAGTTGCACACGCATTTTTATAGCAGCATAATTTGCAATTGCAAAAATATGGAACCAACCCAAATGCCCATCAATCAACAAGTGGATAAAGCAGATTCTAGAAGTGGATCTAGAAAATGGATAAAGTGGATAAAGAAAATGTGATATATACACACCATGGAATACTACTCAGCCATAAGAAGGAACAAAATAATGGCATTCACAAAAACGTGAACGGAACTGGAGACTGTTATTCTAAGTGAGGTAACACAGGAATGGGAAACCAAACATTGTATGTTCTCTCATATGTGGAAGCTAACCTATGAGGACACAAAGGCATAAGAATAATACATTGGATTCTGAGGACTCAGAGGAATGGGTGATGGAGGTCTAGGGATAAAAAATCTACACTTTGGGTACATAGTACACTGCTCAGGTGATGAATGCACCAAAATCTCAGAAATCACCACTGAAGAACTTACACACATAAAAAACACCACCTGTTCCACAAAAACCTATTGAAATAAGAAAACCAAAAATTAAAAAAGCAAAGTCATAAGAGGAAAAAATGTTGTATTCATTAATATCAGTGACCCCAAAATTACAGTGGCTTAAGAAAGGTAATAGTTTAACTCTGATGTGCCAGTCTGAGTAAAAGCAACCGAAAGCTGATAGAGCAGCTTCAGTGCTAAGAACGCAGGTTTCTTCTGTCTTTACTTCCATCATTTCTAAAGGCATTTCCCTGACCCTCATAGATGAAGACCTCATGAGCTGGATCTGTATTCCAGCCAGCAGGACAATAGAGAATGGGATTGGAAGGCACAACCTGGAATTTGCCCACATTTCTTCCTCTTAAATCTCTTTTTCTCATAGTCTCAATGTCACACCTAGCTACAAAGGAGGCTGGAAAATGTCGTCTTCATTTGGGATTCTCTTGATCTCAGCTCAGATTTAGGGGTTTTATTACTAAAGAAAGAAGGGCCAAATAGAGGTAGAAGAACAACTAACAGTGTCTGCTATAGGGATTAACTTAGGACTGATAGGGAAACAAAAGAAAAACAACCCTGAAAAGATAAGAGTTGGTATCCAGCTGATGGACTCATCATTTTAAGTCTGGGAGGAGGAACTGGGATTCCAGAGAAGTTCTCATAGCAGAGATAAATGCCTTTGTTCATCTTGTTGCTTTTGTTCATGTGCTTCCAGACGGGAAGAATCACCAACACAAACACATGGCAAACAGGAAGAGGATGAAGACCTCTCATCTCTTGGCACCAGGATAAAGGAAATACCCTCAGTCATGGCCCTGGTTATAAAGATCCTAGGATTCAGCTTCTCCAGAAATCTGAATGCCTTTGGATTAAATGTCCTGGGAGTTGGACAAAGATCCTAGGATTCAGCTTCTCCAGAAATCTGAATGCCTTTGGATTAAATGTCCTGGGAGTTGGACATGGCTGTGTGGTAATATAACTTCTAGTCTCCTCTTTGAGCTTACCACTGAGCACTGAGCTCATGGGGCAATTCTCCCGTCTTTGTTCCTTCAACTCCTTCTTTACTCACATTCATGCTTTCCAATTTTGTCCTTTGACAGCATGGATGGACTAAGGTTGTGGAATGTTCTGGGGCTAGTGGAGGCTAGATTCAAATCCTGGCTCTGCTCCTTTCTTGTGTGTGCGATCTTGGACAAGATACCTAACGCCTGTGAGCCTTAGTTTCCATTTCTACAAAAAGAGAGTACAAATAACAGTTCCTCCATCGCAAAGTTGTCATGTGAATTAAATGTATTCAAAGCCAAAAAAGAAAAAAATAAAGAATTTAAACATCAAACAGGAAACTTTAATCAATCAAAATGTAATATCAAGGATTAGATTTATTTTTCTGTCTGAAACAACTGAAAAACTAACAAAATAAGTAAAACAGAGACAATGAAAGGCATTGATCATCAGGTACTGAAAGACAGTGGTTTCTACAAATGTAGTGAGCTCTGTGATTGCCCCAGCCTAGTGCTTTACAGGGAAGTACAGGGAAGGGGAACACAATCAGAATCCAATACACACCTGGAGTTGAGGAGACAAAAGAATGAGTCCAGGAAAACCAAGACAGCTAGAGTTTGCAATGCAGAGTACTGGTGAGGAGAAAGATTAAAGGATGATAGGGAACAGTACTCAGTTCTTGCAGAGTCAGTTATTTTGCCTATTTCTACCAGCTAGAGTAAAAAGGCACATAAGTCATGGCACATTGCTTACAATACTAAGAGTTGACTTACCTACTACTTGGAAAAAAAGAACAAACATAATCCCAGACTAAATCACAGTTCTAGTTCTGCCTAATTAAGCTTCAAAAGAAGACCCCAAAAGATCAAAATGTGTCTAATTCATTTAATTATATTCCAGACCAAAGCTCAATAATATTTTTTAAAATACAAAAATATATATCACTTTAAAAAGAAATATTAACAATGTATGACATGTAATAAAAATTACCAGATATGAAAAGAAATATAAAGATATAACCCATAACCCATAATTAGGATAAAATGCAATTAATTCCACACCAGAAATGACTCAGATGATAAAACTAGCAGATAAGGATATTCAGTTAACAAGACTATTCTATATCTTCAGGAAGTTACAGGAAAGGCTGCATATGTTAAGTAGAGAAATAGAAAAAACATGTTTTAAAAGGCCCCTATTTGACCTGCTAATGATAAAAACTACAATGTCTGAAATGATTAAAATGTGCTGCATGGGGTTGAATGTATATTAATATTTGGAAGAAAATATTAGTTAACCTGAAGACATAGCAATAGAAACCATTAAAAAGAAAAGAGATTAAAAGATGGAAAAGTTAACACAATATCAATGAGCTGTGACATAGTTTTAAGCAGCCAAATAAATGTACAAATGGAGTCCATAAAAGAAGTAGGGCAGAAAAATTGCTTGGTGAATTAATGGTTAAAATGCTGCAAATTTTATGCAGATTCTACTCTCAGAGATCAAAGAATCTCAACAAACTCTAAACAAAAATAACAACTCTGGCCAAGATGGCTTGATTAGAAGCAGCTACAGTCCATGGCTCTCACGAAGAGGAAAGAAAGCAGCAAGTGAATTCTGCCCCTTCAACTGAAGTATCCAGGCTCTTGCATTGGGACTGATTAATTGGACAGCTTGACCCATGGAGAGTGAGGAAAAGCAGAGCAGGGTGACGGCCCACCTGGGGGTGGCACAGAGCCAGAGAAGCTCCCATTCCCAGCGAAAGGAGGTGATGAGTGATTGTGTAACCCCACCTGGGAAACCACACTTAGCACATGGATCTTTGCCACATGCAGGTAAGGAGATCCCCTCGTGAGCCCACACCATCAGGGTCTTAGATCCGAAGACAGAACTGTGCAGCCTCAGCAGAGCAGCCACTTGGGCAGGCACAGAGACCCGGGAATTGGTTTGCATACTTTGGCCCTAAGAATTCTGTCAAGGTGGCAGATCCATCTGTGCATTCCCCTAGGAAAGGGGCTAAATCTCAGGAGCCTAGTGGTGTCATTCTATGGGTGCCATTCTCATAGCACCTAGCAAAGTTAAGACCCACTGGCTTGGAATTCCAGCCAGCCAGTGACAGCAGCTGGAGACTGCCTGAGATGGACCAAGTTCCCAGAAGGAGGGGTGGCCACCATCTCTGTGGTTTGAGTCGGCCGTTCTAGTGCGCCAGCTCTGGGGAGTCCAGGTGGTCCAGACTGGGAGGAGTTCCCCACAATGCAACCAGATCATGGCCAGACTGCTTCTTTAAGTGGGACCCTGATTCATTCCTTCTCACTGGGCGAGACCTCCCTGTGGGAATTTCAGCAACACCAGCCAGAGTTCTACAACAGAACTCTGATCTCTCCCTTGGATGGAGGCCCTGGAGGAGAGAGGTGGCCGCCATTTCTGTGGTTCAGTCAACTTAGTCTTTCCATCATGCTGGCTCTGGAGAGTCCAGGTGGTCCGCACTGGACTGGGAAAAGGAAAATGTGCTCAGTCTGCAGGTTGTCTTGGTGAACGTGTAACTCAGCTTGGTCCAGGACCACGGTCAGGGAGCAATCAGGAGCTGAAATGATAAATCATAGAGGCTGCTCAGCTTGGCCCAGGACCTATTAGAAGCTGAAGTGAAAGCTTGGCCCAAGACCAATCAATCAGGCGCTGAAGTGATGATTCATAGAAGCCAGACTTATAGTCCTAAGAAAGGAAAGGAAAGTGCCCATCGGAACCCACTGGAGCCCACTGCGCCTATGCCCACAAAAGGAGAAAAAACTTTTTTTGGGAGGCCACTGGCTATACAAAGGCTAAAGGCATTTTCTATGCCAGGCCTTGTTCCCTTATCTGAGTGAGCTGGAGGTTTGTGCAAGTTTTTATCCAAATGGGCCAGAATGGCCCGAGGTTTTTTGTATCTGTGCAGCTGTGGGCATGTCTCCAGGCACAACATCCTGTTCTAGTTCCCTTATCTGTGCCTGCAGCTTGAATTTTTTTCCCAGGCTGCTTTTTATGTTACGTGGGGAATAGGCACTGACCCATGGGCTGGGGGCTCTTTGGGACTCTTCCCTTGTTATCTACCTAAGGCAAGCTACCTAACTCCTTTCATTCCCCCCCTCAGAAGTGGAGACCTTAACTTCTATTAGGGAGATTCGGCATTGATCTTTCTGGCTACTTCCTGCTGGAAAGGGGAGTTGTGTAGGGAACAGCAGCTAGGATTGTTTTTGAGGTTGGTTTAAGGGTCCTCAGAAGAAAGGTGCATTCATGCATGGTTCCATTTGCATCACCATTTGGAGCTTGATAGTCTCTATGTGAAAAGAAACAATTTGGGTTATTAGAGGACATGTATTAAAATAAGACAAGGGGGGTAAAGACAGCTTAAAAATCTTGAAGCTGCTGATACATTTCGATAACTAGTGGCTATAGTTATGCTTGCTAAGATTTGGGTGCATGGGACTTAGCTTTGGTCAGATTTCTTAATTTTATCCTTCCAAAGAGACTTTTGGGTTATGGGCACTCTATTTATTCCTATTACCCAGCAGGATCTGCAGGATAATTGCTTAGACTAGAATATGGATCCAGATTTTTACATTACCCATCTCTTTCTGTCTCCTCTGAGCCATAGCTGGAGATTGCTGGTTGGCTCACAGGAAGAAGCATGGTTATTTTAAAATGTAGGCAAAAAGTTAAAAATAACTAATGACACTGGAAGTTAATGATAGATGTGTAAGTTTTAAAACACAATTTTCTCTCTCTCCAGTCCTCATTTTTGTTAAAAACAACTTATGGGCCGGATGCAGTGGCTCATGCCTGTAGTCCTAGCACTTTGGGAGGCCGAGGCGGCTGGATCACGAGGTCCGGAGATCGAGACCATCCTGGCTAACATGGTGAAATCCCGTCTCTACTGAAAATACAAAAAAATTAGCCAGGCATGGTGGCGGGTG
Organism: Pongo abelii; assembly: GCF_028885655.2. NCBI lineage: Eukaryota > Metazoa > Chordata > Mammalia > Primates > Hominidae > Pongo > Pongo abelii. Next base: position 99,541,492 of record NC_072008.2, read on the forward strand.
CCTGTAGTCCCAGCTACTCAGGAGGCTGAGGCAGGAGAATGGTGGGAACCTGGGAGGTGGAGCTTGCAGTGAGCCGAGATCTCGCCACTGTACTCTAGCCTGGGCGACAGCGAGACTCTGTCTCAAAAAAAAAACAACTTATGATAGGACTGTATAGACAGGTATGAGGCCAGTTTTCTCAAGGGGATTTTACTGGCTCTGCAAGTCAAGGTTAATTGCTTAAATGGAAATACACCTTTCTAGTCAAAGCCTTGGAAAAACAACCAGTTTTTCCAATTGTGTTTTGTTGCAAAAGAAAATGGATTCTTGTTGCACTGATGCAAACAACTATATTGTTTAATTCAAGAATACTCATAACTGGTTTCCAAATTATAGAAGAACTAGGCAGAGGAAAACAAACATGTTCCAAATCTTGATCACAGGAGTATAACTTGCCTAGTCGTTAAAAGCTTTTAAGAGTTTCCTTGACTCTGAACAATAAAATAAGGATCAGCAGTGTTCCAAGCAAAAGTCAAAAATTTGCTTCTGTCTTTTATTAGTTTAGTCCATTTCATCAACATTTGTTTTGCTTGATATTCATAAACATTTTAGCTTTTCATGAGTTCTGTACATTTTTCTGTTATAAGAAACCTGCATTTGAGAGAACCTGTGAAAATCCCACAGTTTGATTATAAACCATCTTTTGAAGAGAATTAAAACAAGACAATGATTTTCTCTAAATGACAAAATGCACAATTTGGATATAGTCAGAAACACAATTGACAAAGAAATTTGGTTATTTTTGTGGTTTACAGTAACCCAACATAACAACCTTAATTGTGATTGATAGCACATATTTAGACATTAGAGCCTTAGACATCACATATGGTGTTGGAACATAGGTTAATATTAGTGACCAAAATATAACCTGAAGAATATTAGACATCACCCTGGCAATCCCATGTACCTAAACATGTTAAATAATCTTGTTTACCTCTCTTCCGAATGTTCCAGGGGCCCTCTGCAGCACACAAAAGCTAGGCACAAGGTAAGACAACCTTGAAACTGAAATTTGATTTTGGGAGAATATGTTGGAGGTTTAAAACACTTGATATCATTAAATAGAATTTTAGATTACCATAAGTCACTTGTTTTGCCAAAATGATGACTTAAGAATTTGAAAAAGCAAAAACCTTCATTAGCCCTTATTATTACATGAAAATCCTGCTCAAGAGAGAGAAAGCTAAATTTCACCCTTGCATTAGTTTACTATTAATGTTAACCTCAATTTTAATGAAACTTTATATACAATTCTATTGAATCTTAACCAGTTTGATCATGAGGTAAGATTTTTCACAAACCTTTTGTAACCCTCTTGAATTTAGTCAACACATTCACACACAGAACTTTTTTTGCAAGATTAATTTTTACAATTTTTTTTTCACAATTTGCTTAAACCTTCTTTATTTTATCTAACTTAAGACAATTCTTGGCCAAGTGTGGTGGCTCACACCTGTAATCTCAGCACTTTGGGAGGCCGAGGCAGGCAGATCACCTGAGGTCGGGAGTTTGAGACCCGCCTGACCAACATGGAGAAACCCTGTCTCTGCTAAAAATACAAAATTAGCCAGGCGTAGTGGTGCGTGCCTGTAATCTCAGCTACTTGGGAGGCTGAGGCAGGAGAATCGCTTGAACCTGGGAGGCGGAGGTTGCAGTGAGCGGAGATCGTGCCATTGCACTCCCACCTAGGCAGCAAGAGCAAAACTCTGGCTCAAAAAAAAAAAAAAAAAAAAGGACAATTCTTCATCTGTAGGCAAAATTTATATTTCCATGCCTTTTTATAAACTTTTACTATGAACACTTTTTACTGTTTTGCATACCTTGGGGGTAAATTTACTTCCAGTAGTTTTAATTACATATTATAATGGTAATTCTTAGCAATTCTTCACTTGATTGTAAAACCTGGTAAGTTGTTTTAATTATGTGCTAGGTGCAGATAAAGTTTGACTCTTTCCATCATAGTTAGGGGCATGGATACTTCTATATATCTCCCTTTTATGTTTTCCCAAGGAGTCCCAAACCACCAGAAGTTATTCTGGAGCCTTTTATGCACGCACTGAGAGTGGCAAGACAGAGTGGAGAAAAGTAATTTAGTCGACTTAGAAAAAATCCTCTTCCAGAGAAACAAGATTTTGAAGAGAAAAACATACAGGGCTTTTGAATATATTCATAGCTTGGATATCCACTCTTAATTAAGCTGAGAACACTTTGAGAAAATTCTTTTTCATTAATTAAAACTCTACAGAGAAGGTAAACAGTGATTCTTATCATTTCTTTTACCGATTTACACCACTATCTGTTCGCAACCATGTTCAGGTTCTCTAGTTGACTCTGGGAAAGTGGCTGGGTTCAGGCAAAGGCAGGCTTTTTCTTTTACTGGACTGCAGGTCCCTCTAGCAGCAAAGCTTGATATTTGAGGAGGCAATTGTTTGTTAGCCAGAGATTTCCCTTAAAGGACAACAGCCGTGCTATACTGTGTGGGGTGCAAACAGTTAAGTAATTACCCATGGTTAACCCACTGGCTGTTTAGCTGGACCTCAAGCCTCAGCCAAATTTCCCAGGACTATTTCCTTCCTTTCTGATACATATAGATTAAATACCTTCCCTATGAGAAGACAGGGCTGATGCTTTAAGCAGGGCTTGCTTTAGCTGGTTTAAGGCTTTTATGTTTTAGGTTCCCAAGTTAGGGAATGAGTTCTAGCTGCTTAAGCTTCTTTTATGAGGTGTTGTAAAGAATGAGCTATTTCACTGTACCCAGGTACCCACAGTCTGCAAAATTCAGTAATGCCCAAGAATCCCCTTAACTGTTAAAATGGGCTTAATTCTTTCCTCATCTGGTGTTTTGATTCCTTCTGACCAGACTAGACCTAGGTGCTTTACTGAAGTTTGACAAAACTGAGCTTTAGATGTTGAGACCCTATATTCCCTTTCAGCTAAGAAATTGAGAGCCTTAGTACCTTCTTGAGACCACCTCAGTTGGGGTACAGAGGAAAGTATTATTTAGATATTGCAAAGTTTCAACTTGAGGGTGAGAAAACTTGAAATGTCTTTACAGAGAACCTGTTTCAGCAACTTCTTTTTGATATCGGGGGCTTCCTGAGTAATGAACTTTTTTTTTTTCTTTTTTATTGAATTGGGAGACAGGAGTGTGTTTCACTGAAGCTCTTCTCTGCCTTTCCAAAAAGGCAGGGGAATCTTCTTCTGGTTTCTGGTTCAACAAGAACAGTTTAGTGTAATTAAGAGATTTGGTTCTGGTTCTTTGCAAGCCTTTTAAAATGCAAATCAGAAAGTGTTTCTTTTCCACTTATCTATGTGATTACTAGGGCTCCAATTAGGGTTTTCAAGGGGCACTGTTTCTCTTTTTGTTGGGAATGGGGATCCTGTCTCTTTTTCACCTTCTTTTATTTTAGACTTCTTCCTTTAAGACTTTTAGACTGGCTATAGGAGATATGCTTTTTATCACCTAATGTTTCTACTGCTTGTAAGGCTGCCTGCTTTTCTGCAACAGTTAGGGTTTGGCTTAAAAGTAGCATAGCATCTCTCCATGTTAGATTAAACACTTGGGTTAAATTTTGAAAAGCCTCTTTATATTTATCAGGGTCATCAGAGAACTTGCCTAGGTCCCCCTAAGGTCTTGAAATGAGAAGGGAACTTGAATCCTAGTGACACCATGCCCATCAGGCATTTCTTGCAGGGGCAACAGCAAAGTTGGCAATTTCTTGAGTGGCACAACCAGAGGAGCTAATGATTTGGCTATTGGGAGCCCCTAAGAAGTAGGGCAGGTAGGGAACCCAAAAGTTGCATTTTAGGATTCCCCAGTGGTTTGTCTCTCTGACTTTGGGTAATCATCCTTTGTAGGCTTGCTTGACATGGCTGCCAAAAGGGCAGGGTCAACTGTACAATACTTATAAAGATTCGAGTTTTCCCAAAAAGCAAAAAAAGCCTGTACATAGGAAACCTTGGAGCACTTGCACTCCCACTTAACAGAAAATATCTAGTTGTTGACTAATATAGAAATCAAGACTTCCCTCAGAAAGCCAGCTTTATTCATCCCCAAGATGGGAACAAGGCCATGCCCCTGTGCAATAGAATATAAGCCAGGAGTCTCAGGGTCAAAGGGGTTCTAGTGATTCAAAATGCACTCAAGGGGAGTACTAACTGCAGATGGTTTGTTACTCATCTAGAAGGAGAAGGGGAGACAAGATGTCCCTTATTCCTCTTCCTCCCATTTGTGTGACCCAGGGTGGAGGGAAAGAGAGAAAGTGTGTCCCCCTTCTCCTCCTTCCCCTTCTCCTCTGGGTCTCAGTGACCATCTTAAGTCCCTCCCTGTGGATACAAGTGTGACCTTTTATCCATGGTCCCAGAAAAGCTAGTCAGTAGGATTTGTTCACACTTACCTGTTCAAAACCTTACCATTCTGTCCTGCTGGATTCCTAGATCCACCTAGCCCAGAAGGCTCCCACGGTACCCCAGAGGCTTGGGAGAGATTATGTAGTAGTTGGACCTGGGCAAGAGTTTTAAATGGAGGGAGTGTCGTAACATGATTTCTGGCTTCCCTTGCTATGGCTCCAGCAAAAAATCAAAATCCCATAGAATGGGACTGAATAAATTCTAAATGTAAAATTCATTTTCTGTTTAAATTCCAATGTAATTTAATGCAAAACAGCTGCCTCAAAGAGTGTAAAAATTGAATGGCTGCCTCTCCTTTGATGGGGACAGTATTGAAGCTAAAATCTGTCTTATCAAAATATCTTCCTCCTGACTGTTGAAAGTGGAGTTTTTCTGTCTACAAATAGGACATAGGGTCTGATCACTGATAGAAGACCAAAAATGGAAAAGAATTGGGAGACCAGAAGTCTGGGACAGAGAGCGGACACGGCTCCCCACAGAGAAAAATCCCATTCCACTAGGTGGCACTGTAGGGTTAGAAATGTTAGGTAAACACTTCAAATTCTTTTCAGGCAAAAATTAGAAAAAGAGTTTTGGGATTTGATAGGCTGTCCCTATAGCATGCTCCCCAGCATAAGAAAATTAACTTATCTCATAAGGCAATTGTTTAAATTTATTGGAAAATGATGAACTCTTATACGAAGAGAAAAACAATCCAAATGGAGAGGGGGATACTCACTCGGGGTGAAGTATCCTCCCATTCGATGCTATAAATGTCCATCATTGAGGGATAAAAGGGACCTTACTAGGTAAAAACTTAAACTAAAATCTTGAATTCCCCCTGTTTCTAGGAAATCAGAAAAACAATAACTCTTCGAATTACATTCCTTATTACTAAGAAACCAACTGACTCTACCCAGCAAGACTATATTTCTAGGTTGCAAAAACACCTGCAACATTGTATACGATGGGATAGGAGACATGATAGCCGCGAGAGGAAAGAAGGAAAATGCGATAGGAAAAGACTGGAAATCCTTGTGCTGACACCCTGACAGGGTGTCAAGGACTGGAGTTAGTCTACAGACCTTCAGATAACACTGGGGTGTAGCCCCAGCCAGAAATCTTCAGTTGCCCTAGGACCTTCTTCCAATCCCACATGGCGACTTAGGCCCTCCATGGAAGGAAACTAGATTGGAATAGACAAGAAGTCTCAGAAACGAAAGTAAAGAGTTAACATTAAAGATCCACTCTTATTCATCCTTCTGATGAATTCTCTTCTTCCCGGTCAATACACCAAGATGTAAGCCTTTCGTTGTCTGAGATAATGCCTGGAGTTCTTTGTCCTACCTCCAAGATGATTAAGGAGAGTGGACACAAAGGTGAGGTTAGAGTGAAAGTCTAATAAGTGAAAGAAAAAAGCTCTATGTCAGCAGAGAGGGGGTCTCAAATGGGAATACCCACTATGAGGCTGGGGTCAAGGGATTTTATGAACTGGGAAGAGAAAAAAATGTGCTTAGTCTGCGGGCTGCCTTGGCAAATACATGACTCAGCTTGGCCTGGGACCTTGGCCCAGGAACAATCAGGAGCTGAAGTGATGTTTCATAGAAGCCGGACTTATAGTCCTAACAAAGGGAAGTAGAGTGCCCACCGGAACCCACTAGAGCCCACTGTGCCCATGCCCACAAAAGGAGAAGAATCTTTTCCTGGGACTCCACTGACTATACAAAGGACAAAGGCATTTCTATACCAGGCCTTGTTCCCTTATCTGAGTGGGCTCTGGAGGTTTGTACAAGTTTTTATCCACATGGGCTAAAGGTTTTTTCTATCTGCAGCCATGGGCATGCTGCCAGGCAATACCCTGTGCTAGTTTCTTTATCTGTGCTTGCAGCTTAAATTTTTTTCCCAGGCTGCTTTTTATGTTATGTGGGAATGAGACACTGACCAATGGGCCATGGGCTCTCCAGGACCCTTCCCTTGTTATCCACCTAAGACAAGCTATCTAATCTCCTTTGGGAGATTTTAATACCCCACTGACAATATTAGACAGAGCAGCACAATAGAAAATTAACAAAGATATCCAGGATCTGAGCTCAGCTCTGGATCAGCTGGACCTGATAGATATCTACAGAATTCTCCACTCAAAGCCAACAGAATATACATTCTTCTCATTGCCACATGACACTTACTCTAAAATTGATCATATAATTGGGAGTAAAACACTCCTCAGCAAAGGCAAAAGAACAGAAATCATAACAGTGTCTCAGACCACAGAACAATCAAATTAGAACTCACGATGAAGAAACACACTCAAAACCACACAACTACGTGGCAATTGAACAACCTGCTCCTGAATGACTACTGGGTAAATAATGAAATTAAGGCAGAAATCAAGACATTATTTAAAGGTAATGAGAACAAAGAGACAATGCACCAAAATCTCTGGAATGCAGCTAAAGCAGTGTTAAGAGGAAAATTTATAGCACTAAATGCCCACATCAAAAAGCTAGAAAGATTTCAAGTTGACAACCTAACATCACAACTAAAAGAACTAGAGAAACAAAAGCAAACAAACGCCAATGCAAGTAGAAGAAAAGACATAACCAAAATCAAAGTATAACTGAAGGTAATGAAGACACTAAAAACCCTTCAAAAAATCAACAAATCTGGGAGCTGGTTTTCCAGAAAAAATTAATAAAATAGATAGACCCCTAGCTAGACTAATAAAGAAAAGAGAGATGAATCAAAGAGATACAATCAGAAGTGATAAGAGGGATATTACCACTGAGGCCACAGGAATACGACCAACCATCAGAGAATACTATAAACACATCTACGCAAAGAAACTAGAAAATCTAAGAAGAAACGGATACATTCCTGGACACATACACCCTCTGAAGACAGAACTAGGGATGAAATTGAATCCCTGAATAACAATAACAAGTTCTGAAATTGAGGCAGTAATAAACAATCTACTAACCAAAAAAAGCTCAGGACCAGGCAAATTCACAGTTGAATTCTTTGAAAGGCACAAAGAAGAGCTGGTACCATTTCTACTGAAAGTATTCCAAACAATTGAAAGGAGGAACTCCTCCCTAACTCATTTTATGAGGTCAGAATCATCCTATACCAAAACCTGACAAAGATAAAACAAAAAAGAAAATTTTAGACCAATATGCCTGATGAATATCAATGCAAAAATCCTCAATAAAATAGTTGCAAACCAAATCCAGCAGCACTTCAAGAAGCTTATCTACCATGATCAAATTTTCTTCATCCTTGGGATGCAAGGTTGGTTCTACATACACAAATCAATAAATCTCATTTGTCACATAAACAGATCTAAGGACAAAATCCACATGATTATCTCAATAAACACAGAAAAGGCCTTTGATAAAATTTAATATTCTTCATGTTAAAAACTCTCAAAAACTAGGTATTGCAGGAACTTATCTCAAAATAATAAGAGTCATATATGAGAAACCCACAGCCAACATCCTACTGAATGGGCAAAAGCTGGAAGCATTCCCCTTGAAAAAAGGCATAAGAAAAGGATGCCTTCTCTCACCACTTCTATTCAACAAATTATTGGAATTTCTGGCCAAGGCAATCAGGCAAGAGAAAAAAAATAAAGGGTATTCAAATAGGAAGTGAAGAAGTCAAATTATCTTTGTTTGCAGGTGACATAATCCTATGTCTAGAAAACTCCATTGTCTCAGGCTAAAAGTTTCTAAAGCTGATAATCAAATTCAGCAAAGTCTCAGGATACACAATCAATGTGCAAAAATTGCTAGCACTTCTATACACCAACAACAGGCAAGCAGAGAGCCAAATCATGAATGAATTTTCACCCACAATTGCTACAAAGAGAATAAAATACCTAGGAATACAGCTAACAAGGGAAGCGAAGGACCTCTTCAAGGAGAACTGCAAACCATTGTTAGGAAATCAGAGAGGACATGAATAAATGGAAAAACATACCATGCTAATAGATAGGAAGAATCAATATCATAAAAAAGGCCATAGTGCACAAAGTAATTTATAGATTCAATTTTATTCCCATTAAACTACCATTAACATTCTTCACAGAATGAGAAAAAAACTATTTTAAAATTTATATGGAACCAAAAAAAAAAAAAAAAAGAGCCTAAATAGCCAAAACAATTCTAAGCAAATAGAACAAAGCTGGAGGCATTACACTACCTGACTTTAAACTATACTACCAGGCTTCAGTAACCAAAACAGCATGGTCCCAGTACAAAAACAGACACATATGCCAATGGAACAGAATAGAGAATTCAGAAATAAGACCACACACCTACAACAATCTGATCTTTGACAAACCTGACAGAAACAAGCAATGGGGAAACAATCTAGTAATGTTGCTCAGAGAACTGGCTAGCCATATGCCAAAAATCGAAACTAGACCTTTTCATTACACTTTATACAAAAATTATCTCAAGACGGTTTAAAGACTTAAATGTATAACCCAAAACTATAAAACTCCTAGAAGAAATTCTGGGCAATACCATGCAGGACATAAGCACCAACAAAGATTTCATGATGAAGATGTCAAAAGTAATTGTAACAAAAGCAAAAATTGACACATTGGATCTAATTAAACTAAAGAGCTTCTGCACAGCAAAGAAACTATCATCAGAATGAACAGACAACCTACAGAATGGTAGAAAAAATTTGCAATCTATCCATTGGACAAAGGGCTTATATTCAGAGTCTACAAGTAACTTAAACAAATTTACATAAAAAAATACATCTCCATTAAAAAATGGGCAAGGACATGGACATTTCTCAAAAGAAGCCATTTATGTGGCCAACAAACATATGAAAAAAATCTCAACATCACCTATCGTTAGAGAAATGCAAATCAAAACCACAATGAGATACCATCTCATGCCGATTGGAATGAAAATTATTAAAAAGTCAAGGAACAACAGATGCTGGCGGGGTTGCATAGAAAAAGAAACATTTTATACTGTTGGTGGGAGTGTAAATTAGTTCAACCATTGTGGATGACAATGTGGTGATTCCTCAAAGATGTAGAAGCAGAAATACCATGTGACCTAGCAATCTCATTACTGGGTATATACCCAAGAAAATATAAATCATTCTATTATAAAGACACATGCACATATATGTTCATTGCAGCACTTTTCACAATAGCAAAGACATGGAATCAACCCAAATGCCCATCAATGATAGACTGTATAAAGAAAATGTGGTACTTATACACCAAGGAATGCTGTGCAGCAAAGGAAAGAATGAGATCACGTCCTTTGCAGAGACATGGATGGAGCTGTAAGCCATTATCTTCAGCAAACTAATGGAGAAACAGAAAACCAAACATTGCACATTCTCTCTTATGCATGTGAGTTGAATGATAGGAAGACATGGACACATGGTAGGGAGCAACACACACTGGTGCCTGTCTGGTGCTGCTGGAGGAGCGAGAGTATCAGGAAGAATAGCTAATGGATACCGAGCTTAATACTTAGGTGATGGGTTGATAGGTGCAGCAAACCACCATGGCACAGGTTTACCTATGTAACAAATCTGCTCGTCTGTGCATGTACCACAGAACCTGAAATAAAAGTTGAAGAAGAAAAGAAACACAAGAAACATGAAAGACAGAAGATACTTGGTTTGTGGATTTTTGTCCATTCTGCTATTCTGTATTTTATAAATGGAGATTTAGGCCATTTACATTCAAAGTTAGTATTGAGATGTGAGGTACTGATCTATTCACCATGCTAGTTTCTACCTGAATTCTTTTTGTTATTGTTGTTGTTGTGTTTTTAGGTCTTGTGCTATTCATGCTTTAAGGAGGTTCTATTTTGAGGTTTTGTTTCAAGATTTAAAACTCGTTTCAGCATTTCTTGCAGTGCTGGCTTGGTAGTGGTAAATTGTCTCAACATTTATTTGTCTGAAAAAGACTTAATCTCTTCTTTATTTATGAAGCTTAGTTCCAATGGATACAAAATTCTTGGCTAATAATTATTTTGTTTAAGGAGACTAAAGATAGGACCCTAATTCCTTCTGACTTGTAAGTTTTCTGCTGAAACATCTGCTGTTAATCTGATAGGTTTTCCTTTATAGGTTACCTGATGCTTTTGCCCCACAGCTCTTAAAATTCTATTTTTCATCTTGACTTTAGATAACCTGATGAGTACGTGCCTAGGTGATGATCTTTTTATGATGAATTTCCCAGGTATTATTTGAGCTTCTTGTATTTGGATCTCTAGATCTCTAGCAATGCCAGGGTAGCTTTCCTTGATTATTCCCTAAAATAAGTTTTTGAAACTTTTAGATTTCTCTTCTTTTTCAGGAACACCAATTATTCTTAGGTTTGGTCATATAACATAATCCCAAACTTCTTGGAGGCTTTGTTAATTTTTAAATTATTTTTTCTATGTCTTTGTTGATTGGGTTGATTTGGAAGCCTTGTCTTTAAGCTCTGAAGTTTTATCTTCTACTGGTTAGATTCTATTGCTAAAACTCTTCAGTGTATTTTGCATTTTTCTAAGTGTGTCTTTTGTTTCCAGAAGTTGTGATGGTCTTTTCTTGATGATACTCTGGATACTCTTTATCCATATCCTGTAATTAAAAAAATATATTTTATTTGGTTTTCACCTTTTTCAGGCACCTCCTTCAGTAGCTTAATAATCAACATTCTGATAATTTTTTATCTGGCAATTCAGAAATATTTTTGGTTTGGATCCATCACTGAAGAGCTAGTGTAATATTTTGGGGGTGCTATAAAAACTTGTTTTGTCGTATTACCAGAATTACTTTAGTTCTAATTTAGATAGACTATTTCAGTGGAAAGATCTGAAACTCAAGAGCTGCTGTTCAGAATTTTGTCCCTTGATTTGGTGCTACCCAACTCACCCTAGGGATGAGGCTTCTTGACAGCCAGAATGCCAGTGATTGTTAGTGCCCTTCTGGGTCCAGCCACTCAGCAAGGCTACAAGGCTCTGGGCAGGTGCCAAAGAATGTCTTCAAAGAGTCCTTTGATGTAATCCATCTTCACGTCTCCCAGCTGTGGATACCAGCACCTGATCTGGTGGAGGTGGCAGGGGAGTGAAGTGGACTCTGTGGGAGTCCTTGGTTATAATTTTGTTCAGAGTGCTGGTTTTCTTGAATACTGGTTATAATAGCAGTGAAGCTGTCATGTGGACAGACTCAGGACTTCTGATTAGCCAGGGTGTTGCAGGAGGCAGAATTAGTTGTTGTTGTTGTTTTTCCTTTGGAGCAGGTTGTTCTGTTATGTGTTGCTGTAATTGCTTGAATGGGTTGGCCTCCAGCCAGGAGGTGGTGCTTTCAAGAGAGCACAAGCTGCAGTAATAGAAGGGGGATTAAAATTATTGTATTTTTTCTTTCCAATTTTGATGCCATTTATTTCTTTCTCTTGTCTGATTGCTCTAGCTTGGACTCCAGTACTATGTTGAATAACAGTAGTTAAAGTGGGCATCCTTGTCTTGTTCCAGATCTTAAAGTCTTTCAGTTTTTCCATACTTAGTATGAAAGTAGCTGCCAGTCTGTCATTTATGGCTTTTATTGTGTTGAGGTATGTTCATTCTATACCCAATTTTTTGAATAGTTTGTCCATGAATGGATGTTGAATTATATCAAATGATTTTTTTTTAACATCAGTTGAAATGATCATATGGTTTTGTCCTTCTTTCTGTTTATATAATGTATCACATTGACTGAACCACACTTTTATCCCTGGGATAAATCCAACTTGGTCAAGATGAATAATCTTTTTAATATGTTGTTGAATTCAGATTACTAGTATTTTGGTGAGGATTTTTGCATCAATGTTCATTAGGGATATTGGCCTGTAGTTTCCTTTTTTGATTTGTCTTTTTCTGATTTTAGTATCAGGGTAATACTGGTCTCAGAATGAGTTTTGAAGTATTCCCTCTCCATCTATTTTTTAGAATAGTTTGAGTAAGATTTGTATTGGTTCTTCTTTAAAGGTTTGGTAAAATGCAGCAGTGAAGCCATCGAGTCTTCAGCTTTTCTTTACTGGGATACCTTTTATTCTGGTTTTTCTCTCATTGCTTGTTATTAGTCTCTTCAGGTTTTGAATTTCTTCATGGTTCAATCTTGATAGGTTGTATGTTCCCAGGAATTTATTTCTTCTAGGTTTTCTAATTTGTTGGCATATAATTGTTTATATTAGTCTCAAATAATCTTTTGAATTTGTGGAGTATTAGTTGTAATGTGTCCTTTTAATCTCTGACTTTGAGTTTTCTATTTTTTTTCTTAGTCTAGATAAAGGTTCACCATTTTGGTTATCTTTTCAAAAAATGAACTTTTTGTCTCATTAATTTTTTGTACTATTCTTTTGTTTTAATGTCAATAATTTTTTATCTGATAGTTATTAGTTCTTTTCTTCTACTTATATTGATTTGGCTTGCTTGTTCTTTTCTAGTTCTTTAAGATGCATCAGTAGGTTGTTTATTTGAAGTATTTCTACTTTTTAAATGTAGTCACTTATTGCTATAAACTTTTATCTTAGTACTGCTTTTACTGTATCCCTTTGGTTTTAGTATGTTTTGTTTTAATTTTTATTTGTTTCAAGAAATTTTTCTCTTTTCTCCCTTGGCCCACTGATCATTCAAGAACATATTGTTCAATTTCCATATGTTTGTATACTTAGCAAAGTTTCTGTTATTATTGATTTCCAGTTTTATTTCATTGTGGTCAGAGAAGATGCTTGGTATTATTTCAATTTTTTGAATGTTTTAAGACTTGTTTTGCGACCTAACATGTGGTCTCTTTTTGAGAATGATTCATGTGCTGTGGAAAATAATGTGTATTTTGCAGCTCATGGATAAAATGTTCTGTAAATATCTATTAGGTCCATTTGGTCTATAGTGCAGATTAAATCCCACGTTTCTTTATTGATTTCCTGTCTGGATGTTCTGTCTAATGCTGAAAGTGGTATGTCTCTAGCTATTATTGTGTTGAGGTCTATCTTTCTCTTTAGCTCTAATAATAAGTGCTTTATATATCAGGATGCTTTCTTATTGAGTGTGTACGTATTTACATTTGTTATATTCTTGTGATGATTTGACTCCTTTATCATTATATACGGACACTCTTTGTCTCTTTTTATAGCTTTTGTCTTGAAATTTATTTTGTCTGACATAAGTATAGCTAATCCTGCTTTTTTTTGGTTTCCATTAGCATGGGATGTCTTTTCCACCCCTTAATTTTCAGCCTGTGTGTGTCTTTACAGGTAATGTGTATTTCTTGTAGGCAACAGATCAATGAGTCTTGCTTTTTTTTTTTTTTTAATCCATTCAGCTATTCTATGTCATTTCATTGCAGAGTTTAGTCCATTTACATTCAATGCTATTATTGATAAATAAGGACTTGTTCCTGCCATTATTTTATTTGCCTTCTGGTTGTTTTGTAGTATTCTCTTCCTTCTTTCCTTCCTTCCTTCCTTCCTTCCTGTCTTCTTTTTAATGAAGGTGATATTTTCTATGGTAGTATGTTTTAATTTCTTGCTTTTTATTTTTTCTGCATCCATTGAATTTTTTTTTGACATGAAGTTACCATGGGGCTTGCAAATAACATCTCATGACTCATTTATTTTAAGCTGATCACAATTTAATACTGATTGCAAAAATGTAAAAACTATAATAACTACCCAGGAAGCATAGAGAAAACTAATAAAAACTGTACACTTTAACTTCATCCTCTCTGCTTTTTAACTTTTTGTTGTTTTTATTTATGTCTTGTTATACTGTCTATGTCTTGAAAAGTTGTAGTTATTTTTGATAGGTTCATCTTTTTTCTTCCTACTCAAGATATAAGTAGTTTACACACCTCAATTACAGTGTCATAATGTTCTGTACTTACCATTACCAGTGAATTTTTTTACCTTTAGATAATTTCTTATTGCTCATTAATATCCTTTTCTTTTATGCTGAAGAACTCTCTTTAGCATTTCTTGTAGTATAATTTTGTTGTTGGTGAAATCCTTTGGCTTTTATTTGTCGGGAAAATTCTTTTTCTCGCCTTAATATTTGAAGGATATATTCACTGAATATACTATTCTGGGATAAAAGGTTTTTCTTCAGTACTTTAAATATGTCATGCCACTTTCTCTTGGCTTGTAAGGTTTTCACTGAGAAGTCTGCTGCCAGATCTATTGAAGCTCCTTTGTAAGTTATTTGTTTCTTTTCTCTTGCTTCTTTAAGGATCCATTTTAAATCTTTGACCTTTGGTAGTTTGATTATTCTATGTCTTGAGGTAGTCTTATTTGGGTTAAATCTGCTTGGTAGAAAAGTCTCTTATTTTGGAGATGAGGAAACCCAGGCTCATGGAGATCAGTACTTTCTTAACATCATATAGCTTGTTATTATGATTTGAACAGAATCTCTAGATTTTAATTTTTGTATCCATTTTGCTCTACCCTACCCTTTATAAATACTGATTAACTACTTTTTAAAATGTTTTGTGTTTACATAAAAATTAATTTAAAACTACAGAGAGTTGACTGGACATGGTGGCTCATGCCTGTAATCCCAGCACTTTGGGAGGCCGAGGCAGGCAGATCACAAGGTCAGGAGATAAAGACCATTCTGGCTAACACGGTGAAACCCCGCCTCTACTAAAAAAAAAAAAATACAAAAAATTAGCCAGGCATGGTGGCGGGCACCTGTAGTCCCAGCTACTCAGGAGGCTGAGGCAGGAGAATGGCGTGAACCCGGAAGGTGGAGCTTGCAGTGAGCGGAGATCATGCCACTGCACTCCAGCCTGGGTGACAGAGTGAGACTCCGTCTCAAAAAAAAAAAAAAAAAAAAAAAATTACAGAGAGTTGCCACTTACTCCGTTTTTCTTGTGTTTTTCCCTATGATACACTGTTAGAAAAAGATTGGCACTATTTACATTTTCATTAGTGTGGAATAATTGTTACAATATGTGAATCAATATTTATTCATTATTATTGAAGTCCATAATCTACATCAGAGTTCACTCTTTGTTTTGTATATCCTGTGTGTATTGACAAATAAATATATGTCCACCATTACTGTGACATACAGAACAGTACCACTGCCCTAAAACTCTTCTGTGTTCCATCTATTTATTCCTTCCTTTCTCCCCACATATCCCGGCCAACCACTGATCTCCATAGTTTTGCCTTTTTGAGAATATTATGTCAATATTATGCGGTTGGAATCATATAGTATATAGCTTTTTCAGATTGACTTTTTTTCACTTGGCTGTATGCTTTTAAGGTTATTCTAAGTGTTTTCATGTCTTACTAGTGCATATTTTATCACTAAATAATAGGCCACTGTATGGATATGCCACACCTTGTTTATCAACAAGGTGTGATCTATGTAAGGCCATCTCAGTTGCTTCCAAGTTCTGCCAATTATAAATAAAGCTGCTGTAAACATTTGTGTGTGTATTTTTTTCTTGTGTGTGTGGACATAACATTGCAACTCATTTGGGAAAATACCAAGGAGTGTAATTGCTAAATCCAAACTGTCTTCCAAAGTGGCTGTACTGTTTTGTATTCCCACCAACAATGAATGCACATTTCCGTTGTCCCACGTCTTAAACAATATTTGGTGTTGCCAGTGATTTGTATTTTAGCCATTCTGATCAGTCTTTAGTTGTATCAAGTTGTTGTTTTAATGTTTAATTCCCTAATAACACATGATTTTGATCACTTTTATATGTTCTTATTTGTTATCTGTATATCTTTAGTGAAGTGTCCAGATCTTTTAAACATTTCTGAATGGGGTTGTTTTCTTATTATTAAATTTTTTTTAAAGTATAGCTTTTACATATAAGTTCATTGTGGTTTTCATATGAATTTCCCTAATGACTTAATTAGGTTTTGAATTTTAGTCTTTTACCTCATTCTTCTTATGTCTATACCCTTTATATACTCTAACAAATGAAAAATGGGCATCAGTTGCTTAAGAAAGCAGTCTTGAATATCACCATCTTTAAGAACAAACATCAACATAGAACAACCATTTTATGAGTCATAAGTCAAGTGCTATACTAAAGACTCCTATTTTTCCCCCTGTTGTTTGATATAGCCTTAACTATTTAAAAGTTTTCACATGTGAGATATCTTTATTAATAATGTCAAATGGACACATCTAGGGGAACAACACACACTGAAGCCTCTCAAGGTGGGGGAAGAAGAACATCAGAAAGAATAGCTAATAGATTTCAGGTTTAATACCTAGATGATCAGTTGATCTGTTCAATGAACCACCATGGCACACGTTTACCTTTTGTAACAAACCTGCACCATCCTGCACATGTACCCAGGAACTTAAAATAGAGGTTGAAAAAAAATGTCAATTGGAAATGCTTGGAGTAAAGGTCATGTTATCAGATGGTTATGATGTTTTTACTGTTGCAAGTCACTGAAACTGAATCATGACTACTATATTTTGAAAGACTAACAAAGGGCTCAAGGGTGGCACCACAAAAAGAAACTATAACAAATGATTTTGATCACAGCATAGTATTTAAGAACTAGGTACATTTGTGTGGCTTTGGAATAATGCATCTGAAAAAACATATTTAAAAGGTTTTGAGTGACAAAAATCATAAGCACTGACATTTGGAAAGCTGCTATTTCATGCCCTTTATTCTTCATGGAATAAAGCTGAGTTGAGAATATGTGTTTATCACCATAGCCATTCTGCCATTCATAAAAAGTGGACTTATAAAGTACAACACATTGATTATCTTCAAAAGCAAAAGCATCTCTTTTCTGTGGTAGCCTATTACGTTCGTATTCAGGAAAAACAAATCCAAACAATAAAAGAACAGTTTCTCAAGAACAGCGCTATATGAAACTGTCCTTGATGGATCCTCTTTTTTTCTGTGCCCTCTAAAGGAGCACAGAACTACCCCAGATGATACAAATGGAACTTGTCTGCATGGACACAGAGGAAGGCTCTGAAAGCATAAGCATCCCCAGAAGAGGATAAAAAATGACATATTTTAAAACACATATTTAATGCTATTTCTCAAAGTTGCTTTTTTTGACTCTTTACATCAGATTTTATTGAGCTAAACTAAGATCAGTTTATATATTTCAGATTGGCCAGAGAAAGTCATATTACTTTTATTAACATTAAATATCAAGAACACACACACAAACACAAGTGGCTTAAATTTATATAAGGTTTGAGTCATAGGATCATTATTCACCACCTGGTTTAAATTTACTTTACGGAGGAAATTGTAGAAATATCCTACATAGTTTCTGAAAAAGATTGCATTGAAAAGATAGTTCAGGACATATTTTTCATTGTGGTTCTTAAATCTAAAACTGTAAAACCATTAAAATAGCTTATATTACTTTAAAATAAGAAGACAAAAACACAAGAAAGTTAGTAAATGTGGCAAAATTTGTCAAAGTATATATAAATAAATACACATTTCAGGAAATGGAATGCATTTAAAAGAACTTAGTAAGTTAAATTATTTTTCTTTTTAAGCTCTTCTTTCCTAACTTTAATGATCTTATTCTGTACATTTCCATATTTTGTAATATAGTTGCAGTGCTGGATATCACTTTACAGTTTTTACGGTATTATGAAAGCTTTTATTCTTGCTTTTTATGGTCAGTATTTTGAGGAAGCACATTTCAGACTCTGTTTTCTTCAGTAATGTGTGTCCTGTTAGATTTGAAAAAGTACCAATGTTATCTTTGATTTTATGATGTGATATTCTGTTAGAAAAAGATTGGCGTTGCAGTTTCTGGCTCATAGTAAGTGATACAGATATTTTGGAATGCATAAAAGAATGTATTCTAAAGTGAATGCATGCATGAATAAATCACTGCAGGTAAGGTCATAAGAGAAACTTAAATGCTATTTTCAGAAATGATTCTTGGGAAAACAATTTAAGCATATGAAGTGAGGCAAAAGCAATATTTTTATTCCAATATGAGTATAAAGTACACCAGTACAAAGTAAATGGTTGTATGAGTCAAATGAATAGTAGAAAAAATTAATCATATTTGAGTCAAACAGCTACTTGACGCAGTGCTGTTTCATTCTCTCATTACATCTTCTGAATATATTATTATTGTTTTCTTCATTTCAGTGAACTTGACCACTGATTAAGTGCACAAGGTTTTTAGCCAGAAAGGCCTGATTTCAAATTCCAGTTTTTTCTGGTGTTGTGATCTTGGGCAAGTTAGAGAACCTTTGTGAGCCTCTGTTTCTCCAGTTGTAAATTAAGGATACTATTAGTCACCACATAGGATTGTCATAAGGAATAAAATGAGATAATATGTGCACTTGTAGTAGGCACTCAAGACATTGTAGCTACTGTTATTTCTGAAGAACTTGATTATTATCCTATAATTTTCCACCTTTTCCTTCTTTACTCACAACATCATTGTGTTCCACACTCCAGTCTGTCTCTATGTAATTGATGTTTTCCTTTTCATCACCACTTAGGCCTTGGCCCCCTTCTCATCTGAGAATAAAGTCCTAAATCTTCAACCTGTCTTCCCTTCCACTTCTCTGGAAACTTTTGAGAAATAAACTGTTTAGGTATCTCTCATTCTTAGCTTTCCATCTTGGAAGACTTCTTGGGCTGGAGTGAAAGCAGTATGGATGCAGATATAAACCCTTCCTAAGTAGTTAGCATTTTGAAATGACCAGTTGCAACTCTTCTCAAATGGAGGTGCTGAGAGGGCTGCATCAAGATCAACTAAAACTTGTAAGAACATTCATGGACTCCACACTCACATATTTTAATTTAGTGGATCTATAGTTGAATCAGGAAACCTTGTCTTAAAAGAAAGAGAAATGTACTTAGTGTAATGGTGTGCGCCTGTAGTCCCAGCTACTTGGGAGGCTAAGATAGAAGGATTGCTTGAGCTCAGGAGTTTGAGTACAGCCTGGACAAGTAAAAAGAGAGAGAGAAAGAGACAAATAAAAATGCCACTCCAGGTGATTTTCATGTATAGCAAGGTTTGGGAACCAATTGTCTATTCTATTTATTCAGCCTAGAAAAACACATCCAATAAATACCCTTGCAATACGAGTGTCCATGCACCTAATAACCCTTCCAAGCAATTGAATTCATGTGTTTAGTACTATTACTGTGTTGGGTATTACAAAAGCAGCATGGTAGAGAAGAACTTGTGTGGGTTTTGGTGCCAGACAGACCTGGATTCAACTCCCAATATAAAATAGATATAATAATATCTATCCTGCATGGTTCTTGTGAAAAGAGATGAACATTTAGTATTTGTGTAAAGTGTTAAAAATTAATAGTTACCCCAGAACTGGTAGCTATTATGTATTATTATTTGTTTCTAAATCATTTTTTGGCTTGTCAGATATGAGATGCTGCAGTTGAATTGAAATATTGGGTCCAGGAAGTCTTAGCCAGAGCAATCAGGAAAGAGAAATAAATAAAAGGCATCCAAATAAAACAAGAAGTCAAACTACTTCTCTTGGCTGATGATAGTATTCTATACCTAGAAAATCTTAAAACCTCAGCCAAACAACTACTGGAACTGATAAACAATTTTAGGAAAGTTTTAGGATAAAAAATTAATGTACAAATATCAGTAGATTTCTATACACCAATAACTTCCAGGCTGAGAGTCAAATCAAGAACACAAATCCATTTACAATAGCCACAAAGAAAATGAAATACCTAGGAATACAGAAAACTAAGGAGGCGAAAGACCTCTCCAAGGAGAACTACAAAACACTGCTGAAAGATATCAGAGACAACACAGATAAATGGAAAAATATTCGATGTTCGTGGATTGGAATAATCAATATCATTAAAATTGCCTTACTGCTCAAAGAAATTTATAGATTCAACTCTATATCTATCAAACTATCAACGCCATTCTTCACAGAATTAGAAAAAAAAAGCTATTGTAAAATTCACATGAATCCAACAAAAAACCTCAAATAGCCAAAGCAATCCCAAGCAGAAAGAGCAAAAGTGCAGGCATCACACTTCCTGACTTCAGACTATACTAAGGCTATAATAACCAAAACAGCATGATACTGGTACAAAACCAGACATGTAGAACAATAGAACGTAATTGAAAACTCAGAAATAAAGCCACACACTTAACAATCATCTGATCTTCAACAAGGCTGACAAAAAGAAGCAATAAGGAAGAACTTCGTATTCAATAAATGGTGCTGAGCTAACTGGCTAGTCATAGGCAGAAGAATGAAACTGGACCCTTTACCATATACAAAAAGTAACTCAAGATGAAATATAGATTTAAATGTAAAACATCAAACTATAAAAACCTTAGAAGGAAACATAAGGAATAACCTTCTCAACATCAGCTTTGAGAAAGAATTTTTGCCTAAGTCCCCAAAAGCAATTGCAGCAAAAACACAGTTTAACAAGTGAGACCTAAATTAAAAGGATCTGCACAGAAAAAAAAAAAAGTCCACAGAGTAAACTGACAACCTGCAGAATAGGAGAAAATATCTGCAACCTATGCATCTAACAAAGGTCTAACATGAAGATTCTGTAAGAAACTAAAAGAAATCAACAAGAGAAAAACAAATAACCCAATTAAAAAATGAGCAAAGGACATGAACAGACACTTTTCAAAAGAAGACATACAAGCAGCCAACAAACATATGAAACAGTTCTCAGCATCACTAATCATCAGAGAAATGCAAATCAAAACCACAAAGTGATACTATCTCACACCACTTAGAAAGAATGGACTTAGAAAGAATTGATATTATTGTTAAATTCAAAAGAAAAAACAGATGCTGGCAAGGTTGTGGAGAAAAGGGAAAGTTTTACACTGTTGATGGGAATGTAAATTAGTTCAGCCCCTAATCTCGAAGATCTTCAAAGAGGGCTACCATTCAACGCAGCAATCCCATTACTTGATATATACCTCAAAGAAAAGAGGTCATTCTACTGAAAAGACACATTCACTTATATGCTCATTTCTATGTTGTTTATAATAACAAAGACATGGAATCAACTTATGTATCAATCTATTGTGGATTGGATAAAGCAAATGTGGTACATATACATAATGGAACACTATGTAGCCATAAAAAAGAATAAAATAATGTCCTTTCTAGCAACATGGATGCAGATGGAGGCCATTATCCTAAGAGAATTTACACAGGAACTGAAAACCAAGAACCACATGTTCTCACTTATAAGTGAGAGCTAAACATTGAACACATATGAACATAAACATAGGAACAATATACACTGCAGACTTCTGGGGGAGGGAGGCATGGGTGTGCAGGTTGACAAACTCCTATTGGGCACTATTGCTCACTATCTGGGTGCAATATAACCATGCAAATAACGTGCACATGTACCCCTTAGATCTAAAATAATAGTTGAACATTTTAAAAAAAGGAATACAAATAAAAAAGAAATATTTGGTCCAAGTCTTCATCTGCTTCTGCATCTTCAACTTGGCTATCATTTTATTGTATTTCCCTGACCCCGGATTGGAGCTTGGCTTTGTAACTTGCTTTGACCGATAGGGTGCTATAAGGCACAGTGCAAAAAAAGGGCTTGGAATTGCTTGCATGATTCAGCATACACTCTTATATCTGTTAACACCATGAAGAGAACATTCCCCACTTAATCTGTTTATCCAAGGAAGATGAGGGACACTTGGATTAGAGTTTCCCAAGGGACTTGGTAAACTGCAGCTTGAAGAACAGCCACATAGCTTCAACAGCCAATCCAAGCCTAGTAACTCCCAGCTGAACCCCAGCCACGTGTAAGTCTATCTGAGATCAGCAGAACTGTCTCAGTCATTGCAGCCTGAAGCAACGCCACCTATGATGACTTGCAGAACCATAGAAATAAAATATTTTTTTTTCTAAAATATTGAGTTTGGAGATGGTTTTTAAAGCAACCTTATTGTGATAAATAGCCAGCCTGTGCAGATGATTTTGTCTCTTTCCAGTGATAATCTGAGTTTAGCAATCTGGCAAAAACAACAACAAAAATACACACACACACACACACACACACACACACACACGAAAGAGAGAGAGAGAGAGAGAGAAGCAAAAAACAAAGTTCTTACTTTTTAGCAAGAGTACCTGCCATTTCTGTTGATTTAGTAAGAGTGGTAATTGTGTATTAGTATAGAGTTATGCTGTTGTAAAGCACTCTTTGAACACTGCATAGGCATAATTTTATGCCTATGTCTGGGTACATTTTTGAGTTTTGAAGTGTATAGATCTTGCAGAAAATACTGGGGCTGTGCCTCAAGCTGCCTGATTCCATTGTGTATTTTTGTCCAAGACATGGACAAATAAAGGAGACTGCTCATGAAAATAGTGTACAGAAAAAAGAGGGCCCAGAGAGCCAAAAGGATATTATCTAGAATTGATTGTGAGAAATGAGCAGTAAAAGAAAAAGGAAAATATAATTGGAGGCCATAAATCAGCAGAAATTGTATCAAACATGTTCCACATTTTATTGTCTGTTGATAAGCAATTCAGTTGTTTCAAACTCTTTGTTATTGTAAGTATAGCTATGATAAACATTCTCATTGTTACCTCTCTCTACATGTAAGAGTTTTTCTTGGATATATATGCAAAAATGATATGTTCATGCTTAGTTTTTCTAAATGCTTACAAATTGCTCCCAAGAATGGCTTTATCAATATATACTTCCACCATGGGTTTGTAAAAGATTCCCACCACTCACATATTCACCAACACTAAATACTACCTGAATTTTTATTCTTTATATGATGGTTAGAGAGTGATGTCTCATTGTTTTAGGTTGCATTTCTTTGATTACCTCTGAAGGTTAGCAACTCCTCTTTTACTTTCAATTTTTATTTTAGATATGAGAGTACATGTGCATGTTTGTTACATTGGAATATTGTGTGATATTGAGGCTTGGGGTATGGATCCCATCACTCAGGTAGGGAGCATAGTACCTGATAGGTAGTTTTTCAATCTTTATCTCCCTCCTTCCCTCCCCATTCTACTAAACCAGTGTCTATTGTTTCCATGTTTATGACAATGTATGCTCAATGTTTAGCAATCTCAATCAAAATCCCAGGAAATTCTGAAGTTTACATGGAGAGGCAGAAGACCCATAATAGCCAACACAATATTGAAGGACAGCACAACAAAGTTGGTGGACTGACATTATCTGACGCCAAGACATACTGTAAAGCTATAGTAATTAAAACAGTGTAGTATTAGTAAAAGAACAGACTTAGATCAATGGACCAAAATAGAGAGCCCAGAAACTGACCTCTTTGACAAAGGAAGAAACGCAACACAATGGAGAAAATATAGTCTTTCCAAAAAATCATGCTGGAACAAAAGGAAATTTACATGTAAAATAGTGGATCTAAACATAGTCCTAACGTCCTTTATAAAATTGACTCAAAATGGATCACAGACCTAATGTAAAACAGAAAACTACAAAAATCCTAGAAGATAACATATGAGAAATATCTACCTGACCTTGGATATGGCAATGACTTTAGATATATCACCAAAGACAGAACCCATGAAAGAAAAAAAAATCATCAACTAGACTTTATTAAAGTTAAAAATCCAGTTTTGTGAAGACACTGTCAACAGTTTAAAAAGGCAAGTCAAAGAATGGGAGAAAGCATTTGCAAAAGACATAACTGAATAAAGGATGGTTATCCAAAGTATAAGAAGATCTCTTGAAAATCTGAACAATAAAAAATCCAAACTAACTGATTTAAAAATGTGCCAAATTATTAACAGGCACTTCACCAAGAAGATGACAAATAAGCATACAAATAGATGTTTTACATCATATGTCATTAGGGAAATGCAAATTAAAACAGCAATGAGATACTGCTACACACCTATTAGAATGGCCAAAAACCAGAACACTGACAACACCCAAAGCTGGTGAGGATGTGGAGTAAGAGAAACTCTCATTTGTTGCTGGAGAGAATGCAAAATTGTATAGCCACTTTGTAAGACAGTATGGCAGTTTCTCACAAAGCTAAACATACTCTTAACATATGACCTAGCAATTACAGTCCTTGGTATTCACCCAAAAACAGATGAAATGTTGTATGTTTCAATGCAGCTAGAAGAGAGGGTGTGAAATGTTACACATAGAAATGATCAAATCTCAAGTTGATGGATACCCCAACACCCTAACTTTATTATTACACATTCCATGCATGTAGCAAAAGCTCACATGCACTTCTTAAATATGCAAAATATCTTGTGTAAATATAAAAATAAAAACTCCTGCACATGAATGTTTATAGAAGCTTTATTCACAACTAATAGACCTTGGGAAAATATGGCATATGATTAGTAGGATACTAAATATGTGAATGAATAATGGAATATTATTCAGTGCTAAAAGGAAATGAGTTAATAAGTCATGAAAAGACATATAGGAAACTTAAATGCATATTGTTAAATAAAAGAAGCCAATTAGAGAAAGGCTACATACTGTATGATTCCAACTATACGACACACTGGAAAAAGCAAAACTATGGAGACAATAAAAAGATTATTGGCTGCCAAGGGTTGAGGAATGGAAGAGATAAAGAGACAGAACAGGGAATTTTTAAGGCGGTGAAAATACTCTCTATGATACTATAATGGTGGATACATGTCATTATTTGTCCAAACCCATAGAATGCCGTTTTGAATGAAGCTCTTCAAGTTTTTTTCTATTAACTTAGCTTGTAGCTACTGTTCCTAGCAGCCCTCAGAGGTTCACACAGAAGAGAACGGTAAGGGATCCACCAGCATAGGTCCCTTTGGGGTGGTCTCACCATCAGGGGTTGAATTGCAGATGCAGCTTTAATTACATACCCATAACGTGAAAGTTTGAGTGGGTTTCTTTGTTTTAATTACTTACCAATCATCAAACTAGGCCCAGCAGGACGACCAGATAGGGGCAAACAGTAGCTGTCCATTTCACGTCTTGTGTAGCCAAAGCAACCTCACAGATGTAGGATGGAGTTTCTCTTATTTACGGGTCATCTGTGATGAGGTGTACTTATTTCACAGGGTGACATTTTACTGGTGGAAAGGGCAGTTGAACAGTTTGGCACAAAGCTGGAGTTAAAACAGGGCTCTGCAGAGGGATTTCTTATCTCTCTTGGTCATCCTGGTCCAGGCCTAGGCAGCCATTACCTGTGGTTTCTCCGTTATTCCTAAGACAAATGTTCAACACCAAGACTGAACCCAAATGTAAACTATGAACTTTGAGTGATAATGGTTTGTCAATGTTGGTTCACTACTGTAACAAATGTATCACTTTGGTGGGGGATTTGATAATTGGGGGGCTTATTGATGCATGGGGGCATGTGGTATATGGGATATCTACGTACCTTCCTCTCAATTTTTCTGTGAAACTAAAACTGCTCTAAAAAATAAACTATTTTGGCCAGGTATGGTGGCTCACACCTGTAATCCCAGCACTTTGGGAGACCGAGGCAGGTGGATCACCTGAGGTCAGGAGCTTGAGACTAGCCTGGCCAACACTGTGAAACCGTCTCTACTAAAAACACAAAATTAGCCAGCTGTGGTGGCGTGTGCCTGTAGTCCCAGCCACTCAGGAGGCTGAGACAGGAGAATCGCTTGAACCCGGAAGGTGGAGGTTGTAGTGAACTGAGATCACGCCATTGCACTCCAGCCTGGGCAACAAAAGTGAAACTCCATCTCAAAAACAAACAAACAAATAAATAAATAAATAAATAAAATATAATTTAAAAAATAAAAATGACAAAAGCCCAGTGCCATAGAGGCCAAGTGAATGACTTTAAGGAGGAAGAGGTTGTTAAACACTGTCAAATACTATAATTAAGTCAAGGAGAATAAAATCCGAGACAGACCCAGTGCAAAACTTTAGAAGTACAAACATAATAAAGATCACTTGAACTCAAAAAATACCATTTCCAAAGTATCTACTGTGTTGTGTAAACCTATGAGAGATATACATTGCATCTTATATATATATATATATATAAAAGGAGGTTTTCCTTCTTCACACTGCTTCTCTATGTCACTATAAAAAGTGGCCTGTGTTCTGGTTCCTGAGAGTATTAAGAGTGACCATCTTATGCCTTTTTTTCTCAGCTATAGGAATAAAAATCTTACTCCTTATTCTTCTCTATTGTAGGATGAAAAATGAATACATAGATTATCTCTTCCTTATAAAAGACATCACTGGTCTACAAGTTACAACAGCCCAAACTGCGGACTAATCACTTTGCATTTAGCATCAACATGTTGCTTCTGTGGAGTATTTAAAAAGCAAACATTGAATGAATTTCCTAAAGGATATCTAATCTCTTAGTTTTTGCCTCAATTGGCTTCTAAATTATATGACTAGTTTGTAACAGTACAAAATTAAGTTGTTTGGTTCTGAAGATAGACTGTCTAATAAGTTTGCCAGTAGTCACAGGTGAATATTTAAATTTAAATCAATTAAAATTTAGCTGGGCACAGTGGATCATGCCTGTAATCCCAGAACTTTGGGAGGCTAAGGCAGGTGGATTGCTTGAACCTAGGAGTTTGAGAACAACCTGGGCAACATGGCAAAAACCTGTCTCTGAAAAAAAAAAAAAAAAAAAAGTTAGCCAGGAATCTTGGAGTGCCCCTGTAGTCCCAGCTACTTGGGAGGCTAAGATGGGAAGTTCGCTTGAGCCTGAGAGGCAGAGATTGCAATGAACTGAGATCATCCCACAGTACTCCAGCCTGGACAGCAGAGAGACCCTGTCTCAAAATAATAATAAGAAAAAAAATTAAATACAATTTAAATATTTTTTTCTTAATAACATTATCTACATTTCAAATGCTCAATAAACACATGTATCTGTTGATTACTTAGACAGCACATATATAATATCAATCAATGCAAACATTTTTATTATACAGCACTGCCAGAAATATTTGTCTTTGTTCTTCACAAGGATGAGTGATGAATGCTATCTTAGTGCACAAGAGTCTAGAAAATTCAGTATGCATGGGAATATCTAAACTGGGAATTATTTAATTATTTGCCAAAGATGTCCAAAGATTGAAAATTTTTATATTTTTATATGTTGAAATTTGAGCAAAAACTTAAGTATCAGAATGTTTTATTTTTATTGTACATACATTACCAGAAACTGTAAGCAGGCTTTCATAATTTATAGCCGTTTTCATTAAAATCTGTTCATCAATTTCAACAAATTTTCTGTTAATTTTCCAATAATTAAAAAAAACTGTGGCACCTAAAATAATCTCAGCTACTTGTAGGATCTTGATGATAGTAATGCCCAATTTATTCATCATTTATTTTCAAGGCAATTAAAAGTGTCCTACAAATACATCTGTTGGAAAGTGAGATCATTTCAAATGTCCAAATGAAATATGAAAACTTTTGGTGACTGAGGATCATCAGAGGCATGCAATTTGACAAGGTCAAATATCTTTGAACTTTCATACTTCACAGCAGCTTTACTCATAGCTCTATTTATTATGTGATCATGTGCATGTGCCAAACTTATGTAACAATTTCTTCTCCTAAAGATATTGTAATACTTTTCTTTGGAATCAGTTTTTTGGGTATTTTAACAAATGAGTTTGTTCTGGAGGCACTAATTAAGTAATCAGATTGGCTGAGTAGGGATTTGATAATTGGATATAACCATGTAAATTTCAAATCTCAGAATTTCTATTTTAGATTGGAGAAATTTAGTAGACATGGATATACAGTCATGCATCACTTACTAACAGGGATGCATTCTGAGAAACGCATTGTTAGGTGATTTTGATATTGTGCAACCATCATAGAGTGTATTAGGTTGGTACAAAAGTCATCAAGGTTTTTGCCATTATTGCACTAACCTAACTTCTTACATAAACCTAAAAGCTATAGCCTACTGCACACTTAGGCTATGTGGTATAACATTTATTCCTACCCTATAAGCCTGTAAAGCATGTGACTGTACTGAATACTATAGGCAATTGTAACACAACGTAAGTATTTGTGTATCTAAATATATCTAAACCTAGAGAGGGTGCAGCGAAAGTATGGTATAAAAGGTAAAAATATGGTACGTCTGTATAAGGTATGAGTGGATTTTTCAGGACAGGAAGTCACTCTGGGTGAATAAGTGAGCGGGTGAGTAAATGTGAAGACCGAGGACATTATTCTAAACTACTGTGGGCTTAAACATTGTACTTATAGGCTTATTTTAAAAATATTGCTTCAATAATAAATTCACCTTTGATTAGTGTAAGTTTTATACTTTATAAAGTTTTTAATTTTAAGAAACCTTTTGACAGTTTTGTAATAACACTCAGCTTAAAACACAAACACATTGTACAACTGAACAAAAATATTTTCTTTCTTTATGTCCTTATTTGATATTTTTTCAGTTTAAAAAAATTGTTTTACTTACTTTAAAAACTTTTTTTCTTAAAAACTAAGTCACAAACACAAACATTAGCCTAAGCCTACCCAGTGTCTGGATCATCAATATCGCTGTCACCCACCTGCACATCTCGTCCCATTGGAAGGTCTTTAGGGGCAGTAACATTCATGGAGCTGTCATCTCCTATAATAACAATTCCTTCTTAGGAAATGTCTCCTGAAGGAATGGCAAAGGCTGTTTTACAGTTAACTTTCTGTGAGTATAAGGAGGATACTCTAAAATAGTGATGAAAATATAGTATAGTAAATACATAAACCAGGAACATTATTACTTATTATCAAGTATTATGTACTGTACATAATCATATGTCCTATACTTGTGTATGACTGGCAGCACAGAAGTTTTGTTTACACCAACATCACCACCAACATGTGAATAATGTGTTGTACTATGAAGTTAGGACAACTATGATGTCACTAGGTGATTCAGAGTTTCATTTCCATTATAATCTCATGGGACTATAATTTATATGCAATCTTTCCTTGACCAAAATGTCTTTATGCATCACATGACTGTATCTGAAATGATAGTTATTTTAAATATTTATAAATGATATCTTGGGCCGGGCATGGTGGCTCACGCCAGTAATCCCAACACTTTGGGAGGCCGAGGCAGGCGGATCACGAGGCCAGGAGATCGAGACCATCCTGGCTAACACGGTGAAACCCTGTCTCTAATAAAAATACACACACACAAATTAGCCAGACATG
Source organism: Pongo abelii (assembly GCF_028885655.2). NCBI lineage: Eukaryota > Metazoa > Chordata > Mammalia > Primates > Hominidae > Pongo > Pongo abelii. Next base: position 99,571,099 of record NC_072008.2, read on the forward strand.
GCGGTGGGCACCTGTAGTCCCATCTACTCGGGAGGCTGAGGCTGGAGAATGGTGTGAACCCGGGAGGCGGAGCTTGCAGTGAGCTGAGATCGTGCCACTGCACTCCAGCCTGGGCGACAGAGCGAGACTACGTCTCAAAAAAAAAAAAAAAAAAAAGGTATCCTAAGATTATACGGTGAATTATTTTCTAGTGATGATTCACTGGAAAGCAGATCTGTTATTTTCAAGATTTCCGGAGAAAACAATGCATATTAATGTTTCTCAAAGTATAGTTTGTGGAACAGTCGTTTCTTTCCAGGTTAGTAGGTGAGATATGTTTAGTTAGATTTGGAAAAAGAAAGGGGGTTAAAGGTCCGTGACCAAATTTATTTGAGAGAAGCTGGATTAGATAGTTTTTCTGATTTTTTCTTCTTTTAACTGTAGGGCATTCTAGAGCTTTTCAAGTGCTCATGTGCATTGTGAATCTCCAGAAAGGGTAGGGTAGCATTGCTCAGGAGCATCTCACAGAACTAATATTACGCCTAATACATTTTGAGAAATTTTAGTACACGTGCTAAAATTATCTGAAAATAAAAAACATCATATGTATTAATTGTGTCTAAATTTAATGCTATATTTTGAATTTTTTAAATTGTATTTAAAAATAAAAAGAACAACAAAATATCATCTAAGAAATTGCTAGTACTCTCTCACAGAAGAAAGGAAGGAAGGATGGAGGAAAAGAGAGAGTGAAAAAAGGAGTTGTATTATCTACTAGTGAAAGAAGGAGTTGTATTATCTACTAATTTAGCAGATTATTTTCTACTCTGGTTTTAGAATGTGTACAGCAAGTTCCTCTTATAATAATTCATTTTTTGAATTAACCATTTTATTAAAACCTCACAGTTTTGTGGGTCAGGAATTTGGACAAGGCTCGGCTGGGTGATTCTTTTATTGCACATGGTGTTAATTGGAATCACTTAGTGGCATTCAGCAGGTAGATGAACTGAAATGGAGGGTTTGAGATGGCTTCACTCACATGTCTGGTGTTCGGTGAGGGTGGCTGGAATATAGGACTGTTGACCAGAGCACCCACCCATGGATTCTCTGGCAAGAATACAAATTCTTGTACATACTTATTCTTAGAATACACTTAACAGCATTTATTAATGGCTCCCAATAGTCTAAATAAGAGAAGCTACTATGTAAGATAGAGAAACAATCATATGCCCAGGAGCCCAGACCAAAAAAGAAATTAGATCAGGCCTAATGAGATTGAGAATAGGTCCAGAATAAACTGTACAATTTATTTTTTTTGTTGTTTTTGTTTGAATTTCATGTTTATATGTGTTCCTGAAGAGCTCTGTGAATCATCCATTTGCTATATCATCAAAAGGTCTCCAAATATTTGAAGCCAAAATGGGCTTTTAAAACATCATGAAATAAATACAAACTTTGCCATTTATTTTTTGAAACTGCACGGTGGTTATATCTTTTTTTCATCTTCCAAGATATGATCTAAATGGAGATTTAATGTTCCAAAGAGGTTATGCTCATCTTCTCAAAATAAACATATTATCTATTGCTTCATGTTTGGATTATTGTTCTTAATTCTCTGTGAATCATCAAAATGCTTTAGGGAAATGCCATTAGTAGAAGGAAGTTCACTTTCCTTGTTTAATAAGTTTTTTTTTAAGTCGTTATTTATTTTAAACGAAGAGATTGTTTGAAAATATGCATTATAGAGATGCAGTCAAGGTACATGTACTGTAGATAGGAGCTTGAATCTTTAGCCAAATGCCATGTTTCTCAAAATACATTTCATATAAAACAAATTTGTAGGACTACTGATGTTTCTCGGGGGCATAGTACACTGTTAAAAGTTTACGGAACTGAGTACTAGCATCAAGCAAGCTTTTGTTTCTTTTTTTACTGCAGGACTTCTGAGTAACTGTAATAGGCCGTGGTTGGCAAACAATCATTTAGTAATGTGGGAAAGGATTAGATCTGACAGAAGTGACTTGTGGGTAGCTGTGTTAGTGTGTGCATAAGACTAAACATCATACTTTTTGCAAAATAGAATATATGAGTTTCTTATGTATTCAGTGTAATACCTACACTTTAAAATAATTGAGTGTGAGAAAAGGAGGTTCCTTTGGAATGTATGCTTTGTTTCAGTCTAATATATCCTTTCATTGAGAATGTGCTGTAGAGGGCTGAAACTTTGTGGATGAGTACAATGAGGATATTTTGGTACTTTCTTTACTTCAGTTGTGTAGTACTATCATATCACTCTCTTCTGATTAACAGCAGTAAAAATATTTTTTTCAGAGAGAACTTACAACATAATGAACCTGAAAGACTTTTTTAGCTTATGTGTGTACTTGTGCAAAATCTCATTGTAATATCTACTCATCATATCATATTTGTAAAAGACAGCAAAATTTGAAACAGAAAGAAAACTTTTTTCTTTCCTAGTACTGATATAATTATGAACATATTTTATCCCAGATGTTTTAGATAATCCTTGATTACATCTTTAAATTTTCCAGAAATTGAGTCAAATAATATGAATATTATTAAGACAACATATTTTGACAAATTTCATTCCAGGAAGATTATCCAATTTTCCAATTTGCTGGCAGTAAATTAGAGTGACGGCCTTCTCACATCTCACCATTAGGCAGTTTTTCTTTAGAAAATATAGGAATTTGACAGGTGTAGTAAGGTTTGGCTTTTTTTTTTTTTTTTCATTTTTCATGTCTTTAAATTATTTTTGAGCCAGAAAAACATAGCTTTCCTGGAAGTAGATCATTGATGGGTCAAGCTTTGGCTTTCTTCATCTCCTCCAACTACTTTAGGGACACTGCAGTTGGAAACCAGTAAAACCAGGCAGTCAGCCACCTACTATTTAGGTCTCTTTTCTAAGGTAGCAGAGAAACAATGAAAAAAAAAAAAACAGTGTTAAATCCTGGGTCTTTTTAAATCTCATACCCAAATGGAATAGATTTTTTTGTCCATTCACTAAAAAATGGACATTTTATAAATTATATCCATGACTCTTCATGTAGGAAATTAGAATGCTTGTACAATTGGCAAAAAGTAATCGCACAACAGAATCCCAAGTACTGCATTATCTAATCTACTGTCCCCATCACTTTGAGGGCTCATTTACTTTTTATCCTTTGACATCATACAAAACTAGTGTGAGCCGATACTGGACAACCAATACTTCATAGATAATGGTTCGGAATTCTAAATTTTTTGGGAGCCCAAAGAAGCCAATTAGATATCATTATTAATGACCTAATATTGATGGTACATTTTCTTCCATCTGATGTGCTTGATTCTATTTTAAATTCCCCAAATCATTAATCTTTTTTCATGAGTTATCATAAAAAGGTAGAGTTAGCCAATAGGTGAAAATAATTCTAATCCTAACCACTGGTGAAGAATAATTAGTGAGAGCCAGTTATCACTGACAATTTATACCCAGCTTATTCTTAATGACATTGAAAAAGTTAAATGTTAATATGGAGTAGAAAATTCTGCTTATTTAATGTGATAGGTTCTACTGAACATTTGCATAACATTTAGTAAAAAAAGTGATTGCTTGAGTGGGAGAAAATAATATGGTATTCAGTGGGATGGTTTTAGAATGTGGCAAAATTGAAGTAACATTGATATTCTCAATTTATTTCCATTCATAAATATAGTATACTTCGGTTTAGTTTTTCAAGGTCACCATACAATGATGAATCTGGGAATTCAATTTTTATGTTGTAAATGCTGAGAAACAAGTAGGCATAAATCAGTACTTCTGTTAGTGTCTTTCAATTTTCCCATTCAACATGAGTAACAATTATTAGGAAGAAAATGTTCATATACATGGCCTCTGAAATTGTGTGGCATCTAACTAAATGATTTTTATTTTAAGAAATCCATTAATAAATCCCCTTTACTTTCAGCTACTGTGAGTTACTTTAGTTATATATTGTTACATTATTTATGTTTTTTCTTTGTAGTATATTGCTATAGAAATCTTTAATCTTGAACAATTGCTTGTATAATTTAATAAAATATTTTTGGAAAAGGTAATACTTATTGGGGGAACCCGCCCCCAATATTTCAACATAGGTTCTTTCTATTTTCCATAAGAGTTGGCTGGCTGAGAAATAAAGAGAAAGAGTACAGAGAGGAATTTTACAGCTGGGCCTCTGGGGGTGACATCACATATTGGTAGGACCGTGATGCCCACCTGAGCCACAAAACCACAAGCAGGTTTTTGTTGAGGATTTCAAAAAGGGAGGGGGTGCAAGAACAGGGAGTAGGTCACAAGATCACATGCTTCAAAGGGCAAAAAGGAGAACAAAGATCACATGCTTCTGAGGCCAATAAACATCACAAGGCGAAGGGCAAAGCAAAGATCACAAGGCAAAGGGCAAAATCAAAAACTCCTGATAAGGGTCTATATTCAGCTGTGCACGTATTGTCTTGATAAACATCTTAAACAACAGAAAACAGGGTTCGAGAGCAGAGAAACAGTCTGACCTCAAATCTACCAGGGTGGGGTTTCTTCCCCACCCTAATAAGCCTGAGGGTACTGCAGGAGACCAGGGCGTATTTCAGTCCTTATCTCAACCGCATAAGACAGACACTCACAGAGCAGATGTTTATAGAGCTCCCCCCAGGAATGCATTCCTTTCCCAGGGACTTAATTATTAATATTCCTTGCTAGGAAAATAATTCAGTGATATCTGCCCTACTTGCACATCCGTTTATAGGCTCTCTGCAAGAAGAAAAATATGGCTCTATTCTGCCAGACCCTGCAGGCAGTCAGACCTTACGGTTGTCTTCCCTTGTTCCCTGAAAATTGCTGTTATTCTGTTCTTTTTCAAGGTGCACTGATTTCATATTGTTCAAACACACATGTTTTACAATCAATTTGTACAGTTTAACACAATAGTGGTCCTGAGGTGAGGTACATTTTCAGCTTATGAAGATAACAGGATTAAGAGATTAAAGACAGACATAAATTATAAGTGTATTATTAGGGAATTGATGAACGTCCATGAAATCTTCACAATTTATGTTTCCTCTGCCGCGGCTCCAGCTGATCCCTCCGTTTGGGGTCCCTGACTTCCCACAACAAATGCTTACTTGTGATCAAAGGAGACAAAAGGTTTTTAACTGAAATATTTCCCTCTCATTGCTAATGCCCAGTCATTTAGGTCCTCCCCTTAGGAGAGCAGGTGCAGTCATGGTTGCATCCAGAGATCTGTAAATATTTTTGTGATTATTTTTAAAAGAGAAGCAGAATTATACTGTGACTATATGTTGCACACAACATGCAGTATGATTTTTGGTTTACTTCTTTGTTTTTTAATTTATGCCCTGGCTTCTGAAGGAAAGAACTATGCTTATTTATATTCTCAGCAAAATTGCTATTAAATGCCTACTCTGTTCCAATTACCATTATAGGTATTGGGGACAAAAGAAACCAATAGTCCTGCCTTTGTGAAACTCATATTTTTATTCATCACTATATTCCAGGAATATAGCACAGTGTCTGGTACATAGTCATATTCGGTCAAGTTTTTTAAATGAAATTAAGATGCTGACTGTGTATTAGTTAGAGTTTATTGTCTGTCTCTCTTTCCCTCCCTTTGTATATAGATAGATAGATAGATAGACAGATAGATAGATAGATAGATAGATAAACATGGATTCATCTTCACCAGTCTATCTACTGCCTATCTATCTATCTATCAATCATCTATCTATCTATCTATCTATCTATCTATCTATCTATCATCTATTAAGAGAGAGATTTTAAGGGTGGTTCACATGATTGTGAGAGCAGGCAAGTTTTAGATTCATAAGACAACTGGAAGGCTGGAGATTCAGGTAAGAGTTGATGTGGTGGTCTAAAACTCAACAGTTCAAAACTCAGACAGAATTTCTATGTTGCAGTCTGGAGGCAGAATTCTTTTTTCAAGAAACCGTTGCTCTTAATGCATTCAACTGATTGTCTGAGGCCCATTCACATTACAGGGAGTAAATCTGCTCTACCTAAAGTCAACTGATTGTAAATGTTAATCACATCTACTAAATACTTTTATAACACCTAAACTAGTCTTTGACCAAACAACTGTTCATCATAGCCTAGCTAACTAGACACATAAAAATAAGCATCATAGATGCCTACCTGTTACAATAATGTTCTAGGATGCCTGGATAATACAGATAATTTAGTAAAAGCTCTATCTCAAAATAGGTTTATTGCAAAACATCAATTACACTCTTCACAGATGTGTTCTCTAAGTACATGTTCTAATTTACTCGTGTTTCTAATTTCACTGTCTCTTTGCATTCAGTAAAATACCTTATTGAGGTGTTATGGCCAAATTTCCAGCAGTATAGAAAAAGCTACAAGCTGGTTTTCTTCTTATTTAAAACAGAATAGTAAGTGGATATTCTTCATAATATTGCTTGTTTTGCCCAGATTACACCATTGAGATTTGATTATTGCCCTTCCATTTGCTCTTTCTGGTTTGACCCAGATAATTTTTGTTTTACCAGCTTACAGTTCTTTATCATTTTCTAAAATCACACACATTTGAATTAGATGCAATTTAGAAAAAAAGGTAATATGTGAAGTATATTAAACTACTCAAAGTGATCACAATATCTTTAAGAATCCAAAATGGGCTTGCCAATAATTGTACTTATAAAACATGGTTTTCTTTTAATTAGCCTCCTGTACTTCCAGTTTAACATTATAGCATAATATCAGTGTCTGTATGCCCCTGTCCTACTCTCCAATAAAATATTGAGGAAGAGACTCTGAAACCAAAGCATGAGATTCAGAGATCAAAGCACTGAATGAAATAACGATGAGGAAAAATTATGGTGGATACATGGCAAATGGGATTGAACTGAAAAAAAAATTGAATTGAAAAAAAAAAAAGCCTCTCCCCTTTTGGAAACACTATGACCCATTAAGGTAGAAAGAAGACAAGAAAAGGCTTTGTCTGTCATTGTCAGCCTAGATTAGAAATCCAGAGTTGTTCCACTGGCCAGAAAACTAGAAAACCACTTCCCTGAGGAACAGGGACCATTTATGAGATGGTCAGGGTCCTGCTCACCATTTCCTCCTTCCTAGCCCCAGTTTAGGCTCCTATATTTCTACCTCCACTGGGAAAGTGGTTCCCACACTTTCCTGATTTATGTATTTAACAAATATTTATTGAGAATCTACTATAGCTAGGAACTATTCTGGGTGTGGAGAATATAGCAGTGAAAAAAAGTGCCTTCTTAGTACTTAAGTACTAGTGGGAAAATAAAGACAATAAACTAAAAACAATAAAAGGATAAACTACATAGGATGTTAGAACATGATAAATGCTATGGAAAAAATAAAATAAGAGGACAAGAAAAGTTGGGACTGTGGTGGGTGAACAATATAGTCAAGGTAGGCCTTATTAAGTCATCAGAATATTGTAGAAATATATATATATATGTATGTGTATATACGTGTATGTAATATGTAATACAAATATGTAGATAGATATAGATAGATGAATTTTGCACTGATGTTCAGAATTTCAAATTCAGTATCTGTGAGTGGGACCTCAGAATCTGCACCCCTTCCATTGAATTATTCACCTTGGTTTATAAACATGTTTATGTCTCCTATCTTGAAATAAAATCAAATAATATATAAATAAATAATTCCCGTATTCCCCCTTTCCCCTACCCATGCAAACACTAACTCTCTTCTTTTCCCCCAGCTAAATTTCCAGAAGTAATAATCTGTACTTAAGATATCCATTAAGTATATCTTAAATTCATCAGACACATACATAGTGCTTATTAAGTGTCGAGATTGTTCTAAACACAACATAGGTCGTATTATTGTAGTCATTATTTTATCTCTATACTATATTGCCTCAGTCTTTTGAGTCATCCAGTTCTTCCCCGTTTCAATGTGTACCAGAGTAATTTAAGATAAACACAGTTTGCCTGAAAGAACATGAGGAAATTTTATTTGCACTAGGCAAACCATAAGTCATGGGAATCCAGCAATGTTCTGTTTCATGACAGCTGCAGAGAGAGGCAAGTTGACAAATATTATAGAAAGCTCTAAATATACATACCTTGTTTAATTTTATCCCAGTTCCTCCCACTCACAGTAATATAGCTTAACCACTTGCAGAGGAAGCAATAGAGGAAAACATAGAATAGACAAAATATAACAAATGAGTTTGTTGCTGCAACCTATGCCTTCTGTCCTGGGAGATTCCACAGCGCATATCTTCTCAGTCTTGCCTCATTCTCGGATTCTTCAAATTGTTCATTATAAGACTCCTTGGCGCCTTGAGCCAAATCCCAGATTTTCTGTATTTATATACTCTGTGTGTGTGTGTGTGTGTGTGTGTGTGCGCGTGTGTGTATGTATTGCATTGGGGCATATAACTGGAAGTTTTAATATAATGTTTCTTTTTTATTAAGAATTTCACAAGAGGTAACTTTGTTTACTGAAATAAAAGAAATAAAGGGCATCCACTATACAGATGTCTGTCTAAGAGTCCTTCTATCTTAAATGTCAACAAACATTTAATATTCTATATACTGGTAATATTTTTACTGCAACCCCTTATTATCTTACATTGCTTATGTTTCTCATAGTAGATAATCCCTTTTCCTCATCTTTATTAACAGACAGCCTCACTGAAATCTGAGTATTTTCCTGTGTTAGTTGTTCCCCCTACCCTACTCCATGCTTCCGTGAAGACTAATGTATTAGTGTGCTTTATAATCAAGAGTAGTTCATAGGTAAGGCAGAAAGACAGTGTGGTAACTTCACACTACTTTTTCTTGACTGTTGGTCAAGATTTTCTGGAATTGGGTCTAGTTGCACCATGTGCATCATTTCAGCACAGTACTGAATATCTGAAAGAAACAAAAAACCAACATTGCTGTAGGGCAATATCAGAAGTTCAAAGTCATTAAAAAATAGTTTAAGCCCACATAATTTGAGCCCCTCATAAACTTTGACTCCATTTGGTTCTTGAAGTTTTGTATAAAATTCCAGGACTCTTGCCTCTTAACTAGATTCCAGACCTAAGCTCCTGTATCTGAACCCTAATCTTAGAACTTATTTCCTTGTTTTACATATTTTAGGTTTTGAATCTCTGCTCATTTCAAATCAGTTCTTGTGCTGTGTCTTGTTAATTACAAGGAATCAAAGTTTCAATCCATAGTCATCCTTATCTCCATATCTTTGTAATTTATTTCCAATCATTTTCGTTCAACCTCAGTTTTTTCAAATAAAAATAACACTGGAAATTCAGAAAATTTTAGGCATTTCTGATTCAATGCAAATATCTAAATTTTGTATGAATTAAAGAACATATCAGAGATTGACATCCAGCTACCTTTAAAGATTTTAAGCTTGCCAAATTAAAATACCAATAATTGAAATAACCCAATAAAAGTTTCTCCCCATTCTAATTAAGATTGCAAAGTTTAAAAAAGCTCCCACTACTGAAAAATATTAAATTTAGTATTATACTACATATTCATCTTCACTACTTTTTGCATTTGTTCACAAATGAAAAATTTAACTCACAGTCTCCAAAGTGTCAGCCAAATATTGGTGCTTTAATTTAGACTTAAAAATCTAAACATTACAATTGTGAATCGTGCTGCAATAAACATGGGAGAGGATATCTCTTTGACATATTGATTTTCTTTCCTTTGAATAAACACCCAGCAGTAAGATTGCTGGATTGTATGGTAGGTCTATTTTTAGTTTTTAGGGGAACCCCCATAGATTTTCTATAGTGGTGGTAATAGTTTACATTTGAATAAACAGTTTTTAAAAATTCCATTTTTTCCACATTCTTGCCAGCATCTATTATTTTCTGCCTTTTTGATCATAGCCATTTTAACTGAAGTAAGATGTTATCTTCTTGTGATTTTGATTTGCATTTCTCTGATGATTAGTGATGTTGAGCATTGTTTCATATACCCATTGGTCATTTGCATGTCTTCTTTTGAAAAATGCCTGTTTAGATTTTTTGTCCATATTTAAATCAAATTAATTGCCTTTTATTACTATTGAGTTGTTTGAGTTCCTTACACATTCTGACTATTAATCTCTTGTCAGATGGATAGTTTGCAAATATTTTCTGACATTCTGCAGGTTGTCTTTTCATTCTGTTTATTGTTTCCTTTGTTTGTGTGGAAGCCTTTTAGCTCAATGTAATCTTATTTGTCTATTTTTGCTTTTGTTGCCTGTGCTTTTAAGGTCATGACCATAAAACTTTGCTGAGACCAATGTCCTGAAGGATTTCTCCAATATTTTCTTCTAGTTTTACAGTTTTCGTTGCTACATTTAAGTCTTTAATCCCATTTTCAGTTGATGTTTGTATATGGTGAGAGATAGGGGTCTAATTTTTTTCTTCTGCATATGGATAACCAGTTTTCCCAGCACCATTTATTGAAGAGGCTGTCCTTTCCCCAATGTACATTGTTGGCACCTTTGTCAAAAATGAGTTGACTGTAAATGTGTGGATTTATTTCTGTATTCTCTATTCTGTTCCATTAGTCTATGTGTCTGGTTTTATGTCATCAGCAGATGAATGGTGAAAAGAAAATGTGGTATAGGTACACAAGGGAATATTATTTAGCCATAAAAAATAAAATCCTGTCATTTGCAGCAACATGGATGAAATTGAAGAATGGAATTGAAGTGAAATAATCCAGGGAAAGAATGACAAATATCACATATTCTCATTCACATGTGAGAGCTAAAAAATAATCTCATGGAGGTAGAGAGTAAAATTGTGGTCACCAGAGGCTGGAAATTGCAGTAGGGAGGGCGAGATAAAAAGAGGTGGTTAATGGGTGCAAAGATACAGTTAAATAGAAGGAATAAGTTCTAAGTTTTGACCACAGTAGGGGAAATATAGCTAGCAATAATTTATCGTATATTTCAAAATACCTGGAAAAGAAACCTCAGATTGTTCTCAATACAAATGATAAATTTTTTAGGTGATGGGTGTCCCAAATACCCTGACTTCATGGTTACACATTGCATGCATGTATCAACACATCATATCAAACCATAAATATGTATAACTATTATTTATCATTTAAAAACTAAATATTGCTTTTCTCATCTTAGTCTTTAGGCAGATTTTAGTAGCTTTTTCATAACCTTAAACATTAGGCTACAAGCTGGCAGCTAGATTAGTAAATATGGCCAGAAAATACATTCGGTTTGGCCTTCAAGTGCTTTCTTTCGCAAGTGAATTAGTAGCCACAGTTCAAAAGTTGGGCAGAGACACACAAGAAAATTCATACTTTAGGTGTGGGCTCTCTCTTGCTTCACAGTCCCCATTAGACTATTGACATCTATTTCTGTAGTTTGCCTCAATCATGCATCTAATTATGTTTTTGATGCATACAAACACATTTGGAGAAAAAAAAATTCTCAAGAAGAATTCTTCAAAGTACAAGTAAATCTTTTAAAGAGATTTTCCAACACAGGTATCACATTGTTCTCACCCTTATTGAAGGGTAGACAGTCTCATGAAATAGATTTTGAAGCAATTATTCTCTAGAAAGTACAGATCAGCAGGTGCTTAAAGGCCATTTAGCCTTTCTGAGCTTAAAAGCCATTTTACCCTTCTGCAGATTCCCTGGCAGCAGTTTCAATTCAACATCCCTTTCATCAGTTAGTAATAAGTTAGTGGGTGTGACCCTCTCTCTGAGAACTGGTGAGAGGGAAGAAATTTTTTGCTTTTGAGTGAAAGAAAAATAGCCCATTTAAACACAAAATAAACTTTAAAAGTAACGATGTTTCTTTAGAAATGATTTAAGGCAAATCTACATGGGACTGAATATTTCCCATTCAAGCCTATGTCTTTTTCACATTCATATGTATAACATAAAAAAATGTAGTAATAGCCTTTCAGCCTGATAGAGCTGAAATATTTAAATCGCACACATCATAATCTTGAAATATTAAGAAGATGGGTATTGATTAAAGAAAATTTTAGAATTAATTTCACCTTTGAAATAAACATATGTATATCTGGAGGTTTATAAATTAGAACAGCTTTGTCCAATTTAAAGACATTTGTATAAGGGAGGGATTAATTCTGCAAATAAACCCTTTTAAGTGCCCAAAGTTAGAATATATCTTTACCTTTTAGCCAAATACAAATGGAAGTTTATACTCTCTCTCCCTCTCCCACCTCCTGGGAAGATTTTTCAAGGTTCCTCTACAATTTGTAAAGGAAACAAGTTTGACATATATTTATAGACTCAGTCTAAAGCCTGGGACCAGCCAGATTCACAAGGCCCAGGCCCAGGGCATTGTTTCTACTCTGTAGTGATCCCAGCAGTTCTTCAAAATCCAGATCCAAAAACAATACTCACTTTGGTGTATCTCCACCCCTGTGTCAATCAGCTTGCCAGTCTTTCAGCCAAACTGAGGTTCCCAGAACCCCCCCAAAGCCCTGTCTCTTTAATTAATGCACTTGTACACAGAGTCTGTTTTCTTTTATTCCCCAGGGTAAAAGATTGCCCTATTAACTTATTACAGGTGATAATACAGTTGGTGTAGTTGTTTCACAACCTATTCCGGTCCACTTGCTTTGTCTGGAATGGGACCCCTCTCCACATTGATCTTAAAAGACAATTCACCATAATTGGGGCAAGTGAAGAATAAGAATTTTTGCTTATTCTTATATGCAAAAAATGAACACAACATTTCCCCAACAAAAACACACCTATACAAGCACAGGCACACACATGAACAGACACTTCAAGGCTGGTCTGACTCATCAACACCTTTTTGGCTGTGAGCATTTGGAGTTTAGAGTCAAAATCCTTCAGATTCTCCCAATCCATCCTGGGAAACCTGACAGAACCCCTTCTTCAGCAATTAAAATTACTCTTCAATGGGGAAATTCTAAAACAGACCAGAGTGAAGGGAAGCATTCTGTAGGTACCATCTATGGGTGTTCAAGACACATTAAGGCCACTCACTGACACCACAGGTTTATAAAGCCCAGCTTCTCAGTCCATTCTCTAATACTGGCGCGTTACTATGTGCCCACTGAGCTCCACTAGATGTTGACCACTGCCAGGATCCAATCTCTCTTCTTCACGTGGCTCCTAGGGGCCTCAAGCAATTCATAATAAAACAGTGATTGTTTGGCAGGTAGAATTTTCTGTCTTATTTGACATATAGCATAGACCTATGCCATGGGAGTTACATAATGTACTAAGGCAGATCTGACTCAGAGAGAGGCATTCTTATAGGTTACACATGCTGCAGTACATTCTTATAATTTTCTTTCCATATCTCACACTTTCAATACTACCTCTTAGACCAGCCATGAGAAGATAGGAGCAGAGCATGAAACATTTTAGACAGAAAATTTAGATCCTTGTAACAAACAACGTCTGCCTTTAGTCCCTAGGAGTCTCTGATTTTATCTTTGTCTTGCCTCATTCTTCCCTAATGCAAGTTGACTATAACCAAACTCCTTAGTGCTTGAGGCCAGGGCAAACAACAACTTATATGCATCATATAAGCAAAAATTCTTATTCTTCACTTTCCCCAATGATGTCCTCTCTCTCTCTCTCTCTCTCTATCTATCTATCTGTGTGTGTGTGTGTGTTTGTGCATGTGTGTGTTGTATTGGTGGGGTGGAAGGTGTTATAACTTACTCTAAGCAAATATTTTTTCCAATGCCTACTGTAGACATTTTACATCAATTGATAGGAACAAAAGAAAGCCATGAAGGACTTATGAAACCATCACACAATTGAAATACTGAGAGTGAGTTTATCAAAGTTCCAAGACCCCCTTAAATTTACTATCAGGCCACTATAGAATTATTAATATTAGAACAGATACTTCTCAAAGGAAGACATAAAAGTGGCCAACAAGCATATAAAAAATGCTCAACATCATTCATCATCAGATAAATGCAAATCAAATGCATAAAATCCTGGACAGGTACACCCACCCAAGATTAAACCAGCAAGAAATTTAATCACTGAATGATCAAAATGAGCTCCAAAATGGGATAAATAATAAATAGCCTACCAACCAAAATAAGTTCCAGACCACTCAGTTTCATAGCTGAATTCTACCAGATGTACAAAGAAGAGATGGTACCATTACAACTATTCCAAAAAATGAAGGAGTGGTTCCTTCCCAACTCACTCATTCTGTGAGGCCAGCATCATTGTAATATCAAAACATGGCAGAGACATATCCATAAACGAAAACTTTAGACCCATATCCTTGATTACCATTGATGCAAAAATTCCCAGCAAAATACTGGAAAACCAAACACAGCAACGCATCAAAAGCTAGTCCACCATGATCAAGCAGGGTTTATCCCTGGATGCAAAGTTGGTTCAACAAATGCAAATTAATTAATGTAATTCAAAAAAGAATCCACACAATCATCTCAACAAATGAAAAAAGGGGTTTCAACAAAATTAAACATCGCTTCTTGTTAAAAACTCTCAATAAACTAGGTATTGAAGAACCATACCTAAAAATAATAAGAACTTTACATGACAAACCCACAGCTAACAGCACACTGAAGGAGCAAAAGCTTGGAACCATTCCCCTTGAAAATTGGCAAAAGGCAATTCTCACCACTCCTATTCAACATATTACTGGAACTCCTGGCCAGAGCATTCAGACAAAAGAAAGAAATAAAGGGCATCCAAATAGAAAGAGAGGAACTTAAATTATCCCCGTTAGCAGACAACATGATTCTATACCTAGAAACAAAACCCCATAGTCTCGGCCAAAACCCCCTTAAGCTGATGAACAACTTCAGCACAGTTTCAGGATACAAAATTAACATAAAAAACCACTAGGATTCCTACACACCAACAATAGCCAAACCGAGATCCAAATCAGGATACAATCATATTTGCAATTGCCACAAAAAGAATAAAGTACCTAGGAATATAGGTAACCAGGGAGGTGAAAGATCTCCACAATAAGAATTACAAAACTCAAAAAAATCAGCGATGACACAAACAGATGGAAAAACAACCCATGCTCATGGATGGGAAATATCAATATCATTAAAATTGTTATACTGCCCAAAGCAATTTACAGATTTAATGCTATTCCTATCAATCTACCAATAACTTCCTCCACAAAAAAAAGAAAACAACTATTTTAAAATTTATATAGAACCGAAAAGGAGCCTAAATAGACAAGGCCATCCTAAGAAAAAAGAACAGTTAAGAGGCATCATGCTACTCAACTTCAAACTATACTACAGGGCTACAGTAACCAAAACAGCAGGATACTGGTACAAATACAGACACTTAGACATACAGAACACAACAGGGAGCCTAGAAATAAGGCTGCACACCTACAGTCATCTGATCTTCAACAAAGCTGACTTAAAGAAGCAATGAGGAAAGGATTCCCCGCACAATAAATGTTGCTGGGATAACTGGCTAGCTATATGCAGAAGATTGAAACTGAACCCCTTCCTTATGCCATATGCAAAAATTAACTCAAGATAAATAAAAAATTTAAATATAAGACTTCAAACTACAAAAACTCTGAAAAGACAACCTAGGCAATACCATTCTGGTCATAGGAAGTATAAAAGATTTTCTGACGAAGAAGTCAAAAGAAACTGCAACAAAAGCAAAAATTGACAAATGAGATCTCAGTAAACTAAAGAGATTCTGCACAGCAGAAAAAAGTATCAAGCGAGTAAACAGCCAACCTACAGAATGGGAGAAAATAGCTGCAAAATATACATCTGACTAAAGTCTAACATCCATCATCTATAAGGAGCTTAAACAAATTTACCAGAGAGAAACAAACGATTCCATTAAAAAGTAGGTCGGGTATGGTGGCTCACGCCTATAATCCCAGCACTTTGGGAGGCTGAGGTGGGCGGATCACCTGAGGTCAGGAGTTTGAGATCAGCCTGACCAACATGGAGAAACCCCATCTCTACTAAAAATACAAAATTAGCCAGGCGTGGTAGTGAATGCCTGTAATCCCAGCTACTTGGGAGGCTGAGGCAGGAGAATCACTTGAACCCGGGAGGTGGAGGTTGTGGTGAGCCAAGATCACGCCATTGCACTCCAGCCTGGGCAACAAGAGTGAAACTCCATCTCAAAAAAAAAAAAAAAAGTGGCCAAAGGACGTGAAAAGACACTTTTTGAAAGAAGACGTACATGCAGTCAATAAACACATTAAAAAAAAAACAAAAAAAAAAACCTCGATTATCACTGATTATTAGAGGAAAGCAAATCAGAGCGACAATAAGACACTATTTCATACCAGCCAGAATGATTATTATCCAAGGTGAAAAAATATATAACAGATGCTACAGATGCTAGCAAGGTTGTGGAGAAAAGGGAATGCTTATACACTGTTGGTGGGAGTGTAAATTAGTTCAATTATTTTGGAAAGCATTGTGGTGATTCCTCAAAGAGGTAAAAACAGAACTACCAATTGACCCAACAGTCCCATTACTGGGTCTATATCAAACAGAATATGAATTGTTCTATCATAAAGACATATGCAGGTGTATGTTCACTGCAGCACTATTCACAATAGCCAAGACATGGAATTAACCTAAATGCCTGTCATGGTAGACTGCATAAAGAAAATGTGGTCCATATATACTGAGGAATACTATACAGCCATGAAAACATGAAACCATGTCCTTTGTGGCAACATGAGCTGGAGGCCATCATCCTAAGCAAACCAATGCAGGAACAGAAAATCAAACATTGAATGTTTTCACTTATTAGTGGGAGCAAAATAAGGGGAATACATGGATACATAGGGGGGAACAATGGACACTGGGGCCTCCAAGAAGGTAGAGGGTTGGAGGAGGGAGAGGAGCACACACACACACACAAAAACTATTGGGTATGAAGTTAAAAACCAGGGTGACGAAATTATCTGTACAACAAACCACTTTGACACAAGTTTATCTATATAACAAACCTGTAAATGTACACCTGAACCTAAAATAAAAGCTTAAAAAATCCCACAATAAGGCCGGGCGTGGTGGCTCACGCCTGTAATCCCAGCACTTTGGGAGGTTGAGGCAGGTGGATCACGAGGTCAAGAGATCGAGACCATCCTGGCCAACTTGGTTAAACCCTGTCTTTACTAAAAATACAAAAATTAGCTGGGCATGGTGGCAAGCACCTGTAATCCCAGCTACATGGGAGGCTGAGGCAGGAGAATCGCTTGAACATGAGAGGTGGAGGTTGCAGTGAGCTGAGATGGCACCATTGCATTCCAGCCTAGGCAAAAAGAGTGAAACTCCATCTCAAAAAAAAAAAAAAAAAAAAAAAATCCCACAATAAGATACCATCTCACTCCAGTCAGAATGGCTATTTGTTTTAAAAAAATCAAAAAGTTACAGATGCTTGTGAAGCTGTGGAGAAAAGGGGATGCTTATACACTGTTGGTGGAAATGTAAATTAGTTTAGCAACTATGGAAAGCACTTTAGAGATGTTGCAAATAACTTAAAGCTACCATTTGACTCAGCAATCCCATAACTGGGCAACTATCCAAAAAAAATTGTTCTGTGAAAAGCAGATATGTACTCATATGTTCATCACACCACTATTCACAATAGCAAAGACATGGAATCAACCAAAGATGCCCATCAGCGGTGGATTGAATAAAGAAAATGTGTTACACATACAACATGGAACACTATGCAGCCATAAAAGCGCTGAATCATCTATTTTGGGGGCATCATAAAAAAGCTGGAAGCCATTTTCTTAAGTGAATTAACACAGGAACAGAACAACAAATACTGCATGTTCTCACTTATATTTGTGAACTAAACAATGAGTACTAATGGACATAAAAGATGACAAAAAAGATATTGGGGATGACTAGATGGGGTGGGGGGTAAGGGATGAAAAACTGTTGGGTACTATGCTCAGTACCTGCATGATGGGGTCAATTATACCGCAAACCTCAGCATCATGCACTCAGGTAACAAACATGGATGTGTATCTCTTGAATCTAAAATGAAAGTTGAAATGATTTGAAAATAAAAAACTCATCTGTCTCCACTTCTTTATCTATTCTCTCCAAAAGTTAGCACAGTGTGGCTTCTGCCTTTCTCACTCAACAAAAACTGTTCTTTCTTGAGTTACCTATGATTCCTGGATTCTGAATCAAAACCAAGCACTTTTTACTCTTTGATTTACTTGAATCAATACAGCATTTTGCCTGCATAACTACTCACAGCTCCTTGAAACTTTCTCTTCATCAGTTAATTTTCACAACTTTGCTCTTTCCTGGTTCTCCTTCTTTCTACCTCTCTGAATCCTCCTTTTTGGGCTCTTCTGCACTGCCCATAAATATTAGCATTCCTCAGGCAAGCAACAAATATAGAACAATCTCTTCTGGTTGAAAGAAGAACTACAAAATAACAAACTACTTTTAATTACTGATTTACATGGGGGAAGATCAATTTAGATATATTAATCTGAATAAAATTAGATTAAACTGAGTCATACCAAAATGTGGTCCATATACCCCATGAAATACTGTGCAGCTACAAAAAGAAAGGAGAGATCATTTCCTTTGCAGGAACATAGATGGGGCTGGAAGTCATTATTCTTAGCAAACTAACACAGGAACAGAAAACCAAATACCACATGTTCTCACTTGTAAGTGGGAGCTAATTGATGAGGAAAAAATGGACACATCCGGGAGAATAAAACACATTGGGGCTTATCAGAGGGTCGGGGAGTGGGAGGAGAGAGAGGACTGGGAATAATAGCTAGTGGATGCTGAGCCTAATACCTAGGTGATGGGATAATCTGTGAGGGTAACACCATGGCACACGTTTACTTATGTAACAAACCTGCACATCCTGCACACTTACCTGTGAACTTAAAATAAAAGTTGGAAATGGCCGGGCGCGGTGGCTCACGCCTGTATTCCCAGCATTTTGAGAGGCCAAAGCAGGCGGATCACCTGAGGTCGAGAGCTCAAGACCAGCCTGACCAACATGGAGAAACCCTGTCTCTACTAAAAATACAAAAAAATTAGCGGGGCGTGGTGGCGCATGCTTGTAATCCCAGCTGCTCTGGAGGCTGAGGCAGGAATATACCTTGAAGCCGCCAGGCAGAGACTGTGATGAGCCAAGATCGCATCATTGCACTCCAGCCTGGGCAACAGGAGAGAAACTCCATCTCAAAAAACAAACAAATAAATAAATAAATAAATAAATAAATAAATAAATAATAAATAAATATTTAAAAATAAGTAATTATAGATATAATTACTTAAAATTACTTTACATAGAGCAAGAAACTCAGTATTTGGCTATTTTCATTACACTGTAAATTGCTATCCTTGGGTAAGACAGTTAATTTTTTTGAGTCATAGTTTTCCCTGTGTAAAATGCAGATAAATCCCAACTTTTTAAGTTTGCTAGTTGGAGTCTATCAGATTGTAGCTCATAATTTTTTTCTTTTTATACTCAACAAAATTAAAAAATAAACCACAATTTAGTAATTTTTAAATTTTTAAATTTTTCATTAGCATCTTCAAATTATAGTAGAATTAAATAAAAATTCAGAAATGATTTTCTATTTTGTTTTTTTTTCAATATTCAAGCTTTATGTTGGTTAAACTTAAATGTTTAGCATGGCTGTATGTTTTAGATGTTCTAATAAGTTGTGAATTTATATAACTAAGAACTTTTCTAAATAACAGAAATAAAATATTCAAAATCTAGTGTCTTAAGAATTTGAGATTGAAAAATTACTGTCACACTAATTGGAAATTTTACTGACAAGCAACTTTTTAATATTATTATTTTCTTAAGCTACAGAAGTACATATCAGAGATCAGCAGTTTAAGGCTATTTACTGTGAGTTTATTGATTAATTGATTTTTCATATGTTGTTTACTGACTCCTTTTTTGCTCTCTTTAAAAAGAAATTATATTTATCTATAAAGAGTTTGAGAGACTTCTTATCAGAAGAATTGTTAAAAGAGATCTCTTCTAATTTTATAATTTCAAATGATGTGCATGTAGAATGTAATCCTGTACAATATTGTTTTAGCCTATTTATTTTCTCTAACTGCTGGGTCATATTATCTTCTATTCATTCATTATATAGGAAGAAATTACTGCCTACATATTCAGGTTTTAAATGATTTGTATGTGTATCATTATACAGTAAAATCATTAAAAGTCAAAAAAACCTGGGTCATATCAGATAAAGCAAATCAAATAAATACAACACTATTAAAGTATTACAAGTAATCATCCACACATAAATGAGAGGGACATCCTCAAATCCTTGCTCTCACTTATTGTCATATCCAGGGGGTCATAAAACCCTATTAAATCTACCTTCTAAATATTTCTCAAATTGATTGCCTCTTCTTTATTCTCACTACTACTCCCTTAGATATGGCCTTCCACATTTTTTTCCAATACTATTGTTGCAGGACAGGTGATCCCCAAAATTGAGTCTTAGCCAAGGATGGCTCTTGGCTTTGCCCAGGAAAGAATTCAAAAGCAAGCCAGTGGTGTTGATCAGCAATCTTTTATTAAACAATACTGCTCCTTGTGGACCAGGGCTAACACATGAATAGTGCAATGAGAGTTGGCAACTGTATTATACTCAGTAAAACCACTTTCAATTCCATGGAAATTAACAGGTGGGCAAATGCAAGTTATTTAAAACTTTCTAGGAAAGGGGTGGTAACTTCTAGATTAGTAAACTGTCATGGTGCTGTTGGATTGTCTTATGCCAATGAGCAATGAGGGCAGCTAGGGATTCCTTTCATGGCTATCTGCTGGATCCTGCTGGTTTCTTCACCTTATTCTGTCTGGACCACATCCTGCCTTGGTCAGCAGAGTTGTGACCAGAAAATAAGGCCTGCCGGTCTCCTACCTCACTATTACATAGCATCTTAATTCATTTACCAGCTATTAGATTTTTTCTTTTTAATCTTCTTTCTTTATTGTTAATCTTTGCAAGAAATATCTGAGCCTCTCTCTGACCTTTTTGATATTCTTTATTAACCCTCCACTACTTCCAGAAGACAAATTCCAAACTCTTTAGCAACTCATAGATCAATTGCTAGACTAACTCTACATACTTTTTACTTACCATTGCTTCTCCATACTGTGTATTCCAACTCGATATTTTTTACACCCCCTTGTTCTGGAATGCCCTTATCCCCTAGTTGACTAGGAAAATCTTATTCATCCAGGAGCGATCCAGTTATCTTGCACCGGTTGTCAAGAGCTAATTATGTGTATCTCTTCTCAGTGACTTCACAGTGGTAGCTTGAAATCAGTCATGGCGGGAGTATTTAAACAACACAAATTGGCAAAAAGTACAAGTTGTATCATTTGTTTGTCATCTTCCTTCCCTCGTCCCCAAGAAGTAAACTGTTAAATGTTCACCAGCACAACGCTGTATTTATCTTATAAATTGTAACTCAAATGTCATCTGTAAGACAACTTTCATAATCATTCTCAGTGCCACTCACCATCAGATTTGTTAAGTAGGTATATTGTGTCATGCTGAGGTTTAGACTTCTATTAATCCCATCACCCAAATAGTGGCCATAGTACTGTAACCCATCCCCCCAAACTGAGACAGGTCTCAGTTAATTTAGAAAGTTTATTTTTCCAAGGTTAAGGACTCATGCCCATGACACAGCCTCAGGAAGTCTTGATGACATGTGACCGAGGTGGTCAGGGCACAGCTTGTTTTTATATATTTTAGGGAGACATAAGATATCAATCAACATATGTAAGAAGTACATTGGTTCTGTCCAGAAAGGCAGGGACAATTCAAAGCAGGCAGGGGCTTCCAGGTCACAGGTAGGTGAGAGAAAAAAGGCTGCATTCTTTTGAGTTTCTGATAAGTCTTTCCAAATGAGGCAATCAGAATATGCATCTATCTCAGTGAGTAGAGGGATGACTTTGAATAGAATGGGAAGCAGGTTTTGCCCTGAGCAGTTCCCAGCTTGATGTTTCCTTTTAGCTTAGTAATTTGGGGGCCTCAAGGTCTTCCTTTCACATTTCTCATCTTTTCTTTGTTAAAAACTTTTGAAGAAAGCGTTTTAGAAGAAAATGACTCTCTTGTCTCAGGTTTCATCTGATCTCTTACAGCTAAAATGATTTATTCCAAGACAAGTAGGCCCCAAAAGCTCATTTTTAGCAGGTTGTGAAGTCTCATGACTTATGAAGAGAAAATAGGGGAAAAAAGGGAAGGAAAAACAAGAACAAACATAAAACAGTCATGGAAAAATCGATATAGGCCGCATTACTCTGAATTCCATACATCAGTAGGCCGGTATGAAAGTGGTTTATGTATATAAATAGGTTACTGTTATTTTCTTCTGATGTGTAAGTTGTCTGGCTTCAGTTTGCAGGGGTTTTAGAAAGCACAGCTTAGTTTTTAGTGATCCAAGTTAGGAAAAATGGAAAAAAAAAGAAAAAAAAATTGAAAACATTATTTTGAAGAAGACTTATGGCCAAGGAAAATTAGAATTTGGTCCAAACTATAGAGAATAATGAAAATTGAAAAAACATTAGACAATACTAGAATCTAAAAAAAGATGTACCATAGTTTTGAAACATAATTTTTCTCCCTCCAGTTTTCATTTTATACTAAAGACAAATTATGGTACGACTGGTTTCCTTCATTATATTTGGCCTAATTATTTGTGTACAGTGCAGCAAGAATAATTATTTTTTACATAGGTTTTAAATTGGCTTCAACAGAACTTTGTTCCATAGAAGGAATCTCAGATAAGACTTTTTTAAAGCCAAGCCTAGCCATCAGATATGTATCAGTTGGGTGAAGCCATTTATGCCATCAAATATTCATCAGTTGGGTGATCCTCTCCTACTGAGGTTCCAAGATAAACTTGGGGTTCCTGGACCTGTCAAAAACTGACATTCTTTACCTACCACAGGTCAGGAACCCTGTACCTGGGCTGTGTGTTCAAAGGTATAAGGCCGGTTTCCCAAGGGGCTTTTATTGACTCCATAAGTCAAGTTTGATTTCTTAAAGAAAAGCACACCATTTCGGTCAAGGCCTTGGTAAAATAACCAGTTTCTCCCACTAACTTTGGGAGGAACTCAGTTTATAGTTTAGCTTTGAAACAAAAATAAAAACAGTCCTTTCCCAAAACAAACCTCCTTACTGCCTGTGGACTAGACAGCCTAAAGCCGCAGGATTAGAAGTTATGGTAATCTTACTAATTTCAAGATGCAGCTATTTTCATTAAGCCAATATCAGTGTCTTATTTATTAAAAATTACACAATCAAAGATTATTCTGTTTTGGACTGGGTTTATAGTTTTATAACCCCATGTCAAATTTTGACACCTTATAATATTTAGCAGGGATAAGTATAATACTGCTTGATTAATAAATGCAAAAAGTATATGTTGGCAATTCTTAAGACATTTCTAATATTACTTTACCAATAATTTTAAAGCTAGCTTATTTATTGAAGAATTTACTTGTTACATGAACTTGAAAAAGCATTTGACTAGTCTTTTCTCTTTTACAACACATAAATGCACAGACGTATTAGGCATGATGACAGAAATACATCTTATAGATTCATAAGTTCTATCTTAGGCTTTCAGATTCTTGATACCCTGTTTCACAACCCTCAGCAGTTGTGAGCTAAATAACCTTAAATTTGCATATTAAAGGAAACAACTCAGGTGAAATAGAAAAATTTACATTATAAGGTGTGGAGAGAAAAAGTTTGGTGCTCTAAAGGGAAATTAAAGGATTTAATTGCCAATGAAACATAAAATTATAAAAATTATAAAACCCTTTTAAATACACACACACACACACACACACACACACACACACATAAATTCTATAGCTTTTAATTCAGAATTTTTAGCCATGAGATGAATACAAATTCACTCGCTTGCAAAAAGAACTTGTTGGATCTAAACAGCAGTTTTTATCTTAGTGCTCAGCCATCATAACTTTGTAGATCTCTTCTGCCATTATGCCTGCCAAGATCAAATCCTCTCGCAGTGCAAAGTCATCTCTGGTATCCCGAAGCCAAAAAGATCCGGTCATAAAATACAGAAAAATAGAGCTTTAGACCTAAAAAGAATCTGCCCATTACTCTTGAAACTCCACAAATAAAAACAGAACACTCCAAAAGGGGGTTGGGGTGCCTTTTTTCTGAATTCTTTAAAAGAGGTTCAAGTCATTAGAAGTCTTCTCTAGATTTTTTGGTACTGCACGTGGCAAAAGTGGGGAAGGAGGTATAGGGTGGAAGAAGAGTAAATGAAAGAACAATTTTTTTGAAGACAGGAAGCAAACACAGAAACCAAACACATGGTCTTCTGTTTTCTCCTTTTCATCTTCCTTTTACAGCTGTGAGGAATTTTAGCTGAATTAGGGAGGCCTTGTTACCCACAATTTGGAACTCTAACTCAGATTTGACCAAATCAGGTAGTTTGTCTAATCCAATGGGACAAAGACTGGAACAAACAACAACAAAAAACCCTGACAATGTGATAACTGGGTACTCTAGTGGTAAGGAGAAATTAAGACCAGCTGGTTGTTAAAGGTAACTTTAGCCAAAACAAACCCCACTTCAGTTACTTACCTAGGGGTGGGTCTCAGGCTGAAGACTGCTCTCTACCATCGTAGAAGCAGACAAAACAATAATAATAATAATCATCATCACCTTCCCTGTTGGAAGTGAGCTCAAACTTCATAAAGGAGTTACTTGTCTTCCATTATCACAGAAGCAGGAAAAAATTGCCTTCCTTGTGTTGGAAGCAAGTAAAACTCCAAAAAGAGAGAAATTGGACAGCAAAATAAACTTTTGATCTCAACCAAATTTTGGGAGATCAGGGATTCTCTGGAGAGGGTGCTCTCAGATGTCAGCAAATTGTCCTGTTGGTTTGAACCTTAAAGCTAGCCCATGCTGGTACCAAGAACTGACAGGATTTGTTAAAGGTCAGGAGTATCTCCACTCAGAATCCCTCAGTGGTTACCACATGCGAATCCCCTCCAAAATTGAGACAGGTCTCAGTTAATTTAGAAAGTTTATTTTGCCAAAGTTTAGGACATGTGCTTGTGACACAGCCAGAAAGTCCTGATGACATGTGTCCAAGCTGGTAAACGCACAGCTTACTTTTATACATTTTAGAGAGACATGAGACATCAATGAATATATGTAAGAAGTACACTGGTTCCATCCAGAAGGGCAGGGACAACTCAAAGCAGGGAGGGGGCTTTCAGGTCACTAGCAGGTAATAGAAAAATGGTTGTATTATTTTGAGTTTCTGATAATCCTTTCCAAAGGAGGCATTCAGAATATACATCTATCTCAGTGAGCAGAGGGTTGACTGAATAAAATTGGAGGCAGATTTTGCCCTGAGCATTTCCCAGCTTTGACTTTTCTTTTTAGCTTAGTAATTTTGGGGCCCCAAGATTTTCCCACCATAGTACCCAATTAGTAATTTTTCCACTCTTTCTCTACTCCCTTACTTCTGATTTGAAGTCCCCAGTGTCTATTGTTGCCATCTTTATGTCCACACGTACCCAAAGTTTAGCTCCAACCTATAAGTGAGAATGTGGGGTATTTGGTTTTCTGCTTCTGCATTAATTCACTTAGAATAATGGCCTCCAGCTGCATCTATATTGCTTCAAATAACATGTCATTCTTTTTTTGGTTTTGTAGTATTCCATGGTGTATATGTATCATATCTTCTTTATCCAATCCAATGTTGGGAGGCATATGAGGGGACATTGGGTAATGTGATGCCTCCAGCTTTGTTGTTTTCTTTTAGGATTGGTTTGGCTATTCAGGTGCTTTCTCTAGTTCCATATCAATTTTAGAATAAAAAACAGAAAAAAATTTAATTTTTCTTTTATAAATAGTGCTGTGATAAATCTAAAACTGCAGATGTCTTTTTGGTAGAATAATTTATTTTCCTCTGGGTATATACAAGTAATAGACTTGCTAGGTCAATTGGTAATTTCATATTTTGTTCTTTGAGAAATCTCCAGCATGCTTTACACAGTGACTGAACTAATTTGCATTCCCAGCAAAAGTGTATGTTTTCCCTTTTCTCCACAGCCTCATCAACATCTGTTTTTTGTTGTTGTTGTTGTTGTTTTACTTTTTAATAATAGCCATTCTAACTGGTGTAAAATGGTATCTCATTGAGGTTTTAATTGGCATTTCTCTGATGATTAGTAAAGTTGAAGAATTTTTTCATGTTTGTTCACTGCTTGTGTGTCTTCTTTTGAGAAGTGTCTGTTCATACCCTTTGCCCACTGTTTAATAGGGTTATTTGTATTTTCTTGTTGATTTGTTTCAGTGTCTGGATATTAGTCCTTTATCAAATGCATAGTATGCAAATATATTCTTCCATTTTATAGGTTGTCTGTTTAAGCTGTTGATAGTTTCTTTTGCAGTGCAGAAACTCTTTAGTTTAATTAGGTACCAATTGTCAATTTTTGTTTTTGTTGTAATTGCTTTTGAAGACTTAGTCATTGATTTTTTGTGTAGTCCAGTATTCAGAAGAGTATTTATTTGGTTTTCTTCTAGGATTTTTATAGTTTGAGGTTTTCCATTTAAGTGTTTGTTGTTCTTATTTTGTTATTATTTATTTATTTCTTTGAGATGAAGTCTTATTCCATCGCCCAGGCTGGAGTACAGTGGCTGCTATCTCGGCTCACTACAAACTCCACTTCCAGGTTCAAGTGATTCTCCTGCTTCAGCCTCCCTAGTAGCTGAGACTACAGGCACATGCCATCATGGCTGGCTAATTTTTGTGTTTTTAATAGAGACCGGGTTTTGCTGTGTTGGCCAAGCTGGTCTCGAACTCCTGACCTCAGGTGATCTGCGCGCCTTGGCCTCCGAAAGTGCTGGGATTACAGGCATGAGCCACCATGCCTGTCTTCCATTTAAGTCTTTAATCCATTTTTAGTTAATTTTTATATACAGTGAGAAGTGCCCAGTTTCATTCTTCTACATATAGGAAGCCTGCTTTCACAAAACAGTTAACTGAATAGGGAGTCATTCCCTCATTATTTTTGTTGCCTTGTTGAATATCAGTTGGTTGTAGGTGTGGAGATTTATACCTGGGCTCTCTATTATGTTCCATTGGTTTGTGTTCCATTTTTGTGCTATTATCATGCTGTGGCCACATGGTATAGTTTTATGTTAGGTATTATGATGTATCCAGCTTTGTTCTGTTTGCTGCTTGCTTTGCCTATTTGTTTTTTTTTTCTTGTTCCATATTAATTTTAGAGAAGTTTTTTCTAATTCTGTAAAAAACAACCTTGGTAATTTGATTAAGATAGTGTTTAATCTGTGGATTGCTTTGGGCAGTATTGACATTTTGACGATTTTGATGCTTCCAATCCATGAGGATGGAATGTTTTTCTATTTGTTTGTGTCATCTCCAATTTCTTGCAGCAGTATTTTGTAGTTCTCCTTGTAGAGATCTTTTACCTCTCTGTTTAAATGTATTCCTAGAATTTTTTTTTTTTTTCTATTTTAAATGGCAGGGCATTCTCCATTTGTTTCTCAGCTTGAATTTTATTCGTATGTAGAGAAATGCTACTCATTTTTATCTATTATTTTTGTATTCTGAAACTTTACTGAAGTTGTTTATTAGGCCCAAAGCTCTTTTGACATGATCTTTTTGGTTTTCTAGGTATAGGATCATATTGTCAGTGAAAAGAAATAATTTGACTTATTGTTTCTTATTTGGATGCCTTTTCCTTCTTTCTCTTGCCTGATTGATCTGGCTAGGACTTCCAGTACTATGTTGACTAAGAGCGATGTGAGTGGACATCTTTGATTGTTCCAATTCTAAGGCAGAATGCTTCCAACTTTTGCCCATTCAGCATGAGGTTGACTGTGGGTTTGTCATAGATAGGTCTTATTATTTTGAGGTATGTTGCTTCAATGCCAAGTTTGTTGAGGGTTTTTATCATGAAGAGATTTTGAATTTTACTGAATTCTTTCTTTGCTTCTACTGAGGTGATCATATGGTTTTTACTTTTTATTATGTGGTGACACTTGTGTATGGTGAAACTTCCTTGCATCCAAGGCATAAATCCCACTTGATCATAGTGAATTACTTTCTTGATGTTCTGCTGAACTTCTTTTGGTAGTATTTTTTGAGGATTTTTGCATGTCTATGCATCCAGGATATTGGCCTGGAGTTTTTTTTCTGTGTTATATCTTTGACAGACTTTAATATCAGAATAATACCGGTTTGATAGAGTGAGTTAGGAAGGAATCTCTCCTGCTTGATTTGTTGAAATACTTTCTTAAGGAGTAGTAACAGCTCTTTGTACATCTTGTTGAATTTAGCTGTAAATTTATCTGGTTCTTGGGTTTTTTTAGGATTGGTAGATTTTTTTAAATTACTGACCCAATGTTGTGACTCAATATTGGTCTATTCAGGGTTTCAATTTTGTTCTGGTTCAATCTTGAAATGCTGTGTGTTTTCAAGTGATGTGGTTTCATTGTGTCCCCACCCAAATCTCATCTTGAATTGTAGCTCCCATAATACCCATGTGTCATGGGAGGGACCCAGTGGAAGATAATTGAATCATGAGGGTGGGTCTTTCTTGTGCTGTTCTCATGATAGTAAATGAGTCTCATGAAATCTGATAATTTTATGAAGGGGAGTTTTCCTACACAAGGTTTTTTTTTTTTTTTTTTTTTCGCCATACAAGACGTGACTTTGATTCTTATTTGTCTTCCACCATGATTGTTAGGCCTCTGTAGCCATGTGGAACAGTGAGTCAATTAAACCTCTTTTCTTTATAAATTATACAGTCTCAGGTATGTCATTATCAGCAGCATTAGACCAGACTAATACAATAAATTGGTACTGGTAAAGTGGGGTACTGCTGTAAAAATACCCAAAAATGTGGAAACAACTTTGGAACTGGGTAACAGGCAGAAGTTGAAACAGTTTACAGGGCTCAGAAGAAGAAAGATGTTGGAAAGTTTGGAACTTCCTAGATACTTTTTGAATGGCTTTGACCAAAATGCTGAAAGTGATATGGACAATGAAGTCCAGGCTAATGTGGTCTCAGATGAAGATGAGGAACTTGTTTGGAAATGGAGCAAAGGTGACATTTGCTATGTTTTAGCAAAGAGACTGGTGGCATTTAGCCCCTGCCCTAAAGATTTGTGGAGCTTTGAACTTAAGAGAGATAATTTAGGGCATCTAGCACAAAAAATCTCTAAGCACCAAAGCATTCAAGAGGTGACTTGTGTACTGTTGAAAGCATTTAGCTTTGTATATTTACAAATACATGGTTTGGAATTGGAACTAATGTTTAAAAGGGAAGCAGAGCATAAAAGTTTAAAATATTACAAAAAATTAGCTGGTCGTGGTGATGGGCGCCTGTAGTCCCAGCTACTCGGGAGGCTGAGGCAAGAGAATGGGGTGAACCCGGGACAGGGAGCTTTCAGTGAGCCGAGATCACGCCACTGCATTCCAACCTTGGTGACAGAGTGAGACTCCATCTCAAAAAAAAAAAAAAAAAAAAATTTAAAATATTTCCAGGCTGGTGATATCATAGAAAATAAAAACCCATTTTCTTAGGAGAAACTCAAGCCAGCTGCAGAAATTTGCATAAGTAATGAAGAGCCAATGTTAATCGCCAAGACAATGGGAAAAATGTCTCCAGGGCTTGTCTGAGGTCTCCAGGGTAACCCCTCTCATCATGAGCCAGAAAGCCTATGAGAAAAAAAAATGGTTTCATGGGCCTGGTCCAGGGCCTTGCTGCTTTCTGCAGTCTCAAGACTTGGTGCCCTGTGTTCCAGCCATGGCTAAAAGAGACTAACGTAGGGCTCAGGCCATTGCTTCACAGGGTGCAAACCTTAAGCATTGTTGGCTTGCATGTGGTGTTGGGCCTGTGCCTGCACAGAAGTCAAGAATTGAAGTTTGGGAACGTCTGCTTAGATTTCAGAGCATGTATAAAAACTTCTGGATGTCCAGGCAGAGGTCTACTGCGGGAGTGGAGCACTCATAGATAACCTCTGCTAGGGCAGTGCAGAAAAGAAATATGGGGTGCAAGCCCCCACACAGAGTCCCCACTGGGGCACTGTCTAGTGGAGCTGTGAGAAGTGGGACAGCATTCTTTAGACCCCAGAATGGTAGATCCACCAACAGCTTTCACTGTGTGCCTGGAAAAGCCACAGACACTCAGTGCCAACCCATGAAAGCAGCAGGGAGGGGAGTTGTATCCTGCAAAGCCACAGGGGCAGAGCTGCTTAAGACCATGGGAACCCATGTCTTGCATCAGCATGACCTGGATGCGAGACATGGAGTCAAAGGAGATCATTTTGGAGCTTTAAGATTTGACTGCCCCACTGGATTTCAGACTTGCATGGGGCCTTCAGCCCCTTCATTTTGGCAAATTTATCCCATTTGGAATGGATATATTTACCCAATGCCAGTACCCCCATTGTATCTAGGAAGTAACTAACTTGCTTTTGATTTTATGGGCTCATAGGTGGAAGAAACTTGACTTGTCTTAGATAAGACTTTGGACTGCGGACTCTTGAGTTAATGATGAAATAAGTTAAGACTTTGTGGGACTGTTGGAAAGGCATTATTGGTTTTGAAGTGTGAGGACATGAGATTTGGGAGGGGCCAGGTGCGGTATGATATGGTTTGGTTCTGTCCCCACCCAAATCTCATCTTGAATTTTAGCTCCCGTAATTCCCATGTGTCATGGAAGAGAACTGGTGGGAGGTAACTGAATCATGGCGGGGGAGGGGGGGGTTTCCATGCTGTTCTCATGATAGTGAGTAAGTCTCATGAGATCTGACAGTTTTATAAATGGAAGTTTCCCTACACAAGCTGTCTTTCCTGCCACCATGTTAGATGTGACTTTGCTCCTCATTTGCCTTTCATCATGATTGTGAGGCCTCCCAGCCATGTAAAACTGTAAGTCAATTGACCCTCTTTCCTTTTTAAATTACCCAGTCTCAGGTATGTCTTTATTAGCAGCATGAGAACAAACTAATATACTAGAAATTTATCCATTTCATCTAGTTTTTTTTAGTGTACATAGAGTTGTTAAAAGTAGTCTCTGAGAATCTTTTGTATTCCTGTGGGATCAGCTGTAATGTCATCTTTGTCATTTCCAATTGTGCTTATTTGAATCTTCTCTCTCTTTTTCTTTATTAATCTAGCTAGCACTTTATAAATCTTGTTTAACCTTCAAAAAACCAATTTTTAGCTTTATTAAATCTTTGTATGTTTTTGGTGGGTCCAATTTCATGTTGTTCTCTTCTAATTTTAGTTATTTCATTTATTTTTGCTAGCTTTGGTTTTAGCTTGTTCTAGCTTTTCTAGTCCCTTTAGGTGAAATGTTGGGTTGTCATTGTGAGATCTTTCTGCCTTCTTAATGTAGACGTTTATTGCAAATAACATTCCTCTTAACACTGCTTTTGTTTAATCCCAGAAGTTTGGTATATTGTGTCTCTATTTCATTTGTTTCAAAAGACTTTTGAAACTTTTGATTCCTGCCTTAATTGACTTGTTTCCCCAAAAGTCGTTCAGGAACAAGTTTAGCCTCCATAAATTTGTGTTTTTTTATTGTTTTTTTTTTTTATTTTTGTGGGTACATAGTAGATGTATATATTAATGAACTACATGAGATATTTTGCTATAGGTGTGCAGTGTGAAGTAATTACATCATAGAAAATAGGTTATCTATCCCCTCAAGTATTTACCATTTGTGTGGTCTGAGAGTTCCTCTTGGTTTTATTTTTATTTTTATTCCACTGTGGTCAGAGAAAACGCTTGGTATAATTTCAATGTCTTTGAAATTTTTGAGACTTGCTTAATGACCAAGCATGTGGTCAATCTTTGAGTATGTTCCATACACAGATGAGAAGAGTGTATATATTGTGATTGTTGGGTGAAGTATTCTGTAGATGTATATTAGGTCCACTTTTTCAAGTGTTGAAATTAAGTCCAAAATTTCTTCATTAGTTTTCTGTCTCAATGATCTAATGCCATCAGTGAGGTGTTGAATTTCCCCATAATAATTGTGTGGCTAAGTCTTTTCTTAGGTCTAGTAGAAATTAATTAGAAATTAATTATTTATTAATTATAAATTATACAGTAATTTATAAAACTGGATGCTCCAACATTGGGTGCATAGATATTTAGGATAGTTATATCTTCTTGTTGAATTGAACCCTTTATTGTTATGTAATGTCCTTCTCCATCCTTTTTTACTGTTGTTTTAAATTCTTAATTTCTGATACAAGATGTGATGGTTAATACTGAGTGTCAACTTGATTGGATTGAAGGATGAAAAGTATTGATTCTGGGTGTGTCTTGAGGGTGCTGTCAAAGGAGATGAACATTTGAGTCAGTGAACTGGGAAAGGCAGACCCACCCTTAATCTAGATAAGAACCATGTAATCACCTGTCAGCACAGCCAGGATATAAAGCAGGCAGGAAAACGTAAAAAGGTTAGACTGGCTTAGCCACCCAAGCTAAATCCTTCTCCCATACTGGATGCTTCCTGCCCTCGAACATCAGACTCCAAGTTCTTCAGTTTTTAGATTTGGATTGGCTTTTCTTGCTCCTCAGCTTGCAGAAGTCCTGTTGTGGGACCTTGTGTTCGTTTGAGTTAATACTACTTAATAAACTCATATATATACACACACATACATATACATATATATACAGTATGTGTGTGTGTGCATGTGTGTGTGTGTGTGTGTGTGTATTCTATTAGTTGCGTCCCTCTAGAGAACCCTGACTAATACAGATTTTGGTACCAGGAGTGGTTCTAGAGAAAGAGAATATTAAGGATGGAGTTCTTTTTTTGGTTTTGGGGTTTCTGGAGTTGGCTGCTTAATGTGATTAGACCCCAAAATGCTGAGGACTCTACTTCTAACAGTATGGAGAACACTGATAGTCCTTGGTGTGAACTGTTTAGAGAGTTATGCAAAGTAAATGCAGTTGACGCTCCTGATTCACCATTTGTTAGAAGCAAGGAGTTAGTGACTCCATACCTGTTATCTTTGACCATATGTGGAGAACCAAGGAACATAATGAAGCTGGTTGGTTTCTCCTAAGTTCTGTGTACAAAGTGATGAAAGAAAATCATAAACTAAGGGATTCTAACTTTCAGTTTCAGAAGCAGATACTGAGCCTCAAATCTGCTAAGATTGCCTCGAGAGTTTTATCTCCTGCACAGAAAGAGCTGAAATTGCAGAAAAACAGACACAGACTCTTACCATGAGAGTGGCTGACCTGCAATGAAAGGTGCATGCACAGCCTCACTAGGTGTCTACTGTTAAAGTGAGGGCATTGATTGGAATAGAATGGTACCCTGCAACTTTGAATGGGGATGGGTGGTAAGACCTTGATGAAGCTGGGGATGTTGAGTTTGTAAACTCTGATAAACATTTTTTTGCCAGAAGAAACAGCTTCCCCATCCCCAGCAGTGGAAACATCTGCTTGCCAACTCATGCTGCCATCAACCTTTCCACATTTTTCTGAGGAGATAAACTCTGTGCTTCGTAAGGTAAGAGTGATGGCCTCCCCTGAGGTTGTTGTCAGGCAAAATAATGTTGATTCTTCTCAGTAGCTATTCCCAACACCTCTGTTTGCTTCTAGATCTGTAACTAGACTAAAGTCCTGGCAGGCCCCTAGAGGTGAGGTTCAGAGTGTGAACCATGAGGAGGTACACTACGCTTGA
Organism: Pongo abelii; assembly: GCF_028885655.2. Classification (NCBI taxonomy): domain Eukaryota; kingdom Metazoa; phylum Chordata; class Mammalia; order Primates; family Hominidae; genus Pongo; species Pongo abelii. The sequence continues at coordinate 99,604,891 of NC_072008.2, forward strand.
AAAGAACTGCTTGAATTTTCTAATTTATATGAGAAGAAACCTGGAAAACAGGCATGGGAATGGACATTAAGGGTGTGGAATAATGGTGGAAAAAACATAGAGTTGGATCAGGCTGAATTTATTGATTTGGGCCTGGTAAGTAGGGAATCTGCATTTAATGTTTCAGCTCTGGGAGTTAAAAAAGATTCCAATAGTTTATTTGCTTTGTTAGCTGAAATATGGATTAAAAGAAAGCCCACTGTGAGTGAGCTGGAAATGCCTGATCTCCCTTGGTTTAATGTGGAGGAAGGGATCCAAAGGCTTATCGAGATTGGGATGGTGTTGGGGATTAGTCACTTTAAACCTACTCATTTCAGCTGGGAAGGTCCAGAAGATATACCCTTGAAGAATGCTTTGTGAAATAGATTTGTGATGGCAGCACCTGCATCTTTGAAGAGCCCTGTAGTTGCTCTTCTCAGTGTGTCAGATCTAATAGTGGGAAGCACAGTCACTCAACTACAAAATTTAAATACAATGGGAATAATTGGATCTTGAGGTTGCAGGGGCCAAGTGGTGGCACTCAATCATCAAAGGCAAGGTGGGCATAGCTACCATAATGGACAGCAGAGGAAAAGTAGCAATTAGAATAGTCTGACTCATGCAGAGATCTGGCATTGGCTAATTAATCATGGTGTTTTCAGAAGTGAAATTTACAGGAAGCATACTGCATTCCTACTTAATATATATAAGAAGAAAACTTCCAGGTTGAAGGGACAAAAGACTAATTTGATTTATAAAAACAGAGATTCATGGCCTTTCAATCAGTTTCCAGACTTGAGCCAGCTTGCAGACCCAGAACCCCTTTAATAAAGGGTAGGCTGGCTCCAGTTGAGTAAGGACCCCACTACACTACTGACAATTTATGCAGTTAATCTTTCTCCCATCATTCCCCAAGGAGACCACTGACCTTTTACCAGGGTAACTGTGCATTGGGGAGAAGAAAATGATCAGATATTTCAAGGACTACTGAACACTAGCACTGAGCTGATACAGAATCCAGGGGACACAAAACATTATTGTCATCCTCCATTTAAGGTAAAGGCTTATGGAGGTCAGGTAATCAATGAAGTTTTAGCTCATGTCTGACTTACAGTGGCTCCAGTGGGTCCCTGGAGCCATCCTGTGGTCATTTTTCCAGCGCCAGAATGCATAGTTTGCATTGACATACTTAGTAAGTGACAGAACCCCCACATTGGCTCTCTGGCTGGTAAGATGAGGGCTATTATGGTGGGAAAGGCCAAATAAAAGCCGTTAGAGCTACCTCTACCAGAAAAATAGTAAATCAAAACAATATCACGTCTCTGGAAGGATTGTGGAGATTAGTGTTACCATCAAAAACTTGAAAGACACAGACGTCGTGATTCCCACCACATCCCTGTTCAACTCTCCCATTTGTCCTGTGCAGAAGACTGAGGGATCTTGGAAAATGACAATGGATTATCATAAATTTAACCAAGTGGTGACTCCATTGCAGCTGCTGCCCCAGATGTGGTTTAATTGCTTGAGCAAATTAACACATCTCCTGGTGCCTGTTACACAGCCATTGACTTGGCAAATGCTTTTTTCACCATTCCTCTCTCTAAGGCCCACCAGAAGCAATTTGCCTTCAGTTGGCAAGGCCAGCAATATACCTTTAATGCCTTACCTCAGGGGTATATCAACCCTCTGGCTTTCTGTTATAATCTTATTCAGACAGAACTTGATTGCTTTTTGCTTCCACAAAATATCACACTAGTCCATTACATTGATGACATTTTGCTGGTTGGTTCCAGTGAGCAACACGTAGCAAACACACTGAACTTATTGGTGAGGTATTTGCATGCCAGAGGATAGAAAATAAATCTAACTAAAATTCAAGGACCTTCTACCTCAGTAAAATTCCTAGGGGTCCAGTGGTGTGGGGCCTGTTGAGATATTCCTTCTAAGGTGAAAGATAAGTTGCTGCATTTTGCCCCTCCTTCAACCAAGAAAGAGGCTCAATGCCTAGTGGGCCTATTTGGATTTTGGAGGCAACACATTCCTCATTTGGGTGTGTTACTTCAGCCTATTTTACAAGTGACCTGAAAGGCTGCCAGTTTTGAATGGGTTCCAGAACAGGAGAAGCTCTGCAACAGGTCCAGGTTGCTGCGGAAGCTGCCCTGCCACTTGGGCCATATGGCCCAGCAGATCCAATGGTGCTTGTGGTGTTAGTGGCAGACAGGAATGCTGTTTGGAGCCTTCAGCAGGCCCCCATAGGTGAATCACAGCAAAGTCCTCTAGGATTTTAGAGCAAGGCCCTTCCATCTTCTGCAGATAACTACTCTCCTTTTCAGAGACAGCTCTTGGCCTGTTACTGGGCTTGGGTGAAAACTGAACGTTTGACTATGGGTCATCAAGTCACCATGTGACCTGAACTGCCTATCATGAACTGGGTGCTTTCTGACCCATCTAGCTATAAAATTGGTCATGGACAGCAGCATTCTATCATCAAATGGAAGTGGTATATATGTGATAGGGCTCAACCAGGTCCTGAAGGCACAAGTAAGTTACATGAGGAAGTGGCTCAAATGCTCATAGTTTTCACTCCTGCCACCCTGCCTTCTCTCCCCCAGCCTGCTCCAATGGCCTCATGGGGAGTTCCATATGATCAGTTGACAGAGGAAGAGAATACTAGGGCCTAGTTCAGAAATAATTCTGCAAGGTATGCAGGCCCCACTTGAAAGTGGACAGCTGCAGTACTACAGCCCCTTTCTAGGACATCACTGAAGGACAGCACTGAAGGAAAATCTTTCAGGTGGGCAGAACTTCAAGCAGTGTACCTGATTGTGCACTTTGCATGGAAAGAGAAATGGCCAGATGTGTCATTATACACTGATTCATGGGCTGTAGCCAATGGTTTGACTGTATGGTCAGGGACTTAGAAGAAGCATGATTGAAAAATTGGTGACAAAGACATTTGGGGAAGAAATATGGGGATGGAACTCTCTGAGTGGTCAAAAAATATGAAGATGTTTGTATCCCATGTGAGTGCTCACCAATGGGTGACCTCAGCAGAGGAGGATTTTAATTATCAGTTGGATAGGATGACTCGTTCTGTAGACACCACTTAGCCTTTCTGCTCAGCAACCCCTGTCATTGCCCAGTGGGCCCATCAACAAAGTGGACATGATGGCAGAGATGGAGGTTACGCATGGGCTAGGCAACATGGATTTCCACTCACCAAGGCTAACCTGGCTACGGCCACTGCTGAGTGCCCAATTTTCCAGCAGCAGAGATCTAACACTGAGCCCTTGATATGACACCATTCCTTGGGTGATCAGCCAGCCACCTGGTGGCGAGTTGATTATATTTGACCTCATTCATCATGGAAAAGGCAGAAGTTTGGAATAGACACTTACTCTGGATATGGGTTTGCCTCTCCTGCACACAATGCTTCTGCCAAGACTACCATCCATGGACTCATAAAATGCCTTATCCACTGTCATGGTATTACACAGCATTGCCTCTTACCAAGGCACTCACTTTACAGTTAAAGAAGTGTGACAGTGGGTTCATGCTCATGGAATTCACTGGTCTTACCATGTTCCCCATCAGCCTGAAGCAGCTGGATTGAGAGAACAGCGGAATGGCCTTTTGAAGTAACAATTACAGTGACAACTAGGCAACAATAATTTCTAGGGCTGGGGCAAAGTTCTCCAGAAGGCCATGTATGCTCTGAATCAGTGTCCAATATATGAAACTGTTTCTCCCATAGCCAGGATTCATGGGTCCAGGGATCAAGAGGTGGAAGTGGAAGTGACACCACTCATCATCAACCCTAGTTATCCACTAGCAAAATTTTTGCTTTCTGTTCTCACGATATTACGTTCTGCTTGCCTAGAGGTCTTAGTTCCAGAGGGAACTTCTGCCACCAGGAGATACAACAACAATTCCATTAAACTGGAAGTTAAGATTGCCAACCAGACACTGCGCTCCTCCTACCTTTAAGTCAACAGGTTAAGAAGGCAGTTACAGTTCTGGCTGCAGTGATGGACCCAGACTATCAAGAGAAAATCAGTCTACTACTCCACAACTAAGGTAAGAAGGAGTATGCATTGAAAACAGGAGATCCATTAGGGCATCTCTTAGTATTACATGCCCTGTGATTAAGATCAATGGGAAACTACAACAATCCAACCCAGGCAGGACTACAAATGACCCAGACCCTTTGGGAATGAAGGTTTGGGTCACTCCACCAGGAAAAAACCATGACCTGCTGAGGTGTTTGCTGAAGGCAAAGAAAATATGGAATGTGTGGTAAAAGAATGTGGTCATCAATACCAGCTACAACCACGTTACCAGCTGCAGAAATGAGGACTGTAATTGTGATCAGCATTTCCTCCTTCTTTTGATAAAAACATGTTTGTGCATGTATACCCTTATACTAAGAAACTATCTTCACATATCTTCATTTTATTTCCTCTTTTCTTTATAATGTGACATAATATTTATTGACTTCATATCAGCATTTAAGTATTGTTAACTTTATGTAATAGCATTTGGGTTGGGGATTGGTGTGTTTCCAGTTGTACAAAGGATAGCTGTCTTATGTTAGGTGTAACTATGACCTTACTACTGTCTTTATTAGAAGATTACTTATGATCTCAGGAGATACCTATGGGTTCAAGTTGACAAGAGGTGGACTTGTGATGGTTAATACTGAGTGTCAACTTAATTGAGTTAAAGGATGCAAAGGATTGATCCTGGGTGTGTCTGTGTGGGTGTTGCCAAAGGAGATTAGCATTTGAATCAGTGGGCTGGGAAACACAGGCCCACCCTTAATCTGGGTGGGCACAAACTAATCAGCTGACAGCACAGCCAGGATATAAAGCAGCCAGAAAAATGTGAAAAGGATAGACTGGCTTATATTCCCAGTTTACATCTTTTTCCCATGCTGGATGCTTCCTGCCCTCGAACATCAGACTCCAAGTTCTTCAGTTTTAAAATTTGGATTGACTCTCCTTGTTCCTCAGCTTGCAGGTGGCCTATTATGGAACCTTGTGATCATGTGAGTTAATACTACTTAATAAACGTATATATATATATATATCCTGTTAGTTCTGTCCCTCTACAGAACCCTAATACACAATAATAGTAACTTCTGCACTTTTTTGTTTTCCATGTGTGCAATAGATCTTTCTCCATCCCTTTATTTTGAGCCTGTGGATATCATTACATGTGAGACAGGTCTCTTGAAGATAGAAGAATGGGTCTTGACTTTTGTTTTTGCCACTCTGTCTTTAAGTAGAGTACTTAGGCTGTTTACGTTCAAGGTTAATATTGATGTGTGAGGGTTCATTGCTGTCCCAGTGTTGTTAGGTGTTTGCTTTGTAGTCTCGATTCTGTAGTTGCTTTATATGGTCTGTCGGGTATGTGCTTACACGTGCTTTTCTTGAATTAAGTATTTTTCATTTCCATGTTTAGAACTCCCTTAAGCATCTCGTGTAGGCCCAGTCTGCTGGTGGTAAATTTCCTTAGTGAACACCGATCTAGTACAGACTTTATTTCTTCTTTTTTATTAAGCTTAGTTAGGCAGGAGATAAAATTCTTGGATGGCATTTCTTTTAAGAATGCTAAAAATGAGTCCCCCAATCTCATCTGCCTTGTAAAGCTTCTGCTGATAAGTATTAGTAAGATAGCTTTCCCTTTATAGGCTATATGGCCCTTTTCTATAGCTGTCTTTAAGACTTTTTCTATCACATTGACCTTGGATAGTCTGATGACTACGTGCCTTGGAGATGGTCATCTTGTATAGTATCTCACAGGATTTATCTGGATTTCTGGTGTTTGTGTATCAACCTCTAGCAATATTGGAAGTAATTTTGCTGAATTATATCCTCAAATATATTTTCAAAGTTGTTTCTATCTCAGGAATGCCAATAAGTTGTAAATTTGGTAACTGATTCAAAGAACTGGTCTTCAAACTCTGAAATTCTTTCTTCTGTTTGGTCTAGTCTGTTGTTAAGACATCCAACTACATTTTGAAATTTATGTAGTGAACTTTCCAATGCCCAAAGATCTGTTTTTTCTTAATATAGCTATGTTGTCTTTCAAATCTTAGATCATTTTTCTGTCTTTTTTGTGTTAAATTTCAACTTCTTTTTGGATCCTGTTGAGTTTCCTTGTCATGCATATTCTGTTTAAGATCTAAGGCTAGAGGGGTAGTGAGCTTTGGTGGTGACAAAATACTCTGGCTTTTTGTGTTGCTGGAGTTCTTGCACTGGGTCTTTCTTATCTAAGGGAACTGATGCTTTTTTAAAATAAATTGCTATTATTTGGATAGGGCTTTTTGATTTTTTATTTTTATTCTTGAGAGTATGACTGTGGTGTATGTTGTGTGTAATTGATTGCCTTCATTTTTGGGTGCTGTCAGAGGGACAAGGCTCTGTATGCATTCCTTGCTTGCAGATAAGGTTATTGTGGTGGTTTTCTCAAATGTTACTTGTTGTAACAATGTATTATTGTTCAGTCATGTAATTCAGGCTATAGTTCTATAGATAATCTTTAAGGGTAACAGCCAGCCCTTAGGCTCTTACTCTGCATGTGCTAGCCCTTAGTAGGGGCAGAGTCTACAGAGATATGTGAAAAACACCTTCCTGTATTGCAGCTTGCCTTTCGCAGGAATGGAGCCACTGGAGAAGCCTGAGAAGTGGCTTCCTTCAGCCCATGTTCCCTGGACCCCAATGGGAAAAGGGATTGCTGTGTCTTCAACAGTGCACCAGGGAGGGGAGCAGAGGGTGAGAAATGACCCCCACTCCAAGTTCATTTGCTGTCTTTAATGATGCTCCCATCAGAAGCTGTTTCCCTGTTAGCATCTCCCTTGACCCAAGGGAGGCATTGGTGGGCTGTGTTACCCCCTCCACTAGGAACAGTCTGTGCTTAGAGCTAGTTCTCCAGAGGAATGAAGTCCACTTCCCTCCTACTCCTTGGAACTGGTGGAACATCCCCTGGTGACCAAGGGAGCAGTCTGAGCCACTGAGGATTGTTGGGAGAAAAGCTGAGTGTTGGGAGAGAAGCTGAAGCAGGGTTTGCATGTCTGCTAGACTTGCTGGCTTCTTGCTTCTAGCACTCCCATTATCTCAAGCAGCGATATGTTTTTCATTCACTTGATACAGTGTTTCCTTTCAACTCCCACATCCTCACCACCTGGTTGTTTGTTTGAGCACCAATAAATAGCGTAGGTTCCCAGAGCTCCGGGCCTTCACAGCCTCCACACTCGCAGTGGCCCCCTGGTCCCACTTTCTCTCTCAAACTGTCTTTTTCTCATTCCTTTGACTCTGCCAGACTTCGTTGCCCCCATGACCTGGTGTTTGGTCTGATCACCCCAACAGAGGATGACACACACAGATTGCTTCCAGGTTACAAAACTGTCCCTGGCTGCAAGTTTTGCCACCCAGGAGAAACCTCAGCTTCAGCAACTCTTCTCCCACTCCAGTCCTGTGATGGGAGACAGCATAATTCTAGTGGCTAATTATAGGTGCTCTTCACACTCACCACTAAATTCTGGCTGTGGAATCCCTTCCTTCACCTCAAAACAAATGGTCCAGTTTCTGAATTAAGGCTAGAATGCCTTCAGTGGCTGCCACTGTAAGGTTGCCAAAGCAATGACCAATTTCATATGAGCCTCGTTTAAAAATGGTTTTCTCCTCTCAGTCCCAGGCCTGGGAAAATTTCTGCAGCTTTTCCCAGTGTCTTTTCTCAGCCTCTCCCCAAGTTAGCTCCAGAGCTTGGGAGAAACATGGTGCTCTTCCTTGGCCTGAGTTGCACAGATCCCTATTGGAAAGGTGAGCTACAGAGGGAGACTGAGTGTCTCTTTCATGTACTGGAGCTTCACTCACTTTTATCAGTTGAATTCTGCTACGAGAGCTGCCTCATTAACTTTTCCTCTCCAAGGTCTAGGGTGTTCTCACTATTCCAATAAATTATTATTTTCCTTCTTGTATTAAGGTTCATAGAGTTGATCTTTTTGTTTTTGTTTTTGTTTTGAGATGGAGTCTCACTCTGTCACCCAGGCTGGAGTGCAGTGGCGCAATCTCGGCTCACTGCCAGCTCCGCCTCCCAGGTTCACACCATTCTCTGGCTTAGCCTCCCGAGTAGCTGGGACTACAGGCACCTGCCACCATGCCTGGCTAAATAGTTTTGTATTTTAGTAGAGACAGGGTTTCACCATGTTAGCCAGGATGGTCTTGATCTCCTGACCTTGTGATCCACCTGCCTCAGCCTCCCAAAGTGCTGGGATTACAGGCATAAGCCACCGCACCTGGCCCATAGAGTTGAACTTTATGTGCTATTTTGCTATTTCCAAATGGTGGAGACACAATAAAAGTCTCTAATCCACACTTTATGAAAAAAATAATTCATAAAAATCTGATGAGTTTCTTGGTATCAGAATCTGTGTTGCATTTATCTTTGTTTTCCCAGGATATATCACATTATCTAGCACATAGTAGACCACACTTGTTGGTCAATGTTATTTTTACTTTATTTTATCAATTCATGATTGTAACATGATCATAATCCAAGAGGAAATATGTTGAGAGACTAAAAGCTGATGTGAGGGTAGGTTGTGATACTCTGCCTGTACTAAAACAAAACAAAACCCAGCAACAACAATGAAATACATGCAAAAGAGGGAAGAGTTAGCAACAGTAAGAATGTGTAATGTTCTGCATGGAATCTAAGGATGTTTGGGGAATGGTCAGCATACTATATAAAATTATTATTTTTAAATACAACACTATATCCCAGAGATTGCTTTATAAGAGTGTATAGAGATCTACTTAACTGCTTTTTATAACTTCATTATACTCCATTGTGTTGACTTACCACACCCTGTCTTTAATCTCCATCCTGTTAACAAACATTTGAGTCATTTTCAGTGTTTCACTGGTACAAATTATGATTTAATGAACACCCTTCACATGGAAATTCAATTTTAGGTGTTTCTGAAAACAAACCTACTGACTGAGAAACAAATAATAACAAGATATATTGTATCTACGTTTGACCAAATTAAATACTCACATCTTGGAAAATATTTAATAATTGTTTAAGGCTATCTAAAGTACTTCTTTCAGTTGTTAACCCCATCATCCTGTGCCTAGACTGAGAGATAAAGCTGGAGGATTTTTCCAAAGCTGAATTAATGTGGAATGAACTTTTTTGAAATATTTACATCAAAACAATCTTTCAAAATACATAAATACTAGGTAATTTAACGTTAGAGCCCAATATCTTCTTACAAAACATCTTGAATGAGAAAAATCTGAAATAAGCTAAAACAGGCTTTAACTATAATAGAACAGAAAAAAAAGAACAATTTCATTACTTAAAACTCTGAAAATATGTCTATCTTACAGAAACATAGTAGTTCCATCAGGAAAATGGGACAATAGGTAGGTTTCCAGCTTCATTATAAAATCAATTTTTAAAGAGTGGATCAATGAAAGACCTCAAAAATGCAAATAATTGGTCCAGGTAGCTTTAGAGACTCTCCATACTAATTGCCCTATGCATTTGGCTGGAGATTCTCTTCTGACATGATGGATCTTGCCTCAGTATTGGAAGTGTCCTTCTGAGTATTGTAAAATCTGGATGAAGGAGGTTATGCCAAGAAGGGAGCAGTAATAAATATATTTATGAAAACTAAAAATAGAACTATCATTCTATTCAACTACCTCACTACTGGATATCTACCTCAATGAAATCAATATGTCAAAGAAATACCTGAATTCACATATTTATTGCAGCACAATTTACAATAGCAAATATATGGAATTAATTAAAGTGCCTATCAGTGGATGAATAGATAAAGAAAATGTGACATATATACACAATGAATGCTATTCAACCATGAAAAAGAATGAAACCATGTAACTTGCTACAATGTGGATAGAACTGAAGGTCAATATCCTAAGTAAAATAAGCCAGGCACAAAAAGACAAATATCACATATTCTCACTGGAGATAGAGGGTGAAAAGATAGTGAACAGAGACTGGAAAGAATGTGTGGGGAGAAAGTGAGAGCATGAATAGAAATGAATTAAAGGGCAAAAATATACAGTTAGATAGAAAAAATAAATTCAATGTTTGATAGCAGTGTAGGGTGACTATAGTTAAAAAGGCATCATACTCAAAAGATTGACACCTTAAATGTCCTCATTTGATCACGATGCATTATGTACACGTAACAAAATTTCACATGCACCACATAAATGTGAACAAATTTTTAAAAGTTGGGCTGGTTATGGTGGGCCATGCTTGCAATCCCAGAGCTTTGGGAGGCTGAGTTGGGAGGGTTGTTCAAGGCCAAAAGTTTGATAGCAGCCTGGGCAAAATAGCAAGACCCCATTTCAACAAAAAAATAATAAAAATAGATTTAAAAGTTAGCTGGATGTGGTGGTGTGCACCTTCAGGTAGTCCTAGCTACTTGGGAGGCTGAGGCTGGAGAATCACATGAGACCAGTTCAAGGCTGTGGTGAGCTTTGATCAGGACAGATCATGTCTCTACAAAAAAAAAAAAAAAAAAAGGAAAAAGAGATTTGTGAGCTAAGGCATTAAAAAGAAAAGCCTCATTTGTAGGTGCTAGAAAAGAATGAGTATAAGTTAATCTAGTATTTTTACACTTATTTCACAAATCTTGGTAAATCACTGCACTTATAGCTAAATATTTGCCTTATCAGGAATAATTTTGTGCTTCTAATATTCTCTAGTTTATTAATGTTTCTGAATTCTTGACTACTTCATTTCTTATGAGCCCTTTCACTAAAAAACATAGTTTGTTGTTTGTTTCCCCCTTAACCCATATATATATATATATATATATATATATATATATAGCTTTACAATGTTTCCTGGGGAAGAAAGGAAAACAATTTGCTGAAAGAATGCTTTCAGTATTGCCAGCATTGTCAGAGAAGTTTGCCTTTTGATAAGACGCAGGAAAGGAAGAGAAAGCCTAGAAGAGTGAAGGAGTGGCAGAGAGAATTGAAGAAATAAGAAGGGAAAAAAGGGCGTTCAGAGTAATGATGACATAAAAATTGAATTAGTCAGACTGTCAGACCATAACAAAAGAAGCTACATAGACTTTTGCTATACTAAAATTTAAAAAAATATGGACACCCTTCAATGCTTCTTTCCTTCCCCAATAAACATGAATAGCTATGGAGCTTTCATTTAAAATATACTAGCTCAGCCATGGTTACACATTAGAAAGGTTACTTCTTCTAAGTTAGGTGTTCAGTAAAAGAAATGTCATTTAAGGCCTCTTTGCATTTAAATGTGGCATAGCTTTAATGCTAATTCCATAATGGAATGTTTAAACATTATCTGAATAACGTAAAGACGATCTCTGGGGAAAAAAATTTACACCTAGTTGCAACTAAAAATCATAAAAAATTGTCAATATTCAACCATCCAGAAAACCTCTTTCCACCTAGTTTCCTCTACCCCAGCTATACTGACTTTGCTCTTTCTCCAACATGCCAAATTTCTTGTTTCCTATAAACCCAAATTTGCACTTACTCTTCTTTCTAGGTGACACACTCTGTCCCGAGGTCACCCATGACATGCACCTTCATGTCATTCAGGTATTTGCTCAGATATCCACTACTACTAAGATTTCTTTTCTGACTACCCTTTCAAAAAATGGCATTTGTAACACTCTCTACTCCTATTTTGCTTTATTTTTCCTCATAACACATAACACTGCCTGTTATATTAAATTCATTTATATACAGTCTTTCTTCACTATACTATATAATCCACTGGAAAGGGATTATATCTTTTATTCTTCACTTCTGTCTTATCATTTTTCCAAACAGTGTTTGGCACACATTAAAATAAAATTTATCATTTATTGAGTGCTTACTGTGTGTCAGGTACTTCGCTAAACAGTTTGCATTAACTAACTTATTTAATTCCTGAAACAGCTATTATTATTTCCACTTTAGAGGAAAAAGAAAGCAAAGTGAGTTAATTAACATGACAAAATTTACATCTAGTAAATAAGCCAAAATTCAAACCCAGAGCACAATATTACATGGCTTTTCACTGGTAATAGATGTTCAATACTTGTTAAATGAAGACCCTTTGTCTTAAAGTGATATGCTAACGTTAATATCTCAAATAGTATCTTAGCTTCCAGTGGACATCAATGTAATTCATAATTTTGTATTTATATTTAGAGCACCAAATGAAATATATGAAAAGAACTTTCAAGGCAACAAGTTATTTGCCATGTTAAAGTGAGCTCCTACTTGTTGGCAGGCATTTTTCCATATATTATGTGATTTAATCCTCATGACAACCCCAAAAGGTTAAGTACTACCTGCTCTATTTTACAAATGATGAAACTGAGGCCAAGTTCAGGGACGCATAAGGCCACATAGCAAAAAGTGTTTCCATTGGTTCTAAGGCCTTTAAAAAAAAAAAACATTTTAACATCTTTGCAATTGGGTTGTATCTTTAAAGTCTTTGGCTTCTAACAAATAAAATTGCCCACTTTATTTTCTTATCTCTTAGTAGTACATAAAGAAATGATGAATCTGAAAATTAATTGGCATCTTATAATTATAGCATATGATAAGGGGCAATGATAGTATGCAAATGCATGCAGAAGTGACCAAACTTTTAACCATTATGCTATGCTGCTGACTGTTGTCTTGCTTGATTTCTAATTTTGATATCAGTTACCCTTCTCTTGTGGCAGGCAATATAATTAACCACTGTGGAGCTTCAGTAGTAGACAAATGCAGAAATACTCAAAGTCTGTCTACCTCTTAAGGCCTACTATTGAGGATCTGTGGTCTTAGTAACCTAGGATTCTTATACTTTTGGGTTTTACATTTAAGTCTTTAATCCATCTTGAGTTAATTTTTGTGTAAGATGTAAAAAGGGGGTTCAGTTTTCATTTTCAGCATATGGCTAGCCAGTTCTCCCAGCATCGTTTGTTAAATAGGGAATCCTTTCCCCATTACTTGTTTTTGTCAGGTTTGTTGAAGATCAGATGGGTGTACATGTGCAGTCTAATTTCTGAATTATTTATTCTGTTCCATTGGTCTATGTGTCTATTTTTATATCAATACCATGCTGTTTTGGTTACTATAGCCTTGTAATATAATTTGAAGCCTGATGCCTCCAGCTTTGTTCTTTTTGTATAGTTCTTTTTTGCTATGCAAAAAGAACAAAGCTGTTCTTTGATTTTGGTTATACAGGCTCTTTCTTGGTTCCATATGAATTTCAAGATAGTTTCTTCTAATTTTGTGATGAATGCCAATGGTAGTTTAATGGGAATAGCATTGAATCAATAAATTACTTTGTGCAGTATGGCCATTTTCTTTCTTTCTTTTTCTTTTTTTTTTTTTTTTTGAGACTGAGTTTCACTCTTGTTGCCCAGGCTGGAGTGCAATGGCATGATCTCGGCTCACTGCAACCTCCACCTCCCAGGTTCAAGGAATTCTCCTGCCTCAGCCTCCCTAGTAGCTAGGATTACAGGCACCCACCACCCCACCCAGCTAATTTTTTGTATTTTTAGTAGAGATGGGGTTTCACTATGTTGGCCAGGCTGGTCTTGAACTGCTAACTTCAAGTAATTTGCCTGCCTTGGCCTCCCAAAGTGCTGGGATTACAGGCATGAGCCACCACATCCAAGTATGGCCATTTTCACAACATTGATATTTTTCTGTCCATGAGCATAGAATGTCTTTCCATTTGTTTGTGTCCTCTCTTATTTCCTTGAGAAGTGATTTGTACTTCTCCTTGAAGAGGCTCTTCACTTCGCTTGTTAGCTGTATTCCTAGATATTTTATTTTCTTTGTATCAACTGTGAATGGTTCATTAATGATTTGGCTCTCTACTTGCCTGTTGTTGGTGTATAGGAATGCTTGTGACTTCTCTACATTGATTTTGTATCTTGAGACTTTGCTGGAGTTGCTTATCAGCTTGAGAAGCTTTTGGGCTGAGACAATGGGGTTTTCCTGATACAGGATTATGTCATCTGCAAACAAAGACAATTTGACTTCCTCTCTTCCTATTTGAATACCTTTATTTCTATCTCTTGCCTAATTGCCCTGCCCAGAACTTCCAATACTACATTGAATGGGAGTGGTGAGATTAGGTATCTTTGTCTTGTGCCACTTTTCAAGGAGAATGCCTCCAGCTTTGCCCATTCAGTATGATATTTGCTGTGGGTTTGCCATAAATGACTGTTATTATTTTGAGATATGTTCCTTCAATAGCTAGTTTATTGAGAGTTTTTAACAAGAAGGAATGTTGAATTTTATTGAAGACCTTTTCTGCATCTATTAAGATAATTGTGTGGTTTTTGTCTTCCGTTCTGTTTATGTGATGAATTATGTTTATTGATTTGTGTATGCCGAACCAGTCTTGCATCCCAAAAATGAAGACAACTTGATTGTGGTGAATAAGTATTTCGATGTGCTGCTGTATTTAGTTTGCCAGTATTTTATTGAGAATTTTTGCATCAATGCTTATCAGGGATATTGGCCTGAGGTTTTTTTTTCTTTGCCAAGTTTTGGTATCAGGATGATGCTGGACTCATAGAATGTGTTACAGAGGAGTCCCTTTTTCGTAATTGTTTAGAATAATTTCAGAAGTAAGAGAGTCATACTTCTGTTAGAATTCAGCGGTAAATCCATTTTGTCCTGGGCATTTATTACTGCATCAATTTCAGAACTTCTTATTGATCTATCCAGAGATTCAATTGTTTTCTGGTTCAGAAATTTCTGGGAAGGTGTGCATGTCCAGAAATTTATCTATTTCTCCTAGATTTTCCAGTTTATTTGCATAGAGGTGTTTATAGTATTCTCTGATGGTTGGTTGTATTTCTGTGGGGTCAGTGGTAATGAGAGGTGACAACGTACTAGCAGCCCTCGCCCGCTCTCGGTGCCGCCTCAACCTCAACGTCCACTCTGGCTGTGCTTGAGGAGCCCTTCAGCCCACTGCTGCACTGTGGGAGCCCCTCTCTGGGCTGGCCAAGGCTGGAGCCAGCTCCCTCTGCTTGCGGGGAGGTGTGAAGGGAGAGGCGTGGGTGGGAACCAGGTATCTGGGTATTCCTGTATTGGCTGCATATATACCTACGAAAGTTAGCTCCTCTTCTTGAATTGACCTCTATACCATTGTGTAATGCCCTTTTTTGTCTTATTGATCTTTTATTTGTTTAAAGTCTGTTTTGTCAGAAACTAAGATTGAAACCCCTGCTTTTTTCTGTTTTTCATTTGCTTGGTAACTTTTCTCTTTTTATTTTGACTCCTTGTGTGTTTTTGCGTGTGAGATGGGTCTCTTGAATACAGCACATCAATGGATATTGACTCTATTCAGCATCCCATTCTGTGTCTTTTAACAGGGCATTGAGACCATTTACATTTAAGGTTAATATTGTTATGCATGAATTTGATTCTGTAATCATAATGTTAACTGGTTATTTAGCAGACTTGTTTATGTATTTGCTTCATAGTGTCACTGGCCTGTGTACATCAGTATGTTTTTATAGTTGCTGGTAATGATTTTTCCTTACCATATTTAGCTCTTCCTTCTGGAGCTCTTGAAAAGTAGGCCTGGTAATGACAAATTTCCTCAGCATTTCCTTGTCTGAAATAGACTCGAATTTTCCTTCACTTATGAAGCTTAGTTTGGCAAGATATAAAATTCTAAGTCAGAAATACTCTTTTTTAAGAATGTTGAATATTGACCCCCAATCTCTTCTGGCTTATAGGGTTTCCACTGAGAGGTTACTGTTAGTTTCCTGGGCTTCCCTTTGTAGGTGGCCTGGCCTTTCTCTTTGAATGCTCTTAATATTTTTTCCTTCATTTTGACCTTGGAGCATCTGATCATTGTGGCTTTGGGTTGATCTTCTCATGGAGTGTCTTACTGAAGTTTTCTGATTTTCTGAGTTTGAATGTTGTCTTGTCTTGCTAGGTCGGGGAACTTCTCCTGGATGATATCCTGAAATGTGTTTTCCAACTTGGTCCTGTTCTCCCCATCTCTTTCAGGTACCCCTATCAGTCATATGTTTGGTCTTCTTACATAATTCCATAGTTCTCAGAGGTATTGTTTGTTTCTTTTTATTCTTTTTTCTCTAGTCTTGTCTGCCTGTCTTATTTCAGCAAGATAGTGTTCAAACTCTAATATCCTTTCTTCCACTTGATGTATTTGGCTATTGATACTTGTGTTTGCATTGTGAAGTTATCGTGTTGTATTTTTCAGCTCCATCAGGTCATTTGGGTTCCTCTGTAAACTGGTTGTTCTGGTTAACAGCTCCCATAATGTTTTATAAAGATATTTAGCTTTCTTGCAATGAGTTAGAAAATACTCCTTTAGCTGAGCAAAGTTTATTAGTATCCATCTTCTCAAGTCTATTTCTGTCAATTCATGCATCTCAGCCTCAGCCCAGTTCTGTGCCCTTGCTGGAGTCATGTTGCCATCATTTGGAGGGGGAGGCATTCTGTTTTTTTGAGTTTTCAGCATTTTTGCATTGATTATTTCTTGTATTCATGGGTTTATCTAGCTTTGATCTTTGAGGCTGCTGACGTTTGGATAGGGTTTTTGTGGGATCTTTTTTGTTGATGTTGTTGTTGCTTTCTGTTTGTTTTTCTTTTAGTAATCAGGCCCCTCTTCCACAGGGCTGCTGCAGTTTGCTGGGGGTCCACTCCAGACCCTATTTTCCTGGGTCCCTCCCATCCCTGAAGGTATCACCAGTACAGGCTGCAGAACAGCAAAGATGGCAGCCTGCTCCTTCCTTTGGGAGTTCTGTCCCAGAGGGACACTGACGTGATGCTGACTGGAGCATTCGTCTATGAGATGTTTAAAGACTCTTGTGGGAGGTCTCACCCAGTCAGGAGGAGTGGGATAAGAGACCCACTTAAATAAGCAATCTGGCTGATTCTTGGTGGAGCAGGTGTGCTGCACTTGGGGGAATCCCCCTTGTCTGGGCTGCTTTGACTCTTCAGAGCCAGCAGGTGGAAAAGACTAAAGCCACTTATCCGTGATATCGCAGCCACCCCTCCTCTTAGGGGCTCCTCTCAGGGATATCAGAGTTCTGTTCATAAACCCCAGGCTAAGGATGCTGAGATTCCTGATGTGAGGCCAGTGAGGAGGAGTGAATTGGAGTCCTGCTTAAAGAAGCAGTCTGGCCATGAACTGTCCTAGCTTCAGTGCTGCATTGTTGGAAATTGCTCCTAATCCAAACTGCCCAGTTTCACTGCCACCAGTGGCAGGGGAAAATGGCTGACTGGAGCTGCAGTGATGGCCATTGCCCCTCCCCCCACAGAACTCCATCTTCTTAGGCAGTCTCCAGCTTGCTGTACTGGCCAGCAGGAATTCCAGGCCAGTGGGTTTTTGTTTGTAAAGTTTCATGTAAATGGGGCCTGCCGAGCGAGGCTGCTTGGCTCTCTGGCTTCAGCCACCTTCCCACAGCAATGGACAGATCTCCTGCCTCACTAAAGTTCCCAGAGCCAAAGTATGCAAAAACTCCTGTGTCTCAGTGCCTGCTTGAAAGGCCACCCACCCTAGCAGCTGTCATTAGTTTGCACAGCCCTGTGCTTGGCACCCAAGGCCGTGATGGTGTGGGCTCATAAGGGGACCTCCTGATCTACGGGTTTCAGGGAGCCATGGTAAAAATGTGGTTTACAGGGAGGGGTAGCACAATCTCTCACCACTTCCCTTGGCTGGGGGAGAGGGCTACCTTTGCCTTGTACAGTTCCCGGGAGGTACCTCACTCCACCCTGCTTTTCTTCACTCTCCGTGGGTGACACCAACTGCCTAGTCAGTCCCAATTAGACAACCTTAGTACCTCAATTTAAGATGTAGAATTCACTTGCTATTTTCATACTTCTCAGTGGGAGCCACAGAGCAGAGCTGTTTCTATTTGGTCATCTTGGCTCCTCCCTACTTTCTTTTTCTTAAACTAGAATATATCTTCACTTTTCAATTAATCTCATTATGTCAGTAAACGGTACACATTTATGCAATTAACTTTTGGCTAATAAAGTGCAGAATATTTTCATTAACCTTATTTTGCAAGAGTGGTCAATTAACACTTCTGGTAGAATTTGTGGTATATTTGGAGGTTGGCATTTGTCAAAGGGAATACATTGATGTTTTTATGTAGATATAAAGCATGATTAGAATATATTATTCAAAAAATACATGATTGTGATGAATAGTGTTTAAAATTATCCATGTAAAACAATTTTTTAGTAGAATTAAGTAGATGATAGATAATATTGCTACATTTCTGGTGCTCTGTATTCTAACAAGTAGTGTGCTGGCAAATGATTAACTACTACCTCTTTGGGGGATGGGGAAACAAAGTACTGGTTGTAGTGTTTGTTGATTCCCTCCATTTAAGTATTCTCAACATGGACAATTTTAGAATACCAACATGGCGTGAACTGGCTCACAAAATTCCTGAAAATATAAGTTATATCAAGCTGGTGTAAGTTGATTCCAGCACATCAGTGATCCTAACAAACTCAGGCACTACTAGATCTTAAATTCATCTGGGTCTTTCTAATTAATTAGCATAATACTGGAGCTACCAAACAACACTGCAGCTTCCTCTCTACACTGCAGCTTCCTCTCCATTTCTGCACTTTGATCTATAATCTGTAAATATCTAGATAAAACTCATTAATTAGTTTTAAGTAACTAGCTCCTCAGCTAATATTCTTTGTTAGCTGAGGAGGAGTCTGCTGTGTACATTGTAGAATGTTTGGCAACATCCCTGGTCTCTACTCACTCAATGCCAGTAGCATCTCTTAGGTATGATGATCAAAAATGTCTCCAGACATAGCTAAGTGTCCCCTGAGAGGGGTCACTTTCTGCTTTTCTGTGATAGATAGATAGATAGATGGATAGATAGATAGATTTAGAGATATATGCATAATATTAGTGAATTATAGGAAATGATCAAAGGAAGGCTCACAGACTGTTTATATGGCACAAACCAATTGCAAGGAAACTAAAGAATATAGTTAATCTTTTGGATATTTCCAAATACCTAGATATGTATCTCCAAATATCTAGATATGTATCACCAAATAGGCAAAACATCTGTGAGTCAGACTGAATTTTCCCAGTTTTCATCTGGAAGATTATCATTCTGTAAATATGTTTCATATCTCATTGGTCAAATGACTATGTCTGTGTAATAGATAACACTGGTTCAGAAATCTGTTGATATGGTATTTTGAGCTGTCTTACAGTCTAATTTGAATCAAAGCTCAGCTGCTCTGACTTAGTATGCAAATTGAAATGATGTACAAGAAAAAATTATGTATCGATTTTTTAGTCACACTTTGATGCTACAGCTCAAGATCACTACTCTCACCAATTGTGTATTTTTTATCTTTCATTGTTTGCCATAAATAGAGCTTTAAAAATATAGGGAAGATCATATTAATTTAATGAGAAAAAGCTAAAAGCTGTAAATCTTAGACATTAAACTAATTTTTCTCTCTCTCTCTCTAATTTACTCCTTTACGGCAAACTTATCTCATCTCTTTTCACTGGCTTACACACTTTCAAAAGTAGAAACTTTCTTCCCAAGACATTTCCATTTTGGATATCATCACTGAAGCATATACCTTAACCTGGGGATATGAACATTATATGGCTCCCTATAAGAACATCACTTTCATAATGGTCCAGTGGGGAACCTTCCCAAAGCTTTTGTGTGTATCTCTTCATGGAGACAAATTTCAAAATATAGGAAGCCAATTCTAAGTAAGCATAAAGCTCACCTTAGCAGCAATAGAAGGATCAACCTCTATTTACTTTTCTACTTTATGTACTGGTAGTGGTAGTTATACTAGTTGCTACTATTTTAGTACAAGGGAATGGAAAAAAAAAACTCATTTTTTACTCTTACCTCATGTGAACAAAAGTTTTCTTTGCCTGAGGAAAGTTTGACTCAAAATTAGCCTTATTTTCCTCGCAGAATTGTTAAGGGGCTTTACATTATTTTAATCTTTGACACGTAATGATATCAGAAATAAACTGAGATCTAGAAAAAAAAGATCCTCTCTAACATATTCAATTTCTTAAGCACATTTACGTCTTTGATCATTAATGACCTTAGCACAACCAAGTGAACCTGGATTTTGAGGGGAATATCCTATATTAATATAGGAAGAACTAAACAAATAATACAACTTAAATATACAGAGCTGTTTTCTTAATGTGACTATTAGATTTGATTTCAATAGAATTTATCTTATTTCAAATTATTATTTATTCCACAAAAGTTACTTAATAGTGGGGTGACAGGAAAACATTTTGAAACCCTAATTTCTACATTTTTTATTTTGAAATTAACATATGTGACATATTCTTTAGAATAAAGCACAATCTATTGTATACTTATATTTGTTTTTGCACTTTTGATATTTTCCCTTCAATTATCTCACAGAACTTGGCAGAGCACCAAATTAATCATAATCTGTGTTGTGGGCTATTTTATCTATTTTGGGGGCATCCTGTTTTATTTTTTTCCATGGGAGATTGCATTTTCTTTAATTCAGAAGACTATTACAGATTTTATAATCAACTTCATGCTTCACAGTGACTCATTGTGTATACCATCTGAAATGCATGGCCAGAAATTTAATAAATAAAGAGCAGAAATGTCAAGCTTAATTCTAAATCATCATGTCTGACAAACATTTAGCAAACTTTGCAAGATTTTTATGCTTTATTGTGTTCTACGGAAACAGATGAATTTATGATTTAGTCTCTTTTGCATTTTAGATGCTTCTATAATAAACTTGGCAGACAAGTAATTACTACCTTTTGACAATGGATGTAATGCACAGTTGAGTTGCAGTATAAGAATAATAAGTACATAAAATAAACTCACCAGCTAAATAGTGTATTACTGAGTCCAATATAAGTATGCCTCCTAGAAGAAAATCTTTTTTGGCATGAATATTCCTAAAGAGTATGGTCAATCACAGAAATTAAATGAGAATACTGAATTTCCAGATGTATAATTGAGTAATTTTCTCCCCAAATTACTCTGTGCATCTTAACAAGATGCAATTGGTATATTCTCAACTCATATTTTCAGATAAATTTACTGTTATAGTCCCTAAAAGTATAAGACAATTAACTATTTACTAGTCAATATTAAATATGTCCTTTTATTAATGACACATTTTATAGGAAGAGAGAAATTCATTCATGCCTTTAACATACTTTAAAAATTATTTTTATATGGCAACTTTTATTAGTTTAATATAAAAGTAGAAATATAAGATAAATTATAGCTGCTGCAAAATAGTTTTGAAAATTATACATAATTACATCTTGAAAAGAGAAAGTTTTTAAAAATCATCCTTTTGAGGGAATAAGCAGGGTGCCAGTTTATAGATAATTACACCTTGAAAAGAGAAAGTTTTAAAAAATCATCCTTTTGAGGGTATAAGCAGGGTGCCAACTTTATAGATAATTGATTCATCTATGCAAAAGAATGTACCTTGAAGAGACTAGCCATCAGCCACAGTCAGCAGTCACTCATAAGAAAGAACTCCTAACAGATGTCTCTTCTCTTTCTTTTCAGATAGGAAGACAATCCTTCCAATATTCCTTTTTCAACTCATATTTCTTCAACACCATGCTATCTACCAGACACTATAGTAGGCACTGAAAAACTTTTTTCTCTTCCTATTCTTTCTGCATGTCAAGTCCTACAGAGTGTGGCCATAAATATACTATTTACTGTTTACCACTGCATTGCAAGTTAAAACTGTTTCTTTGAATTCATGTTGTGTTATTTGGTAGAATTATAGACAAGTATATATGAAGGGAATACATAGGACTATATTTCATTATGTGGTGTTAGACTTCTTATTGTTGTCATTGCTCTCTGTATAACAATGCTTAAGGAAAGTATAAATCAAAATCTTATCTTACATTCCTAGACTTGCAAAACGTTTCTCTAAAACAGAAAATATTTCTATTTGTTTTGTTCTCACCTCTGACATCATCCATGATTTTCTACTTGGTTGAAGAAATCTCTTAATCTTGTTTCTTACAACAGCACTGTCTTAGTCCTTTCAGGTTGAAATAACAGAATACCACAGACTGGGTGACTTATAAACAGTAGTAATGTATTTCTCACTGTTGTGAAGGCTAGGAAGTCCAAGAAAAAGATGCTACCATGGTCAGTGTCTGGTGATGGTCTGCTTCCCAGATGATAGCCATCTTTTTTACTGTGTCCTCAGATGGTGGAATGGGTGAGGAAGCTCTCTGGAGTCTCATTTATAACAGCCGTAATCCAATTCATGAGCGAAAGTGGTCCAATATTACTCACCACTTTGGATATCCCTTTGTGGTTGCCAAAGTGTTACCGGGGGTACTTGCTCCCAGAGCTCCCAAGATGGTGGTGGGCCACTTCCAAAATGGCGGCGGGCCACTTCCGAGATGGTGGCAGGTCTCATGTTCTCTGACCTGGGGTTCTTGGCCTCACAGATACCAAGGAATGGAATCTTGGGCCATGTGGTGAGTGTTATAGCTCTATTAGAAGTTGTGGGTCATAGAAGAGAATGGTGGAATGCAGTGACTAGTGTTCAGCTCGATTAGGATGAACCCAGGCACTTAGCTGGGCAGGAACAATGGCAAGCCTTTAACCCGATCGGAAGTGGCAATGGGTGCCTTGCTGCATCAGGAGCACAGTGGACACCCTACCGGATCCAGAGAGATGGAAGTCAGCGGCGGGTCTGCGATGGCTGCAAAACAGCAGTGGTGGACAGTGAGCGAAAGCTCAGCTCCAGCTGTAACAAACACGGACCAGAAGAGTGCACTTGCAAGATTTAATAGAGTGAAAAAGAGTGAAAACAGAGCTCCCATACAAGGGGAGGGGACCCAAAGGGGGTTACGTTGCCAGCTCCAGTGCCTGGGTTTATATCCCAATCCTTGTCCCTCTGACTGTGCTCTCAGGCAATAGATGATTGGCTATTTCTTTACCTCCTGTTTTTGCCTAATTAGCATTTTAGTGAGCTCTCTGATTGGTTGGATGTGAGCTAAGTTGAAAACCCCATGTTTAAAGGTGGATGTGGTCACCTTCCTAGCTAGGCTTAGGGATTCTTAGTTGGCCTAAGAAATCCAGCTAGTCCTGTCTCTCAATATGAGAATAGCTACTCCTCCTAGTTTTTGGTGTCCATTTGCATGGAATATTTTTCCCCTTCTTTACCTTGTCTATGCGAGTTCTTATGTGTTAGGTGAGTCTCTTCAAGACAAAAAAATACTTGGTGGATTCTTTTCCATTCTGCCATTCTGTATCTTTTAAGTGGACCATTTAGGACATTTACATTCAATGATAGTATTGAGACATGAGGTACTATTTTATTCATTGTGATATTTGTTTCCTGAATATCTTGTGTTTTTTAATTATGTTGTTGTTTTTTAGGTCCTGTGAAATTCATGTTATAAGAAGGTTCTATTTTGTTTTATTTTGATTGTTTCAAGATTTAGAGCTTGTTTTAGCAGTTCTTGTAGTGCTGGCTTGGTAGTAGCAAATTCTCTCATAGTTTGTTTGTCTGATATAGACTTTGTATTTCCTTCATTTATGAAGCTTAGTTTCACTGGATAAAAATTTCTTGGCTGATAATTATTTTGCTTGAGGAAGCTGAAGATAGGATCTCAATCCCTTCTGGTTTGTAGGGTTTCTGCTGAGAAATCTGCTGTTAATCTGATAGATTTTTCTTTATAGGTTACCTGGTGCTTTTGCCTCACAGATCTTAAGATTCTTTCTTTTGTCTTTACATTAAATAACCCGATGACTATAAGTCTAGGTGATAATCTTTTTGTGATAGATTTCCGGCTTCTTGTATTTGGATGTCTAGATCTCTAGCAAGGTGGAAAATGTTTTCCTCAATGATTGCCTCAAATATGTTTTCCAAACTTTCAAATTCCTCTTCCTCTTCAGGAACACCAATTATTTGGGGGTTTAGACATTTAACATAGCCTCAAACTTCTTGGAGGCTTAGTTCGTAATTTAATTATTTTTTCTTTGTCTTTGATGGATTGGATTAATTCAAAAGCCTTGTCTTCAAGCTCTGAACTTTTTTCTTCTACTTGTTCAATTGTATTGCTGAGACTTTCCAGTGTATTTTGCATATCTCTGAGTGTGTCCTTCATTTCCTGAAGTTGTGATTGTTTTTTATTTATTTTATCTATTTCTCTGGAAATGTTTTATTTATATCCTGTAACATTTTAAAATTTCTTCAGGTTGGTATTCACCTTTCTCTGGTGCCACTTTAAGTAGCTTAATAATCAACCTTCTGAATTGTTTTTATGGCAATTCAGAGATTTCTTTTTTATTTGGCTCCATTGGTCTGAAATCCATACCCCCATCCCCCAAAGCAGCAGCAGCAAACCCTGCCCAAGGAAAGTCTGAGCTCAGACATGCCTTACCCTGCCCCCACTTCATAATCTTTCTCTACCTGCCCTAGTAGCAAAAGACAAAGAACATAATCTCTTGAAAGCGCTATGGTCCTGCCCACCACCTGAGAAACTTATCCAGGTGACCCTAGGGCAAGCCTATGCCCTTCTTATACCACTGCAGCTGATGCTCTCTTGAAAGTACCATCTCCTGACTGGAGGAAAACAAACACAAAACCAGTGAACTAAACAAAAATACAACAAAAATTCATGGCTGAAAGACCTACAGACTGATCACATCACAGGACCCTTTGCAGACGTTCCCCAGTACCAGCCCAGAGTTCGATAGCTGTTCTGGGTGGCTATATCCAGAAGAGAAATAACAATCAGTGCAGTTTGGCTCTCAGAATGTCCCATCCCTAGGGTAATGGGGAGAACACCACATCAAGGAAGCACTCCGTGGGACAAAAGAATCTGAACAGAAACCTTGAGCTTCAGATCTTCCCTCTGATATAGTCTACCCAAATGAGAAAAAAACAGAAAAAGAGTTCTGGTGATATAACAAAACAATGTTCTTTAACACCCTAAAACATCACACTGAGAATAGTAGCACTATTATTTATTTCTTTTCATAGAACTTTATTTTTATCTCTTGCTTTACTGCTGATGAACATATGAAACATGCAATAAGAGATTCAGTAGAATGGATGTGTTAACAATGAGCATCTTTATCTCATTTTCAATCTGAGAGAAATTTTTACTAATTCAATATTAAATATAATACCCGCTGAAGAATTTTTATGGATTATTATTGGGTTAAGAACGTTACCTTTTATTCCTTGTTTGCTAAGAGTTTTGTGTACAAATGACACATGAGTTTTAATGATTTTTATGCTTATATTGAAAATTGTCTCAACATAAATGTGTGTAGAAAAAGATGACTCTAAAAATGGAATGCAGTATGTTAAAAATAACTGTTCTTATTTTATTCAATTATGTTGTTTCACAATATTGATCCTGAGTCACAAATGATGTAAAAGCTGAAAGAATAGATTACTTAAATGAAAATCATGGTCTAACTGAAAGATTTGTGGATACTAAAATATTATTAATTATTTTCTGAGGTTTAACCATTCAGGAGAGATGGTTATCTCTTTGTATTCAATAAAGCTATTCCCAGAAGATTTCTGATCTTCCTTTGGTAACTTGCAGTTGTAGAAATTTGCATAAAAATGGCTGAAATTATTTCCTTCCCTGCAACCATGCCCATTTGCAATGTGACTTTGTGACTCTTTCCATCAAGATGAGGAGTTTATTTCCCTGTCCCTTGAATATGAACAATTCTTGGACTTTGATCAATAGAATGTGGCTGAAATTATAATGTGTCATTTCCCAGCCTCTATCTTGAGAGGCCTTGCACAATCTTGCACTCTTTTAGAACTCTGCTCAGCTATCTGGTGAATAGTTTGACAGCTTTCTGGATAATGACAGGCATATAACCCAGTTGCTTGTTTTCTTCCCTGAGAGCCAGCCAAACGCAAAAAGTAAAACTACCTACCTGATTTATAGTTGACTGCCAAGGACAGAAGTACAGTCTAGTTTGAATTCAGCCAAAATTGCTAATCCGTAAAATCATAAACTAAATAAATAGTTGTTATTTTAAACCACTAAGTTTGGGGGTGGTTTAATATGCAGAATAAGCTATATGCTACATCTGTATGAAATATCAGTTTGTTTTTATCCCAGAATTTATTCATCCAGCCAGTTACTTATTTGACTAATGGAAAAAATACCTCTTATGTACTAGCCACATTTTTATGTACTGGGATTGAGCACTAAATGAAAGAGAAACCGTACCTTCATCATTCTGAGACTTGTGAGCAGAGGCAGAAAATAAAGAACATAAAAAGTAAAATATCTAATATCCTAGATGGTTGTAAATGCAATTATTATATTAGGTGGTGAGGATTTTTTTTTTTTTTTGTAAAATTAAAGAGAAAAAATAAAAATAGAGTAAGAAGTGGGATCAGGAAAATGTTTTCTTCCTTTGAGAGAAATAGCAGCATGCTTAAATATTGGTTAGGAAGCTCTAGCAGAGAGATAAAAAATTGGTGACACAAAAAACATGACACTAATCTATCCCTGCTGTAGTAAGAATGCAAGAGGAGCTTGTTTTCCACAGAATACTAATAGGAGAAGTGCACTTCTGGCCTGGTCAAAATGACCAACAGCTATTTGGTTTGTATTTCAACTGTGCTCATGTAGAAAGAGAGAATAAAGTTTTTAAAAAAGAGGTGGAAAAGAGTAGAAGAAAATCCCTCACACACTTGCTTTTCATACTACTTGGCAGTTGCAAAATATGTGCTCAGTCCATATGCTGCATTCAGAGCCTGTGTGCTCAAAGGGGCTCTAATGGCATGGCAAATAATTATATGACTATGCAGCTGTCTTACTTCATCCCTACTCTCCCTTCAGCCAGCTTTCAATCTTACTAATCTGTGATTATAATCAGCAAATACTCTGAGACACAATGGGCTCACTGGAGCTTCTGAGTAATACTATAATAGTAACAATATCACCTTACCCAAGCTGTCTCAACAGTGCCAGGAACACAAGATAAATCCATAAGCTTGGGAAATAAGATGTCAGCCTACTAATTAGGAAGACAGGAATTGGTTTCTGACTCATCCACTGACTCACTCTGCCCTCAGCAAGTCACATTGTCTCCCTTGGCATTATCATCATTACAAAGAATAAGATGACTTCTGCCTTCTTAGATATATTGACAATTTACACATATTCAGAAGCTCTAAAAATGTGAGAGAAAAATGCCTTATACTTTAAGTAATAAAGTTAGTTTGTTTTTTGTTTGTTTGTTTGTTTTGTTATAGCAGTTTGTTTTCATGTTAGGCAGATGTCAAGTGGATAAAATTCCCCCTTTTTTCTGGAATGACATCAACCATTGAAATATAAAACTCTCAGGGGTGGGGCCAAGATAGCCAACTAGAAACAGCAGCAATCAGAGGCTCCCATTGAAAAGAACCATAACAGCATGCAAATCCTGCACTGGCAACCAAGGTATCCAGGTTCTGTCATCAGAACTGACTAGGTGATTGGCATGAACCACGGACAGGAAGGAAGAGCAGTGTGGTGCGATGACCCACCTCAGAGCCACATGGGGCAGAGGAGCCCCCATACTCCAGCCAAGAGAGATGGTGAGTGAACGTGCTACCCAGCCTGAGAAAATGTGCTTTTTTCAAGGAACTGTTCAACCCATGCATTGGAAGATTCTGCTCTTGAGCCCATGCCACCAGGGCCTAAGGTCCCAACTATGGAGCCATGCAGATTCTCAACAGCCACTAAGCTAGAATCTGCTTAAGTCTGCCGAGCTCCCAGGGGGAGGAGTGGCCAGGACCACAGCTGTGGCTCTCTGCTGTCTAAGTTGTTTGAGCTTCTTGGGGGAGAGATGACAGCCAACCCTGGGACTGATAGCCACCTAACACACTAATCTCCAGGGGCAGGGGCAGGGCAGCAGCCATCTCCATAACTCCAGGCTGCATTTTTCCTCTGCTGGAGCAGGGGATGCTGGATGGCTTGGTCCCAAGAGGTATCCCCCACAGTCCAAAATACCAGCTGTGGCAGACTGCAGACAGAGTTCTTCTTCACGCCTGACCTTGACCCATACCTCCTCACTGGGTGGGGCCTCTTTGCAGGAACTCCAACAACTCCAGCCAGTGGATCAGGGACAGAACTCTGATCTCCATGGGCCTGAGCCTGTAGGAGGAGAGGTGGCTGCAGTCTCCACAAACCAGCAGACTTAGCCTTTCCTCCTGCTAGTTCTGAGGAATCCAGGCAGCCCAGAGAAGTGGTTTTCCCCCAGTGAAGCACACCCCCCTCCACCAAGGGACAGTCAAAGTGCTTTGTTAAATGTGTCCTGCTCCCCGTGCCACCCAACTGGGTGAGACCCTCCAACAGGGGTTGCCAGACACCCTATACAGAAGCATTCCTACTGGCATCATGTCAGTGCCCCTTGATGCCAGAGGAAGGAGCAAGTGCTCATCTTGGCTGTTCTCCAGCCCCCTTGAATGACATCTCCTGGCACAGGAGTGAACCAGATGTATACACCTTAAGTAAACCCCCAGCAAACTGCAGCAGCCCTACAGAAGAGGGACCTGACCATTGCAAAAATAAATAAATAAATAAATAAATAGGCCAGGTGCAGTGGCTCACGCCTGTAATCCCAGCACTTTGGGAGGCCGAGGCCGGTGGATCACAAGGTGAGGAGATAGAGACAGTCCTGGCTAACATGGTGAAATCCAGCTCTACTAAAAATACAAAAAATTAGCCAGGCGTGGTTGTGGGCACCTGTAGTCCCAGCTACTTGGGAGGCTGAGGCAGGAGAATGGCCTGAACCTGGGAGGTGGAGCTTGCAGTGAGCCGAGATAGTGCCACTGCACTCCAGCCCGGGCGACAGAGCAAGACTCCTTGTCAAAAAAAAATAAAATAAAATAAATAAAACAAAAATAAATAAATAAATAACAGAAAGCAACAAAATAGCATCAACAACAACAAAAAAGTCCCCACAAAAACCCAATCCAAGGGTCAGCAGCCTCAAAGATTGATACTAGACAAACTCATGAAGATGAGAAAGTATTAATGAAAAAATGCTGAAAACCCGAAAGTCCAGAGTCCCTCTTCTCCTGCAAATGATTTCAATGCCTCTCCAGCAAGGGGGCAGAACTGGACAAAGGATGAGATGGATGAGTTGACAGAAGTAGGCTTCAGAAGATGGGTGATAACAAACTCCGCTGAGCTAAAGGAGCATGTTCTAACCCAATGCAAAGAAGCTAAGAACCTTGATAAAAGGTTACAGGAGCTGCTAACTAGAATAACCAGTTTAGAAAGAAACATAAATGACCTGATGAAGCTGAAAAACACAGCATGAGAACTTTGTGAAGCATAGCATACACAAGTATCGAGAGATGAATCGACCAAGTGGAAGAAAGGATACCAGAGCTTGAAAATCATGTTGCTGAAATAAGGCATGCAGAAAAGATTAGAGAAAAAAGAATAAAAAGGAATAAACAAAACCCCTGAGAAATATGGGACTATGTAAACAGACAAAACCTACAATTGATTGGACTACCTGAAAGAGAAGGGGAAAATGGAAGCAAGTTGGAAAACACACTTCAGGGTATTATCCAGGAGAACTTCCCCAACCTAGCAAGACAGGCCAACATTCAAACTCAGGAAATAAAGAGAAAACTACTAAGATACTCCACAAACAGAATAACCCCAAAACACATAATCATCAGATTCTCCAAGGTCGAAATAAAGGATAAAAACGTTAAGGGCAGCCAGAGAGAAAGGCCAGTTCATCTACAAAGGGAAGCCCATCAGACTAACAGCAGACCTCTCAGAAGAAACCCTACAAGCCAGAAGAGAGTGGAGGCCAATATTCAACATTCTTAAAGAAAATTATTTTCAAAGCAGAATTTCATATCCAGCCAAACTAAGCTTCATAAGTGAAAGAGAAATATAACCTTTTCCTGACAATCAAATGCTGTTGGATTTTGTGACCACCAGGCCTGCCTTGCAAGAGCTCCTGAAGAAAGCACTAAATATAGAAAGGAAAAAATGGTACTGGCAACTGCAAAAATATACCAAAATATAAAGACCAATGACACCATGAAAAAACTGCATTAACTAGTGTGTAAAATAACCAGATAGCATCATAATGACAGGATTAAATTCATACATAACAATACTAACTTTAATGAAAATGGGCTAAATGACCCAATTAAAAGACATAGACTGGCAAATTGGATAAAGGGTCAAGAACCATTAGTGTACTATATTCAGGAGACCCATCTCAAGTGCAAAGACACACATAGGCTCAAAATGAAAGGAAGGAGGAAAACTTACCAAGCAAGTAGAAAGCAAAATCACAAAATGCCGGGGTTGCAATCCTAGTCTGTGACAAAACAGACTTTAAACCAACAAAGATCAAGAGAGACAAAGAAAGGCATTACATAGTGGTAAAGGGATCAATTCAACAAGAAGAGCTAACTGTCTTAAATATGTATGCACCCAATACAGGAGCACACAGACGCATAAAACAGATACTTAGAGACCTATAAAGAGACTTAGTCTCCCACACAATAACAGTGGGATACTTTAATACCCCACTCTCAATATTAGACAGATCAACAAGGCAGAAGATTAACAAGGATGTTCAGGATTTGAACTCAGCTCTGGATCAAGTGGACCTAATAGACATCTAGAGAACTCTCTAACCCAAATCAACAGATTATATATTATTCTCAGTGCTACATGGCACTTATTCTAAAATTGACCAAATAATTAAAAGTAAAACACTTCTCAGCAAATGCAAAAGAACTGAAATCATAACAATCTCTCAGACTAGAGTTCAATCGAATTAGAACTCAGGATTAAGAAATTCACTCAAAACTATACAATTACATGGAAATTGAATAGCCTTCTCCTGAATCACCCCTGGGTAAATAATAAAATTAATGCAACTATCAAGAAAGTCTTTGAAACCAATAAGAACAAAGAGAAAATGTACCAGAATCTCTGGGACACAGCTAAAATAGTGTTAAGAGTCTCAGGATACAAAATAAATGTGCAAAAAATCACAAGCATTTATATACACCAACAATAGACAAGCAGAGAGCCAAATCATGAATGAATTCAAATTCACAATTGCTTCAAGAGAAGAAAATAACTAGGAATATAGCTAACAAGGGATGTGAAAGACCTCTTCAGGGAGAACTACAAATCACTGCTCATGGAAATAAGAGAGGACACAAACAAATGGAAAAACTTTTCATCCTAATGGATGGCAAAAATCAATATCATAAAAATGGCCATACTGGCCAAAGTGATTTATAGATTCAATGCTATTCCCATCAAACTACCATTGACATTCTGTACAGAATTATAAAAAACTACTTTAATTTTCATATGGGACCCAAAAGGAGCCTGTATAGCAAAGACAATCTGAGGCAAAAAGAAGAAAGCTGGAGGCATCATGCTACCTGACTTCAAACTATACTACAATGCTACAGTAAACAAAACAGCACAGTACTGGTACCTAAAAAGACATATAGACCAATGGAACAGAACAGAGACCTCAGACATAACACCACACATCTACAACCAGCTGATGTTTAACAAACTGTACAAAAACAAGCAATGGGGAAATAATTCCCTATTTAATAAATGATGCTGGACAAAGTAGCTAGCCATATGCAGAAAACTGAAGCTGGACCCCTTCCTTACACCTTATACAAAAATTAACTCAAGATGGATTAAAGACTTAAATGTAAAACCGCAAATCATAAAAACCCTAGAAGAAAATCTAGGCAAAACCATTCAGGACATAAGCATGGGCAAAGACTTCATGATGAAAATGCCAAAAGCAATTGCAACAAAAACAAAAATTGACGAATAGGATCTAATTAAACTAAAGAGCTTCGGCACAACAACAACAAAAAACTGTCATCAAAGTGAACAGGCAACCTGTAGAATGGGGGAAAAGTTTTCCAATATACCCATCTGACAAAGATCTAATATCCCAAATCTACAAAGAACTTAAATAAATGTACAAGAAAAAAAAACATGAAAAAGTGGGCAAAGAATATAAATAGACACTTCTCAAAAAAAACACATTTATGTGGCCAAAAAACATATGAAAAAAGCTCAGCATCACTGATCATTAGAGAAATGCAAATCAAAACTACAATGAAGTATCATCTTACACCGCTTAGAATGGCGATTATTAAAAATTCAAGAAACAGCAGACGCTGTCAAGGCTGTGGAGAAATAGGAATGCTTTTACACTGTTGGTGGGAATGTAAATTTGTTCAGCCATTGTGAAAGACAGTGTGGCAATTCCTCAAAATTCTAGAACCAGAAATACCATTTGACCTAGCAATGCTATTACTGGATATATACAGAAAGGAATGTAAACCATTCTACTATAAAGACACATGCACATGTATATTTATTGCAGCACTATTTACAATAGCAAAAACGTGGAACCAATGCAAATGCCCATCAATGATAGACTGGTTAAAAAAGATGTGGTACATATATACCATGGAATACTATGCAGTCATAAAAAGGAATGAGATCATGTCCTTTGCAGGGACATGGATGAAGCTGGAAGCCATCATCCTCAGCAAACTAACACAGAAACAGAAGAGTAAACACTGCATGTTCTCATTCATAAGTGGGAGTTGAACAATGAGAGCACATGGACACAGGGAGAGGAACGACACACACCAGAACCAGTCAGGGGGTGGGGGATGAGAGAAGGGAGAGCATTAGGACAAATGGCTAATGCACGTGGGGCTTAAAACCTAGAGGATGGGTTGATGGGTACAGCAAACCACCATGGCACATGTATACCTATGTAACAAACCTAAATGTTCTGAACTTGTACCCCAGAACTTAAAGCAAAATAAATTAAACAAAAATAGGTTGCTTCCTTAAAAAGATAATTGTAAGATATGGAGGACATACACAGAGGAGGAACTAGAAATGAGGAAAGAGGCTAGAAAGTATAGATAAGGATAGAGTATCAATGGATACATGGAAAAGCAGAGTAATTTTTATATTTAAGTTCATTGATGTTCTATCAGGAATATAGTTATAGTTCTGAGACTGTTTATCAATAGAATCATATAGCAACATTTTATTTCCATTAAAATATAATTACAAGTGTTTATAAGTTTAAAAAAAGAAATATAAAACTCTGAAGTGTTACCTTCAAAATTTTATCTTTTGGTGGGTTGGTACTAAAGTATAACGTGGGAGGTGTTGGCCTAGAAAGCTTTTCCCTCCTGGTTCTGTCATCTCCACCAACTCTAAATACCACTAGAAACAATAAGTTCTATTTTAATCTAATTGATTTCTCCTCAGTTCTACAGAACACAGCCATGTCAACTCAAAGCAAAAGCAACCACTTTCCAGGAAGCTCAGGTCGTTAAATTTACTTTTGAGCCCTGCTATAGCTTTATAGAGCCTTCTATCAATTCAAAGTTCTGCTCTTTATACCCTTCCAAACAAAAAGGAAATATGCTATGCATGTAGCGTATTTCTGTTTATTTCTTCATTAATTAATTAAACAATATTTCTGAGCAGCTACTATGTTTAAAGCATGATGCCAAGGACAAAATAGTAAGACACACCTTGTCTTATCCTCTTAGAGCACACTAAGCTAGCAAAGTGAAGACATGAACTAGATTTATTAGTATATTTTGCATGTGGAAGAAAGGAAAATAAACATTTAGAGGAGTGTATATGCCCTCTCATTTCCATATGACTTTCAATACCTTTCTGTGGAGAAGGTGTACTTCCTTGCCCTATTGACATCACTTTCGGCTATGTGTGTGGCTGAAGAAATATGTGCAGTACTGACAGTTTGCCAAATTTTAAAGAAAAGCTCTAAAAGCCAGCATGTGGTTTCATCAGTTCTCTTGCCTTTCCCTTCTGCCATGAGAGTAGTAGGTCCTGGTTGGGGGTCCCTCCTTAGCCTGGATCCAGAAAGGAAGAAATCATGTGCGACAGAAGCAGAATTGCAGTCAACCTGCAGCCAACATGTAAGGCAAGTGAGAAGTAAATGCTTGTCATCTCCATGAGTCTATAAAAGATATTTGTTTTCATATTCAAGAATTTATTTATGCTTTTGAAGTGAAATAACCTAATTTACAATAAAGAGAAAAAGACATTGAACTTTGAGTGGTGAAGTTTGATACATGTCTCTTTATGATACAAATTGTCATAAGACAAAATTTATCATGGTTTGTAACCAATGAGAAATTTCAAAAGGGTGGTATAATCTGCAATGAGAATAAAGATATTAAGGGTCAATATAAGCAATAGATTTTATGGGTGTCATAATAACTTTTTTTTTCACAGTACTCCTTATTAGGTAAAATATAATTTTGGCCTAGAATTTAAAACTATTGTATTAATAATATTTTTCTGGATTTGCCCTTATTGTGGACTATTGTAGACATTATTCAATGTTAGAGCTGAAAGAAACACTAGAGATTACTTAGTTCCAGCCTTTCGTTTGATGATTAAAGGAACTGGTGGAGGGTAATAGAATAAGTTACTTAACTAAAATTGCATAGTCATTTATGACAAAGCTACGATTCCAGACCTACTGACTCCGAGTCTAATTTTCTTCTAACTACACTGTACTGCCTTCATCACAGAGTGTCATAGTTGGGAGCATATGAAAATAAGAGTACTATATGCCAGTATTGTACTAATCATTTTACATACACAATCCCATTGAATCCTTAAAATAACTCACTTTACCAAAGAGTGGACAGATTAATGAGGTTAACTAACAAGCCCAATAACTGATAATTAGTCAGTGTCTGAGTAGAGAGAAATCTGGGCAATCTAGCTCTTGAATCAGTTTTCTAAACCATAGGGAAAGAAAAGAATATAATAATATTGAGATGAGGGAAAGACTGGGTACAGAATTGGCAATCAAAAAAGGTATTTTTTTTTAAATTAGCGCTTGTATCAAAGCATCCACAGTCCTAAGTTCATCTGTAAAATATCACACATAATATATTAGACTCCTTTGAGGCCCTTGGACTCAGTTTACGAGAGCCAAGCCTATTTTAGTCTTATGAGGTACTGAGCAGACAATGGCAAATCATGTGAAACTCTGAAAGGCAAATTTCTCTAGAGCCCCCAGCTCCCTATCCCAGGAAGAGCTGCACTGTAAGCATATTCTGAGTGCTGCCATCCTCTCAATACTTTTACTAAATGAAACAAACATCTAGCAAGGATTTATAGGAAAGCAGAATTACTAGGTCACAGTAATTTTTGTGGAAATTTTGTGAATATTTTCAGTATACTCTCTGCCCCTTAGGCTGTGATAGAAGGTGGAGCCCAGCTGAAGGGCATGCTGAAGGCTTAGTCTCAGTTGATATTATTATCACAGTTTCCACTTCTCAGGGCTCTTTTGCCCAGAGGACACTGCCTAACGACTCTCATCATGGTTTGGCATGAAACTTCAATAAATATTTCTTAATGAAATGACTCTGTAACTTAGGCAGTTGGAAATGTTTTATTTCACTTGGCCTAAGTATCATTAGCACAATTGTGCAGAGTAAGTGAAGAAGAAAATGTAGGTTGACAGTAAAACCCCTCAAGGATGTCTTTCTCCCATTATCCAGGGAAGGCCATGTGAGAAACTGACAATCTGAATGGCACAATTTTGTCACCCAGGTGCTTTTCCCACTTGCTTGCCTTATTCTAAGGAGAGCTATATTCAAGTTCCATGACAGTTACTGATCTTGCTTGACAATTACCCTTGTGCCTAGGAGATGTATACACAGGTTAGCATGGCCTGTACTATGTTATGAATGCCATGGAGTCATTTAGTGTCTAAAGCCTAGATCATAAGCTTTAGAGTCTGCCAGACCTAGGTTTAATTCCCATCTCTATCCCTTATTTACTTTATTACCATGAGGAAAATTATTTAACATGCCTGAACCTTTATTCCTTTTGTGTACAATGGGGGAAGAAGTAATACCTACATCTCGAAAAACTGTTCATTCATTCAACAAAAATTTGAGACTCTGCCCAGTACTAGATACACAGAAGAACAGAAAGATAAATAAATTGTATAGTGTATTAAGAGATGAAAAATTCTATGGAAAAATAAATTATAAAACAGTGTAAGAGATGGGTAGTGTTAGGGTGGGAGTTGGAAATACAGAGTTCTTTAAAATAAGAAAGTCAGGGTGGGTCTTTGGTGAATAAAGACAGAAACTATGTTCTTTACTTTTAATGAAAAAAGTGAGCCAGTGTTGGGTACTGAGCAGGGGAGTGACACAATCATCCTTACCTTAAAAAATTAATTCTGGCTCTTATGTTGAGTATAGATTGTAAGCGGGAAGAGTAATAAGGAAATCCGTGAAGAAGCTATTGACCTAACACACGTAAGAGATGATAGCGGCTCATAACATTGGAACAGGTTGGTAGTAGTGGATGTTATAAGTGGTCAGATGATAGATAATTTTATAGGCAGAGGAAGACACTGAGTGTTTTCATCTGAGCAACTGGAAGGATGAAATTTCTATCAAATGAGATAGGGAAGGTTATGGGTGGAACGGGTGTATGTGTGGAAAGAAAGATCAAGAGTTCAGTTTGGAGGCATTGAGTCTGAGATGTCTACTGAACATCAAAGGGGAAAGTACAGTAGGCAGCCAGCTGAATGGATCTGGAGTTCAGATAAGAAAATTTTGCTGAAGATATAAATTTGGAATGTTATGAGGATTAAATGAGACAGTGTAAGTAAAGCACTAAAAGCAACATGTGATTCATAATAAAAACTCAATATATATTAGATTAAAAATGTGTCATTATAACATCAAAAATTATAATTCCCACTATCTGTCTAGCACAGTGACTGGTACTTAGCAGGTGTCATATATGTACACGAAGTAACCAAAGAGTAATATTTCAAGCTATGGTATATATGGGTGATTTTGGGGAGTGCAACACAGGAAGTAACCATAATGTATTTTTTCACTTAAATGCAAATTTATTAATTGGTCATTTATATTTTTAATTTTTATTATTTTTTCATCTTCGTGGCTACATGGTAGCTGTATATATTTATGGGATACATGAGATGTTTTGGCATACAGATGCAATGTATAATAATCACATCATGGAAAAATGGATATCCATCTCCTCCAGCATTTATCCTTTGTGCTACAAACAACTCAATTATAATATTTTAGTTATATTAAAATGTACGGTTTAATTATTATTGATGGTAATCCTCCTGTTGTGCTATGAAATACTAGGTTTTATTCATTTTAACTATTCTTTTGTACCCATTAACCATTTACACCTTTTTCCCACTCCACCTCCATTTACTACACTTCCCTTCCTCTGGTAACTATCCTTTTATTCTCTATCTTTATGATTTCAATTTTTTTAATTTTAGATTCCATAAATCAGTGAGAATATGTGATGTTTGTCTTTCTGTGCCTAGCTTACTTCACTTAACATGGTGAACTTTAGTTTCATCCATGCTGTTGCAAATAACTGTTTATCATTCCTTTCTAGGGCAGAATGGTACTCCATTGTGTATATGTACCACATTTTCTTTATCTATTCATCCATTGATGGACATGTGTTGCTTTCAAATCTTAGCTATTGTAAACCGTGCTCAACAAACATAGGAGTGTAGATATCTCTTTGATATACTGATTTCCTTATTTTTAAGGTATAGACACAGCAGTGGGGTTGCTGGATCATATGGTACCTCTATTTTCGTTTCTTTTTGAGAAATCTCTAAACTGTTCTCCATAGTAGTTGTACTAATGAATATTTCCTCTGACATTTCATCACCCAGGTATTAAGCCTAGTACCCATTGATTATTTTTTCTGATCCTCTCCCTCCTCCCACTCTCCACCATCCAACAGGCCCTAGTGTGTATTGTTCTTCTTTATGTGTCCATGTGTTCTCACCTTTTAGCTCCCACTTATAAATGAGACCATGTGGTATTTGGTTTTTTGTTCCTGTGTTAGTTGCTAAGGATAATGGCCTCCAGTTCCATCCATATCCCTGCAAAAAACATGATCTTTTTCTTTTCTTATGGCTGTGCAGTATTCCATGGTGTATATGCACCACATTTCCTTTATTTAGTCTGTCACCGATGGGCATTTAGGTTGTTTCCATGTCTTTGCTATTGTGAATAGTGCTGCAATGAACATGTGTGTTCATGTGTCTCTATAATAAAACAATTTGTATTTCTTTGGGTACATACCCAGTCATATAAATACTTGGTTGAATGGTATTTCTACTTTTAGATCTTTGAGGAATTGCCACACTGTCTTCCACAATGGTTGAATTTTACACTACCACCAATAGTGTATAGGCATTCTTTTTTCTCCACAACCTTGCCAGTATCTCTTATTTTTTGACTTTTTAATAGCCATTCTGACTGGCATGAGATAGTGTCTCATTGTGGTTTTGATTTGTATTTCCCTAATGATTAGTGCTGTTGAGCTTTTTTCATATGCTTGTTGGCTGCATGTATGTCTTCTTTTGAAGTGTCTGTTCATATCCTTTGCCCACTTTATTTTTTATTTTTATTTTTTGTAAATTGGTTAAGTTCATTATAGATGCTGGATACTAGACCTTTGCTGAATGCATAGATTGCAAAAGTTTCTCTCATTTTGTAGTTTGTCTGTTTATTAGGAATTTCTTTTGCTGTGCAGAAGCTTTTTAGCTTAATTAAATTACATATGTCAATTTTTGCTTTTGTTGCAATTGTTTTTGGCATCTTTATTATAAAACCTATTCTTGTGTCTATGTCCTGAATTGTATTGCTTAAGTTGTCTTCCAGGGACTTTATAGTTTGGGGTTTTACACTTAAGTCTTTAATCAATCTTGAGTTAATTTTTGTATATAGTGTAAGGAAGGGGTCTAATTTTAATCTTCTGCATATGGCTAGCCAGTTTTCTCAGCACCCTACTGAAAATGAAATCTTTCCCCATTGCTTGCTTTCGTTAGGTTTGTCAAAGATCAGATAGTGATAGGTACTGTAGTTCTGTAGTATAGTTTGAAGTTGGGTAGTGTGATTCTTCCAGATGTGTTCTTTTTCATTATGATTACTTTGGCTATTCTGGCTCTTTTTTATTCCATATGAATTTTAAAATTATCTTTTTCTAGTACTGTGAAGAATATCAATTATGGTTTAATAGGCGTAGCATTGGATCTATAAATTGCTTTGGACAGTATGGCCATTTTAATGATATTGATTCTTCCTATTCGTGAGCATGAAACGTTTTCTATTTGTTTATGTCTTTTCTGATTTCTTTGAGCAGTGGTTTGTAGTTC
Source organism: Pongo abelii (assembly GCF_028885655.2). Classification (NCBI taxonomy): domain Eukaryota; kingdom Metazoa; phylum Chordata; class Mammalia; order Primates; family Hominidae; genus Pongo; species Pongo abelii. The sequence continues at coordinate 99,644,264 of NC_072008.2, forward strand.
TTGTATAAATCTTTCACCTCTCCAGTTGATTTTTGTATCAACACTGATTTTGTATCCTGAGACTTTGCTGGTGTTGTTGATCAGCTTGAGAAGCTTTTGGGCTGACAGTATGGGGTTTTCCAGGTATAGAATTATATCATCTTCACACAGGGATAGTTTGAATTCCTCTCTTCCTATTTGGATGAGCTTTAGTTCTTTCTCTTGCCTGATTGCATTGGCTAGAACTTCTAGTACTATGGTGAATAAAAGTGGTGAGAGAAGGCATCCTTGTCTTGCACTGGTTTTCAATGGGAATGCTTTTAGCATTTGCCCATTCAGTATGATGTTTACTGTAGGTTTGTCATTTATGGATCTTATTATTTTTAGGTATGTTTCTTCAATACCTAGCTTTTCACATAAATGCATGTTGAATTTTCTTGAAAATCTTTTCTGCCTCTATTGAGATAATCATACTTTTATTTGTCCTGAGTTTGTTTTATGTGATGCATCACATTTATTGATTTGCATATGTTGAATTTACCTTGCATCCCTGGAATAAAGCCTACTTTATCTTGGTGGATACGTTTTTTGTTGTGCTTCTGGATTTGGTTTGCCAGTATTTTGTTGAGAATTTTGGCATCGATGTTCATCACAAGTATGAAGCTAAAGTTTCTTGTTTGTTTTTCATTGTTTTGTTTTTGTTTTTATTGTTGTTTTTTTTATCTCTTCCAGGTTTTGGTACCAGGATGACACTGGCCTCATAGAATGAATTAGGAAAGAGTCTCTCCTTCTCAATTTTTGGAATAGTTTCAGCAGAAATGGTACCAACTGTTCTTCGTATCTCTGATAGACTTCAACTGTGAATCTGTCTGGTCCTGGGCTTTTTTTGTTTGGTAGGCCATTTATTACTGCCTCAATTTTAGAGTTTGTTATTGGTCTGTTTAAGGATTCAATTTCCTTCTGGTTCATTCTTGGGAGGGTTTGTGTGTCCAGGAATTTACCCATTTCTCCTAGGTTTTCTAGTTTAGGTGCATAAAGTTGTTCATAATATTCTCTGATGGTTGTTTGTATTTCTATAATGCCAGTGGTAATATTCGTTTTGTTGTTTCTGATTGTATTTATTTTTTTTTTATGGTTTTTTTCTTTTTATTATTATTATTATTATTATTATTATTAGACTTTAGGCTCTATGGTACATGTGCGCAATGTGCAGGTAAGTTACATATGTATACATGTGCCATGCTGGTGTGCTGCACCCACCAACTCGTCATCTAGCATTAAGTGTATCTCCCAATGCTATCCCTCCCCCCTCCCCCCACCCCACAACAGTCCCTGAAGTGTGATGTTCCCCTTCCTGTGTCCATGTGTTCTCACTGTTCAATTCCCACCTATGAGTGAGAATATGTGGTGTTTGGTTTTTTGTTCTTGCAATAGTTTACTGAGAATGATGATTTCCAATTTCATCCATGTCCCTACAAAGGACATGAACTCATCATTTTTTATGGCTGCATAGTATTCCATGGTGTATATGTGCCACATTTTCTTAATCCAGTCTATCATTGTTGGACATTTGGGTTGGTTCCAAGTCTTTGCTATTGTGAATAATGCTGCAATAAACATACGTGTGCATGTGTCTTTATAGCAGCATGATTTATAGTCCTTTGGGTATATACCCAGTAATGGGATGGCTGGGTCGAATGGAATTTCTAGTTCTAGATCCCTGAGGAATCGCCACACTGACTTCCACAAGGGTTGAACTAATTTACAGTCCCATCAACAGTGTAAAAGTGTTCCTATTTCTCCACATCCTCTCCAGCACCTGTTATTTCCTGACTTTTTAATGATTGCCATTCTAACTGGTGTGAGATGGTATCTCACTGTGGTTTTGATTTGCATTTCTCTGATGGCCAGTGATGGTGAGCATTTTTTCATGTGTTTTTTGGCTGCATAAATGTCTTCTTTTGAGAAGTGTCTGTTCATGTCCTTCGCCCACTTTTTGATGGGGTTGTTTGTTTTTTTCTTGTAAATTTGTTGGAGTTCATTGTAGATTCTGGATATTAGCCCTTTGTCAGATGAGTAGGTTGCGAAAATTTTCTCCCATTTTGTAGGTTGCCTGTTCACTCTGATGGTAGTTTCTTTTGCTGTGCAGAAGCTCTTTAGTTTAATTAGATCCCATTTGTCAATTTTGGCTTTTGTTGCCATTGCTTTTCGTGTTTTAGACATGAAGTCCTTGCCCATGCCTATGTCCTGAATGGTAATGCCTAGGTTTTCTTCTAGGGTTTTTATGGTTTTAGGTCTAACATTTAAGTCTTTAATCCATCTTGAATTGATTTTTGTATAAGGTGTAAGGAAGGGATCCAGTTTCAGCTTTCTACATATGGCTAGCCAGTTTTCCCAGCACCATTTACTAAATAGGGAATCCTTTCCCCATTTCTTGTTTTTCTCAGGTTTGTCAAAGATCAGATAGTTGTAGATATGTGGCATTATTTCTGACGGCTCTGTTCTGCTCCATTGATCTATATCTGTGTTTTGGTACCAGTACCATGCTGTTTTGGTTACTGTAGCCTTGTAGTATAGTTTGAAGTCAGGTAGTGTGATGTTTCCAGCTTTGTTCTTTTGGCTTAGGATTGACTTGGGGATGCGGGCTCTTTTTTGGTTCCATATGAACTTTAAAGTAGTTTTTTCCAATTCTGTGAAGAAAGTCATTGGTAACTTGATGGGGATGGCATTGAATCTGTAAATTACCTTGGGAAGGATGGCCATTTTCATGATATTGATTCTTCCTACCCATGAGCATGGAATGTTCTTCCATTTGTTTGTATCCTCTTTTATTTCCTTGAGCAGTGGTTTGTAGTTCTCCTTGAAGAGGTCCTTCACATCCCTTGTAAGTTGGATTCCTAGGTATTTTATTCTCTTTGAAGCAATTGTGAATGGGAGTTCACTCATGATTTGGCTCTCTGTTTGTCTGTTATTGATGTATAAGAATGCTTGTGATTTTTGTACATTGATTTTGTATCCTGAGACTTTGCTGAAGTTGCTTAACAGCTTAAGGAGATTTTGGGCTGAGACAATGGGGTTTTCTAGATATACTATCATGTCATCTGCAAACAGGGACAATTTGACTTCCTCTTTTGTTAATTGAATACCCTTGATTTCCTTCTCTTGCCTAATTGCCCTGGCCAGAACTTCCAACACTATGTTGAATAGAAGTGGTGAGAGAGGGCATCCCTGTCTTGTGCCAGTTTTCAAAGGGAATGCTTCCAGTTTTTGCCCATTCAGTATGATATTGGCTGTGGGTTTGTCATAAATAGCTCTTATTATTTTGAGATATGTCCCATCAATACCTAATTTATTGAGAGTTTTTAGCATGAAGGGTTGTTGAATTTTGTCAAAGGCCTTTTCTGCATCTATTGAGATAATCATGTGGTTTTTGTCTTTGGTTCTGTTTATATGCTGGATTACATTTATTGATTTGCGTATATTGAACCAGCCTTGCATCCCAGGGATGAAGCCCACTTGACCATGGTGGATAAGCTTTTTGATGTGCTGCTGGATTCTGTTTGCCAGTATTTTATTGAGGATTTTTGCATCAATGTTCATCAAGGATATTGGTCTAAAATTCTCTTTTTTTGTTGTGTCTCTGCCAGGCTTTGGTATCAGGATGATGCTGGCCTCATAAAATGAGTTAGGGAGGAGTCCCTCTTTTTCTATTGATTGGAATAGTTTCAGAAGGAATGGTACCAGCTCCTCCTTGTACCTCTGGTAGAATTCGGCTGTGAACCCATCTGGTCCTGGACTTTTTTTGGTTGGTAAGCTATTGATTATTGCCACAATTTCAGCTCCTGTTATTGGTCTATTCAGAGATTCAACTTCTTCCTGGTTTAGTGTTGGGAGGGTGTATGTGTTGAGGAATTTATCCATTTCTTCTAGATTTTCTAGTTTATTTGCATAGAGGTGTTTGTAATATTCTCTGATGGTAGTTTGTATTTCTGTGAGATCGGTGGTGATATCCCCTTTATCATTTTTTATTGCATCTATTTGATTCTTCTCTCTTTTTTTCTTTATTAATCTTGCTAGTGGTCTATCAATTTTGTTGATCCTTTCAAAAAACCAGCTCCTGGATTCATTAATTTTTTGAAGGGTTTTTTGTGTCTCTATTTCCTTCAGTTCTGCTCTGATTTTAGTTATTTCTTGCCTTCTGCTAGCTTTTGAATGTGTTTGCTCTTGCTTTTCTAGTTCTTTTAATTGTGATGTTAGGGTGTCAATTTTGGATCTTTCCTGCTTTCTCTTGTGGGCATTTAGTGCTATAAATTTCCCTCTACACACTGCTTTGAATGCATCCCAGAGATTCTGGTATGTTGTGTCTTGGTTCTCGTTGGTTTCAAGGAACATCTTTATTTCTGCCTTCATTTTGTTATGTACCCAGTAGTCATTCAGGAGCAGGTTGTTCAGTTTCCACGTAGTTGAGCGGTTTTGAGTGAGATTCTTAATCCTGAGTTCTAGCTTGATTGCACTGTGATCTGAGAGATAGTTTGTTATAATTTCTATTCTTTTACATTTATTGAGGAGAGCTTTACTTCCAAGTATAGGGTCAATTTTGGAATAGGTGTGGTGTGGTGCTGAAAAAAATGTATATTCTGTTGATTTGGGGTGGAGAGTTCTGTAGATGTCTATTAGGTCCACTTGGTGCAGAGCTGAGTTCAATTCCTGGGTATCCTTGTTGACTTTCTGTCTCGTTGATCTGTCTAATGTTGACAGTGGGGTGTTAAAGTCTCCCATTATTAATGTGTGGGAGTCTAAGTCTCTTTGTAGGTCACTCAGGACTTGCTTTATGAATCTGGGTGCGCCTGTATTGGGTGCATATATATTTAGGATAGTTAGCTCTTGTTGTTGAATTAATCCCTTTACCATTATGTAATGGCCTTCTTTGTCTCTTTTGATCTTTGTTGGTTTAAAGTCTGTTTTATCTGAGACTAGGATTGCAACCCCTACCTTTTTTTGTTTTCCATTTGCTTGGTAGATCTTCCTCCATCCTTTTATTCTGAGCCTATGTGTGTCTCTGCACATGAGATGGGTTTCCTGAATACAGCACACTGATGGGTCTTGACTCTTTATCCAATTTGCCAGTCTGTGTCTTTTAATTGGAGCATTTAGTCCATTTACATTTAAAGTTAATATTGTTATGTGTGAATCTGATCCTGTCATTATGATGTTAGCTGGTTATTTTGCTCGTTAGTTGATGCAGTCTCTTCCTAGTCTCAATGGTCTTTACATTTTGGTATGATTTTGCAGTGGCTGGTACCGGTTGTGCCTTTCCATGTTTAGCGCTTCCTTCAGGAGCTCTTTTAGGGCAGGCCTGGTGATGACAAAATCTCTCAGCATTTGCTTGTCTGTAAAGTATTTTATTTCTCCTTCAGTTATGAAGCTTAGTTTGGCAGGATATGAAATTCTGGGTTGAAAATTCTTTTCTTTAAGAATGTTGAATATTGGCTCCCACTCTCTTCTGGCTTGTAGGGTTTCTGCCGAGAGATCCGCTGTTAGTCTGATGGGCTTCCCTTTGATGGTAACCCGACCTTTCTCTCTGGCTGCCCTTAACATTTTTTCCTTCATTTCAACTTTGGTGAATCTGACAATTATGTGTCTTGGAGTTGCTCTTCTCGAGGAGTATCTTTGTGGTGTTCTCTGTATTTCCTGAATCTGAATGTTGGCCTGCCTTGCTAGATTGGGGAAGTTCTCCTGGATAATATCCTGCAGAGTGTTTTCCAACTTGTTTCCATTCTCCCCGTCACTTTCAGGTACACCAATCAGATGTAGATTTGGTCTTTTCACATAGTCCCACATTTCTTGGAGGCTTTGCTCATTTCTTTTTATTCTTTTTTCTCTAAACTTCCCTTCTCACTTCATTTCATTCATTTCATCTTCCAGGGCTGATACCCTTTCTTCCAGCTGATTGCATCGGCTCCTGAGGCTTCTGCATTCTTCACGTAGTTCTCGAGCCTTGGTTTTCAGCTCCATCAGCTCCTTTAAGCACTTCTCTGTATTGGTTATTCTAGTTATACATTCTTCTAAATTTTTTTTCAAAGTTTTCAACTTCTTTGCCTTTGGTTTGAATATCCTCCCATAGCTCAGAGTAATTTGATAGTCTGAAGCCTTCTTCTCTCAGCTCATCAAAGTCATTCTCCATCCAGCTTTGTTCCATTGCTGGTGAGGAACTGCATTCCTTTGGAGGAGGAGAGGTACTCTGTTTTTTAGAGTTTCCAGTTTTTCTGCTCTGTTTTTTCCCCATCTTTGTGGTTTTATCTAGTTTTGGTCTTTGATGATGGGGATGTACAGATGGGTTTTTGTTGTGGATGTCCTTTCTGTTAGTTTTCCTTCTAACAGACAGGACCCTCAGCTGCAGATCTGTTGGAGTACCTGGCCGGCTGTGTGAGGTGTCAGTCTGCCCCTGCTGGGGGGTGCCTCCCAGTTAGGCTGCTCGGGGGTCAGGGGTCAGGGACCCACTTGAGGACGCAGTCAGCCCGTTCTCAGAGCTCCAGTTGCGTGCTGGGAGAACCACTGCTCTCCTCAAAGCTGTCAGACAGGGACATTTAAGTCTGCAGAGGTTACTGCTGTCTTTTTGTTTGTCTGTGCCCTGCCCCCAGAGGTGGAGCCTACAGAGGCAGGCAGGCCTCCTTGAGCTGTGGTGGGCTCCACCCAGTTCAAGCTTCCAGGCTGCTTTGTTTACCTAAGCGAGCCTGGGCAATGGCGGGCGCCCCTCCCCCAGCCTCGCTGCTGACTTGCTGTTTGATCTCAGACTGCTGTGCTAGCAATCAGCAAGACTCTGTGGGCGTAGGACCCTCTGAGCCAGGTGCGGGCTATACTCTCCTGGGGCACCGTTTCCTAAGCCAGTCGGAAAAGCACAGTATTTGGGTGGGAGTGGCCCAATTTTCCAGGTGCTGTCTGTCACCCCTGGAAAGGGAACTCCCTGACCCCTTGTGCTTCCCGAGTGAGGCAATGCCTCGCCCCTTCTTCGGCTGGTGCATGGTGCACTCACCCACTGACCTGCACCCACTGTCTGGCACTCCCTAGTGAGATGAACACAGTACCTCAGATGGAAATGCAGAAATCACCCGTCTTCTGCGTCGCTTGCGCTGGGAGCTGTAGACCGGAGCTGTTCCTATTCGGCCACCTTGGCTCCTCCCCCGATTGTATTTATTTGAATCTACTCTTTTTTTTCATTAGTCTAGCTAGTGATTTATCTATTTTATTCATCTTTCTCAAAAGCAGCTCCTGGATTCATTGATCTTTTAAAGGGTTTTTAGTGTCTCTATCCCCTTCAGTTAAGCTTTTATTTTTGGCTATTTCTTGTCTTTTGCTAGTGTTGAGATTTGTTTGCTCTTAGTTCTTTAGTTATTTTTGTTGTGATGTTAGGTTGTTAATTTGAAGTGTTTCAAACATTTTTGATGTGGGGATTTAGTGCTATAAATTCCTCTCTTTACACTTCTTTAGCAGTGTCCCAAAGATTCTGCTATGTTGTATCTTTGTCTTCATTAGTTTCAAAGAATTTCTTGATTTCTTTTTACGTTTCATTATTTTTCCAAAAGTCACTCAGGAGCATGTTATTTAATTTCCATGTATTTCTGTGGTTTTGAGTGAATTTCTTAGTCTTGATTTCTAATTCTATTACCCCCTGGTCTGTGAGACTGTTGGTTACGATTTCAGTTCCACTGCATTTGTTTAGGAGTGTTTTACTTCGGATTATGTCGTGGATTATAGAGTAAGTGCCATGTGGCAATGAGAAGAATGCATATTTTGTTGTTTTTGGATGGAGAGTTCTATAGATATCTATCAGGTTCATTTGATTTAGTGCTGAGTTCAGATCCTGATTATTTTTGTTAATTTTCTGTCTCAATAATTCATCTAATACAATCAGTGGTGTGTTAAAGTCCCCCACTATTATTGTGTGGGAGCCTAAGTCTCTTTGAAGGTCTCTAACTTGCTTTATGAATCTGGTTTCTCCTGTGTTGGCTGCATATACATTTAGGATTGTTAGATATTCTTGTTGAATTGAACGCTTTACCATTATGCAATATTCTTTTTGTCTTTTTAGATCTTTGTTGGTTTAAAGTCTATTTTGTCAGAAAGTAGAATCGCAACTCCTGCTTTTTTCTGTTTTTTTTTCTTTGTTTTTGTTTTTGTTTTTGTTTTTTGCTTTGTAGGTATTTCTTCGTCCTTTTATTTTGAGCCTGCGTGTGTCATTGCAAGTGAGATGGGTCTCTTAAAGATAGCATAGCAATTGTTCTTGCTTCTTTATCCAGTTTGCCATTCTGTGTATTTTAATTGAGGTATTTAACCCATTTACATTCAAAGTTATTGATATGTGTGGATTTTATTTTGTCATCGTGGTGTTAGATAGTTATTTTGCAGACTTTATGTGTGTGGTTGCTTTATATTGTTAATAATCTGTGTACTTCAGTGTGTCTTTGTAGTGGCTGGTAAAAGTTATTTTTTCCCATATTTATTGCTTCCTTCAGAAGCCCTTATAAGGCAGGTCTGGTGGTAACAAATTTACTTAGCATTTGTTTGTCTGGAAAGAATCATTTTTCTCTTTTACTTATGAAGCTTAGTTTGGCCAGATATAAAATTCTGGGTTGGAATTTTTTTCATTTAAGAATGTTTAATATTGGCCCCCAATCTATTCTGGTTTGTAGAGTTTCTGCTGAGAAGTCCACTGTTAGACTGGTGGCTTTCCTTTTTAGGTGACCTGGCCTTTCTATCTCCTGCTTTTAGCATTTTCTTCTTTCATTTTGGCCTTGGACTACCTGATAATTATGTATCTTGAATATGATCTCATGGAGTATCTTACCGGGGTTCTCTGCAATTTCTGGATTTTAATGTTGGCCTCTACAGCTAGCTTGGGGAAGTTCTCATGGATGATATCCTGAAATATGTTTTCCAAGTTGGTTTCATTCTCCCTTCTTTCCAAGTTGGTTTCATATTATGACTTTGAATAATCTTTCTACCTCTCTTTCTCTACTTCCTCTTTAAGGCCAATAACTCTTACATTTGCATTTTGAGGCTATTTTCTAGACCTTGGAAACATGCTTCCATGCTTTTTTTTCCTTTTTTTTTTTGTTTCTGACTGTGTATTTTCAAATAGCCTGTCTTCAGGCTCACTAATTGTTTTTTCTAATTCATTAATTCTGCTACTAAGAGGTTCTGATGCATTTTTCAGTATGACAGTTGCAATTTTTAAGTAAAAAAAATTCTGCTTGGTTTTTAGAAGTTATTTTAGTCTCTTAGTTAAAGTTATCTGATAGAATTTGGAATTCTTTCTCTATGTTCTATTCAATTTATTTGAATTTCCTCAACATGGTTTTATTTTATTTTCTGTCTGAAAGGTCACACATCTCTGTCTCTCCAGGACTGATCTTTTGTGCCTTATTTAGTTCATTTGATGAGGCCATAATTTCCTGGATGATGTTGATGCCTGTAGGTGTTCATCAACGTCCAGGAATTGAAGAGTTAGGTATTTATTGTAGTCTTTATAATCTGGGCTTCTTTATGCCAGTCATTTTTGGGAAGACCCTCCAAGTATTTGAAGGGACTTGGGCCCCAAGCTCAACAATACTGTGGTTTCTGCAGACGTGTAGAGGAACTGCCTTCATGACTTTGTATAAGATACAGAAGAATTCTCTGCATTACCAGGCAGAGACTCTTGTCCTTTATCATTACTTTCTCCCAAAAATATGCAGTCTCTCTCTTTGCTGACCTACCTGAAAATGGGGGTGTGGTGATGTGAGCATGCTTTTGGCCACCACCCTGGGATTTTGCTGGGTCAGATCTGAAGCCATCACAACACTGGGCCTTGCCCAAGGATGTTTCCTTCAGGCTGTCAAGTTTCCCAAGGCCCTGGGCATGTCCAGAGATGCTGCTGTGGAGTCAAAATACTTAACAATTTACCTCATGTTCTAGTCTACTTCATCTAAGCTGGCACACAAATCACAATACAAAGTCCTTCCCACTCTTTCTTCCAATTACCACAGGCAAAGGTGCCTCTCCCTGTGGCCACCAACAACACTGGTCCTCAGGGGGTTCTGCCAGGCCACCAGTTAAAGCTCAAGTTCTGTTTTGATACCTTATGGTACATGCTGCCAGGCCTGGGACTCACCTTTCAGGGCAGTGGTCTCCCCTTTGGCCTAGAGCAGGTCAAGAAATGCCATCCTAGAGTTAAGTCCTAGAATTGGACACCCCAGGAGCATTCTTGCTGCTCTGCCCCACTGTGGTTGAGCTGTTACCTGATTTTTGTTTTTTGTGATGATGCTTTTTTTGTGTGCAGATAGTTGCTAAAAGTTGGTGTTCCATTGGGGGGATGAATGATGAAGGCTTCTCTTCCACTATTTTGCTCCAGTCTGTCTAATTGATTATTTTTAATTTCACAAATAACTTTTAACAAATAAATAGGACTACTATAAGCTCACACACAAATCCCTGCTGTAGGTTTATTAGTGTTTCTTACACAGAAGATTAAAACTGGATTTTATTGGTTTTGTTTTGATTTTAATTTTGCAAACAGGCAGTACTTCTATTTATAAGTTCAAAAACCAAATTATGTAAAAGAGTGGCCACATAAAGAAGTCTTGCTTTCATTGTGTTCCTATCCATTCTCCCCACATTATAGCTCAGGTGTTGGCAAAATATTTCTGTAAAGGGCAAGAAGTAAATATATTAGGCTTTCAGGTCATATGTTCTCTATTGTGGTTATTCAGTTTTGCTGTTGTAGTGAAAAAGCAGCCATAGACAACACAAAATCAAATGGATATGGCTGTGTTCCAATCAACCTTTATAAAAACAGGCATTAGAGTCAAGAGCGTGGAAAAATAAAAAAGAAAACAAGCAAAAGGCCTGCTGGCCATAGTTTTCTATCTTTGATGTTGGTAATAGATTTTATTAGTTTATGTCTTATTTCAGGCTGATATAGTAAATTACTATAGACTGGGTGGCTTAAACAACAAATATTTATTTCTCATAGTTCTGGAGGCTGAAATTTCAAGATCAGAGTGCCAGCATAATTGGGTTCTGATGAGGGCCCTCTTCCAGATGGTGGGCAGCTGACTTTTCTTTCTACTATATCCTCCCATGAGGAAAAGAGCCAGATATTTCTTTGGTCTCGTATAAAGGCACTAATCCCATTTGTGAGGACTCTACCCTCAAGATCTAATTACCTCCCAAAGGCCCCATTTGCAGTTACCATCTAGGATTAGATCTCAACATGTGATTTTTTGGAAGACACAAACATTCAGTACGTAACAGTTTATTTATATGCAAATACAAGAATGTGACTATATAGTCTCATGCCACATTTCTTATTCAAAAGTTAAGATATACCACTGTTCTATACCCTTAAACAGTATATATTGTATTGCATATTTTGGATATCTTTCTATACAATACATAGAGAGCATTCTCTTTTTTTTCAGACTGTATTCTATTCCATTATATGAATATAAAACAGTTGATTTAACCAATCTTCTGTTGATAGATTTTTAAATTTTCCTAATACTTTACAATTAAAAACAACACCTGGTGAAAACCTTGGAAATACGTTATTCATATGTGTGTAGGTGTATCTGATGGACAGGATTCTGAACTTGAGATTGCTGAATCAAGGGGTAAACATATTTGCAATTTTGGAAGCTGTTGCTAGATTAAACTTTATGGAGTTTTACCATTTTCACTTTCAGTACAATATATGAAAGTACCTGTTTCTAATTTATAGAATATAACCATGAATTAATGTGTCATCTTTGTGCAGAGGCCATGGTAATCTTCTCTAAATTATTCCAATTATAGTATATATGCTGCTGAAGTGAGCATCATGAAGTAATTTTTAATTTAATAATGGATGAATGCTTTTGAGTGGCATGCAGCCAAAGATAGCACATACTATATAAAACTCCTTTTTTCCATTAAATCTGGAGCAGGCCCAGAGAAATGGTCTTGCTGGAGAGCTGCAGCCTTTTTTTTTTTTTTTTTCAGAGTGTTAATTGGAGGGGAGCCACTTCACCTTAAGTTCCAGCAACACGTGTATCTCTGCACTATCTAACAGGGACACACATGGTCAGAGGGTTGTAAAAATTTCATGAAGGTCTAACATTTGAGCAATTGTGCACAAAGATAGAGTTCTCTGCCAATTGTATATCAGCCTTAACATAAGAAAGTGCCTTGTCCACTATGAACCAACATGGACTGTGGTAAAATTCAGCAAAGGACAAGAAATGATGCAGAGCTAATTGATAAAAGAGAAAAATTTGATGGAACAAAAATAATAATAATAAAAAAGACAACGTTTATTTAGCAAATTTACATGAGCTAAGCATTTTATCAACGTGTGTGTGTGTGTGTATAGTATATACAAATGCTCCTTAACTTACGATGAGGTTACATCCAAATAAATCAATTGTAAATTGAAAATATCATAAGTCAAAAATGTATTTGATAGACCTAATCTACCAAAAATCACAGCTTAGCTTAGTCTGTGAAATAGCTAGGCTTTGTGTCCCCACTCAGTTCTCATCTTGAATTGTAATCCCCATGATCCCCAGCTGTCATGGGACAGACCAGGTGAGAGTAATTGAATCATGGGGGCAGTTTCCCCCATGCTGTTCTCATGCTAGTGAGTGAGTTCTTGTGAAAGCTAATGGTTTAATAAGGAAATCTTTTCCCATTCACTCAGCACTGTTCCTTCCTGCCGCCTTGTGAAGAAGGTGCCTTGCTTCCTCTTCACCTTCCACCATGATTGTAAATTTCCTGAGGCCTCCCTAGCCATGCTGAACTGCGAGTCAATTAAACCTTTTTCCTTTATAAATTACTGAATCTTGGGCAGTTCTTTATAACAGTATGAGAAGGGACTAATACAGTCTCCTTACTTGTATTTTGTTCAGAATATTTACATTAGCCTATAGTTGAGCTACATCATATAACACAAAGGGTATTTTATAATGAAGTATTGGATATATCAGGTAATTTATTGAATGCTGGACTGAAAATAAAAAAACAGAATAGTTTTATACTGTTGTAAAGTTGAAAATCACAAATTGAGCTACCGTAAGTCAAGCACTATCTGTATATATATTCCCTCACTGAAATTGTCACAAGAAGCCTACAAAGTAGTTGATGTTATTATACTCACTTTAAGGATTACTAAACCAAGCCCATTTGGCCAATGCTATGTAACATTCAGATAACACAATGCAAAACAGAACAGAGCCTTAGATTTTCAGAGGTATCTATCCATTTTTAATTCATGGGGTTTCATGAGGAAAACAGAGGGTTTTTTTTGTTTTGTTTTGTTTTTTTTCCAAAATGAAGTCTGTGGTGCCTCCTCTGTTTTTCCCAAGGAGTCCCAGGCTACCAGAAGTTATCTCAGGGCCTCTCATATTTGCATTAAGAGTGGCAAGACAAAATGGATAAAAATAATTTAGTTGACTGGGAAGAAAACAAACCTTTTTCCAGAAAAACAGAATTCAAAATGAGAAAAACCTAAAGGCCTTTTAAATATACCTATAGCTTGTTTATTCACTTTTAATTAAGTTGATTTTAACCATAGTACTCTTTTAAAAAATTCTTTTAAATCTCTTATTACCAAACTGTAACCAAGACAGCTGATATTTTTGGCTTTTGATTTCTACCACAGGTAACTTTCCACATAAATTAATAAGTTTTAACTAAGGTTATAACTTAACCATGGATTCATAAGGTGTCTCAAAGTGATGGTAAGCAGTTTCTGTTTGTTTTCTTTCTTTCTTTTTTTACAAGATTTAGAATCTCCCCAAGGGTAATTTAGAGAAAGGAAAATCCAAGGCAGCAAATCAGAAGCTATCCATGGGGGAAAACAAACCCTTAATAAACGACAAAGTTACACAAATAACAAGCCAGAAAGGAATTATTCCAGAAGCCAAGAATTAAATGCAGGCCACCATTGTCAAAAGACAAAGCCTTAGCAACTGACCTATATACCATTTAGCAGTTTCTACTGCTTTTCCCAGAAAAAGTCTAGAGCAACCAATTTCAAGCTTGCAAAAGCTCTTTACTGCTCAAAATAATTTTTAGGGCTAACTCTGACATGAACCCCAAATTTTCTGTCCTCTGGGTGGTAGGAACCAAGAAAAAGTATTCTCGCATGGTCACAAGATTAAGCTCTTAAGGATACAAAACAAGACAGATAAATTTAATCCCATATTGGTTTCAGGGACCCATAGCAAAGGTTGTAACTAACCAGCCTGCTGAGCTGGCTTGTAAAGCAGGCTTATAGGGGTCCTAAACCCAAGTTCTATCCTGTGATACCCCTCTCTCCATTACAGAACAACACAGAAATTCAAATTCTTAGCACAAAGTACACCAGGTTTGCTACAGCCTAAGATTAGTACCATATATCCTTTTTTATCTACTAATTAAACCCTTGCAGAGAAGACAAACAGTGATGTTTCCCATTTACACATGTGCATGCATGTGCACACACACACACAGATTGAGAGAGAGAGAGAAACCAGAAACTCGGCTTGTAAAAATTTGGACCCTTCTGGCTAGCATACCAGTTTTCTGGGTTCTCTTCCTCTTCAGCTTCCAGAAGAATCAAGCAGATTTGATGACCCTGCTTGCTGTGCCAAAGGTGTGGGGTTCAAGCCACTTTACAAAAGAAAATCAATCTTTTCTGTTTTATGGAACCACAGGCAAAAGATTCTCAATTTTGCAAGATGTTGCCCAATGGGCTGCATAAGGAACAGAATTAACATTTTCCATCCCAGCAAAATACACATAACAAAACAGACACTAGTCACCTCGATCACACCCAATATCAACCTAGCAAGGCTCACACTTTCTCCTGTTAGTGCATGTTGTATTTGATCCACTCCAGGTTGGGAGGAAAGACCTTCAGGTGGTGATTCACACTGGGGTCTCTAGGCAAGGCGAAGAGAAGATAATCACCCCGAGACAGGCCTGTTGAACTTTCTTTAGGACTCACTGAATGTTACCAGACAAATAAAGAGGGTTCTCTGAGTTAGGCCTTCTTGACTTTTATCAGCAATTCTTTCTGAGATCCCCTCCACATTTGCAAACACACACAAAGATAAGACGGACAGAAGGCCTTCCAAATTAGATTCCTAACCAAGAACTCCAAGAATATCCCTTCCAAACTATCCTCCTATTCTCTGAGAAATCTCCCCAAAATCTTCCTGATTGAAAAATCTCCTGCACCAAGACTCTTCCTATTAGTTAGGGAGAGCCATCCAAGACCCCCCCAGGACCTGAACCTAGACAGACACCCCACAATGGGGCTACAGACAAACTGAGATTTCCAAAGGAGCTGAACCAAGACAGACACCCCATGGTGGAACTACAAACAAATACCCCACAATGGGGCCACAGACACACCCTACCATGGGACTACAGACAGACTTCCTACCACAGGGCTATAGAACCAGTTGGGAGAAGGAAGGAGGTGTTGGCAATGCCTAGGATACCCGTCAATCCAGACAGCCTGCAATGGGGCTACAGACAGACACCCACCCCACAATGGGGCTGCAGACAGACGCCCTGTGATAGGGTTACAGTTATGGAACATCTCCCCAGGACTATTTCTCTATTGCAATTAAATCCTGGCACATTGGGTCAGCAGCATCCTGTTAGTAGAGAGTAGCGGAGTCAGCCCCTAGTCCAAGAAAACTAGGCAGCCACCTAGGCTGCCCTCTGGATTTATCACTGGAGGGGGTCTAATGAACCATGGACAGGTAGCCACAAGGACAATCCTGGATGAGACCCCAAATTTGTAACTGACCAATGGGTTCACTTTGCCCACTGCCTAGACAGAACTGATTTCTCAAGACAGGGGAATTGCAATAGAGAAAGAGTAATTCGCACAGAGATGGCTGAGCGGGAGACCAGAGCTTTACTATGACTCAAATCAAGTCTCCTCAAGCATTTAGGGATCAGAGTTCTTAAGAATAACTTGGTGGTGGGGCGGGGGAAGCTAGTGAGCCAGGAGTGCTTATTGATTAGGTAGGAAATGAAATCATACAGAATTGAAGCTGTCCTCTTGCACTGAGTTCATTCCTGGATAGGGGCCACAAGATCAGATAAGCCAGTTAATCAATCTGGGTGGTTCCAGCTGATCCATCAAGTGCAGGGTCTGCAAAATATTTCAAGCAGTGATCTTAGGAGCAGTTTATGGAGGGTCAGAATCTTGTAACCAACAGTCGCATGGCTTCTAAACCACAATTTCTAATTTTTTGGCTAATTTGTTAGTCCTACAAAGGCTGTCTAGTCCCCAGGCAAGAAGGAGGGTTGCTTTGGGAAAGGGCTGTTATCATCTCTCTCTCTTTTTTTTGTTTTCTCTTTAGGGTGGATTCTCACTCTGTCACCCAGGCTGGAGTGCAGTGGCACAATCTCAACTCACTGCAACCTCCACCTCCTGTTTTCAAGCAATTCTCCTGCCTCAGCTTCCTGAGTAGCTGGGATTACAGGCACACGCCACAAAAACCAGCTAATTTTTGTGTTTTTAGTACAGACAAGGTTTCACCATGTTGGCCAGGCTGCTTTCAAACTCCTGACCTTAAGTGATCTGCCTGCCTCGGCCTCCCAAAGTGCTGGGATTACAGGTGTGAGCCACCACGCCTGAGCATGGCCTTTTCTTTGTTTTAACAGGTTATAGGGATGATTACCCTTATCTTGTCTCCTGCTAAGTCATGGAATTTTGAGGAGTTCCTTTAGACCCCCCAATAAAACTTGTTGTAGAGGTCCTGGGAGTTTCTCCAGACCTCCAAAAAAATTTGTTCAATCCTGGTCCCTCACAGTGGCTCACGCTTGTAATCCCAGCACTTTGGGAGGCCGAGGCAGGTGGATCACCTGAGGTCAGGAGTTCAAGACCAGCCTGACTAACATGGAGAAACCCCATCTCTACTAAAAATACAAAATTAGCCGGGCATGGTGGTGCATGCCAGTAATCCCAGCTACTCGGGAGGCTGAGGCAGGAGAATTGCTTGAACCAGGGAGGCGGAGGTTGCAGTCAGCCAAGATCATGCCATTGCACTCTAGCCTGGGCAACAAGAGTGAAACTCCACCTCAAACAACAAAAACAAAACAAAACAAAACAAAACTTGTTCAATCCTAAATGGGTCCTGTTAAGAGTTCCTTTGTTATCTTTATGGCCCAGGAAATGCCTAGGAAAGACTCTTGGTGGGCTTTTGTTATATTCCAGCCTTTGTATAAGGGCACTGGCTCTTTCAGGTTTTTGTTTTTTGGTTTTTTGTTTCGTTTTGTTTTTAAGACGTAGTTTCACTCTTGTTGCCCAGGCTGGAGTGTAATGGTGCGATCTGGGCTCATCGCAACCTCTGCCTCCTGGGTTCAAGTGATTCTCCTGCCTCAGCCTCCCGAGTAACTGGGATTACAGGCATGCACCACCACCCCTCCGGCTAATTTTGTATTTTTAGTAGATATGGGGTTTCTCCGTGTTGGTCAGGCTGGTCTCGAACTCCCCACCTCAGGTGATCCGCCCACCTCAGCCTCTCAGACTTCTGGAATTACAGGTGTGAGCCACTGCACCCAGTCTCTGGTTTTAATATTTAATCTAACCACTCAGTGCTTAAACAGTTGTCATGGAGTCCTGCCTGTTCAGTTGTTAGTGGAACCTGGCTGCCACCATCCCCATTATCAATTTGTGTATGGTTTTCGTTATGCTTGTATATTTATTTATAATGAGAATTGTAGGGAGATGGGGTGTCATAATCTTTCTGGTTACTTCCTGCTGAGAGGGGTCATCATTATGGGGCACAAAATGCAGCACTGTAGTGGAAGAGGTCAATTTGTTCCAGGTAGTACTCTCTGTTTTGGGGGTTTAGAGGCAGTGCCTGCTGAAACATAATAGTATGAGCTCAATGGATGTTTTGAAACAATATGCAACAGCAATACATTCCACAACATAACATTATGCTCATGCCTACAAGGATGGCCAGGACTGCGAGGATTTTCTGCCACCAGGAAAGCCCTCCGCTAAACCATGATGAGATCCAGTCATTAAGTGATAACCTAAGGCTGGAGATTGCCTGAATCTGTTGGTGCATATCCTTTAATGCCAGAGTTATTCCCAGAATTTTCAGGTATATACACACAACATTGGGTTTTGACCAGGATGCAGGATCCCCCCTGGGCCTCTGTTAGAATGTCTAGGGTCATTTGGTTTTGCAAGATACCTTTCTGCATATGATACATTTTAGCGTAAGGGAAATACTTTGGAGACTGTTCTTCAATGCTCAGTGCATGAAATTAACTAGTGTCTCTATGTGTCATATGGCAGTTTCTAAGCCTATTGAGGGAATAAAGATTATGGCCAAATGATTATACCAGTGAAAGACTGACCTGGTCCACTTGT
Organism: Pongo abelii; assembly: GCF_028885655.2. Lineage (NCBI taxonomy): Eukaryota > Metazoa > Chordata > Mammalia > Primates > Hominidae > Pongo > Pongo abelii. The sequence goes on from NC_072008.2 coordinate 99,662,649, forward strand.
TAAGCATATGCATGAGGTCAGCTGGGTTTTGGATGGTTTTTATCCAGCGTCCCTGTGCTCACGGGAGACCTAGAGTGCAGCGTCCTAACTAGCCCCAGGGCAGCCATGGTCCTAAATTGGTACCACAAAGCCATTGGATTCCCTTAGGGGCATACCAATTTAGGCCAGGTCGTTGGGACTAGTGGTGGCAAACAAATCTATTTGTTGTAGCCCTATAATATGTCGACATTGTTCATGCGGAATTCAGCCCATGACTTCAGTTACATTAGACCAATGGTCAAGGCAGTGGTTGCATTGCTTCCAGCATAAAGGGACTACTTTATTGATGTGGAGGCAGTTAGCCAAACAAATTTATTCTAAATTTGAAGAAAGCCATTTTTATACTGGACATTTTGTAGTATAGTCTAGGTGTACACCTTCACATTCAGCAAGGGAGTAGCTAAAGCTTTTATGTCATCCCTTGTTTTGTTTACTTAGAATGGCTTTTTGTGCCCCAGGCCTTCTAAAGTTTTGTTTATGGGCCACTCTGAGACATTTGCCCTGGTTACTCCTGTCATGTGTGACCCAGTCCAAAATTTGAGATTTCCCAGAAAAGTTTGCTAGTAAATCCAGTCCTTCCCTTGGATGGGTGACAACCACCAAGGCAATCCTGTGGTTCTACAAAGGGGTTATAGGCCAGAGACCCAGCAGAAGCCATGTTGCAGGTTATCTGCATAGTTCTGTGCTCACTGTAAAAAATGATTAGAGGTAAGAGCAGAAACAATGAGAGGCACAGCAAGAAGGAGCATTCATTATAAGAGAAAGTCTTACTGTTTTCTGAATAGAAACTCAGGTCTTCTAAGGGTTCTATCTCCCATCTGCTGGCCTGGAACTCCTCTGCCACAGGGTTCTCAGCTGGCAGGAATCTTTTTGCTCACATGTTTGGACCTAAGGCTTGATGGCTGCCAATTTCAGTGCTGTGCTTGTGGTAATTAGCACATCGTAAGGCCCCTTTCATTTCTCTTGTAATTGTTGGGCAGGACTGGCTTCCTTCCATTCCTTCAGCAGCACTTGATTATCAGTTTAGAAAGGTTGGGGGGCTTCTACAGAATTCACAGTGCTCCTGTTGGAAGCAAACTTACACAAAATGTTAACAGTTCGTCCTAAGTGAGCAACATAATTCTTTATATCTGACTCCCTATCTAGGGGCACTTCAGTACCAGAGACAGATTAGCTACAAAGGGTCTTCCAAAGACAATTTCATAGGGACTTATTTTAATTCCATTTCTGGGGGCTATTCTGACCCAGAGCAGGGCAATAATAAGTACCTGCATCCACTTCAATTGAGAATCTTGATACAGCTTGGCAATTATTGTTTTTAGGGTGTGGTTCATTCTCTCAGTTTGTCCAGGAGATTGAGATCTCCATGCTGAGTGCAGTCTCCATTTTATTCCCAATGCTTTGTTTACTTGTTGAGTTATTTCAGAGGTGAATGAAGGCCAATTATCACTTTGGATTACATCAGAGAGCCCATATTGTAGTATGATTTTTTTGTTTCTGTAAAACTTTAACTATATTGGTTGCTTATTGGATGTGACCTGCGTATGCTTCAGAGAAAGTGTCCACTAGAACTAGGAGGTATTTGTATCTCCCATGGGCTGGTGGCCTTTGTGTAAAGTCTATTTGCCAGTTTTCTAGGGGGTGCCTTCCTCTTCTTTGTTGCCCAGGCTGCCTTTGGCTGTGATTATTAGGCTCATTCCTGGCACACAGATGACAATGCTGAATTATATCCTTTAAGTGGGCTTTTAGTCCTTTCCCTTTCAAATAATTTTGTACAAAGGACAGTGAAGTGTCTCACCCAAAATGCGTACTATTGTGAATGTACTTTAACAGTGGGTAGACAAGATGCACTGGTTCCTAGACTCGGCCTGCTCTGCTTACTCTCTACCCTTCCTTGTTTGGTTTGAATCCCTTATCTTCTATGGCTTTCTTATCTTCAGAAGTGTATTGGGGCTTGGAGGCTAAGTTTATTTGTGGAACTAAGGGCACCTGGATTTCAATGCTGGCACTAGCTAAATGCCTTGTGGTGAGGTCTGCGAAAGCATTGCTCCTTGCCATTTCAGAATTATTGCATTGATGGCCAGGGAAATGCATTACAGCTATTTCCCATGCGGCCTTTATCTCTTCTAACAATTCTAACACTTGTTTAGCATATTAAACTTTGATGTTATCCACCTTTAGCAGCCCTCTTTCCCTCCAGATAGCTCCATGTGCATGAAGTATCGTGAATGCTTGGTACTTGGAGTCAGTGTATATGTTGGCACTCTTACCTTGGGACAGTTGCAAGGTTCTCCTGAGGGCGTTTAACTCTGCCTTCTCTGCCAAAGTTCCTGCCAGCAAAGTTATTGCCTCTATTACTTCTGAGGAGGTCACCACAGCATATGTAGCATTTCTCTTCCTGTCAGGGACCAGGCTGCTCCCGTCTACAAACAAGGTCCAGTCTGAGCATGGGAGGGCTACCTCCTTTAGGTCCAAGTGGCTGAAAAACACTTGGTCTATGACCTCTAGACAATTATGTATGGGTTCTTCCAGCTCCTCAGTGGTAGGTAATAGTGTAGCAAGGTTTCAAGTTCCTGCAGTTTGCAGCTTTACTGTGGGGTCATCTAAAACCACGGCTTGATAATCTGCTCAATTGGCCTGCTGTCTGCCAGTAGCCTCTTTTTTGTTGCAGTAACACCAACACTTGATCGAGCACATATATTGCAAAAGGCTGCCCCAAGGTCAGCTTTTCACCTTCTTCGAGTAGCAGTCAAGTAGTAGCAGACTGCTCTAAGACAAGGGGGCCAGCCCTTGGCTACCATGTCAAGCTGCTTTGAAACATATGCTATGAGTTGTAATACTTCACCTAACCTTTGCATTAGGACTCCAATGCTAAACCCAGTCTCTAGTGCACATTACATTGGAAAGGCTTACAAGAATTTGGAAGCCCTAAGGCAGGGTAGGAGATTAACTTACACTTCAGTTGCTCCAATGAATGTTGGTGCCTTGTTTCCCACTCAAAAAAATTATAGTTGGCTCTTTTTAACAGTTCATATAAGGGCTTTCCTATTAGTCTGTAGATAGGGATCCAAATCTAACAAAATCTGGCCATATCTAGGAAGACCCTTATGTGCTCTCTGGTGGTGGACGTGGCAATAGAAGCAATTGCATTTCACCTTCCCATGGTCAGGGCTCTGATTTCTTTCTGTAGAAGAACCCCTAAATATTTCATAGTGTGTTTGCATCCTTGAGCTTTTTTGCTTGAGAGCTTGCACCCACAAGCTGCCAGATGGTTTAAGGTTTTAATGGTGTTATCCTGGTACTCTTGCTCAGGGGGGCTAGAGATTAGCAAATTATCCACATATTGCAACAATACCCCATTTTTTAATTGTAGGTTTTTTTAAGTTCTGAGCCAAAGCCTCTCCAAATATAGTTGGTGAGTTCTTAAACCCTTGAGAGAGTACAGCCCAGCAATACTGAAACTGTGCAGTGGTCTCAGGGTCTGCCCATTCAAAAGCAAACAATAGCTGGCTCTCTACATTCACTTGTATCTAAAAGAAGGCATTTTTTCAAGTCTAGCACCATAAACCATTCATGATTCCCAGGCAGTGAGAAAAACGGAAAACCTGGTGTATGGGTTAGCCACAGTGGGGTGAATGTCTTCCACAATATCATTAATTGTTGTTAGATCTTCCACAAATCTATACTCATGTGAGCAAGGCTTCTTTACCAGCAAGATGGGAGTATTGTAAGAAGACTGAAAAAGCTTTATGAGGCCATACAGTAAGAATTAGACTAAATCCAGCTGGATGCCTTCCAAGGCTTCCCTCTTTAAGGAGTATTGTTTTTTTTTCAGATAGATTGAACCCCTTTCCTTCAATTTGACTTTTACCAAACTCATATTAATTGCCCTCCCATTCCCTCCCATGTTAATTGCCCTCCTCAGACCTCTGGTTTTACCTTGCCAAAGACTTCCTGAGGGACTGCCTCTACCTTAGGGCCTGAGGTCTTAGCATTCATCAGAAGTGCTTGCAGTTGCAGTCCATGTTCTGGAGGCACTTGGAGACACATTTGATGTTTCTCATGGATGAAAATGATTTGAGCCTGTAACTTGCATAGCAGATGTCTGCCAAGTAAAGAAATTGAGCAGCCTGGCACATTAAGGTGAGTTGTTACATTATTGCCCACTTTACATGAGAGGTGGCACAGAAACTGCTCTGATCTGTTTCCTGCTCACTCTGACTATATTGACAGCTGTGTCAGAAAGTTCAGTGATCAGTGTATTAACTACCAAATAAGTAGCACCAGTGTCAATTAAGAAGTCCAATTTCTGTTTCCCCACTGTTAACTTTACCTGAGGCTTCTGTGGGGAAATTTTGATGTTACATAGAATTGGAGCTGCTGGAAGTCTTGGGCACCCTCAGTCTTCCTCAGATTCATCCCCAGACTTAATTGCCATAATTGGCCTTGGTTCTTTTTGGTTTAACTTTGGGCAATCCTTTTTCCAATGCCCTGTTTCTCAGCATTATGCACACTGAATCTTTTCTATTTTTCCTTTCCTCTTTTCAGGTCCCTTCCCTCTTAGATATTTTCTTGCTGTGGCCATGAGTATTGCTGCCTGCCACAGGGCTTTAGTTTTCTTCACCTCCCTACTCTGGTAAACTTTAAATGCAATGTCTCAGTTGAGAGGCATTTATCCTAATGGCCCCTTCTACTTTCTGCAGCTTCTTCCCAATGTCAGGGAAACTTTGCCTTATAAAAGTCAGGTTCACCATCCTGACATTTTCAGGGTCCTATGGGTCCATATCTGTATACTTCCCAGAGGTCTGTCGAATACATTCCATAAACTCGGATGGGTCTTCATTAGGCGTTTGCTGGAGCTCCTACACTTAGTTTAAGTTTTTACATTTGGGTACCCCTGACTTAATGCCCTTCGAGCTGCACCTCCTGTAATGCTCCAGGTGGGTCATTTAACCCACATTAGCCTCATTTGGATCCCAATTAGGGTCAGTATAGAGTACTGCTCCATCAGGGTCTGGAGTATTGTCTGGGTTTTCATTATGAAGGTGTTCTGCATCGCTTCTCTGCCTTTTGGGTAAGATCAAGTGAAGGTGTTCTGCCTCTTCCTTTCCCTCATCCAATACTAGGCAGCTCTCATCTGCAGTGAGCATAATGTTTAGGAGGGCTTGTATGTCTGCCCATATAGGGTGATAAGTAGCAAACATTTTGCTAAGCAGCTCATTCATTTTCTGGGTGTCTTCTCTACAGGGCAAGTTAGAATTCTTCCAGTTTAACAGGTCAGATGTAATAAAAGGGCTGTAGGCTCAATAATATCCTGCCATAGCCTCCTGCTGTTTAACTCCTACAGGGTATCATCAAAGTGGAAATTGCCCTGCTCCTGGTTCCATAGTTCTCTGGCCAAAACTAGTGCCTTGTCTGGTCCAAGAGGGAAAGACCAGCTTTGCTGCTTCCCGGTACTCTGGGGGCACCACTTCCCTGTACTCCAAGGGTGGTGATTCTCCCCTTTCCTGGCTGGGTGGTTGGGTATTAGCTCTCACTGTATTATGTGTGCTGCTAGCTCCCACCAAGTTAAGTATATTTATCAATTATTGGCTTCCTAAGTCCCTATCTTCTCTCTTAGAGTCAGGTCAAATTTTGACTGAGCACTGCATCATTAGCTTATCTCCCTTCTCGTTGACATCCTTATTATGTAATAACATACATTTCTCAAGATAGGATATTTATTCCCATCTTCCCAAACACTTACAAAACGACTCTAACTCATAAATAATGGAATAGTTCAGAGTCCCCAAAATCGGCTATCTCCCCTCAGATTCTAAAATATACATTTGCCAAATCCTACTACAATAGTAAAGTAATTTCCTTTTAGTCATGGAAGGATACCCAAACCATTTTCGATCCAACAGGATTCTTCCCAGAGGGCTCCCAGCAGGAATGGACTCAACACCTCCGATTTTCAAGCTTATGTGGTATCAAAATGGACCAAGACAGATACACAAACAAGTGGAGAAAGATTTTGGACAAACACAAAGGGGCATGCACTCAGGCAGGAAAGACCCAAAACCAACTCAAAACCTGATTTTAACCAAAGGCTAAGTGGGTGTATAAGTGAGCCCTATTGTTGCCCTGGTGGTACCAGGCAAATGGCTTAAAAAATCCAGATAGAAAAAGAATAGGCTTCCTTCATATCATACAATTTTATCTACCCCTTGAGCATGTCTGATCCTTATCTCTGTTCTTCCCCAGTAGTGAGGGGGCATGTGGTTTCATGCAAGGGACAGCCCTCGGGAGGTTCCCCTGGAAAATTTCACCCTGTAGCTGCTGGGAATTTCCTGAAGACTGTCTCATTACAAGCCACTGGCCACTGAATGCAGCACCATCCCAGCGGCTCTTAGCTGGTTCACTGAATTTGTTCCTGGACTTAACTGAGGGTCAGGCTGATTACTCTTGCTGCCCAATAATGAGATGCAGATGAACTGGGAAATAAGAGAGTTTATTTCTGTAACCAGGTACAGGGAGAAAACCAGGGAAATATTGCCAGACCAACTAAAAATTACAAAGTTTTACAGAGCTTGTATACCTTCTAAGCTATATGTCTACGTGTAAATGTGCATTCATCTAAAGACATAAGTGATTAGCTTTTTCTAATCTTTAACAAAGGTCTGAGTCCTGAAGACCTTCCTCTGGAGTTTCAGTAAATTTACTTAATCCAGATGGGTCTACGTGCTGGGGATAAGTACCCTTATTTTGTCTCCTACTAAGTCATGGAAGTTTGGGGAGTTTCCTTAAACCCCCCTAATAAAACATGTTTGTAGAGGTCTGGGCAGTCTTTTCAGACCGTCCAATAAACTTGTTCAATCCTAAATGGGTGTTGTTAAGAATTCCTTCATTATCTTGTCAAGCTTTAAGGCCCAGGAAAGGCCTAAGCAAGACTCTTGGTGGGCTTTTGTTACATTCCAGCCTTTGTATAAGGGCACTGGCTCTATCAGCTTTCAATAATTAACCTAACTACTCAGTCAGTGCTAAACAGTTGTCATGGATGTCTGCGTGTTCAGCTGTTAGTGATATCTAGCCTGCCACAGTTAGCCTTTGTGTCCCCACCCAAGTCTCATCTTAAATTGTAATCCCCATTATCCCCATAATCTCCACAAGTCAAGGGAGAGGCCAGGTGGAGGTAACTGAATCATGGGGGCATTTTCCCCCTGCAGTTTTCATGATAGTGAGTGAATTTTCACGAGATCTGATGTATTTATAAGGGACTCTTCCCCCTTTCCCTCGGGACTTCTCCTTCCTGCTGCCTTTTGAAGAAGGCATCTTTCTTCCTCTTCACCTTCTGCCATGATTGTAAGTTTCCCAAGGCCTCCCCAGACATGGTGAACAGTGAGTCAATTAAACCTCTTCCCTTTATAAATTACCCAATCTTGGGCAGTTCTTTATAGCAGTATGAAAATGGACTAGTAGAGTCTGCCTACTTAAATCATGCTCAAAACATTTACATTAGCCTATAGTTGGGCAAAATTATATTATGCAAACCATATTTCATGATAAAGTATAGAATATCTCATGTAATTCATTAAATACTGTACTGAAAATGAAAAACAGAATGGTTTCATACTGTTGTAAAGTTCAAAATTATAAATTGAGCTATTGTGATTCAAGCACTATCTGTATATATATTCACTCATTTAAATTGTCAAAAGAAACCTATAAAGTAGTTGGTGTTATTATATTCACATTAAGGATTACTAAACCAAGACCATTTGGCCACTGTTGTGTAAGTACAGAGTTAGGAATCTGATCTTTGCAGCATGGAAACTTTTCCACTGGTCTATACTGACTTCTTATCTGAGTAGGGAGATAATTCCAGAATTGAGTGCAAAAAGTGGATCTTAACAAAATCCAAACCCAGGCAAATATAATTTTACTTATCTTTATGAAGAAGTTGTTCAGATATTAATAAAGGCTTTTCTAAAATAATAATTGCAGTAAACATCCTGACACCCAATGTGTTTAGTAGGCCTTTGTCATTCCTTGAATGAAGTCATTGTCAACTTCATGTGCCTCAGGCCAAGCCTGCCCTAAAAATTCTAGAAATTTTTTTAAGGCAAACTTCCCAGAGCTCAAAGTGTTTTTAACTGAGCTGGCTTAAAGATTGACAACCTGGACTGCTATGCAGAAAACTTGATGTTTTTTCCTAGGTTTCCCATATTGGTTTGCTTTCATTTGGCTGCTGAGCAATTGGCTTAGACAGGATCCTAGAATCTGCTCCTCCTTTGCTGAAGATGACACATTGCTGAAGTTCTGACCTTTACCATTCTGCAGCGACTTTAGCAGCTGGACAAGAAACATTGGTTTTAGCTATGGCAGGTCCAAGTGAAGAGGCTTCAGCTATAGTTACATCCATTTTATATTTTCAAGGCCAATTGGAGGGGGTGCATTTTTAAAAATCTTACAAAGTCAATTTAAAAACTGTGATATATAATCTATTAAGACTTATGCTAAATTGTTTTCCTCTGCACAGAGAAAATATTGTTCCCTGAATGTAATTTGAGGGTGCAGTGACTCTCCTCTGTCCTATCATTCACTGACTACCTAAATTGACTGTATAACCACTGGGACTAAAGGCTCCCCAATTAGTTGGCATGTAGAAGTGTTAGCAAATGCAGGTTCACTGAGCCTCTTCATAGGGAATTTAAAGTAAGGCATTTTCTCTGCTTTTTCCCATTCCAAATTCGAGGGCTTCCTATTTTGAAGTCCTGGTGTCCAGGTTCTATCTCATGATTAGGCAATTATGCTAAAAGAATAAAAATGCTTCCTCTAAGAGGCTTTAATTTTACTTTAAATTTACTGTTAATTGAGTATTTATTACATGCCTGTGTGTACTAAATGTATTTTACATGCATTATCTCATTTAATCATCCTAATAATTCTATGAGGTAGGTTCAGTTCTTACCCCTGCTTTGCAGATGAGAACACTGTGACTCAGAAATTTCTTCAAAATTTGGACCTGTCAGACTTCAAAGTTTGTAGTGACAGTGGCTAAGCTGTATAATATTTATGGAGACCGCAGTCTCCATAAATATTACAATTTATACAATAAAGTTGAGGAACAATTTATATTTTCTAGAATAAAGCAGAGATCATGGAAAATATATCCTAAATTCACAAAGTTAAGGTTTTGTAATATTCCCCCCAAAATGACTAAAAGAAATAATTTTTCTGGCATAATATAAAATTGAATACCCTTTCCTCCCATTCTTTTACCTTGCTTGATGCCTACATAGATAAGCGATTAGTGAAAGCAAAGTGTAGAGTTCCAGCATGTTATTTTAAATGTCATACTTTGGAAGAAGATATAAAAGTGATATATTAGGATTGTACGTGGAGTTCATTCATGATGTCAATTCATGTCTCATTTGCAACACCTGCAATATGGGCAGCTGAAGGACAAGGCACTTGTCTCGGTGAATCAAAAAAGTAGTTCAGTATATAAACATGGAAGAACAGGGGATTTTCTAAAATAGCAGGTTGAGCAATGTGAAATTATTATTTTCATTCAACAAAAATGATTGAATATCAGCAATTTCATTTGGTTTAATATAATAGAAAGGAATGAGATGAAAGTGATCAGAGATCAATATGGAGGGAAAGACAAGGTGAGAAGTCTGAATAGGTCGTCAAGGGTTGTTGTCCAGAGAACTGTACTAGAGCAGAATTTACATGGTTTAAAAATCATGGCGATGTCTCTGTTGATTACAGGATAGAGACTTTGAATCCTCTGCCTTTTTGAAAACACGCTTTGTGATTGTCATGTGTGCTCTGCTCTCTAGCCTCTAAGAGAGACTATAGGAGCTTGGGATCGATTGACTATAGAACAACATATTATGCACTTCTTGAAACAAATTTGAACATTCCATGTAGTTGAATCCTTGACATAGTCTTACTTGAGAGAAATTAAGCCCTACACATAAATAAATACGGATCTAGGTCATCCTGTTAACCTCTCCCAGCTACTTATTTCCATCAAGTTGTTATTGTGAGTTACATTTATTTGTCTGTTTTTTGTTTAATTTCCTTTCTATATATAATGTGGCCATATGAGATCGAATATATAGTTCGTTGTGTACACAACTGTATGCCCAGCAACTAGTAAAATGCCTGCCATTCAATAAGTATATGATAAATGAATGATCAAATAAACTAATTACTTTCAATAGCTATATAGTATTGCATTGCAAGGATGTGCCATAATTTGCTTAACTAATCCCAATGGACATATAGTAGGTCATTTGAAGTTATATGGTCTTATAAACAGTGCTGGAATGAACACTGTTGTATATGTATTTTCAAATATTAATCTGATTATTTTCTAATGATAGATTATTGAATGGGGAATTTTTTTCCATGAAAAGGTATGCATTTTAAGGCCTTTGATTCATATTGTCAAAATAGGTTCTTATAGTGTACTATTTTGCACTTCCATCCACCATGTGTATATGAGGTAAGCCATTTTCCCCATAATGATCAACGCTTGGCATTATTATTTGTTTTTAATCTTTGTCAGTCTGCTTCAAATAAATAGCATTTTGTTTTATTTTGCATAATGTCACTATTAAAAGTATAATAATTTATTCATATGTATTTGGCCATTTGTACTTTTTTTGTACACATAATTTTATAGCTTTATTTATAATAGCCCAAATCTGGAAATAACTCAACTGTCCATCAACAGGTGATTGAATAAATAAATTTTGTTATATAGTATACAAGAGATATGAGTAAAATGACAACGCAATAAAAAACGAATGACTTAAAGTTTAATAAACTTTTTTATTTTCCATTTTTCATTCATACATAATACTTGTACATATTTATGCCATACATATGATATTTTCATACATGTGTGTGTTATCAAACAGTAGAACTTATTCCTTCTGTCTAACTGTATTTTTTTAACCTATTAACCAACCTCTCTTCATCCCCAACCACCACACTTCTCAGACTCTGGTAACCACCATCTTATTTACTGCCTATATGAGATCAGCTTTTTAAGGTCCCACGTGTGAGTGAGAATATGAAATATTTCTCTTTCTGCACCTGGCTTATTTAACTTAGTACTTCTATTATAAAGCAGTTATTAATAGCCTGTGTTCATTTTTCTATTATGGAGTTAGATATTTCCTAGTAATGTTTGAGGTTTTTTACATATTTAGGTCATTAATTGTTTCATTAAAATTTTAGTTTTAATTTGTTCAGTTGTAGATAAGTTGTTTCTAACGCAGTCATATTTATTTATATTTTCATTTATGGTTTCTAGTTTTGTGTTTTGTTTAGAATGTTCATCTCTACTCCAAAGTTACATATGTATTCACTTATGTTTTTATGCAATGTTTACATTTAAGTTGTTTATTCAACAATAATTTATTCTAGAGTAAAGGGTGAGTATTGATCTCACTTTTTTTCCCATGGTTAGCCAGTTGTTCCAGAAGGTTTTCCCCCCATCACTTGAATTGACAAATTGATCAATTACATAAGCACTCCAAGCTTCAGTTCTAGGGTGACCAATCATCCTAGTTTGCCAGGAGTATCCAGGGATTCTTTACAGTTTGGACATTAAGTGTCAAAACTGGGACAGTCATGAACAAACTAGGATGGTTGGTCATGATACGTTTCTCCTTTGTAAAAATTGAAATAATAGTAGTATCTATCTGAAGTAGTTGTGATAATTAAAAAATAATGACTATAAAGGAGTTAGTACAGTATCTGGTTGATAGCAAGTGCATACAAAAAGTGAAATGTTATCAATGCATTATAGATTCTTAGTCTCTTCTGATACTTGCATTGCATTGTATTAATAATTGTAGCTTTTCAATAGTCTTTAACTCTCATGCACTGTTGATGGGAATGTAAATTAATACTGCCATTACAGAGAGCAGTTATAGAGGTTCCTCAAATCTAAAAATAGAATTATCATTGGATACATAAATTCCACTACCGAGTATATATCCAAAAGACAGAAAATCAATATATAAAAGAGATATCTGCATTTCCATCTTTACTGCAACACTGTTCACAATAACCAAAATATGGAATGAACCTAGGTGCCCATTGATAGATGGATGAATAAAGAAAATGTGATATATAACACAGTGGAATATTATTCAGCCATGAAAGTGTGAAATACTGTCATTTGCGGCAATGTGAATGGAACTGGAGTCATTATGTGAAAGGAAATAAGACAAGCAGAGAAAGACAAACACTGCATGGCCACACTCGTATGTGGGACCTAAAAGGTATCTCATGAAGATAGAAAGTAAATTGGTGGTTAGCAGAGTCCTGGAAGGAGAGTGGGGAAGGCAGGGAAAATAAATAATATACATGTCTTTATTACCACTGAACTGTACGCTTAAAATGGTAAAGATGGTAAACTATATATATACATATATATTGACCTCAATAAAAATATTTTTAAATAACCAATAAAAATATCTATATTGTGAGACAAGAGTCTCTTCATTACTAATTTTTCCAAGATTTCAATAGTAGGCAAATTTAATAATCATTCCTCAAAAAAAGTTTAGAGTAATTCTTGTTTAGTTCAAAAATTGTGTTGAGATTGTAATTGAGATTGCATTAAATCTGTAGAGTAATTTGAAGAGCATGCTGTATCTTTTCATTAGTGCAATATTTTTAAAAACTTCACTTAGGAGAGCATACAAATTTCTTCATATAGTTGACATAGTTTCTCTATATATGTATATATCTCCTTAAGTTTATTTCCAAGAATGTCATATACTAGTTACCATTATTAATATAATGATTTTAATTCACACTTTTCTTATGAATGGTGTTATGAAGATAAGGTATCAATTTGTAAAATTTTATTTAGTTTCGTACATTAAAATTTTTATGAAAATATTGCAGGTTTCAGAAATATACAACTAAACAGAATAATATTAATGATACCTAATAAACTTATGTACATGGTATTAATGATATTAGTATTTAGAACAGAAAGTAATAATAAAATATTAATAATGTTAATAATAAAGACATCCATATTCTACTCCTATAGCTGTGGGAGTAGGACATTATCAATCACTTTGGAATTCCCATTGTGTCCATTCTGGATTGCATCTAGTTCCTATCTCTGGGGAAATCATTTTCCTTGGGGTCAGTTTATTTTTAATATATTTAGCAAATATATGTATATCACTGAACAGTGTATCATTTTTTGAACTTTTTGTAAGTGAGCTCGAACTGTATGTATTCTGTGGCTTGCTCTTTTTGCTCAACATTTTATTTCTGATGTTAAAACATTCTAATAGAAAAAGTGACAACCTTTCAAAGAGTCTTTAAAGCCTCTTTCCCAAAAAACTGGTTGATATAAAAAAAAGATGATTTATTTTAAGTTCACCTGCAAGAAAAAAGATGTATAAATAATGAGGAAAAACATCTCAAAAATCAAAGGTAATGGGAGAAGTTGCTCTTCAACATGATAATATAGCATTACAGTAACTAAATGATATAGCCCTAGCACTGGAACAATTTACTAGAAAAGGGAAACCAGCTCTCTTAAAACTGAGAGCTTTAAGAATTTACACATGATAAAGAAGACATTTTAAGCTAATGAGAGGGCAAGAATTATTTTATAAGTAGGCATTGAGATTGTATAATTTTGGAAAAATAAATGGAACCCTACTTCGCACCACTTACGAAAACAAATTCCAGGTACATTAAATAATTAGTTGCAATAAACTATAAAGATAGCTGGAAATAAGAAAGAACATTTATCTGATGGCAGGTTAAACTGAAGAACAAAAGAAAAAACATAAAAGAAAATACTAACACATTTAACATAGTGAAAGTTAAAACTATAATTTTTTTTAAGTTTGAACAGAATTAAAAGTGAAATGAAAAAAGTGGTAAAATAAGTGACAGACAAGTTTTTAAATGACCGAACAATAGTGAATAGCTTAATATATTTTAACGTATAAATATGTATAAAGAGTTCTTATAAATTATTCATAATAAGAAGCATAGAAATATGGAAAATAGAAATGAACACAGAAAAAAGATTAATAACAATAACTAATAATAAAATTGAACAATTATAACAATATGCTCTAATAAAAGGTGAATGAGGTCCCCCTCTCTCTCTCAAAATATCTTATTGTACTATATTCTTCATTCTTCATGTCCTGGGCGGGTTGGAGTGGGATCGTGTGAGATTTCATCACACTACTCAGAAATGCACACAATTTAAAATTTTGCCATTAAAGATAATGGCAGAAATTGCAATTACTTTTGCACCAACCTAAAAAATTGTTTTTCTTTTTTTCAGGAATTCTCCATTTAAAATTTTCTGGCCACAAATGACAGCAGGTAACTGAAATTGCAGAAAGCAAAATCTCAGAAGAGGTGACTTCTGAGTTCATCAAATGATGGGAAAAATATACACAAAATATTAACATCAACTATCTCTGGGTTGTGGTAACACAGGTGACTTATCCTCATTGTGTTTTTCTGTATTAAAAAATACAGCATAGTCAGAAAATAATATTCAAAATATATTAAAACCTATGTTGTTTCTTTTTCTTTGTCTTAGAACGAATCAGAATTTTCAAACTATGTGCAAACCTTCATATTTTACTACACATCATATTTTATTGCAATTGTTTCTTTTCTTGACTTGTCCTGCCCCACTGGATTTTGGATGTTTTAAAACTTCACTTAGTAGAGCATACAAATATTGTTGTATGAATATTAAGGTCAATTTTAATATTGAGCTCTAATTTTATATAAGATTACAATGAATCTCCAAATAACATTTTTTTCCTCTTTTAACATATAATGCAGGGCTGATATAGGAAACTATGCCTGGTTTTACTGATGAGTTTAATTTTCTATAATTGTTTCACAGCATTTTAACCTAACATTAAAGCTACCAATAAATATTTTCTCTCTAAGATCTTATTTTTTTTTGGTTAAAACTGGCTGACTTAACATTTGCGGGAAGAGTCAAATCATCCCAATAAGTTTCAATATCTTATTTTTCTACGGGCCATTGTTTTTTTCTCTTTATGTTCATGTATATGATGGAAAGCAAATTTGTACTTTTTATGTATTAAAGATGCATTCCAGTTTAGTAGAGTTTTTATGTCTAGATGATTTCCTTCAAAAGGGTTTCTTTCAGGTTAGTTTGGTAAACTGCTCTAAAAAATATGTGTGCATGTGTGTGTGTGTGTGTGTGTGCATCTGTGCATGTGTGTAGGTAGGTAGGAAGAGAAGAAATAGGGGAAAATCCTCTAGGTAATTATTTAAACCATGTGATACACAATTAAATCAACAATGGAGTGAGGTTCTTATTCAAATGCTAACAACTAATCATTATTAAATGACAATTTCTTTTTTTGATACTGGGTCTGATATTTCTTCATTGTGAAATATGTGTGTAAATCAAAATTGCCACATCTTATTTTTATACCTTGAAGGTATCCTTTAAGATTTTATTCCTAGGGAAGATACTATTATTTTAAAATATATTGCTGATTACAAGACATGTATCTTTATAAAATGCGTTAAAAAGCTGGTGTTTTCTGGCAAGAAATGTGGTATAAAAACAAGCAAATTTTATTGCAGCAACTAATTACCTTTTCTTTTTTGTACTTAAAGTTTAAACTATTTAATTTATTTTATTATTTATTTATTTATTTATTTTGAGACAAGTCTTGCTCTGTTGCCAGGCTGGAGTGCGGTGGCACCATCTCGGCTCACTGCAACCTCTGCCTCCTGGGTTCAAGCGATTCTCGTGCCTCAGCCTCCCCAGTAGCTGGGATTACAGGCACGTGCCACCACACCCAGCTAATTTTTGTATTTTTAGTAGAGACGGGGTTTCACCATGTTGGCCAGGATGGTCTCGATTTCCTGACCTTGCGATCCGCCCGGCTCAGCCTCCCAAAGTGCTGGGATTACAGGTGTGAGCCACCTCACCTGGCCTAAACTATTTATTTTTAATCTGTAATAAGAATGAGTGTTTCATTTTTATTTTGTTATGAATGTAGGTCATAAAAGATATGACTTAAAATAGCAACATTATTAAAAATAGCAATAGCCTCCAAAATACATGTATTTTGTGTTGATTCTTAAAATTATTTTGTTTTTTTTAAAGCACTTTACTAATTCTGATTTTGATATTTTACTTTTAACTTGAGCCTTTACAGTCTATGTTTGGAATCCTATAAATAAATTTGACAATATTGTACCTATATAATCTGTACTTGATGAAAAGTTACTTGTTAATTGGAACTAAAACAAAACAAGCAAAACAAAACAAAATAAAATAAAATACAGGCTGAGCATCACTTATCTCAAATGCCTGGGACCAGAAGTGTTTTGGATTTTGGATGTTTCTGGATTTTGGAACATTTACATTTTAACTACCAGATAAACATCCCAAATCTGGATGGACATCTGAAATCTGAAATGCTCCAAAGAGCATTTCCTTTGAGTGTCATCTTGGCACTCAGAAAGTTCTGCATTTTGGGTTTCAGATTTTCAAGTTTGCTATGCTCAACCTGTATAACAAGTGAATATTTAAAAATGCTTTCTTCAACAACCCTACCTCCTGTTGATTAGCATCTAGGTTAGAAAATACACACTGAGGCTTCCAAATCTGACTCGGTCAGTACCTCTCTTATCTTTGGTAACTGCCAACATCTGGCCCTACAATTCCTGTTTCTTTTCTGGTGAGATTTTCCAACATTACACTTTAGCAGTAAGGTTACAATCTGAACATTGCCATTTTCTAAATTTCTTTCAACTTAAAAAAATCCTTTTTTAAGGCTGGGCTCAGTGGCTCACACTTGTAATCCCAGCACTTTGGGAGGCTGAGGCGGGCAGATCATGAGGTCAGGGGTTCGAGACCAGCCTAGCCAACACAATGAAACCCTGTCTCTACTGAAAATACAAAAATTAGCCAGGCGTGGTGGCGGGCAGCTGTAATCACAGCTACTCGGGAGGCAGAGGCAGGAGAATCACTTGAATCTGGGAGGCGGAGGTTGCAGTGAGCCGAGATCGCACCACTGCACTCCAGCCTGGGTGACAGAGCTAGACTCCATCTCCAAAAAAAAATCCTTTTTTGTATCAACTATATCAAGGAATAACTTATGTATATTAAACTGCATCCATTTAAAATGTACAATTTAATAACTTTTGAAAATTGTATAAAGTTATGAAACCACCACCAAAATCAAGATAGAGAGCATTTCTAATATCCTCTCCCCACATTCCTGCTACCTCTCTTTAATCGATCCCTCCTTCATCTCACATTTGTTTCCTTTTTTAAACTCTAAATTCCAACTCTTGGGCCACAACATACTGTCTTTGCAATTCTTTACTTGCAGCATGCCATCTCACAATTCTCCTGATTGTGAGCTTCCTCCTTGCTCTATTTCTTTTACTAACTAGTGAAAATGGTCAAACACTTCAACTCTATTGCTTCCAGCTGTCTTAATCTTCTGCTGAACTTGCCCTCCCAATCACCACCTCTGCAATATTCATTTTTTTTCCTCCACTTCTGCTTCAGGGAAGTAGAGTTCTATTGGAGAAAAAGCACATATCCTTTTAGATTGGATCTGCTACAAATTCGTGATCTCCAACCTCAGCTGTCAGCACAGCTCAGCAATTTTTTACTGATCCCTAATTGTATCCCTTTCTTGTACCCCACAGTAGCTGTTCTAAACTTAAAAATCTCATTAAAATCTCTCTCCTTCCAGGCTTTCCTTTCAGCAGTGTTTAACCTTCTACCTCAGTGATATTCTTCAAGTGCCCCTTCCCTCAGCCTTCAGGTACATCTGTATTTTTACTTATTCTTGCCTTATTTAATTATACCTCAGAGGAAAATGTGTCCCTGCTTCCTCCTAAAGATAACCTCTCCATGGTGCTCTTGAGCTCATGCCCTCCCATTCCCATCAAGACTTTATTTCATCAACTGTCCTCTTCTCCCCTATATTTGATCTTGATCTCTGTCTTTTTTTCTTTCTTTCTTTCTCTCTATTCATTTTTTCCAAATAAACCTGTGTATGCACTTATCTGCAATGACAGTAACAATCACAATTTATAAATAAAACCTTCTTTAATCCTAACTTCTCTAATTAGCTGTTAGTCATTCCTTTTCAGCCCAAACATTTATTGAAAAAGAGCTCTACACCCAGGACTCTACTTCCTTACCCCCCTCCACTCTTCATCTTATTATGTGATAGTTTCTGATCATGTCACTCCATCAAAAATGCTCTTGGAGTAAGGCATTTCTTTAACGATTGTTCCTACTTTTAGGCACTATAGAGATACTGGGGGTAGAACTATGAATAAGGCAAAGTCCTTATTCTCATTCAGTTTACATTCTGGAGGAGGGAGACCAACAGTAAAGAAGTAAACAAACGCATAACAATATAAAGAAAATAATATATGATGTGACAGAGAATGACTGAGAAAGGGCTAGTTAGATGGAGTGATCAGAGAAGGTTTCTTTGAGAAGGTGGAATTTGAGTTGAACCCTGATTGACGAAAAGGAGCTAGCCATCTGAAATCTTGGAAAAAAGTATTCTGAAAGGAGAAACAGCACAGGGAAAAGACAGTGTGATCATGGTATAAAAAGCCAGGGTGTAATCCCAACACTTTGGGAAGTCAAGGCAGGAGGATTGCTTGAGCCTGGGAGTTTGAGACCAGCGTAGGCAAATAGGGCAACCCTGTATTTATGGAAAATATAAATAAATCTTTAAAAAAATTAACTGGGCATAGTGGCACATGCCTGTGGTTCCATCTACTCAGGAGGCTGAGGTGGAAATATCGCTTGAGCTGGGAGATTGAGGCTGAAGTGAGCTGTGATTTTGCCACTGCACTCCAGCCTGAATCTGTATGACAAAATGAAAGTGTCAAAAAGAAAAGAAGAAAAGAAAAGAAAAGAAAAAAGCCAGAGTGAGAAAGACAGGAAATGATGGTTAAAACACAGTGAGAGGTTAGATCAAGTAGGACTTGTGGGTCTGGTAAATGCTTTGGAATTTTCTAAATATGATGAGAAGCTTTTGGAAGATTGAGAACAACAAAAATTTATGATCCGACTTACCTTTTTGAAAAAGATTATTCTGGCTGCTGATGGATATTTGGCCATAGGAGAGTAAAGAAGAAAACAAGGAGACCAGTCTGTAGACTGTTGCAATAGTATGGATGAGAGGTGGTGGTACACCAGGTACCTTCTTGCTTCTGTGCCTTTGCTCATGCAGTTCTTTCTTTCTGGTGAACTCTGATTCATAACTTAAAACTCAACACAACCACTACATCTTTGGAAAGCCTTCTTCAATTCCCAACCACTGTGTACCAGACAGAATTAATTCCTCCTTTTTCTGGGTTCATATAGTGTTTTTCATGAAATGTATTACAGCACATACCTAGCAGAATGGTTAAATGTACAAACCCTGGAACTAGATTGTTTGAAATAAAATCTTGTCTTTAGCCCTGCTGTGGGTTGAATTGTGTCTCCCCAAAATTCATATGTTGAAACTCCCACTCTCAGTACCTAATAATGTGACCTTATTTGGAAACAGGGTCATTGCAGATATAATTACTTAAAATGAGGTCATACTAAAGTTGGGTAGACCTCTAATCCAATATGATCGATGTCCTTATAGAAAAGAGAAATTTGGACACAGGCATGCATGCTGGAAGAACACTACTTAAAGATGAAGGCAGAGATCGAGGTGATCTTTTGTAAGCCAAGTACTGCCAAAGACTCCCAGCAAACCACCAGAAGCTAAAAGCAAGGCAGTGGATCAGTTTTCTTCCTCACAATCCTCAGAAGAAACCAAGCCTGGAAACTCCTTAATCTTGGACTTCCAGCCTCCAGAACTATGAGAGACTAGATTTCTGTTGTAAGCCATCTGATTTTTAGTTCTGTATTACAGCAGCTCTACAAACTAATATAAATCCATACTAGCTGCACAGCTTCAGGAAGATTGCATAACCCCTCTGTGCCTAAGTTTCTTCATCTGAAAAAAGAGAATGATTTGTTCCTGCCACATAAGGTTGTTATTATTATTACATGAGTTAATACACTTGAGGGTTTTTAAATAGTGTCTGGCACATAGAAAGCATTCATTGAGTATCAGCTGTTATTCTTCAACCAATCATGAGTGTTCCGAGGGCAGGGATTATCTTTTATTTATCTTCGTAAGCTAAGGGTTTAACAAAATGCCAGGCACAGACTAGAAGCTCAATATTTGTTTCTTTAATGAATTCAGAATTCCCAGACTTTTTTTTTCTAGAAATGAATCATTTTACAATTCTGTGGTTTAGAGATTCTGAACACTTACTTCAAGATTGTGCTGAATAATTTGGTATCTTGTCTGCAGTTTAGCTAGCACTTTGTCTCTCCAAATCTTAGTTTGTTCATCTATTAGATTAGATCATTGAGCCAGATAATCTTTAAGGTCCCTTTTAATTTCAAAATTGTGCAAGCCTTTGTCCCTGAGTATAGTCGAGAAGGGCAGTGCATTCGAAGAATAAATTATATTTGATCATTAAAGAAACAACAAAGTATCTCACAAATCAACAAGAAAGCACTCTCAGACAATGAGAACTCTATTTGGCAGGGCTCATAGTGCACTTTTTCTAGGCCGTTAAAATGAATGAAACCTTATGTGCACATCTCAGTAATTTAATGGTTCCACTTTTCCAAAAACCATTCAAAGAATTGTAAGTCTCTCCCTCTGTAACGAGCTTCCCAAAACTGTTCCTTTTTCCATCTCTCAAGTGAGTATTAACTGTTTCAAGCCTCACACTTTCTATCTATAAGCAGAACTCTCTGCTTTACATTTTGTATGCTGCTTCAGTTGTGAAAATGTTTTCTAGTCAAAACAACTGCAACTGCATGCCACTTACGTTGAAGTCAGGAAAGAGCTGGATTCATTAATACTGATCTGAACAATAAAAGGAAAATTAAAATAGTGATATTCAAGCTCTAGTTTACATAGAAAATGTTGGACGCTTTCTAAAAAAGGTAGCTTTCTCACGCCTGTAATCCCAGCACTTTGGGAGGCTGAGGTGAGCAGATCATGAGGTCAGGAGATCGAGACCACCCTGGCTAACACGGTGAAACCCTGTCTCTACTAAAAATACAAAAAATTAGCCTGGTGTGGTGGCAGGTGCCTGTAGTCCCAGCTACTTGGGAGGCTGAGGCAGGAGAATGGTGTGAACCTGGGAGGCGGAGCTTGCAATGAGCGGAGACTGTGCCACTGCACTCCAGCCTGGGCAACAGAGCGAAACTCCGTCTCAAAAAAAAAAAAAAGTAGCTTTCTTCCACTCACTGCCACATTCGGATTCAACAAGTCTAAGAGGAGGGATAGGTGTAAAGTTGCATTTCTAATAATAAGAATCTCAAATAATTCCTATCTAGGTGGTCCTAGACATACATGTATTTATGAACCTTTATAACGAAAATAAAATTCTTTTTAAAAAATGAAATATAAATTTTAAATTAGCAAAATTAAACTTTTAAAACTGGATCTGTATCATCTGTAGCAAACTATCTACATACCAAACTTTTATTTTTTTACTGTATATATTTAAGATGTACAGCATGAGGTTTTGATATACTTATTAAACCTTTAGAGAAAACAGATGGGGCCAGGCACGGTGGCTCACGCCCGTAATCCCAGCACTTTGGGAGACCAAGGAGGGTGGGATCATGAGGTCAGGAGATCGAGACCATCCTGGCTAACACGGTGAAACCCCATCTCTACTAAAAATACAAAAAAAAAAAACAGTTGTGCATGGTGGCATGTGACTGTAGTCCCAGCTACTCGGGAAGCTGAGGCAGGAGAATACCTTGAACCCGGGAGGTAGAGGTTGCAGTGAGCAGAGATCGTGCCACTGCACTCCAGCCTGGGCAACAGAGTGAGACTCCATCTCAAAAAAAAAAAAAAAAGAAAAGAAAAAGAAAAAAGAAGAAAATAGATGGATTGGTGTAATTTGGAAAACTATCAAATCATTAAGTAATGGTTTATTTTCATTAATAATCTCATTCACAGACCTTGATCAGCGTGGTTCACATAACCATTTTAAATATCAATTTTCTTGTCTGCTGTTTCTTTTGGAAGAATAACGAGCTTTCAACCCTCTTTACCTCTGCTTGAGTGTGTTCATTTCTGAAAATACTGATTTATGTCAAGTGAAATTTGGTAAGAGTCAAGTATAAGTTTACCACGGTAATAAACAGCCTTCAAATCACAGTGCTCATTTAGTTCTTGCTCGTGTCGTATAGTGGCTGTAGATCAGGTTTGGCTCTGCTCCAATCTGCAGCTCTGCTTCACTCTGTTGCATACGTTTCTAATTTTCAGACCTTGTTTAAATGAGGAGCCCCTACCTGATACAGGTTGTTCTCATGACAAGGGGAGTGGCAAGAGACAGAGCCAAATGCACCATCACATTTAAAGCCTCTTCTAGGACATGGCGTAAATCATGTCTGCACACATTCCACTGACCAAAGCAATTCATATGGCCAGTACTGAATGAGGAAGTGTATTTCACTTACGAGGAGGCATTGCAAATTGCATGGCTAGTGTGGGCATGTACAACTCTATTACACAAGAGGAAATAATTTTGAACAATTTGATTATCTGATAGCTGGTGCAATTAACACTTCCGATTTCAGCTACAAAGTGTTTCTCTTTAGATAAATCTTCCATTTCCATAGAAGACACCTCAAACAAAATCTATTCAGTTGATAATATAATAAGGTTTTAAAGCTGAAATGTAAAGTTTTATGGTCAATGGTTACCATTTGGTATATGCATATAAATGATGCCTTGGGCTTGACATGTTGCCATCGGCTTTTTGCTCTTCTTTTGATTACAAGCTCCGTTAGGTTCTTCATTAGGTTCTCTCAGTGCCCAGCACAATGCCTGATCATGCAGCTGAAGCTCAATAGATTTCTGAGTGAATAAATGAATACTAAAGGTAGCTTGAATTAACAGGATACATAGTAAAGAATGTCTCATCATTGTAGTTTGGATATATTTTTCAAAGATCCCTGAAACTTTATGGGTTCCTTACTTCCTTTGCTGTTTGTTAATAAGTAGGATATTTCCTTAAGTGCCAAGGGCTTAGTACGATAGATAGAAAGATTTAAGGGACTTGATACTTTATGGCTATCTTTATTTAATTTATCTTAAGGAAAGTAATGTTAAATCTGTTCCGTGTGATACATTTAGAAGTTGTTGATCAGAAAATTGTTGATCTTGGTATATAGAGCACCTTTCTAGATATCTGGTAAACAGTAGGTAAACAGTTGTGCTATTAAGTTAAAGTATTTCTTATATTATTAGGCCACAAATGGTCAATACTTTTTTGTCTATTTTTTTTTAATTGCCTCTTCACATCTTCTAGTCTGACAACAAGCTCCTATATGAACTGAAGAACTCAAGCTCTGATATGCTTCAAGTCAAATTTCCCCACTGTCCAGAAAACATTGTTTTTGTTTTTGTTGTGTTTGTTTTTTAGAGTTGGAGTCTCACTCTATTGCCAAGGCTGGAGTGCAGTGACACAAATCATAGTTCACTGTAACCTTGAACGCCTGGATATAAGGAATAAAAACCATTGTTTTTGAATGAAGCTTGTGTATTCTAATGCTCTCTCCCCTCCGTGAAAATTCCATTCACCATCAGACGTCCTGTAATGGAGACAAGATGGGGAACAAGTGACAGTTTTTATTCCCCCAAAGGCTTAAAGATCACAGTTCTGAGGGACAGACTTTCTGCTTCAACATGTTTTGGTATTCCCTTCTGCAAAGAAAGAACAATGACAGGTTGATCTTCCAGCTAGAGACTCAGAATATATCTGAATCTGTAGTGAAGACACAATTTAGATCGCTATGCGGGAATTCTAATATCCAGTTTACTGGTTTTATAAACACATAGGATTTTGAGGAAAGTTATAAATGATTTTTCACTCTAACATCACTTTCTCTCTTATCCCAATTTAGTAATTTCTATTTTTAAAAAATCCTTGCAGAGTTAGGCACAGCAACTTTGCATTCAATTTAAAAGCTTGTTAAATATTTGTTTCAAACCAGATTTTCTTATATGTTTACTTAGTTAAGGGTCTTAAGTCTTTGGTTAGAATTTTTACTAATTTCAAATTTAAGAATTGATAGGAATGTTTGATTTGCTAATAAATTTGCTATTTATCAGTTTGTAAGGGGTAGTGTCTGAGTAAGAAATAATGTAAAAGAGATGAGATCTCTGTACTTGGAATTATACAATTTTTTTAATGTTCTTTATATTGCTTTCAGAAGAAACAATGCTCTCATTCTCAGAAGGCCTCTGCTCTTTCCTCCCAAATGAAAATTCTGCATGACACATGCTTTTAATCTCCAATATCAAAAAGTGAACTATAATCAATAATTATGTACATCTTATATTTATTTACTATCAATATTAGTTTGCTAGCACTGCTAGAACCAAACACCAGTGACTGGGTGGATTAAACAATAGAGGTTTATTTTCTCACACTTCTGAAGCAACTCCAAGTTCAAGGTACTGTCTGAGGGTTGCAGATGTCTGCCTTCTTAATGTCTCTACCAAATGTTGTCCCTCTGTTCATGGGTTCCCCTGATGTCTCTTTCTCATCTTATAAGAACACCAGTTATATTGGGTTAGGGCCTCTTTCTACTGGTCTCATTTTTAACCTAATCATTCCTTTAATGACCTTATTTACAAATATAGCCACATTCTAACATACTGGGGATTAGGGCTTCAATATATGATTTTGGGTGGAACACAAATCAGCCCAAAATACTACCAAAGGATATAAGGCAGGCATATAATATTTTATTTTTCCTCACAACATTCTAGTGATGTAAGTAAGACTGATTATGTGATTTCACATGTAAAATCTGTGCTGCCTATTGATACCTCAAAGAGTCCAGATACTGATCTTACGTGTTTTAAAAAGAGTTATTTTTTAATAATACAAAAGGGATCATTGTAAGTTGTTGCAAAGTGCAGTATAGAGTTGCTATTACCTCCTGTGCATAAATATTGTGTTACATTGTTTTGCCTGCATGCTTCCTATTCTTTTCTATGAGTACATCCACTTTTTAAATGTAAAATTAGGATCTCCTTTGTAGTTTACAATATATTACAAATGTTTTTATGACAAATATTTTTTAAAAACAAAGAATATTTTTATTTGCATAAGATTATATTGAATAGGTGTTTAATAATTGTGTAAATCTCATTTCAAGAAATAAAAGTACAATGTCATTGATTTTTTAGTTTTTATTTATTGTTTATTTAATCATCAGAATGAACACTTTTTTCTTTTTCTTATCTTAATTTTTGTGGTAAGAATACATAATATGACATTTACCTCTTAAATGTTTAAGTTCACAATATAGTATTATTAACTGTAGGTATAATGCTGTAACAGTAGATCTCTAGAACTTACCCATCTTGCATAACTAAAATATTAAACCAATTGAATAGCAACTCTGTTTGCCCCCCTTCCAGCCTCTAGCAACTACCATTCTACTCTCTTTTTCTATGAATTTGTCTACTCTAGATACCTAATATAGGTGAAATTGTGCAGTATTTGTCCTTCTGTGACTGGCTTATTTCACCTAGCATAATGTCCTCCAGGTTCACCTGTGCTGTAGCATATGGCAGAATTTCTATTTTTTTTTTTAAGGCTGAGTAATATTCCATTGTTTGTATACACCACTTTTTTTTTTTAATCCATTCATTTGTCAATAGACACTTTGATTTTTTCCATATCCTGGCTATTATGCCTAGTGCTGCAATGAGCATGAGAGTTTATTTCCCTCTTCAAGGTCCTGATTTTAATTCTTTTGGATATATATGCAAAAGTGATTGCTGGGTCATATGGTAGTTCTATTTTTAATTTTTTGAGAGACCTACATAGTGTTTCCATAGTGGTTGCACCATTTTTCATTCCCACCAATAGTGTAAAAGAGTTCTAAGTTCTCCACATCCTTGACAATAATTGTTATATTTTTTGATAATGATAAGCATGAGGTGATATTTCATTGCGGTTTGAATTTGTAATTCCTGGATGATTAATGAAATTGAGCATGTTTTCTTTCACATACTTGTTTGGCATTTGTATGTCTTCTTTGTTGAAGTCCTTTACCCATTTTTTAATTGAATTATTTGTTTTTTTCCCCTCGAGTTGTAGTGGTTTCTTGCTTATCATGGATATTAGTCCTTTATCAGATGTAGGGTTTACAAATATTTTCTCACATTTCTTAGGTTGCCATTTCAATCTGTTGTTTCTTTTGCAGTGCTGAAACTTTTTAGTTTGATACAATCCAAATTGTCTAATTTTGCTTTTGTTGATTGTGCTTTTTGTGTCATATCCAAGAAAACATCGTTAAGCCCAATGTCATAATAGTTTTCACTGATGTTTTCTGCTAGGAGTTACATAGTTCCAGGTCTTGTTTAAGTCTTTAATCTATTTTGAGTTGGTTTTTTATGTATAAGATGGGGTCAGATTTAATTTTTTCTTTTTTTTGCCATGTGAATATTCAGCTTTCCCAACAACATTTGTTGAAGAGAATATCCTTTCTATATTGTGTATTCTTGATTCTTGGTACTCTCATTGAATATCAGTTGACCATATATATGACAGTTTAATTCTGGATTCTCTATTCTGTTCCATTGGTCTATACATCTGTTTCTAGGCCAGTACCATACTATTTTAATAACAATAGCGTTGTAAGAATTTGAGATGAGGACATGTGATGCCTCCAGCTTTGTTCCTCTTTCTCAAGATTGCTTTGGCTATTTGGAGTTTTTGTGGTTCCATATAAATTTTAGGGTTTTTTTTCTATTTTTTAAAAAGCAACATTGGAATCCTGAAGCTGGTCTGGGATACTGCAACTTATTAACTGAAATCTGAACCTCTCATAAAGGTGTTTTTGTTACTTATATCATTGTTAAATCTGTGTTTCTGTGGGAGAATGAGGGCTGGGATTTCTTATTCTTCCATCTTGCTGATATCACCTGGGCTGAGTCCTTTTCATGTATTTATTGGCTCTTTCTATTTTTTTCTGTCAATTGTTTGTCAATGTTCTTATCTCAGTGTTATATCTGAGTAATCATAGTTTTCTTATTGAATTTTAAGAATTCTTTGCAGAGTAGGGGATATTAACACACTGTCTATAATACATGCTGTACATATTTTCGCAGTTGGTTCTATGACTTGTAATCTTATTATGGAAGAAATGTATTAATATTTTTCTTTGTGAAGGCTTCAGTCGGGTGCTTCAGCCAAGGAGAACAGGGAAAAAGGCTCAAATCCAACTCCCTTAACAACAAAATTGGAGGGTTCATATTACAGGGAAAACAGAAATTAGCGAAGGATAAGGAAGCAATCATGATGGATGAAGGGTCTGGCATTTCACTATCTAGATGTGGTGATCTAAGGAGTTTCAGCTCCTTGCCTGAGGATCAGACTCCCGAGGAAGGAACTCACATGAGACAAATGTAAGTTTCAAGTTTTAAGACCAAGGAGGGTGAATTTCTATGTTTATTCAAAAAAACATAAATATTAGTTCCATGAAACAATTGGGCCTGTTTCACTGACATTGAGTTATATTTAAAAATTTAATTAAAATATTGGGAGGCCAAGGCGGGTGGATCATGAGGTCAGGAGATCGAGACCATCCTGGCTAACATGGTGAAACCCCGTCTCTACTAAAAATACAAAAAAAAATTAGCCAGGCGTGGTGGCGGGTGCCTGTAGTCCCAGCTACTCAGGAGGCTGAGGCAGGAGAACGGCGTGAACCTGGGAGGCAGAGCTTGCAGTGAGCCGAGAACATGCCACTGCACTCCAGCCTGGACGACAGAGCAAGACTCCATCTCAAAAAAAAAAAAAAAAAAATTAATTAAAGTAATACATTACCATATTACATTTATAGCTAGTACATGAAGTTGGCAAGAGTTCTTCACTAGTATTCTTGATTCCTGGTCCTTTAAAACGCCCTCCATTTCACTGACAATAAATAAAAACAAGAGATGTCTTTCCACTGGGATAGTATCACCTCTGAAGTGTTTCCTCCTGACATTTACCATCTGTCTGTTCTGTTTCATGGATTATCTACTTCTTACCCTTCTGAGATGGATAGTTTATTCAAGAGCTTCCCTTACTTACTCTGCCACCCAGAGATCAGGTGTAGAATACTCAGATATGTTTTTTCATTTTTTTCTAAATAAAAAGGATGTCTTAATTTCTTTATGTCAAGGTTGCCATCTTTCTTCTCTCCTCAAGATGCAATACCTGCCATACTACATTGCTAAAGTTTTTGTTGGAAAGTCACATCTAACTACTTTTGAAGCCTTCAACTTTTCAAGAATCTGTTGACTCTTTCCTCTATCTCACATTACATTACCTACGTTGTGTAATGTCACTGGGTCATTGTAATGTATTGACATGCGGCACTCAATTAAAGAATTGGAGAAAAAAAAAAGCATAGCTGTATGAAGACACTAATGGACACTTGATTGGAGTCTTTTTCTGTAATAGTACTCTATTGAGGTATAATTTACATAGAGTAAAATGTATAGTTCTTAAATGCACAGGTCAATGAATATTGACAAATATAAATACGTGTTAAATTAAGTTTAGCCTAAAGCTGCCTCCTTACATATTTTAAGATCAGCCTAAAGGATTTTCCATACATAGTGAATTAACTCACTGGATTTGTAAACAGGTTGTAACCTACTCTTATGCCAATCACCAAGTTTTGGCCAATGAAAAGCAGCCACATGTTCAAATCCTATTCAAATAAGGCAAACACTGAGATGCAACCAGTACAGATGTTTCTATACCTCACTTTCATTTTATACACATCACTTTCCTTTTTCTGTTCATAAATTTTCTTCCACTATGAAACAGAGATGGAGTCTCTGAATCAATTCTGCTTTGAGAGGCTACCCAATTTGTGAATTGTTATTTGCTAAATTAAATTCTGTAAAATGTAACTTGTATAAAATTTTGCTTTTAACACACCCATGAAACCATTACCCAGACTGAGATGAAGAACATCTCTATTAATCACAGAAAGTTTCTCTAAACCCCTTCTCAGCTAATCCCTCCCTCCCAACGGCAACCATTATTCTAATTTCAACCACTTTTAGATTAGTTTTACCTCTTTTTCAATTTCATATAAATATATGTATAAATAAATGCACATGATATGTACTTTCTGGTGTGTGGCTTATTTTGCAAAACATAATGTCTACAAGTGTTTCCAAGTTACTTTGTGTTGTTCGTTTATACTTATTGCTGACTATATACCACTGCTTTTGCCCATTATTCTATATATCTATATTTGAGTAATTTTGTTTCTTGCTATTACAAATAAAGTTGCTGTTAAAATTCTTTTTAGGGCCGGGCACAGTGACTCATGCCTGTAATCCCAGCACTTTAGAAGGCTGAGGTGGGCGGATCACGGGGTCAGGAGATCGAGAGCATCCTGGCTAACACAGTCAAATCCCGTCTCTACTAAAAATACAAAAAATTAGCCAGGCGTGGTGGTGGGCACCTGTAGTCCCAGCTACTCAGGAGGCTGAGGCAGGAGAATGGCGTGAACCCGGGAGGCGGAGCTTGTAGTGAGCCGAGTTAGCACCACTGCACTCCAGCCTGGGTGACGCAGCGAGACTCCATCTCAAAAAAAAAAAGTCTTTTTATTTAAAACTATTTTTAGAGATGTTTTAGGATCACAACAAAATTGAGGAGAAGGTACAGAAATTACCGTATATGCTCTGCCCCTACGTATGAATAGCCTCCCCCGTTATCACCATCCCCCCCCAAGAGAGGTAGATTTGTTACAATCAATTAATCTACATTGACACATTGATATGATTTGGATTTGTGTCCCTGCCCAAATCTCATGTTGAATTGGAGGAGGGGCCTGGAGGGAGGTAATTAGATCATGGGGGCCGATACCCCCCTTGCTGTTCTTGTGATAGTGAGGAAGTTCTCATGAGATCTGATGGTTTAAAAGTGTGTTGCATTTCCCCCTTCATTTTCTCTCTCTCCTGCAATCATGTGAAAATGTGCTTGCACTCTCTTTGCCTTCCATCATGATCGTAAGTTTCCTGAGACCTCCCCAGCTATGCTCCTGCACCTCTTTTCTTCATAAATTACCTAGTATCAGGTAGTTCTTTATAGCAGTGTGAGAACAGACTAATGCAGAAAATGGGTACTAGAAGGGTGGGGCACTACTATAAAGATACCTGAAAATGGGGAAGTGACTTTGGAACTGGGAAATGGGCAGAGGTTGGAACAGTTTGCAGAACTCAGGAGAAGACAGGAAGATGTGGGAAAGTTTGGAACTTCCTGGAGACTCCTTGAATGATTTTGACCAAAATGCTGATAGTGATATGTACAATGAAGTCCAAGCTGGGGTGGTCTCAGATAGAGATTAGGAACTTATTGGGAATTGAAGTAAAGGTCACTCTTGATATATGCTTTAGCAGAGACTGGCAGCATTGTGCCCCTGCTCTAGAGATCTGTGGAACTTTGAACTTGAGCAGAATGATTTAGGGTATCTGATGGAAGAAATTTCTAAGCAGCAAAGCATTCAAGATGTGACCTTGTGGTTTCTAAAAGTGTATGTTCGTATGTGTGAATAAATAGATTATCTCAAACTTGAACTTACACTTTAAAAAAAAAAAAAAAAGCAGAACTTAAAAGATTGGAAAATTTGCAGCCTGACCATGTGGCAGAAAAGGAAAACTTATTTTCTGGAGAGAAATGCAAGCTTGCTGCAGCAATATGCATAAAGAGGAGCTGAACGTTAATAGCCAAAGCAATAGGGAAAATGCCTCCAGGGCATTTCAGGGATCTTCGCAGCAGCCTCTATCATCACAGGTGCAGAGGCCTAGGAGGAAAAAAACTGATTCTGTGGGCCAGGCCCAGAGCCCAGCTTCTCTGTGCAGCCTTGGGACATGGCCCCCTGCTTCCCAGCCACTCCAGCCCCTGCCATGTCTAAAAGGGGCCAAGTAACAGCTTAGGGCATGGCTTCATGTGGTGCAGGCCCCAAGCCTTGGTGGCTTTCACCTGGTGCTGGACCTACAGATGCACAGAAGGCGTGAGTTGAAGTTAGAGAATCTCTGCCTGGATTTCACAGGATGTAGGGAAATGCCTGGATGTCCTGGAAGAAGTCTGCTGCAGAGGCAGAGCCCTCATGGAGAACCTTTACTAGGGCAGCAAAGACGGAAAATGTGAGATTGGTGTGCCTACACAGAGTCCCCACCGGGGAACTGCCTAGTCAAGCTGTGAGAAGAAAACAACCATCCTCCAGATCCCAGAATGGTAGCTCCACTGCCAGCTTGCACCAGGCACCTGGAAATGACTCAGGAATTCAACACCAGCCCATGAAGGCAGACATGGGGACTGTTCTCTGCAGAGCCACAGGGGCAGAGCTGCCCAAGGCCTTAGGAGCTAATCTCTTGCATCAGCATTCCCTGGATGTGAGACATGGAGTCAAAGGAAATTATTTTGGAGCTTTAAGATTTAATGCCTGCCTTGCTGGGTCTTGGATTTGTATGGGGCCAGTAGCCCCTTTGTTTTGGCTAACTTTTCCCATTTGGAATAAAATAATTTACCAAATGCCTGTACCCCATTGTATCTTGGATGTAACTAACTTGTTTTTGATTTTACAGTGTCATAGGGATAAGGGACTTAACTTGTCTCAGATGAGACTTTGGACTTGGACTTTTGAGTTAATGGTGAAATGAGTTAAGACTGGAGGACTGTTGAGAAGGGATAATTGTATTTTGCAAAGTGAGAAAGACATGAGATTTTGGAGGCACCAGGGGTGGAATGACATGGTTTGAATTTGTATACCCACCCAAATCTCATGTCAAATTGGAGAAAGAGCCAGATGGGAGGTGATTGGATCATGGGGGTAAATTTCCCCATTGCTATGCTTGTGATAGTGAGTTCTCATGAGAGCTGATGGTTTAAAAGTGTGTGGCACTTCCCCCTTCTCTCTCTCTCTCTCCTGTTGCCATGCGAAGAAGGTGCTTGCTTCCCCTTCACCTTCTGCCATGACTGTAAGTTTCCTAAGGCCTCCAAGTCATGTTTTCTGTTAAGCCTGCAGAACTGTCAGTCAATGAAACTTCTTCATAAATTACCCAGTCTCAGGTAGTTCTTTATAGCTGTGTGAGAACACACTAATATACATAGTATGTTTCCTTTTCATATTGGCTTCTTTCATTTGGCAATATGCATTTAAGTGTCCTCTATGTCTTTATTTGTCTTGATAGCTTATTTTTTAGTGCTAAATAATATTTCATGGTCTGGAAGTAGCACCGTTTATTTATCCATTCACCTACTGAAAGACATCTTGATTCCTTTCAAGTTTTGGCAATTATGTATAAAGCTGTTATAAGCATACATGTGCAGATTTATGGGTAGATGAACATTCTTGTACAAGCCCCTCCCATCTTATTTTGTAGGCATATACTTTATTTTTATGAATATGAACCTAGGTGTAGAATTGCTGCATCATAGGGTAGATATACGTATATTTTATTACAAGCTGTCCAGCAGCATTCCGATATACCATTTTCTAGTATCATCAGCAATGTATAGGGGTTTCTGTTCTTTACATCTTAGTACTGGTTAGAATCTTAACTTTCATTATAAAGCTTATTCTAAGAAACTAACTCTCCTTTAAACAAAAACAACTACAAAGGTAAAACTAAACCAATTCTATTAACTATTGCCATTTAAACTAGGAAACTTAATATGAATAATTTTTCTCTCATCCTATGTAATTTAAGCTTTTAAAGCTATTCAGTTGCTCATATCTTCTGCATTAACACTCCTGTCAGTTCTTTGATTCTTCTTCACCCTGTGATACTAAAAAATAAGGCACAGTGGTTTTAAGTCAATTGCATTCTAAATATGTTTATCATGATGCAAGATTCATGTGAAATTTTTTAAAAAGCTCATGAAGTAACAGTAGATTTTAAGAAAAATGGTGTATATGAAGTAAGAACTGATCACTCACAATACACATTTTTTGAGACTTTTCTATTTTCTTGTTTTAAAGATTTTCCACTGAACAATTTGGATTAAGGTTATAACATTTTGTGCTGTGCACATGAAAAATCTCAGACAGCTCTCAGTTAATTTAGAAAGTTTATTTTGCAAAGTGGAGGATGCACACTCATGACATGCCTCAGGAGGCCCTGATGATAAGTACTCAAGGTGGTCAGGGCACAGTTTGGTTTTATACAATTTAGGGTGATGAGACATCAATCGACATTGTAAGATGAACATTGGTTCGGTCTGAAAAGACAAGACAACTTGATGCTAAGAGGGGGCTTCCAGATCATAAGTTGATAAGGGACAAATGATGGTATTCTTTTGAGTTTCTGATTAGCCTCTCCAGAGGAGGCAATCAGGTATGCATTTATCTCAGTGAGCAGAGGGGTGATTGAATAGAATGGGAAGCAGGTTTGCCCTAAGCAGTTCCCAGCATGACTTTTCCCTTTAGCTTGGCGATTTTGGGGGCCCAAGATATTTTCTTTTCACATTTTCTCCTTTCTCCTTTTAAAAATCTTTTGGAGAAAACATTTTAGAAGAAAACGAGTCTCTCATCTTAGGTTTCATCTGATTCTCATGGCTAGGATCAGGATCATTTATTCCTAGGCCCTTACAATTTCACATGCCAACCTCTTCAGCGATAGTCCCTGGGCCTTGAGGGGTTGAAAAGCTTTAATTTCTGACCCTGTGTCCCAGGAATGCCCTTTATTTTGATTGGCATCCTCTATCAGGCCTGAAGATGAGGATTCAATTGTTGTCAGTGTTTAAGATTTAGCAGACTTTGGTGTCCTTTTTAGACCCAGGAGTCAAAGCCCTGTAACTCAATGTCACAGTGACTTTAAAAGCACATACAGGAAGATACATGGATGTAATAAACTTAATTTTTTTAAAAAAATTAAATCTCATTTTTCCCTAAGCAAACCAAATTCAATGATAATAAAATAGGAATTGTTTTGATAAAACATAAAATATGTTAAACCAGCTACCAAAAGGCAGCAGAAAAGACTTTCTGCAGTGCGCAGAATATTATGTTGGAAGATGACATTTCCTTTAGACCTTTAAAAATACATTGTTAGCATTAAGGCACAAAAAAACAGAAGCCAAGGAATAAAAAAACTTAAATGAGCTGAAAATGAGTTGAAAGAAAATGTTAATATTTTGTGCTTTTTAAAGGGGAAGAGAAAACTGAAACCAGTGAGATGCAATAAAAGTTGAACTTTTAAAATTAAAAAAAACTTCTTATAATTTATTGAGTAAATTAATTCCTTAAGAAAATTTTATTGTTCTAACCAATTCTTTATTGTAGAAATTTTTTTTTTTTTTTACATCAAACCCAATCTCTAGGAAGACCATTACAATTTCCTTTTAATCATAGACAACTTGGTCATACAAAAGGTATTTTTTTGGCCAGGTGTGGTGGCTCACGCCTGTAATGCCAGCACTTTGGGAGGCCAAGGCAGGCAGATCCCCTGAGGTCAAGAGTTCGAGACCAGCCTGGCCAACATGGTGAAACCCCGTCTCTACTAAAAATACAAAAATTAGCTGGGCATGGTGGCGGGTACCTGTAATCCCAGTTTTTGTTTGTTTGTTTGTTTTTTAAATAAATCTTATTGTGATTTACACAGACCATTCATTATATGCATAGACTCTCTGGTTTGTTCTGAACATTACTCTTTCTTAAACAACCAGTCATTTTACTCTATGACTCAATTTACCATACAATATTCTTTCTCTCATTTGGCATACATCTTTAATCTCTCTCTAGCACCACCAGGCATTTTCTCTCAGTAACTTATGATGTAAATTTTGCTATTTGATTTTCACCTGAGTTGTTTCCTTTAATATGCAAATTTAAGGCTATTTAGCTGACAACTGCCTAGGGTTGTGAAACAGGTTATCAATAATCTGAAAGTCTAAGATAGAAGAAAAAAAGGTTTTTATGAATCTATAAGCTGTACTTCTATCTGAATGCCTAATATTGAGAGGTGACAACGTGCTAGCAGCCCTCGCTCGCTCTTGGCCCCTCCTCGGCCTCGGCGTCTGCTCTGGCTGCGCTCAAGGAGCCCTTCAGCCTGCCGCTGGGCTGTGGGGGCCCCTCTCTGGGGCTGGCTAAGGCCAGGGTTGGCTCCCTCTGCTCGCTGGGACATGTGGAGGGAGAGGCATTGGTGAGAGCCAGGGCTGCCTGCAGCCTGCCAGGGCAGGTTTCCCATGTGCGCGGATTGGGGGGGTCCCCTGCACTCAATTCGGCCAGTGGGCACCTGCTGGGCTTGATCGGGAGCTGAGCTCCCTCTGGGCTACTGGAGTGCCCGGGCTAGGTGCCACAAGGTCCCGCGGTGAGTGCCATTGAGAGCTGCAGCTGGCTGAGCTTCTGGGTCGGGTGGCGACTTGGAGAACTTTTCTGTCTAGCTAAAGGGTTGTAAATGCACCAATCAGCACTCTGTGTCTAGCTAAAGGATTGTAAATGCGCCAGTCAGCACTCTGTGTCTAGCTAAAGGTTTGTAAACACACCATGTCTAGCTAAAGGTTTGTAAATGCACCAATCAGCACTCTGTCAAAACGGACCAATCAGCTCTCTGTAAAATGGACCAATCAGCTCTCTGTAAAATGGACCAATCAGCAGGATGTGGGTGAGGCCAGATAAAGGAATAAAAGCAGGCCACTAGCCAGCAGCAGCAACCGCTTGGGTACCCCTCCATGCTGTGGAAGCTTTGTTCTTTCACTCTTCACAATAAATCTTGCTGCTGCTCACTCTTTGGGTCCGTGCCACGTTTAAGAGCTGTAACACTCACTGCGAAGGTCTGCAGCTTCACTCCTGAAGCCAGCGAGACTACGAACCCACCCACCAGCATGAACGAACAACTCCAGATGGGAGAAATGAACAACTCCAGATGTACCACTTTTATGAACTGTAACACTCACCACGAAGGTCTGCAGCTTCACTCCTGAAGCCAGCGAGACCACGAACCCAATGGAAGGAAGAAACTCCAGACACATCTGAACATCTGAAAGAACAAACTCTGGACACACCATCTTTAAGAACTGTAACACTCACCGCGAGGGTCCGCAGCTTCATTCTTGAAGTCAGTGAGACCAAGAACCCACCAATTCCAGACACAGTATGTCTATGTATTTATGTGTTGTGTAAACAATCTTTCACTACCAAAAATGTATAAAAGAGCTCTAATTAAATGGCTTAAGAAAATAAAAGCATTTGAATCAAATACTTTATCAGAAAAAATAAAAGACTAGTCAAATGCTTTCTCAAGTAAAAGTAAATTAAGTAAAATCTTTCACAAATAAGCTAGCTTTAAAATTATTGGTAAAGTAATATTAGAAATATCTTAAGAACTGCCAATATACTTTTGTTTGCACTTACTAATCAAGCAATTTCATACTCATCTCTGCCAAATGCTATAAGGTGTCAAAATTTGGTGTAGGGGATACAAAGCTATAAACCCAGCCTCACAGAATGATCTTTGCTTGTGTAATTTTTAATAAATAAGACATAGATATTGGTTTAATAAAAATACTTACATCATGAATTTAGTAAGATTACCATAACTTCTAATCTTGTGGCTTTAGGTGGTCTAGTCCACACACAGTAATATTTGTTTTCGGAAAGGACTGTTACCTTTGTTTCAAAGATATACTATAAACTAAATTCCTCCCAAAATTTAGTTCAGCCTGCACTCAGGAATGAACAAGGGAGCCAGGCACAGTGACTCATGCCTGTAATCCCAGCACTTTGGGAGGCTGAGGTGGGCGGATCATGAGGTCAGGAGTTCGAGACCAGCCTGACCAACATGGAGAAACCCGTCTCTACTAAAAATACAAAAATTAGCTGGGCCCAGAGGTGTGCACCTGTAATCCCAGCTACTCGGGAGGCTGAGACAGGAGAATCGCTTGAACCCAGGAGGTGGAGGTTGCAGGAGCCGAGATCGCTCCATTGCACTCCAGCCTGGGCAACAGAGTGAGACTCTGACTCAAAAAAAAAAAAAGAAAAGAATGAACAAGGACAGCTGGGAGGTTAGAAGCAAGATGGAGTCAGTTAGGTCAAATCTTTTTCACTGTCTCAGTTATAATTTTGCAATGGCAGTTCCATAACATTAAATAATGACAATCACAGTTTTTATAAATAATGTAGGTCAACAGGGCTGGGTGCGGTGGCCCATGCCTGTAATCACAGCACTTTGGGAGAACGAGGTGGGAGGATCACCTGAGGTCAGGAGTTCCAGACCAGCCTGGCCAACATGGTGAAACCCCATCTCTACTAAAAATACCAAACTTAGCTGGGCATGGTGGCAGGTGCCTGTAATCCCTGCTACTCGGGAGGCTGAAGCAGGAGAATCACTTGAACCCAGGATGTGGAAGTTGCAGTGAGCTGAAATCGTGCCACTGCACTCCAGCTTGGGTGACAGAGCAAAACTCTGTCTCGAAAAAAATAAATACATAAAATAATAATAATAATATAGGTAAGCAATAAAAATAAAATAATTAGGTAAACATAATAGGATTAATACTTGTAGACAAACTTGTCATAATTTTTAAATCTAAAGCTATATTAAATTAAATAATAGATATTTCATTATTTGGGTATTTTCCAATATAAAAATATTTGTAGAAAAATATCTTTTTTTCTTTTCTTTTTTTTTTTTTTTTTGAGACAGAGTCTCACTCTGTCACTCAGGTGGGAGTGCAGTGGTGTGATCTCAGCTCACGGCAACCTCCGCCACCTGGGTTCAAGCAATTCTCCTGCATCAGCCTCCCAAGTAGCTGGGATTACAGGCATCCACCACTGCGCCTGGCTAATTTTTGTATTTTTAGTAGAGACAGGGTTTCACCATCTTGGCCAGACTGGTGTTGAACTCCTGACCTTGTGATCCTCCCGCCTTGGCCTCCCAAAGTCCTGGGATTACAGGCGTGAGCCACTGCACCCAGCCGAAAATATTCTTTCTAAAAGAAAAGAAGGGTCCTTTTAAAAAAAGGTCATGTATAAAACAAAGTAAAAGGAACCAGGAAATAGATGTAAAGAAAGTTATAAAAAGAAAGAGTTTTTTTTGGTAAAAAAGCTTAAAGAGAAATAATTTCATATGAGGAATATAATTTCATAGGGGAAGATTAAAGAAGGATGCCAAATCAAACATAAAATTATAGAAATTTATCATAGGATTGTATAAGGAGACCAATTTACTTAGATAGGAACTACCTATCTTTTAATTGGATCCCTAGCTCTGGGCAGAGCCCACACTGAATCCTGGGTCTCCAAAAAGGGAGAATTATTATGAGGTTAGACCATGTGATGCTTTTACAGTGCACTTAAATTTTTTCTTTTTTTTTTTTTAGACAAAGACATTTCTAAGTTCCTAAAGCACACTATTCCTTAAAATCCCAAGAGTAGCCTCTGTTGCAGTAACTATTTCAGCAAAAACAACAATGACAACAACAAAATAAATGGATAACTCAATACAAAAGCAGTTAAAGAGCTGAGATGAACTTGAACTTGTCTGTTTACATTCTTGGGGTTCCATAAGGCAAAACAGGTTTCTCCCTCAAAAGGAATCTGGTGGCTTCTCCATTTTTTTTAAGGAACCCCAGGCTATTATAAACTGTTATATGTCTCCCATGCAGCGGAAGGCACAAGAGAAAGGAGAGACAGCAGAAGTAAATGAAGGAAACAGAATTTAGTCAACTGAGAAGAAAAAAACTTTGGCTCAAAAAATTAAAAAAAAAGGACAAGATCCTAGAAGAAAAACAAAAACAAACGCATGAAGGCCTTTTAAATGCAAACACACACATACGCACAAGCACACACACATCTTGGATGTTAGCTTTTAATTAAGCTGAGTTTTAGCCACTGAGCTCCTTTAAAAAAATCTTTTAAAATCTCATTATCATATTTCAGCTAGGACGAATTGCTGCTATTTAAGTACAGCCATTGCTCTTTCAGTTTGGCCTGGCTAGCAAAAAGGTGGCATTGTTATGTAAATAAAGCCCCTCAGTAGTCAAAATCAAAATTTTTTCCTCTTTTTTCTTTTTCCTTTTGCTCGCCGTTTTTCTTCCTTCACCACACCTCCTTTTTTTGTGTGTGTGTGAGATTTAGCTACTTCAGAGGCCCTGTTTCCCATAATTTGGAATTTACTTCAGGTTTGATCAAGTTTAATTGCATTGATCAAACCCAATGGGAAAAAGACCAAAACAACAACAAAAACAGAAGCAACAATAACAACAGCAAAAACGAAAAAACAGTTAAGCAAAACAAATGATCACACAACTTATAAGATTACCGAATGCTCTAATGATAAGGAGAAATTAAGACCAGCTGGTTGTTAATCTTAACTTTAGCCAAGACAAACCCCAATTCAGTTACTTAGCTGGGTTTGGGACTCAGGCTGAAGACTGCTCTCTACCATCCTAGAAGCAGGAAAAACAAAACAAAACAAAAACCTCATCTTCCCTGTTGGCGGCAAGTTCAAACTCCATAAAGGAGTTACCTGCCTTTAATCATCATGGAAGCAGGAAAAACTTGCCTTCCTTGTGTTGGAAACAAGTAGTATTCCAAAGGTTAAAAAAAAAAAAAAAAAAGTTGTATAGCAAAATAAACTTTAGATTGTGACCAAATTTGGGGAGATCAGGGATTCTCCAGGTTGGGGGTGCTTCCAGGCCTCAGCAAATTGTCCTATTGGTTTGAGCCATAAGGATAGTTCAAGATGGTACCAAGCACTGATAAGAAATTTGTGAAAAGTGAGAGGCATCTCCACTCAGAATCCCTTCACGGTTACCAAAATGTGAATCCTGAATATCTGATATTTTAGATAGTTTTAGAAAGTTTATTTTGCCAAGGTTGAGGACATGTGCTCATGTCACAGCTTCAGAAGGTCCTGATGACATGTGTCCAAGGTGGTCAGGACACAGTTTGCTTTTACACATTTTAGGGAGACAAGAGACATCAATCAACACATGTAAGAAGAACATTGGTTCAATCTGGAAAGGCAGGACTAGTCAAAGTGGGGAAGGTACTTCCAGGTCACAGGTAGATAAAAGACAAATGATAACATTCTTTTGAGTTTCTGATTAGCCTCTCCAAAGGAGGCAATCAGGTATGCATTTATTTCTGTGAGCAGAGGATGACTTTGATTAGAATGGGAGGCAGGTTTGCCCTAAGCAGTTCCCAGCTTGACCTTTCCCATTGGTTTAGTGATTTTGGGGGCCAAGATATTTTCCTTTAACAATGTCAATAGAATTGCAGTTACTGGGTAATAAGTCAGAAGAGAAAAATTTAGGTCATCGTGGGAGCATTGGCTCACCTCTGTAATCCCAGCACTTTGGGAGGCCGAGGCGGGTGGATCACGAGGTCAGGAGATCGAGACCATCCTGGCTAACATGGTGAAACCCTGTCTCTACTGAAAATACAAAAAAAAACTTAGCCAGGCATGGTGGCGGGCACCTGTAGTCCCAGCTACTCGGGAGGCTGAAGTGGGAGAATGGGGTGAATCTGGGAGGCAGAGCTTGCAGTGAGCCAAGGTCGCACCACTGCACTCCAGCCTGGGTGAAAAGAGTGAGACTTCGTCTCAAAAAATAAATAAATAAATAAATAAATAAATAAATAAATAAAAATAAAAATATTATCTATTCACTAGCCATCTTGGTACTCTGGCTATAAGAAAAAGGTGACTTCAGTGCTCACTCAAATCTGTAATAATTACTATTTCAATAAAAGAGATTAATAGATGAATGAGCATGTTAGGTTTGGAATCCCTGGGTGGGAAAATAATAGCCTTTTTCCTGGGTTTGTATATATTGTATAGATAGTCAGGATTCTTTGTTATAACACTAGTTTTGAAAAAGTAAATTTCTTCTAATACATATGTGCTCCTAAAAATGTTAGTGCCATGAAAATCACGCAGTGAAAACTACAAAGCTCATGTGACAAATGTGGTTAGGCACACAACACAAATTTCTTCCTAACCCCGTATTTCCATGAGCCTTGCAGTATTTCATTGCACAATTTGGATAGTGAAGTGATTTTTAGTAACACATACCATGTTGTAGCATTATAGAAGAAATGATTGACTATATGCACATTATACATATTTAATAATTATACGTAATAATTATATTAGTTTATGGAATACCTGTGTTGTTAAATCAGCAAGACAAACCTGAATTAAAAGGACAGCAAAATTATGGCAATAGAAAACTGACAATGGACTCTTTTCATCTTATCTCAGTTCTTTTCTCAAAGCTAAGTCTAGGTAGAAGAGACTTTGGTTAACATCTCCTCCCCAAAGCTATCCCTTAGGGTTGTATTTAAAAATGAAGACAGCCATTCAAATGTATGTTAAATGTAAACAAAAGTACATTTAGAAACTGTGAGGCCTCTGAGCCTAAGCCTGCATGTATACATCCAGATGGCCTCAAAGAACTGAAGAATCACAAAAGAGGTGAAAATGGCCGGTTCCTGCCTTAACTGATGACATTAATCTTGTGAGATTCCTTCTCCTGGACAATGAGTCTCAGAAGCTCCCTGCCAAGCACCTTGTGACCCTCTCCCCTGCCCGCCAGAGAACAACCCCTTTAACTGTAATTTTACATTACCTACACAAATCCTATAAAACTGCTCCACCCCTATCTCCCTTAGCTGCCTCTCTTTTCGGACTCAGCCCACCTGCACCCAGGTGATTAAAAGCTTTATTGATCACACAAGCCTGTTGGTGGTCTCTTCACATGGACGCACGTGACAGAAACCTTGCTATTTTTATTGGCCTGTAATATACAAGAAGGTTGCAGAGGTCAGCATTAAGCTTAAAATATAAGTAAAAGAGAGTGCTTAATGCAAAAGCAGCTCTCAAGAAAACTCTGCCACAATGCTTTTTTATCCAACAATTCCCTCTTGTGTGCCTGGATCTTTACTAATAAAGATTGCAGTCGTAACTGTAGTAGTACACAGTTAATTTGGCTGATAGCTTGAAACAATTGGTTGTATATTTACCACTTTTAAGTTTTTGTTTGTCAATTTCTCTTCTTTTTACAATATTTGAATAGTTTGTCTATTCCACTGAAAGCAGAAGGCAGCTCATATGTCCTTGTCTGGTTTCCTTCCTACCTTCCTTTCTCTCCCTCACTCTTCCCTTCCCTCCCTCCCTTTCTTCCTTCCTTTCTTCCATTTTAAAACTCATGACTTGCATTTTTCTATTTAATATTTTATATAATGTTTGGCAACCCTGATTTCAACTGCTAAATTTAATCTCTGTTCCCTAAGTAGGCAGTCGCAATAAATTGTAGAATACTACCAGCACAACTGAGAATCATCTCTACTCATTATTTTTCTTGAAAGATCACACTTCAGATAATCTTGCTCCCTATAAAGGACAGTTTATTGTCAAATGTATAGTGCCTGGGGATGTTTATGATTTTAAACATGTTTCCATCCTGCTATTTTTCTGACAGCCTTGGTTCTGTCTTTACCGTGCTGAAAATAAACCCTGCATGGTAAGAAGTTTGTGCAGTCTTGGTAGTCCACTGAGGAGTGGGGATTACTTTAACTATAGCCCTAGATTTCTTACAGTAAAAGGAATATTTTCCAAAATTTGCAGACTGGACCATAGTTAAAAACAACTTGTAGCTTGTCATTGGAAAATCTATTCATTTACAAGATTTATTGTGTAGTATTAAATCTCATAGTAATGGCTTTATATAGCCCAGTTTTCTTAAGTCAAAGTACATGATATATTGCTATGTCATTCCACAATCAATAGATGAAGGTGTTTGCAGTAATTCCATATAGTTTAGTGATAATGAGAGCCATAAACTGAAAGCCCTTTTTGTATAGATAAGAGTTTAACTTCCATAAATATATATATATATATATATATATGCATATTCCTTCATATTTTACCTAAGACTCAGATATCCTCATGAATCATACAGATTGCAGCATGCTGGGTGTGTTTTGCAAGATGCACATATAAGGTGATGATTAATGTTTAATCCCTTTCAAAATCACTAGTGAGGTCTGCTAGGTACAGTTGCCGGATCTGTTTATCAGATATGTACGTGGGTACTCTGAAATGACTCGCTGTCTACCTTTAGGTTTCTGGAACAATCTCTGCTTCCTGACCTCTTTTTTCCTGCTCCTGTGCCCTTGCAACAGACAGAACAAACACAATCTCTCTCTATTTCTCTTTATACCTGGATTATATGTTAATTTAAATTAATATTAGGAACATAAACTTTCCCTACTGTTAGTTGTAATAATCTCATTGTCACACTAGACTAGTTGTTATAGAACTCTCATTTTGGTTTCAGATATTTCATTTTTTCCTGTTAAAATTAATATTTTTCCTTTGTCTATGATTTACATACTGATAATATTTTTGCCTCTGTGAAACTAACCTGCTAATAATATGTTAAAGAAATTATTTTATGTTGCCATTTATACTTAAAATCATTTCCACATTCAACGTTAACAAAATTTATATATACTTATCCAAAGATACTGTATCTGAGTGTCCCATTTTTAAATGTTTTTTGTTCTTTCTCTTTCCTGCCTGTTCCTTGTCTTGCCTTTAATGATGGAATAATATTCTACTTTCCTTCTTTCTGCCACATACCCCCTTGCACAATGTTTCCCTTATCTAATTATGTGTTTGTTTAGAAGTTCTAGAGACTGAATATTGAAACAATTCAGGCCACTACGGAATTCTCCCTGACCTGGAGATTACTTCAAGGTTGCAGTTAATTTGCAGCCTGGTTATACCCAAGACGGCACCAGCCCATTCACCAGATGGGTCAATAATCCAAGGTAAATTGTCAGAATAAGTCATGTAGACTGGCACCTCCTTGCCTCTCCTGCATGTCTGCACATACCACACTACCCTTTTTAAGCCCTTGCATTCTGTCTAAAATTTGAAATGGTTTATTTAAAGCAAAGCCTGGACGATTTCCCCCTGCTAGCTTTGGAAAATAAAGCCACTGTTCTTTCATAGCATTTTGTCCTTGTTGATTGACTTTGCAAGCAGCAAACAGCCAAGCCTGCACCCGGATACAATATATCCATTTTTATTATATTCTAGCTATACTGTAGATATAAGTCTTTATTAAAGAACAAAAGGAAAAAGTGTATCATATGTTCATGGTAGAAAAAGTAGATAATGTAAATTTTTGCTTCTGGACTTGTCATCAGGATTGTAATTTTTAGATTTAGTTTGATAATTGTTTGGCCTCTGAAAAATTATATACACTTGGTTTGTTTTGGTTTTCTTAAGTCAAAACAAGGAAATAAAATCACATTTGCTTTCCAAGAAAAGATAATGTTTAAGTGGTTGTTTAGTGTTTTGTGTCTTTGGGGGTGGGAGGGGATGTGTGGAATACACAAACACACACAAACACACACACACAGTCTATATATACTCTTATTGGAACCATAACTATACTTTAAGAAAATGAAATAATCTATTGAAGCTTAAAATTAAAATTTTGATTAAGCTAAGAGCTATTTTTGCAGAAAAATAATAAGGCCTCAAATAGTAAACTCATTTGAGGCAAGTGGCATTTGTTTCTGTGTATATATAAGAAATACCA
This sequence comes from Pongo abelii, assembly GCF_028885655.2. Lineage (NCBI taxonomy): Eukaryota > Metazoa > Chordata > Mammalia > Primates > Hominidae > Pongo > Pongo abelii. The sequence continues at coordinate 99,707,406 of NC_072008.2, forward strand.
TAAATGTCAATGGGATGTAATCTGCTCTGAGAGCTAAGTTATATTTTCCAAATTTCTACATGTCAGCGTTACTCAGTGAAATTGAAAGAGCATGGCCAGTGATTGAATTATGGCACTGCTCCTTACTATGTTGTATGATTTTGGCCTAGTTATTTAACCTCTAGAGTATCAGTCTTGTACTCTGTAAAATGGGATTTTTAAAAATAAGCTAGGCATCTATCTAGCACAGTGATTGCTTTGCTCTGTGTGCGTAGTAAAATAGCCAATAATAATATTATGATTTGTGTTCCATATCGAAAATAGGAGATATTCAGGGATCAAAAGGAGGCAAGTAAAGGGGACCTTTCTCATTTCTCCAACTTTTTCTCAGTATTCCCAGATTTAATATGTAATAGGAAAATAGTCAGTGAGAAAGAAGCAAATGAAGAATTAACTCTGTATGTCTATTTTCAGGCATCTTGTTTTGGCTCTACCATTCATCTTAAATGAGCCTTCACAATCAAAGTAGAAAAGCATCAAACTTAGACATTGTTGAGAAATTCACTGCTGTTTCTGAATTATCTTGTATTTTTGAACCTTCTGCTATGAAATTAAATTGTCTTCGTATTTTTGACAGTGAGATTAAATTTTGACATCTATTAATGAATCACAGAGGAATTAAATATCAGGACAAAATAGTGAGTGTTGGAAAAAAGGCAAATTCGTGTCTAGGAAAATATGTATAGCAGTAGAAACAATCCAAAAGCTTGGGAGAAAAAAAATCAGTAATGCAAATGGTAATTTATTAGTGAGCATTCTTGTTAACAAATTCAACAAATAACACTATTCTCACAGGAGAAAATTTATGCAAATTTTACTCCCCAAATAAAAATGGATGAAAGAAAAAACTTCCAGTCTTTTCTGAACATTCAGACATACAGGAAAATCAAATAACAATAAATAAATAAAAATAAATAAATAAATATAAAGAAAAGGAAAAGAAACACAAAGACATAAAGTTTATTGAAACAGTGGAAAAGTTAATCTAAAAAAAACAAAATGATAAGAAATTTGACAAGTGTTGAATGTGCCACTGGGACTTGAAACATTACTAAGAATGGGGGTGAAATTAGTACTGAATTTAAAGTAGAGGAATAACAGGAGTTCTTATCTTTCTTATTAGGTTGTTACACAGATTCCTACCATTATAAATCAAACTTAGCTTCCCAAGTTAGAACCATGAGATGTGTCTTGACTTAAGCTTGATCTGGTCATGTATAATGTTAATATATATAATTAACTGCAATATAAAATCATTCTTCTGTATGAATATTTCTCTCTTGAATATCAACAGAAATTTTTTCCCCCAAAGGAAAATCACTAACCCATAGAACCTGAAATGTAAGTATTCTGGAGTTGAAACATGACTAAGATCATATATAAAATTCCATTGAGTATGTAATCAAAGAAATCAACAGATAATTTACAAATTCAAAGAAAAATAATAAATTAACAAAAAGAGAAATTATTTGCTGCAATTGCTTAATTATTAGCAATTAAATAAATGCAAATTAACATCATTTTAAGGTAGCTTTACATACTTATTAAACCACTAAGATATATAAAAAATATAAAATTTATACAAATCAATTTTAACCAACAGAACCGTAAAGTTCAGCATTCCTTAAATCTCCCCTTAGGATCAATTCCAAGGAATGGAATTGCTGTGTCAAAGGTCACGGACATGTTTAAGGTTTCTTGAACTTATGTTGAGCCCAGAAAGGTTTGGATTCTAACCAGCCTTGGGTATTTTCATACTTTTCTCACTTTGACAACTTTGTGGATGGATAATCTTAGTTTGTATTTCTTTGGTACTAGTTCTTGAGCTTGAGCGGAGCTTGAAGACAATTAGACATGGTCTCTGCACTTGAGGAGCTTACCCAGACAACTTGGAGGCAAGTCAGTAAATGTTAAGAGAAACATCACTTCAATATCATGTAATTTATACTTCCTATTTTGTACTGCTGCTCTCCTTGCTTCTGGAGGAGAAAGGGTCACAAGGATGCTATTAAACAGACCCATCCCAATCTGACAGCGAAATGTTAATTGAAAATCTATTTGCTAAAGAATTCCAAGAGATATGCAAATGCTGAACATGACTCTATTAACATTTCAACATGACTTTGCTTCACTGTTTCTTTTTAAGTTCTCAGGTTGTACTTTCCCTGATGCATCATGACTAAACCCTATGAAGGGTGGTTTGTGGTGGGACTGTGAATAGCAGCCAAGTGAGAAATACCAGATGGTGAGAGTGAGACTCCTGATCAGGCATTAACCACCCTTGACTTCTCTAGGAAGTGAGCAGTGGCCAGCCACAGTGGCAGTTGCAGTAGCTGTAGAACATCCCAGGCTTTGAAATGCCAATCACTAGTAATCTCTACTAGGAATCTCTAGTACTAGCTGGCTCTTGCTGAACAACCTATCGACATGGCCTTTTCTCTACATCTATCGCCCCATTACATTCACATAAGTCTGTGATATAGTGATTATCCCCATTATTAAACATGAGAGAACAGAGGTTCAGAGAGACTAAATATTTTGCCTCCACTGCAGAGTAAGTGAGTTATAAAATTGGGATTTAAAACCACTTTCATGTGACTACAAAGCCTTTTTCTAGCATATGGTAGTTACTAGTAGTAAAATAGACAACCTAGGTAAATCAGAGGGTCATCTTTGCCCAAACTGTAGGAATTGTACCTTCATTTTCCTCTCTTTTTCCTAGATGTAGGAATCTAATTTTCAGATTTTGTTTTTAATGGCTTTAAAGACAAACCTTTAATTTTTTGCAAAGACTGACTCACTCTGAGTTCCAAAGCATTTTATTTTTGTGGCAACCGTGAAGGTAAAATTAGAGTGAGGAAATCTGAATTAATCAGAGCAGGAAACCTTTGTTAACTAGATCATTGTTCTTATGATAATCTGCATCTCTGCTTCTTGTAGTAGAGCGATGTCTGCAGCACTGAGCTGAAATGACAGTTTGCAATGTGTACTCTGCTAAAGGTTGCCTAGCAATAATTTATTGGAGATAATAATAAAAACTCATTGTTCCTTTTTAAAGGATTTCAAGTTTTCAGATGATAATAAATATAATAAAAGGTAGACTGATACAAGCATTTTAATCTTAAATATTAGGCTTAATAAAATGAATAGTCATATAGAGATGATTCAAACGTCTCCCTCATTATAATATTGCCTGAAATGACTGCATTACAGACGATAAAACAAAGAAATGACACACGGAAATGTGAAATACTCAAACTCAATACTGTTTTCTAATATCCCAAGACTGGGTTGCACCGTGTTCTAATTTGTGACAGCCTCCCTAAGGAAGCTTTTAAAGTATATCGATACTGGCCCCAAGCTGAGAAATTCTGCAGCCATAGATAATTTTTTTAAAGCACCCCAGATGACGTTAACGCAGGGTTGAATACCACAGCAGTAACTCACATAAAGAGTTATGTAATTTTTGGACATCAATGTATACTGCCTAATTGTGTGCTGTAAAGCCACGCGGACTCACTTGCTCTCCGGAAAAATTAGTTATCTCTGGGCTGTTGCCTGAAAAAATCTTGAGTATCCCGGGTTCAGAGAAAGGAAGCAGCATTAGTGTAGCCTGAAGGTATTGCCCTCTCGTGGTGGCTGCTTTAATAACAACGTAATGTGGTGCTGCTAATCTAAACCATTTTTTGGAGAATATTTACTTTTAAAAGACTAAACTTTTCAATTCTAATAGGATTTTCTGATTGAAATTATTATTTAAGCGTTCTTTTTTATTTCATCATGATTAAATTATAAACTCAGGTCATTGCTTTCAAGTACAGTCCTCCCATGTTAACCGTGTGGGGTTGGTTCCAGGACCCCAGTGGATACTAAAACCCTTGGATGCTCAAGTCCCTGATATAAAATGGAATAGTATTTGCTTATAGTCTACACACCTCCCCTTGTATATTTTATATCATATCCAAATTACTTATAATATCTAATGTAATTTAAGTGCTATATAAATGGTTGTTTATATTGTATTGATTTTTGTTTGTATCACTTTGTGTTGTCGTATTGTTGTATTCTTAATTTCTATTTCTTTCCAAGTATTTTCTCTCTGCTCTTGGTTGAATCTACAGATGTGGAACCCATGAATATAGAGGGCAACTGTATATAATTCCTGTCTCCTGATTGAAACAATTTGGGGTCTTCTCCTTCTTTGCCCTTATTAAAAGCCAAACCAATCAAACATTTGTTACAATGAATCTCAAGTGACTGGTTTGCTTTTCTTTCTGTTTTGCATAGCATGACACCATTTTGGGGGTGAATTAAACATTATAACTTTCTTCTTGGCATTTTTATCTTTTCTCCTCATGCTTATTATTTGTTTTGTTTTCTTTTTACTTTGGGATATACATCTATGTGAACCTCTTTTGAAATGAATTTCAAAATCCATTGGGACAAGGTAGTTCAATTATTAAAGTAGAAGAAATTTTCTGTTCTGGTTACTTTTGTGGCATAGTCATGGCCTAAATCTCAATTTCCAGATAGAAACAGAAACATACAAGTGCAAGTTTCTGGTAAGTTACATTTGTTGCCGATTTAAGATAATGAAGCAAAATTAGAAAGATGCTTATTAAATGATGGTATTATGGCTCTGAACATAATCTGAGCATGTAATTCAAGTGGACATTTCAGTTTTTTGGAAATGAGTTTCAGGTGTGTGAGCAACTGGAAATTTCCTCCTCCTGTTATTCAGGCTCTTGAGGGCCAGACTTGAAGAAAATGACATCTGCATAGGGACTTAGGACATCATAATCTGTCATTTTGTTACTATGTTTTGCCTGCCTTAATTTTTCTCATTACTTCAGCTGAAATCTTTACAAAATTCATTGCCACTTCATTTAGTCTTAAAACTTGAGATATTGATGGAGCCTGTTTATCGGCTGCCGTATTCTGCATTAGAGATGGGTCTATTCAAAAGGACGTGTAAACAAGAGATCCAACACACAAGAAGGCATCTAAAAAATCTTCAAGGTGACAGAGACTGGTGATAGAAATTCCTTAGACAGCCACTATATAGCAGGCCTAGGGAACAACCAGAATTACAGGAAGAGATGAAAAGGCTCTGGGTGAGAGGTCTTCAGAGGAGCGATAATAAGAAGATACAAAATGTGTTGGAATGTATTGAGAGGATATTTATATAGTCAAGGAAGGGTGTTGGTGGAGCTGAAAAATGTATAATACATGAAAGTCAAGACAACCATTAACTAAAAAGAAAAAAAAAATCCAGCCTTCTCCAGGGAAGGAAACATAACCAAAAAGTAGACTAGAAGTTTGTGTTGAGACTAGCTTTTAGCACAGTCAAGACAACATAAACAGTGAGCTGATTTATGATACAATAATGATGTAATATAACTAACGTTGAAGATAAGCAGAATTATGCTTATATGTAAGGATGTGGTGCTGAGTAAGTGAAAGAAAGTTGAATCCTTCTCTTCCATAAGAGGAAGTCATTAGATAACACTTGCATTAGGCAGAGTCCAATCAGGAGACGGAAAAACTCTGTATTTAAGCAAAGAGAATTTAGCATAATTTTTTACTAGTTTATAAAGTTGTTAGCCATGTAATTAGCTGAAAGAGTCAAAAGCAAATTGTACGATATCATGGAAGTAGAAAACAGAGGATGTAGCTATCCCCGTGGAGCTGATGAAACAAAAGGAAGAGGATGAATGATTGAAACTTCAATGCTTTGAGGAGAGTGCCTTAACTGAAACTCAGCCCTCTGAAGAAGAGGGCATCTCTGCTAGTGGTGGTATTCGTGAACTCAATGTAGCCTTTGTGGCAGCTGTGAAAGTGGACCAATCAAATCTCCCTTGAACAGAGTACTTACTAATGGGAGCACTGTTAGCTGGCAGGCCCTTGCTTGAGACATCTTCAGTAGAAAGTAGAATCAGACTAAGATGCAGCTCTGAGAAAGTCCTAGCCTGCCCCACAGAGGGCTTTAGTACAAAGGGTGCTCATAGAGGGGTCCTGCGCTGGTCAGAAATCATGAATTCTTGTACTGCTGTCATGTTCAATCATTGGCTGGGGACTTCTCAGTAATTCCACATCCTACAGCATTACATTATAGTACCTTTCCAGATGTTGAGTACTCAAGTGGATATATGCGTCTGGTGTTCATGGGAGGAATGTGAAGTAGATAGAAATGTGGTAGTTGTCAGCACATGGATGATGTTTAGCATCATGGGACTGGGCTTAGATATAGAAGAGAGATGAGTATTGAGCTCTTAGATGGAACAACCATATATGAGGGAAATCAGGACAGCATGATTTCAGCAAGCCAAGGGAAAAATGTAGTGGTCCACTCTGTCGAATGCTGGTAAGAGGTGGCATTACAAAAAGGAAAATAAATGATCAATGAGTCAGCTGAGAAGGGATTGAAGGAGAATATAGACAATTCATTGCAGAAAATTTGCTGTAAAGATAATTAATTGGGAGACACCTGAAGAGGGACATGAGGCCAAAGATATTTTGTTTTGTTTTGTTTTGTTTTGTTTTTTGCCTGGCATGATCTTGGCTCACTGCAACCTCTGCCTTCCAGGTTCCAGTGATTCTGGTGACTCAGCTAACTGCGTAGCTGGGACTACAGGCCCATGCCACCAAACTCAGCTAATTTTTGTATTTTTAATGGGGACGGGGTTTAGCCATGTTGGCCAGACTTGTCTCAAACTCCCGGCCTCAAGTGATCTGCCTACCTTGGCCTCTCAATGTGCTGGGATTATAAGCAAGAGCCACCATGCCTGGCCAGTGTATTTTTGTTTTTTAAATTAAGAAGAGAGGCTCTGGATCTCTGGGAGACTGAGCACAGCACAAAATCAAACAGCAGCCTACAGAATAAAAAAAATTTAGAAAACCATATATTTCACAAGGGATTCATATAAAAAATTATGAGGAACACAACTCAAGAGGAGAAAAGCAATGTGATTTAAAAATGGCCAAAGGACGTGAATAGACATTTATCAAAAGAAGACAAAAATGGCCAACAGGTATATGAGAAAGTGCTCAACCTTATTGATAATCAGGTAATTGCAAATCAAAACCAATATGAGATATACCTCACACTCGTTATGATGGTTATTATCAACAGGTCAAGAGATATGTTGGCGAGGGTGTGGAGAAAAGGACCCTTATACACTTTCGATAGGAATTAGATTAGTGCAGCCAGTGTGGAAAACAGTATCGCATTTCCTAAAGAAATTTAAAATAGAGCTACAGTATGATCTGACAATTCCTCTTTTGGGCATATATCATGAGAAAATGAAATTACCAGTTCATAAAAATATCTGCACCCCCATATGTTCATTCCAGCATCATTTACAATGGAAAAATGAAGGAAAAAACCTAAGTGCCCATTGACAGATGAATGGATAAAGAAACTGTGGTATGGAAATAATGGAATATTATTCAGCCTTTAAAAAGGAGATCCTGCCATTTGCCACAATACAGATGAAACTGTAGGACATTATGCTCAGTGAAATAAGCCAGATGCAGAAAGAAAAAATATTGCATGATATCGCTTATATGTGGAATCTAAAAGAGCAAAATATAAAAAGATAGAGGGTAAAACAGTGGTTGCCAGGGGTAGGGGTGGGGATGGAGGTGGGACTAAATGAGGAGAAGTAGGTCAGAGCTTGCAAAGTAGCAGATAAGTAGGATGAACAAGTTGAGAGATCTAATGTACAATATGAGAACTATAGCTTTAAAAAAATTGTATTGTATTGGGATTCCTGTTAAATGAGTAGCTTTTAGCTGCTTTTGCTACAAAATCAACAACAAAAAAAGTGGGTAACTATGTGAGATGATGGACATGTTAATTTGCTTCACTATAGTAACCATTTTACTATCTATTAATATATGTATGCCATAACTTGTGCCATAAATACACACAATAAAATTTACTTTTTTAAGTAAAATGATCCTAGAACAAGAGAACAAGCTTGGATGCTGATGGGAATGGTCTAGCAGGAGGGATAAATATGTGATACACAGGAGAGAAAAAGATGGTTGCAAAGGAGCCATGTGTGGTGGCTCTTGCCTGTGATCTCAGCACTTTGTGATGCTGAGGCAGAGGAATCACTTGAGCACAGGAGTTTAAGACCAGCCTGGATGACATAGTGAGACCCCATCTCTTAAAAAATAATAGTGGCAAGACCGTACCCTTGAGTTAGTAGCAGTGTACAAGTGGAACGGTTATTCTCATTTGGGGTAAGAAACTCCTTCACTATAACAGATAAGTCAGGCCGGGCGCAGTGGCTCAAGCCTGTAATCCCAGCACTTTGGGAGGCTGAGGTGGGTGGATCATGAGGTCGGGAGATCAAGACCATCCTGGCCAACACGGTAAAACCCTGTCTCTACTAAAAATTCAAAAAAAATTAGCCGGACGTGGTGGCGTGTGCCTGTAGTCCCAGCTACTCGGGAGGCTGAGGCAGGAGAATCGCTTGAACCAGGGAGGTGGAGGTTGCAGTGAGCCGAGATTGCGCCGCTGCACTCCAGCCTGGAGACAGAGCAAGACTCCGTCTCAAAAAGAAAAAAAAACAGACAAGCGAGAGTATATGAAAACAGATGCAGCAAATGGGAAGATATGATGTGGAAAACTTGTGTATGTGGTATGCTCTCCTCTGATTCTTGTGAAGTAGAAAGCAAAAAGGAGGTTTTGGAGATTTTAGGAAAGAGGAAATTGGGAATCATCTAGGGAAATCTAGAAAATTGCAGAACTGTTCAAGTGTACCTGTTTTGCATTGTCTTTCAAGATCAATTTACAGAGGTGAAATTGAAATTTGGAAGGTCAAATGCCTTATCCAAGATCAAACAGCTAGGCAATAGCTGGATTTCCCCTCAAATTCAGGTCCCTTGACTCTTATTCCAGAGCTCTTTCTGATCAAACATTTCTGTGTATTTCACTTGTGTTTTCAAAATGATATTTTCTTTCCAAATGCTCAGGCTTCTGCTTAAAATATATCTTTTGATGTGGAGGAGGACTTATCCCAATGCACTGCTCTTAAGTATGGGCAGTCTTGCAAAAACAAGAAATTCTTCTCCAAGGAGTGGTTCTGTAAGCAGAAACTCAGTAACTTGACTTTCAAATGCATTACAAACACAAAGTAGCCCATAGACATTGGAATTAGAATGCACTCTGAAACAGATGAGTGGGCTGAGATATTTTATGGGTGGTGAGTTTGACAGTTATTGATTACTACTAAATCATGTGTGAAGGACAACAGGAAGTAAGATAAAAAATTCAAATATGTGAAATTTCAAATATATTCACTGCCTCACCATTATTCTGTGTGTTGAAAAGATATGTTCCAAAAATGCCAGGTAGTGCATGTGATATAGTCCACACTGGGCTTGCAGTGATTCAGAGGAATAGAGTAGGTGAATATATTTTAGTGCGACAAAAGACCTTAGAAATTACATAATACTCTATCCTTATTTAACATTGAGATTTATGAAGTCCACAAAATTTATGAACATTAAGGAAGGTCACAAAAGCTAATTAGGAAATGAGCTAGAGCTAAAAACCCAAGTTCAGTACTCTTATTTCAGTGTTCTTAGCACAATGTGCAATGTTTTGGAAAAAAAATGAAATGCATGTTTAGCTACCTGTATGTATGTGTATGCATATGTATGTAGTTCAGAGGCTATGAATACCAGGGTGTTGTGCTGACAACATTGTTTGAATGACTGTTTTGTACAATGTTAGCTATGCTATTGAGAGTGGAATACTTACCCTCTCTGAGCATTGGTTTTCTCATCCATAAGTTGGGGTTGGTCCTTAATATGGTTTGGCTCTGTGTCCCCATCCAAATCTCACCTTAAATTGTAATCCCTATGTGTCTAGAGAGGTGCCTCATGGGAGGTGATTGTATCATGGGGAGACTCGTGGGAGGTGATTGTATCATGTGGGTGGTTTCCCCGATTCTGTTCTGATGATAGTGAGTGAGTTCTCATAAGATCTGATGGTTTTATAAGTGTTTGACAATTCCTCCTTCACACACTCGCTTTCTTTCTCCTGCTGCCTTGTGAAAAAGATGCTTGCTTCCTCTTCCACTTCGGCCATGATTGTAAGTTTCCTGAGGCCTCCCAAGCCATGTGGAACTCTGAGTCAATTAAACCTCTTTTCTTTATAAATTTCCCAGTCTCAGGCAGTTCTTTATTCCACTGTGAAAATGGACTAATACAGTCATATCTAATTTGTAGACTTGCTGCAAAAATGAAATGAGATTATGTAAAGGCTTCTAGATTGTTATGGGCAAATTTTAGTGTGCTCAGTAAATGTTTGCACCATTTTTTTTTCTTTTCCTTTTTCTATTTTGTGTTGAAAGGATGGAGTAGGCAAGAGTAATCAGATGTACAGTGAAGCAGACAGACATTCTGTTCCTTTTGTCAAGGGTGTGTCTGTGGAAAGGTTTTGCTTTCTGTTTTTTTTTCCTTTTTTTCTTTAAAGGCAGATTCTCCTAAAGAGTAGAAAAATCTACCAGTTTTTTATTTCCTCTCTTAGTAGATATCCAGCCAATGAGAGAAATATCTGAGGGAGCGAATACCTGAAAGTGTAGCAGAGAACATGAATGACCTCTTTATAACAAGAAGTAAATTGCAATACTTATTGACCATGAAAATCAGGTGAGAAACTTCAAAGATAATATTCCTGGCATCAACTTCAAGAGGTATGGAATTGCTATCTCTAGGGGTGGGGCCAAGGAATCTGTACATAATCTTCAGTTATTCTGGAGAAAGTGTGCTTCTTATGCAGCAAATAGACATGTAAATGTGCTTACTGATGGCCAACTTTGCTTGGGTAAAGACTGTTGAATTCAGTTTATTTCACAAGTTGTAAAGTGTTCAGAAGCCTATGGGCAGCAAATTACAAATCCTCTGACTTCTTTCTCATGTGCAAACTAAAGAATTTCAAAAAATGGCACACTGTGATTTTTTCCCAATTTTCTTAAAGCAGAAATACTGTGTTCTTTTCAAGACAAACCAAGAGTAATTAATATATTCCCTGAATATTGCATTCGAATGAATGACATTTTATCATAATGTGCTAACTTGAATACTTGGTATTCAATACTTGAATCAAACTAATTCTTCAGGTGCAATTATTCTTTTTTAAAAGCTCATTTTTTTACAAATACTTTTTATTTGTAAAATAAATTTATTTGTAAAATACTTTTTATTTGTAAAATAAATTTATTACAAATACTTGTAACATTTATGTTACAATGTTCAGACACATACATATAGTAACTACTTGACTAAAATTAAAGTGAAGGTTAATAAATAATCGGGAATTTAGACTTAGAATGAAGATTTTTTTCCTGCATTATATTCAGGGAAAGCCTGAAAAGTCAAGGCAAATGTATAAGATTCTAGTCCCTCAACTCCTCTCCTCTCCCCTCCCCAATGTTAGCCTATTTTATTAGCCTCTTCCCAGCTTCATTTCCATATCTTTTCTGTCTGGACCCCATGTTTGATCGCTTTACATTTCCTGGAACACCTTTAATTCTCTCGTCTTTTTGTCCTACTGACCACGTTCTGGAAGAATCTGATATTGACTGAATACTTTTGACTAGTCATGTAATTGAATATCTTAGTTTCGAAATATATTTTCAAACTTTTCTCCTTAGTCTTAAGATATAGCCTTGAAATGTACTTTAGAAATATTTTTCCTCCCTCTGGGCACTCCCTTGCACTGTGACCCTATGACCAACACGTGCATGCTTAACTAACTATGTGTTTGATTAGTAATTCTAGGAGCTAATCTTGAAACAAGCCAGGCATGGAGACCCAGCTGCAGAACTCTCTTTCATCTAGAGATTACCTCAAGGTGTTTCATCAACAATGCATCTGCAGTCGAGATGGTGCCAGCTGGTACTGCACGATGACTCAAGAGAGCCATCAGAACAAGACATGCAGACCAGTACTCTGCGCCACTCTCATATGTTTCTCATACCAAACTTCCCTTTTTAAACCCCTTCAGTCAGTCTAAAGATTTGGAGGCTTGAGCCTAGCCATCTCCTCATCTGTTAGCATTTAAATAAAGCTGCTTTTCTTCAGCCACACCTCACCTCTTGTGCGTTGGGCTTTTTGAGCAGTGAGAAGCTAGACATTCATCTTAAACTTTCTCATGCACCTGCATTTATTTCTAGCTACTACCTTTCCCTTCACCTTAGCATCAGTACAAAAGATCTTGAAAAAACAGACTACTGGAAACACAATGTGATGAAATGGAAAAAAAAAAAAAAAAGCATAAATTTTAGATCCAGAAAGGGAGACAGAGAGAGAAAAAAATCCTTCTGTTAGAAGGATAGGAAATAGACTGATGTTTGTGAATGTAAGCAAGACTTTCTCAATAAGAAAATTGGTTTGGCTCCAGTACTTCCTAAGTAAATGACATTGTGCATATTTCTTAACCTTTTTGGGCTGTTTTTTTCAATTTCTGTAAAGTGCTGTTAGCAGTATATCTCACAAATCTATTATGAACATATATTCAATGGGATGGGGAGCATGTTTCAGTCACTTGATACGTGAGATTTACCATTTTTAGCACCTACATGCTAAGTATAATATAACTTCTTCCTTAACTGTACTTAAATTGTCTTAAGAAGGCCATCCATAATTGCTAATTGTCAATGCCAATGACTTGTTTTTATTCCTCATTTAACTTGACCTTTCTGCGGCATTTGACACTGTTGATTCTCTTTTCCTTCAAAAAAATTTCCCTTCAGTTTTCATATGTGGTACTATTTTTTGTTTTCCTCTTATCACTCTGAGTATACTTTTTAATTATCTTTGCTGGTTATTTCTCACTGCAAATACCTTAACGTTTGGAGTTTCCCAGGATTCATCACCAGGTTCTCTGATCATCTATATATATTCTTCCTGGATTATCCTAACTGCTCTCATTGTTATCACCAACAAAGTAATAGCTCTTCAAATACCAGCTCATACATTCTACTAAGTAATCCAACTGCCTACTTTACGTCTTCAAGATATCTTGACTTAATATGTCTAAAACAGAAAAGATTATCTTCTCTACCAAATATGATCTTCTGCTATATTAAAAGTGTCATTATCCATTTAGTCTCATGAGCTACAAACCTCAGACTAAACTTAGCTTTATTGTCTTCTACTTGAAATGCCACACAGTATGAAAGTAGAGACTTTCCCTCCTAATTTTCAGTGTTAATTTTCTTTAAGACCTATAGAATATATAAGTTTAGATAGCAAATTATATAAATGTGAAAAGAAATGGAAAAATAGAAATGGTCAAATAGACGGGAAGCAATAGAGTTATATTTTATACTATATGTATCCATACATATTAAATTTTTATACATGAATTTAAGTTTTAAAACTAAAAAATTAACCATTAAGCACCTAAAAGAATACATAAGCACAAATTTATTTGATCTTAAGATATAGAAGGACTTTCTAAGCATAAAACCAAAGAAAAATATGTCCAATTTTTTTTTTTTTCGAGATGGAATTTCACTCTTGTTGTCCAGGCTGGAGTGCAATGGGGCCATCTCAGCTCACTGCAACCTCTGCCTCCCAGGTTCAAGCGATTCTCCTGCCTCAGCCTCCCGAGTAGCTGGGATTACAGGCATGTACCACCATGCCCAGCTAATTTTGTATTTTTAGTAGTGATGGGGTTTCTCCATGTTGGTCAGGCTGGTCTCGAACTCCTGACCTCAAGTGATCCACCCACCTTGGCCTCCCAAAGTGCTGGGATTACAGGCATGAGCCAGCCCAGCCCTAAAATTTTAATTTAAGCTTTTAAAACTATTATTTGTGATACTCACTAAAGAAAAATTAAATGTTATTAAAACTGGAAATATTTTGGGTTTTTCTGGGTTTTTTTTTTTTTTTTTGAGACGGAGTCTTGCTCTGTCACCCAGGCTGGAGTGCAGTGGTGCAATCTTGGCTCACTGCAACCTCTGCCTCCCGGGTTCAAGCTAATTCTTCTGCCTCAGCCTCCTGAGTAGCTGAGATTACAGGCGTGCACCACCACACCCGGCTAATTTTGGTATTGTTAGTAGAGACAGGGTTTCACCATGTTGGTTAGGCTGGTCTCGAACTCCAGTCCGTGTGATCCGCCGACCTCGGTCTCCCAAAGGGCTGAGATTACAGGTGTGAGCCACCGCACCAGGCCTTAAAAGTGGAAATATTTTATACTTGTAAGACAGATATGTGGTTAATATCCTTAATTATTAAAATAAATCTTTTCAATCTACATATCTAAAGATCTAAAAATGAATATATCATTGGAAAACATGGGATAAAGATCTGGGATAAATTTAGACATTTAAGTAAGTAACAAATATAGGAAAATTATTTATTTCATTAGTTATGCAAGATATTGCTAGCTGTTTACCAACACGCATTTCCCTCTTTTTCTTGAGCACAAACGTAGCTTACATTCCCAGTATCCTCCAAAGTTAAGTATGTCTATGTAACTGAGTTATTTTCTATGGAATGTGAGCAGAAAATGATGTTTCTCCTTTTAAGTCAGTAGCAGTCTTTTATCAGTGTCAACATCTAGTTTACTTGTATATGTTTTACTTTGTTTCAATTTAGTTTAACCCATGAACACCTTTTCTTTTATAATCTTTTCTCTTTATGTCTGGTTGGTATGGCAAAATCCAGGATAAATTTATAAGCTATGCATTCAAGACGCCAGGTCCTTGAAACCATACATAAAGAACATGTATGCAGTGACTAGGAACCACATTCTGTGCTATTTTGTGAATGAAAAATTAACTTCCATTAGCTCTGAAACATTATACATTGTCAGTTCTACCCTTTTTCCCTGAAGTCTAAAGGATGGAATTATATGCGATTACTGAGCATTATTTTTTGAGAAATATAAGGATATTATCAACATAACAATGCTTACAAATCTCAAATTCCTAAATCTTCATGCAAAACACTAAATTAAAAAATAATACCAGATTTATAGGACTAAAGATTAGTAGAATTTTTGCCGAAATATGAATAATGCTTACCTTTTTGGGTGGTAGGATGGGGTGGTTTTCTTATTAGACTGGTCCAAAAGTAATTGTGGGTTCTGCCATTAAAAGTAATTGCAAAAACCGCAATTTTTTTGAACCAACCTAACATTTTACTCCTCTGCATTTTGTTAAGTTGTTTAAAAGGAGCATGTTATTAAAATGAATGCAGAAGCATTTAAACCATGTGCATTAATTCATTGAAATTTCTGAACAGAAGAGAGATAATCAACTTTTGTATCCGAAGCATACTGCATTTCCTCACTTGAGAGAAAATATTTAAAAACAAAGTAGAAAGCCAAAATATCAGTTCAACATCTGATATTTGCAGAAGTAAATAGCAAATGGTGAATATACTGTATTTGTGCAAACATTTCATCATTTGGACTGTTGTTTGAAAATTTCTGAGTGTTTTGTTTATGGACATACTAAGATAGTTATTAATGTCTTTCTTTGGTGAACTAAATGTTTAATAAATTTTAGACTCAGTGAGCCGTGCGCAGTGGCTCACGCCTGTAATCCCAGCACTTTGGGAGGCTGAGGCGGGCGGATCACGAGGTCAGGAGATCGAGACCATCCTGGCTAACACGGTGAAACCTCGTCTCTACTAAAAAAAAAAAATACAAAAAATTAGCCAGGCATGGTGGCGGGCACCTGTAGTCCCGGCTACTCAAGAGGCTGAGGCAGGAGAATGGCATGAACCCGGGAGGCGGAGCTTGTAGTGAGCCGAGATCGTGCCACTGCACTCCAGCCTGGGCAACAGACTGAGACTCCATCTCAAAATAAATAAATAAATAAATAAATAAATAAATAAATATAAATAAATAAAAAATAAATTTTAGACTCAGTGGGATTTGTATGGCAGACTATGTCTGCAAAATTAAAGGAAATGTTTAGAAGGAAAGATGGGAAACAGAGTGAAAGCCATCTAACTGAATTCCAATAACAATCTACACTATTAGTTAACTCAGACTATTGATATACTGTCCTCCTGGAAATTCATAGGACCTGAGCATGTTTCAAAATAATGTCTTTCAGCACAACTACTTCATCTAAGATTAGAGTATGCAATAAATTTGTCACATTTATTGAAGTTTCAGTTCTCTCCAACACCAACAGGCATTTCTTTGAAATATACCATGGCCTATGATAATGACCTAATCAGTGATGCTGTATCATCATAGCAAAGGGATAAACGTATTTGCTTCTGTTTCTAACATACATGCTGTCCACTGTAGGTAGAGGCCACTTTGCTATTAAGGGCAACATAATACAGGAAACACTCCAGTGAGGTTGAAAAATATCCCCGCTGCTTTAAGTGTAAAAGTTTGTGCCCCCATCTGATCTGAAGACTTAGAGGTAGTGTATGCTGATTCTGTAAGAGAAAGGACCATTTCGTCAAATGAGGAGATTCAAAGTTCTTCAAAAGAACATCCAGAAACTCATGTAAGTACTCTTATTACCTAGTATCAAATGACTTTGACTTTTCACACAACAGTGTAATCCAGAATTTATATAATTCATCTTGTATTCAACACCTATTTATTTTGGTTGTGATATGTTTATCTACTGAAGTTACCCCAAATATGGCACTTTAAGACTAAAATCCCTTTCAAAAAGTGAAATACTAAACCAATACAAAAAGTAATGATATGGTTTAGATCTGTGTCCCCATTAAATCTTATGTTGAATTGTAATCCCCAGTGTTAGAGGTGTGGCCTTGTAGGGAGGTGATTGTATCATGGGAGTGAATTTCTCATGAATGGTTTAGCACCACTTCCTTGGTGCTGTTCTTATGACAGTGAGTGACTTCTCACAAGATCTGGCTGTTTAAAAGTGTGTGGCACCTCCCCCACATACCCCTCTCTCTCCCTCTTGCTCCTGGTTTCACCATGTGACATGCCTACTTCCCATTTGCCTTCCACCATAATTGCAAGCTTCCTGAGGCCTCCTCAGAAGCAGATGCCATTATACATCCTATACAGCCTGCAGAACTGTGAGCAAATTAAACCTATTTACTTTAATAAATTACTCTGTAACAGGTATTTCTTTATAGCACTATAAGAACAGCCTAATACAAGTAGTAAGTGGCATTTTAATTAAGTACACATTCAAAGTTCAAATTGATAATATACAATTATTAGAAAGTCAACCAGTAAAAACAGTGATGCTATTGTGATACATACCAAAATTCTAAATCCAAACCTATCACCAAATGGGTGATGGGAGCAGTCTTCTATCACTGTCAGCCTCCATTTTATTTGTGTATATTTTACTTTTCTCAAAATTATTTACATAGTCCTCATTCACACAAATAAGTTGTAACAAATGTTAGCAGCATTTTAACAATTATCTGGAAATATCAGTTGAATTGATTTTAAACTTAAAGTTTTCAAAGCTAAATCTCTAACAATTTAAAGAGAGTACATGATAGTCATTAAAAGCATGGTGATTTTAGCAGAAAGGTTAGGTGGATTTAAACCCAACCCTACTCTATTATTTGCTGTCTCTAAAATCAGAGGCAATCCAATTAACTTTCCCAAGTCTCTTTTTTTTTTTTCAGTGGCAACATAGAAATGAAAATAATATATGCCTTATGGTGCTGTAAAGATATAATGACTAATTCACTTAAAATACTGAGGATAGTGCTTGATATATAATAAACCCTAGATACATAATATCATAATCATTTTATGTGTAACAATCACACTTGCATTTCTTGTCTTATATATTTCAGCTACAAACCATGTTAATATTTTTTAACTGCACAACAATTATATGTGATAAGAGCATGTAGCCTGTACCCAGAAAATGAACTAAGACTTACCTGTCATTTACCTGTATATGATGCACATATGCCATGGTAGTGCGCCTACTTGAACAATTTTATAATAAATGCATATTAAAAGACTACATACAGAAAAAATGACTAGTGCAGAACTCTCATCTTCCTAGGTAATAGTACATTTATTCCAAGGGATAATAGAAGTACACAAACATGAATTGACCAAGAGCATATATAAATGCCTTGATAATCTCTAGTGCATTTAAATTATGTATATACAAACAACAATCGATTCATTCAAACATGCTTTTTATTATAGCTTTCAAGTGGATAAAATTTAATTTCTAAAAAGAGTGTTAAAAGAAAATGTTTACAAGACCTGTGATGTGTAATCCTGTTTTAAAGTCATTGATGTACTCAAATAATGTACCTTTAATAAGTTCATTGGTACAGAGCAAGCATTCAATAAATGTTTGTTGAGAGAATTGCTTTTTCACAATTATTTCAGCCTTCATCTTGTACTCACAGCTTCAGTTGTACTATTAGAAAGATTAACAATAAGTTGACGCTTCATAGAATCCAGAGTGCTTTAGGTAAAAAAGAAATTATTTACTAATGTATCTGAAATTTCAGGTGTTTGTTGGCTCAGACAGGTAAAAGTGACTTTAGGGTTTGAATCTTGTAATTAACTTCCAATTCTATGGCTATGTTGAAATCAGTCTCAGGTTTTGTGTGGTGTCAAGATGCTACCAACAGTTCAGGACCTCACTAGATTCAAATCTAGTGAGCAAAGAGCCTACATTTTTCTAGAAAAGTCCTAACAAAAGTCTTATGGACTTTTATGAAATTCCATGGTTGTATCTGAACTAACTCTGGCCAGGAGTATGGAAAGATTTTGTTAGACAGGGCTATATAATATGCAAACCCAAAAGTCAAGGAGAGTCAAATTTACTCAGAGTAAAATTTGGCTATATTTTCTGGAATGAGAGTGAATGAGTGCCGGAGAGCCAATACAATGAATGTTTGCTAAAATTAGTAATTCATACTGATTTTGTAAAACAAAATCCAGGGACGAGTTTATGGATGTTGGTAGCCTGCTTTAAATGGTTGAACGTGTTCATAGTTCTATGTCAGACTTCTGCTACAAGTACAATTTTACAGTAGCTCAGAGCATAGATTGCAGATGCCTTTGTTTCTAATAATGGTACTCTATTATTTCCACTGCCTTTGAAAACATTTGTGTCTAGAGACCTTATTCAAGCTCTTATCACTGAACAGCATTGCCCTTAACAACTAGACTAAAAATGGTTCATTCTCTTAAGGATGACCTGAGTCAAGTTGTAGGAGAACGTTGTCAACAACATTTTCTCGGTTTCCCAGAGGTGAGTACATCATTACAGGTTTAAATGACGGGAATGAGTCCTGTAGAATTATTAAAATGGAAATGTCTGAAGACTTGCCTAACCCATTTTTATTCAACCTCAAATTGAGATGAACAATACAATCAATAATGCATGCATTCTAGACACTGCTTTATCTACTTTTTTCCTAATTTCTTCTTTTCATTTGTTTTTTTGAGACGGAGTCTCACCTTGTCACCCAGGCTGGACTGCAATGGTGTGATCTTGGCTCACTGCAACCTCTGCCTCCCTAGTTCAAACTATTCTCCTGTCTCAGTCCCCGAGTAGCTGGGATTACAGGCACGTGCCACCATGCCTGGCTAAATTTTGTATCTTTTAGTAGAGATGGGGTTTCACCATGTTGGTCAGGCTGGTCTCAAACTCCTGACTTCGTGATCCACCCGTCTTGGTCTCCCAAAGGGCTGGGATTACAGGCGTGAGCCACTGCGCCTGGCCTTTTTCCTCGTTTCTTAAACCATAAGTATTAAGTTTCCATAATGTATGAAATGATTAAAATAAAGGTGCCTCTGATTTACAAACACTAGTGTGTGAATGGACCCATGGCAAGTAATTTCTTTCAGTGTGATTTGATACCAGTAAGGTCATTAGAAACTTCTCATTGAGAGCTATCAAGGTTTGAATTTTCCCCTTCTGTAACAGAACTTCTCATCAATGATACTTGTCTTAGCCTCTGATAAAGAATATTCTTTAGGGCAATGGTTTCAAAAAATATCATGCATAAGAATCATCCAAGTGCTTGTAAAACATATTTCTGGACCTCACTCTCAGAGGTGGTTCAGTGACTGGAGTGAGGCCCAGGAATCTGAAATTTTTTATAACTATTTCAAGTGATTATGAAAATATAGTCCAATAATGATACTCCATAAAATACTGCTCTAGAGCTATCTGACGCTTATTTTTTGGCAACACCTTCTCTCAGGAATATGAGCTAAGCATTAGCTTTTCACTGACTGCAGCAGTTACAGAAGAAGAGTTACCTAATGTTCTTGCTCTCCTGAGCATAAGAGAGAATTTTATGGGTATGCTTTTGGTAGTTAAATGAGCATGTTGATTAAGGATGAAGAGGGTGAGAGGAGGACTAATGCAACAAATATAATATTGTGCTATGGCTTAACCTTGGCAGATTTTTCTTTTAAAGTTTTTGTTGTTAAATATTACACAACTTTTAGATAAGATTTTTTTTCCTAATATTTTCAGTTTTGAATATACTTGTTTTCCAGGTAGCATGATGAGTACCTTGGTGGTAGCATATAGCATGATGGGTGCTTTCAGATTTATCTAATTTTTTATAACTCTATGAAGTGGGAACTATTATATGCTCATGTTACAGATGAGGAGAGTGAGGCACAGAAAAATTAAGTAATTTCCCAGGGTTATACAGTCTATAGTTTTGGACACTAGAAAGATGTACAACATGCTTCTGGTTCCCAGCAGGGTGAGTAAAGGTGATGGGGATGGCACCAGGTAAGAGCTGGGATAGCAACACCGATGACCATCTTCTGGTGAGCACAAATTACCTCATTTGATTTAGCATCACTATCTGAAGGGTGACCTGAGCTGAGTGTGAAGGAAAAGGATCTTGATAATTACTACTCTTAGGATTTGATATATATTATGAAGTTCCATTACAGTCTGGATACAATGATGGCTGAAGTTAAATTCAGAAGATTACTTTGCTTTTAATTATCGTGAAGAAGAAAACCAAACAAAGAAGTTCCACATTAACTCATACCACTCCTATGATTCATAGGAATAGCAGTCTTCCCATTGTTTTGTGTGTTTATTTCAAGGTAACAATGGTAATATTATTTGAGTAGTAGATTTTGAAAGGACCCATGGCTAGACAAAAATGAGAGCACATTTTGTAATACAATTCTAAAATGTACAGGAAATGTACTTTCTATCGAATTAAGATTGAGGAATACTGAGAATTTTGGAGTTTTTAAGGATATGATACGGTTTGGATTTGGGTCCATACACAAATCTCATATCAAATTGTAATCCCCAGTGTTGAGGAGGGGCCTGGTGGGAGGTGATTGTATTATAGGAGCAGATTTCCCCTTTGCTCTTCTTTTGATAAAGAGTGAGTTCTCACAAGATCTGGTTGTTTAAAAGCGTGTAGACCAGGCACAGTGGCCCACACTTGTAATCCCAGCACTTTGGGAGGCCGAGGCAGGTGGATCATGAGGTCAAGAGATCAAGACCATCCTGGCCAACATGGTGAAACCCCGTCTCTACTAAAAATATAAAAATTAGTGTGGTGGCGTGTGTCTGTAGTCCCAGCTACTCTGGAGGCTGAGGCAGGAGAATCACTTGAACCCAGGAGGCGGAGGTTGCAGTGAGCCAAGATCGTGCTACTGCACTCCAGCCTGGTGACAGAGCAAGACTCCATCTCAAAAAAAAAAATAAGTGTGTAGCATCTCCTCCTTCACTTTCTTTCTCCTGCTCCAACCATGTAAGATGTGCCTGCTTCCCCTTCTACCAATATTTCAAGTTTCCTGAGACCTGCCAGCCATGTCTCCTGTACAGCTTTCAGTACCATAGGCCAATTAAAGCTCATTTCTTTATAAATTACTCAGTTTCAGATGTTTCTTTATACCAGGGTGAGAATGAAATAATATAGAAAATTTGTACCTAGGAGTGGGGCTTGCTGTAAATATACCTGAAAATGTGAAAGTGACTTTGGAACTGGGTAATAGGCAGACGTTGGAAAAGCTGGGAGGGCTTAGGGGAAGAAGAAAAGATAAAGGAATGTTTGTGACTTCCTCGAGACAGGTTAAAATGCTGTGACCAAAATGCTGATAGGGATATGAACAATGAAGTCCAGGCTGAGGTGCCCTCAGGTGGAAATGAGGGACTTATGTGGAACTGGAGCAAAGGTCACTTTTGCTATACTTCAGCAAAAAGGTTGGAAGCATCATGCCCCTGCCCTAGAAATCTGTGGAACTTTGAACTTAAGAGAGATGATTTCGGTTATCTGGCAAAAGAAATTATTAAGCAGCAAAGTATTCAAGACCTGACTTGGCTGCTTCTGGCAGCCTATGCTCATATTTGTGAGAAAAAAAGACGTAAAACTGGAAGTTATATTTAAAAAGAAAGCAGAGCATGAAAGTTTGAAAAATGTACAGCCTGGCCATGTGGTAGAAAAGAAAATCCCATTTTTATAGGAAAAATTCAAGCCAGCTGCATAGATTTGCATAAGTAAAAAGGAATTAAAAGTTAATAGAAAAGACAATGAAGAAAATGTCTTGAAGCTTCTGCTGCAGCCCTTCCCATCACAGGCAACAGAACAGAATAAATAACCCAGAAATAAATCCACACAGTTACACCCAACTCATTTTCAACAAAGGTGCTAAGAGCACACACTGGGGAAAGACAGTCTCTTTAATAAATGATGATGGGTAAACTGGATATCCACACACAGAAGAATGAAACTATGTCCCCATCCTTTACCATAGACAAAGATCAACACAAAATGGATTAAAGACTTAAGTGTAAGACCTGAAACTATGAAAGTATTAAAAGAAAACACTGGGGAAATGTAACGGAACATTACTCTGGGCAAAGATTTGTTGAGTAATACCTCAAAAGCTCAGACAATAAAAGCAAAAATGAACACATGAGAGAGATTACATCAAGCTAAAAAGCTTTTGCACAGCAAAGGAAGCATCCACAAAATGAAGGGACAAACAACATGGGAGAAAATATGTGAAAACTACCCATCTGAGAAGGGACAAAAACCAGCATATGTAAGGAACTCAAGGAACTCAATAACAAAAACACAATAATCCAATTTTAAAATGGGAAAATGAATAGAACAGAGACTTCTCCAAAGAAGACATACAAATGAACAACAGATCTATTTAAAAAATGCTGAGCATTACTAACCTTCAGGGAAATTCAAATCAAAACCACAATGAGATGTCATTTCACCCCAACTAAAATGGCTATTATCAAAAAGACAAAATATAACAAATACTAGTGAGGATGCAAAAAAAGGGGGAGCATTTGTGCACTGTTGGTAGAAATGTAGAATAACATAGCCATTGTGAAAAACAATATGAAGTTTCCTCAGAAATCCAAAAATAGAATTACCATATGATCCAGCGATCTCACTAGTAGGTATATATTCAAAAAGAAAAGAAATCAGCATATTGAAGATATATCTGAAATCTCATGTTTATTGAAGCACTACTCACAATAACCAAGATACTGAATCTACCTAAGTGTTCATTAACAAATAAATAGATACAAATATGGTATATATTCACAATGAAATATTATTTAGCCATAAAAAAGAATGAAATACTTTCATTTCCCACAGCATGGATGAAACTGGTAGGCATTATGTTAAGTACAATAAGCCAGACATAGAAAGACAAATATTGCATGTTTTCACTCATATGTGGGAGCTAAAAAAGTGGATGTCATGGGGGTAAAGAGTAGAATAGTGGTTACTAGAGGAGGGGAAGGGAATGGGGGAGTGGTGGATAGAGAGAAATTGGTTAATGGGTGCAAAATATATTTAAACAGAAGGAATAATTTCTAATATTAAATAGTACAGTTAGGAAATTATAGTTAATAATAATGTATTGTATATTTCAAAATAGCTAGAAGAGAATTATAATGTTCCTTATGTAAAGAAAAATGTTTGGGGTGATAGACATCTCTAGTTCAAAGTTGAACTAGGATTTTATTTACTTTATTTACTTACTGTTTTAAGTTGAACTGTGCTTTCATTTTCCTTTTTTATATTTTATTTTTTATTTCAATAGCTTTAGGGGTACCAATGGTTTTTGGTTACATGGATGAGTTGTGTATTGGTGAAGTCTAAGATTTTAGTATACCCATCACTCAAGTGGTGTACATTGCACCCAATAGGGATTCATTAATCCCTCACCTACCTCTCCTCCTCCCTGCTTCTGAGTCTCCAATGCCCATTATACCACTCTGTATGCCTTTGTGTACCCACAGCTTAGTAGCTTAGCTAAAAATTAGGATGATGGGGAACATGGTGAGACCAGTTAATTCCATGAGCATGAGCCCATTGCCTTACTCTTTAGCTGTAAAATGAATGCCTTTACCATGACGGCATGTAAGGCATTTTATGAATCCATGGATTGGTAGTCTTGGAAGATGCTTTGCGTGTAGAATAGGCAGACCCATATCTGGAGTAAGTGTCTATTTCAGTGGGGAAAACCTACTCCCGTTTCCATGAAGGAAGAGGTCCAATATAATCAACCTGCCAGCATGTAGCTGGCTGATCACCCAAGGAATGGTGCCATATCGAGGGCTCAGTGTTGGTCTCTGCTGTTACCAAATTAGGCAATCAGCAGTGGTCATAGCCAGGTCAGCCTTGGTGAGTGGAACTTTATGTTGCTGAGCCCATGTGTAACCTCCATCCCTGCCACCATGGCCACTTTATGTATGGGCCCACTGGGTGATGACAGGGGTGGATGGGGAAACAGGATGAGTGATTTTCACAGAATGAGTCATCCTATTCACTTGATTATTAAAATCTTCCTCTTCTGAGGTCACCTGTTGGTGAGCATTCACATAGGATACAAATATATTCACAGTTTTTGACCACTCAGAGAGGTTGATCCACATACCTCTTTCCCAAATTTCTTTATCACCAATCTTCCAATTATGCTGCTTCCAAGTCCCTGTCCATTCAGCCAAATGATTGGCTACAGCCCATGAATCAATATATAATTGCACACCTGGCCATTTCTCCTTCCATGCAAAGTGCACAACCAAGTGCACTGCTCAAAGTTCTGCCCACTGGGAAGATTTTCTTTTACCACTGTCCTTCAGGGATGTCCTAGAAAGGGGCTGTCCAATTTCGGGTTCTGCTTACATATCATGCAGGGCCATCTGTCAACAGATGAACATGTAAGAACATGTGTTATTTGATTTTCAATTTCACTTAGAATAATGGCCTCCATTTCCTCCCCAGTGTTGGAGGAGAGGCCTGGTGGGATGTTATTGGATATTGGGTGCAGATTTCTCCCTTGGTATTCTCATGATAGTGAGTAAGGTCTCACAAGAGTTGGTTGTTTAAAAGTGGTTAGCGTCTCCCCTTCACTCTCTTCCTCCTGCTTCAGGCATGTAAGACATGCCTGCTTTCCCTTCTGCAATGACTGAAAGTTTCCTGAGGTCTCCCTAGCCATGCTTTATGGATAGCTTGTGGAACCATGAGAAAATTAAACTTTTTTAAAAAAATAAATTACCCAATCTCAGGTATTTTTTTTTATAGCAGTGAGAGAATGGACTAATACAGGAAAAAAAGACACATTTCTGATAGTTTTATGTTTGGGGCCTTTGAGCTGTTCAGAAAGTGTAAGGCAGGCTTAAACACACTTCTTATCCATAAAATACAGCTTGTAATAATATATACCTTATAGCAGTTTTCCCTCAACCTTTTCAGCCCCAGGGACCAGTTTCATGGAAGAATATTTTGCCATGTACCAGGGGTAGGGCATGGTTTTGGGATGATTCAAGTACATTGCATTTATTGTGTACTTTATTTCTATTATTATTACATTGTAATACATAATGAAATAATTATATAGTGAGTTGTAACTCACCAAATTATATATGGTGAGTTGTAACTTACCATAATGTATAATCATTTGGAGCCTGGAGCTTGTTTTCCTAAAACTAGACAGTCCCTTGTGGGATGCATAGATTGTGAAGATTTTCTCCCACTCCTCTGGTTGTCTGTTTACTCTGTTTCTTTTGCTGTACAGAAACTCTTTAGTTTAATTAAGTCCCACCTATTTTTCTTTGTTTTTGTTGCATTTGCTTTTGGTTTCTTGGTCATAAATTCTTTGACTAAACCAATGTCTAGAAGGGTTTTTCTGAGGTTATCTTCCATAATTTTTATAGTTGCAGGTCTTAGAATTAAGTCCTTGATTCATCTAGAGTTGATTTTTGTATAAGGTGAGAGATGAGGATCCAGTTTCATGCTCCTACATATGGTTTGCCAATTATCCCAGCACCATTTGTTGAACAGGGTGTCTTCTCCCCGCTTTACGCTTTTGTTTGCTTTGTCAAAGATCAGTTGGTTGTAAGTAGTTAGGTTTATTTCTGGGTTCTCTATTCTGTTCCTTTGGTCTATGTGCCTATTTTTATACCAGTACCATGCTGTTTTGGTGACTATGACCTTACAGTACAATTTGAAGTCAAGTAAGGTGATGCTTCCAGATTTGTTCTTTTTGCTTAGTCCCTGCTTTGGCTATGTGTTTTTGTTTTCTTTTGGTTCCACATGAATGTTAGGATTGTTTTTTCTATACATGTGACAAAGGACTAATATCCAGAATCTACAAGGAACTCAAACACATTAGTAAGAAAATAACAAACAATCCCATCAAAAAGTGGCCTAAGGACATGAATAGACAATTCTCAAAAGAAGATATACAAATGGCCAACAAACATATGAAAAAATGTTCAACATTACTATTGAACAAGGAAATGCAAATCAAAACCACAATGCGATATCACTTACTCCTGCAAGAATGGCCATAATAAAAAAATCAAAAAATAATAGTTGTTGGTGCAGATGCAGTGAAAAGGGACTGCTTCTACACTGCTGGTGGGAATGTAAACTATTACAAGCACTATGGAAAACAGTGTGGAGATTCCTTAAAGAACTAAAACTAGAACTACCATTTGTTCCACCAATCCCACTACTGGGTATCTACACAGAGGGAAAGAAGTCATTATATGAAAAAGATATTTCCACATGCATGTTTATAGAAGCACAATTTGCAATTGCAACAATATGCAACTAGCCAAAATGCCCATCAATCAATGAGTGGATAGAGAAATTGTGGCATATATGTATGATAGAGTACTACTCAGCCATAAAAAAAAATTAATGGCTTTTGCAGCAACTGGATAAAACTGGAGACTATTAGTCTAAGTAAAGTAAGTTAGGAATGGTAAATCAAACATTGTATGTTCTCATTCATTAATGGGAACTAAGCTATGAGGATGCAAAATCATAAGAATGACAAAATGGACTTTGGGCACTCAGGGGAAAGGGTGGGAGGGAGATGAGGGATAAAAGACTAAAAATTGGGTTCAGTGTATACTGCATGGGTGATGGGTTCACCAAAATCTCACAAATCTGTTCCCTAAAAACTTATGGAAATAAAAAATAAAAAAAGAAAGAAACTAGATGGTCCCATCTAGAGGTGATGGGACACAGAGACAGATGATCAGGTATTAGATTCTCATAAGGAGTTTGCAACCTAGATCGCTCTCATGCACAGTTCACAACATGGTTCAGGCTCCTATTGTGAAAATCTAATGCCACCGCTGATCTGAGAGGAGGCAGGACTCAGACAGTAATGCGAGGGATGGGGAGCAGCTGTAAATACAGATAAAGCTTTACTCACTCGCCCACTGTTCACCTCTTGACGTGCAGCCTGGATGCTAACAGGCCATAAACCGCTACTGGTCCGTGTCCTGGGGGTTGGAGACCCCTGCCTTATAGGATAGTTGTGAGGATTGAATATAGTAATTATGTAGTCAAAGACCTAGCATGTTGCATTCTAAGTAGGAAATAATCACTAAGTGTTGGCCAGAAAATTCTAAAGCCTAAACCAAAGCCAAAGCTAACAAACAAAAAGCAAACAAACAAAAACCCCAAGCTCCCCTATTTTTTTTCTTTTCATTGTTTTTTCCTTTCATGGAGCATGCATACCCTCATAAACTGAAGCAGGTGCTTGTTAATTTTAGAGGTGTATAGTGAAAGTGAAAGAGTGAAAGAGAATATTAGGACATCTACTCTCATTCTCTGTTTTATTCACCTCAAAGTTTGCTTTAAGGTCTTTTATGGACCTAAATATCTTTGTACATGCAACTTTTATTTTGAGAAAGGGTCTTGCTCTGTTGCCCAGGCTGGAGTTCTGTCATATGATCATAGTTCACTGTAACCTTAAACTCCTGGGTTCGAGCGCTCCTCCTGCCTTAATCTTTTTAGTAGCCAGGAATACAGGTGCATGACACCATGCCTGGCTAATTTTGGGGAGAGATGGAATCTCACTACATTGCTCAGGCTGACTTTGAACTCTTGGCCTCAACGGATCTTCCTGCCTTGGCCTCCCCAAATGCTGGCCTCCCCAAATGCCACCATACCTTGACTGTACATGTAATTTTAAAGATAGCCAAACAGGTGTATGTGTAAAATGATTCCTTTAGGGAAACAATTCATGAAGGGATGTATGTAACAAAGAACTCTGCATTTGTATGTCAGATTTGGTGAGTAACATTACTATAAAGAACTACAATAAATAACTCAATAAATAACAGAAAATTATTTCCCTACTTCTTTGCAGAAGATAATTGAGTTTAAAATGTTCTCTGTAAATGTTTTAATCTAATCTTATGACCAATTTGCACCCCCTCCAAAAAAAAGCTTACTAGTTGCTTTTGTATTTTCATACTGTTAGCAAAGCAGGAGCCTAGCTGAGCCAGAATGACACCATTTTAAAATCTCCATCTTCAAATTAGCAAGGCACGTTCTTTGCCAGTTATGACCCATGGTTATAAGATATTTAGAGTTGAGGAAATAGCCTAAGGATACCTACAAGGACACACTGACAACAGCAAATAGTTAAGATGTCTTAATACCCATAAAAATACATGCGTTCAAAAATAATTATAGTTATGGTTTGATGTACTTACACACTAAAATGTCAAGGATGATTTTCTTTAAATTAATAAAGTAATACGTTTAGTCATGCTGTCAGCCCACTTGCACATAGACACAGATTGGTTTAGTCTTTACATAGACAAGATCCCTATATAAGAAAAACAACACAAAGTTCATGCACTCCTACACTTGCTTTCTGAGGATGTCCTACTCTGTAATGGAGTAGCTTTTAATAAACTATCTCCTCTCACTGAACTCTGTGATTCACCTTGAATTCCTTCTCCTGTGAGATCCAAAAACCCTTTCCTGGGGCCTGGATCAAGACCCCCTTTCTGGTGAGAGTAGTACAATCCTGATGTGTCAAAATTTAATGAGAAATTATTCTAATTAATGTATTCGGCTACTTTTTTCTCCACAGAAAATATTGGTTTAATTAGATTCCACAAATTAACTTAATTACAGTAACTTAAAATAACCACCAGATCTCTGAAAGAGCAACTATTTCCCATCAGAGCTCTACTGAGTATTAAATATTCCTGAAGATAATATTAGCTCAAGAGCCCTTGATTTTGACACTTGATTTTTCCAAATGCTTACAGTAACCACTCAGAAAAGGTTATGATGTTGATACTTTCATTTTAGTTTAGTATGCCCTCATTTTGATCTTTTTCCTTTTTAATCTGGAAAATGTTATAGAGTATCTACCACTACAGTTTACTTTCTCTTTAAGAAATGTCGCAGATGTCTCTGCTGAAAATAAAAAAAAAAAAAATTAGGCTTTTAATTTAATTACCGCATTGGAACATGTTTATAAAAGCACATTCTTCTAATTTTATGGGATAAGAGAACAATAACTTTCTTAGCTTTTAGGAGAAATAGAAAAAACATGTATACTATATGGATGAGATTTGACGTACTTGAACCTGTAAGCCCAGGCACCAATAAATTTTTTGGTAGTGTCATAATGTATTACAGTTGGCAGTGCTGTCCCAGCCTGTATTACTTATTAGTAGTAATTAATGAAGATACAAAGAAACAATTATTTTTTTCTTATTTAACAAACATGGCAATAAATGACTTATAATACAACTGATGATGAAGTGCATCTATATTTAATTATAATTTTTTTAATATACTTTAAGTTCTAGGGTACATGTGCACAACGTGCAGGTTTGTTACATATGTATACATGCGCCATGCTGGTGTGCTGCACCCATTAACTAGTCATTTACATTAGGTATATCTCCTAATGCTATCCCTCCCCCTCCCCCAACCCCACAACAGGCCCCTGTGTGTGATGTTCCCCTTCCTGTGTCCATGTGTTCTCATTGTTCAATTCCCACCTATGAGTGAGAACATGCGGTGTTTGGTTTTTTGTCCTTGCAATAGTTTGCTGAGGATGATGGTTTCCACCTTCATCTATGTCCCTACAAAGGACATTAGCTCATCATTTTTTATGGCTGCATAGGATTGCATGGTGTATATGTGCCACATTTTCTTAATCCAGTCTATCATTGTTGGACATTTGGGTTGGTTCCAAGTCTTTGCTATTGTGAATAGTGCCGCAATAAACATATGTGTGCATGTGTCTTTATAGCAGCATGATTTATAATCCTTTGGGTATATACCCAGTAATGGGATGGCTGGGTCAAATGGTATTTCTAGTTCTAGATCCCTGAGGAATCACCACACTGTCTTCCACAATGGTTGAACTAGTTTACAGTCCCACCAACAGTGCAAAAGTGTTCCTATTTCTCCACATCCTCTCCAGCACCTGTTGTTTCCTGACTTTTTAAAGATCGCCATTCTAACTGGTGTGAGATGGTATCTCATTGTGGTTTTGATTTGCATTTCTCTGATGGCCAGTGATGATGAGCATTTTTTTCATGTGTCTTTTGGCTGCATAAATGTCTTCTTTTGAGAAGTGTCTGTTCATATCCTTTGCCCACTTTTTGATGGGGTTGTTTTTTTATTGTAAATTTGTTTGAGTTCTTTGTCAATTCTGGATATCAGTCCTTTGTCAGATGAGTAGATTGCGAAATTTTTCTTCCATTCTGTAGGTTGCCTGTTCACTCTGATGGTAGTTTCTTTTGCTGTGCAGAAGCTCTTTAGTTTAATTAGATCCCATTTGTCAATTTTGGCTTTTGTTGCCATTGCTTTTCGTGTTTTAGACATGAAGTCCCTGCCCCTGCCTATGTCCTGAATGGTATTGCCTAGGTTTTCTTCTAGGGTTTTTATGGTTTTAGGTCTAACATTTATGTCTTTAATCCATCTCGAATTAATTTTTGTATAAGGTGTAAGGAAGGGATCCAGTTTCAGCTTTTTACATATGGCTAGCCAGTTTTCCCAGCACCATTTATTAAATAGGGAATCCTTTCCCCATTTCTTGTTTTTGTCAGGTTTGTCAAAGATCAGATGGTTGTAGATGTGTGGTATTATTTCTGAGGGTTCTGTTCTGTTCATTTCATTATAATTTTTATAATTGTTAGCTTTCTATAGTCAATAACCACTGAACACACATCATAAATAACATTGTTCTCTTCCAGCTATTTAAAACATCCAATGTTGCCAATGCTGTAGAATCATTTCTATTAAATTGAGAAATACTTTTGGTTAACAAATCATGTATAAAAGACATGACATCACTTACTCTGACCACTCAATAAGGTAACATTAAAATGTATCAAAGAAGGAAATGGTGAGTAAAGAAAACATATGTTCCCTTGACAATTATGAAACAGATTGTTCATCATTTTTTGGATGCTGCAAATATTAAGACTTAACTGATTTCTCTGTGGAAAACTGTCATTGAGGGTTAACTGATAATAAAGATTAAACCTGCTGAGCCTGATAAGATAAATTTAGCATTTTGAAGCGTTACTATTCCACTTGACTAAAATAATGGATTATAATTTCAAGGCAAATGACATACAAGGAAATCATGATGCAGTCTTTATGTTAGATGAATATTACTTGTTTCATCAAAAACACATGAAAGTGATGAATTTGTTTCATCAAAAACACATGAAAGTGATGAAAACAAAATTTTCACTACATGTCTTAATATAATTAGTCATTTACTTATCTGAGCTTAAAGCCCATAGATTAATATTTCTGATTTATTTTAAACTTAATAATAGTATTATACATATTTCTAGTTCAGTAAAAAATATATTTTAAATACCATTATTACATAAATAACTTTTTAAAATGTATGATTCTTGAAACATTTTTCTTGTATTAATTACATCAAAGTAGATTTGAGGGTACATATTACAATGCAAATTTCTGGGACCCAGCCTAAACTTGAGTCAAAATCCTTGGGGATTGGGACTATGTAACTGATTTTGACAGGACTTTCAGGTAGTTTACATGTATGCTAAAACATGAGACCACTGCTTTAGTAATTTTAATTCATGCACATGAGTATCTTGTCTAAAATTTGTAAAGTGAAAGAAATGGATAAAAGAAGAACTACTATGTATGTAGCTGCTGTCAGATTTGTCAGTTAGCCCAAAATATGAATATAAAATAATGCTCAAAAATATGTTGGCTTTTTCAAAGACAGAGAAGAAAATGAAATTCAAGAAGAAAAAAAATTGAGGTAACAGAAGATCAAAAAGCAAAGCATAAGGAATTTAGTCAGAAGCTCCTCAAGTGAAAGAAGCCAGGCACAGAAAGACAAGTACTGAATGTTCTCACTCATATGTGGAAGCTAAAAAAGCTGTTCTCAGTGAAATAGAGAGTACAATAGTATTTACCAGAGGCTGGGAAAGGTAAGAGGTAGGACGATACAGCCAGAAGTTGGCTAACAGACACAAACTTGTAGATAGATAGGAATAATATTTTTAGGGTTTTATAGCACTGTAGGGTGAAAATAATTAACTATAATGAATGTATATGTTCAAAAACTAGAAGAGAGGGTTTTTAATGTTCCCAGCACAAGGAAATGATAAATGTGTCAGGTGATAGATATCTTAATTACCCTGTTTGATAATTACACATTGCATACATGTATTGAAATATCACACTGTACCCCATAAGTGTGTACAATTATCTTGTCAATTAAAAGTATAATAAAGGTTAAAAAAGAAATAGCAGGGAAAATGTGTAGGAAAAGACAAGATATTTAAATGGGAAGAAAGAAGATTAAATGATACATTTCTGTCTTTAAGTGTAGAATTTAACAGTACAGAAATAGCATCTTGAGTGTCAAGGAGCTGAAACACTGAACAAACTTGTAAGCTTGTAAATGAGGTTTCTAGATTCCTCACATTAGAGATGCTTACAATCAGATGGGCACAGATGCGTGTTAGAGAAGATCCTAAGTGGAGAAGTACGCTTAGGAGGTTAAGGGTTGAGTTAAAAACTTTTACTCTTTCCAGTTGAATTCAAGAGTTTATCATAGTGAACTAGCAACTGGTTGTGATTGCTTCTGTTGTGTGTCCAGTAGGGATTGAAGTTCTGTGAAGAATGGGAAGGATGTAGTATCCCTGTTTATTAAGATGCTTCATGGCAACCTGATAAAGGACACATATAAATAAAACAGATAGAGAACAAGACAAGTCAGTGAATAATCAGGTCTTGGGTTTTATAGGAGTGGTTGTCACTTTAACTGTAACAGAACTTATCAGATAACATGAGTTGAGAAACATACTATGGATGTTAGACTTTCTTTTAGGGTTGGCTTGATTCAGAGGTCATATGGAGAGGAACTCATGTTACATATTCAGCCTGATCAAATTGTATGATCCTGGGCATGCTATTAAAGTTCTCTGTACTTCACTTTATCTGCAAAATTTCATTAATAACAAGACCAAACTCATTGAGTTTTGCTGTGAATAGTAAATGATATATTTCTTAGTCAGTTTGGTCTGTTCTAACAGAATACTATAGGCGGAATGGCTTAAAAGTAAACATTTATTTCTCACAGTTTCGGAGGCTGGTAAGTCCAAAATCATAGTGTCAGCAAATCTGGTGTCTGGTAAGGGCACTTTTCCTCATTTACAGATGGTCATTTTCTCATTCGTATGATGGAGAATAGAGAGAAGAAACATGTTTTTTCTCATCTCTTTTTGTAAAGGGCACCAATGCCTTCATGAGAGTCTCACCCTTATGGCCTAATTACCTCCCAAAGCTCCTATCTCCAAATACCATCACATTGGGGATTAAGATTTCAACATATGAATTTTTTGGAGTCACAAACATTCATCCCACAACAATATTACAATCTCATGATGATTGTCTTAGTAAGCAATAAATAAATGGTAGTGCATTTTTTTCTATTTCAATTCAAAACATTTTTTCTAGATATATGTAGGAAAATGATACAGATGGAGTGTTTGAGGGTAAATTATATGGTAATGTTACAAGATATTTATTCTCTATATGAATAATCTAGTAAGACACGAGGATAACTTATAGCTACATATAGATGTATAAAAATAAAAACAGGTAAAATTTGTTGATCACTTACTGTGTGCCAGGCACTAAAGTGGGAACTTTATATATGTTTTACTTTTAATAAGCAAAATGGGCTACATAATAAGGGGAGTTGAAATAAATATTGGGTAATGTCAACATGAGACAAAAGTTGATACTGAACTATGTGAAAACATAGTACAGTTAGTAAAACAAAAATTTAAATCATTATTCAGATATAAATATTTCAAAGTATCCTTTGAAGAATACATGAATATTTAATACTTATTCAATTTTCTAATATAATTTTACCACATATCTGCTGTTACAAAAGGGGAAAAGTAACTAAACTCAAATACCTAGTGGAGAAGTCACAAATGACTAAATGGAAACCATTACCTTATTTAAAAGTCAAGATATTTTTCCCAGTACGGTTTATCTTTGCAATCAAGCAACAAGTATCTAATAAGGTTAAAATAATGAGATTCAACCTATTTTTCTAATGAATAAATCACAAAAAACTATGTCAAAATTAGACCTATTCAGGCAATGGTATCAGTCATTTGTTCTTTTTTTCTGAAAGGTCTTAATGAGAGGGTAACTCGTAGTTGGACAATTGCTATTGGAATAAGTTGGCAGGCAGTACCATTTGGGAGTTACAGATTTATTTCCTAAAGTGGAGACTATTTCATAAATTTTTGTCCTTTACCCTTAAACCTTTCTCTGAGTTAACACTGATGATTACAGAAATGATTTGTTTCAGGTCAAAAGTTGATCACTCAAATAGCCTTGAGAAATCTTCTAATGTCTCCAGAAGGTCGCTCTGACAGAATAGATGACACCAGTGCCACGGTGTCTAGCCAAGGTAAGAACAACTTGCTGTTAACATAATTACTCCATTATAGGAATATCAAATTACATAAAGTCACAGTCTCCTGAAGCAGTTATTGCTGGGGCACTTTTATTTCATTTTGAAACTGCCTTAGATATCAATTGGCTCTGACAATATGATAAAAGCTAGCTTTCAGGTCATATTCTTAATACCCACTATATTAGATAAGGAAATACATATGTTTTCTTCCAACATGTTCCTAATCATTGGATTCAGTGTATTTGTACAGAAGAACATGCTATAAAAGTATCTATCAGTAGTAGCATTTACATTGTCAATTACTCCTTGTTATTTAAAAAAGTCTAGCCACCAAGTACTCTATATAGGAATATAAACAATGTCATAAGCCTCTGCGAACAATATGTCTCCTTGTTAATAGAAGTGAATTAATAGATTTGTGATGCCGCATGTCAGATAAACTTATGACACTAATACTACAGCTATCATTTTGTTTATGTTTTTGTTGATGATAAGGTAATTGTGTTTTGGGTGGAGTTTATGATAGTGCCTGTTTCTTTAAGAAATCATTTTTACTCAGGGAGACTGAAAATAATTTACAGAAGGACACATGAAAATTATTTTTAATCATTCTTTCTTGTGGTATTTAAAATCAAAATGTCACCCTTACAAGTCTGAATTATTCTTTCAGACAGACAAATAGTTAAATAGTAAGATCTGCCATTTTGCAGTGACTCTCATTAACAGGACCATTAGCATCTAAGAACTTTTCTCTCTCCTAGACCCAGACAATTTGTTTTTGGTCTGATAATTTTTGTACTGAGATCACTCAATAACTTACCAATAATGACCATCCCGAGGCATCTGGTGTTGGATTATCTGATGAGTAAGAAGAATGGAATTGCATATAGACTTGAACCTGGCAGAATTTATAGCCATTTTATGCCATAGATATTTCTTTGCCTCTCTGATATTTCTAACATGATTACAGAAGTCAGTCAGTGACAGATGACTTTTTCCATCCAGTGAAAAACACCTTTGTAATATTTTCATGTCCACAGAGACCACTGTAACAGAAAGAGATATTACAGGGATTATTTCTGGAAATATGAGGTAGCCCAGAGGAATTCGTAAGTGGTATCAACCTCCCTAATGTGACAATCTTAGACAAGCGGATATTACAGATATAGAGAAAAATTGTAACAACAGTAGCAAATTTTAGAGCAAAATAGAAGACTGCGTTCAGAAGTTGAGATTAATTTCTAATTACAACATGATATAAAGACTGGGTCTGTACTATCTATTCATTCACTGAGACTTAATGAGCGTGTTACAGTGTGTATTTTCCTTTAAAAATAGTTGATTTGATTTATAACAATGGGGTTATTCAGATCTAGGATGATACATTGGTGTTTGATTATTATAATATATCAAAAAGTAATTAAGCCTGAGCTTGTGGAACACAGACTGTGTTTCTCTTTGTACTTATTGATGAATGTTAAACCTTTGAATACTTCACTTTTCTATTCATATTGTGGTAGGCAAAATAATATTCTGTCCAATGGTATCCATGCTCTAATCACTTGAATCTATAAATATCTTACCTTACATGGCAAAGGGGAATTAAAGTTGCAGATGGAATTCAGATTGCTTTTCCGCTGACCTTAAAATAGGGAGGTTATCTTTGGTCAGTCCATGGGCCCATTGTAATCACAAGTAGAAGAGGAAGGCAGAAGAAGTGGTCAGAGTGATGCTATGTGAGAAGGACTAGACCTCCCATCCAAAGCTTTGAAGATGGAGGAAGGAATCCATGAGTCAAGCAATGTGGATGCTCTCTAGGAGCTGGAAAAATCGAGAATGGATTTTCCCCTACAGCCCCCACAAAAAAACATAGCCCTGCCAACACCATGATTTTAGCATAGTGAGTTCATGTCAAACTTCTGACCTACAGAACTTTAATAAATTTGTGATAATTTAAGGCACTAAGTTTGTGGTAAACTAACACAGCCATGTTGTGAAAACAACCAAAACCAACTTACATTTCCTTTTCGTTTTAGTTCTTCATTAATTTAATATGCCTTTCAACTACTGCCATAGAGTTGAATATTTTTAGCATTGGTTTTAGTAGTGGTGACTTTTGTTTACCTTTTTAATCTATAGAATATTTGTGAGCTAAATTACTAAAGCTAAATTGAAAAGAAACTTTTCTTTTGTACTTGTATTTTTCTTGCAAAAACAACTTAAATAAGATATTTAGACTCTTTAAATAAGGATTTCTCTACCTGGGCACTACTGACTTTTTGGGCCAAGTTGTTGTGGGAAACTATCCTGTACATTGTATGATATTTATTAGTATCTCTGGCCTCTACCCACTAGATGTCAGTAGCATCCTCCCTCCTCGTGCCTCCTTTCTCCCTTTACCTATGACAACCAAAAACTATCTCCAGACATTGACAAATATCTCTGGGGAGCAAAATCTCCCTTCCTCACTGAGAACCACTGCTTAAGGTGAAATAGCTAATATAAGAACAAAATGAGCAGAGCTTTCATAAATTGGTAATGGCTGTTAAACATTCAGAACGCTTTTAAAACAGTCATTAACATGTCAGTAATTTATATTCCAATTATATTAAAATTGTGTTTTTTAAATTTAGAAGTTTTGCAGTACTGCTTATAGTTTATACTCTCCAGATAGCAGCAATCAATTCTGAGTGTGAAGTGTGTGACTTTTTTTTTTTTTTCTCATGGACATCTAAATGGTTTTGTGTGATTGTCAGATGGGAATGGCACTAAAGCATTCTAATCAAAGGTTCGTGGTGAAAACTGCTGAAATCTGTTTCCCAGCTTACCTCTGGTTGTCAGAGGAATACAAAGAAGTCATTAATTTCTCTCTCTCCCGCTTTTCCCATCCTAGAATTATATAATATACTTTATTCTTAAAGCTATTATTTTTTACTGACATGTTTTACTGATAGGGCATTGATTCCTAAGAAATCAATAATGCACGAACATTACTGGAAATCTGGAGTACACTCTTTGAATAATTGTGGGGTATCAGAGCCTAAGCCTTGATCGGAAAATACATACAGGAATGCTTATAACATTATCCATCATTAAGATTTTTAAGAAAATCTGTGACTCTAATATTTAATTTTTTACCTGAGTCTATTTTATTTTATTTATTTTATTTATTTATATATTTATTTATTTTGAGATGGAGTCTCACTCTGTCACCCAGGCTGGAGTGCAGTGGTGCAACCTCAGCTCACTGTAACCTCTGCCTCCCGGGTTCAAGCAATTCTCTCCCTCAGCCTCCCAAGTAGCTGGGATTACAGGTGCCCGCCACCACGCCTGGCTAATTTTTGTATTTTTAGTAGAGGCGGGGTTTCACCATCTTGGCCAGGCTGGTCTTGGACTCCTGACCTCATGATCCACCCGCCTTGGCCTCCCAAAGTGCTGGGATTACAGGCATGAACCACCACACACGGCCTCCTGAGACTATTTTAACAGCACTTATAGAACTCACTCAGTAATTGAATAGTGAATTTGGAATTTGTCTATGTACTTTAACTCACATCACAGAGGAAACTTGAGCTGATCTGCTCTTTTCCTTAGTCAGGAAAAATAAGGCTGGGCATGGTAGCTCATTTCTGCAATATTCAATTGGCTACAGTGTGTTACTGCAAGCCCTCTGAGAAACAGAGAGAACTAGCAGAGGCTGGGAGAACTGACAGTCCATGAGAGCACTGACAGACTATGCTAGTTTGACTATGAGTGAAGGAAAGAGGGAAAGATAGGGGGACATCAGGTAGAAGTGTTTAGATCGCAGTGCAGTTCTTAGGGAAGTTTGGTAAGGCAGGTCTCCCAGGAACAGGCCCACTTTAGTGTCTCAGTTGAACTCAATCATTGGCTTGGAGAAGCCTGTGAGAAGTATGTCTTTCCCATAAACATCGTGATGGATTTCAGAGCACAGTAGATGGAGCTATTAACAATGCAGCCTATAATAAGAGGTCTACAAGATGTATTCTTGTGGTCGGCACAGTCAACCTTTTACTCCACACAGCTTTACTTCCTCACAAAATTTTGAGAAGCAGCTTTCGTATGGTTCTTGTTAACCTCACTTTCTGAGGAGAAACTTAGAACAAGGAGGTTATTGGGACAAACAATAGTGCCCAACTCTGCAGTTGATCTTAGGGACACAATTGGAACTCATCCCTTCTCTCCTCCGCTGTCCATTCTAAATCCCCCTCACCCTCAGCTATCACTTTGGAAGGTCTTAGTGGTGGGATCCAAACCTTTGATCTCAAGGATTTTGAACCCTTGATAACAATGTTCTTCTTAACCTGCAGTGTTTGCACTTGTCTGTTCTGTTAAAATGGGTCAAGGATTTGAAAAGAAGTACTGAGTGAGTCACCCAGGTTTCTTATGTTATATCCCTCCTTGTTCCCATTGTACAAAAGCCTTACAGCTTAGGTTCAATTACACCTGCCAATACAGTAACTCATCTTTTTGCTTGCTGGTCCCTGGGAACAGTAAATGTGCTCTGGTGGCAGCTGCCATTCTCAATGAAACATTGAGAGAATGCCCCCTTAGAGGGGACCAGGATCTCCAACCCTGCAGAATTTAGAGTTTGCTCAATGGGGACAAGAATCAAACGGTCTCCAATTGGGCCATTGTGAGTGATGGTAAGTTAGGTCGCTCCAGATTCTATCCTTTTGTTCTAGAACCCATGTATTTTTCTGTTGGGGACACAGTATCATAGAGGGGTGTCTGATTTAATGAATACATTAAATCTTGAAGGGTAGCATCCATCCTTTCAAAGTTCTGCCTCTGATTTAATGCTTCATTTACATCTTTAGAAACCTAGTCCATAATTTTTTGAAGTTACCTAGCTCTGGAAATTATGGTATATTGATCACACTACTTTACTTCTTTCACTGTGAAGTAGGTCCTCTGGTTAGATGCAATGATATATGAGCCTAAGCCTATAGATAGGCTGAGGCTCTGTGAGCTGGAAAGGAGTGCCCATACCCAGAATTACTTCTATTCCTTTGAAGACAACCTGCTGGTCCTTCCAAGGGGCCTTTTGTATTCAACTTGGTTTCCTTCAGGAATAATGCCATATGGGAAGCTCAGTGTTGGTTCCTTTTGCTGACTTGG
The DNA here is from genome assembly GCF_028885655.2 of Pongo abelii. Taxonomy (NCBI): domain Eukaryota; kingdom Metazoa; phylum Chordata; class Mammalia; order Primates; family Hominidae; genus Pongo; species Pongo abelii. The sequence continues at coordinate 99,747,802 of NC_072008.2, forward strand.
ACATTTAGAGGAGGCATCAGTAGTTAGATCAGCTTTGGTAAGTGGGAGTTTATGTTGCTGGGTCCATATGCAATTCCTGCCACTGTGGCCTCCACGTTCGTGTGCTCTTTGTGCCAGTTCTGGGCTGGCTGATGAAATCAACTGAAGCTTTTTTGAGTATTTCGTCATTCAGTGCCTTTCTATGGTGGTTGCTTTCTGGCAAGCATTAATGAGTGATTCAAAAAAATCTTCATACTCCATGTCCTCACATATATGTTCATTTAACTGCCTCTATTAACTAAATTCATGACTTCCTGTGAGTAAATCCGCTTAGGTTGCCTATATAATGTTGCTAGTTATTATAGTAATTGTGGCCTCGTGGCTTCTGCAGATTAAGTCCCAATCCTAGTCCTATGTATGTTGAAACATGCTGAGTGCTTCTTTAAAAGTGTAAGCCTTCTGGGGAGTAATAACATGAAGTATTTATTAGTCATACACAACTTATTGTGAATTAGTTTCTCTTCCTAGTACCATCTTCAGAACTGGGTACTGAGAAAAGAAAATTCTGATGGTTAGGGTGGGATGAATGGAGGTGGAGAACAGTGTAGGAAAATATAATAATGGAATCTGGACCACCTATTATGGAGAGAAGCCTGATAATTTGCTTGCCTCTGGATAATCAGGACATTCAAATAAATAAGCAAAGTCGGTACTTGGAAGTGAAGACATCAGGAAGGGAAAGTGACTGGAAAGGGATGGGGAAAAATATGATAATAAACTTTACAATTTGGGCCATAGGTTTACCACACTTTTGGGATTTCTATTTTTGACCAATAACTGTAAATGATAATTTTTCAAAAAGATATTTCCTTGCAGAAAAGGATAAACTGTTTCTGGTAATCTCTCTATATATTGACTTCAAATTTGATAAAGTGGAAGAGACATATGGTTAGGTAAATTTCCTGTGTTTCTACTGATTATATGGCCTTGAAGCAAATGACACTCTTGAATCTCTGTGAGCCTTAGTTTTCACAACTAATGAAATTGGAACATAAATCCCTAACTTGCATAGTTACTATGAGGATTAGAGGAGATAATAAATGCTTATAAAACACCTGGCACATAGGACATGTATTTTAGTGTTTGACTGTTTGAAGACTGGGTTCAAATCCTGTGTCTGCCACTTAGCTGTGTGACTCTGACAAGTTTTCTAACCTCTGAGCCTCAGTTTCCTCATCTTTAAAATAGATAAATAAATAATGCCTAGATTTAGTATTTGTTTTTGATTGACTGAAATAATGCATCAAAACCTTTAGTGTAATGCCTGACATACAGTACATGCTTAATACACATTTATAGTTATTTCATGTCTTTAAAAAGTAGTTATTATTGGTTTCTGTAACATCATTATAAGGTCATTTTAGGCTACTTCTTGCATCCAATAAGCTCTAAAATGGTCAAACAAAAATAAACTTGTAAAGTTCAGCAATCTAAGGGTATAATACAATTAATTTCAGTGGTAGGTACATTCAGAAACTTTTCTTTAGGAAATAAATTCCTAAATTTATTTTGCAGCTATCAGCTTTCATATAATCTTAGTGATGATATTACTTTAATAGGGCACACTATTCTCTATCTATGTAGACACTACAACTGTTAAACAAGAAACATACGTTTGCTGTTTAAAATATTGAACTATGAGTCAGAAAAACCTTGGGTTCTGACCCTAGCTCTATTACTTATTAGTCATGCAATCTTTTGCAAGTCACATAGTATCTCTGAGCTCATTTCCTCACTTCAATAAAAGAAAACAATTATCCTTGCCCTAGCTAAGATTGAATGAAGTATTTGTGAAAACACCTTGAGAATGTAAGACAGTGCTTGAATTATTATTAATAATGTGCACAAGCTTGAGGAAAACAGTCAACAAGAAACTATATTTTACATGTCAATGCAATAAACTATAAATACATTTAGAATCCAAATCTTTCAGGTACTAAAGTACTGAAATTTGAGAATTTCATTTGCCACTATATAAAAAACTCATCTCTGGCTCCCAAATTCCCCTGAGGAAGAGGCTGCTACAATGGTGAAATGGCTTTTCTGGCCTTTCTCATTTTTGACTCACATCTAAATACCAAAGACAAAGTAAAAGGAAAAAAAAACACACATGCAGCTTTTCTGTAGAACTACCATGTGTGAAAAGCACTGTCTGCATTTGATGTGTGCCAAAAGCAAATTTGAACAGTTGAGGGAAGAATCAAGCTTAGGAGCCACTTGGGTGTTTGACCTATTTTCAGGGTGGCTACACACCAAGTGAGTTTTATTCTCCATTGCCTTGACACCTTTGAGTTTAAACCAGTCTACCATGAGCTTTTGGCACACCCAAAGTGCCTCTAGGCAGTTTCTTTATGCAGCACATTGTCTGTTTTTTTCTTTCTCTTGACAATAAACATGATTTCCCAAGTGACACAATTACTATAGCCCAAATGTATAGAAATCATAATATTTTCCCACAGAAACCAGGATCTGTGTGAAATTAAAATGTGTTACATAGGAGGATCAGTTGTTTAGCCAGACAAATACAGAAACATGTATTTCTTAAAGCAAGTAACATTTGATTCCTGCTGTCAATTTCCTGGATTCTGCCTATCATTTTGGCTGAGGGTTGGCACTTCAAAACCAAGAGCAAATGAAACCCATCTCTATTCTGCCGTTGACGTGCATTGGCAGGTGTCTTTTTGACAGGTGTCATTCTGCTCTTTCTGTATAAAGATATTTCTTGTTCCTTCTGGGCATTTTCCCTCTGGTATTTTTCTCCAGTAACTTCTCGTTTTCTTTTCATGGCCAGTTTTTATGGAAACTATGTTATTTCTGATTGGCTTCTTTCTCTGAGGGAAGAGAAGGGAAAGAATGACCTGTTGGAATATCATTTTTATAACAACATGCCATCTGTGGGTCATAGATGGAGTATAGGTGATGGAATTCCCGATGGGACTTGAAGAGAGAGGTATTTTTAGGAATCTAGAAGAGAGAAAGGCCCTGGCCCCTTTAGCAGTAATTCTTCTTTAGTAAGGAAATGACAGCCAAGTTTTTTGATTGGTGTGGCTTTCTAATGTTGGCTTCCCTGGAGTTTGCTTCTTTAGATTTGCTTCCTGTGGGGCCAGGCTAAAACCTCCCCTTGCCATTTCCAGAATAGCAATGTTGTTCTGCAACAGAAGGTAGGACATGCGTAGGCCATCAATGTGGTTTCTTAATCCAGGTTCACTGGCACTATGGTGAATAGAAATCTCTCTATGAGTCTGATGGAATTATTGTAATTTAGATTAGTTTTTTGTTCTGTTTTTTTTGTTTGTTTTGTTTTGTTTTGAGATGGAGTCTCGCACTGTTGCCTGGGCTGACTGGGCTGGAATGCAATGGCGCGATCTCAGCTCACTGCAACCTCTGCCTCCTGGGTTCAAGTGATTCTCCTGCCTCAGCCTTCCGAGTAGCTGGGATTGCAGATGCCCACCACCACGCCCAGCTAATTTGTTTGTATTTTTAGTAGAGACGGGGTTTCACTATACTGGCCAGGCTGGTCTTGAACTCCTGACCTCGTGATCCATCTGCCTTGGCCTCCCGAAGTGCTGATATTACAGGTGTGAGCCACCTGTAATACATAAGTATTTTAATGGGAAAATCAGAGGGGACATATCAGGCATTACTCTCTTGCCATTTTAACCTGGCATTAACAACTACTTAAGTGTTACTTTCCGTTTTTTTATTCAATTGTTTGCCTTTTTAGAAATTATAGTGCACAGTAATACCTATTCTATATTTCCCCTGAGATAATGTGTTTTCACTCCTAAATAGAATTGAGCCTGCCATGTGAGCAGCTTCTTACTAGTACACTGCCACCCACAGCAACTTTCACTTGCTTTGGAGATTATCATCACTGCTTGCCGAAGAGTAAGGACAAAGAAAACTGGGATTTAGGTTCAGTAATCTGCCTTCCTTGTTATAAGCTCCATGAGAATAGGCACCCTTCTTTTCTTGATCATTTCTGCTTTGCCTGCATTAGCGTAGTATCTGACATATGACAGACACATAATAAATGTGTTGAAAGAATTCCTCATGTTTCTGAAAATTGTATCTCAAGCCCCAAGATTATAGTGAGGCTCTGGAGGCTGTGTGTATTTGGGGAAAAAGTTTCTATAAAGAGGGCTTTTTCCCCATTAAAAAGTGTACAAAAGAATGTCTCAAAAACAATGCCCGAAAAATATGTCTCAAAAAATAAAAATATGCCTCAAAAAAAGTCTCAGACGAAGATATGCCTGTGGCCAGCAATCATAGGAAAAAAAACTCAATACACTGATCATTAGAGAAATGCAAATTAAAACCATAATGTGATACCATCTCATGCCAGTCAGAATGGCTATTACTAAAAAGTCAAAAAATAACAGATGCTGATGAAGTTGTGGAGAAAAAGGAATGCTTATACACCATTGGTGGGAGTGTATATTAGTTCAACCATTGTGGATGACAGTGTGGCAATTCCTCAAAGACCTAAAGACAGAAATACCATTAGACCCAGCAATCCCATTATTGAGTAATGGGATTACTCAATATAAACCCAAAGGAATATAAATTGTTCAGTTATAAAGACACATCCATACATATGTTCATTGCAGCACTATTCACAATAGCAAAGACATGGAATCAACCCAAATTCCCATCAGTGATAGACTGGATAAAGAAAATGTGGGATATATACACCATGGAATGCTATGCAGCCATAAAAAGAATGAGATCATGTCCTTTGAAGGGACATGAATGGAGCTAGAGGCAATTATCTTTAGCAAACTATCACAGGAACAGAAAACCAAATACTTCATGTTCTCACTTAGAAGTGAGGGCTAAATGAAGAGAATACATAGACACAGTGGGGAACAACAGACACTGAAGCCTATCTGATGAAGAATGGTGGGAGGAGGTGCAGGATCAGGAAAAATAAGTAATGGGTACTACGATTAATAGCTGGATGATGAAATAATCTGTACAACAAACCCCCATGACATAACGTTTACCTATGTAACAAGCCTGCACATGTACCCCTGAACTTAAAATAAAAGTTTTAAGAAATATTTACCACGTAAAGGAAAACATTAGAACATAGGTCATGTGAGCTGAGACTTTGGAGACAGGCTGAGTCAAGCTCAGGCTCTCTTGTGCCTTTCCTGCAGGGCTTCTGGATCAGATTCAAAATTGGACTACAGGATTGGTAATAGCACCTATTTCTTGAATATTGGACAGATTTTATGAACTGATAACATTTAAAGCATATAGTAAACAAAAAAAGGAAATTAAGTTCTTATTAAGTGGCAGAGTGGAGGTAGAGACATTTACATGTAAATCTAGGTATTTCAATTTCCTTTCTTTAGAAGCTTCAGGTCTGCAAATTTGATATTAGGAAAGCAAGACTGCTTAACTTGATAGTTTAGCTTCAGCTTACCATTTCACTCTTTTCAAAAATTTGTTGCTAGGACTTGAGACCTTCCTTAGCCTTCTCTACCCCAAAAAAGTCTGACCCATGGGATTTTGTGCAGACAGTTTATTTTTGAAAGTGATTCCAAGGAAGAAGAACAGGAGACTGAGACAAGTGGAGTAAGGCATCTGGTTTAAAACAAACAAACAAAAACACTAGTACGAGCAGAGAACAAAATATATACAGCAACATTAATTTATTAAACCTTGAATGTGTATATCTATGTGTATATCTGAGAATGGTGGAGTAAATAGAATGCTTAAAGATATTCAAAGTGACCAAGTTAAAGGAGAAGGTACGACTCAGAGTTGGTTTTGTTACTGGTAAACAGAATTGGTTATGGGGAACAAGGCTAAAACGTAGACTGAAATGAGTTGTGATTTAATATTCCTTGTGGAAATCATCATTCTCTACACATTTCGCCCTTTATTTTATCTCTTCTTTTCCACACTCCTGTCTTCTTTCTTCTAGAGCGCACACACACACACACACACACACGAGCATGTGCACATGCCCACCCAGTTTTGCAGGTGCCCAGAAAAAACAGATTAAAAGGCAAGTCTCATTGAAGGCTGCTACTTTATTTCCCTTGAGTCAGTCTGAGTTTTGCTTTAGCTCTGGGATTGGAACATTATCTTAATTTTCTTATTGGTTAATTTGACCCACAATTTTAAGGTAAAATCTCTGCTTTGTTCTATACTGTACATCATTAAGATGTGGGTGCATTTTCAAATCTTGCCCAATCCTTAGAGAATGTGTTCTCATTATTTTCAACAGGGTCTTTTGAATGATATTTATAATGTCAACAATTCAGTTCAACAAACATTTAATAAGTGCCTATTATAATTGGTGAATTAACCTGAAGGAAAGAAAAAAAAAAGAAGATACTATGCCACAATGAATGTGCAAAGAAAGAAAACAAGGCTGATTTTGAGGTTTCTAAATTGACTTACCAGGTGGATAGAAATGATATTACGATACGGAGTAAAGAGGAGGTTTGTTAGTGGAAATGTTTAGTTTGATTTTGAAATTTTTTACTCTGAGTTGCCTACAAGACAGGCAGAGTTGCCTGTCTAGTTGTTATTGGTGGCTATATGTCATTGGATTTAGCAGAGAAATATACATGCTAGAGATTTAGAAACCATTGGTATATATAATAAATGATAGTTCCAGTTACAGACATAAATGAGAATGTCCAGAGAGATTGTACAGAGTTAGGAGATAAGAGGTCTGAAAGTGGAATCTTGGGGGAACACTTAAGGGGAAGCAAGAGAAGAAAGAATAAATGAAAGAAACCAATGCATCTATTACAAAGCTATGAGGAAAGCCAAGATCAAGCGGTATCATAAAAGCCAAGGAAAGAAAGTTTTTCTAGGAGAACAAAGTCAACAGGATCAAATGCCAGTGAGAGGGAAAATAAAGTGGAGAGATAACTAAAAAGAGACCATTTAATTCGTACATCCAAGCAAAGATTTCAGGAGAGTTGTGAAGGTGGCAGTCAGATGACTGTGGGTTGAAGAGTGAGTGAAAAGTAAGCTTGTCTTTCAAAAAGTTTAATGTTATGGTAAAGAGAAATATGACAGAGAAGTGGAATTGGAGAAAGGCTTGGTCATTATTGTTGATGGTTTTGTTTTGTTTTAACATAACAAATACTTCAGCACGTTTGGATAGAGAGGGAAGAAAGAAAAGAGAAAAAGAAAATAAAATTTGTAGTGTGTGGGAAAGGATGAGATGAGGCATAAGGTGGAGGAATTTGTCGTGGTAAGGCACAGGGACATTGTCCACTGGGACAAGAAGGAGATTAGGTTTTAAGTGAATTGAGAAATTATAGGAGGAGGTATGGGAAAGTAAAGAAATCGTACGGGGTACAGGTATGATGGCACAAACACGTCTACTATTATCTCTCTTTTCTTTTTGCAGTACAGAACAAGTATGAGCCAAGTGGTAAATATGTTTTAACTTTTAAATTGTTTTCTAAAAGTCATTGTGATAATTTATAACTAAACTATTAAGAAATCATAGAAACTATTGATTCCTATATGACTGGTTCTTTCACATTTTGGTAACTTTTAATTTGCCTTTTTCTCTGAGAAATTTTAGAAAGCACGAATTTTCTCAATATTTTCACAGGATGCTCCTTCATTTTAATTAAAAAGAACTGGATTTGAAGTTCACCATATTTTAAATTTTTATATGTATTTCAGTAAATGATACTTATTACATAAAATGTACCATAGCAAAAAAGCATACTGTTGAGAGTGTATATTATGCTCTTCAGGAAATGGGATGTTCTAAAATTTGCACAGATACTGTGTTTCAAAGAAGGATTTTAATGACAAAAGAAAGTCAATATAGTATTTAAAATGATAATTTTTCAGCTAAATCAATTTATTTTTGATGGTTTGCCTCCCACAGAACCCTAGCTATAAAATTTCAGTAATTTTGCTTCTTGATTCTCACATATCTAATGCTTTCTTCTTAAAACTCTTCTATTTGAAAAGCTGGTTTTATGACTTTGTTGTCACTCATTACATGTTTATCCATCGTGTTTCTTAAACCACTCACAAAACTTTCAAAATGTTTTCCTTCATAATATTTGTTCTCAACATGAGTCCAACCAATAAATAACTTCTAAAATTTCTGCTCTTTCACATAACTGAAATCTCAGGTAAAACCTCTTGCTTATAACAAGAAAAAAATAAATGGAAGAGTTGGATAGAAATACTATGCATTTGCAGAGTAAACATCATTGCGTTTCAAAGCAGATGTCTTTTCATAGATGGATTTAACTATTTCTTTCTCCAAATGACATCTGTGAGTGTTTCACTTGTAGCAACTTATTATAGCCCATGCTTTTCAATTGCAACATTTATTGCATAAATAAAAATTGATGAGTGTATTAGCCCATTCTCATGCTGCTAACAAAGACATACCTGAGACTGAGTAATTTATAAAGGAAAGAAGTTTAATTGACTCACAATTCAGCATGGCTGGGGAGGCCTCAGGAAACTTACAATCATAGCAGAAGGGGAAGAAAACACATCTTTGGATTATGAGAACTACAGTTCAATATGATAATTGGGTAGTGAGGACACAGCCACACTATATTATTCCACTACCGGCCCTTACCAAATCTCATCTCCTTACATTTCAAAACACAATCATGCCTTCCCAACAGTCCCCCAAAGTCTTAACCCATTCCAGCATTAACTCAAATGTTCAAGTCTAAAGTCTCATCTGAGACAAGGCAAATCCGTTCCATCTATGAGCCTTTAAAATCAAAAGCAAGTTAGTTACTTCCTAGATACAATGGGGGTACAGGAATTGGGTAAACACACCAGTTCCAAATGAAAGAATTTCAATATTTAGCTGAGAGAAACTTGAAAAACCTAGAACTTTCATAAAAGATGGCGATCAGGCCATAATAGATATTGTTACTCTTATTGGGTCTGGCAAAAAGCTAAAAAAGAATTATTTTTGCTTGTTTCTTTTCTGTATTTTGCAAAAGATATGTTAAAAATCATGTAGTTATTTAAATTAGTTTTTCATAGACTAAATTTCAATTATGGAAAAACAACACTAATAGAAAACACCAAGACTCATTTTAACCACAAACTTAAATTTCTACAAAAGCAAACATACAAATAATACACATAAACACACATAAATATGTGTACTAGAACAGCTTGAGACTGTAAATGAAAATTTATAGTATCCAAGAATCTAGGTGGAATTATGCTTTTTTATTACAATGACCTATTGTATTTTTGAATGAATATGTAAGCCAACATTCAATTTCCTCTTTTTTAAAAAAAGTAATAACTTTTACTTTAGGTTTGGGGGTATATGTAGTTTTTGTTACATGGTAATCTCATGTCATGAGGGTTTGTTGTACAGATTATTTCATCACCCAGGTATTAAGCCTAGTGCCCAACAGTTATTTTTTCTAAACCTCTCCTTCCTCCTACTTTCCACCTTCAGATAGGCCCCAGTGTGTTGTTTCTCTTTCTGCGTCCATGTGTTCTCATCATTCAGCTCCCACTTATAAGTGGGAACATGCAGTGTTTGATTTTCTGTTCCTGCATGAGCTGGCTGAGGATAATAGCTTCCAACTCCATCCATGTCCCTCCAAAAGACAAGATCTCATTCCTTTATATGGCTGCATAGTATTCCATGGTGTATATGTTTCACATTTTCTTTATCCAGTCTATCATTGATGGGCATTTAGGTTGATTCCATCTTTGCTATTGTGAATACTGTTTCAATGAACATATGTGTGCATGTGTCTTTATAATAGAATGATTTATGTTCTTTTGGGTATATAACCAGTAATGGGATTGCTGGGTCGAGTAGTATTTCTATCTTTAGGTCTTTGGGGAATTGCCACACTGTCCACCCGTTAATTGTGGGAGTGATCACTTCAAGCTTTCTTGAGAATAATACAGGTACTAAAAAAGCATATCAATAAATAAAAGTGATACATTTATTGTATTAAAAAATGCTTGCCATCATTTGCTTCGAGGATAGTGTTGTCTTCTTCTTCTATTTATCAGTCTGGTATATTCTTGATGTCTGCCAGCCTCTTTTCTTTCTTATGCCCTTTAATTCTGGACATCCTTCAGGGTTTAATCTTGGATATTTTAACAATTCAGCTATTTCATCTCTTAAAAAGGTTTAAACTATCACCTGTCAGCAAAAACTTAAACTTTGTCTTTGATCATTGACTCTTGTCCTAAATAGCTGGCTTACTCTCAATATTTTACAGCTCTTCAGCATGGCATATTTATGTGTATTCTATTAATTTGTATCTTGATTAATTTTTGAACTTTTCCTTGAGTAAGCCTACATTTTAAAGGCCATTCTCATTTCAAGGGAAGAGGCAGTTTTCCATTTATTTTGCACCTTTCCAAAGCTCCTAGTAATGTGCTATTAATATTATGGACATTTAATAATGGCATTGAAAAGCAAACAACAGATGCTGGCAAGGATGTGGAGAAATAGGAATGCTTTTACACTGTTGGTGGGAGTGTACATTAATTCAACCATTGTGGAAGACTGGCGATTCCTCAAGGTTCTAGAGCGAGAAATACCATTTGACCCAGCAATCCCATTACTTGGTATATACCCAAAGGAATAGAAATCATTCTAATATAAAGACACATGCACACGTATGTCTATTGCAGCACTATTTACAATAGCAAAGACTTGGGACCAACCCAAATGCCCATCAATGATAGACTGGATAGAGAAAATGTGGCACATATACACGATGGAATACTATGCAGCCATAAAAAATGAATGAATTCATGTCCTTTGCAGGGACATGGATGAAGGTGGAAGCCATCATTCTCAGCAAGCTAACACAGGAACAGAAAACCAAACACCTCATCTTCTCACTCATAAGTGGGAGTTGAACAATGAGAACACATGGACACAGGGAGGGGAACAACACACACCAGAGCCTGTCAGGGGGTGAGGGGCAAGGGGAGGGAGAGCATTAGGACAAATACCTAATACATGTGGGGCTTAAAACCTAGATGATGGATTCATAGGTGCAGCAAACCACCATGGCACATGTATACCTATGTAACAAACCTGCACATTCTGCACATGTATCTCAGAACTTAAAATTAAAAAAAAAAAAAGCAGGCAGATTGCTTAATCTGAGTTTTACTCCATCATTTCTGAGTTTCAAACATGTGCATAGCACTGTCAATATAGAGATTAATAAGATGGTTCTTCATGGAACTCACAGTTTGGGAATGGGAGACAGATATGTAAACAAAATCAATCAATTTGCTAAGGGACGTAATACAAGGTACAGAGGTAAATCAGAGAGAGTAGTGAATGCCTATCAGAAAGTGAGGAGGTGGGACTCAAGTATCTTCTGATATTTTAGAAGTAAGAAAAGTAAAATATCCATTTGATAGGCAGTAGGATGGTAAAGAAAGCCAGACAAAAGGGGTGGATGGCATATTTCTGAGTAATTGAGAGCCTCCTGTAATATATTTTCTGACATGAAGTAGTTCTTTAGACCAATGATGAAGCTCCCTTTCCAGAGTTGACTTGAACTATATCAGAGTCCTTGGGAGGTTATTTTATTCCCCTTGCAAATGGATTTCAGCTGAGTTTCATTGAGTACAATAAACTGAGATGAAAATTTAAAATATATAATGAAAATTAACATTTTACTAATTTTTATTTCATGGAGTTTATCTTTGAGAATATTAAAATATCAATCATCATTTTTTGCCCAAAGTCAGATATTCTGGCATTGCAGTCTAATTTGAACCTCCTGGCAAATGTAGTACTACTTAGCTCCAGGAAAACTAACTGAAAACTAATTTCTGTTACCACTGCACTCTTTGAAGTTTTAATTTAAATGGAAATGTGAGGATTACAAAAATCTTGCATATTTTTGGTTGTTGTTTCAATTGGCAAATAGAAAAAAAAGTCTACGTAGATAATCATAATTTTTGGTAAATCTTACATAAATGCAGAAGAAGGAAATTATAAACTATAAATCCAAAGCTAGTCTTGATGCTTAAAGAGCCAAGAGACTGTTTTTAATTATAATTTTTTGCCTGAAAAAATAGTTTAAATATTTCCTAGGTTTGCTAGACTTAAAAATGACAGCTCTGTTTTTAGACATTTAATTGCTGCTTGGGAATAATTATTTGTGCAAATAAAATTTCTGTGCCAGTCTGCAAATTTTTGCTGCCCTCTATTGGCTTGCTGAGAAATCTATAAACTGCCTTCTAATGATAAAGGAAAAATGAAACTGGAGTAGAACCGAATGGATTTTTAGGGATCATTCAGTTCAACATCTGACCTCCACATGCAATCACTTACACATTTAAATTACTTTTAAAAAAGCAAGAAACTACCAGAAGAACTACCAGAAGCACAGATGTATGTGTGTAGGTAGTTAATGGCATTTTCAAAATTTCCCTTTTTGTTTTTTTTTTAAGGCAAGGTCTTGCTCTGTCAACAAGGCTGGAGTGCAGTGAGCATGATCTCGGCTCACGGCACCCTCTGCCTCCCGGGTTCAAGTGATTCTAATGCCTCAGCCTCCCGAGTAGCTGGGACTACAGGTGTGTACCACCACCCCCAGCTAATTTATATATTTTTAGTACAGACAGGTTTTCACCATGTTGGTCAGGCTGATCTCGAACTCCTGACATCAAGTTATCCACCTGCCTCAGGCTCCCAAATGCATTTTCAAAATTTTATTCATGGTACTGTCATCCATTTTAAAGCAAGAAAATCTTCAGGCAAATAAATGACAGGCCAAGTCAGAATGTATTTTTCCCCCAAATTTAAACACTCTAAAATACATTTAAATCATCCCTGAGTATATACAAACTAACAGCCCATACTTTTAACATAATCCAACATGTGGGCAAAACAAAAGAGATCACGGTCCTTTTCCACTTGGCAGACATTAAGTGAAGGGCATGGGCCAGGTGTGGGGCCCATGCTTGCAATCCCAGCACTTTGGGAGGCCGAGGGGAGTGGATCACTTGAGGCCAGGAGTTCAAGACCAGCCTGGCCAGCATGGTGAAACCCCTTGTCTCTACTAAAAATACAAAAAATTAGCTGGGTGTGGTGGCAGGTGCCTGTAATCCCGTCTACTATGGAGGCTGAGCCAGCAGAATCACTTGAACCTGGGAGATCATGCCACTGCACTCCAGCCTGGGCAACAGAGCGAGACTCTGTCTCAAAAAATAAAATAAAATAAAATAAAATAAAATAAAATAAATGAAGGGTGTATTAATTTATTCTCACACTGCTAATAAAGACATACCCAAGACTGGGTAATTTATAAAGGAAAGAGGTTTAAGGGACTCACAGTTCCACATGGCTGGGGAGGCCTCACAATCATGGCAGAAGGCAAATGAGGAGCAAAGTCACGTCTTACATGGCAGCAGGCAAGAGAGCTTATTCAGGGGAACTCCCATGTATGAAACCATCAGATCTCATGAGACTTATTCACTACCATAAGAACAGTATGGGAGAAACTTCACCTATGATTCAATTACCTCCACCTGGCCCCACCCTTGACACATGGGGATTATTACACTCAAGGTGAGATTTGGGTGGGGACACAGTCAAAGCATATCAAAGGGCATGATTACTCCCCTCATAAATTGGTCTTTGGACTAATTTTCTTCTCTGTCTATACCTTGCTCCCTTCGATTTTTACAGTGAATAAAATAAGAAAATTTGTCTGTGCATTATAGGCATGGTGAACATGCTCCAAAGAAAATGACAGGTCAGAGAGGCAGCAGAAGAGGACATTTCTGATGGCCTCAATCATTCCTTGGTTGTATTTAGAATTTGAAGAACAAACTCCCCATTCCCCACTTTTGCCACTCTTTCTTCACAGCTTAGCCCTTTTCAATGTTGTGATTTATAATGAAACCATGGTTTTGGCTTTCTAGTCATTTGGTTATTCAGAAAGATTTGTTTCAACAAGTGAATTCACCAAGTGAAAGTTTTCCCTATAAATATCTCTGTCAGAAATAAACGTACTATATAAATCATACGCAAATTGAAAAATCTGAACTGTCTCCAATAAACATGTAAATGTAACGAGAAAAATTCATGATCTCTACGTCATTATCCCTGTTCTAGAGCCTCTGAACAAAATGAAAGTATGCAGAAAATGGCTTTCACACCAGACCGACTGTTCCTCCAACAGTACATGCTATATGGATCATTCACATAATAAGTTACAATATATTGTAGCAATTCAGAGCAGCACACTTTGCTGATATTTGCACCATGATTGTACTAAGAAAAGGTTGTGATAAAATATTCACATGCAGATAAACCAATTGGAAGGCCAGAGTTCTGCTCAGAATTAGACTATTATATTTTATTTCTACTCTTATTTTAACCTTGAAGAAATAGAAAAAATAATTATGCTCTGTATACTTAAATACTGTTTTTATACTGTAAGACATATTAAATAATTTATTCCCTCAAAGAAATATTTGCTTCATTTGTATTGTTCACCTATCGGGTTTAAATACACCTTCATTTTTATGCATAGTGGTTTCTACAGAAAAGCAGAAGTGAGATACATAAAAGAAGAAAAGCTGAATAGCTGGGAGAGCCCAGAGTGGCAGCAGTTTTATAGTAGAAGAAGGAAACTCATAAATATCAGAACAGATTATTAGAATTCTGTGTATAAGAATGGGTTGAAATAATGCTGTTTTAAAACCATGAATTTTTGGCATATGTTTAGATAAATTACTGAGGCAGAAATTAGAGGAGAAAAATGAAATCCCACCTACCACTAGACATTTTGTTTTAATTAGTGCCTTATGATATAACCACAGAGGGTGGATAATAGCGAAGAATCCTACTGGCCTAATGATAAAAGGTGCTAGGCAAATGATTCATCTTAATTTTGGTTAGGAACTTTAATATTACACCATTTGCTGTATATGCAAACTAGGAAAAAAGAACTGAGAACCCCGAAGTAATTTCTTCAGAAGATTTATAACTATGTGAGACAGTCAGAATAGTAAGATTTTTCCCCTGAAGAGAGTAGAACATCCAGTATACAAAAGTTTTCATGTGCTGTTTTGCTTAAAGGAGTAAATAAGCACTCTAAGAGTTAGAAGGAAAATAAGTATATAAACATATCTTCATCAATAACTCTAAGTGCTCCTTTGAAAATTCAAGGATACATGTCCTAAAAAGAAAAAGAGTGCTTTGTTTGTTTTGTTTTTTATTGTCTGATAGAGTATTTGTGTATTGCAGGTTATACTATTTGAGAAAATAAAAGAATGGATCCCCTGTTTTAGCTCATTAAAAAGAGAGCAACAATTCTGAACACTAGTTTTTTCTTGGCTTGATCCCTGAGTTTCATGTGTATATCCATACTTTCATAGGTTTATTGAACTTATGCTGTGTGTAAATCATAAATATATGAAAGCACATATATAAACACATATGTCCACATATGCCCATGTAGACATACACTTTCTTAGAGACCCAAAACAAAGCACAGAAAAATAAATCATTTACGGGGATATTTATAAATAACTTTTGTTCTTTAAAAAATTAATTAAAAAAAGTAATGCATGATTTCTTTAAAATAATTCAAGCACCATATTTGTGAGGTAAAAAATGTGCAAAGTCATTTGTCACCTTCTCCTCATCCTAATAAGAAATTTCTGTCGGTGATCCAATATGTATCCCTCCAGAACTCTCTTTTGCTCTCGCTCTCTCTCTCATATCATATATTAGGGGCATGTTTGCATGTATGTGTTTGTGAAAGAGAGAGAGACAAAGAGGGAGAGAGGACATCTATTCTGCTACTTTGTACTTTAGTAATTTACCTTAGGCATCTAATTATTTTAATACATATAGATGTACAAAATTATTTTTTAAAGTGCATAATATAAAAAAAATTGATAGGTAATTTCCTTTAAAAAAGTTTTAAAGGAAACTTTAAGGTGTACAACACAATTTAAGGTGTACAACACAATGTATGTGTGTACACACACACACACACACACATATATTTTACAATGTCCTTCAGATCCATCCGTGTTGTGACAAATGATAGGATTTTCTTCTTTTTTATTATTTTATTATTACTATTATATTTGCTTTTCTTCTTCCATATATATACATGTATATACACATTGTGGAATTAATAATAAAGCTAATCCATAAATCTATCATCTCACATACTTATTGTGAGGAGAACATTTAAAATTTACTTGCTCTGCAATTTTCAAGTATATAATAATTATTATTTACTATACTCATCATTCTGTACAATAGATCTCCAGAGCATATTCCTTCTATCTAACTGACACTCTGAACCCTTTAATCAACATCTCTTCAACCTCTCTACCTCTCCACCAGACCCTGGTAACCACCAGACCCTGGTAATCAACATTTTACTCTATTTCTATGAGTTTGACTATTTTAGATTCTACATATAAGTGAGATGTGGCATTTGTCTTTCTGCGTCTGATTTATTTTACTTAAAAATAATATCTTTCAGGTTCATTTGTGTTGTGACAAATGACAAGATTCCCCTCTTTTTATTATTTTATCATTATTTTTTCTTCTTTCTTTTTATTATTGAATAGTGTTTCAGTGTCTGTATGACCACATTTTTAAGCCATTCATCCTTTAATGAACACTTAGGTTGATTCTCTGTGTTGGCTATTGTGAATAATGCTGTTATGAATATAGGAATGCAGATATCTCTTTGACATTCTTATTTTATTTCCTTTTAATCATTTCTTATTGATGTGTAGTCAGGTTGTTTCCAATCTATCACTATTACAAGCAATATTAGAAAAACACTCATTTACATATATACACACATATATATATATATATATATATATAAAATTGTGAATGTTTGCAAGCTTTTCTGTAGAACAGATTCCTAAAAGTACTCTGCGAGGTCCAATGGTAAGCATAAATTATTTTCAAAGAACCTCACCTAATATCTAGTGCACCCAGACAAATATTAACCTTGTGATTACAGAATCTATAAGGCGCACTTCTTACCCTTGTTTGTCCATCTTGGGAATCAGAATCATGTTTGCAATAGTCAGGAGGTTAACCCAGCTCATTATTGGGCACAACAAAAGCATATATGACTTTTTTGAAGAGAAAATAATTGTTTAATTGAATTTGGCTGTCTCGATGAATACTACATAGTTCTCCTTTATATCAGTTCTCTCTCTCTCTCTCTCTCTCTCTGTGTGTGCAAAATAATTGTTTATTTCAGTTTGGCTGTCTCTATGCATATTATATAGTTCTCTGCACTGTTTTTGAGATATATTAGCCATGTCATGTGATTAATGCAATAGTTTTTAGCCTGGTTGTTTCTATGTTCTTTTTCAAGAACTGCTTATTTTTACTGACTTCCATGCCATTCTGGCCATATTGGGATTGTTATGTATTTGCACAGAGGTCTTTAATCTATTTCTACTTATGAGTTTGCATGAACATTTTTTTAAATAAAATCCTTATCAGATTACTTTGACCTGAGGCTCTGCTTCTATCCAACATGATATGCCCAACACACTATGCCCAACACAACTTTTCACTTTATTCATTCACCTGGGAATGACGGTTCCAGCATGGCTCTATTTAAACACTTTGTAGTATGTGAAATCTGTATTTTATCAGTATTTCAGTACTGTCGTGATGAGAAGAGTATTTTAAACACTTTTGGGTTGAAGGCAAAGGGACTTAGACTGATTGGGGTCTGAACTGTGCCACAGCACATTCTTTATAATACCGTTAACAACCTTCTGCATAAAGCATCTGCCACTTCATGTCTATCCCCATCTGCACCACCCAGGTCTATCAACATCATCTCACACTCACTAAGCCATGTTAGCAAGCACAGTGTCCTACACATAATAGGCATTCAAATGTTTGTTTAATAAGTGAATGATTTTATCACTCCTACTGACAGATTATTCTACAATGAAGTTTGTCAAAACCCTGAAATATGCCATATTGTCGTTTCACTTTGGAGAATTTGGAGTGTGATACAAATAAAACATGCTTCCTCAAAATTTTGTGTTTTAGAAATCTGCCATATAACCTTACTTTTCTCACACAGGTGTGAAATGCTGGAGGTCATTATAGGCCATTAAGTCACCATTAAGAGCACCCTGCTATTGTTTTTCACTGTGCTCTTAGTATTCTCTTAGCTCTTTGTTGTCAGAGGAATGAATGGTGAGTATTTTAGCACAGTAGTTATAATCAGTATTATTAGGTATTTAGCATTAATAACTATAAATGTTCTATCATCCATTAAAATATGTGAGAATTATATCCCGTAGAAAATATCAACACTTAAAACATTGACCTTTTCAGTGTTCTAATATATCACATCTATTCTGGTTTCTTCTGAGTGCCTACTCTGAGTAACCTATAGGGAGCAAGTGAAATGGCCAGTCATTCTAAATACAAAATATTTGAAGGTCAACTATAAAAATAGTCAGTTAATGCCAGGACATAAATCATCATAAGCAGAGAACACTAGTTATCAAAAAAGAATTCGTTCTCAGTCACTTCAGTGGGAACAAAAAATGGCAGGGATGTAACCTCTTTTGATTCATGTAGTGCCTACAGATCCGTGGACTGCCTGGGGTAGCATTGGAGTTTTTATAGATGTTATTGTACTGCAGATGAGTAATGATGCCTTTGACTCAGGATTGGTATGTGACATTTCTGTTTTCTTCTCTGTCCCATCACTTTTGATTAAAGCCAAATGAAAGATCATTTCAGTAAGAATGCTTAGAGTTCAGTAAGAATGCATGTTGATTCATGCATTCTTACTGAACTCTAAGCATTGTTACTGAAATGAAACTGCCTAATTTCAGTGCCTAATAAGACACTGAAGAGTGTCTGCCTAATTAAATATTATAACATTTCCAAAATTTTCAAAGATGATGTAAGATACACAAACATAAAACCAGAAAATCCAAGGCCTTCTGTAAGCGTGGGCCCTTTCTAAAGCTTTTTCTTATACTTTGAATGTCTTATTCTTTTTTTTTTTTTTTTTTTTTTTGAGACGGAGTCTCGCTCTGTCGCCCAGGCTGGAGTGCAGTGGCGTGATCTCGGCTCACTGCAAGCTCCGCTTCCCGGGGTTCACGCCATTCTCCTGCCTCAGCCTCCCGAGTAGCTGGGACTACAGGCGCCCGCCACCTCGCCCAGCTGATTTTTTGTATATTTAGTAGAGACGGGGTTTCACCCTGTTAGACAGGATGGTCTTGATCTCCTGACCTCATGATCTGCCCGCCTCGGCCTCCCAAAGTGTTGGGATTACAGGCGTGAGCTACCACACCCAGCTGCCTTATTCTTTTTATACCATGGTCCTATTCATCTTTGAAGTGAAGTTCTCTGTCACTAATGGTCAGTCATAATCAAACTAGAGACAGCTAAGGAACATATTCATATTATCTACAAATTGGCTATAACTTGAAATAAGCAACATGACAGACAGTTAGATTGAGAAGTGGGTCATCTGTCCCCTCTTTAGCTCCCACTGTTAGTTATATGAAAATTAGCTTAGATGAGAGATCCAAATCCTCAAATTCTAGATGAATACATGCATAGCTGCCATTTAATCCACTAAATTTTTTCAGTGTTATACATTAGAGTAACATAGGCCAACAGCAGAACTCAAATATCAGTCTTGTCTTCTCTGGATTCATGAGCTAGAGCATATATAAACCTGACAACCTCTCTATTCTATCCATTTATCACACAATCTTGTTTGAGGCCTGCTTTTCTTTTCTCATGGTTCCTCACTGAGTCTCACTTGACTTTCCAGAGGTAGGATTTTAAAAGTAAATAAGCCATGTCTTTCTTCCCTAACATCTAGGATAAGCTGCTAATTTTATTCTTCCTTTCACTGTATTGACAAAACAAAAAAGCCAAACTCTGTAAAATATTTGAAGAGATTTTTTCTGAGCCAAATTTGAGGACCATGGCCCATGACACAGCCTCAGGAGGTCCTGAGAACATGTGCCCAAGGTGGCTAGGTTACAGGTTGGTTTTATACGTTTTAGGGAGACATAAGACATCAATCAATACATGTGAGGTACACATTGGATAGGTCCAGAAAGGCACAACAACTTGAAGTAGGAGCTTAAAAGCCATAGGAGGACTCAAAGATTTTTTGATTGGCAATTGGTTTAAAAAGTTAACTTATTATCTGAAGACCTGGGATCAAGAGAAAGGAATGTCTGGGTTAAGATAAGGCTCTGTGGAAACCAAGGATTTTATTATATAGATGAAGTCTCATAGGTAGCTACCCTTAGAGGCAATAGATGGCAAATGTTTCCTCTTCAGACCCTGAAAAGGTATCAGACTCTCTGGAACAGAGCTACTAAGGGAAGGGGAGTCTCTATAGAATGCACAAGAGATAGCCATGCAGGACCAGTCTAAAAGATGTCAATGAAATACATTTTGGGATAAAATACTCTGATTTTCTTCAGGGCATGCTGTTTGTCATGTGATGCTATACTACAGTCAGTTTGGAATTTTGGTATCTTATTGGTACACAGAGTCTGTTTTGTGAGTCTTAAGATCTCTGTTTAAATGTTAATGCTGGTCAGTTGTGCCTGAACGCCAAAGGGAGGAAAATATAATGAGGCATATCTAACCCTCCTTTCCTATCACGACCTGAACTCGTATTTCAGTATTTCTTTGGGTCCCCTTGGCAAAAAGGGGGTCCATTCTGTCAACTGGGGGACTTAGAATTTTATTTTTGGATTACATCTGGATTTGACTTTGGCCTGCTCATTTAATCGGGGCAAGGCCATTTCATCTCCGGTACAGTATATGACTACACGAGCCATATAGGGAAGAGTGAAGAGGAAGAAAATGGTTAAAAAGAGAGGCGGGAATCAAAAGCAGAAAACTTCACCTGTCCAATCTGCTGATAATACATGTTCTTTTTCCAGTAAAAGTGATATTCTTTTCTTGATGAACCTCTTGTGTGTTTGGCCATCTTTTTTTTTTCTTTCTAGTCTGACCTTTTTGGGCAATGCTGCTAATTACCTATCCAGTATTTGTACTCCTTGTATTCCTTACCTAACAGAGCCCTAATTTTGGGTAGGATGAGGAATGGCAAGATACCTGGAGGAGTAGAAACTACATTTACCAGATCCTCTTGCCACTGTGCATGATATATCACTTTGTTCTAGCCAATGAGATGTATGTGGAATTTTACTCTGTGAGGGTTTCAGATCAGCTATTGATTTTATAATAAAAAGAGAAAGACTCAGCTATATTGTGTATTTTTCCCTTTGCCCTTCCCTTTTCTTCCTCCCTACAGTTAACAGAGTTAAAAAAAAAAAGAAAGAATTTAGCATAGTCGAGCCACATTATCAGCCTTGTACTGCTAACTTATGGATTTATCTTTATGTAAAGACATAAATTTTTATACATTTAAGATATTATCTATCAAGATTTTTATTAGTAGCTCTTGAAAGTAATTGTTACCCACACAACCTATAAGAGAATTCTTTCTTCTTGGAAAGAGAAAGATACAAGTGAGGAGTAAAAAAAGGAGAGAGTGAAAAAGAAAAAGATATATTTATCTATCTATATACATACATATATATACATATGTATATATACATATATAAATATATCTAAAGCCATATATATGTATGTATGTGTGTGTGTATATGTGAATATATGTGATATATGTATGAGATATATATATATGTATGATATATGTATGAGATATATATATGATATATATGATATATATATGAGATAGATATATACGATATATCACTTTGTTCTAGCCAATGAGATGTATATATAGCCAATGAGATATATATATAAAGCCATATATAACAGACCCGCAGCTAATATTATACTGAATGGGGAAAAACTGAATGGTTTCCTTCAAATATCTGGAACATGACAAGGTTGCCCACTCTCACCACTTGTATTCAACATAGTACTGGAAGGTCTAGCAAGAGCAATTTGATGAAAGAACAATATAAAAGAAATCTAAATTGGAATACAAAAGTTGAACAATCCTTGTTGCAGATGATATTATCCTGTAGCTCAAAAAACCTGAAGACTAGCAAAAAAACTAATGAACTAATAAATTCAGTGAAGTTGCAGGAAACAAAATTAGCACACAAAAATCTGTAGCATTTCTACATGCAAACAATGAACAATCTGAAAAAGAGAAAATTAATTTTATTTACAATAGCAACACGTAAAATTAAGTGCCTAGAAATTGTTTAACCTACTCGTGAAAAATTGCTATAATAAAAACAACAAAACACTGATGAAGGAAATTTAAGAGAACACCAAAAAATGAAGATATTTCATGTTTATGAATTGGAAGAATCAATTTTTAAAATGTACACAATACCCAATGCAATCTACAGATTTAATGCAATCCCTCTCAAAATACCAATGACATTCTTCACAGAAATAGAAAAAACAATCCTAAAATTTATATGAAAACAGCAAATGCCCAGAATAGCCAATACTACATTAAGCAAAAGGAACAAAACTAGACAATCACATTATCTGACTTCAAAGTACACCACAAAGCTATAGTAAATCAACATTGAGCCTTTGATATGGCACCATTCCTTGGGGTGATCAGCCAGCTACCTGGTGGCAGATTGATTATATTGGACCTCTTCCATTATGGAAAGGGCAGAGGTTTGTCCTCACTGGAATAGGCACTTACTCTGGATACAGGTTTGCCTATCCTGCACGCAATGCTTCTGCCAAGACTACCATCTGTGGACTCACAAAATGCCTTATCCACTGTCATGGTATTGCCTCTGACCAAGGCACTCACTTTATGGCTAAAGAATTGTGGCAGTGGGCTCATGCTCATGGAATTTGCTGGTCTTACCATCATGTTCCTCATCATCCTGAAGCAGCTGGATTGATAGAATGGTGGAATGACCTTTTGTAGTTACAACTGCAATGCCAACTAGGTGACAATACTTGGCAGGCTGGGGCAAAGTCCACCAGAAGGCCGTATATGCTCTGAATCAGCATCCAATATATGGTACTTTTTCTCTCATAGCCAGGATTCACAGGTCCAGGAATCAGGGGATGGAAGCAGAAGTGGCACTACTCACCATCACCCCTGGTGATCCACTAGCAAAATTTTTGCTTCCTGTTCCCACGACATTAGGTTCTGTTGACCTAGAGGTCTTAGTTTCAGAGAGAGGAACGCTGCCACCAGGACACACAACAATTCCATTAAACTGGAAGTTAAGATTGTCACCTGGACACTTTGGGCTCCTGCTACCTTTAAGTCAACAGGCTAAGAAGGAGTTACAGTGTTGGCTGGAGTGATTGACTGAGACTGTCAAGATGAAATCAGTCTACTTCTCTACAACAGATTTAAGGAAGAGTATGCATGGAATACAGGAGATCCATTAGGATGCCTCTTATTATTACCATGCCCTGTGATTAAGGTCAATGGGAAACTATGACAGCCCAATCCAAGCAGGACTACAAATGGCCCAGACCCTTCAGAAATGAAGCTTTGGGTCACTCCACCAGGAAAAAAAAAAAATATGACCTGGTCACAAGCTTTATTTTTTATTTATTTTTTAACTGGGAGGTTTTTTATTACAGCTTTCATCTCATTCGCTGTTATTGGTGTGTTAAGGTTTTGGATTTCTTCATGGTTCTATTTTGGTAGGTTGAATGTGTCTAGGAATGTGTCTATTTTTTCTAGATTTTTCAATTCATTAGCATATAGTTGCTCATGGTAGTCACAAATAATCCTTTGAATTTTTGCAGTGTCAGTTGTAATATATGTTTTTCATCCTGATTTTATTTATTTGGGTCTTCTTCTTTTTTCTTAGTCCGTCTAAATGTTGATTTTTGTTTAACTTTTCCAAAAACAGTTTTTCATTTTGTATTGTTTTATTCCTTTCAATTCATTTATTTCTGCTCGGATTTTTGTTATTTATTTTCTTCTACTGATTTTGGGTTTGGTTGGCTCTTGCTTTTGTAGCTCTTTAACATGCATTGTTAGGTTGCTTATTTTATGTTTTTCTTCTTTATTGATGTAGGCACTTACAGCTATACATTTGCTGCTTAGTACTGCTTTTGCTGTGTCCCACAGGTTGTGGTATGTTGTGCTTTCATTATCATTTGTTTTAAGAAATTTTTCAATTTTCTTCTTAATTTCTTCACTGGTCATTCAGAAGCACATTCTTTAATTTCCACTTTTGAATAGTTCCAGAATTTCTCTTTTTATTGATTCCTAGTTTTATTCCATTGTCATCAGAAAAGATGCTTGATATTATTTCAATCTTTTTGAATATTTGAAGACTTGATTTTTTACCTAACATATGACCTATGTTTGAGAATGATCCATGGGTTGAGGAATAGAATGTGTTTTCTTCAGCCATTGGATGAAATGTTCCCTAAATATATATTAGATCCATTTGGCCTATAGGGCAGATTAATATTTCCTTGTTGATATTCTGCCTGGGAGATCTATCCAATGGTAAGAGTGAGGTGTTGAAATCTCCAGTTATTATTGCATTGGAGCCTATCTCTCTCTTTTGCTCTAGTAAAATTTGCTTTATATATCTGTGTGCTCCAGTATTGGGCATATATATATTTTAAATTGTTATATCTTTTTGCTGAATTGACCCATTTATCATTTCATACTGACCTTCTTTGTCTCTTCGTATCATTTTTATCTTGAAATCTATTTTGTTTGATAATCAGTATAGCTACTCCTGCTCACTTTTTTGTGTTTTTTTTTTGTTTCTTTGTTTTCATTGGCACAAAATACCTTTTACTATCCCTTTATTTTCAGTCATGTGTGTCTTTATAGGTTAAGTGTGTCTTTTGTAGACATCACAACAATGTGTCTTATATTTTTATCCATTCAGCCACTCTGTGTATTTTGATTGGAGAGTTTAGTCGATTTACATTCAATACTATTATTGATTAGTACGGACTCACTCCTGTCATTTTGCTTTCTGTTTGTTTTGTGGCCTTGTTTTCTTTCTTTCCTGCTTGTCTTCCTTTCAGTGAAGGTGATTTCCCCTGGTTGCTTTTCGATTTTTTTTTTTTTTAGCATGGTGTCTCACTCTCTCACTCAGGCTAGAGTGCAGTGGCACGATGTCAGAACACTGCAACCTCCACCTCCCAGATTCAAGTGATTCTCCTGCCTCAACCTCTTGAATAGCTTAGACTACAGGTGTGTGCCACCAGGTCCGGCTAATTTATGTATTTTTAGTAGAGACAGGGTTTTAACATGTTGGCTAGGCTGGTCTCAGGTGATCTGCCAGCCTCGGCCTCCCAAAGTGGTGGGATTATAGGCATGAGCCATCTTGCCCGGCCTGTTGTTTTTCAATTTTTATGTATTTGTTGTGTTTTTTTGGTTTAAGGTTACCATGATGCTTGCAAATACTATCTTATAACTCATTATTTTAACCTGATGACAACTTAACACTATTTGCGTAAACAACCAAGAAAAAAACTAATAAAAGCACTATGATTTAACTTCATTTCCCCACTTTTTAAAGTTTGTTTTTAATAATTATGTTTTATTATACTGTCTATGTCTTGAAATATCATCATAGTTATAATTTTTGAGTGTTTTGTAATTTAGTCTTTCTACTTAAGATTAGTTTTCACACCACAGTTACAGTGTTATAGTATTCTTTTCTAATCTGTGTTTTTTCTGTGTACTTATGATTACCAGTGAGTTTTGTACCTTCAGATGATTTCTCATTGCTCACTGACATCTTTTTTTTCCTGATGGAAGTACTCTCTTTAATATTTCTTGTAGGACAAGTATGATGTTGATGTCATCCCTCAGCTTTTGTGCATCTGGAAAAGTATTTTTCCTTCATATTTGAAGAGTAATTTCACTCGATATACTATTCTAGGGTAAAAGTTATTGTTTTGTAATCAGCACATTAAATATGTCATGTCACTATGTCCTGGCCTTTAAAGTTTCCATTGAAAAGTCTGCTGCCAGATGTATTGGAGCTCCTTTGTATGTTGTTTGTTTCTTTTCTCTTGTTGTTTGTAAGATCTTTTCTCTATCCTTGACCTTTGGGAGTTAGATTAGTAAATGTCTTGAGGTAATCTTTTTTGGGTTAAATCTGCTTGGTGTTCTATAACCTTATGAACTTGGATATTGATCTTTCTCTAGGTTTGGGAAGTTCTCTGTTATCTTTGCTTTGAATAAACTTTCTACCACTGTCTCTTTCTCTACCTCCTATTTAAGGCCAGTATCTCTTAGATTTTCCCTTTTGAGGTTGTTTTCTAGATTCGGTAGGTGTCCTTCAATGTATTTATTGTTCTTCCTTTTGTCTCCTCTGACTATATGTTTTCATATAGCCTGTCTTCAAGCTCACTAATTTTTTCTTCTGCTTGATCAATTCTGCTATTAAAAGACTGATGCATTCATCACTATGCCAGTTACATTTTTCAGCTTCACAATTTCTGCTTGATTCTTTTTGATGTTTTGATCTCTTTGTCATATTTATCTGATAGAATTATGTATTCCTTCTCTGTGTTATTTTCAATTTCTTCAAGTTTTCTCAAAATAGCTATTTTGAATTATCTGTCTGAAAGTTCACATAGATGTATTTCTCCAGGATTGGTCTCAGGTGCCTTATTTAGTTCATGTGGTGAGATCGTGTTTCCTTGGAACATCTTGATACATTTTTTTTTAAAGACAGAGTCTCACTCTGTTACCCAGGTTGGAGTGCAATGGTGCGATCTCAGCTCATTACAACCTCTGCCTCCTGGGCTCAAGTGACCTCTGTATCTTAGCCTCCTGAGTAGCTGGGAATCACAGGCATGCACCACCATGCCTGGCTACTTTTTGTATTTTTAGTAGAGACAGGGTTTCACCATGTTGCCCAGGCTGGCCTTGAACCCCTGACCTCAGGTGATTAGCTCACCTTGGCCTCCCAAAGTGCTTGGATTACAGACATGAGCCACCATGCACAGCACTCATCTTGATACATTTAGATGTTCATTTTTGTCTGGGCATTGAAGAGTTAGGTAGTGTAGTCTTTACAGTTTAGGCTTGTTTTCACCTGTCCTTCTTGGGAAGGCTTTCTAGGTATTCTAAAGGACTTGGTTATTGTAATTTAGGCTGTTTGTGTTTTGAGGGGACCCCAAGCCCAGTAACAGTCATCCTTGCAGACACATACAGGTACCACCTTGATGGTCTTGGCCAAGATTCAGAAGAATTCTCTGAACTACCAGGCAGAGACTCGTGTTCTCTTCACTTACCTTCTCCGAACAAAATTGAGTCTGTTTGTTCTGTGCCACCTGTAGCTGTGTGTGGAGTGACAAAAGAACCACTGTGGCCACGACAGCTAGAACTGCACTGAGTCAGACCTGAAGCCAAAACAGCACTGAGTCTGACAAAAAGCCTGCTGTAACTACTTCCTGGCTATTGCCTGTGTTTGCTCAAAGCCCTGGGGCTCTACAATCAGCAGGTTGCAATGCCATCCAGGACTATATCTTTTCCTTCAGGGTGGCAAGTTCCCCCAGGCCTTGGATGGATCCAGAGGTGGCATCTTGGTGCCAGGGGCTAGAGTGAAAAACCTTAACAATCTACCTAGTGTTCTATTATACTGTGGCTGAGCTGACACTCAAATCACAAGAAGCAGATCTTTCCACTCTTCCCTCCCCTTTCCAAATGCAGAGGAGCCTCATCTCATGGCCACTGCTACCTCAGGCTCACAAGGAATACTGCCAGACTACCACCAATGTTTCCTTAAGATCCAAGGGCTCTTCAGTCAGCTTGTGTTGAATGCTGCTGGCCTGAGACTCACCCTTCAGGGCAGTGGGCTCCCCTCTGCCCTACAGTAGGTCCAGAAATGCCATCCAAGAGCCATATCCTAAAATTAGGGACCCCAAGAGCCTGCTTTTAGCTCTATTCCCTTGTGGCCAAGCTGATACTTAAGGTGCAAGACAAAGTTCCCTTTACTTTTCCCTCCACTTTTCTCAAGCAGAAGGAGTCTCATTCCATAGCACCCATAGTTGGGAATGTGCTGTGTCTCAGCTGAAGCCAGTAAGTCTCAGTGTCTCACTCCTGGGCCTCAACATAACACCTGGTTTCATGGCTGGTTTATAAGGACCCAGGGACTCTTCAGTCAGCAGGTGATAAATCATGCCAGGACTAGTTCCTTCCCTTCAAGACAGAGGATTCCCTTCTGGCCCTGGCATATCTAGAAATGTCTGAGAGCCAGGGCCTGAAAAAGGGGCCACGTGACTCTCACTTGTTCCCTATCCTGCTGTGGCTAAGCTGGTACTCAAGATGCAAGACAAAGTCCTCCCCACTCTTCCATTTCCTCCCCTCAAGTGAAGGGAAGAGGCTTCCTTTGGAGCGATGAGCTGTGTAGCCTGGGGTTAAGGGAGGAATGATGCCAGCACTCCCTTAGCCACCCCGGTTGATGTCTAAGATTGCACGTCTCCTCAGTCCACTATTTCTGGGCTGAGTTCAGCCCTGGGACTTGCCTGGGTGTTGCAGTCCTTGTGACCTTGATAACTTTCAAGTTTATTTTGGGTCCTAGGACACTTCAGTCTGTGGTGGTGAGACTTGCAGGAACTCATGTTCCAACCACTGGGATTGGTGATTCCCTTTTGCCTAGAACTGGTTTAATTACTCCTTCCATAGTCAGGTGCCAGCTGAGTATAGTCTGGTTTCAGTTTCTTCTATCAAAGGGCAGCCCTATGTTCAATACCTCACAATTGCTGGCTCACCCTCTCCCTAGGGCACAAAAAAGTTTTCAGCACTATGCTGCCAGTGCCGGTGGATGTGGGAGGAGTGACATCAGCAATTCAACACTGTTTTTGCTACCTCTTCAGTGCCTCTTTCAGTGAAGTTAAAACCAGGTACTGTGAGTGCTATCCTGATTTTTGGTCCTTATGAAGATTTTTTTTTGTGTGTGTAGATAGTTGTTAAATTTGTGTCCTTGTGGAGGGAATGATCAGCACAGTCTTCTATTCCGCCATCTTGCTCCACTCCTTCTCCCAGAAGCACTTTGAACTATAAATTTTGGTGTGTTTAATATTAAAGTTTTTTAGGAAAATTTGGACAGAAATGATCTTATACCAAGGAACAGGAAAATTTTATTTGGTGACTTGGTTCATGATAGGGTCAAAACAAGGTGGGTTCAGTAACAATTAGCAAATAAGCAAATCAGAAAATTAGCTATATACCCCAAAGTTTATAAAATAACTAGGTGATATGGCTGTATATTTTCATCTTTTATTTTATGAATACTTAGGAGAGATATTTGCTGTATGGACAACAAACAATGTTATAATGTTAGGGTGGCAGCAAAGCCTTAAAGTTAAGAACATCATTGTCTTTGGAGTCAAAGTTGTGTTCAAATACAGATTCTGCCACTAAGAATTGTTTTGCTTAGAGCATATTACTGTAAAATGGAGAGAATCATAAGTTGTTGTAAAAACAAATGTGACAATGTTACAAGTTATTTAGCCAAATGCCTGCAATAGCTGTAAGATTTTTTAAACATACAAAGAATGATGAATAAGGTAGCCAGATTGAAGGAGATATCATTTTTCTAACCTATAGAGCATCCCTGCATACATTAGAAAAGCATGTCCTCTCTTGGTGGATATAACCTTGAAAATGCAGGATTGTTTCTTTGTGCAAAGCCAAATTCATTTCTTTCTGCAGGCTACAGTAGCCCTGCATCACAATGCACGGTATGGTAAGCCAAGTGTAAATTAGATTCCAGCCTTCATTTACTCCATCTCCCAGGTGTCCTTACAGTGAAGAACTTATATAACTTACACTTCATCTAAACTTATACCCTAATTAGATGTGTCAATGAATTTTTTTCTGAACAAACGCTAGCCCTTTCATGAAGGGAGTTCTGGGGAATATATTTTTCTGTATATCATTACAATATTTTAGTGGAATAAAACTTGTTCAAAGTAAAGAGGAAAGAATTCTCTCCAAATTCACTATTCTATCAAGACTTAGCTATGGGTCTTACTATAATGTCCTAACATATCAAAGTAGTTCAGACCAAAATTCTGGTGTTACTCCTACTAGAAGAATATCAGAAACATGCCTATTAAAAGGTTAGACAGGATATCCCAAGTACCACATCCACTTTGCATATGTAATTTAGAGTGCTTTGAGATATCAAGAGATGGAGTCTATCCTCAACTGGGAAGAACTCAGAAAAGGAAGTAGTATGGTATACCGGCTAGGAACATGGGTTTTGGAGTATAATAGGGTTGCATTTGAATGTGGATTCCAGTCTGTTATTTAGTAGTAATTTGGCTGCCATCAGGTTTCCTTACCTCTCCGAGGTTTAGAGATTTCACCTGTAAATGAAGCTAATACTAACTTTGCAGAGTCGTTGTGAGGATTATAAAATAAACTATATAAAGAGCTGGCATACTGTAGTCATTCCATAAATGACAGATATTTTTATTGACTGTTGATGTATTTTCCTAAATATCTAATATTTATTGTGTTCTATAGTGGCCAGCATCAGACAAATTAGTTCAGCCTGACGATGGATAAGCTTATTTATGCTGCATCAGGACCCTGGAAGGACTTTTAGACCTTTTCTGTGCATAATTGGATGAGACTCTTTCATGCTATTGAAAGAAATACTGACAGAAGGCAAATGTCAGTATCCTTGAAGCAAAGCAGGCGACTTATTTAGCCTGGGCAGCATGATATCAATTTGACTGTTTGCCATTAGAAGGGTAAGACATGTAACTGTGTATAAATCTTCAAGTGTGATGCTTTCGTGAACAATGCAAATCTATACAATTGCAGCTAAAATTTTAAAAGTATGTTTTTAATATCTACTACCAATACACAATGGCATTATGCTTCCAGGAGCCCTAAGTGATGCATAAACATTAAGCTATGTCTGTACTTCATTCTCTTCACAGAGAGTCAGGCACACAAGGAGGTTAAGTGATTTGCCCAAGGCAGTGTGTTGTGCCACTAACAGAACTGGAAATTGAACCAGAAGTCAGGCTCCCAGGTAATATAAAACCTAGATGAGAATGTCCTTTTGTTGTTGCTGGGTCTGCTGCTCATCCTTTTTCTCTTTAGACTAACACATCAACTATACTCCTTCCCTTAACTCTGATTCAGTGTTTGTATGGCTGTACTAAATCACTGGTGCTTGTTTTAGATGTTGACAAACTGAGAAGGGAGGGACTACATTTATATAATAAAGACAAATGGGATTGAAGATCAGTTCTCCAAAAAGTCAATGCATTTTTCAAAATCTGAAGAAACTTGCAATAAGTCCTCCAGAAAAATTACAATATGAGGTTGGGCGCAGTGGCTCACGCCTGTAATCCCAGCACTTTGGGAGGCCAAGGTGGGCGAATCACCAAGTCAAGAGATCGAGACCATCCTGGCCAACATGGTGAGACCACGTCTCTACTAAAAATACAAAACTTAGTGGTGGTGGTGTGTGTCTGTAGTCTCAGCTACTCGGGAGGCTAAGGCAGGAGAATCGCTTGAACTTGAGAGATGGAGGTTGCAGTGAGTCGAGATCGCGCCACTGCACTCCAGTCTGGGGACAGAGTGAGACTCTGTCTCAAAAAAAAAAAAAAAAAAAGAAAAAGAAAAAGAAAAATTACAATATGAGGGAGGACTGTGGCTTTCTTGCAGAAAGTAATGCCTTTAACCTTTTTTCGGAACTACCATTGTGAGGGGGTATTGGAGATATCATGATAGAAGAATGGTTACTATCAACCAGCAGCAAAAGAAGAGATCTTGAGATTTCAGTTGGTCACTATGATTACTAAAGCAAATTGGCAGGAATTGAGTGTAGTTAATTTTTATGATGTCAATAATTGTTGAAAATCTTCAGTAGTCAATACCAATTTTTACCATCCTTATCCTTAGTGAGGTGGGAAATCCATTTGGCAGACAATCTTGTAGTATAATCAATCAAAGATCATGCAAGCAGTCAATACATCATAATCATATTAATAATTTAAATAGCATGCTAAAACCTTCAACAGCAGGCTAAGGTTTACCGAAAACATTCCAATATATCATTGCATTTGATGCTCACAGTAGTCTCCTCAAGAACACAAAACATAAATATCCCATTTTGTTTGTGATCTGTCTCAACACCTGACTAGCAAGTTATATAACACCTTACTAGCAAGAAAGAATAAGGAGTGATGTCTTCTTACCTATAGGTCCAAGGTACTTTTCATTATACTATGCTGCCAGAGAGGCTTTAAAAAGAAGCATGTCTGGAATACCGCCTATTCCTATTTAATAGGTGGTGTACTCGAGACCCAAATAACATATTACTTCTTTACCTTCAGCTCTAGATCACACAGGTAGCCTTCTAGAGAGAGGTTATACTCACCACAACATGTTGATTTATCTTTAACAAACTTTACTTTTTTCCTGACTCCGTAGTTAGTATGACCAGCACAAATCACTATTTATCTTTTTTTATTAAAAATATATTTTTCTTGAAAACATATTCTAATAATAGAAAGATAACATTTTTCACACCAGGGGCTCTTATGATTTAAAGGACATCAAAAGTCTGCCTATCTTCCACAGATTATATAAACACCTGTTATAATCACCTCTGCTCTCTTCCTCATTCATTATTATATTTCTGTATATAAGTCAGGTGTGGGATAACAATGTGCTGATAAACTGATTTTGGAGAGGGGGAAGGAAGGCTTGATTTTACCATTTGATGATTTCTATTGTGTAAATATGTCTATCATGGCTGATTTCATTCTACCAATGAGATAGTATTGAACATAGAATTGAAAAGAAATGTATGCAAATCAGCTCTTGTAAGCTGGTATGAGTTGACTCTAGAACAACCTGGAGAGGGAAGCTCAGAGTATCAAAAAATTGTGAGGACATGGACAGGCAGGGTGAAGCATGTATTCATTTATTCAAACATGTGCTTAGCACCTACTGTTTAACTAGGGTTCTGTTAATTGTTTGTGGAGCGGCGATAGAGATAATAACATCTATCATTTTTTGAGTGCATGCAATGTGTTGGACAAAATGCTAAGCCCTTTATGTACAGATCCTTATTTTATCTTCACGTTCCCCCTATAAAATATACATTACCATCCTCACGTTTTAGATGAGGAAACATGCTCACTGAGATTAGGTGATTTGTCCTGTGAGCAAGTGGCTAAACCAGGAGTCTAGCTTATGTCTCAGTGTCTTCAAAGCACTTTATATTATGCCAAGCCCACATAGTCAGGGATTCATGGCATTCAAGAAATTCACAGTTTAGTTGAGACTATAGATAAGAAACACAACCATAATATAGTGTGATAATATGAGAATTTTTGCAAAAGAGGGTCAATTAATAAAGTGTAAAAGATGTTAAGGAAGGCTTCTAAAAGAAAGCAAATCTTAATTCATTAGAGTAGGTAGGAGTTAATACGGCATACCTAGGTAGGGAGGGCATTCCTGGCAGAGAGAATAGCATATGCAAAGTCATGCAGAGAGTGCGGGGGTTCTAGAAATTGCAAGTAGATTTGTACATTCTTCATTCAACAAATGTTTATTGAGTATCTACTATATTCTAGGTACTATCCTAGGCATTAGATATACAGCAGTGAACAAAACTTGAGATAATCCCTGTCCTCATAGAGCTTGCACTGTTTTAGGGACAGAGAAAAAAGTAACAACTGTATAATACGTTGAATAGTGACAAATACTATAGAGAAGTAAACCAGAGGAGGGAGATAGGATGTGTCAGGGTGTGGTTACAATATTATATGGTAGATGCCAGGAAGGCTGGGTCTAGTGTGAGGCAAAGGAAGTCATCAGAACACAAAACGTAAGAAGGCACTAATTCTCAGTAGCCAACACTGCACTTTCACAAGTCTGGGAGCAAATTCCTCCTTAAATTTTGTGCCCTTGGCACCTCATTTCCCTCACTCTAATCCAGATCCTGGGTCCTGGCAAGTGATATTTGAGCAAAGACTAGAAGTAAATGAAGGGGCAAGACATTTTGACATCAGAAATAGAGCATTCCAGCAGATTCACAGCTCTGAGGCAGAGATCTTGTGAGCATTTGATAAGACAAAGAAAAGGCAAGAGAGTCAGAACACGGAGAATGTTGCTTGCTAACTGAAGAATTTGATCTTTATCCTGAAGACAATAGTGAGAGGTGTCTAGTGGGTTTTAAATGGGATATGCTCAAAGCAAATTTTGCTTTAAATTTTAGAAATATCATTGTGGTTGGAGTATGGATGACACTGTGAGTGAAGGGAGAATATGTAAAAGGTATCTAAGAGGTAAAAAGAAATTAGTGGCTGTAGAGGAAATGTGCTATTGACGGAATTAAGATGAGCTCAAAGAGAGGATAGAGGAAGAATAAAGATGACAAGTTGGCTTTTCCTAAAATGTTCCTGTGGTCAGCTTTAGTCCTTAAATATTTACACTATACAGAGAGATGAGAAAGAGTAAGATCTATGAACAAAATATCATTTGAGTGGTATACAATATCCACAGTAGCAGTTTTGTGTTTAAGCTAACAGGGCACCATGGACAATGCAAATGTCTTGAGAACAATCACACAATAATGTGGGTTATACTTCTTCTTATTTAGGATGAGAGATTGTTTCTTTCAATATGGCCTACTGTTTTTACACTATGTACTCATTATTAGGAATGGGCCACAGCAGGATGATAGATTAGAATTTTTGTTTTTGAGAAGGAGTCTCACTCTGTCACCCAGGCTGGAGTGCAGTGGCGCCATCTCGGCTCACTGCAACTCTGCCTCCCGGGTTCACGCTATTCTCCTGCCTCAGCCTCCCGAGTAGCTGGGACTACAGGTGCCCGCCACCAGGCCTGGCTAATTTTTTTTGTATTTTTAGTAGAGACAGGGTTTCACCGTGTTAGCCAGGATGGTCTCGATCTCCTGACCTCGTGATTTGCCTGTCTCGGCCTCCCAAAGTGCTGGGATTACAGGTGTGAGCCACCGCGCCTGGCTAGAATATTTTAAAAGAAAAAATTAGAAGCTGTAAAAAGTACAGAAAAAATTAAAACTTCTAACAAGAATTAAAAAAAAAAAACCTTTTACGTGTGTGTGTGTGTGTGTGTGCACGCGTGCACTTAAAAGATTCTCTCTCCAAATGCAGTCACATTCTGAAGTACTGAGGGTTAGGACTTTAACACATAAATCTGGAGAAAAACAAGTTAGCTCATAACTGCAGCCCTTGCTAGATTATTTTCACTTACCTGACCTGAATTCCTACTTCATAAAAAATTAATGGTCATCAACAAATGTGTATGTGTGTGTGTGTGTAGATGAATATAACTCATTTAAGAAGGAATAAGGTACGGTTTAATCCTTTAGTACTTTTTCTAACTTTCAATCTTTTGATGTAGACCTTCTGTCATTTCAGGCTGTTTCTTGTTCTCTTTTTACAAGTGATGGCATTATATTCGCGCTATACACTGTGGGTTTTGGGCTGTACATAAATAATAGTGTTCTTCATTTTTACAAAAAATATTTTATGGCATTGGATTAAAAATAGAAATGAAATATATATCAAGAAATATTATACTGTCTTTGGTGGACATTGTGTTGCAAATTATATTCCTGTCAGAATGTTAAAAAATAGACTCAACCACTATATTAGTAAGGGGTCTTTGGTTATACAATAAAGAAGACCATGTTGCATTAGCTTAAACAAAATAGGGAGAATTTATTGATTCACTTGATATGGTTTTTATGAAAATTCAATCAAATAAGATATGTAAAATATTTAGTTCACTGCCTGGCATATAGTAAATGTTCAATAAATAGTATTTGTTATCATCAGTATTCATTCAAGAAATATTTACTGATGCTTCACACCTGTACCAAGCACAACAATCCTATGAGACATGTATTATTATCTTTATTCTACAAATTAGAAACTGAGCTCAGAACAATTAGCTGAAAGTCCCAAGGTCACACAGCCAAGTGAGTTACAGACCTGTAATATCAAATATTCAAGTTTATCTTCATGATATCGACTACCAAAAAAGGCTGGAGTTAGTGGAACTGAGAACATGGGTAGAGGATTTTGTCTTAAAAACAGAGGCAGGGAAAAAGGATGAATGTGGATACGTTCCATAGTTGAGATGACAATATTGAAGCAATTCTCACTAATAGAAGGAAAAGAAAGAGGAATTCATATTTGTTTAATATTTACTTTGATCAGACACTACAATAGGTTCTTTACATTGAATATCATTTAATGTGCTCAATAATTCTATGAGACAGTTATTATCATCCTTATTTTGCAAGTCAGGAAATTAAGGCTAAGAGCGTTTATCCTGACCAAGAACACAAGGGTACTACACAGCAGAGGGGATAAAAAAAGCAAATTAGTTGACTAAATGATGTTATCTCTATTTTGTTGATGACCATTAATTTTTTATGAAGTAGGAATTCAGATCAGGTAAGTGATAATAATCTAGCAAGGGCTGCAGTTATGAACTAACTTGTGTTTCCCCAAATTTATATGTTAAAGTCCTAACCCTCAGTACTTCAGAATGTGACTGCATTTGGGGAGACAATCTTTTGAGTGGTAAGTAGGTTAAAATGAGATAACAAAGATAGGCCTAATTCAATATGGCTGGTGTCCTTATAAGAAGAGGCAATTAGGACACAGAACTGTATTCATACCTCTAGAGGGAAGACCATGAAAACACACAGGGAGAGGACAGCCATTCACAAGACCAAGAAGAGAGGCCTCAGAAGAAACTAGCTCTGAAAACACCTAGTTCTAGATTTCTAGGCTCCAGGACTATGAAAAAAAAAATTCTGTTATATAAGTCACCCTATCTGTGGAATTTTTATGGCTGCTCTACCAAACTAATATAAACTTTGATATTGGAAAGTGGAGTGCTACTGTAACTAATACATAAAAATATGGATTTGGCTTTGGAACTACATAATGAGTAGAGACTGGAAGAGTTTGTAAGTGCATGTTAGAAAAAGCTTAGATTGCTTTGAAGCTGTTAGAAGAATACGGATGTTAAAGGTGAT
Source organism: Pongo abelii (assembly GCF_028885655.2). NCBI lineage: Eukaryota > Metazoa > Chordata > Mammalia > Primates > Hominidae > Pongo > Pongo abelii. The sequence goes on from NC_072008.2 coordinate 99,784,873, forward strand.
TCTGGTGAAGACTCAGAAAGACGTGGTGAGGTATAGAGAAAGCTTTTATTGTTTTAGAGAATACATATATCATCATGAAAATAATGGTTATATGAACATTAAAGATGCTTCTGATGAGGTCTCAGGTGAAAATGTGTAACATATGACTGGAAACTGGAGGAAAGGTGATCCTTGTTATACAGTGGCAAAGATCTTTGCCAAATTGCGTTCTAGTGTTTTGTGGAAAGTATAACTTATAAGCAATAAATTTGAATATTTAGCTGAGGAGATTTCTAAGCAAAGTGTTTAAGATGCAATCTGGTTTCTCCTCTCTGCTTATGGTAAAATGTGAGAGAAGAGCCATCAATTGAAGGATTTTTTAAAAATTAGTAAATGGTTATATTTTTCAAAATTATGTTATTGTGCATATTTAAGCTATATGACATAATGTTATAGGATAGAGAGAGTAAAAAGTTTACTATGGTGAATCAAATGAACACACCAATCAACTCACCAAGGCACTTATTTATTGTGTGTGTTTTTGTGGCTAGAGCAGCTAAAAATCGACTTGTTTAGAAGGAACTCCAAATACATTATAATTTTATTACCTATAGTTCTCATGTTACACATTAGATCTCTAGATTTTTTTCATCCTATGTATCTGCTACTTTGTATCTTCTGACCTACATTCCCCAGTTCCTTTTCCTTTGCCCCTAGTAACCATTGTTCTCTGTGTATATTTGATTTTATTTTAGATTCCACATATAAGTGAGGTAATGCAATATTTTATGTGTGTGTCTGGTTTATTTCACTTAGGATAATGTCCTCCAGTCTCATTCATGTTGTGGCAAATGGCAAGATCTCATTCTTTTTTAGAGCTGAATAATATTTTATTTTATAGATATATATATATATAAATTGTTAAGCACAAAAAAAAATAGAATGTGAAGATTTCCAAAGTTCTCAGCCCATCCTGTATTTTAAAAAATGAAAAAGCATATTCTGGAGAGAACAAGGTTGTGGCCAGTCATTTGCTAAAAAGATTATGAGTGTGTCTCGTGGGTCCAATCAACTATCTCAGCAGAAGCCAAGATCTGATTATCCAGAAAGATCTGTGGAGGATCTTTTTGTCTGAGAGCATGGACTCTAGTGAATTGCATGGGAGAGCAATAATATTTTTGCAAATTTTATACCAGCAGAAATTCTGCTAACTTGTATTGAACAGAACAAAGATGAGATTAAATGAAGGAAGGTTGTTGGACTTCTGTGATTCTACAAGATTGTCAGTAGAGATATCTAAATGTGAACAAAAATTATCCTTCAAGAAAGGGGAAAGATAATCTTGAAGGTAGTTCAGAGGTTAGCATGACTGGCACAGAGAGCACAGATTCAGGGGATGGGGCTGTTGCCATGGTGAACCTGGAAGGCAGGGCCACACAGATAGGCCTAGATAACAGAGCATTAAGTCAAAGAGGATTATTCTTGAACCTTAAAATCTAATGGAATTTGCCCTGATAGATTTTGGACTTGCTTGAGGCCCATGACCCCATTGTTATTTACAATTTCACCCTATTGGACTGAGAATAATTATTCTATAACTATCTCACAACTGCATTTTGAACACAGATAATTTGTCTCATTTCACAGGTTTACAGCTGGAGAGAAATTTTCCTTCAGAATGAATCATACTTTAAGTCTTGCCCATTCATGATTTAGATATTTAGATGAGATTTTGGCCTTACATTGATTATGAAATGGGTTAATACTTTTGTTTTGGGCTATTTAGAAGGGGTATATATATTTTGCATGTGAGACGAACATTCACTTGGGGGTTCAGAAGGTGAAGAGTTATGGGCTGAATTGTGTCCTCCAAAATTTATAAGTTGAAGTCCTGAATTCCAGTAACTCAGTAGGTGACTGCATTTGAAGAGAGGACCTTTAAAGAGATAATTAAGTTAAAATATAGTCACTACAGTGGACCCTAATCCAGTATGACTGGTGTCCTTAGAAAAAGAGGACATTAGGACATAGACATGTTTGTGTGCAGAGAGAAGACCATGCAAAGACACAGGGAGAAGACGGATGCTTACAAGCCAAGGAGAAAGGTATCAGAAGAAGCCAACCTTGCCAACATTAGCACTCAGACCTCTAGGCTGCAAGACTGTGAAAAAGTAAATTACTGTTGTTTAAGTTACACAGTTAATGATACTTTCCTATGGCAGCCCTACCCCACTAATACAGCTGTCTAGAGTAACACTCAAGAAAAGTTATACTACATGAGACGCATAGTTGTTGTTCTCATATATTTATTTTAATAAAAATTGTATTACAGAAGTTGTATATATATATACATCTTTTCAAAAATGTGAACATTACAGAAGAGAATTTAACCTAAATACAGTGACTCTACCTCCTACCACTCAAAACAAATATTAACATTTTACTGTTTGTTTCCAGTTGGTTGCAATGTAGTTTTTTACTTATATAAACTGTTTATCTTACTTTACCTATCACATTTTTAAAGTTAATTTCCTTTTTATTCAAGTGTTTAATGTATTTTTCAAGCTTTGTTTAGGTATAATTAGTATATGGCAAACGCTTCATAATCAACGTATACACTTTGGACATATGTGTATACTCAAGTTACTATCACCTCAATCAAGGTAATAAACATATACATCCATTCCAAAAGTTTCCTTGTGTCTCTTTGTTGTTGTTATTTCTGATAAGACTACTTAACATGAGATCTAACCTCTTAAATTTTTATGTGTGCAATACCTTATCGTTAACTATATGCACAAACACATAACATTTTAAATTTAGCATTTTCACATGCTACCAAAAACATTCCATAATTGTAGTTTAATTGCCTTATAATATTTAATCATATTTGTCTTTTTTTATACTTAAATTACTTACATTTTCACTACTCTGAATAATGTTTCAGGAAGCATCTATATGAATTAATAGTTTCTAAAATCTGATTATTTCCTTAACTAGATTCCTCATGGTAGGAATATTAGATGGCAGTTCCAGGAATGTAGTTCTAACATATACTGTGTACATAAAGATGCTGCGAATATGGTCAACATGTCACAAGAGGGAAAGAATATGGATTGGGATGCATTGGACACCTAATATGTGCCAAATTCTACACAAGGCATTTTAGTATATTTTTCTCACTATTAATATAAGCCCATGGGTCCTCTTATATGTATTTTAAAAATGAAACTGAGGCTCAGAAGCCAAAATAAGTTGCTCAAGGTCACATAGCTAGTAAGTGACAGAGTAGACGGCTATCAGGAAACATGGTTTCTTTGAACATAAGAAAGGATTATTTTATCATTACTGTGCAGATTTTTTTTTTGCTTGTTTGCTTTTCTTTCTTATGAGGAGAACAATTTATGTCATAAGCATTATGTCATTGTTCTTTAACTATATCCAGTATATAGTAAAACTGTAATTTCCAGTGTGCTCTGCTTTTATGACCCTCATCTCCATGTTGTATACCGGGAATTGTTCTTATAGGATGGAGAGAGACAGTCATCTTTGGGCTTATGAGAGTGAGGCAGTACTGGTTGCTTCAGGACCTGTCAGAGTAGATGGCTGCCATAAACCTATGAGCAGGTAATACAGAAGGGGCTATGTTCTTTCACGGTTACACTCAGGCTGCCTGGGATTTTTCCTTTATAAGTGGACTAATTTTAGACCACCATTATATCTGTCTGTCTAACTCCACAAATGTATTAGTGGGTGTTCTCCCCCGTATCCTGGCAAGTGACTAAATTGTTTCACATCCGTGGTTTTTACTGTTTTCTTTTGTGTTTTTTTTTGTGCTTTTATTGAGTACTTTAATGAAACTTGGGATATGACAAGTCAGGCTGATAACCTGATTATCATTAATGGTCTTTAAACAGAAATCTAATTTATAAATACTAAAAGTCTCCTTCTTTTAAAATGTGTGGTTGTCATAGTGCCTACCTATTCAATCAACTTAGTCAAAACAAGAAAATTTGTAGCCATTTTTGCATCCAAGGCATATCAGTAGCTGAGACAGCATAGTTATACCTGGCTTCGGAGCTGAGTATATGTGCACTTTTATAGTTATCTAATAGTAATACCCTGTACTCTGGTGGCTTTATGCATTTCTAGCTGTGATATTGCTTTAACAATGTAACAATGTGTGTGGCAAAAGCCACATCGAAGCAATCTAATAATATTTGAGCTCTGACGAGGATAAGTCTAGGCTTATATATGAAAGGATAAGTCAAGAATGCCTACATTAAAGAAATATAGGGGTGTTGTAGCATTTGTAGGAATCTTGTGGTTATTTTTATAACATCTAATGTCATATTCTTATTTTGACATTTTCCAATCTTACTATGGAATAATTTGCAGGACATTCATCTATGATGTTGCCTGAAGTTAGAGCTCTATTTTCAAAGTACAGATTCCTGAAATAAGTATTGTACAATAATTTCCTTTCTGCACATAAACTGTACATACTTCCTGGAATAATTACTCATTTGTCTATACATACCATGTGTTTCTGAAATTATCTGTAAATACAAGATTTATATGTACAAACACATTAAAATGAGATGTTTGAATAAAAGAGATTTCTGGGTTTGGAGCATTTTCTTGGACAGGGAGGTAATTGGCACAAATTTAAGTTAAATTGCTTTATTTTTATTGTAATTACTAGAAGTTTTAATCAAAACTGACAGTAATTTAAGCACTTGGGAACAAAGTACACTTAAATCTTCAACTAATTTTGATGTCTAAAGCTGCTTCTCTCAATAGCTCTGAAATCAGTTTGGCCCTTGATTGCCAGAAACTGCACATACAAAATGGAAACCCTTAATGATTCGTACCATGTGTGATGAATACTGACTGAAGATGGCAACAAAGAAGCTGAGGAAGAGATATAGTGTGATCTGAAAATCATACTTAAAGCAAGTCAGAGAAGTTAAAAAAAAGTCCTCTCTTATTACTGCAGAAAATGATGCAAGCCACTTTAACTGCTTCTATTCAACAGAACTCCTACAAAAAAAAAAAAAAAAAAAAACCCAGATTAGTTGGGTGTAGGATAACATCATTGGTAAGAAGTTTCCAGAAAATGCTCAGGGAATCATCATCTACTAACAGAACAATGCATGAGTGGTAGGTTATGAACCAGGACATAGGGAGCAAAATCATACAGATATAATTGATTCCTGAAGTAAAAGTTTTATTTCTTAATGAGTACACGCACTTCTACAGTTCATGGGGGGAAAACTACCAAAAATAGTTAGAAGATGGCTTAGTTTGTATGATCAGTTGTCAGAGATCATGTGTTAACACAGCTGAAGAAAAATCACATGCCAGGCTTACAGGATATTTATTTAAGAAAGTAGAAAATGCCTTTCAAATGGCATAAAAAAACTGACGTGCCTTGAAAAGGAGCTTACTTATATACCAAATGAGCTTTATTATTTTAGTCTAGTTGCGGGTAGGGGAAAAAAGAAAAAAAGTAGAGAAATGGAAAAGATGCATGCTTTTCAACAAATAGAAATTATATAGCTTTTTTAAAAAGTCCAGTATTTAGCCATGGTTGCTGAACATAAGCTTGAGTTTGACACCTTGCCATATTATACTGCTTATCAGAAAGGTTGACAATTAATATATCTTTTTAGAGTTGGCGATAGATAACAATGATATTGTGTTCTTTATTGTAATAGTCATATTTAAAATCATGAACTGTTATTTTTAAAAATTAACCAGTAAGTCACAATCATTGCAAAAAAAGTTGAAATTACTGTTAAGTTTAGCTTAAAGCTTCTTCCTCACATATTTTAAATTTGGCCTAAAGGTTCCTCCATACACAGTGAACCGTAACCTAAATGGAAGTGTAAACAGACTATAAGATACTCTTGTAGCAATCACTAAGTTTCGGCAAATCACACAGAGCCAATTATTTAAATGGTATTCAAATGAGGCAAACAGTAAGCTGTAACCAATCCGGCTGTTTCTGTACCTCACTTCTATTTTCTGTATGTTATTTTCTTTTTCTCTGTCCATAAATCCTCTCTAATCATGCAGCAGTGTCAGAGTTGCTCTGATCCTATTCTGGTTTGAGAGTTTCCTGATTTGCAATTCATTCTTTGCTCAAACTCTGTTAAATTTAATTTGTCTAAGGCTTTTCTTTTAATGGTATATAGATACATGTGAAGTAAAAAAAAAAAAAAAAAAAAAAAAAAAAAAAAAAAAAAAAAATTGAAAGTTCTAGTCTCCCAGCTCATCCTTGAAGGTGAATGAAAATTAAAAGTTTGGGATAGATCCTTTCAGACTTGTTGTGCTTATATAAATACATAAACAGAGGAACATGCACTACAGTATGTATGATTCAATTAACATCTGGTTTGTGGGTAATATTTTCACTTGTTAACATATTACTGGACATTTAAGTAGATTTGTCATTGTTGCTTCACAAACAAGGCTGAAATGGACATCCTTATACATACATCCTTTTGCACTCTTGAACGAATAGAGAGATGTAGAAGATAATTGCTGAGTCAAAGGGAATATGTATTTTAAATTAGGATTAAAACTTCTCAATTTACTTCCATATATGTATAACCCACTAAGAGTGTTTGAGTTTATTCTTTATTCTACACTCTCCCCAAAAAGGAATATACCAGTTTTGTTTTTCTTCTTCATTCTTACAGAATAAAATAATATTTCAATAAACTTTCAAATATTTTATGTAAAATATATTGCTGCTTTAATTTTCTAAACTCCCATCATTAAAAAGTCTTCATTTATTTAATTCTAAATTCCCCTGAATCTTTAACTTTTCCCCTGAGTATACTTAAAAACTAATAATTATATCTGGTTAGCAATGTTCCATAGCTCTTCCTGCTGTAGTCTAATCCCTTTAAGTTAAAAAAAATATTCAAAATCACACATGAATCTAAAGATCTGTCATTTAGCTCTCATCTTCCGTAAGAACTTGATCTATGGGCCAGGCGTGGTGGCTCACGCCTGTAATCCTAGCACTTTGGGAGGCCGAGGTGGGCAGATCACTTGAGGTCAGGAGTTCAAGACCAGCCTGACCAACATGGAGAAACCTCATCTCTACTAAAAATACAAAATTAGCCTGGCATGGAGGTGTATGCCTATAATCCCAGCTACTCGGGAGGCTGAGGCAGGAGAATTGCTTGAACCCAGGAGGCGGAGGTTGCAGTGAGCTGAGATCGCACCATTGCACTCCAGCCTGGGCAACAAGAGCAAAAACTCTGTCTCAAAAAAAAAGAAAAGAACTTGATCTATGGATTATCTATCTATCTGTCTATCTATCTATCTATCTATCTATGTATCATCTATCTATCTATCATCTATCCATCTATCTATCTATATAAAACTTTGACCTCTCCACTGACTCTTTTCTTCAGCCTTAATATATTGTCACATTTTTTCTATTTAAAAATAATCCTCTTGTGGAATGTAACATCAGTTAAACGGCAGAGTAGGCAGCTCTAAACTACCGTCCCTTCACAGAAAAAACAAACAGAAATTGTCCAAACCAAGTTTACCAGAACTCTTGAAAACAGTCAAAGGTTTACCACAACAAACTGAATGCTGAATCAAGAAAAAGGCAACTTAGAATAGTAGGAAAGCTTTATGCCAATTTTGCTTTCTCTTACCGTACTCTGTCCAGAGCTCATAGGTAGTCTTGACACAGCAGCCCATATTCCCAATGAATACCCCTGGTCCCTGGCAACAAATAAAGTAGGAAATAACTTAACTACAACTTATCATGTTTGTATAGCTGCCATCTAACCAGTTTGGGAGCTACCTGAAAGATTCAGGAAAACCTATGGCTGACACCATATCAATAGAGAAAAGCTGAAATATTTTCTCTTAACATTAGGAATAAGACAAGGATGCCTATTTAACCACTGCTATTCAACATTGTATTGGAAGTTCTAGCCCAAGAATTAGGAAAGAAAAAAATAATAAAAGCCATTCTAATTGAAGAGGAAGAAGTAAAACTCTTTCTGCACATGACATGATCTTATATGTAGAAAACTACAAGGAATCCACAAGAAAGCTGTTACTACTAAAATACAAATTTAGCAAACTTGTAGGGTACAAGATTAACACACAAAAACGAGATGTATTTCTATACACCAGAAATAAGCCACCCATAGAGCAAATTAAGAAAATAATTATATTTACAATAGCATACAAACAGATAAAGTATCTACTAATAACTTTAAACAAGAAGGTGAAAAACTTGTTCACAGAAAAAATAAAACATTGCTGAAAGAAACGAAAGAAGACGTAGTTAAATGAAAGACATCCCATGCTCATGGAATTTATATTGGTGAGAGGCAAATACTACTCAAATAAACCTACAGATTCAATGCAATCCTTACCAAAATTCAATTTTTTTAAATTTAAAAATGGAATAACTGATTGTCGAATAAATAGGGTATTGTTTGGGTATGCAAATAGCCAAAATAATCTTGCAAAAGAAGAATTAAGTTGGAGAACTTACACTTCCTGATTTACTGTAAAATTTATTGTATAAAGGTACAGTTATCAAAACAGAGTGTTACTGGTATAAGAATAGACATATAGGAGAGTAGAAGAGAATTGAGAGTCCTGAAATAAACCTGTGTATCTATGGTCAATTGATTTTTAACAAAGGTGTCCAGACCGTTCATAGAAGAATTTACATTATTTTTAACAAGTGGCTTTGAGATGACTGGTTATCCCTCATTCAAAAGATTAATGTTGGACCCCTTACCTAACACTATATATAAAAATTAACTCAAAATGAGTCACTAACCTAAATATGAGAGCTAAAACCTTAAAATTATTAGAAAAAAGCATAGAAGTAAATATTTGTTATCGTGGGTTTGTCCATCGATTCTTAGACATGACACCAAAAGCGTGAGCAACAAAAGAAGATAATAAAAATAAATAATTTTGACTTTATCAAAATTAAACATTTGTGTACATCAAATGATATTATCAAGAGATATAGATATTATTTGCAAACATATATCTAAGTGTCTCGTATTAAGAATGTATAAAGAACTCTTACAAATCAAAAACCAAAAATTAAACTTTTTGCAAGATGGAGGAACAACAACTTTGCAGTGGACCTCACCAACTTAGAAACAGCAAAATAGTGTGTTCAGATTCACACTGTGAACTTTTATCCAACACAAAACATGTGAATTCAACTTAAAAACAAGGTAAAACTTTGGTTACTGGAAAAAAGAAGGCAAGCTGCAGCATTTGTGGCAGAGTCTTGTGGAAAACCATCAGTGAATTTCCAACACATGAGATAGGGAGTGAGTGTCTTTGTGATACATGTTCCCACTGGATAACTGAGAGATCCTGGCCATGAGGGAGCTCCTTGTCACTCCTAAGCCTTGTATCTGACTTGTGGAGCAGTGGGAAGACTGTTAACAAAGAAAGAACTGGAAAGTGTTCTACATGAGCTTCTAGGTGTGAGGAGAAGGAAGCCATTCCTGGATCTACCTCATAGTGGGTGGTGTGGAAACCTGCCAGCTAGCAAGTGGGGCAATCAATGGTTTGGAGAGTCTTGGGCCAGGAATTGGTTATCTAGTCTTAAGTTGGAGATGGGCCCCCACAGACAGACCTTGGAGATGACTGTGGCATGGGTTCCAGCCAAGGGTGCTGGAATTGGGCAGCTCCTCTTCATAGGACTGGACTGAGATGAGATATTTCTTAGAGGCATTGTTTTAGCCAAAATGTTGAGTATTACAGCCTGGAGCAGTTTCATGGGCTTAAAGCAAACTGCATGTGATTTAACTCTTCCTAGTTTGCTGCCAAAGTTGGGCCACAGGAGGATGCCTTGGCAGGTCTGGAGTGTAGAAGAAAAGTGTATCCCATTACTGCTCACTAAGCTGTGGAACTGGAGATGCCCCTCTTGTGTACTTATGCTCCTTTTTAGTCTTGCAAATTTCTGCAGACTGCTTGAATTTCTTCCCTGAAAAAGAAAAAGGGGCTTTTCTTTTCTACCACATGGCCAGGCTGCAAATTTTCCAAACTTTTGCTGTGCTTCCCTTTTAAATATAAGTTCCACTTTTAGGTCATTTCTTTGCTCATGGATATGAGTTTCGGTTGTTAGAAGCAATCAGGCCACATCTTGAAAACTTTGCTGCTTAGAAATTTCTTCCACCAGATATCCTAAATAATCACTCTCAAGTTCAAAGTTCCACAGATGTGTTTCCTAAGATGTAAGCATAGGTTATTAATTTTAGGACTTTCTTATTTTCTTACATATATATCATACATATATATGATACATATATATGATATATATATTTAATGATGTAAATTTTTTCTAATGTTGCTTTTTCTGCATTTTGAATTTTTATGTTGTATTTTCATTTAGTTCAAAATAGCTCTTAATTTCTTTGTGACTTTTTCTTTGACTCATTTTTCCACTTACCTTTCAGTTGTTGATTTTTAATTCCACTGTTTCATTTAATTCCACTGTTGTCTGAGAGCATACTTTGTATGATTTCTGTATTTTAAAATTTATTAACATGTGTTTTATGGTCCAGAATGTGGCTTATCTTCGTGAATATTCCATGTGAGCTTGAGAAGAATGTGTATTCTGCTACTGAATAAAGTATTCTACAAATGTAAATTAGATCTATTTGATTGATGGTGCTGTTCAGTTCTCCTATGTCTTTATTGGTTTTCTGATGGATCTGTCATTTTCTGTTAGACAGGTGTTAAATTCTCCAACTGTAAGAGTGAATTTATTTATTTCTCCCTGCAATTCTGTTAGCTTTTGCCCCATGTATTTTGATGCTCTCTTTTGAGTAGTGTTAGCACATTAAATCTTTTTCTATTTACTTTAAAAATATTATATATTGAAAAATTAGCATATGTTTATGGGGGTATATTGTGATGTTATGATGTTAAGTACAATGTAAAATAATTAAATAAAGCTAATTAACTTTTAATATCTCTGTGTCTTTCTATATAAAGTGGATTTTTCTAGACAGCATATAGTTGGGTGTGAAGGTTAATTTTATGTGTCAACTTCACTGGGCAAAAGAAGGCCTAAATAGTGGGTAAAACTATTCATGTGTTTCTGTAAGTGTATTTATAGAAGAGATTAGCTTTGGAATCAGTAGACTGAGTAAGGACGGTCCGGTTTCACCAGTGTGGGCAGGCATCATTCAAGTCCTTGAGGGGCTGAATTTTCTCTTTTCTTAAGCTAAGACATCCATCTTCTTCTCTCCTTGGATATCAGAGCTCCTGGATCTTGGACCTTCAGATTCAGACTGAGCTACACCACTAGTTTTCCTGGTTCTCTGGTTTGTAGACAGTGATGGTGAAACCTCTCAACCTCTGTAATTATGTAAGCTAATTCCCATAAAAAATTTTATATCCATATAGCTATAGATTTATCGTATTGGTTCTATTTCTCTGGAGAACCCTCAATAACAGTGTTGGTTCTTGGTATTTTATTCAATCTGTCCGTCTGTTTTTTCATTGGTGTATTGTATTTAGAACACTGAAGTTTAAAATAATTATTGATATAGTTGAATTACTACCATATTTGTTACTGTTTTCTATTCTTTTTGATTCGTATTTTTGTCTATGACTCTTTTTCTGATTTTAACTGAGCACATTATATATTCCATTTTTTCTCCTCTCTTAGTTTTTATACTTTGTGAAATGTTATTCAGTGGTTACTCTGGAGTTCTCAATGTACACTTACAATTAATCCAAGTCCACTTTTAAATAATACTATACTCTTCAGAGATAATGTAAGTAGTTAACAGAGATTCACAATTATTTTCTGATGTTTCTTATATCATTGCCATTTATTTCAATTTATCACAAACTATATTCACTATAAAACATTATTACTGTTATTATTTTGAACAAAGTGTTATCTTTTAGATCAATTAAGAATAAGAAAAGTAAAATATGTTAATTTACCTTCATTTATTTCTTCTCTAAGTCTCTTCTTTTCCTCATATACATCTGAATTTATGACTTACATCATCTTCTTTTATTCTCAAAAAATTTCTATTTTTTTAAGGAAATACTTTATTTGAAAGACTTTTGCACAAGGGAAGGATATAATTACAGTAAAGAAAATGTTCTGACCATAAGATCTGCAAGCATTCAAAGTTTAGACAAAAATAGTTTTTATTTTCCTTTTTTTAATTCTCCGAAGGATTTCTTCTAAAATTTCTTGTATGGCAGGTTTGCTTGTGACAGATTCTCTCAATTTTTGGTTTTCTTAGAAAGCCTTTATTTCTCCTTTGCTTTTGAAGGCTTTTTAAACTATTCTTTTCAAATGAAATGAAGTTTTAGTTTGGTTGATTATTTTCTTTCAACACATTTAACATTTCACTCCACTATTTTGTCTTTTTTTTTAACTTGCATGGATTCTGAGGAGAAAGTCTGATTTAAATCTTATTTTTGCTCCTCTGTTGCTGTACTTTTTTGTCCCCTTCTGGCTTCTTTCAAGATTGTCTCCTTACCTTTGTTTTCTGCTGTTTGAACATTGTATGCCTAGATGTAGGATTTTGGTATTTATTAAGCTAGGTGTTCTCTGAGTTTCCTGAATCTGTGGTTTTGTGTCTCTCAATAATTTTGAAAAATTCTCAATCATTATTACTTTATACATTTCCCATATTCTTTTGTTTTTTAATCTTTTGGTATTCCCATTATGCATATTTTATACCTTTTGTAACGGTCCACAATTCTTGGATATTATCTTCCATTTTTAAAATTCTTTTTTTCTCTTTCCATTTCAGTTTTGGAAGTTTCTATTGACAGATTTTCATACTTACTGATTCTTTCTTTGGCTATGTTCATTCTGTTTATTAGCCCATCAAATGCATTCTTTATTGTTTTTACAATGTTTTGCGATCACTAGTATTTCCTTTTAATTGTTTCTTGAAGTTTCCGTCTCTCTGCGTATATTACCTGTCCTTGAATGCTTTCCACATTTTAAAAATACACTACTTAATATATTAATCATACTTGTTTCAAAATTTTGGACGACAGTTTTCTGCTGTAACTGTGTTTGGTTCTTGTACTTGCTTTATCTCTTCAAACTATTATTTTTGTCTTTTAGTACACTTTGTAATTTTTTACTGAATGTAAGACATGATGTACTGGGTAAAAAGAGCCTAGGTAAATAGGCAGTTAGTGTGAGGATTTTGCTTAGCAGTTCAGTAGTTCGTCTGTATTTACTATTTGCTGTTGTTCTATGCGTCAGAGGCTAACATTTCCTCTGCCATCCTACTGTCTGCCTCGCCCTTTGCCTTTGGGTTTAATTAGAGACTTCTTTTTTTTTTTTTTTTTTTTTTTTTTGCTTGAGACAGAGTCTCACTCTGTTGCCCAGGCTGGAGTGCAGTGGCGCGATCTCTGTTTATTGCAACCGCAGCCTCCCGGGTTTGAGCAATTCCCGTGCCTCAGCCTTCTGAGTAGCTGGGATTACAGGCACATGCCACCACGCCCAGCTAATTTTTGTATTTTTAGTAGAGACGGGGTTTCACCATGTTGATCAGGCTGGTCTTGAACCCCTGACCTCATGATTTGCCCACCTCAGCCTCCCAAAGTGCTGGGATTACAGGCGTCATCCACCGTGCCTGGCCGAGACTTCTTAAATAAGATCTGAGCCACGTGGTTCTTTCAGTTTTAATCCTCTTAGTTATAATAGAGGAACCCATTTGACATGGTGGTAAGGTTGGGGTAGGGGAAACATTTTATAGTCCTATGATAATGTCTCAGTCTTTTATTTAGCCTTTGTGCCTGGGCAGTGCTTATCAATTGTGCCATAAGTGCTTATCAATTGTTTCTTACTTTCTGCCCTCCCCGCAAGGTGAAACAAGAAGGCTAGAAGTGAATGGAGTTGTTGATGGATGGATAGAGACATCGTACTGATAGCTATGTTCTGATTGAGCTTAAAAGATGACTGGAGTCAGGTAATTTTTGCCTCCAGTTTGGTCATGCTCTGGATAAACTCAATGTGGTCAGATTCTGGTTAAATAGTTTTCCTTGAGGGCAATTTTTTGTTGTTGTTGTTAAGGAGAGCAGAATGCTGTAGACATATTTTTAAATGGCAATTTTTCTTTCTCTCTATTGGCAGAAGGGAATTTTTCTTCATTGTACACTCTCTCCAACGACCTGGTGGGGATCCTAGAGGTAGCATTCAGGAACGTGTAGGGGCTACCACTAAAACTGGGACTCACTGCAATTTTTAAATCTCAAATGTGTCAAGACCGAGCCTCCAGCAATTTGTCAATTATATTTTAAGTGTTTATACTCTGGTTCCAGTGGTAGGCTTCCACTTCTGAGTTTCTGCCCTGGTAATCTGTTATTCTCTGTATTCATCTGTATTTCCAATTTTGGAGCACTGATTTGCCCAGTGACCTAAATTCTCTAATGCATCCAAGAAGAGCTACTGACTTTCGGCTTATTCAACGTTTTTCTTCATGTTGTTGAGGCCAGCATGCATTAGCTATTTATCCTGATGCTCTCCCTCCCACCGCCAATCCCAACAGGCCCCAGTATGTGTTGTTGCCCTCCCTGTATCCATGTGTTTTCATTGTTCAGCTCCCACTTATAAGTGAGAACATGAGGTGTTTGGTTTTCTATTCCTGCATTAGCTTGCTGGGGATAATGGCTTCCAGCTCTATCCATGACCTGCAAAGGACATGATGCATAGTATCATGCATCATGATACAATTCCTTTTCATGGATGCATAGTACTCCATGGTGTATATGTAGGATATTTTCTTTATCCAGTCAATCATTGATGGGTGTTTGGGTTGATTCCACATCTTTGCTAGTGTGACTAGTGCTGCAATGAGCATATGCATGCATGTATCTTTATAATAGAATGATTTATAATCCTTTGGGGATACACCCAGTAGTGGGATTGCTGGGTCAAATGGTATTTCTGGTTCTAGGTCTTTGAGGAATCGCCACACTATCTTCCACAATGGTTGACCTAATTTACATTCCCACTAACAGTGTAAAAGTGTATCTATTTCTCCACAGCCTCACCAGCATCTGTTGTTTCTTGACTTTTTAATGATCACCATTCTGACTGGTGTGGATGGTATCTCACTGTGGTTTTGATTTGCATTTCTCTAATGATCAGTGATGTTGAGCATTTTTCATGTTTGTTGGCCTCATGAATGTCTTCTTTTGAGAAGTGTCTGTTCATGTCCTTTGCCCACTTTTAATGGGGTCATTTGTTTTTCTTGTAAATTTGTTTGTTTCTTGCTGAACAATATCAATCAATTCACAGTGAATATTTTTGTAAGACCATTAGCTTCAATATGAATTAAGAGACATTGATGATTCCTTTGACCAAAAGCATTTTCCATCCTATCTCCAGCTTGCTAGGATGTCCAAGTTAGTCATTTCTATAAGCAAAGGCACTGAAAATATTTTTAAAGACAACATTCTATTATCATCAGTTACTTTATCAAATTAGATATTCAACCAACCCATTCCTGAAGGGAGGTGAGATGAGGTAAGTTTTTATGAGTGAGAGAAAGGACAGAAACTGAAAAAATTCAAAGTAAGGACAGGCTTATGTGGTTCTGTCATCAGGAGAGAGCATGAGGACCCTGGATAGCCAGACATGAGGGTACATAATAAAATTTAGAAAAACAGTTGCCAGACACATTTAAAGCAGTGTGCAGAGGGAAATTTATAGCACTAAATGCCCACAAGAGAAAGCAGGAAAGATCTAAAATCAACACCCTTACATCACAATTAAAAGAACTAGAGAAGCAAGAGCAAACACATTCAAAAGCTAGCAGGAGGCAAGAAATAACTAAGATCAGAGCAGAACTGAAGGAGATAGAGACACAAAAACTCTTTCAAAAAATCAGTGAATCCAGGAGCTGGATTTTTGGAAAGATCAACAAAATTGATAGGCCACTAGCAAGACTAATAAAGAAGAAAAGAGAGAAGAATCAAATAGATGCAATAAAAAATGATAAAGGGGATATCACCACTGATCCCACAGAAATACAAACTACCATCAGAGAATACCATAAACACCTCTATGCAAATAAACTAGAAAATCTAAAAGAAATGGATAAATTCCTGGACACATACACCCTCCCAAGACTAAACCAGGAAGAAACTGAATCTCTGAATAGACCAATAACAGGCTCTGAAATTGAGGCAATAATTAATAGCTTACCAACCAAAAAAAGTCCAGGACCAGATGGATTCACAGTTGAAATCTACCAGAGATACGAAGAGGAGCTGGTACCATTCCTTCTGAAACTATTCCAATCAATAGAAAAAGAGGGAATCCTCCCTAACTCATTTTATGAGGCCAGCATCATCCTGATACCAAGGCCTGGCAGAGACACAACAAAAAAAGAGAATTTTAGACCAATATCCCTAATGAACATTGATGCCAAAATCCTCAGTAAAATACTGGCAAACCGAATCCAGCAGCAAATCAAAAAGCTTATCCACCACGATCAAGTGGGCTTCATCCCTGGCATGTAAGGATGGTTCAACATACGCAAATCAATAAATGTAATCCATCACATAAACAGAACCATCAGCAAAAACCACATGATTATCTCAATAGATGAAGAAAAGGCCTTCAACAAAATTCAACAGCCCTTCACGCTAAAAGCTCTCAATAAACTAGGTATTGATGGAACATATCTCAAAATAATAAGAGATATTTATGACAAACCCACAGCCAATATCATACTAAATGGGTAAAAATTGGAAGCATTGCCTTTGAAAACTGGCACAAGACAGGAATGCCCTCTCTCACCACTCCTATTCAACATAGTGTTGGAAGTTCTGGGCAGGGCAATCAGGCAGGAGAAAGAAATAAATGGTATTCAATTAGGAAAAGAAGAAGTCAAATTGTCCCTGTTTGCAGATGACATGATTGTATATCTAGAAAACCACATTGTCTCAGTCCAAAATCTCCTTAAGCTGAGAAACAACTTCAGCAAAGTCTCAGGATACAAAATCAATATGCAAAAATCACAAGCATTCCTATACAGCAACAGACAAACAGAGAGCCAAATAATGAGTGAACTCCCATTCACAATTGCTACAAAGAGAATAAAATACCTAGAAATCCAACTTACAAGGGATGTGAAGGACCTCTTCAAGGTATCAAGGAGAACTACAAACCACTGCTCAACGAAATAAAAGAGGACACAAACAAATGGAAGAACATTCCATGCTCATGGATAGGAAGAATCAATATTGGAAAACTACAAACCACTTCAAGGAGAACTACAAACCACTGCTCAATGAAATAAAAGAGGATACAAACAAATGGAAGAACATTCCATGCTCGTGGATAGGAAGAATCAATATTGTGAAAATGGCCATACTGCCCAAGGTAATTTATAGATTCAATGCCATCCCCATGAAGCTACCAATGACTTTCTTCACAGAACTGGAAAAAACTACTTTAAAGTTCATATGGAACCCCAAAAGAGCCCGCATTGCCAAGTCAATCCTAAGCAAAAGGAATAAAGCTGGAGGCATCACCCTACCTGACTTCAAACTATACTACAAGGCTACAGTAACCAAAACAGCATGGTACTGGTACCAAAACAGAGATATAGATCAATGGAACAGAACAGAGGCCTCAGAAATAACAACACACATCTACAACCATCTGATCTTTGACAAACCTGACAAAAACAAGAAATGAGGAAAGGATTCCCTATTTAATAAATGGTGCTGGGAAAACTGGCTACTCATATGTAGAAAGGTCAAACTGGATCCCTTCCTTACACCTTATACAAAAATGAATTCAAGATGGATTAAAGACTTAAATGTTAGACCTAAAACCATAAAACCCCTAGAAGAAAACCTAGGCAATACCATTCAGGACATAGGCATGGGCAAGGACTTCATGTCTAAAACACCAAAAGCAATGGCAACAAAAGCCAAAATAGACAAATGGGATCTAATTAAACTAAAGAGCTTCTGCACAGCAAATGAAACTACCATCGGACTGAACAGGCAACCTACAGAATGGGAGAAAATTTTTACAATCTACCCATCTGACAAAGGGCTAATATCCAGAATCTACAAAGAACTTAAGCAAATTTACAAGAAAAAAACAAACAACCCCATCAAAAAGTGGGCAAAGGAGATGAACAGACACTTCTCAAAAGAAGATATTTATGCAGCCAACAGACACATGAAAAAATGCTCATCATCACTGGTCATCAGAGAAATGCAAATCAAAACCACAGTGAGATACCATCTCACACCAGTTAGAATGGTGATCATTAAAAAGTTAGGAAACAATAGATGCTGGAGAGAATGTGCAGAAATAGGAACGCTTTTACACTGTTGGTGGGAGTGTAAACTAGTTCAACCATTGTGGAAGATAGTGTGGCGATTCCTCAAGGATCTAGAACTAGAAATACCAATTGAGTCAGCGATCCCATTACTGGGTATATACCCAAAGGATTATAAATCACATATACATTAGGTATTTTACATTAGGTATTCCTCCTAATGCTATCCCTCCCCCACCCCCCACCCCATGACAGGTCCCAGTGTGTGATGTTCCCCACCCTATGTCCAAGTGTTCTCATTGTTCAATTCTCACCTATGAATGAGAACTATAAAGACACATGTACATGTATTATTATTGCAGCACTATTCACAATATCAAAGACTTGTAATCAACCCAAATGTCCATCAAAGATTGACTGGATTAAGAAAATGTGGCACATATACACCATGGAATACTATGCAGCCATAAAAAAGGATGAGTTCATGTCCTTTGCAGGGACATGGATGAAGCTGGAAATCATCATTCTGAGCAAACTATCACAAGGACAGAAAACCAAACACCGCATATTCTCATTCATAGGGGAGAAGTGAACAATGAGAACACTTGGACATAGGGTGGGGAACATCACACACTGGGACCTGTCATGGGGTGGGGGGTGGGGGGAGGGATAGCATTAGGAGGAATACCTAATGTAAATGACGAGTTAATGGACGCAGCAAACCATCATGGCACATGTATACCTATGTAACAAAACTGCATGTTGCGCACATGTACCCTAGAATTTAAAGTATAATAAAAAAAAAAAAAAGAAAAGAAAAACAGTTGCCAATTTTATACTTTTCTGATATTGGCTGCATTTTTTATACCATCTATTTTTTAAGTAATGCATTACTCAAAAGTTATCTTTCCTACCTAGCTTTCCTTGATCTTCAAAACTGTATATTTCCCCCTTCTTCTCCATAACCCTGATTACACTCTGCCTTATGTTTAATTATATATCTCTATCTCTATATCTATCTATCTATCTATCTTTCTATCTATCGATATATCTTCTCTCCCCATTCTAGATTGTAAGCTATTTTAGGACCAATCAGGTGATTGACTCTAGGCTGAAAGTTGCTGGAACTGAGTTGCATCATAACCAAGTGAGGAACTCCTTATTAATAGATTCCTGGGCCTATCCCAGATCACCCATGTATAGTTAGATTTTTTTATGCTAACATAACCTTGACACATGATTATGTGGCGCAAGAACAGAACAGAAAATTAGCTTTAATAACAAGATGTATAGTTAATTTTTAGGCACACTAAAGTTTGAGAAGCCTTTATCTGGGGAAACTGCCTGGAAAATGTTTGCTGATCAAGAAAAATAATACTTTTTGCAGTGACTTCTTTAGTTTCTGCGGCCAGTGGTCATTTTTTTTAGCTTGGAGCAAAGAGTAGGTGAAGTTTGTCTTGAAACCCTATTCTTTCCCCTCTTATTATGTCCCTGGCATTTCTGCCCAAATCCCCTTGCTTCCAGAACCCAAGTTTTTCTCAAACTGATCTAGTGATCAACTAATATCTATGTTGTTAATTGACACTTTTCAATTTTATTTATTTATTTTTAGATACAGAATATTCCTTTGTCACCCAGGCTAGAGAGCAGTGTCATGATCATAGATCATTTCTGCCTTGAACTTCTGGGCTCTAGTTATTCTCCCATCTCAGCTTCCAGAGTATCTGGGGCTACAGAAGTGTTCCACGGTCCCTGGATAATTTAATACATTTTATGTAGAGAGAGGGGCTTGCTATCTTGCCCTGCTAGTCTTGCACTTCTGGGATCAATTGATACTCCCATCTTGGCCTCCCAAAACATTGGGATTATAGATATGAACCACTGCTCTCAGTCTACTTTTCAATTTAAAAAGAGACAATTTTTATGGACAGTAAGGCTTTACATCCAAAAAGAATAATTTTATAAATGAGAAATTATAGATTTTATGATAGGCAATGAGAGAAATATTAGGGTGTTAGGGGCTCTTTCTGGTACTATTTAGACTTCACGCAGTTTAGATATATATTCAGCCTATACCCAAATGTAGCCCTGCTCATTTTTTGCAGCCACTTATGCACAATATGCCTTATAAATTAGAAGAGGTCACAGACATTTTTTTAAAAAGAATATTTGGGAGCTCTAAATATGCTGGACTGAATGATTCATGAGTTTCCCTGAAACTCAATGATTTAAAAATATTCTATAATTTTTTTTCAGATATTTTCCCTGTGGGCTCAGAAAATTCAAGTACAATTGAGAAGAACAGAAAAGGCAAAAGGGTTTCACATATCTCAAATTACAGAAATGCATACCTGCACAAACATAGGACTAACAAGACAAAAGACAGAGGCATCATACAGCCTATTTCAAAGGCTATTTCAGCCAGATATTATGGTATGGATGTATAGCAGTACAAGGTAATTCAGGTAAATTTAAGAGTATTTAAATGCCAATAAACATAAAATTATCAATTCAGTAGAGATCTATTTCACTTCATTTAGTAATGTTAACCAGCACTCCTAAACCTAAAATATAACCTTTCAGTTCTCTTTGCAAATGTTATTCTTTGCTGTTACCATTAAAATCATTTTAATGGGGCTTTTACTTAGAGTGTTAATAATCCCTCAGAAAGAATTCATGTTAAGTTATAATATAAGTTACAATATCTTTATTAATTAATTTTATTTTATTATTATTATTTTTTTAGTGCGATCTCGGCTCACTGCAAGCTCCGCCTACCGGATTCATGCTGTTCTCCTGCTTCAGCCTGTGGAGTAGCTGGGACTATAGGCGCCTGCCACAACGCCCGGCTAATTTTGTGTGTGTGTGTGTATGTGTGTGTGTGTTAGTAGAGACGGGGTTTCACCGTGTTAGCCAGGATGGTCTCGATCTCTTGACCTCGTGATCTGCCCGCCTCGGCCTCCCAAAGTGCTGGGATTACAGGCGTGAGCCACTGGGCCTGGCCTATTAATTAATTTTAAACCCTGAATATTTTCTTCCTCCACCCTGTTACAATGCAGAATCTCTCTCTCTCTCTCTCCCTCTCTCTCCTCTCTTTCTTTCTTTCCATGATCTTCAATTATTTAGCATACTGACTTTTGCCTTTAGGCTTGTCTCTTTAGCATTACAGAATAGCTACTGCAGTTGCAAATATTACATTGTCCTCACATTTCCTTATTACCGTTATTTAGAATGAGAATGGCTTTCTCAAAAGCTACCTGGGTGGAATTTTCTTTGTGGCTCATTGGCCATGACTTTGCCAATGAATATCAAAAGAAGATGAAATTACCGTGATTTACTTAAACTTACCAATATTCGTCTCCCGGGATGTGGAGAAGGCACAGCCTCCGTATTAAAACACCTGGCTGTCCAGAGCCTGACCAAAATCAGGGCTCTGTTACTACGGAGTGTACAGAGTTGGGTAGGATAGAAAATGGCTATTGTGAGATAAAAATATCAGCAATAGGGAGTTTAAATATGGTATTCTGGAAAAAAAGCCTCAAGTCTCTGCTTTTCAACAAATAGCTGTTTGATGTTAAGTATTTTCCTCAATTTTCTCTTCAGTAAATGACAGTTTGACTAAATCAGTGATATTATGTGGTAACTGGCATAGTATCTCCGAGGAAAATATCCAAAATACCTTGGAGAATTTTTCAAAACGCATACCCAAGTAGCATCCCTTCTCAGAATCATGAATTCTGAGTTCCTTCTACCAAAATAAAGAAATGTTTTTGAGAGTAACTATTTTAACAGTCATACTCTTCAAGTATATTAAGGCAAAAAGAATGTTTGAGAATTCTTGGAATAGGTAATTTCTAGGTCTCCTATAAGTACTGTCCTACTTTGTGTATATATTCTAAAACAGAATGCATTTCATAAAAGGGTTTATGTATTTTTATGTCAGTTAACAAAATTTAATTTAATTTATATTTTTAAAATATAGCTTAAATTCAATTTACAGAAATGCATTTCTCTATAACCATTATCCTGAAGTTTGTCATATAGTTCTCATATGTTTGATAAAATAGAACATTCCCAGAATTTTCCTCAAATAGCAGTTCAGATAAAATAAAAAAGACAAAATCAAATACTAGTTTCAAATACAATATTAGATATGAGGAATGATGCTGCAAATATAAAGCAATAGATCACCTCTAAGGTCTTGTTCAGTTCTAAAATTATTTATATCTAGGCAATCTTCAGGCAACCACTTACAGAACTGTTGTTTATTTGTATGCCGTCTTTGGATAAGTGTCTATTCTATTCATTTGTGCATTATAAAATTGGATTATCATGTTTTTGTTATTGAGTTGTTTGAGTTCCTTATATATTCTGATTTTTGTCCCTTTTCAGATGGATAGTTTTCAAATACTTTCTCCTATGTTGTTGTCTGTGGCTTCACTTTGTTGATGTCTCCTTTGCTGTGCAAAAGCTTTTTAGTTTGATGTAATCTGTCTCGTGTTCATTTTTGCTTCTATTGCCTGGGCCTTTGAGATATTACCCAACAAATCTTTGACAAGAGTAAGGTTCTGTTACATTTCCCCAATGTTTTCTTTTAATACTTTCATAGTTTCAGGTCTTACATTTAAGTCTTTA
This sequence comes from Pongo abelii, assembly GCF_028885655.2. Taxonomy (NCBI): domain Eukaryota; kingdom Metazoa; phylum Chordata; class Mammalia; order Primates; family Hominidae; genus Pongo; species Pongo abelii. The sequence goes on from NC_072008.2 coordinate 99,807,813, forward strand.
ATCCACTTTGAGTTGATCTTTGTCTATGGCAAAGGATGGGGACCTAGTTTCATTCTTCTATGTGTGGATATCCAGTTTTCCCATCACCATTTCTTAAAGAGACTGTCGTTCCCCAATGTATGTTCTTAGCACCTTTGTTGAAAATGAGTTGGGTGTAGGTGTGTGGATTTATTTCTGGGTTATTTATTCTTTTCTGTTGCTCTATAAGTTTGTTTTTTGCCAGACATAATGCCAACTCTTTTGGTTACTGTAGCTTTGTTGCATAATTGGAAATCAGGTAGAGTGATGTCTTCAGCTTTGTTTTCTTTACTCAATACTTCTTTGGCTATTTGGGGTCTTCTTTGGTTCCATATTAATTTTACAATTGCATTTTCTATTTCTGTGAAGAATGTAATTGGTATTTTTAAAGAGATTACATTGAATGTGTAGATTACCTTGGGTAGTATAGCCAATTTTACGATATTAATTCTTCTAACACACAAGCATAGGATATCTTATCATTTTTTGTTTCCTCTTCAATTTTGTTCATCAGGGTTTTTTTTTTGTTTTTGTTATAGAGACCTTTCACTTATTCAGTTAAGTCTATTACCAGCATTTAATTTTGTTTGAGGCTATTTTAAGTGGGATTGCTTTTTATTTTTTGTTTCAGATTGATCACTTTTAGCATATATGAATGCTACCAATTTTTCTATGTTGATTTTGTATCCTGAAGCTTTACTGAATTTGTTCATTAGTTCTAAGTGTATTTTGGTGGAGTTGTTAGTTTTTTCTTAGTATAAGATCATGTCATCAGCAAACAAGAATGATTTGACTTTTTTCTTTCCAATTTAGATGTTTTTATTTCTTTCTCTCCTAATGGCTCTGGTTAGAACTTCCAGTGTTATTTTGAATAAAAGTGGTAAAAATGGGCACCCTTATCCTATTAATTGGATAGAATTTTAAATTATTGTCAAAAAGAAATCTTTGCAGTGTGTAGTAATATTGATGAGATTGTTTGCTTTTTTCCATTATAATTATACCCAAATAGTTGTCTATATGAATATTATACTAGAAACAATTTAGAATTAATAAATGGCATACATAGCTGCCACAGGAAAGAAGTTGAGTCTTAAAGAATGTCTTAAAAAATGTGGAAATGATATGATAAAATTGCAGATTAATTTACTTATTGGGAGATATTGTGAATGTTCAGCATTTTATTTATATTAGTCAATGTGTGCATTTAATATTAAGCTGATTTAATTTGTATAAAAAGTCCACGTTTTTAAATTAGTATAGTAATACATATTAGAATATTGATCCAGTTCCCAATTGATACAACAATGAAATGTCTTATAATTCAAAGAGGTAAACTGTTTTAGCTTCATAACATTGAATTTAGAGTCCAGGTTGATATCTTTGATTTCCCACTTATTATCTAGGGGATTGTGGGCAAATAGCTTAATTTCTGTTTTCCCAGGCTCTTTTTGAGGATTAAAAAAGTTAATAATTATAAAGGACTTTAGAACAGTACATGGCATATTGTGAGCATTCAGAAAATGATAACATTTATTTGTCTATTACTTTATTTATATGAAAATGACTGTAGGAATGTAGCTAAACAAAAAATAAGAAAAATATCTTTTAAAGCATCAGGACATTAAAAGGCGTAGTCAATGCATCCATAGGTATAAATGAAAGATAGGAACTTATTCTTATTCAGTTGCTCAATTTAAAATATCCCTAGTGAAGTGAACTTTTTTTACGCTACTGATGAGAGTGTAAATTAATAGTACGATTTTTTTTTTTTTTTTTTTTTTTTTTTTTTTTAGGCAGAGTTTCGCTCTTGTTGCAATGGCATGATCTCGGCTCACCACAACCTCCACCTCCCGCATACAAGTGATTTTCCTGCCTCAGCCTCCCGAGTAGCTGGGATTACAGGCATGTGCCACCACTCCAGCTAATTTTGTATTTTTAGTAGAGATGGGGTTTCTCCATGTTGGTCAGGCTGGTCTTGAACTCCCGACCTCAGGTGATCTACTGGCCTCGGCCTCCCAAAGTGCTGGGATTACAGGGGTGAGCCACCGCGCCCAGCCTAATGGTACGATTGTTTTGAATGAAAGTTTAAGAATACTAACAGAAGCCTTTAAAATACCCATACCATTGACCCAGAAATTTATTTAACTTAGGAAGTTATACTAATGAAATTGCAAGAAGACTTCTATGCTGTGTGATACAGTTTCACCACTGCCATCATTGTCTTTTCTATCGCTGCAGGTTATGTCATGCTCAACTATCATTCTCAAATATGTGGTCCCTTACCTGCTGAAATGCAGTCTCCCAAATCCCTAGGAATTAAAATTTCAATACCCTAACATCTTAACTTTATTGCTTGTGTCTCCCCTGGGCCCCTTCAGGTTTCCAAGATCAAGAAAATAGAGCCCTGGCAGAGTGAAACTTGAGGTTCTTGACCCCAATGCAGAGATCTGCAAATGTACACTGCTTGGCCTCCCCTGCTTGGTGAGTTGGTGCTCTGTGCCTTCTTATTAATAAGGTGACAGGTTAGCAAAGAAGCGTAATTTCAGTTGGCTTTTCTAATGTGACCTTTGTCAACCACATTTTGATATCTCACTCGTGAATGATAGGAGACACGAAGGCATCTATGATCTTTATGAGGCTGAATGTATCAATCTTCAAAACATGTTGGCAGCAGCATATGCCAAAAAAAGAGTATGGATACAGGGATACCAGTTCAGGCCTGTTACTGTATGTGAGGACTGATATTAGCTTAGCCTAGACTGCTGTTAGTGTAGAATAAGATAATTGGAAAATGTTAAGAAGTAATTTGGAAATAAAATCAACAAGACTTAGTTGATTAATTTGATGTGAAGAGTATGAGAATAGAAGATCTTATCGAGATATCAGAAATGACTTTTAGCTTTCTGATTCAAGAATCTAGCTGTGTAATGGTGTCATTTCCATAGATAGGGAAGTTTATTGGGGAAAATAAGATGGAGATGAACAGTTGAATTTTAATTATTTGTATTTGAGATTCACATGAGTTTTCCAAGTAGGAATGCAAGATATGCAGTTGTAATGTACTAATTAGGGTATTTCTAAGTCTAAGGTGTAAAATTGCGATACATCAGCAAATAGATGGTATATAAAGCTATAGAAGTACATGAGGTAGCTAAGGAATAGTTGTGAGCACAAGAAGAAAATAGGGCTTAACATAGAGTCTTGAGTAATTTTAACAATAATGTGTCAGGTCCAATAGAAGAGGATGAACTGGTAAAGGACATTAAAAGAAACAGATAAAAAGATAAGAGGAAATTCAGGAGAGTGTGATTTACTAGAATCCAAGAGCAAATAATGCTTTAAGAACAATGTTGTAAATACTGTCAAATGTTTAGAGGCCAAGACCAGACCAACTGAACTGAGTATAATGATATGAATATCATTGGTGAAATTAGCATAAGTTTTAGTAGAATATTGGGAACAGAAGTCAAATGAGTTGGTTAAATATTGTTCAAGAGGTAAAAATGGCAACAAAGAGTGCAGAAAACTCCTTCTACAAGTTTGGCTATGAAGGGCAGGAGATGGAGCAGTAGCTGGGAGAGGACATTGAATCCAGGGAATTATCATTATTTAAAAAGAAAGAGTAGGCAAATGGGCAGTACAGAAGAAGAAGCTGAAAATACAGGGATGGAGTAAAAACTGATAAGACCTCTGGGTCTCTGATAAATGAGAGAGAAGGATCGAGGAACGAAGGATCAAGCGTATAGATGTTGTAATCATGCTGCTATTTCGTTTTCTGCCATGATTCTTGCAATAATTTTCTCACCATTCCTCTTTCTTATGACCAACTAAGAATTCCTTTATTCTGGTCTGTAAAGTTTTTGTGTACTATGGTCTTGGTGACTCTTACAAAGTTAGAATGATAGAGTCTTTAGGAGATGGGCTTTGGAACCAGTCAGGCCCACTTTGAGCCATTTTTTTCTGCCACTTTATTACTGCTTAAACTTGGGCAAGTTGAAAAATCTTAAAGTTTCTTCATATTTAAAATAGGAACAATAATAACTAACTACTAGGAATAATATATTAAATAAGATAATGCATGTGAAACCTTTAGCATAATATCTGATATATAGTAAGCATTGGTTCCATGCAATGCAACAGATTTGCTGCTAGCTTACAATAATGGCATCTTGGCAAAGCCAGTTGTGAACTTGAATTGTAGATATATTAACTGCATCCCTATTACATCCACATTTTAAACAGTTTGCAACCTTGTAGGCCAAATTGAAATCACCAAATATATTTTATTTATTCCACAGAATTTTAAATATACTTTACATTTTTGCCAGCATTTAAATGTTAGGGGATTTTACATATATATTTGGATTTTTGACTTCTCATGAACATTGATAGATTTGCACTTATGTATGAAAACACAAGATCATGCTAATAGTTTCATTAGCTGCTTTACTCCTGTATATAATAATGCTGTAATAATTATTATATACAGTTTACCTGCTTTACTCCTGAAGGCACTAGAGTTTACAGCCCCTATAATAAGACATCCCTAAACCTTGAGGCTGTTGCTCAGCAAGAGATCAAATTTATGACTTTAGCAAAGTTTTCATAGACATTCATTCAGCTATTTGTAAAATAATTGAAGACAAACCTCTAAATATTTTAAACTGTATTTTGGTCAAATACATATAATTTACAAATGAAAAAAATCAGAAATCAAATTCTCTCGTTAGACACATATTTTTATCTGGAGTATTTGCAAGTAGGAAGACTGACAAGAGAGAAATAACCTTATTTTTAATTTTTAAAGCTAGCTACGAATGTCATTTAATTTTTTTTCCTCCCAACTATAATTTTAGGTTCTGGTGCTACATGTGCAGGTTTGTTACATGGGTAAATTGTGTGTCATAGGATTTTCTTGTACAAATGATTTTATCACCCAGGTACTGAGCATAGTACCCAATAGGTAGTTTTTTGATCCTCACCCTTCTCACGGTCTCTACCCTCAAGTAATAGCTAGTGTCTATTGTTCCCCTCTTTGTGTCTGTGTATACTCAATATTTAACTCCCACTTATATAGGAGAACATGCAGTATTTGGATTCCTGTTCCTGCTTTAATTGGCTTAGGATAATGGCCTCCAGCTGCAACCATGTTGCTACAAAAGACGTGATTTTATTCCTTTTTATGGCTGCATAGTAGAGACATGCATGCATTTGTTCATTGCAGAACTTTTCACTATAGCAAAGACATGGACTCAACATAGGTGCCCATTAATGGTGGACTGGATAAAGACAATGTGGTACGCATACACCAATAAATAACTTTAGACTTTGATTAAAAATAATCTCTTCAACATCCTCATCTACCTTCATGTCTAGATTTAAGATAACTTTTATAGGGTCAGTCAGGAAAGCACTTCACCAAAATTAAAGCTCAGAAATAACATATCAAAATGTTCAGGCCTATTGCCCGTCTTACTATCTATTGTAAAATGACCACTTTCCAATAAATGACCCTCACCGAGTGAGAACAGAGAGATCAAAGGTTATGTGAGCTTTTCTTTTATTTGAAAAATGGTGTCTAATATTATATCCAGCAATCTTTATCTGTCAGTTTTGCTGCTAGACAATGACCAGTGCCTTGGGAAATCAATAGTACTGTTCAAGTTTATTTTAATTAGAAAAGTGTTACAGTTTATTCCTTAATAATAGGTGGCTGTCATATTTAATACCTACATATTAAAATTAAAAATCAGCAGAGTCATTTCAACTATAAAAACACATTCTCTCACCTCACACTAATATTCCTAAATTAGGGGAGTCAATCATATGTATCTACCAGAGAAACAAAAGGAAAAATATTACCCAGAACCCTTTGTGATTCTGTTTTTCCAGCACTTGTTACCAAGTCTCTCAATTGAATTTCCATGTCTTGAAATATCTAAGGTAGTTTCTATTTTCCTGATCAGGTACTGACTGATAATTCAGATGACAACAGTAAGTAGGTGTAGCAGCAAGGAAATGTTAGTGATATGGTTTGGGTCTGTGTCCCCACACAAATCTTACTTCGAATTATAATGCCCAGTGTTGGAAGACGGGCCTGGTGGGAGGTGATTGAATCATGGGAGTGGATTTTCCCCTTGTTGTTCTTGTAATAGCGAGTGAGTTCTCATGAGATCTGGTTGTTTAAAAGTGTGTACTACCTCCCCCTTCTCTAACTCTTCCTCCTGCTCCTTCCACATAAGTCGTGTCTGCTTCCCCTTACCTTTCTGCCAAGATTGTAAGTTTCCCTAGGCCAACCCAGCCATGCTTTCCATACAGCCTGCAGAACTGTGAACCAGTTAAGCCTCTTTTCTCTGTAAATTACCCAGTTTCAGGTGTTTTTGTATAGCAGTGCAATAACAGACTAATACAGTTAGTTACAGTGAATGCCTCCTACCCCCATTTAAGCACTGATTTTCTACTTTAATCTCACCACATGCACACAAATAAACATATACAAATTAGAACTACTGTATATAAAATGGTGAGCCTCAGATATCAACACTGGCCAAGTCTATTCGTAGCTAAGAAATATAAAAATCTTAGCTATCAGACTTTCAACATTTCTAGTTCCTTTTGTAAGAGCATATCAGGTTATCGTAAACTGAAATCACTTAGTATTTTGTTCATCTAGCTCACATTGTTTTGATTCAAAGCACAGAAAACAACCTAAGTGTGATTTAATTTCCAGTGTTTGGTTACTTACTGGAAATAATGTGCCAAAAATAATTACACTTAATACCAGATTTTTTGGAATTGAATTAATATAATATTTTTAAAATTTAGATTTGTTTTGTGTTTGGCTTAATTACAAGGAGAGAAGGCATTGATAATACCAACACAAATATTTTATTTTGTGTGATAGTAAGTAATTAATGATCTGGAATCTTGTTCCCCAGGTCTTGGGTGTCTGTGACTAGTTTTAGTCGGACTTTCAGGTCCTGATTATATCTGGACAAGAATGTATGTTTGAATTTTAAAGGGATCTCCAGATTCTAGAATACTGTATTTCAAAGTCAGTTATTGCAAAACTCTAGCCAGCTTTCCCCTAGACAACATTGCTAGGGAGATATGACAGTGGGGAAAACTGCACTGACATGTACTTGTTTACTGTTTTTGTTTTACTTCAAAACAAATGAAGACAGGGGAAATATGAATTGAGAGGATATAGAAAACATAGACTCATGGATTTGAAGATATATTGCTTAATATTTGTCCAGTGTTATAGGACTAAGCCTGGTAAAAAACACAAAGTTGATAGTATCTTCTTTTTAAAGAACATATCAGAGAGAGCAATGTGCTCTTAAGTAAGAAGATACAATTAACTGTGTATTAGTAATACTCAGTATGATAGTAATGTGTACCAAAGTGCTAAATCTCTAGAATCCTACATGTATCTAATGATTTTCACAAGGCAAACAGGTATGTTGTGCAAATTGAAAACAAGAAGATATTCAAACAGAGTTTCAAGGATATTGGGGAAATATTTGAAAATGATAGACTTCACTTTATTAAAATTTTTGACTTTACTGTGGTAAGAATACAACATGAGATCTAACCCTTTGGTGGACTTTCAAGTGTACAATACAGTATTGTTAACTATAGGTACAATGTTGTACCTATAGTTAAGTACAGATCTCTAGAACTTACTCATCTTGCATAACTGAAATTTTATACCCATTAATAAGCAACTTCCCGTTTTCCCCTTCTCCCAGCCCCTAGCAACCAACATTCTCCTCTTGGCTTCCAGGAGTTTGACCATTTTATAAACCTTATGTAAGAGGAATCAGTGTTTGTCCTTCTGTGACTAGTGAATTTAACTTAACAAAATGTTCTCGAGTTTCATCTATGTTGCCATATATTGCACGATTTCCTTATTTTTTTAAGCTGAGTAATAATAATGTTCCATTATATGTATAAGCTACATTTTCTTTTTCTATTCATCCATCAACAGGCACTGAGGTTGTTTCCATATCTTAGCTATTGTAAATAATGCTGCAATAAACGTGGGAGTTTAGATCCTGATTTCAATTCTTCTGGATATATACCCTGAAGTGGGATTGATGAATCATATAATAATCATATTTTTAATATTTTATGTAATGTCCACTTTGTTTTTCACAGTTGCTGTGCTATTTTGGATTCTCATCAACAGTGTCCATGGGTTCCCTTTTCTCTGCACCCTCATCAACATTTATGTCTTGTCTTTTTTTAATAGCCATTATGATAGATGCAAAAAATAATTGTCAAGACCAATATCAAGAAGTTTTTTCTCTATTTTCTCTTTTAGGATTTTTTTGTGGTTTCATATCTTACATTTAAGTCTTTAATGCATTTTGAGTTGGTTTTTGTATGTTGTAATCTAATTCTATTCTTCTGAATGTGGATATCTATTTATCCCATCACCATTCATTAAAGAGACTACCTTTTCACCACTGTGTGTTCATGGTACCCTTGGCAAAGATTAGTCAAAGATATAGGTGTGGGTTTATTTCTGGGCTCCCTATTCTGTTCCATTGGTTTATATGTCTGTTTTAATGCACTGTCATAGTATTTTGATTACTATACCTTTGTAATATAGTTTGAAATCAAGGAGTGTGGTGCATGCAGCTTTGTTTTTTCTTGTTAATATTGCTTTGGCTTTCTGGCATCTTTTGTGGTGCCATATGACTTGTAGGGCTTTTTTTAATATCTGTGAAAAATGTCATTAAACTTTTGATAGAGATTGTATTTAATCTGTAGATCACTTTGAGTAGTGCAAACATTTTAATAATAATAATTCTTCCAATCCATGTTCATGGGATATCTTTTCATCTATTTGTGACTTCTTTCATTTTTTTTCATCAGTGTCTTACAGTTTCCAGAGTACAAATCTCTTACCCTCTTAGTCAAATTTATCCCTAAGTATTTTATCATATTTATGCCATTGTAAATGGGATCATTTTCTTAATTTATTTCTCAGATAGTTTGTTGTTAGTATATAGATGTCAGGTAATTCATATATCTCTGTTTCCTCAGGGTCAGGTTCTGGAGTTTTGCCTTGTTCTTTTGTTCAAATCTTGCTTTCCTTTTCTTCAGTTTTCTTAACTCTTTGTATCTATGTCTAAGCGTTAGAAAAAAACACTACCTATCCCAGTCTGACAATTGGCTTCGTACAAGAAGAAACCTTCACCAGTGAATGCAACCAATGCTACTGTGGGCTTGTCAAACCTTATACTAGTCCAAATCACCAATGTTTTTCTTAAGGGCCTGCTAGTGTATACAGCATGTCATACCCTGTTGGTATTTTAAGACAAGTGAAACAGAAACCAATCCCTTGTGTAACATTCGGAGAAGTTAGAATATTGGATGTGTAGAACTACTCATTTCCTTCTCAGGGATAAACTGGGAACTGGAGTTTTTTCCTGCTTGCTTTTTTTTCTCAGCAATGGGGAGGGGCTGTGGCAACTGCTTGCATGCTCCTTTAAACCACCTTCTTTGTTCTTGGTGACCCCCAGGTATTTAGAATATGTCATGCCGCATCAGTGTTCCAAGACAGGCAACACAAACTAGTCTCTTGGGTAGCACCTGAAGAAGTTGGAACGTTGGATGTGTAGTCTAACTCTTTACTTGCCCAGGTATAACCTGGGAGCTTAGTCTGTGCTGAACTGAGGAGAGGAGCTGTGGTGGTTGCCCTCACACTATTTATTTATTTATTTGGAGATGAAGTCTCACTCTTATCGCCCAGGCTGGAGTGCAATGGCATGATCTTGGCTCACTGCAACCTCCGCCTCCCGGGTTCAAGCGATTCTCCTGCTTCAGCATCCTGAGTAGCTAGGATTACAGGTATATGCCACCACGCCTAGCTAATTTTTGTATTTTTAGTACAGACGGGGTTTCACCATGCTGGGCAGGCTGGTCTCGAACTCCCGACCTCAGGTCATCTGCCCGCCTTGGCCTCCCAAAGTGCTGGGATTACAGGCATGAGCCACCGTGCCCAGCCACCGTCATACTATTTCAAACCATTGCCCTTGTTCTCTGTAGCCCTAGGAATCTATGGTCTGCCTAGTCCAAGACAAGTGAGATGGATGATAGCCCCTTGGGTAGCCCCTGGAATAGATGGGATGTTTGATGTGCTGTCCAGCTCCTTCCCAACTCAAGAAGAAGCTGGAAGCCGAACGTTTCCTCCTGATCATGTGGCACTGTGCCAGGGGTGGGGATTGTGGTGAGAAGGTGTTTCTAAATTTTCTATAGGTTGCAACGTAGCTGGTTTTGCATTCACCCATGGTATAGGAGCTTCTCAACCAGTTTCTGAATTTCTTACAAAAGAAACAAATCCGTGTATTTATCTTGAATTAATGTGTCTATGGGGTAAGGAGTGTCCACAACTTCCTATTCCATCATCTTTCTAATGTTAGTCACTAGACATTCCTTTTTGTCAAGTAAAGGTAGGGGATCTGCTTTGGTTTCCTTAATACCCACAATTTCTCTAAGATACCTTCTTAATAGATATAGAAATAATTCACATATACTTGTAGCAAGTAACCAACCACCACCTATTCAACGGGAACACAAATAGAATACATTTTACATCTATTACATAATAAAATACATGAATAATCTTAGATATAAAAATTTTGGAGAAGAATGTTTTGCATCTAGTGCTTTTTTAGAACATTAGAAGAAGCACTTTAGATGGACCTGTAAAAAACACAGCTTTTAATCTTGTTAGATCCTAATGACAGATGTGTATAAGTAGATTCAATAATCAGATATACCATAAAATATATATATATATATTTAACTTAGATCCCAAGAAAAACAGCAAAATGTACATATAATTTACTCTCTGAAAAGAAATTACAATATAAATTGGGCTAACTGAAATTTAAGTGAGCATCTGAGGAGCTATTTCATGTAAATTTGGAATAAGCAGAAGTTAGTTTGGGAACTCATTTTCACATGAATATAACTGAATCACATATACCTAATATTAAATATACATAGATATATATGTTTATTACTAATATGAATATAACTGAATTACATATTTATAATATTAGCTTATATATATTAATTTGTGGATGGAACATTCAGCATGGAATTCATTCACTTACTTGTCTTTTATAGTTACCTGTATGTATAACCTGCTAATTAATTCATTTTATATTGCATTTTAAAAATCATTTATGTGAAATAAACATTTTATTGTCTTTGTGTGAAGACAGATCAGTTGACCTTTTCAGTTCTGCTACATAGATATAGTTGGACATGAATTAAGGATGAAGGAGAAAAGTGTGAGAGGGTCAGAAATAGAGCCAACCAGGTTTCTTCTCTCTGGTGTGACACTAAATTTTTATGATTATACTTTTCCTTTTATTATTTTTCTGATTAAAAATTCATATACACATTTTTTAGAAAAATATCAAACTGCAGTGAAATATAGAAAAAATCACCCTGTCATATTTGGACATTTATTTGCACATATATTATTTTTTGTAATTTTTTCTATGAATGTTTACTATTGTTGAGATTATACCATATTGACTGTATATAGTGCTCTTCCCCAAATCCTCCATTGTAAAATTCTCCAATAAAATAATGCATTTAAAGCAAATAGTAACATGACTAGTTTATTGTAATCACGCAATACTTACTAGTATTTTCTAGTTCCTCTTCCAAATCACTGTGAATTCTTTGTAAATATTTTAATAGTTTTGAAATCTTCCATAATTTACCTTAAGATTCCCTTTCTATTGGATATACTTGCTGTTTACAATGTGTTCTAATGGTATTGCCAAAGCAATCTTGGTATCTCTGATTATTATTTTAGATTTGTTAATTATGTTGGCCAAAATCAAGTGTATATACTTCCTGATGTAGTTTGGATGTGTGTCCCTGCCCAAATCCCAGATTGTACTGTAATCCCCAATGTTAGAATTGGGGCTTGGTGGGAGGTGATTGGATCATGGAGGCAGCTTTCTCTTGAAAAATTTAGCACCATCCCACTTGGTACTGTCCTCACGATAGTGAGTTAGTTCTCATGAGATCTAGTTGTTCAAAAGTGTGTAGCACCTGCCACTTTGCCCTATGGCTCCTGCTTTTGCCATGTAACATGCTTGCTCCACCTTTGCTTTTCACAATGATTGTAAGTTTCCTGAGGCTTCCCCAGAAGCTGAGAAGATGCCAGAGCTGTTCTTCCTGAACAGTCTGAAGAACCATGAGCCAATTAAATGTTTTTTTCTTATAAATTATCCAGTCTCAGGTATTCCTTTATAGCAATGAAAGAACAGCCAAATACAGAAAATTGGTGCTGAGGGATGGAGCATTGCTATGAAGGTACCTGAAAATGTGGAATCAGCTTTGGAACTAGGTAACAGGAAGAGGTTGGAAGAGTTTGGGGGGCTCAGAAGAAAAGAGATAGGGTAAAATTTAGAACTTCTTAGATACTGGATACATGGTTGTGACCAAAATGCTGATAGTGATATGGACAGTGAAGTACAGGCTGATGAGGTCTTAGATGGAAATGAGAAACTTGTTGGGAACTGAAGCAATGGCGAGTTTTGTTATGCCTTAGCAAAGAACCTGGCTGCATTGTGCCCCTGCCTTAGATATCTGTGGAACTTTGAACTTGAGAGTGATGATTTACAGTATCTGGTGGAAGAAATTTTTTAATAAATTACCCAGTTTCAGGTATTTCTTTATAGCAATGTAAGAATGACCTAATATGTTTTCTTAATATAGGCTTCTGATAGGATTTAAAATGTCAAACACATAAGCCTTTTTCTGTCCTTAATTCATATTTACAAATTGCTTTACAGGAAGGTTGCTTCAGTTTATATTCCTAGCAATGGTACATATCTATTTTTACTATATCTTTACCAGGCTTGGATATTGTCTTTAGAAAAAAACTTTGCTAAATTAATAAACATATTTGACTCCATTTATTTACTTATTTATTTTTATTTTGCCCACACTACACAGATATACTGTATTTGACTCTCAAACCAGTGTGCCTTACGCTACTTTGTTTTGGCTTTGGAATGGTTAAAGAGATTATTGCTTAGTAGCTTTACAAGCAAATTAATTTTTATATATGCCATTAATAATTTTACATTTAGGTGAACTATTTTAGGTACAAAATAAGCATGAGTCCTTATATGCTGCAAGTATTCATAATAATAATTCCTCTCTAGCCACAGAATGTCAGACTGAAATATCTTCAAGGCCCCAGGCAATTAAGGTAAAGGAGTAAAGCAGAAAATATAAAGTGGTAAGAAGGGGTTGGACCTGTGATAAAATGGAGAGTGCATGCCCACTTAAGGGCATTCAACTCATATATATATATGCACACTCGAAACAAAACATGTCTGCAAGTTGTGAGTTTACATTTCTATGGCTAGTACATTAGGGAATCATAACTTTTAAAAAATAGTCTGAATCATAATGCTGAAATGAGCATCTCAAGACTGAAGTTTGCCAAACAGCTACATTCTTCACCTTGATTCTCTCTTTCTGACTCCATATATCCAAGTGGGGTAATAAAAAAAAAAAGCTTGTACCATTATCACACCAAAGTTTCAACTTCTCAATCAACCTATGTCATCTCTAGAGGAAAATTGCTCTTCTTAGCTTTTGGCGTTTAACATCTAGATAGATTGAAGCTACCTGTAGTCTCCCTGTGGTGATATTTCATTGGCATGTTTCTGCTTTTGAAAAAGAAAAGCAGCTGTGGGCATCCTTTGTCTTACATACAGTGATCAAGCTCTTACACACTTCTTCATTCTATCCTGTGAATTCCTTAACCATTTAATTTTAGATAGGACTCACATCCAGAACTCATTAAGAAGGCAGTTGGTTGAACATAATATTCACATTATAGTTAATTGGCCTTGTTTTTGGATCTTTTGTATTTCTTTCTAACTTTTTAGTCAAATTTATCTATATTCAGAATGAATACACAATAAAACTGGTTTTGTTGATTAAAGATAATGTGTTGTTGATTACAAAATGTTTATGAAAGAAGAAGGTTTTGTTCTCTTCTATGCATAGCAAATTAGCTGAGATTAAGAGCTGACACTGTTAAGTGTAGTGTCAGGTAAAATGAGAGAGAATTCTGTGTCAGGACTTGGGAGCTGTCTCTGAACCAACAATTTCTTGGGTCTATACAACGGTTTTAACTTCATGTTGTATTAACTATTCTTTTTAGAAATAGTAATGATAATAAGAACTTGAAATAAAAATATCTCAGAAAATAAAGTTATTTTATGTTAAGGAAATTGACAGGGAAAGACTGTGTATTGTTAAATATTGTTATTTCCAACAGACCCAAGCCTCCTTGTTGCCAAGAAAACATAATACTTTGCACAAAAGAGGCTTTATAGTAAGGGTTCTTAATTTTTATATAGTCAGGGCATAAACAGAATTTGGAAGGATTATGAACTACCTGAAATGAAAAGTTAGGCAAAACTCTGTTTTATTTCATATATATGAATCGCCCTCCCTGGAGAAAGAATTGATAGGTGTCAGCTTCTCAAAAGAGTCTAAAAGACAGGAAAGATTTGGAACTACTGCTTTATAAGAGCAAAATCATCTGCAAAGCAACCGAGGATGGACACCAATGCCCACTTAACGAAACATATATCCATCAACACAGGCTCCAGATTGTATATAGGACCCCATAGGTTCACCTTATACCAATGGTTTCCTAATGCATGTATGAAACAAGACCTTTCTTTTTGCTTAGTTCCAGTATGAAGGTGTCTTCTAATCGATATAAAAATAAAAAGAATAAGAATTCTCTGGATCCATCCAAAAACCTTGCTCCACTGGACTTATACTTTTAAAGAAGTGCCACAAATACCTGTGAAATGAATAAAACACTGGCCACATCATATTGCAACTACTTTGTGAATGAACATATTTTTCAAATTAAACACTATGTGCTATTACTCTTTGGAGATTTCTTTGATTTAGATCATGTTTAAGGATACTATAGCATGGCATAGTGGCAAAAAACAAAGGCTTTGTCGCCAGACACGGATTCATATCCTTTGTCTATTAATTGGCAGTTTTAAATAGGAATAATAATGTTCACTTCCTAAGACCTTTCTTAGAATTTTAGAGACAAGATGTGGAAAATCCTAGTGCTCTGTCTCCCACATCATAAATATTCAATAATAGGTAGTAATCACATCCTAGATAGCAGGAATCTTGTCTTTCTTGTGAAATTGTCAACAGTGACTAGAATACGTTGTCATCCAGTCATGTATTTTATACAGCAATTACCTGGATTTCTCCATGTAGTGGCCAAAATAAGGTAACTAACCTTTGCAAAGTTGTATTTGTAATTCATGTGTGAGGAGGACAAAGCTGAACACTTCAGCTATAGAAGATTCCTAAATTTATTGAAATATACTTATTCAAATTCCATAAAACTCGTGAGGTTTTGTGTATGTCTACATTTCAAAAGTGCAGCTTATGTTC
The DNA here is from genome assembly GCF_028885655.2 of Pongo abelii. Lineage (NCBI taxonomy): Eukaryota > Metazoa > Chordata > Mammalia > Primates > Hominidae > Pongo > Pongo abelii. Next base: position 99,823,335 of record NC_072008.2, read on the forward strand.
TATAAAGTAGTGTTTATATATCAATATGTGGTGGTACGTTTTACACTGAAAAGAGGATTTGTCTTTCAAGACAAATAAAAAACATGAATTTCAAATAGTGTTATAAGACTGATGAGCATTCTTGTAAATGTAGTCATTGTCACAAATGCATGTTGCATAAATAGCAATTTCCTGACTTTTATGATGTGGGTTTTGACCCACAGAGTTTAATACCATGCTAGAATGAGCAAGAAATAAATAAGATTTTATGTTATAAACCTAAATCTTTTGAATAATAATCTTTCATTTAACATAAACTTGTTATTATGCCCATTTCAATAATATCCAAAATGTAAGACAAATATCTGAAGCTATTATGAAGTGCACTATAACAATTTTGTTATATGAAAAGGTTATTTGAGATTTGTTGTAAACATTTAAAGTTAGGTATATATATGTGTGTGTATATATGTGTGTGTATATATATATATGTTATATGGAAAAATAAATTACCTTTCTCTTAGAGCACTGAAACTTGGAATGCAATTTAAAAAGGTAATCATCCAATTTATCACAAACACCAAACAGGCCAATGATTTTGGTAATTATCAAGATGACACAAATTTTTACAATGCAAAACTTGTTTGCTGAACTGGAGATTATCAAAATTACTTACAATATACTCATTACCAAAGCATGAGAAAATTAGACTGTTAACAAACAATTAAATGAACTTACTAAAGCTTTTAAATTATTTTGGTTTATTACCATTTCTTTGAGGTTAATGACGTGATCTTTTTTTGACAAGAAGAGATAATTTAAAATTTTAGAAGAAAATTAATCTGTTTGGAAATAACCAAGACTCCTTAACTGGTAAACAACAACTTATTTTTCTGACACAAATACTGTTAAAAAACAAAAAAAAAAAACAAAAACCCTGAATACACTAAGTTGATATATTTGTACTCTTTGTTAAACATTTTGCCAACCAACACTTTTTTGTATTTTGAATAACTTGGAAGTTCAAGGTGTCTGTGCTAATGTGTTTTTCTGATGCTACCAGGGAAATACACAGAAGAAACTGCTTTTTAGACCAGTTCAATCTTCTGACTAGGGCAGCCATTTTGCAATCTGTTATACACTCTATAGTACCTGTGGAGTTCATTTTCTCTCTCTAGAGTTAAACCCTGCCCAGAGTCACCTATGATAGGAGCTTTTGCTCTTTCCTGTTTGACTTGCAATTGGAAAAGTGGTTGGTTTTATTAGTAAAAATACTTCCTCCTTCTTAATTATATTTTTATTTATTTATGTATTTCAGTGGAGAAATAAAAACTATAAATAGATATTTATGATGCACAACATGATGTTTAGAAATATGTAAACAGTGTAGAATGGCTAAATGAAGCTACTTAACAAATGCATTGCCCAAATACTTATTTTTTTTGTGGTTAGAGCACTTAAAATTTACCCTTAGCAATTTTCAAGTATATAAAACATTGTTATTAACTATAGTTACCAAGTTGTACCATAGATATATTTAATTTATTCTAACTCAAATTTTATACTTCCTCTCATCTTTTTGTCTTCTTCTGAGCCCTTTGAACTTGTCCAATCTCTGCACACTACTGACTTCCAAAGCCACTTTCAATTGTTAAGTATTTTTATAGAACACCCCACTCCGATACAAATGTTCTGTCTTAGTCCATTGAGTTACTTTAAAGTAATACCTGAAGCTGAGTAATTTATAATGAAAAAAGTTTATTTGACTCACAGTTCTAAAGGCTGTACAGGAAGCATGACACTGGCATCTACATGGCTTCTGGTGAGGGCCTCAGGCTACTTCCACTCATGGTTGAAGTGAAGGGGAGCCAGTGTGTTCAGAGAACACTTAGCAAGAGAGGAAGCAAGAGTGGGAGGGGGAGATGAAAATGATAAAGTTATCTATGACAATTGAATGTACTCCAAAGTTGCTCTCGTAAAACACACATGTTGAGCTTTTACTTAATTGTGTCATCTCTAGTTACATAAGTAGAATTTTCCTCTGGAGAAACATTAGTATTATATACAATCTGATCCTAGTTCATTCTCTGCTAACCTCAAATATTGCTGAAATCCTTAGCAACTGGATTAAGAGTTCTAAGTAGAATTATGTGTTGTTAGCTAAATCTTCAAAATTCTACTCTTTGTTTCCTCCTTTGAGACTCAGCCTCTTTACCAAAAGGGAACAAAATAATTAGCATACTTTTTTCCCTTGGAAGGGGTCTTACATAAATAAGCATTTTGTCTTAATGGTATTTGAACACATTATCAGAAAGCTAAGTTCAGTTAAGTAACAAAGTGAAATGTAAATAGACACTTAAAAGAGGTGATTTTAGTTTAAGAAATATAGAGTGTTATCGTTGTTATCATTACTTTAGTTGGAACATACATATGGTTCTTATTTCCCTCTCTAATTATATAATTATAATGCACAGATCATTTCAACAGACTGTGTTAGATACAATAATGGGGGGTGATGCTTGAAGAATGCTACAGGAGTACTTTTTAGGGGCACTTATCCTAGTCTTGGAAATTGTGGAGAGTTACTCTGAAGAAATTACATCTTAACAGAGGACACTGAATATTTATGGGACTAATAAGATGAAGAGAATGTAGGCATAAGTGTGTACAAGGTAGAAGGAATAGTTTAAGCAAAAGTGAGAACTTATAGAACATAGGAGGGACTGCATGCACTTTGTGTGGCCAAAGCAAGGCAATCAAGTGAGGAGAGGTAAAGGATGAAGCAAAAGAAGTAGACAGATCCAGGCCATGTGGGATCTTATAGATCATCTTAAGGAGTTGGGACTTCATTCTGTGGGTAATAAGAGTATCATTCAAATATTATAAGCAGAAGAATTACATAGCAAGACTAATATTTTAGAAAGTTCCCTTAAGCTGAGGGATGGAGACTAGATTGGAGAGAAGCAAAGCTGGAAGCAGGGATATGACATATCTGAAAACTGACAAGATTTTCTTTTTCTTAAAAAAAGGCATATGAGTAGTTAAATTGCATTTATGCCTAGACAAAAGTCAATAAATTGACATAAAAATTAACCCACCAACAACTATATTCTTTAAAAAATAATGGACATGCTTATATAGTGTAGGAAAGATGATAGTCATAAGTTTTCTAAAAGAATGCACCTGGGACACTGAACCAACAAAGACTTGAATGGATCCATTATGTAATTCAATATTTATTGTTTCTTGGCATTAGCCCAGTGCAGACTGACTGGCACGTTTTAGCCCATATGGACAGTTAGTTGGAAGAATGAAGAGGAATAATTTGTTTAAATAATGAGTTTACAAAAGGTGCACATGGACATGCAGAGTGGAATAACAGACATTGGAGACTACAAAAGGTGGGAGGGTAGGAGGGGGCTGAGGGTTCAAAAAAGAATTGGGTATGATGTTCACTATTTGGGTGACGGGTACACTAAAAAACCCAGGCTTCACCACTATGCAATATATGCATGTAAGAAACCTGCGCTTGTACCCTCTAAATATACAAAAATTTAAAAAATGTAAATAAAATAAGTAATTGGTTTAAACATTTGTCCAGAGTGTAGAGGATTTCTTTGCTGTGGAAGAATCACAATCTTTCAAACAGCAAATTAACTACGTTCAGAGTTTTCTAAAACAGAATGGCAGAAGACTAAGATGTCTTAAATTTGAGTCACGCTATTTTAGTGATTAGCAAGCAGTTCCTGATGTTGAATGTACTATACCTCACTGGTTTTAGGGTACACACACACACATGCACACACACACACACACAGAGAGAGAGAGAGAGAGAGAGAAGCAGGAAGAGAGAGAGAGAATTGCACAATTAGCCTGTATTAGGTACGTGGGACAGAAAAGAGACTCTGCTGTCAACATTTTCTCAAACTGGTGTTCTGTCAAGGACTCTACTGTGAGAAACAAGTTGTTTCATGTTTCCCTAAATTTAGAAAGCACTAGGCTAAGCACCTTTACACAAGATTCCTTAAGGCAGGACTTCTAAAAGACTTCAACATACTAATATACATTGTGCCTTTCTTAGAGAGAGATATAGAAGGCAGCATACCCCCATACTTTTTGGCCATAGAAAAATGAACATCTGAAAGGATGCTCTGTACTCTATGTAATTTCATTTTGGGAAAAGTGGATACACATTTTTCAGGTACCAGTCATACCTCAGAGTTATTATGGGCTTGGATCCAGATCACTGCAATAAAGTTAATATAGCAATAAAGTGAGACATACGAAGTTTTAAGTTTCCCAGTGTATATCAAAGTTATATTTACACTATACTATAGTCTATTAAAGTGTGCAATAGAATTATTTCTTTCTTTCTTTTTTTTTTTGAGATGGAGTCTTGCTTTGTCATCCAGGCTAGAGTGCAGTGGCGTGATCTTAGCTCACTGCTACCTCTGCCTCCCGGGTTCAAGTGATTCTCCTGCCTCAGCTTCCCAAGTAGCTGGGGCTACAGGTTCCCGCCACCACGCCCGGCTAACTTTTTGTATTTTTAGTACAGATGGGGTTTCACTGTGTTAGCCAGGATGGTCTCGATCTGCTGACCTCATGATCTGCCCACCTCGACCTCCCAAAGTGCTGGGATTACAGGCGTGAGCCACCGTGCCTGGCTGCATTTTTCTTAATATGTTCATACCTTAATTACAAAACACCTTATTGTTAAAAAATGCTAATAATCATCTGAGTCTTCAGCGAGTCACACTCTTTTTGCTGGTGGAGGGCCTTTCCTTGATGTTGATGGCTGCTGACTTATCAAGGTTGTCTTTGCGAAAGGTTGGGATAGCTGTGGCAATTTTTTGAAACAAGACAACAATAAAGTATTCTGCATCAATTGTCTCTTCCTTTCATGAAAGATTTCTCTGTAGCATGCAATGTGGTTTGATAGCATTTTACCAGATCCAGACGTGTGATGCAACAGTCAGCTTCTAAAATCAGAAATCTCAAGAGCCTGCTTGGTGTTCTGCCCTCCCTGTGGTCGAGTTGGTACCTAAGCTGCAAGAGAGCCTCCTTTACTTTTCCCTCTGCTTTTCTCAAGCAGAAAGAGTTTTGCCCCATAGCCACCACAGCTGGTAATGTGTTGAATCTCAGCCAGTAAGTCTCAGAGGCTCACCCAAGGCTCTTGATGTAATATGTAGGTATCATTGCTGGCTTTTCAGATCCCTAAGGCATTTTAATTAGCAGGTGATGAATGTTGGCAGGACTGGGTCCTTTCCTTCAAAGCAGTGGGTTCCCTTCTGACCCAGGTTGTGTCTATTGTCTGGGTGCCAGGACCTGAAACAGGGAGGCTCATGACTCTGACCAGTGCCCTATCCTGCAGTTGCTGATATCCAAGATGCAAGACAAAGTCACTCCCACTCTTCCCTCTTGTCTCCTCAAGTGGAAGGAAGGGATCTTCTTTGGATCCATGAACTGTGCAGCCTGGGGTTAGGGGAAGGGTGACAACACCACTCTCTTAGCCATCCCAACTGGTGTCTCAGTATGTCACATGCCTCCCCGGTCCACTGTCTCTGTGCCCAGTTCAGCCCTAAGAGTCACCTAAGGGTGGCAATCCTAATATGGCCTAAGCTGCCTTTCAAGATTACTTAGAGACCCAGAGCACTTTGGCCCTCAGTGGCAAGGTTTGTGGGAACTCAATTTCGGGACCACTAGGATTGTCCATTCTCCTCTGGCTAGGACTGATTTAAATGCTCCCTCTGTGTGCTTGCGTCAGCTGAGTTTGGTGTGATTTTTGTTTTGTTTTGTTTTTTGTGCATTAACAGGAAAGCATTGAGTTCAATGCCTTGTAATTGCTGTGTTCTTCCTCCCCAGCACCCAGAGACACTCTGCATCACACTATCACTGCCAGGAGGTTGGCGAGGGGCTGTGTTAATGATTCAGGGCTGTTTTTTTTTATTTCTTCAGTGCCTCTTTCAGCAATATGAAATTAACATCAGGTACTATGAGGTCCACCTAATTTTTTGTTCTTATGAAGGCATTTTTCTGTTGCAGGAAGTCAAGGAACCCGAACAGAGGGGCTGGCCGAAGCCAAGGCAGAAGAACATAAATTGTGAAGATTTCATGGACATTTATTAGTTCCCCAAATTGATACTTTTACAATTTCTTATGCCTGTCTTTACTGCAATCTCTGAACATAAATTGTGAAGATTTCATGGACATTTATCACTTCCCCAGTCAATACTCATAATTTCCTATGCCTGTCTTTACTTTAATCTCTTAATCCCGTCATCTTTATAAGCTGAGGATGTATGTAGCCTCAGGACCCTGTGATGATTGCATTATCTGCACAAATTGTTCATAAAGCATGTGTGTTTGAACAATATGAAATCTGAGCACCTTGAAAAGAACAGGATAACAGTGATTTTCAAGGAACAAGGGAGATAACCATAAAGTCTGACTGCCTGTGGGGCCGGGCAGAACAGAGTCATATTTCTCTTCTTTCAGAAAACGAATAGGAGAAATATCGCTAAATTATTTTCTCAGCAAGGAATAACCCTGGGAAAATGAATGCATTCCTAGAGGGAGGTCTCCAAAATGGCCGTTCTGGGAGTGTCTGTCTTATGCAGTTGTAGATAAGGGATGAAATACGCCCTGGTCTCCTGCAGCGCCCCCAGGCTCGTTAGGATTGGGAAATTACAGCTTGGCAAAATTCTAGTCAGACCAGTTGTCTGCTCTCAAACCCTGTTCTGTTAAGATGTTTATCAATGACAATGTGTGCCCAGCAGGACATGGACCTTTATCAGTAATTCTAGTTTCACCCTGGCCTCGTGATCTCACTCTGCCTCTCTGCCCTTGTGATATTTTATTGCCTTTGAAGCATGTGATCTCTGTGATCCACTCCCTATTCGTACACCCCTCCCCTTTTGAAATCCATAATAAAAACTTGCTGGTTTTGTGGCTCGGGGGCATCATGGAACCTGCCGACATGTGATGTCACCCCCAGAGACCCAGCTGTAAAATTTCTTTCTTATGTACTCTTTCTCTTTATTTCTCAGACCGGCTGACGCTTAGGGAAAATAGAAAAGAAACTACATTGATATATTGGGGGCTAGTTCCCCCAATATTTTTCCTGTGTAGATAGTTCGTGAATTGATATCCTTGATGGGGGAACCATTGATGGGACTTTCTATTTTGCCATCTGGCTCCACTTCAAATCAGATACATTCTTTTATTCAACTGTGTTTATTGTGCTCATATGAAGAGACATATACTATTCTAGACAATGAAAATAGAGCAGTTAAAACCAAAACCATATTCATATGACATTTACATTCTAGTGATGATGGGGGAGAGTGAACAAATACACAAGTAAATATAAATATGCTAGATAGTAATAAGTACTATAGAGAGAAGTGAAGCTGAGTAAGGGATGAGAGGTATGTAAGTTGGGAGTGAATGAGGATGCTATCTTATGTAAGGTTATTAGAGAAATCAACTAGTGTGGTGACACTTGAATAGATAAATGAGATAGCAAACTATGTGCATATCTGGAAAAGAACATTTCAGGCAGAGAGAACAGCAAATATAATGTCCCTGAGGTCCACTTGATATTTTTGATGAACTGTGAGGAGACCAGTATGGAGATAAGTTTATGGAGGGTATAAGGGAACCAGGCCGTGTAGTGCAATGAATAATACAGTAACAGGATTTGACTTGTATTTTAACTGGATTACCCAGGATAGTATCTTGAGAATAGCCAACATGTTCAAGGGCATACCTATAAGAAGGCTACTGCAATCATCCAGGTGGTTACAGTGACCTTATCTGTTGCAGCTTGGAAGGGTGGTAGCAGTGAAGGTGGTAAGAAGTGGTCAGATTCTGGATATATATTGAAGGTAAATTCGAGAGAACGTGTTTATGGATTTAATGTGAAATAAGAGAGAAAAAGAGATATGAAAGATGACTATAAGATTTTTGGTTTCAGGAAAAAGGAAGGAGTTATTTACTGATTTGGAGTAAATGATAAGATGAACAGATTTGGTGGTGGAATTCAGAAGTTTGATTTTAGGTAAGTAAGGTTTTAGATGCCCAATAGATATTTAAAAAGAGTTGCCAGGAGAAAATTTGAATACGCGCATTGGAAATTCATATGTAAGAACCAGGAAAGAATTATAACATATAGATATGACTTTAAAGTTTTTCTTTAATAAAGCCATGGGACTGGAGGTGATCATGTAGAAAGCAACTGTAGATGGAAATGAAGTCTGAAGTCTGAGTTTTGGATCACAGAGGTAAATGAGGGGGAAACAACAAAGGAGACTGAGAAGGAAAAGCATGTGAGAGAGAAAGGAAACAATGCCCTTGATTGAATAAAAAGGGAAGATAGTTCTAAGTAGAGGCCTTGTACATAGGATTATGATTAGTTCATCCACAGTAATAATCTTTCTAGGTAGACTACATGGGGATAGATGCACACAGGTAGGTGGGGAGATGTGGTGACAGGAGCATGAGAAATTTATTTTCTTATTGCTTCTATTTTCTCAGTGATCAAGGAAGAAAGTTCGTCAGGGGGAAAGGAGGAATATAAAGAAGATTTTGGAGCTGGGAAAAGAAAACTGTGTGCTATTGCCTTCCAGGAGAGAAAGATAGTGAATGGAATAGTGAAAGAGACTAGAGAAAGATGAAAGGACAACACTGAAGTCCTGCTTGAGGTTAGCAGTCATAAGTTTAAAGTGAGGCCAGTCAGCATAGCTGTGTTTTACTTAACTGTGTTTAGCAATGTGAGTCTGGCTTTAGAGTGTTGAATTTAATTAGGGTTAAGGTTTTGAAACTGAGTAGTTTCACCCCAAAATGCATTTTAAAACTTTTTTTCTTGTCTCCTTTCTTCCAAGACTCAAGACATAACCTTGAAACAACATATAAAAACCTTTTCTTCTTAGTCTTAAAATATAGCCTTGAAACAAACTTTGAAACTCCACTCCCTCCCATTACCCACCATGTACTTCTTTATTCTATGCACATTTGTCTAATTGGATGCTTGTATCTAATCATGTTCTTACTTAGAATTTCCAGGGGTTAATCTTGAGACAAACCAAGGATGGAGACTGAGCTTCCAAATTCCAGAGATTACCTCAAGGCAGTTGGTCAACAACTCAGCCATTGTTGAGAGGATGCCAGTCCATGCTCCAAATGGACCATGGCTCAAGATAGCAACTGGAACAAGACACACAGACCTTGTGCTCGGCACTCCTCCTGCATGCCTCCCATCGTATCTTCCCTTTTCAAAGCCCCTCCTCCAAGTCTAAAGTTCGAAGTCATTTCTGGAGTTCTAAAACAGCCACTTCCCCACTGCTAGCTTTAGAAATAAACCATTTTCCTTTTGCTGTACTTCTTCCTTGATATTGGCTACAAGAAGCAAGCAGCCAAATGTGTGCTCAGTTACAGTTTTGTCAGGTGAATAAGATGAAGGGAAAGTGTGCATACGAGAGAGTGACTATCATTGTGGGCCATAAAACCTAAGCTGGATAATAAAGTATGTAAGGACATGAAATAGGTGACAGACAATGAAAAGGTGATGAAATCAGTGAATGGCTGATGCTAATGTTGTTGAATGATATTTGGAAATAAAACACATCTTGCAGAGAAAGAATTGCAAATAGTGACAGTGGTCATTTGAGATGCATGAAACTACCATTGTGGAAGGATCTAGGGAATGAACCATGGGGGAGAATGGCTGAGGTCATTAGAGGACAAGGTCATTAGAAGAGAAGAGGTTTAGAAACTTAGAACCCAAGCATTTAAAGAAATCACTAGGAATTATGACATGAGTAACATTGTAGTGCATAATACAGACATCCCTCAGTATACGCGGGGATTGGTTCCAGGGAAGGCCCCCTTATCCCGCATATACTACAATCTGACCATATGTGAATATGCAGTCCACGTGTAAATGTACCTATAGAGTTCAAGGCTGTATTGTTAAAGAGTCAACTGCAGTGAGTCAGGAGCTAAAATCTTCATAGAATAAGGGGAAATTATCCCAAAGTCTAGACTACTTCAAGAAGTAGCAGTAAAGAGTGGTATAATCTGAAGATATGAGATTCAGTGTTGGTTGAGACAGGGAGGGAAGAAGGGTAGATTATCTAGAAGTGGACAACTAACATACCTCTAGGCTCAGTGACATGAGATCACATACATAAAACATTTAGCATAGTATTTGCCACAGAGTAAGAGTTAATGAATGTTAGCTATTGCTAAATATATCAAATAATGTATTTTAGGCTGGTCCAAGTGCAGTAGTGTTTAAAACTTATTGGTCACAACTGGTTATGGATTTCTCTTTTCCTTCACTACTCCCATTGCTTAAATTGACTAGCCTAAAAAAAATTAAATAAACAAATATTTTAGAAATATATAAAACTTCTAAAATTTTTGAGATTCCCTTCTTTCTAAAAATGGTTAAAGACAATAATTCATACTATTTTGTGTAGTACAGATATTGTCCTACTGAAGGCAGCAGGATGAAATAGATGCCTCTTAGAAGTATAAGGAATTTCGATTACTGAAAGTTGTTATGTAATCACCAATGGCATACACCAGCACCAAGGCCGGGTCCTGGACAGGGAATGTTCCTTCAGTGCAAGATATAACACATCCCACTACGCATTACTCGCAGTCCCAGTCAGGTATATATTGGCAGCAGTGTACAAGACACAAAGCTGGACTGTTAGGACAATTTTAAATTGAATAATGTCATGTTAGTCGACAGGAGGAAGGAATAAGGCAAAGCCCCCTTACCACAGACAGACGCCGTGGCTGAATCTGAAAGGATTAGGATATTTCCCCATTTACTATGCTAATGACTCACCAGACATTAGTCATGGGAGCGTCTCGTGTGATATGAAAGCCACAGAGTTTAATGGTCCTGAGCTACTTCCTGTCCTTAGCTCTCCATTCAGAAAAGCTTTGCAAAACCCCTATATTTGAGGGTGTTCGATGAATAATCACGTTATTTTTTAGTTGACAAATAAAAATTGTATATATTTATTGTGTACAACATGCTGTTTTGAAACATGCATACATTGTGGAATGACTAAATCAAACTAATTAACTTCTATGTTACCTCATATACCCTTTTTTTGTGGTGAGAACACATAAAATCTACTGTCTAAGCAATTTATAAGATGGCTGTGCTTCTTTACTAGTGAAACAAACTAACTGAATTTCTGATTCCTCATAACACTTTCCATAACTGAGCACAAGTGATTTAGGTATTATTTATATTAAGCTCTTCTTCATCAGCACAGACATTTAAAAGGTTTTTGAAGCGATTGATCATCCTGAAGTGGCTTAGGAAATGTTTTTTTAACCTGTCAATCTGAATCCTAAGTTGATGCATGCAAAAACATTACCCTTTCAATAAACTTATTTTCTTCATTGGGGACCTGTTATGGAAAAGCAATTCCACTGCAGAAATTAATTAGCTGACAGAGAAATCTTCCCATACAAATGAATGCATATTTATTCTTATAAAGGGCCCTTAAAGTTGAAGTACCTAAACATTTTCAGTTCCTTGCTTTACTAAGTATTCTCTTCCCCCTTTATATAAGCCACATATAGCAATATGGAAACATTTATAAAATATTAGACTTTGTCTTCCCAAGAAGATATATTTCCTGCATATGAAAAAGGGAATTACCAAGATTCATCCAAATGTTCAGTATCATAGAATAACAGCATAATGTGATAGAAAGAACACTGAACTAGCATTCAGGCAACCTACATCTTGTCCTACTTCTGCCAGTGGTAAGCAACCTTAGAGCAAGTTATTTAATATTCTATGGCAGTTTTCATATTAGTAAAATAAGGCAGTCAGACTACTTGATTTAGTAATTCCCTTCTGACTCATGTCCTCTAATTATTTTTTAGTCATCCATGGAGGAGCACATTTGTATGTATCTTACACTTATTTCTAGCATTTTTTTGTAAATAGGATATTGCTCCTTGTAATCATTTTTATTGAACTGTAATTACTTGGCCAATATCTGACTTTCCCATTAGCTTCTCAGCTCTACAAGGGCATTGGTATTGTCTAATCAGTATAATTTGATGCTATATTATGAGTATAGTATCAAATACTGGTAACATAGTGAAATAAACACATAGCAAATATATACTTAAATACTAAACACATAGTACATACATACTATATATATTAAAATGAATTAATGGAATTCAAATGTTGTATATGCAAAATAAGGTACGCTTTTTGCTGTGGTCTGAATGTTGATGTCCCCCCAAAATGCATATATTGAAACCTAATACCAAATGTGATAATATTAAGAGGTGGGACCTTTGGGAAGCGATTAAGCCGACAGCACTACCTTCATGAATAAAATTAGTGCCCTTATAAAGGAGCTCAGTGAACTCCTTTTGCTCTTTCACCATGTGAGGACACACAGAATGTGCCATCTATGAGGAACAGCCCCTAACCAGATGCCAAATATACTGGCTCCTTGATCTTGGACTTCTCAGTCTCCAAAGCTGTGAGCAATAAATTTATGTTGTTTATAAATTACCCAGTCTAAGGGATTTTGCTATAGCAGCCTGAATAGATTAATGCACGTCATTTGACTATGTCTTCATTTTTCTTTCTCCAGTGTTGCCAGATATTGGATTAAGACAGTTGCCTTTTCCACCTGGATACTTAATGTACCATATTATCCTAATTTCACATGAAGATTTATTTCAGTTCTTATTCATTTACAATGCAAGTTGAGTCCCGATACTTGCAAGCTTCAACAGCTTTATGAGTAGGCAATTCCAAGAAAAATAATATTCTGAATAAAAGGAAATACATGTTAAATGCCGTAAAATTAAAACATAAAGCTAAGCTCACAAGACAGCAGAGTCAAACACTATTAGTTGCCGAAATCATTAACAAAAGACAGTCTTGCATCTCCAAACAATGGAGATACATCCTGAGAAATTCATTGTTTGTTAGGTGATTTCTTCATTGTGTGAACATCATAGAGTATACTTACACAAACATAGATGGTATAGCCACTACACACCTAGGAAAGATGGTATAGATTATTGCTTCTAGGCTATAAACCTTTACTGCATGTTACTGTACTGAATACTATAGGCAACTGCAACACAGTGATCAGTATTTGTGTGTATACAGATATTTAAACATGGAAAGGGTACAGTAATAATGTAGTATAAAAGATAAAGAGAAGTTTCACCTATATAGGGAACATCCCATGAATGGAACTTGCAGGACTGGAACTTGCTCTTTGTGAGTCAGTGAGCGAGTGATGAATGAATGTGAAGGCCTAGGGCATTACTGTACATTACAGTAAACTTTATAAACATTGTACACTTGGGCTACAGTAAATTCACTTTTTAAATTTTTTAACAATAAATTAACAGCATACTGTGACATTTTTACTTGGTAAACTTTTTAATTTTTTAAACTTTTTGATACTTTTGTAATAACACAGCTTAAAACAAACAATTACACAGCTATACAAAAATATTTTCCTTTATATCCTTATTCTATAAGCTTTTTTTCTATTTTTAAATGTTTTAATCTTGTATACTTATTTTTAAAACTTTTTTGTTAAGAACCAAGACACAAACATATTAGCCTAGTCCCGCACAAGGTCAGAATCATTAATGTCACTATCTTCCTCCTCCACATCTTGTCCACTGGAAGGTCTTCAGGGGCAATGACACACAAAGCTATCATTTCCTATGATAGCTCAATGCCTTCTTCTGGAATACCTTCTGAAGTACCCACCTGAGGCTGTTTTATGGTCAACCTAAAACAAATAAGTAGAAGGAATACACTTTAAAATAATGATTCAAAGTGTAATATAATAAACACATAAACCAGTAACACAGTCATTTGTTATCATTATCAAGTATTGCGTATGGTACATAATTGTATGTGCTATACTTTTGTACAAGTAGCATCAAAGTAGGTTTATTTACGTAAGTATTACCACAAACACCTGAATAATGTATTGCACTATGACGTTAAGATGGCTATGACTTCACCACGTGATGTAAATTTTCCAACTCCATTATAATCTTAAGGAACCACCATTGTATTATACATGCAGTCCATCATTGACTGAAACATCATTACATGGCCAGCATGACTGTATTCTAGGTCATTAAGCACGCATTAACATTAGTTAATTTTCCTATTTCTGATTAATCATCTCTATTTATCACCTATAGTTTATTTTTAATAAGAAATGTAAGAACTAGGATCATGATAGCACCTGTGGTAAGGAATATTCATTTTTAATTGGAAGAGTATTTAGAAGACATGATTAAACCATTATTTTTAATTGTTTATTGTCGTAATTCAAAACTCCCAAGAGTGCCCCTTTGCAGAGTATGGGGAAACTATGGATATCACACATCATTTGTAGCATATCATCTCAGGAAAATTGGACAGTGATAAAACTTCTAATCAAACTGATGAAACTGTGTATTCAAGAGCAGAGACCTACATTTTGTGCCTCTTCGAAATACAGAGTATCAATAATTTTAGTCATATGAAGCCTACTTAATTCTGAAAGTCTACTTTTGGAGTCACACAATTTCTTATATTTGCTTGCACTAACTTTGCAAAGGGATCTGATGTCCATATTTTCTAATAGTAAATTATGATTTTTAAGTGTTTATCTAGATTCAGCTGGAATTTATTTTCGTATAAGGAACAAGGTAGGAAATAGTTGTCCTGACACAACTTACTGAATAATAAATGTGCCATCAATCAGAATGATTTAATTTTTAAGTAACAGAGACTCTGATTAAATGAGTCAAATATTAAAGGAGAATAATGACCCATGTAATTGGAAGTCCAGGGTTCAGGTGGAATTCAGCATTGGTTCTTCTAGTAGACCCAGTTTCTATTAAGGGAAATTTTGCTATGCCACATACAGTTTTAGCTTTGTCCTAATGTCAGACTCTGTCTTTGGGGCAAATTAGCTGCAGCAGTTCCAAGCTTCACATCCATATGCCACATCATCAATAAGGACATTAAGAAGGACAGAGAGAATACTTCTGAGAGTCATACCTGTAAGATTACCCTCGATTACATGCTCTCCTCTTTCAGGAAAATGAGTGACCGGGGCAGGAACGAACTGGGTGAATTTTTGGACTTACGTAAATCAGTGTCCACATTTGGAGTTGATAGTGGGGTCAGATACTCTAAAAACACATTGGCTATGTGGAGAAGGAGTGAATGCCGCAGCAAAAAATCTGGGTCCTATTAGAAAACTCAAAGGGGGAAAAAGGCAATTGTCCATTATACCATGCTTTCCCCACGGATTAGAAAGGGCGCTTTCTACCCTGTTCCATTTATTTATTAGTCTGTTCCTTTGGCAATACCTGACTGAATTATTTAATGTTTTGTTATACTTTCATATATAGTAGATCAGCCTTCTCCATTAGTCTTTTTTTTTTCTTCAGAATTTGACTTGCTGTTCACACATGTTTTTCCTTTCAGTTGTACTTTAGATTTATTTCCTCAGTATATTTACAAACATTTCATTGGGATTTAATTGGGGGTTTTACTGGATTGTTGATTAATTAAAAATAAGTGACATATTTAAATAATGTGTCTTTTTTGTCTAAGGAGGGATGCATATTTTCCTATTTAATTATTTTTAATATATATCCATAAATGGCTTTAAAATTTTCTTTGAACTCGTCCTGCACATTTTCTGCTAAGTGTCTTCCTAATATTTTATTGTTTTTATTTTGATTTCTTTCATTATAAATTTAACTGACAGTTGTATTATATAAATGGATAGTTATCTGAACCTTCCTATTGTTTCTAATAGTATTTGAAGTTGGTTTTTGCATTTCTCCATACAATCATAGCATCTGAATAAAATGATAATTGGGCTTTTCCCTTTTTCCCAATATTTTCATATCATATTTTATTTTTTATCTGATTAACTTGGCTAATGCTTGTAGAATTAAATTTTAAAAGGAATATTTTACTTTTGAAAACTAGAATGAGTTTCTAAATACAAGTCAAGAGCAGCTTTCCATCTACTTAATGAAAAACCTTCTTTCACAGAGTGTTTATATATATTCTATTTTTCATCATTCTGTGAAATACGTTATCATTGCAATGTATTGTAAATTTAAAGCACTCTTGAGTGTAATGGATTTCAAACTTCAGGTGCATCAAAATTACTTCGAGACTTATTAAAATTAACATGCTTGCTTCTAATCCCGGGGGTTCTAATCAGTAGACATGGACAATTGTAAATAATAGGCAACGTATCAAGCAGCTTTTTATGTTTCCTTACTTTAATTCAAATGCTTTTGTTATTTTACTCTAAAATATTATGCAGCTCTTATTTATATAAACAGGTATAAACTGTAAAGTCAAAGGAATTGTGTATTAATATCAATATATAAAATTGTCTATAAATTATATTTGTGTATCATCCTTGTCAGATTCTGGCATCAGTGTACTGGCTTTATTTTAAAAAATAGAAAGATTTTCTTCTTTTTAATAGCAAGGAACACTTTCTAAGCATCAGAAGTAACTTTTTCCTGAAGTTTTTAACAATTCTTTGTTAGCCATCTGGTCTTTACATGTTTTTGTAGGGTAAAACTTTGACCAATTTTCTAATTATTTTTATTGTTACTAGTCTATGTACTTGAATTACTATGAGTTACTTTTGTTATTCATACTTACCTAGACAAAATTGCATTTCATCCACATTTTTAAATGTATTAGATAGAGTTTTATAATGTATTTCATATATTTATTTCTTTTGTATTTATGGTTGTTTCCTTTTTCTCATGTCTAATATTCTAAATTTGTATTATCTTCCTAATTTGATTATTTACTGATTTGTTTTTCCCAAGCATGTGGATTTTATATATATTTTAGTTCTACCATGTTTGTTTTCTGATGTATTATTTTCTGATTTTTATCTCTATGGTATTCTTGTTTTTACTTACCTTAGGCTTATTTTATTTTTCTTACTATAACCACTGGAAACGTATGTTTAATTTATTTTGTTTAAAACTGTAACTGCTTACAACTATATAGTTTCCTATGAATATAGCTTTGGCTCATGAAATAAGTTTTAAATTAAAATTTTCTCATTATTTTCTATTTTTTTTATTTTTATTTTAAGTTCCGGGGTACATGTGCAGGATTTGCAGATTTGTTACATAGGTAAATGTGTGCCATGGTGGTTTGCTGCACCTAGCAACCCATCACCTAGGTATTAAGCCCAGCATACATTAACTATTTTTTCCAATGCTCTCCCTCCCCTCATCTCACCCCTCAACGGGCCCCAGTGTGTGTTGTTCCACTCCCTGTGTCCATGAGTTCTCATTGTTCAGCTCACACTTATAAGTGAGAACATACGGTGTTTTGTTTTCTGTTCCTGCTTTAGTTTGCTGAGGATAACGGTTTCCAACTCCATCCATGTCCCCACAAATGACATATTCTCATTCCTTTTTATGGCTACATAGTATTCCATGGTTCATATGTACCACATTTTCTTTATTCAGTCTATCATTGATGGGCATTTGGGTTGATTTCATGTCTTTGCTATTGTGAATAGTGCTGCAATGGGCATGCAATTTGTAATAAAATGATGTACATTTCTTTGGGTATATACCCAGTCGTGGGATTGCTGGGTCAAATGGCATTTCTGGTTCTAGATCTTTGAGGAATCACCACACTGTCTTGCACAACGGTTGAACTAATTTACATTCTCACCAACAGTGTAAAAGTGTTCCTATTTCTCCACAACCTTGCCTGCATCTGTTGTTTCTTCACTTTTAAATAATCACCAATCTGACTGGCATGAGATGGGATCTCATTGTGGTTTTCATTTGCATGTCTCTAATGATCAGTGATGTTGAGCTTTTTTTCATATGTTTGTTGGCCACGTGAATGTCTTCTTTTGAGAAATGTCTGTTCATGTCTTCTGCCTACTTTTTAATGGGATTGTTTGTTTTCTTCTTGTAAATTTGTTTAAGTTCCTTGTAGACTCTAGATATTAGACCTTTGTCAGAAGGATAGATTGCAAAAATTTTCCCACGTTCTGTAGGTTGCCTGTTCACTCTGATGCTAGTTTCTTTTGCTGTGCAGAAGCTCTTTAGTTTAGGTAGATCCCTTTTGTCAATTTTTGCTTTTGTTGCAATTGCTTTTGGTGATTTCTTTGCCTGTGCCTATGTCCTAAATGGTGTTGCCTAGATTTTCTTCTAGGGTTTTTAAAGTTTCGGGTTTTACATTTAAGTCTTTAATCCATCTTGAGTTAATTTTTGTATAAGGTATATAAACCAGCCCAGTTTCAATTTTCTGCATATGGCTAGCCAGTTTTTCCAGCACCATTTATTAAATAGGGAATCCTTTCCTCATTGCTTGTTTTTGTCAGGTTTCTCAAAGATCAGATGGCTTAGATGTGTGGTCTTATTTCTGAGTTCTCTATTCTGTTCCATTGGTCTATGTGTCTGTTTTTGTACCAGTACCATGGTGTTTTAGTTATTGTAGCCTTGTAGTATAGTTTGAAGTGTGGTAGCATGATGCCTCCAGCCTTGTTCTTTTTGCTTAGGATTGTCTTGGCTATACGAGCTCTTTTTGTGGTTCCACATGCATTTTAAAATAGTTTTTTTTTTTTTAATTCTGTGAAGAATATCATGGTAGTTTAATGGGAATAGCATTGAATCTATAAATTATTTTGGGCAATATGGCCATTTTCACAATATTGATTCTTTGTATCTATGAGCATGAAATGTTTTTCCATTTGTTTGCATCCTCTCTGATTTCCTTGTGCAGTGGTTTGTAGTTCTCCTTGAAGAGATCCTTTTCTAGATATCAGTAATAATGGTATTGATTCCCTCAGCCACTTGAATTGTTTGGGAGAATATATTTAAATTTCCAAATTAGAGAGTTTTTGATTATTGTTGTTTTTATTTCTACTATTATTCTTTCTAGCTGTATAGTAAAAGAGGAATGTGATATTTAAAATAAAGTTTACTTCAGTTATTCATGTACATAAAGAGTCCAATGACTGTACAGACAGTCCTTGACTTACAATGGTTTGACTTACGATTTTTCTACTTTACAATGGTGCAAAAGCAATATGTATTCAGTAAAAACTATACTTTGTGTACCCATAAAATCATTCTGCTTTTCACTTTCAATACGATATTCAATAAATCACATGAGATATTCTATACCTTACTATAAAAGAGGCTTTTTAGTAGATTATTTTGGCCAAGTGGAGGCTAATGTAAATGTTCTGAGCACATTTAAAGCAGGCTAGGCTAAGCTACAATATTTGGTAGGTTGGATATATTAAATATATTTTTGACTTTCTATCTTTTAGTCATATGACAGGTTTATCAGAATGTAACTTATTGTGAGTTGAGGAGCATCTGTATAAGCATTGTTTAAAACAAGCACATTAACGACGGTTTTCTACCCCTCCTCCCAATTACCTTTACACAGATGCAACTACTTTTAACTTTTTAAACTTTTTTTTAATCTTTAACTTTTCAGCTGATTCTTTTGGTATTTACCTCCATATCTCTAAATAGCACACTTTCATTTTTGCTTCTTAATTTTTCAGTTTTAATTATTTTCTGCAGACTTTTCAGTATGGAAGATGAAAATTATCTTCCCTCCTCACACATTCAACGTCCACATGCACCCTTACCAACCATTTCAATTATAATTATATCATAATTTTGGTTCAATTAATATTCAGTTCTTGCTTTCCCAAGATAGTGGCAGCACTAGAGCTCATCCATGTAGAAAACCGTTGTTAATTTTTCTTTTCTGCAAAATCCAAATTTTGTGCCAACTTTAATAGAATCTCCTTTAAAGCTGTTGAAACATCTATCTAGTGTTCTATTTCTTTCATTTCCTCTGAGAATTCTCACCTAGAGCTTTCTCATAGATCCCAATCTAGACTCTCCACTTTTGCCCAGATGCCTTCCTGGGATCTTCCTTCACCATCTTCCTTGGGGTTTTGTTCATCTCTCTCTTTCGTCTGTTTTGGATCTCTTATATCTTGTATTCCACATCTTTCGCTTTAAAAAAAAAAACTCCCTCTTTTTGATAAAGTATATTTCTAGTAGATTATTAGGAAAATGCTTATGGGACCTAACTGTGACATGAACGTCTGAAAATGACTTTTACTTAACCTCTTCTCGACTGATGGTTTGTTTGGGTGGTAGATAACTAGTTTTCTAGTTTTTTGTTTTTTTTTTTCCTTGAGACAGGATCACATTCCCTCACCCAGGCTCAATTGCCGTGGTGCAATCATAGCTCACTGAAAGCTGGAATTCCTGGGGTTAAGGGATCCTCCCACCTCAGCCCCTCTAGTAGCTTAGATTACAGGTGCACACTGCCATGCCTGGCTAATTTCTTTTTACTTTTTATTTTTGTAAAGACAGGGTCTCTCTATGTTGACAAGGCTGGTCTCGAACACCTGGCCTCAAGTGATCCTCCAGCCTCAGCCTCCCAAAATGCTGGACTGCTTAGATTGCAAGTATGAGCCACTGCACCCAGCCTGTTTTCTTTAGTTTCTGACCTTACTTTTTAAAAAACTGAAAGCCATTCTGATTTTTTCTATTCTGTATGTTACTTTCTTCTTTTTTTCTGAAAAATTGATAAATCTTTCCTTTTTACTTAGTGTTTTGTAATTTAATATTAATGTGCCTTGCTGTCTGTGTATTTTAAATTTTGTGTGCTGTACTCAGCAGCTCCTTTTGATCATATTCTTTATTTTTGAAAAATATTTTTGAATTATCTTATTGATGATTATTTACCTTCTATTTTCTCTCTTCTCTCATTCTGAAATTTCTGTCTTTTAGATATAGGACTTCCTGGACTTGTCCTCTACCTTTCTAATATTTTCTCACCAAATTTCCATCTCATTATCTTTTTGCTTTTTCTGGGTTATTTCTTAAACTTTATCTTCTGATACTTTTAAATTTCTGCTAACATTTTAAAAAATTCTAAGAGTACTTTAAAATTATCAGAATACTTGTTTCTCATAGTTTTATTTCACATTTCTTATTTCAAAAAGTCATTATTTCCTCCAAGATGCATTTTGTCCCTTTTTTGTCTTCTTCTTTTAGGCTTTCCTGAAATATCTGATAATCCTCAATTGCTTGCTCATAATTGAGAGTGGAGAATAAAAAAAACTAATTTGAAGTTCTAAGCATGACTGTGAGTTGGTTTGGCTAAATATCTGTGAATTATTGATGTCATTATAGGTTGAGCCCCCCTAATCTGAAAATCCAAAATTAGAGATGCTAACAAAATCGGAAACTTTTTGAACACTAACATGACACCACAAGAAGAAAATTCCACACTGAACTCATGTAACAGGTAATGATCAAAACAAAATTGCTCAACACATAAGTTTATTTAGCATCGTCAAGAAAAAAAAAAAAAGACCCTCCAAAACTTTTTCAGGTGTAATATATCTTTTCCACACATGCCCAGATTCTCACTTAAAAAATAAAATGCAGTGTACAGTAACCTTTTAATCAAAAAACAGCATCGCAAGTGGAGACTGAAAGCCTGCTGTTTGTTGTTGCTGTTGTTTAATAGCCGATACAGTTATTCTCGTGATGCTATTGTGCTGCTTGGTTACCATGGACACATTCTTTTTTCACTGTATTAGTGATATGTCATTTTTTTTTAATTTTAAGTATTGATGTGTGAATGCGTGGAAGAAAATGCTTGCTTATCAGTAGCCTACAAATTCGGAATAAGTAATTATGGTGATGCCAACAGCAAGATTGTCCACATGGGTAGCTGAGAAAGGAACCCCTTTGCTTACTGATGGTTCATGTACACAAACTTTGCTTCATGCACAATTATTTAAAACGTTGTGTAAAATCACCTTCTGGCTAAGCGTATAAGGTATATATGAAATATCAATGAATTTCATATTTAAACATGGATTCCACCCCCAAGATTTCTCATTATATATGTGGAAATATTCCAAAGTTCAAAAAACCTCTGAAATCTGAAACACTTCCCAAGCATTTTGGTTAAGGGACACTCCACCTGTATCTTGACTTTATCCTTGGGTCAATCTGTTTCTATAGATAAGATACTTTGTATTTTCTGACTGCAGGTAAATATAGATGCCAGCCTTCTGGGAGCCAAAGAGCTGAAAGAGGCTGGGAGGGAATGACTCACAACTCAGGAAGTAATCGCACATTCAGTCCCCTTTATTTTCAGTATGTTAATCCCATACTGGTGTTCCTGGTGCTCTCTAATCCATAGGTAGGACCTCTGTTTTAGCTGCTCCAAAAAATAAAACATTTTTTCCTTTGCTGAGATGGAAGATTTCATTTGGGATTCTATTTCTTAAGCAATTTTTCAAATTATTCTCCTTATTTTAAAATCCTTTTCTTCATTTCCAGAGGCATTTGCTGCTGTCGATTCCTGAGTCTTTTAGAGCATTACTAATTGGATTGGCTCTAGGTTTTCTTCACCTGTAGGTTCGGATTTAGTTTTCTCCTGTTAGTTAAATCATTTATCACTCAACCGTCTTCTTTCTAGTTGTCTCCCTTTACACTTTAAAAGAATTATACTTTATAGTTTGTGTGTGGGAGGAGAAGAGTGGGGACTGGGAGAGAGTAAAAATAGATGTATGTGTTCAACATCCCTAACTGCAAGTCAGGGAGATGAGTCTTCCTTTTTCTGTTTGTTATTGAGATTTCCTTTGTCGTGTATTTACATGATTACTTCTATAAATGTTTTGTGAAAACTTGAAAAGAAACTGTATCCTCTGTTTCTGAATTGTAGGGTCTGAATTGTGGAGTCATATATATGTATATTTTTTCAGTGTTTTATAGTGCTCAAGATATATTCTGTAGCACTAAAGGTGTTCCACTAAAAAAAAAGGGGTACAAACATTCAGTTATAAGATGAATAAGTTATGGAAGTTTAATTTACAGGATGAAAGCTACAATTAATATTAATGTATTGTATACTTGAAATTTGCTAAGATAGAAGATCTTAAGTGTTCTCACTACAAAAAAACATGTAATTATATAAGGTGAGGGATATGCTAATGAGGTTGATTTTGGTAATCATTTCACAATATACAACTACATAAAAAATATCATGTTGTATATTTTAAATATATCCTTTTTTTTTTTTTTTTTGAGATAGGATCTCACTCTGTTTCCCAGGCTAGAGTGCAGTGGCATAATCTCAGCTCACTCAGCCTTGACCTCCTGGGCTTAAGTGATCCTCCCACCTCAGCCTCCTGAGTAGCTGAAACTACAAGCTTGTGCCACCATGCCCAGCTAATTTTTTTATTTTTGGTAGAGACAGGTTCTCACCATGTTGCCCAGGCCGGTCTCAGACTCCTGGACTCAAGTGATTCTCCCGCTTTGATCTCCCAAAGTGCTGGGATTACAGATGTGAGCAAATGTACCCGGCCTGTATATAATTTTTGTTTGTCAATTATACCCCACTAAACCTGGGGGAAAAATAAATAAATAAAAAAATAAGATTTCCGAATATTTGGGGGAAACTGCCTATGCAGTCAACTTCTGGGTGCTGTTAAATGTGTATTAGCATATTAAAGGCCTGTGAATACCTGCAATTAAAAAAATATTTACCTTTGAAATGTTTCTCAAATGTATTTGACCACGAAATTTTTTTTCGTAGCAGCTACTCATCCCACACCATTCAGAGAAATGCTGTATTAGGTCACCCTTATTTCATTATTCAGAGCCTCTGTTATCTTCTTTGGTATCTATATTCTTTATCCATCAAATATCAAAAGAAATACGCTAAAGTCTTCTCATATTAATTTTTAGTGTGCTTTTCACTTTGTGTTCACACAAAAAATACATTCTTGGGTAGTAAACTTAGTTTATAGTCTTTCTAAGACTATATCTTTTCTTAAGGAAGTTGGCTGTAGTTAGTTGATAAAATGCTGAATGTTTCAGTTTGCATTTTTTAACTTATATTTTTGTTAGCTATTATTACTGATATCATTGTTGTTTAAGGCTTATGTCTATATTAGGCTTTCATAGACCTGTCATGAATATCTGCTTTCTAAACTTGAATATACATTAAGTAGAAAGTAAACTACTAGACTATGAATATTCTTGGCAAAATCTAAAGTATATACTGGTGAAGAGCACAGGGTCTGAATTTAGACTACTAGATTTTAGGCGTGGCTTCATCAAATATTAAATAATTATAAAAACTCTCTTACCCCCATCTGTGAAATAGGAATAATAAGATCACATGTCATAGGGTTGTGTCTAGGATAAATAAAAATACTGTAGGAGACCAGAATCTGCAACTCACTTTGGCATAAGGACTATATTGAGCTGAAGGCGATTGAAAAGAAGCAGATAGAAGAAAATCTCTCTGCCCTCCTATTTACCTAAAAGCAGGACATACATTTACCAAAACAAAGGTGTACTACTCCCCTCTCTACCAGGAATGACAAAGGTTGGTCACCAAAGGCACCCTTAGACTCCAAAATTAGCATGGAGATAGCACCAGAAGAGTCTTCATTAACCAGGTTTATTAACTAGTCTTTATCTGTCATTTATTTGCCTTCTCACAATTTTCGGCCTGTAGAAACTCAAAATTCTTAGCCTTTGTCTTGTCGCTTCTCTAAAAATTTACTGTTGTTTGTTGAAATGCTATTTAAGTCATACTTCCAGGCCCTCTCTTTAAGAATTACTCATGCCATGGGTTTCTCCCAAGGATATGTGGAATATACATGTTAATAAATTTCTATTGGTTTTTGTATTGTTAATCTGTCTTTTGTTACAGGGATCCATCATAACTCATAACTAAGGGTAGAGGAAAACTTAATTTTTCTTCCCCTGTGATACATATATAATCTGTCTGATGCATAGCAGTAATTGCTCAGTATTAAGACTTGTTAGAAGTATATATTCTGAACACTTTTTTAAAAATTAATGAGTATTATTAATGAAATAAGGGGTAATTTGGTGTCACCCAATTTCTATATGACTAACTCCAATAATGACATTGGTTCACCTTGCAAAAAAAATTTCTCTCTTTTACATTCTTTTGTGTCTTCACTTTCAGTTCATAGAATTAGTTTGAATGTTAGAGAGACTAGTTTTCACATAGTGGGCAAAAGACTCTCAGACTGTCAGTCTAATCAAATATCCTGCTAAATACAAATATAGAACAATCAAGTTTTGAAAAATAATGAAAACTTTTTCTTTAGCAAAAAGATTACAGAAAGTTTTACATGACTTTTTAAGGAGGAACATGCTGAGGAATAATAATGAAGCCAAACAAGGAAAATTCCCCAAAAATCTTTTTAACATCAATATTCATAGCAACTCCATAAACTTGTCACCAAGTTTTACTATGAAAGGAAAAAAAAACTAGTATAGTAATTGAACAACAATCATCAATGGAGAGTATGGTACAGGGACATGCACATATGCTTGATGATAGGCCCAACTGCTGTGGTTACTTAGTTTAAGTTATCCTTGCCAACAGTTTAACATTCCAGAAGACAGCATGTGTTTATCTCAACAGGGCCATTTATTTTATGGTGCTTTTCTCAAATGTCAACATAACTATAAAAAAAGAATTAAGGCTTTTAGACATGTTATAACTAAAATATTTTTGACACTACATACTCTCTAGCTGATGAACGTCAACTGAGGCTTTGCGTGGTGTTCTTAAAGAAAGATATTAAATCAGCTAAAAAAAATACAACTATAGCATTTTGAAAAATACAAGGGTCACAGCAGAGTAGCTAACTCTTCCATACATGTCAATTTCACTTCAGCCATTTGATAGAGAGAGTCTTCAGGTTCAGTTGAGTAGACATTGACATTTATTTATTACCAGAAAGGACAAAGGTTCTTCTTGTGTTCTTTAAATGAACTCCTTTGACATAATTGTTTGTGTGCCAGATTTCTGCACTATAGAGAAAAATTTTCTTCTTTCTGATTAATTGGTAAGCTATTAGTAAATATTTTGAATGTATATCCTTCTCCTCAGCACACTCTCACTCAATAAAAAAATTCAAATCCATTGACAGAGTTTTCCTGAATAAGTTACTACTATGAATGTTGTAAAAATAATATTCTAACTCTATCAGTCCTTTACCACTTCTTTGTTGACATTTTGTTGGCTTTATATATAACAGGTCTTTATTGCCATTGACAATTGGAAAAAAATTGTAATGGGCCCTACTTTTGTCATTCACACATTACCAATTGCATATAAGCAATATTCAAGTTACAATTATTTTGTTTTGTTTCCTATATATTTTATTTTTAAAATGTCAAATGCTAACTGGACAGCCATGTGTTAGTCAATGTATCAATTATTTTGACTGACTTATGAAAAAAAGGGATAATCAGTATACCCCAAGTCAAGGTTATCTAGTATGTTGATGTTTTAATCAGAATTATAAACTTGGAATTTCAACTCATTCTGTGTGTCTTTTCTATCATGTTTTACCGTTAAATTATTCTCACCATCACTATCATTGCCTTACTTTTGTCAATCATAGTACAGTACCTGTGAAGTACTTTGAGTGCCTTGAAATAAAGTTGCATTTCACCACATGTCCCCATTATTAAACTTAAGAATAATACCATTGTTAGAGGTAATCCCTAAATGATTTAAAATAAATTTTGCAGTAGTGTGCTAATTAAATGGAGATTAAATGGTTTCATTTTGGAGCTTTCTGGAAGGGCAGAGGCTATTGCTTCCTTGCTTTACAGCAATTGTATTCTTTTTTTTTTTTTTTTTTGAGACAGAGTCTCTCTCGCCCAGACTGGAGTGCAGTGGTGCAATCTTGGCTCACTGCAAGCTCTGCCTCTCGGGTTCACGCCATTCTCCTGCCTCAGCCTCCCGAGTAGATGTGACTACAGGCACCCACCATCACGCCCTGCTGATTTTTTGTATTTTTAGTAGAGACAGGGTTTCACTGTGTTAGCCAGGATGGTCTCGATCTCCTGACCTCCCGATCCACCTGCCTCGGCCTCCCAAAGTGCTGTGATTACAGGCGTGAGCCACCTCGCCTGGCAGCAATTGTATTCTTAAAGAGTATGATGAAGTATTTCCTATGTATTTAGACCCTGACCTTTCAATGTTTGCTGTTATAAAATGCACATAGAATTATTTGTTATGCTGATTATTAAACCCTACAATCTTTCTGTGACATTGGATTGCATTTTATCATTTTTCAGAAATTTCTAATGGCAATGATAAATAACAAATATTAACTGATTATGGCACTTCATTTATAAACAACAGCTTAAATTAAATGTCTTGATTCTCTAATCTAGACTTTATCTTCAATGTTTACCGTTAGAAAAGACTAATCAGTGCCAACTTTAGTTAATTGAAGATAAAAAGAGACATCCCTAAACCATGAGTAATATTTTATCATAATATTTTACTCCTACATTTCAAAAAGATTGGATTAAACAGCTATTGAAAAACATCTGTGCATACCATACAATATGGTTATATCAGTCAGTTTTTAGTTGCAAGCAACCAATATCATGACAAGTTGAAGCAGAAAACAAATCTGTTAAGTAATGTTAGGTAGTTCATAGAATTATTAAAAGTTGATATGGTTTGGCTGTGTCGTCACCCAAATCTCATCTTGAATGTTAGCTCCCATAATTCCCATGTGTCGTGGGAGGGATCCAGTGGGAGGTAATTGAATCATGGGGATGGGCCTTTCCCATGCTGTTGTGATAGTGAATAAGTCTCATGAGATCTGGCAGTTTCATAAAGAGGAGTTCCCCTGGACACACTATATTGCCTGCCACCATGTAAGACATCACTTTTCTTCTCATTTGCCTTCCACCATGATTATGAGGCCTCCCTAGCCATATGAAACTGTGAGTCAATTAAAGCTCTTTCCTTTATAAATTACCCAGTCTCAGGTATGTCTTTATTAGTAGTCTGAGAACACACTAATAGAGTAAGTTGGGACCAAGAAGTGGAGTGCTGCAGTAAAGATACTGGAAAATGTGGAAGCGACTTTGGAACTGAGTAACAGGCAGAGGTTGGAACAGTTTGGAGGGCTCAGAAAAGGACACGAAGAGGTGGGAAAGTTTGGAACTTCCAAGAGACCTGTTGAATGACTTTGACCAAATGCTACTCATCTCAGATGGAGATGAGAAACTTGTTGGGAACTGGAATAAAGGTGACTCTTGCTATGTTTTAGCAAAGAGACTGGTGGCATTTTGCCCCTGCCCTAGAGATTTGTGAAACTTTGAACTTGAGAGAGATGATTTAGGGCATCTGGTAGAAGAAATTTCTAAGGAGCAAAACATTCAAGATGTTACTTGAGTGCTGTTAAAAGCATTCAATTTTATGTATTCACAAAGATATGGTTTGGAATTGGAACATATATTTAAAAGGGAAGCAGAGCATAAAAATTCAGAAAATTTGCAGTCTGACAATGCAATAGAAAAGTAAAACACATTTTCTGAGAGGAAATTCAAGCTGGCTGCAGAAATTGCATAAGTAACAAGGAACCAAATGTTAATTGCCAAGACAATAAGGAAAATGTCTCCAGGGCATGTCAGAGACCTACCCAGCAGCCCCTCTCATCACAGGACTGGAAGCCTAGGAGGAAAGAATGGTTTCATGGGCCAGGCCCAGGGCCTTCCCGCTGTGTGTAGCTTAGGGACTTGGTGCCCTGCATTCCAGACATTCCAGCTGTGGCTAAAAAGGGCTAAGGTACAGCTCAGGCTGTGGCTTCAGAGGGTGCAATCTCCAAGCATTGGCAGCTTCCATGTGATGCTGAGCCTGTAGGTGCACAGAAGTGAATAACTGAAGTTTGGGAAATTCTGCCTAGATTTCAGAGGATGTATGGAAACAACTGGCTGTCCAGGCAGAATTTTGCTGCAGATGTGGGGCCCTCATGGAGAACCTCTGCTAGGGCAGTGCAGAAGGAAAATATGGGGTTTGAGCCCCCACACAGAGTCCCCACTGGGCCAGTGCCTAGTGGAGCTGTGAGAATTGGGCCACCATCCTCCAGACCCCAGAATGATAGATCCACCAACAGCTTGCACCATGTACCTGGAAAAGCCACAGACACTCAATGCCAGCCCATGAAAGCAGCCAGTAGGGGTGGCTGGACCCTGCAAAACCACATGGGCAGAGCTGCCCAATACCATGGGAAACCACCTCTTGTATCAGCGTGACCTGGATGAGAGACATGGAGCCAAAGGAGATCATTTTGGAGCTTTAAGATTTGACTGCCTGCTGGATTTCAGACTTGCATGGAGCCTATAGCTCCTTTAATTTGGCCAATTTCTCCCATTTGGAATGGGTGCATTTACCCAATGCCCGTACCAACATGTATTTACGAAGTAACTAACTTGCTTTTGATTTTACAAGCTCATATGCAGAAGGGACTTGCTCTGTCTCACATGAGACATTGGACTGTGGACTTTTGAATTAATGCTGAAATGAGCTAAGATTTTGGGGGACTGTTGGGATAGCATGCTTGGTTTTGCAATTGGATGTATGAGATTTGGGAGGGGCCAGGGGCAGAATGATGTGGTTTGTCTGTGTCCTTACCCAAACCTCATCTTAAATTGTAGCTCCCATAATTCCCATGTTCTGGGGGAGGGACCTGGTGGGAGGTAATTGAATCATGGGGGCGGGTCTTTCCCATGCTGTTCTCATGATAGTGAATAAGTCTCACTAGATCTGATGCTTTCATAAATGGTACTTCATCTGCACACACTCTCTTGCTTGCCACCATGTAAGATGTCACTTTGCTTCTCATTCACCTCTGCCATGATTGTGCAGACTCCCCAGCCATGTGAAACTGTGAGCCCATTAAACCTCTTTCCTTTATAAATTACCCAGTCTCGGATATATCATTATTAGCAGTATGAGAACAGACTTATGCAGAAGTGCAAGATAAATAGACTTGAAGATAAGCTTCCACTAACAATGCTGAGACACACACCATAGAATTGAACTGATAAGGAGGCTGCTGCCAAGACTGCCATTTTTCAGCCCATATACAAGTTGCCAAGAACTCAAATCTATTGTAGCTGTTAGAGTTGATTTTCAAACCTGGATGCCTGTGTCATGACTTAGGCCAGAACAATGCATAACCCACTCAGAGCCTAATTCCTTATGCTACTGAGTTCTGAATTGAAGTCTCAGATTGGTGTATCTACAAAATCTCTTATCTTCAGCCTAGCTAAAAGGGAGAGCAGCAAAATAAGTTTTCTGGATTTGACTCTGGCAAGGTGGGAACCAATATGTGTAACACTATCAACAGGTAAAGATGATATTCAGAAGATGTTGGGCAGCCACAAATGACAGTTGACAGCTATATGTAATATTATAAAGAACACACATACTTCCACACATACACTTACATACATGTGTGCATACACATATAAAATCAACACAGGACAAAATGTTATCACAAGGTTTGAGTTATTCTGTTTGGTGGCTGGGTGGCTTTTGGTAAGATATTTAACCTCTCTAAGCCCTAGTTTTCTCTTTTAGAGGGGATTAGCAATAGCATCTATTTCACAGGGATTTTGTTAGGATTAAATGAGATAATTCACATAAAGCTCTTAGCACTCTAACTTACACATAGCAATGGCTACGCTATTTTATGTAATTATTCATTCTCATTTCAGTCCCTTCTCTTTGTCTTTGAATTGTATCTTTTTTCTTTCATTACTATGTATAAAATTAACTTACAAGTTTAGATCATGAAGGGTTAGAAAAATGTTTTTAAACCTTAAAACCAACAGGAACAAAAGGTGGTTAAATCAGCAATATAGGAATGAATCATTCCAATTTCTGGTTAATGGTAAATGTACCTTATAGAGTTCTCTTGCATTGTGTTCCAAAGATATGACTTTTTTCTTTATTCTTTGTAGTTGGTTCAATCTTACAATTACACATGGTAAAACTTGCTCTCTGTGATTACAGCCTAGTCCATGCACTGACAATAATTCAAAACTTTTCATTCATATGTATTCTCTGTAATAGTTTAATCCCACATTAAAATAGTCATACAAAATACTTTTGTCAATCTTCATCTAGGCCGTCCGAAGAAAGAACAAAAGAGAGAGTAACATATATAAATATGTAAATTCTAAACCTTTTAAATCAGTTCTCCAATAAAAAACGATTGTAAGGAACATAAAGTTTTTGTAATTTGATAAGAAGCAAAAGAGCCTACCTGCTGCATTCTCTTTCCTGAGATCGACTTTATAATTTCTTATCAAATACCACTGTGCTATCAATAGCAATCAACAGTATAAGAAATAGGGACACATTTTATGATTATAATAATTATAACCAAAGGAATTATATATCAAAAGAAGACCACAAGTGGACATTTGGATTACATAGTCCATAGGGTCAACTATCATGTCTTGTAAATGTACATAGAAGACAATTCTTTTTTTTTTTTTTTTTGAGATGGAGTTTCACTCTTGTTGCCCAGGCTGGAGTGCAATGGCATGATCTTGGCTCACCGCAACCTCCGCCTCCCGGGTTCAAGCAATTCTCCTGCCTCAGCCTCCAGAGTAGCTGGGATTACAGGCATGTACCACTGCGCCCAGCCAATTAGAAAACAATTCTTATTTAGTGTTTACTATACTTTCCTTCAGCTCAACATCATAGTATCATCTTTGTCTGGCCAGGTTTATATGTTCTGTGCTCTATGAACTATACGATAAAAATACGTCAGATTTGAACCATCCTAAGTAACTGGAAAAGTGAATATTTTCTTCCAGAGACTCAAGACCAAATCTTTATGATAAGAATTGGGTGCTAAAATCAGGCATTTATTATTGTGTGTGTGTGTATGTGTGTGTGTGTGTGTGTGTGTGTTATTGGTTCTGTTTCTCTGGAAAACCCTGACTAGTATAGATAGCAATTCTCCTCAAATTGATCTACAGATTTAATGTAATCATTATCAAAATTATAGAAATTGACAAGTTGATTTTAAAATGTATACGAAAATGCACAGGTCCAAAAGTAGCCTAAATAATCTCAAAAAAGAAGATCACAATTAAAGAGCTCGCACTTGCCAATTTTAAAGCTTATTAAAAAGCTGCAACAGTCAAGATAGCATAATAATGATGTAAAGGTAGTCGTTTAGATTGATAGAATAGAATATCAATCCAGATATTTGACTTATTGTGAAGAATTGGCTCATGTGATTATGGAGGCTGAGAAGTCCCATGATCAGTTATCTACAAACTGGAGAATGAGGAAAGTCAGTGCTGCAATTCAATCTGAGCCAAAGCACCTGAGAAAAGAAGAGGAGCCAATTGTGTAAATTTCAGCTCAAGGGCAAGAGAAGATGAGTTGCGCTATCTCAACTCATGCAATGAGGCAGGGAAAAAACGATTGAATTTCCCCTTCCTTTAACTTTTGTTCTATTCAAGACCTCAGTAGGCTGGATGATGTTCACTCACACTGGGGAAGGCAATCTGCTATACTGAGTCCATCAATGCAAATGCTATCTCATCCAGAAATACCTTCACAGACATACATAGAAATAACATTTTATCTGAGCGCACTGTGGCCCAGTCAAGTTGACATAAAATTAAGCAGCATAAATCCACCCCTCGTCCATTTGGCACCCACATACATCCTTAAGCCATATTTAATCTCCAAATAAAGATAATAACAAGGTCATAGTTTCCCTAACATGATACAACTATCTTGCATACAACCAAAAATGCATTAACCCCTTTTTAAAACTTAAATACTGTGATACAAAATTAATAATACTTAAGTACTATTATAAAAAACCAATACATTTTATATCACATGATAAGAGAGGAAAGAAAACAAAAATATACAGTTGTCCCTTAGATACCTTGAGAAATTCATTCCGGGACAGCTCATGAACACCAAATTCTGTAGATGATCAAGTTCCTTATATAAAATTGTATAGTATTTGCGTATAACCTACACACATTTTCCCGTATGCATTAATGAATCTCCAGATTACTTAAAAAACTTAATACAATGTAAATACTATGTAAATAGCTGTTATGCTATATATTAAAATTTGTATTATTTTATTGTTTCACTGTTAATTTTTTCCAATATTTTCTATCTGCAGTTGACTGAATCTGAAGATGCTGAACCTGTGTGTGTATGTGTGCATTTTTGTAGATATCATCAGATTTTCTACATAGATGATAATGTTATCTGCAAATGAAGACAGTTTTTAATTTCTCATCTTCCGTCTGGATGCCTTTTATTTATTTTTCTTACCCAATTGCACTTGGCTGTATCTTTCAGTGCAATGTTGAACAGAATTGTTGAGAGCAAATATCCTTGTCTGGTTACTGATCTTAGGAGGAAAGCATTAAATCCCAAATAAATATAGGTCATGCTCTGACACATGTGTGTTATATCTAAATCACTGGCTGTCAAACTCAGGTGATTTCTTTCCCCCTCCCGGGAGATATTTGGCAATATCTGGGACAGTGCTGGTTGGTAAAACTCAGGGAGAACTACTGGCATCAAGTGAGTCAGGGCCAGGGACACTGAAACGTAATTATCTGGCCCAAATTGTCAACAGTGCCTAAATGGAGAAACCTGATATAATTTATGCCCTTTATGTTGATATAAGTAAGTCATTACTTGTAATTATAGTGTGGCCGTGAATATTTAAAATAGCCTGTGCTTGCAGTTATAATTTACAGTTTCTGTCTCTGTTTCAAACATTGATTCTTGATTTGTATCAGTATACATACTCATATTCAAAATTAGCAAAGTTTTAGTTCAATTTCTTTCCCTTAATTCTTACAGCTCAGCTGCTTACCCTCAGCTTCCTTTTTTTTTTTTTTTATAAGGAATAGAGAAGAGAAACATGATTCAAATGAATTAGGGATACTTTTTTACAAAGTAGTTTGTATAATTTAAGTACAGACTTCCAGAAAAAGTAATAGAAATAAATATAGTTTTATTTTATACAGGATATATTTGTAGTACTTTTTATTTATAAGTAATTCAATAACATGAGTGTTCTCTACCTGTTGCCACAGTTTCTAAGTAGCAAGCCATTGTTTATATCCCACTACCAGAGCCGTTGGTAATAAATCCCTCTACCAGTCTTCCATCTCCAAGCTCAAAGTGACCATCAGCTAGAGCTAATGGTGCAAGATGTAAGATTCTCTTTCACGCAGCAGACCGTGAGTTCCTTAAGGGAAATATACCATTTTGTTCACCATTGTATAACCAGTACCTAGGAAAATGCCTGATGCCTAACAGTTGCATAATAAATATTTGTAAATTGGATTTAACCTATCAGTAAACTACTGACTTTCAATTTTTGTTATAAGGACTTCTAAATGTTCAAAGCTAGGGCTTCAGTGGCTTTTGCTTTTAAACATACTGGATTGGTTGATGGTCAAGTGATAGGCTTGATAGTCCCTTTACATTGGGATCGTTTGATTTTTTCTTAAGATCCTCGTTATAATACATCAAAAAATTATTAAGATTTTGGTAATTAACAAAGATAAACTAATATACAACAGAAAAAATTCACTGCAAACACAACATATTTAACAGTGTTGCCCAATTTTCAGCCTAATAATTCTTCTTCTGACACTATAGGGTATATCTATATTTCATCACAAATCATAAACTGATTAAAATTCACCAAAGGCAACATATTTTTTATGCTATATCAATCTTTGAAGGGATTTATAAATAAGTTCCAAAATCTTACAGACAACTTATCCTCTAGTTTGCTAATCGAATAACCAATCTAATAAAAATACAACATAGAATACATGTAGATATATAAATACATTACTAGATTAGTGATGATCTGCCTCTGAGATGTCTTAGTCCATTTGTGCCGCTATTACAGACTATCACAGACTGGGTACTTTATGGCAAACAGAAATTTATTGGCTAACAGTTCCGGAGACCGGGAAGTCCAATATCAAGGTACTAGAATCTGGAGAGAGCCTTCTTGCTGTGTCATTACACAGTGTAAGGCAGAAGGGCTAAGAAAGAGAGCAAAAGGCCAAATTGCCCTCTTATGGTAGCATTAATCTTACATACGAGAGCAGGGCCCTCATGGCCTAATCACCTTTTAAAACTGTTTCAATGGCAATCAAATTTTAACATAAGTTTGGAGGGGGCAGATGTTCAAACTATAGCAGAAAGTAAACTTTTAAATGAGAGATTTTACTTATTTTACTAATTTTTCCTAGCTATATGGCACTTACTTATATTTGACATTAGCTAATTCATTTTATAGTTAAAAGGCCTATCAGTACATGATATTTAACTTGTTTACAAAACTATAGATATATAGATATGAGTTTCAAAAATTGAAGTCTATGATTCCTATATTCTGTATTATATATTTATAAAATTCTGCGCAAAACAGTTACATTTTCACAGTGATTTAGTCAATGCTAGTGACAGCTGACCCATACT
This sequence comes from Pongo abelii, assembly GCF_028885655.2. Lineage (NCBI taxonomy): Eukaryota > Metazoa > Chordata > Mammalia > Primates > Hominidae > Pongo > Pongo abelii. The sequence goes on from NC_072008.2 coordinate 99,858,799, forward strand.
CATCATTAGTGTAGTGGAAACCAAGCAGAATATAATGTTTTATCAGATCATAACTAATATGAAATGTGTATCTCCTTTCTTTTCACATCGTATCTGTCATATTTTGATCAGGGGCATAATGCTCTCAAAAACCATTTTAAATAGGCCAAACAAAAATCAAACATAGGATACAATCAACCTTATTTTATCTAAGGAATCTTTATTTTGGTCAACAAATATATTTTAGGTCAGGATGAATAAGTTATGTCTCTGTAGAACAACTAATAGCATTTTCATTTGTTTTTAAAAGTCACAAAACAAATCATTCTAGTTACTATGTTACAGCTCTATTTGAAATTCATTGGAAACCTCTAAAGGCTATCATTTAGATTTGACAGCAATCAGTGTTTGCTTTCTTCTTTACTGAGGTTAGAGTTATGACTGGGCTGTAACTTTTCTGATTGCTTTTGTCACCGTTGTTTTAAATCAGCTTCCTTTGCTTTTGTCACTTAAATTTATGTTTAGAAATAGTTGGTGATTAAACTATAGGACACCTATATGAAAAGGATGTCTTTCTTATTAAATAGCATACAATTTAAAATTTCTTTCTTTCTGTCTAGAGAATGTTTGGTTCTGTGTTTGGTAACTTCATCAAGCATGGGGTCTCATTCATCATGTGTGGGTTTTACCTAAGTAGGAATCAAGACATTATAAACGTTTTACATTTTGTTGTAATTTTGTGAAATTCACAGTTACGTTGTTACTGGGAAGTGTGGGGGTCCTCAGGGCTTTGTTTTCTTGGAAGAAATAATTTGGACAAGAGACTAATTAGTACAGTAACCAAAAATTATGTTAAGGAGATAAAAGAACATTCCAAGAGAAGAGTGGTCTGATACATCTGGAAGAGGCCCTTTGCGTGCTGCATTGCAGTTTTTATTATATTGGACATTTTCTTTAAGTTCCAGCCTCTGTCCTAAGTCTCTGTCTTTGCCTAGTTTCCAGCTTCCGTCTTAAGTCTACGCCTTGTCCCTGCCTAGTTCCTGCCCATATTTACGAGATTCTCTCTTACTAGCAGTTGATGCACATGAGCAGGGCCCAGTGACCAATAGGAATCCTACCTAACAGCAGAGTTGCTCGTTACCGCCACCCCAGGAAGGTCGTAGAGCGATTAAATCTGCACTTTTTACGCCTCCGTATCTTTTAGGAATTTCCTTTTTGTCCTTTTCCCCTTCTTATCAGCATGTGGCTAGCTGCGTCCTGACAGGTTAACCGCAGAATGAGCCATTACTGGGTGTCTTAAGGGGCATTTCTGAGTGTTCTTTTCTGCCTAGGTATTTCCTCTCCTCTGCTCATGTTTAGCATGCCTGTTTCGGGTGGTCCCTGGGCAGTGAGATTCTTCAGAGCTTTCTCTCCCAGAGTCTCCCTTTCCTGCTCATGCCTAACTATCTGGCTACACTAACAGCATGATAAATGAGATTATAAAATAATATCCAAATACATACAGTGTTAAGTAATGCATCCTGTTAATTTCATGTATCTGTTTAGTAGCTTCACAAGGATCTTTTATTATGCATATCAAAGCAGATTGGTCACTGCTAAAACGTGAAGAAAATAAATAAGAATAAGGAATTTAACAGCATACAGACTAACTTTAAAAAAATGAAGTCGTTTTCAGAGGAATATAGTAGATTGTATAGTTAAAGCATTCATATTAGACTTAAGATAAACTAAAATGATAAACTCTAAGGTTAAAACTAAAGAAAGTAGTGCTGAATCAATTAAGAGATTGATGATGTGGTCATTTTTACATCTATTTGCACTGAGTAGCATAAAATGTGTAACTAAGGAAAAGAGTAGAAAATTCTATTTTAGCATATGGAAATAGAAAATAAAACGAGGAAAAATTCTATCTGAAGATTATTTGTATTCCCTAACAGAACCTTTTTTAAGGTTTTAGACGTCCATTCCTTTAAATGAACTGTTTTCCATACCTGAAATTATATTTCTCTGTCCAAACTCAGTTTTCTCTGCTTGGTAAATTACCCATTTTTCAAAACCCAGCTCAAATATCACCTCTTCTTGGAAGCTTCACTGATTTCCCTTGCTCCTGCCCACTTAGCAGTTGAATATTTTATTTATTCCTTCATTTAGCAAACAGTTTTTGAATGCTTACTAAATGTCAAGTCCTGAAGTAGGAGCTGGGGATAAACTAATGGACAAGACAAACAAGGACCATGATATTATAGAACTTACATTTTAGCTGGGAGGATGTAAAATAAACACATAAATCAATAAACAGATGGATAAGATAATTTCAGAGTAATAATTTATGTAAAGATAATACAATTAGATGATGTGACAGAGTAGAGGGGAATAGAGGATGATTTTAGATAGGGTGATCAGGAGAAATATCTAAGGAGGTGAAATATGAATAGATTCCTGTGTGAAACAAGTGAGACAGCCCTTGGAAGATCAAGCAAAAGAGCCTTTCAGGCAGAGAAAACAAAGATTAAGGGCTGGAGGAGCTTCCGGTTTTTGAGAAACAGAAAGAAAGCCAGTGTGCATTCTCACAATGTATTTCAATTTTTTATTCCCATTTTCTTTGCCATACTAGTTAGTAACGATTTATGTCTTCCCATGTTTAAATTTTTTTAAGCCTGGTACTATACTTAATTATATAACAGGATCTCATAAAGTGTTTGCTGAATTAGTTTGTGGGGCAGGTAACTAACATTTATTGGATACACATTTTGTGTCTCAGGCATTGTTCTAAGTGTTTAAGAAGGATTGTCTCAGTTAATACGTCCAATTATCACAATATGAACCCAATAACTATGTATTTTTAAACACTGTGTATTCTACTTAGGTGTTAAAATATCTATTTCATGATAAATATTTAGATTATAAAAGCCAAGTAACTTACCTGGGTTTATGTAGCTACAAAGAGGCACGGTTAACTGTTGATACCTAGCCATCCTGACTCCAAAGTCTCCGTTCTTTCTTTTACCTCTAGTACCCTCCCTTATGATGTATTTAAATGAGGCCTCTTTCACTATGTATTGATGACCTCATCTGTGCCTAGTGATCAGGTCATTAAAAAAGAGATTTATAGTTAGCATTATGCTATGTCATGAAAAATATAAATTCTTTGTACATACTTGAATAAAACTTCCACACCTAGGTTTCTATATTTTATACTGAGGTACCCTTTACTATGATAATTTCCTTCTACAAATAGAACAATATTTAGTTAACTGAAAATTGAAAGTGATATCTCTGAAAACTGCCAGGTACCAAATTGGAAATCCATGACTTCGTAAAATTACTTTCATCCTATAGAGCAATAACTCACTTTTAAATTCACCAAAACAATGGTGGAGAGAGAGAGAGAGAGTGATAGATACGGTTTGGCTCTGTGTCCCCACCCAAATCTCAACTTGAATTGTAATAATCCCCACATGTCATAGGAGGGATGCAGTGGGAGGTAAATGAATCATGGGGGTGGACTTTTCCCATGCTGTTCTCGTGATAGTAAATAAGTCTCATGAGATATGATGGTTTTATAAAGGGGAGTTCCCCTGCACATGCCCTTTTGCCTTCTGCCATGTTAGACGTGCCTTTGCTTCTCCTTTGCCTTCCACCATAATTTTGAGGCCTCCCCAGCCATGTGGAAGTGTGAGTCCATTAAACCTCTTTCCTTTATAAATTACCCAGTCTCAGGTATGTCTTTATTAGCACTGTGAGAACAGACTAATACAGAGAAAAAGAGAGAGAGAGAGAGAGAACAAAAGTGGGAGAGAATATCAAGTTTTGTTATCTATACAAGTATTAGAAAAATAGGATAAGCCTATCATGAAATATTCAGCTATATTTTTTATACTTGTTTTGAAACTTATTTATTTACCTTTGTTCTGATTATATATGTTCATTACAGACCAGTTTGAAACTATGGACAATGAATTTGTAAATTGCATCACAGAGAAATATTATTAATATATATGTGTTCTTTTCCCATTATTTTTCTATGTGCTTCTGTGTAGAATATATATATATATGTATATATACTTGTATTTTGTTCATATCTTTTAACATCATACCATTAGCACCTGCTTACATCAAACTATTTACAAACATTCTTAATGGGTGCATAGCACTTCACAGTAAGGATCCACCATTATGTACTTAACCAATCTTCTGTTTCAGGACATCATTTCTAATGTTTAGTTTTACTATGATCACTAATGTGTTTAAGTCATGTGTATAAAACTGGGTACCATAAAGGTTATATTTTCTTATGTCCCTTTTATTTTGAATGCCAATGTTTTTATAAATAATTCTGAGTGCAATTATTTCAAAGCCTGAGTTAACATCATGTTTTCAACTAGAATTTTTAAAATGCCATGGTATGCTTTCTCAGTTTTAAAACCTAACCTAAAACCCTATCCCCTGATTGACAAGACAATATAATGTCTTAAAGCTCATGTATGAGATCTTAAAGCTTGTGCACTCAATCTATTTGAACAGCCAATCTGTTTCAGTCTTTCATATGGTATGATCTGTTATATTCCTAGATAAATAAACGCTGAGAGAATTCATTGCTAAGAAACTCCCCCTTTAAGATAAACTAAAGGGAGTTATCCAGGCAAAAGGATTGGCAGAATAGAAGTTTTTTCTTTTTTAATTTTTTTTTATTACTACAATGGTCTGACTATATACTATTAATATGGGAGTGCTGGGAAGGGAAGAGCGTAATTTCTTTAAATGATACGGGAGTGGGGAAGGGAAGTGCTAGGTAGAGGAGGGCTCCACCCCCACGGACCTAGGCGAGGAGAGGCACTCCTGACTTCATGCCCAAATGTCGCATTTCCCAAGACCATCCTGGCCCACCACACCCCCATCCTGTGCCTATAAAAAGCCCCAAGACCCTAGCAGGCAGACACACAGCGGCTGGACGTTGAGAGGAGCAGATCAGCGGAAGAAGACACAAGCTGCTGGATGTCTAGAGGAATGCACCAAAGGCACTGGCATACCAGCAGGCTGCACACCAGCAGGCCACACACTGGAAACTTTTTGGTTTGAAGAAATCCCACTTGTATATTTTTGGCTTTGTTGCCTGTGTTACGGTGTCATATCCATGAAATCACTGCCAAGACCAAAGTCATTAACCTTTCCTCTTCTATTTTCTTCAGAGCTTATATTTAGTTCTTTCATCTATTTTAAGTTAACTTTTGTATGGTGTAAGACAAGGAACCAATTTTATTCTATTGCATGTTGATATCTAGTTTTTCCAACATCATTTGTTGAAGAGACTTTTCTTCCCCCATCATGTAGTGTTGGAAACCTTGTCAAAGACTACCCGATCATTTAAGTGAGTATTTTTTTCTAGGCTCTCCATTCTGCTCCATTGGTCTATATGTCTGTTTTTATGCCAGTATTATATCCTTTTATTTATTTTTTATCACTGTAGCTTTGCAATAGATTTTGAAATCAGAAAGTGTGAGGCCTCTAGCTTTGTTCTCATTTCTCAAAATTGATTTGGTTATTCCTGGCCTTTTGTGATTCCATATGAATTTTAAAACTGTTTTTTTCTATTTATGTAAAAATGCATTAGAATTTTGGTAAGGATTACATTGAATGTTTAGACCACTTTGGGAAGTATAGACATTTTAACCAAATTACATTTTCCAATCCATTAGCACAGGATGTTTTTCCATTTGTTTGTGACTTTTAAAAATTTGTTCCATGTTTTTCTCGTAGTTTTGTCCTTCACTTCCTTAGTTAAGTTTATTCCTAAGAATTTTGTTCTTTTTGGTGCTGTTGTAAATGTGATTGCTTTTCTAAACTCCTTTTACAATAGTTCATTGTTGCTCTATAGAAACACAACTGATTTTTCTATTTCCTTATTACTTCTAAAGGTTCTTTTTAAACTAAGTCTTTAGGGTTTTCTATATATAAAATTTGATCATTTGCAAAAAGGTACAATTTTACTTCTTTCTTTCTTATATGGATACCTTCTTTTTCTTTTCCTTGCCTAATGGCTGTGGCTCAGACTTCCAGTACTCTGTTGAATGGAAGTGGGGAGAAGTGGCAACCTTGACTTGTTCTGGATCATCAAGGTAAAACTTTCAGTATTTCACAAGTGAGTATGACGTTAGCTCTGGATTTTTCATGTATGACTTTTGTTGAGGTAGTTTTCTCTCATTTCCTGTTTGTTGAGAGTTTTTAACATGAGAGGATGTTGAATTTTGCAAATACTTTTTCTACATCTATTAAGATGAACATATTATTTTTATTATTTATTATGCTAACATGGTATATTACATTATTATTTTTTGAAATGGAGTCTCGCTCTGTTGCCCAGGCTGGAGTACAGTGGCACTATCTCGGCTCACTGCAACCTCCACCTCCCAGGTTAAAGCAATTCTCCTGCCTCAGACTCCCATGTAGCTGGGATTACAGGCGCCCACCACCATGCCTGGCTAATTTTTGTATTTTTAGTAGAGATGGAGTTTCACTATGTTGGCCAGGCTAGTCTCAAACTCCTGATCTCAGGTGATCCACCTGCCTTGGCATCCCAAAGTGCTGGGATTACAGGCGTGAGCCACCGTGCCCAGCCAATGTTAATTAGTTTTAATATGTCGAATCTTCCCTGCATTACAGGGATAAATCCCACTTGGTCATGGTGGAGAATATTTTAACATGCTGTTAGAATTGCCTTGTTAGTATATTGTTCAGGATTTTTTCATCTATATTTGTCAGGGATATTTGCCTATGGTTTTCTTTTCTTTTAGTTCCATTGTCTTTGGCTTCAGTATGAGGGTAATGCTGGTCTTATAAAATGAGTTTGGAAGTGTTCCTTTCTCTTCAATGTTTTGAAAGAATTTGAGAAGGATTGTCATTAATTCTTATTACGAGTTCGGTAAAATTCGCCAGTGAAGGCATCTGTTTCTAGACTTTTCTCTGTTGGGAAATATATCCCACTTTCAATAGTGGGCAGAATATCCAGACTGAAGATCAGTAAGAAAATTGAAGACTTGAGCAACACAATAAACCACATGGACCTAATAGACATTTAAAACATCTCATCCAACTATAGCAGAATAAAATTCTTCTCAAGTATGCAGCAATCTCTCTTTAGGATAGATCACAGGATGAGTCATAAAGTAAATCTTAACAAAATTAGTAAAATCACACCAAATATGTTTTCTGACCACAATGGAATAAAATTATAAATTAATAGCAGTATGAAAACTAAAAAAACACAAATGTATGGAAATGGTTAAATATTTTTGGTTATAAATATTTCTATTTTGTGAGTTCATTCTGTTACAAATAACTTTACATTTCAATATTCCTTAACAAGTGTTGTGTCAAATGTGATAAAATTACTCCTGATAAGCATTTCTAAATCTAAAGTATGTTTTGTTTGTATTTAATCAGTGTTTATTTTAATATATGTTATGTATGTAACATTTGTTCTTCCAAATAACTTGGCATTTTAATCTAATGTAAGCCTGAAAACTTCATAATTTGAGCTAAAGAGTTTATCAACCATCAACTAATTTCAATAATACGATAAATATTTAGATCTGAAGTATTCACCATTATGTCTAAAATACAGATTCCTTAAAGATTTTAATAAAATTATGCTTGTTTCATTCTTCATAAATTTTACTTGTAAAATTAGCAAGGTATGTTCTCATTGTTAAATATTTGGCATTGCATCCTTTTTGCTAAAATTCTGTATGTCTATTTCAAATTTGTGTGTATTAATGATCAGAACAAATGCCAAGAACATAATTCTAAGGGTAGTTGGAGCTGATCTAGGCAACATTCCAAAATTTCAGTCACCAAGTGCTCCAATTTAACTAGGAAATTCAACCAAGAACAATTCAAAGAGGAGGTTCAAAATCTGAGTGGCAAAATTTCATGTTACTATGAAGTAAATATTTGTACAAAATAGAACCTTGGTACAAATCTATATATTTATGGGCAGAAAAATGGAGCATTAAGATGTGTTTGGGATAGAAAAAAAAGGTGTTGTGAGAATGGAAATCAGGCCGTTCAGGTGGCTTTCCTATTTTATTAATGGCATGGATTTTTGAAACATTATTTTTTAAAAATTCAAATGATATATTTTTAGATGTTATTATATATTGTATACTTGAAAATTTTTTAAGAGAGTAGACTTTAAAATTTATTTTTTTATTTTAAAATTTTAGATTTAGAGGGTGCAGGTGTAAGTTTGTTACATTGATATATTGTGTGATGCTGAGGTTCAGGCTTCTAATGATCCTATTGCCCAAGTAGTGAACTACCCAATAGGTAGTTTTTTAACCTTTGGCCTGCTCCCCCTCCCCACTTTTAGAATCCCCAGAGTTTATTGTTACCATCTTTGTGTCCATGTTTACCCAATATTTAGCTCCAGCTCCCACTTACAAGTGAGAACAGGCACCATTTGGTTTTCTGTTTCTATGTAAATTTGCTTAAAATAATGGCCTCCAGCTGCATCCATGTTGCAGCAAAAGACATGATTTTGTTTTATGGCTGCATAGTATTTTATGGCATATGTGTATCATGTATTCTTTACCAATCCACCATTGACATGCACCCTGGTTGATTCCATATCTTTGCTATTGAGAACAGTGCTGCAATAAACATGCAAGTGCAAGTGTCTTTTTGGTAGAATGATTTATTTTCCTTTGGATACATACTCAGTAATGGGATTGCTGGATCGAATGGTAGTTCTGTTTTAAATTGTTTGAGAAATCTCCAAACTGCTCTCCACGGTGACTGAACTAATGTATATTTCCACCAGCAGTGTATAAGCATTCTCTTTTTTCCCCAACCTCAGCAGCATATTTTATTTTTTGACTTTTTAGTAATAGCCATTCTTACTCGTTAGTATCTCACTCTGGTTTTGATTTGCAAGAAGAGTAGAGTTTAAATGTTCTCACCACAAAAAAAGTAAGCATGTGAGGTAATGGATATATAATTAGCTTGATTTAGCCATTTCACAACATACATGTATCAAAGCATCATGTTTCATACTCTAAATTTATACAATTTTATCAGGTAAAACATTAATTAAATTTTAAAAATTATATGTGATATTAATTCTCTGGAATTACAATAAAAGTTCACAAGGAAGCCTAATTTGGGTAGTCCCCCAAAACAATTTGCAAGGCAAAAATGGTATCAAAAATGACCTGAAATGACCTGCTTAATTTAGTACAGCACCATAGTGGCACATGCGAAATAGTACATATGGATACCAAGAACACACTAAAAATATGTATGTTGGAAAACCACACTAAACACACACTGGTAGAAGGATATGATATTTTCTCATTTTAAGGGAGCACACAGTGAAAGTCAGTAATGTAATGTTTTGGTGTAATTTGAGCTATAATTATGATGTAATGAATTGAAAAATTTTAACTGCTGAAGCCAAATTTGTACTACATTTAAGGATTGAGGAGTGCCTTGCATAGTATTCTCAAGATCCTTAATAATTCCTCAATTTAAAATATTTGTGTTGATGAGGTTGCATAGAGAATGTATACCCTTAACCCTTGCAAGTATTCTAGCAAACAGGTTTCTATAGATCATTAAGTGAGAAAGAAAAATGTGATATATTTTGAAAGCTACTGTATTTGGGTTGGTGCAAAAGTAATTGTGGATTTTGCCATTAAAAGTGGCAAAAACCACAATTACTTTTGCACCAGTCTAATAACATACATTTATTTCTAATACTTAAATATAATACATTGTTAGCCTTACTAATAATACTATCACTACTTCTAGTAGTTATAATTTTGTCAATTCTTACAATATACCTGGAATAATACATACACTCTTTCATTCCTACAACAACCTCAAAAAGTACACATTTTTTATATTTTACAGATAAGAAACTAGGTTTCAAAGAGTTGAAGAAGTTTGACCAAATATCCTCAGTTACCAGGATATTTGAATGTTGGCCTCTCTGATTTTGAATTCTGTTCTCATCACCACTGATACTGTTATGGTTCAGTTGTGTCATTTTTTTTTTTTTAAGATGAAGTATCACTCTTGTTGTCCAGGCTGGAGTGCAATGGAGTGATCTCGGCTCACTGCAACCTCCACCTCCTGGGTTCAAGCGATTCTCCTGCCTCAGCCTCCCGAGTAGCTGGGATTACAGGCTGGCACCACCACACCCAGCTAATTTCGTATTTTTAGTAGAGACGTGGTTTCTCCATGTTGGTCAGGCTGGTCTCAAACTCCTGACCTCAGGTGATCCGCCTGCCTCGGCCTCCCAAAGTTCTGGGATTACAGGTGTGAGCCGCTGCACACAGCTAGTAGTGTTGTCTTAGTATGTGAATCTGAGATATCATTTGTTATCAGAAAAATTGTTATCAACATTTTTTGAGAGACACTCAGTTGTAGGGACAGGTACATAAAGCAAAAGGAGGTAAAGAAAAATTAAAAGAAGAAAAGGAAAGGGAAAAAACTAGAGTTCAAAGAACAGAAACCAATATATAGCCAATATATTTGTACCAATGTATCACTATGTAGCCAATGATTAACCAAAATATTGAAATAAACTGAAATTACTTGCTTTCTGCTCTTGCACTTGGTAAAACTGCTAGTGAATGATGTGAGAACTAGTAAACTTGAACAAACTTACTAAATCAAGTCAAACTATAAATTTGAATATGATTTATCATGTGAGATAGAAAGTACTATACAGGCTTTAAAGAAAAACAAAAGCAGGTTCAGTTGATAATATCGAAAAAGAATACTAAAAAGTCACCTAATGTCTTTCAAAGGCAGGAAATCGGAATCTAAAAAAATATCAGTTAAATTTCATCTTCAAATAACGTAAAATGAAATTATTTTAGATTGTGAAATGAGCTAAGTTACATAGAAAGAACACAATTCCAAAGATGACTCAACAGTTTAACAAGCTGCCGAGCCATCACTGTTTGCTGCCATCATTAAGTACCACCTAGACTAAATGGTGATCACTTTGGTCCAATGGTGTGTTAGAGTCAGGACACTGACTGACTCATGAGATCCAACTGCACCCACCTCTCCCAACTCTGTGCCCAGTGATCACTGAAATATTGGTAGCATGCAATCAACAATGAAGGGAGTATTGATATTACAGAAATTAGAAAACACTACAAGTCAAGTCTTTATATTTATGGAAAGCTATTTTGGTTAAACATTTACCAGCACACCACTACTTTGAGTTGAACAAATTTTGGAATTCTCTCCTCGTTTCATGATTCTCTGAGTGTGTCTTGAGTCTATGATCACAAAATCTATGCAGACAATCTGTTTTGTGGAACATTATTTTAGGGAATAAAGGGGAGATTACAGAGTTGTGGAAAAAGAATGGATACTGTATCCATAGAGGTCAATTATTGTAGAATTAAATAGATGATCAGCTGGTATATTAACATCTCACTAAGAAGGTTAAAATAATCTGATTATGATTAGCTGTATTTGTCTATTTTGATTATTGATTCAATTATTTGATAATTTGTTATTTCAACTTTCACCCCAGTTGTTACTCTCTGTTACTTCAAAACCAAATCCAAATCAATTGATTGTGCCACATATAAATTTGACTTATACACAAATGTTTAATATGTGATGTCTAGTATCTTCAATGTGTATAATTTTTGTTACTGTTATTGATTGTCTGCTCACTCAAAAATTGGAAATGTATCAGGATAAATGCCTGTCATTAGTCAGTTAAATGAAGCACTTGAGCAAGATAAAGAATGATTTCCCCTTAGTAGTGACCTTAGAAATGTATTTATTGCATGAGTACATTATAGGAGCATCAAATCATATAATGGAGCATGTCATTGATGCTGTTTTTCAAAAACTGCATAAAATCACATCAAACGGATTACACTAAAAGCCCAGGCTTTACCCTACACAGTATATACACATAACAAACCTACACTTGAACCACCTTAATTTATACAAAAAAACTATAATTTGTTATCAATGCTTTTAATAGCCCAGCTGTGAGGAAAGCAAGATGGCACTGTCCTTCAGGTTCACATAGATCAATGTATTTATGTGCTTTATAGCCATAGTTTCCCTAGGGCATTTACATGATGGGAGAGGGGAAGTTATTAAATAATATTATAGGAAAAGTACAGAAGTGTTGTTACTTTAGTTTCTATTTCTAGTACCTGTTTATTAATATATTTTTATAAAGGGATTCAGGCTGAGAGGCAATATATGGGAAAGAGTCTATAATTTCTGAACCTCTTAGGGATAGGGACTGAACTGTTTAGATCTGGAATGTGAGCACAGAATCTAAATTTAATTTTAGGAGTTACTTCAAAATAGTTCCTCAGCAGGATAAATTCACAGACAAAATAAAATAAGACAAGACACTTTTCAGTGTGTATTATGTCTACCACTGTTTTCAAAATAATACCTATTTTTCAACAAATATCAATGTACTTCTTTAAATATCCAAATGTAATTTAACACATAAGTGAAATATATTCTATGGTTATAATTTTGAAAATGAAACTTCTGGAGAAACTAAATAACTTATTAATAACGAATATGTGATTCCAGCTATTCAACTTGTCCTACTCAAAAATCATTTATTGTATTACAATGGATGTATCTTTTTGAATACTTACTGGTTTGCTACAAGTTTCTATTACACAGTGAGCCTGGTAAATATCATGCAGATGAAATCTCTAAGAATGTACAGTAAATAGGAGGTAACTGTCTTCTGTATCTGTTGCTTAGGGTTCAGACTCTATCAGATAAGTTTTCCAAAATGCTGCCATTCTTTAGCAGGATTCTTAATGTACATTTATCAAATTCAATCTTCAGCTGGAAATCAACAGAATGTCTTAAGGAAAATATTAAATTAGTCATCCACATCAATCTTTTATTTTAAAACAATCAAGCAAATAAAACAGCATACAAATGAATATAAACACTTTCAATGTAAGAGATGAAGCTTGAGGCTGATAATGCTGTAACTGAGAATACAGTTAATGATCCAGTTCAATAAACCTTCCCTGTAACAGCACATGCAATATTTTGCCCAAGGCCTAGCATATGTGCTGAAAGTGTGCAAAACTATAATTAGAGTATAAGCCAATCTGCTTTGTGATTGCACTGGGTAGCATGGAAAGTGTGTTGCTTGATTATGAAAACAGAATGCAGTGTAATGTGGCTACTTGTTCTGCATGGGAAAAAAGTATTCCTGGCAATGATTTTTGTACCATTTCAAAATTGCTAGAGTGATTAGTTGATACTCAAAGAAAAGCAACTACTTATGCATATTTTGGACAGATAGGCGTTTTCCAATATAGGCTCTGATGTTACAGAAATAAGGAACTACTCAAATCCCCTGACACATTCCCCGCAAGGCATTCCAAACGTTGTCTTTTTCACTGCCTTAAATTAGCATTGTTCTATAGCTTTCTGCTTTAGGTCTTTTACTGGTAGCTCACCTGCTGTCACTCTGCCTCATTACATAGTATTCATGGTAGGCATCCTGCTGATCAAATATCCATATTTTTACATGACAACAATTTAGTGATAAAGATGCATATGAAATGAGCAATAAACTCTTCAGAATAAGTTAGAGGCATAGGAAATGAGCAATAAGCTTTTTAGAATAAGTTAAAGTAATGCACTCAAATATTTCAGTAATTAAGGATAGTTGTTAAAGCAGAGTAACATGTGCACTAATAGTTTAAACTCAAAGAATTTTAGAAAAAGAGAAATAAAAAAAATTATAAAGGAGTTACTGCGTTACTGCTACCTAGGTCCTAAAAGCTACTATGGTTTCTGTTTCTTAGAAGGCCTGGCTTTACTTCAAGTCTGAACTATCTGCATATGCTTTAAAATAATTATTTATCTCCCCCATACTTTTGGTGTTTCTGCTTCTGTTACTTGCACTTAAATAAACCTATCTGATATATATAATTTTTCAAACCCTATGAAATAAATACCATATTAATCTGTGTGAGATCACCTGGACATTAAACAGGAAAACTGAAATGGTCAATTAATCAGATTCTTTGAATATCTTTGCCCTTCTTCTGACAAAAGATAATCAAACGCTTTGCCATCCTGTTATAAAACATAAGTAATTGAATTACCAAATAGCTCTAGGCATGTTCCTTCTTGTAAGCAAAGTGATAAAATCCTGATAAAAATTAGGGTCTGGCACAAGGATCATGTGTTTTCTTTCCAATAACCCTATATTCACTCTCCCCTAAGTAAAGGCTGAACATTCCTAATCCAAAAATTCGAAATCCAAAGTGTTCGAAAATCCAAAACTTTTTGAGTGCCAGTGTGATGCCACAAGTGGAAAATTTCACACCTTACCTCATATGTCAGGTCACAGTCAAAATGCAGGCAAAACTTTGTTTCATGCACAAAATTATTTACAATATTATATAAAATTACCTTCAGGCTATGTGTGTAAGGCATATATGAAACATAAATGGCCAGGCGCAGTGGCTCACGCCTGTAATCTCAGCACTTTGGGAGGCTGAGGCAGGAGGATCACATGAGGTCAGGAGTTCGAGACCAGCCTCAACATGGAGAAACCCCGTCTCTACTAAAAATAGAAAATTAGCCAGGTGTGGTGGTGCATGCCTGTAATCCCAGCTACTCGGGAGGCTGAGGCAGGAGAATTGCTTGAACCCGGTAGGTGGAGGTTGTGGTGAGCCGAGATCGCGCCATTGCACTCCAGCCTGGGCAATAAGAGCGAAACTCCGTCTCAAAAAAAAAAAAAAAAAAAAAAGAAACATAAATAAATTTTATATTTAGACTTGGGCCACATCACCAAGATATTTAACAATGTATATGAAAATATCCCAAAATCTCAAAAAAGTCTGAAATCTGAAACACTTCTGATGTCAAGAATTTTTAGAAAAAGGATGTTTAACCCTTACTGTCTCATATGTGGCAGGCTTTAATATTCACCATGGTTTTATATTTAGTAATTGATATTGCTTCAAGAGCAAATACAACTTCTTGTTTACAAATAGGTTTTTCTTTAATTTGTAATTTTGTTTTTGCAAACTTAAAATTACAATGAATTACTCATGTTCAATTATGTGCCAGATAATATACAAAATTTTTGATTTTTCCCCTTCTGACTCTTCTGACTCCTCTCAGTATTCAGAAAACTAGCCTTGTGATCCAGCTATAAGAACTGTGGTTTTGAGATGTTTTCATATATATTGCTTAGTACAATATATTGTTTTAATATATACATAAACCTTCACATCTAAATGCTTAGGTACCCAGTGGAAAGTTTAGAATGAAAAATAATGTGGGCAAATTCTGTTGTAAAGCAAAAGTTGATGCTGTAATTTACTATTTTCATAAATCAACACTGTCCTCTTGTGGTTTACTTAAATTGAAAATTATCTGTAGTTAGAGTTTCACATGGTTATTGCGAACCTTCCATTTTCAGGGTGTTTTAGAGGATTTGGGATTAGAATAGTGTTAAAACCTAAAAAGGTCTCTGCTCTCATAGATTTATAGTCCAGCAAAAGACGGTTTCCACTGATAAAGGACACCTGTTGTGGACTTCACATGAATGAGAAAGAAATTTCTATTGTATTAAACCAATGATTTTTCAGTGATTATCTATTATAGCAGCTAGTATCACACAGGACAGTCACTGATTTGCAAACACCCTCAGTACCTATCCCCCTCACCTTTCATTGTGTTCATGTAGTAAAACTTTAATCCTTGCTGTATTTAGCTTCACCAACTGTATGCCAACCTGCAAGAGAGCACCTGAAAGTGATGGGGAAAAGAAAAAAAAACTGCACACACAAACATTCTGTCTGAACTCGCTTTTTTATTGATGTCCATTCAGATAAAGGAGGAAATTAAAGATGCCCAGCAATTCTCCATTTGCTAGTGAATCCATTCTTCCACTGCCCTACATGGTGACAATCTCACATCTCTTTCGCCCTTCTCATTTTTCACTGATGACCTTCTGTTGTGCCAGACCCCTATTAACTTCAATAGGGATGGCACCAGGTTTGAAAGGCCAGAGAAGAGACCCAGAGCCAGCGAACAAGACATGGGGTTTATTGGGAACTTATATACAGGGATGGTCCAGTGGCCATGGGCTGGACAGTAGAACCACCATCACCTGCAGATAGTATGTCATTTATGTAGCATTTTCACTTAACACCCTCCCTCTAGCAACTTCCATGTGGCAACCCTCATTTCTTATGTTAAATTATTGCTGTCACCTGTGTCTGCCAGAAAGGTTATGCTAAAGTTATTGCTGTCAGGTGCATCTACCATACATCTTCCTTTCGATTTTTCTAAGAAAATAGAAGCAATTAGAAAATAACAGAATTCCACATTCCTCCACCATCAGTTATACCTTCTAACATCTCTACCTATACACCCTGCATTTCTTCCTGTTGGAAGGATCAACCATTGACGCTTCTACTGTAGACTAACTACTTCTCTTATTCTCCAGATTGCAACTCACCTTACTTGCCCATATAACATGGCTCCTATAGTTGTCTCTTTTCTCTGCAGATTCGTCATGGTTGTTTTTCTTTTCTACTGAATCATTTGCATCAGGATACCAACAAGCTATAATTTCTGTCATCATTAAAAACACTTCCTTGACTTCACATCACTTTCTAGCTGGCTGCCACAAGATTTCTCTGCTTTCCTTACAGCAAAATACCTAGAAATAATTTTCCATATATGCTGTCTTTGTTTTTCTTGAATATTCTCATTGACTGCATTCCAATCAGGCTTTTGTGCCCTCCATTTTTCTGAAAATACTGCTTGTCACCTTCATAAAGGACTTCCATGTTGCCTAATCTAAGAGTCACCTTTTGGTCTTTATCTTATTTAACCATTCTGCCACATTTAACCAGGTTGATACCTCTCTTCCAGAAATATTTGTCTCCTTTGGCCTCATGAACATTCTCAGTTATCTTTCTACCTTCCTGACTGGTCATTCTTTCTTCTTTTTCTGATTCCTAAATGTTGGAGTGCTTTAGTCCTGAGCTATTGGAATTTCTTCCTTTTCTGTCCACATTCACTTCTTATTTCATTTCATCTAGTATGTGACTTTAAACACATTTATTTATTTAAATAAATATATTGATAAAAGTGGTATTTAAAGTCATACACTGGATGAAATAAAATAAGACATTAGGGCACATTTTTATCTTTAGCCCTATCTATCCCCTGAAATCCAGACTTTTATTCAACTCTTGATTTAATATTTCTACCTAATATGTCTAGTAGGCACCTCAAACTTGACATGTGCCCAAATGAACTCTTGAGTTCTCCCCTCTAAAATTGTACTCTTGGTTACTTATTCTTCTCAGTAAATGGCAACTCCCGGCTACCATTGCCCAGACTAATACATTGCAACTGTGCCTAATTCCTCTCTTTTTCAAATCCCTCTGTGACCTGGCCCTCATCTTCACTACTTCTCTCACCTCATTTCTATTCCTGAAATACATCAAGCATGTTGCTACCTTAGAGCTTTTACATTTTACTGCCATTTCCCACCAGATGACTTTCCTTCTAACTGCATTCATATCTCTACACACCTCTCACCTGCTCGGAGATGTATTTCCTGGCCTTCCTATATAAAATACCATTGCTTTCCTTTTAGCATTTAGCACCATCTGACATATTATATATTTGTTTATTGTCCGCCTTCCTATAATAAAGTGTTAGCTCCATGAGGGCACAATTTTACAAGCTTTATTCACTACTGTTTTACTAATACTTGACAAACGGTAGATAGTAAATGTCTATAATAAATGACTAAATGGGTAGATAAATAACAAAAAAGATGACTATATCTGGAATATAGTGAGCAAAAGAGCATATAGAACAGGATGGAGGGATAGGAAGGGGCCAGATTTATGTAGTCATTTTTAGGCCATTATAAGCACTGTGGACTTTTTAAAAAAGTATAATATTAGCTACTTACTACTTGTAGGAACTCTGCTAGGAATGAGTGTGTATGTGTTTGTGTGTGTGTGTTGGAAGGGTTGCAAAGAGAAGGAAATCATGTTTTCTCACAATACAAAAGGATAATCTGGTTTGTAAAGAAAACAATAACTAGTAGTTTCTTGAAGGAACAAAGAAAACTGGAAGAACAAATTTCTTCTCAAACAGTTGTCATGTTAATAAAAGCAGAGTACATATGTGAAATACTTTTGTGAATTGTAAAGATAGTTCTTACAGCATTTGGCCATTCAGACACACACACATGCCCTGGACAGTGCCTTATGTCAGGCCTCTGAGCCCAAGCTAAGCCATCATATCTCCTGTGACCTGCACGTATACATCCAGATGGCCTGAAGCAAGTGAAGAATCACAAAAAAAGTGAAAATGGTCAGTTCCTGCCTTAACTGATGACATTACCTTGTGAAATTCCTTCTCCTGGCTCAGAAGCTCCTGCACTGAGCACCTTGTGACTCCTGCCCCTGACCACCAGAGAACAACCCCCTTTGACTATAATTTTCCACTACCTACCCAAATCCTATAATCCTATAAAATGGCCCCACCTCTATCTCCCTTCTCTGACTCTCTTTTTGGACTCAGCCTGCCTGCACCCTGGTGATTAAAAAGCTTTATTGCTCACACAAAACCTGTTTGGTGGTCTCTTCACACAGACGCACATGAAATT
Source organism: Pongo abelii (assembly GCF_028885655.2). Taxonomy (NCBI): domain Eukaryota; kingdom Metazoa; phylum Chordata; class Mammalia; order Primates; family Hominidae; genus Pongo; species Pongo abelii. The sequence goes on from NC_072008.2 coordinate 99,877,472, forward strand.
TGGTGCCATGACTCGGATCGGGGGACCTCTCTTGGGAGATCAATCCACTGTCCTCTTGCTCTTTGCTCCGTGAGAAAGATCCACCTGCGACCTCAGGTCCTCAGACCAACCAGCCCAAGAAACATCTCACCAATTTTAAATCAGGTAAGCAGCCTCTTTTTACTCTCTTCTCCAACCTCTCTCACTATCCCTCAACCTCTTTCCCTTTTCAATTTTGGCACCACCCTTCAATCTCTCCCTTCTCTTAGTTTCAATTCCTTTTCTTTTCTGGTAGAGACAGAGGAGATGCGTTTTATCTGTGAAACCAAAACTCCGGCGCCGGTCACGGACTTGGGAAGACAGTCTTCCATTGCTGTTTAATCACTGCAGGGACACCTGCTTGATTATTCACCCATGTTTCAGAGGTGTCTGATCACTGTGGGGAAGCCTGCCTTGATCCTTCACCTTTAGTGGCAAGCACCACTTTCCTGGGGAGCAAGCATCCCCCACCCTTTCTCTCCATGTCTCTACCCTCTCTTTTCTCTGGGCTTGCCTCCTTCACTATAGGCAACCTTCCACCCTCCATTCCTCCTTCTTCTCCCTTAGCCTGTGCTCTCAAGAACTTAAAACCTCTTCAACTCACACCTGACCGAAAACCTAAACCCTTTATTTTCTTCTGCAATGCCACTTAACCCCAATACAAACTCGACAATGGTTCCAAATAGCCAGAAAATGGCACTTTCAATTTCTCCATCCTATAAGATCTAGATAATTCTTGTCGCAAAATGGGCAAATGGTCTCAGGTGCCTGATATCCAGGCATTCTTTTACACATCGGTCTCTCCCGAGTCTCTGTTCCCAACGCAACTTGTCCCAAATCTTCCTTCTTTCACTCTCGCCTGTCCCCTCAGTCCCAACCCCAAGTGTTGCTGAGTCTTTACAATCTTCCTTTTCTACAGACCCATCTGACCTCTCCCCTCCTCCCCAGGCTGCTCCTCATCAGGCCGAGCCAGGTCCCAATTCTTCCTCAGTCTCCGCTCCTCCACCCTATAATCCTTCTGTCCCCTCCCCTCCTCACACCCAGTCCAGCTTACAGTTTCATTCCGCGACTAGCCCTCCCCCACCTGCCCAGCAATTTCCTCTTAAAGAGGTGGCTGGAGCTAAACGCATAGTCAAGGTTAATGCTCCTTTTTCTTTATCCGACCTCTCCCAAATCAGTTAGCGTTTAGGCTCTTTTTAATCAAATATAAAAACCCAGCCCGGTTCATGGCTTGTTTAGTAGCAACCCTGAGACACTTTACAGCCCTAGACCCTGAAGGGTCAAAGGCTGTCTTATTCTCAATATGCATTTTATTACCAAATCTGCTCCTGACATTAAATAAAGCTCCAAAAATTAAATTCCGGCCCTCAAACCCCACAACAGGACTTAATTAACTTCACCTTCAAGGTGTACAATAATAGAGTAGAGGCAGCCAAGTAGCAACATATTTCTGAGTTGCAATTTCTTGCCTCCACTGTGAGAGAAACCCCAGCCACATCCCCAGCACAAAAGAACTTCAAAATGCCTAAGCTGCAGCAGTCAGGCATTCCTTCAGGACCTCCTCCCCCAGGATCTTGTTTCAAGTGCTGGAAATCTGGCCACTAGGCCAAGGAATGCCCACAGCCCAGGATTCCTCGTAAGCCATGTCCCATCTGTGCAGGACCCCACTGGAAATCAGACTGCCCAGCTCGCCCAGCAGCCACTCCTAGAGACCCTAAAGCTCTGGTCCAAGGCTCTCTAACTGACTCCTTCCCAGATCTTCTTGGCTTAGCAGCTGAAGACTGACACTGCCCAATTGCCTCGGAAGCCTCCCAGATCATCACAGATGCTTTATGTAACTCTTACAGTGGAAGATAAGTCCATCCCCTTCTTAATCAATACGGAGGCTACCCACTCCACATTGCCTTTTTTTCAAGGCCTGTTTCCTTTGCCTCCATAACTGTTGTGGATATTGATGGCCAGACTTCTAAACCTCTTAAAATTCCCCAACTCTGGTGCCAACTTGGACAATATTCTTTTATGCACTGCTTTTCAGTTATCCCCACTTGCCCAGTTCCCTTATTAGGCCAAGACATTTTAACTAAATTATCTGCTTCCCTGACTATTCCTGGGCTACAGCCATACCTCATTGCTGCCCTTTTCCCCAGTTCAAAGCCTCCTTGGCATCCTTCTCTTATATCTCCCCACCTTAATCCACAGGTATGGGACACCTCTACTCTCTCCCTGGCAACCAATCACATGCCCATTACTATCCTATTAAAACTGAATCATCCTTACCCCACTCAATGCCAATATCCCATCCCACAGCAGGCTTTCAAAGGATTAAAGCCTGTTATCACTCACCTGTTACAGCATGGCCTTTTAAAGCCTATAGACTCTCTTTACAATTCCCCCATTGTACCTGTCCAAAAACCGGACAAGCCTTACAGGTTAGTTCAGGATCTGCGCCTTATCAACCAAATTGTTCTGCCTATCTACCCTGTGGCGCCAAACCCATATACTCTTCTATCCTCAACACCTCCCTCCACAACCCCTCCACAACCCATTATTCTGTTCTAGATATCAAACATGCTTTCTTTACTATTCCTCTGCACCCTTCATGCCAGCCTCTCTTCGCTTTCACTTGGACTGACCCTGACACCCATCAGGATCAGCAAATTACCTGGGCTGTACTGCTGCAAGGCTTCACGGACAGGCCCCATTACTTCTGTCAAGCCCAAATTTCTTCCTCATTCGTTACCTATCTCGGCATAATTCTTCATGAAAACACACGTGCTCCCCCTGCTGATCATGTCTGGCTAATCTCCCAAACCCCAACCCCTTCCACAAAACAACAACTCCTTTCCTTCCTAGACATGGTTAGGTACTTCTGCCTTTGGATACCTAGTTTTACCATCCTGACTAAACCATTATATAAACTCACAAAAGCAAACCTAGCTGACCCCATAGATCCTAAATCCTTTTACCACTCCTCTTTCTGTTCCTTAAAAACAGCCCTAAAAGCTGTTCCCACACTAGCGCTCCCTAACTCATTCCAACCCTTTTTCATTACACAGAGCTGAAGTGCAGGGCTTTGCAGTCAAAATTCTTACACAAGAGCCAGGACCATGCCCTGCAGCCTTTCTGTGCAAACAACTTGACCTTAGTGTTTTAGGCTGGCTCCCACATTGTTCCTGATACCACACCTGACCCCCATGACTGTATCTCTCTGATCCACCTGACATTCACTCCATTTCCCCATATTTCCTTCTTTCCTGTTCCTCACCCTGATCACACTTGGTTTATTGATGGCAGTTCCACCAGGCCTAATAGCCACTCACCAGCAGAGGTAGGCTATGCTATAGTATCTTCCACATCTATCATTGAGGCTACTGCTCTGCCCCCCTCCACTACTTCCCCACAAGTAATTACGCTGAACTCGCTTGGGCACTCTCTAATTGGATGTCCTGGGTCCTCCCAATTCTTAGTCCTTTAATACCTGTTTTTCTCCTTCTCTTATTCAGACCTTGTGTCTTCCGTTTAGTTTTTCAATTCATACAAAACCACATCCAGGTCATCACCAATCATTCTAAATGACAAATGTTTCTTCTAACAACAACACAATATCACCTCTTACCACAAAATCTTCCTTCAGCTTAATCTCTCCCACTGTAGATTCCCACACTGCCCCTAATCTTGCTCAAAGCAGCCCTGAGAAACATTGCCCATTATCTCTCCGTACCACCCCCAAAAATGTTCGCTGCCCCAACACTCCACATTATTTTGTTTTATTTTTCTTATTAGTATAAGAAGACAGGAATGTCAGGCCTCTGAGCCCAAGCTAAGCCATCATATCTCCTGTGACCTGCACGTACACATCCAGATGGCCTGAAGCAAGTGAAGAATCACAAAAGAAGTGAAAACGGCCGGTTCCTGCCTTAACTGATGACATTACCTTATGAAATTCCTTCTCCTGGCTCAGAAGCTCCCCCCACTGAGCACCTTGTGACCCCCACCCCTGCCTGCCAGAGAACAACCTCCTTTGACTTTAATTTTCCACTACCTACCCAAATCCTATAGAATGGCCCCACCCCTATCTCCCTTCGCTGACTCTCTTTTTGGACTCAGCCCGCCTGCACCCAGGTGATTAAAAAGCTTTATTGCTCACACAAAGCCTGCTTGGTGGTCTCTTCACATGGATGCATGTGATACCTTATAAATGTTAGATGCTAAATAAATGCCTTTATAATAAATTTATGAGGAAATGTCATGATTAGTATTAATAGGAAATGCTCATAATAACAATATGCGAGAAGTAGTTAGAAGTTAAAAAGTAACCAGTGCACTGCATCATAATATGTATTTCAAATGTCCCAAAAAGTTTTTCTTAAAGACGTTTTTGCTTAAATTCTAATTTCATGAGTACACTCAGCTTATACCAGTGACTACGACTGCCCCAAACCATTCCAAGCTGCCTAAAATGATTGAAGTAGAAAATGTTTTAAATATAAATTTACTAGAGTTGGATAATGGGAATTATATTGTTGTTTTACATTTTCTTTAATCTGTTTTAATTAAGGTAAGCATCATTTTCCAAATACGCAATTGCCATTCTTATTTCAGATTTACAATAGTTCAATGTATCATCAATACATATGCATTTTGTGAATGTTTCTACTTTTTATAATATGTGGCTTTTCCTTCATTGGATTCTATGACAGTAGTCTTTCCTTAATTTCCCAAAACTCAATTGATTCATTTGTTCTTTATCATTAAATAACTATCTATTGGATAACTACTATTTGTTAGGCATAATGTTGGGTACTGGAGGATACAAATGTGAATATGGTGGGAGGCTGTTCAGTGAAGTAGTTCAGGGCACGGACACCTGTGTCAGATGGCCCGGGTCAACAGGCCAACTCTAGAATTCACTAACTTTGACATTGGGTAAACTATTTAATATCTCTTTGAACCAGTTTTTCCACAGATAAAATAAGAGTAATAATAGTGCCTAACTCATGTATTTTTAATGAAAAACAAATGAATTAATTAGTGCATGTGAAGCATTTAGAACAGAACCTGGCATATGGAAAGCACTCAATAAATGATGTTACTAATAACAAAATGCCCTGCCAGTGTTGCTCAGAACTTAACTGAGAAGTCAGACAAAAGGAAATTAGTATAATACGCATGCTACAACTGAGCTATGTAGTGGACACTTATTGCTTTTTGTCGTTAATTCATCTTCTTTTGCCTATTCCTAAAATATGGGATCCACATTTTCTTCCTGGTTGATTTCATCTAGTTTCATGGTTTCATTTATCAACTCTTTGCATATACATTTTAACTGTGTCATAAAGAATTATTATAATTTTCCTGAGAGAAAAGCCTTGTTTTATATGTCTTTTATGACTTTCACAGTACAGTAAATATTGGGACTCAGTAAATACTTGCTGAGTTGATTTTATATCACTTGGCTGAAAAGATATAGTCTCTGAATAGGAATATAGTAGTACAAGTGAAAGTGTTTTTAATCATACATAGCAACAACTATATTTTTAGTGTGAAGCTCTCCAAATCTATCTTTGTGTGATTATTGACTAAATTTTTTATTTTGCTTACTCCAATAGTTGGTACCCCAGTTGCATAGGATGTTAACTGTTTCTTTTTGTAGAACTTTAATTATCTATATGTGAATATATATTATATCTACTATACTGTGCTATGTAATTTAATATATAATGTGTTATATTCATAAATATAGTATATATTATATATGTACATATATTATATATTATAGGACATATATAACAATATATACTAATATTACATATAGTATATATAATATATTATATATAACATAATTATATATCATATACATATGTATATATTACATATTTATGTATATAATATATATAACATACATACATATATAGCTGAACTGCTTAATAAACTTAAATTTTTCATAGATGCTCCACATATCAACTTTAGTTTGATAAGAATACTCTAACAGAGTCCTAAAGCATGAAAAATAAACAAAATCAAAGAGAAAAGCCTAGTCATCTGTATTCAGATATATGTGCACTGGTGTATGTGTATTTATCTCAGTATCATTTTAATATGCAACCTCTTTATTAAAGCAACCGTATTCTTTTCAGTCTGTACATAGATAGTTATTTAGGGATAACTGAGTTAGTCATAATCGAATAAATAAGATTTATATGAAAGGATCTTACAAAGCTAATATGGGGACCAAATTGCTTTAGTGTGCTGGAAACATTCATCTTCCATTACCTTCAAGTTTTTAATGAGTGAAATAGGGATTATTATTGAATATCATGTTGAGAGAGATTAACTAATAAGCCATAATAACTGACAGAGTTTCAGGCAGTTCATTCATTAGAGTGTAGACTCCTTGGGGGCCTTGTTTTATTTGTCCTTAATGACCAACAAAGTGCTATCCCTGTCTGTTGAATGAAGAAATAAATGACTGACTTCAGTTTTTTCCATTTTCACTTACCATGTCATAATTACCTAATCACTCTAGGATACTGTATGTGAAAGTATTATCCAATGCAACTTGCATTAGAATCACCTCAATATCTTCTAAAAAATGCGTCATTCTAGGTCTTAGTTCCTATCTACCGAATCAGGATTGGGGAGAGGTGTTATCAAAGACTTTGCATCTTAAAAAAGTCTTCTAGGTGGTTTTTATGTAACTCTGCAGGGGACCTGTAAATCATTACTGATTAGAAAATTTATTCAAAAAATACAAGCAACAGGAAAAAATGCTTAACTTTCCTATTTGTAAGTTTCTTTGTTCATTTCGTGAACATTTGTGAGATTTGTGTAGAATTTGAGGATTAAATGTTCATTCTTTTCTGGCATAAAATAAAGAGCAGTCAAGACACACACACACACACACATGCACACACAAAGACACACAGAGACATATACACAGTGATTGCCCTCAGCCAAACACAAATCAAGCAGAGGAAAAAAAAATCAAGATTGATTACACCCATTTAACACTTGACATTTTAATCAGAGTTGTTGGCAGTTCCCCATTCCTGAGTAGCTATACTAACTTGCACACACATATATCTCTGATTTCCTGAACACAGACTTTTTAAACTTTTTTAGAGATATATGTATGTGTTTTACAGGTGTCTTTTGAAATCAATGTTTATTGATAAAGCTGTTTTGGCATTATTTATAACTTACTAAACTGTGGTGTGTGGGTACTTATTGTGACCTTAGTGATGTTTTTAATATGTGGGTTAAAATTATCGAGAGTATAAAAAAGAATGAAATAATGTCTCTTGCCGCAACTTGGATAGATCTGGCGGCCATTATTCTGAGTGAAGTAACTCAGGAGTTGAAAAAAAAATAATGCATGCTTTCACTTATAAGTGGGAGCTAAGCTATGGGTATCCAAAACCATCCAGAGTGATAAATGGATTTTGGAGACTCAGAAACGGTGAGGATGGAAGGGAGTATGGAATTAAAAAGTACGTATTAGCAACAATGTATGCTACTCTGGTGACAAGTGCACTAAAATCTCAGATTTCACCACTATAGAATTCATCCATGTAACCAGAAACCACCGGTACCCTCGAAACTATTGAAAATAAAATAAAATAAAATAATTAGTAAGGTATTTTGAATGGAAAATTATCATCAGTGTGTTAATATTTGCTGTGGTTTGAATGTGTCCCCCAAAGTTTATGTGTTGAACACTTTATCCCCAATGGAACAGTGTTGGGTGGTAGGGCCTAGTACTATGCGATTATTAGTTCATGAAGGCTCTGCCCTCATGAATGGATTAATGTCATTATCGTGTGAGTGAGTTTATTATAAAAGCAAATTCTACCACCTCTTGCACTCTTGCTCTCACCCTCTCTTCCCCTTCCACCTTTAGCCATGGAATGATTCAACATGAAGGCCCTCACCAGATGCTGGTGCCATACCCTTGAATTTCCCAACCTCCAGAACCATGAGCCAAATGAATTTCTGTTCTTTGTAAACTACCCAGTTTGTGGTACTCTGTTATAACAACCAAAAATGAACAAGAAGATACCGATAAAATTCGTTTTACACATTTAAGTCTATAAATACAATCCATTGCAAAAAAGTTATTCTGACATTACAACTTTTGTTCAGCTCATTGTCAAAGGAAATATAACAGTTTCCCTGAAAGGGCTTATTTCATATTTCTGTTACATTTTCTATAATACAGTAATGATTTTGATTCAGTAAATACTTGATGAGCTAATCTTTTATCCAACTAAATAGAGTATTTAAAAAATTCTGCTGACAAAATGATTACAAAACACATGTGGAAAAATTAAACATTAATATAATAATACTACTGGATCTACTACTTAAATTCATAATTTATTACTGTTTTCATTTTCTTGGTAGAATATTTTCAGCAAAAATCAAGGATTCATAAAGAATTAAGACTTAAAAATTTCTAAATGGTTGGCTAAGAGAGCCAGAGTTCCAAGGGAATCCCAAATTAAATCTTGTTATATACTCAGTAAGGGATTAGTAAATGTGTTATGATCTAAATTGTCCATATCATCAGTTTAGTTATCAATAGTATTGAGAGGAGTCATGAAATTACAAGAATGGCAGAAACCATGGTGTGTGGTAGGTGGAGAGTAAGTCAAGAGCAAATGTGATACCAGCATATCAAAGATTAGAAAGTAAATTACCTTATTTTCTAATCCATATTTATGTTTAGGTCTTTGACTTAAGTGGAAGATACAAATATATCTTTTCAACGTTAAACTTTATATATATATATTTTTAAAATATTAATTGAAAATAGAAAATATTCATCTTCACTTCATATGGGAAACTAATTCTACTTCAATCATACTTGGCTGCCAAAACAGTATTCTGCTCCTCTTGCTGATGTGATGAACACATGGATCATGCCAGGAATGTCATATTACTTTATAGCAATGGATGGATGGCACCAAGCTTAAGAATATGATCAGAATCAAGTTAAACGGAGTTCTTCCCGGGAATTCTTAAATTGAACTGGAGGTAGAGTCTTCTCGCCTCCTAATCACTGGGCTATCTAATTGATTAAGAGAATCAAGACTCTTGTAGTGATTCTTCAAAGTTGTGCGCAATAAGAGATGATGAAATTAATACTGATTGCTACACACTTAGCAATAAGAGAAAATGAGAGAAATATGTGGAGGTAATGTGAGAGGGGTTCTGGAGAGAGTGATAAAGGAAATAAGAAAAAAGAGATAAGAAATAAATGAGAAGAGGGAAGGAGAGAAAGAGAAGGAGAGAGAGGGAGAAAGAGCAAGAAAGACTGAGATCTAGAGCTTTAGCTTTATTCCTCGATATCCCAGTTATGTAAAATGATATATTCCTTTTTTTAAATTAGTTTCTGTTATTTGTAACAGAAATTATACTAACTACTAGAAAAAGGATTAGTGTTAGATGAATTAGGTGAACAGTTATCTCATTAAAAGATAAGCCCATCATGGCCTACAAGCATTACCCTAAACAAGAACTAGATAAATCTTTATTTGATATTTGATCTGAAAACAAATATAAAGTGTTTCCAGAACACATTCTTCTTCTCACTATCAAAAAATCTATTGCCTTTATTTAGTATAGAATGTCTAAATACATCCTCATCACTGAATACCTTTGAAAACTCAGATAATCTCTATCTTAAAGATGTTTTTCTTTTAAACGGGGAAAAAGTAAGACAATAATAAAATGTCACAACTACACAGAACTTTTAAAATCATCTGTTATATTTTGCCCGAAATACTTGGTATATTTGCATATTTTCTTGAGTAAAAGATTCTAGGGTAAAATGGTAAATGTAGGTTAAACAAAGTTGATCATATTTTGATGAATCATAGGAATTTTCAAAGCCCATAAGATATTAATTTCCACTGTTAATTTCCAAGAAAAGGATAAGGGTAACCATGTTTCCAAAAAATTATTTGTTTATGCAAAATTTGTATTAAAACATACAACCACTGACTTTAGTTTGGTACTTTTTCCCTTACAATATGGGGTACTAACTTATCCTTAACATTCTAAAATATTATATTTTTATGAATGTTAGTAAATTAAGATAGAGGGAAATACTACATACCTGTTAAATACAATAAAGGATGTTTATTTTTGCTGATATTAAAAGATCCTCTCATGAATGATGGTAGTCATCTGTCAGGTAAAAGGCTTGGGATGAATTCTGGATGATCATGTGTTACTGCTCACTGGAAAGGGCTTAATATGTGTCTTGGTCTGTTTGTGTTACTATAAAGGAGTATCAAAGGGTGGGTAATTTCTAACAATAAAAAGGTTTATTTGTCTTACAATTCTGATGTCTGAAAAAAGTCAAGATTGGTCATATGCATCTAGTGAGTGTCACAGGCTGCTTCCACTCATGGCAGAAAGTGAAGAGGAGACAGTATGTGCAGAGATCACATGGCAAGAAAGAAAGCAAGAGAACAGTGGAGGGAGATGCCTCGCTCTCCTAAACAACCAGCTTTCACATGAACTAACAAAGTTCATGTGAAACAAAGAACTCCCTCATTACTGCAAAAATGACACCAAGGCATTCATAAAGGATTCACCCACACGACCCAAACACCTCTCATTAGGACCCACCTCCAACATTGAGAATCAAATTTCAATATGAGGTTTGTGGGTACAAACATTCAAACTGTAGCTATAGGAAACTTACATACCAAGGACGCAGAAAGAGAAAGTATAGGTCTCAAATCTTCCCATATCCCACAAAGGTTCATGCCAGGGCCAGGTGCTGCTGCTGGACATAGTTTAAGTCAGTGTTCTAGGACAGGCCTACTGCCTCTCTGTTTTCTCCTTATAGCATGACCATGAAAGCAATCCCCGTTAATGAGGGAACAAATAGGCTGCTTGGCAATATGCTAAGTTTTTACTAGAAACATCTGGGGAGTCATCTGCCAATCACCTTGGGAGCCTGTAGGAGACTGGCTTCCAAAATGGCCCTAACCTCCAACAGAAAACAACAACAACAACAACAGCAACACTAGTTTCATGGTACGTGGACTGAGTTCAGCTCCTCCGTTTGTGAGAAGGTCCTCCACTCCACAGGCAATCCTAACTTGTTTATTGTGCTGTTAACCCAGAGAAAGGTTTCTGGTTCATTTTATGAAATTCCAGGTCACATCACAGATTTATAAAATATACTTTAGGTAAAAAAACAAAGCAAGGTGTGGGACAGCTTATATTTTATGAAAATATGTGATTAATTTACATTTTTTTGCCTAAAGGCAATCTATCAACAATCTATCAACAATCTTAACTTTAAAGAGTGATAGAGTTAAATTGGGAATGTAGGAGGGACTTTTAAAAAAATTTTTTTATAACTTTCTATGCTGTTTGAAATTTTTGAACAATGAATACATATTGCTTATACTGAAATAATAATTTAAATTATTTTCTCAAATATCACATATCTAAGACATTATATGTTTTCCTTTAATTAACATAAATCTTAATAAAATGGGAATAGACAAACATATTTAAACTCCTGATGAAAAGTACATGGTATATTTTATTCTTTTTTTTAGCTTTTATGTTCAGGAATAAATATGCAGGTTTGCTATACAGGTAAGCTTGTGCCACGGGGTTTTGCTGTACAGATTATTTCATGACCCAGGTATTAAGTCTAGTACACATTAGCTATTTTTACTGATCCTCTCCTTCCTCTCACCCTACACCCTCTTCTGGGCCCCAAGTGTGTGTTATTCCCCTCTATGTGTCCACATGTTCGCATCATTTAGTTCTCACTTATAAGTGAGAACATGCGGTATTTGGTTTTCTGTTCCTGTATTAGTTTTCCAAGGATAATGGCCTCCAGCTCCATTCATGTTCCTGTAAAAAAAAAATTAACCCATTATTTTTTAAGGCTGCATAATATTCCATGGTGTATATGTACCACAATTTCTTTATCCAGTATTTCATTGATGGGCATATAGGTTGATTTCCTGTCTTTGCTATTGTGAATAGTGTTTCAATGAACATTCACACACGTGTCTTTACAGTAGAATAATTTATATTCTTTTTTTTTTCTTTTTTTGAAACTGAGTCTCACTCTGTAGCCCAGGCTGGAGTACAATGGCATGATCTCAGCTCACTCTAACCTTCGCCTCTCAGGTTCAAGTGATTCTCCTGCCTCAGCCTCCCGAGTAGCTGGGATTACAGGCATGTGCCACCACGCCTGGCTAATTTTGAAATTTTAGTAGAGACGGGGTTTCACCATGTTGGCCAGGCTGGTTTTGAACCCCGACCTCAGGTAATCCACCCGCCTAGGCCTCCCAAAGTCCTGGGATTACAGGCAGGAGCCACCATTTCAGGCCAGAATGATTTATATTCTTTTGGGTGTATACCTAGTAATAGAATTTCTGGGTCAAACGGTAATTTTGCTTTTAGCTCTTTGAGGAACCATCACACTGCTTTCCACAATGGTTGAACTAATTTACACTCCCACCAGCAGTGTATGTATGTTCCCCATTCTTTACAACCTCACTAGCATCTGATATTTTTTGATAACAGCCATTCTGACTGGTGTGAGATGGTATCTCATTGTGGTTTTGATTTGCATTTCTCTAATGATTAGTTTGTTTTTTGCTTGTTAATTGGCTTAATTTCCTTATAGATTCTGGATATTAGACCTTTGTTAGATGTAAAGTTTGAAAATATTTTCTCCCATTCTGTGGGTTGTCTGTCTATTCTGTTGATAGTTCCTTTTGCTGTGCAGAAGCTCAGCAAAAGGTTAGTTTAATTAGATCCCATTGTCATTTTCTGCTGTTGTTACAATTGCTTTTGGTGTCTTCCTCATGAAATCTTTGCCCATAACTATTTCCAGAATAGCATAGCCTAGGTTGTCTTACAGGGTTTTCATAGTTTAGGGTTTTACATTTAAGTATTTAATACATATTAAGTTAAATTTTGTATATGGTGAAATAAAGGTGTCTAGTTTCAATCTTCTGCATATGCCTAGCCAGTTATCTCAGCACCATTTATTGAATAGAGAATCCCTTTCCAAGTACTTATTTTTTGTCGGTATTGTTGGAGATCATATCGTTGTATGTGTGTGGCCTTATTTCTGGGCTCTCTGTTCTATTCCATTGGTCTATGTTTCTGTTTTTGTACCAGTACCATGCTGTTTTGGTTAGGTAGTATAATTTGAAGTCAGGTAGTGTGATGCCTACAGCTTTGTTTTATTGTTTAGGATTGTCTTGGCTATTCAGGTTCTTTTTAGACTCCATATAAATGTTAAGAATGTCAGTGGTAGTTTAATACAAATAGTATTAAATCTATAAATTGTTTGGGGCAGTATGGCCATTTTAACAATATTGATTCTTTCTACTCATGAGCATGGAGTATTTTTCCATTTGTTTGTATCATCTCTGATATTCTTGATTGGTGTTTTGTAGTTCTTCTTGTAGAGAAATTCCACCTCTCTCATTAGCTGCAGTCCTAGGTACTTTATTCTTTCTGTCGCAATTGTAAATGGGATTGTGTTTCTGATTTGGTACTTGGTAAGACTTTTTGGTGTATAGGAATGTTAATAATTTTTGCACATGGATTTTGTATCCTGAGACTTTGCTGAAGTTGTTTATCAGCTTAAGAAGCTTTTGGGCAGAGACAAGGGGGTTTTCTAGATACAGGATTATGTCATTTGCAAACAAGGATAGTTTGACTTCCTCTCTTCCTATTTGGATGCCATTTGTTTTTTTTCTCTTGCCTGATTTCCCTGGCCAGGACTTCAAATACTATGTTGAAAAGGAGTGGTGACAAAGGGCATCTTTGTTTTGTGCCGATTTTCAAGCGGAATGCTTCCAGCTTTTGCTCATTTTGTGTGGTATTTGCCGTGGGTTTGTCATATATGGCTCTTATTATTTTGAGGTCTTTTCCTTCCATACCTAGTTTAATGAGAGTTTTTAACATGAAGAGATGTTGAATTTTATCAAAAGCCTTTTCTGCATCTATTGAAATAATATTGTGGTTTTTGTCTTTAGTTCTGTTTACACGATGAGTCATATTCATTGATGTACCTGTGGTGAACCACCCTTGCATCCCAAGGATAATGCATTTTTGTTCGTGGATGATAAGCTTTCTGATGTGCTTCTGGATTCACTTTTCCACTATTTTGTTGACAATTTTTGCATCGATATTCATAAAGGATATTGCACTGAAGTTTCATTTTTTGTTGTTGTATCTCAGCAAGCTTTTGGTATCAGTATGATGCTGGCCTCACAGAATGAGTTAGGGAGGAGTCCTTTCTTTTTTCATTTTTTTGGAATAGCTTCAGTAGGAATGGCACCAGTTCTTCTTTGTACATCTGTTAGAATTCAGCTTTGAACCATCAGGTCCTGGGCTTTGTTTAAGGCTACTTATCACTACCTCAATTTCAGAGCTGATTGTTGGTCTGTTCACAGATTCTATTTTTTTCTGCTTTAGCTTTTGGAGGGTGTATGTGTCCAGAACTTATCTATTTCTTCTAGATTTTCTAGTTTATGTGCATAGAGGTTTTCATGATATTCTCTGATGGTTCTTTGTATTGCTGTGAGGTCAGTGGTAAAATATTCCTTGTCATTTCTGATTTTGTTTATTTGAATTCTCTCTCTTTTATTCTTAATTTATCTAGTTAGCAGTCTATATATTTTATTCATTTATTCAAAAAATTCACTCCTGAATCTTTTGAATTTTTTTGTCTTGATTTCCTTGAGTTCACCTCTGATTTTGGTTGTCTTCTGCTACCTTTGGACTTTGCTCTTGATTCTCTAGTTCTTTTAGTTGCGATGTTTGGTTGTTAATTCGAGATCTTTCTAACTTTTTGATGTGGACATTTAGTGCTATAAATTTCTCTCTTAACACTGCTTTAGCTGTGTCCCAGCTATTCTGGTATGTTGTTTCTTTGTTCTCATTAGTTTCAAACAACTTCTTGATTTCTGCCTTAATTGCATTATTTGCCCAAAAGTCATTCAGGAGCAGTTTGTTTAATTTCCATGTTATTGTAAGGTTTTGAGTGAATTCTTAGTCTTGATTTCAAATATGATTCGCTGTGGTCTGAAAGATTGTTTGTTATTATATCAATTCCTCTGAATTTGCTGAGAAGTGCTCTACTTCTGAATATGTGATCAATCTTAGAATATGCATCATGTGATGATGAGAAGAATGTATATTCTGCTGTTTTTGAATGGTCAGTTCTATAGATATCTGTCAATTTTATATGATCCAGTGCTGAGTTCAGGTCCCAAATATCTTTGTTTTTTCCAATTATCTGATTAATATTGTCAGTGGGGTGTTAAAGCCTCCCACTATTAGTGTGTGGGAGTCTAAGTCTATTGGGAGATCTCTAAGAACTTGCGTTATGAATCTGAGTGCTCCTGTGTTGAGTGCATATATATTTAGAACAGTTAGATCTTCTTGTTGAATTGAACCCTTTACCACTATGTAATGCACTTATTTGTCTTTTTTGATCTTTGTTGGTTTTGTAAGAAACTAGAATTGCAACCCCTGGTTTTTTCTGTTTTCCATTTGCTTGGTAAATTTTTCTTTATCCCTTTATTATGAGCCTACATGTGTCATTGCATGTAAGATGGGTCTCTTGAAGACAGCATGCCAATGTGTCTTAGTTCTTTATTCAGCTTACCATTCTCTGCCTTTTAATTGGGGCATTTAGCCAATTTACATTCTAGGTTATTATTGATGTGCGTGGATTTGATGTTATTTTGCAGACTTGGTTATGTGGTTGCTTTATAGTGTCATTGACCTGTGTACTACAGTATGTTCTTGTAGTGGCTGGTAATTGTCTTTCCTTTACATATTTAGTGCTTCTTCAGGGGCTCTTGTAAGGCAGCACTGGTGAATTATTTCAGCATTTGCTTGTCTGAGAATGATGCTATTTCTCTTTCACTTATGAAGCTTAGTTTGGCCAAATATGAAATTCTGGTTTGGAATTTCTTTTATTTAAGAATATTAAATATCGGCCCCCAATCTCTTCTGAGTTGTAAGGTTTCTCCTGAGAGGTCTGTTGTTAGTCTCATGGTCGTTCCTTTGTAAGTGATCTGACCTTTCTCTCTAGCTGCATTTAACATTTTTCTTTCATTTAGACCTCAGAGAATCTGACGATTATGTGCCTTCGGGATGATCTTCTTGTAAATTATCTTACTAGGGTTGTCTGAATTTTCTGAATTTGAATGTTGGTCTCTACAGCTAGGTTTGCAAAGTTCTCATAGATAATATCCTGAAATACGTTTTTCAAGTTGGTTCCATTCTCCCCATCTCTTTCAGGGACACCAATGTGTCATAGATTTGATCTCTTTACGTATTTCCATATTTCTCAGAGGTTTTGTTCATGTCTTTTCATTCTTTATTCTCTATTCTTGTCTGAGTGTCTTATTTCAGAAAGTCAGTCTTCAAGCTCTGAGATTGTTTCCTTCATTTGTTCTATTCTGGTATTAATGCTTGTGATTACATTATGAAATTCTTTTAGCAT
This sequence comes from Pongo abelii, assembly GCF_028885655.2. Taxonomy (NCBI): domain Eukaryota; kingdom Metazoa; phylum Chordata; class Mammalia; order Primates; family Hominidae; genus Pongo; species Pongo abelii. The sequence continues at coordinate 99,894,012 of NC_072008.2, forward strand.
TATTTTCAGCAACATAGCTCTAGAATCTAGAGAATATGTCGAAAAAACTTTATCCTATACAATTATCTGGTGCTGCTTCACATGTTCTAGCAATATCTATCTATCAGGAAATAGACTATCCAAATAAAACATACTGTCAGAGGGAAAGATGGCTGACTAGGTGCAGCCAGGTGGAACAGCTCCCACTGAGGGAGCAAGACAACTGGCATGCTCCTAACCTATCTTCAGAGGGAAGGCATTGAGAGTGGATGGAGGAAAGACACAGAAACTAGATTGAAAGGGGAGAAAGCTGGGAACCCTGCACAGCGTTACCATGCACTAGGACTCATTTCTGGCCCACAATGGCTCCAGGGGAATAGGTAAGTTGAACTGGCAAGCAGCAACCCACTCTCACCACAGGCCTCTGAAACCCATCAGCCACCATGGACACTGCAGTTGGCTGGGAGAGCTGCTTAGAGAAGTTATAGGGGAGCAAGCCAGCTGATGTGGCGCCCAGAGGATTTGGTGCCAGAGCATCTGTAGCAGAGCACAGCCAGGAACAGTCATCCTCCTAGGCCGAACTCACTTCCACAAGAGATTTTAGCCCTAGAGAAAATGTGAGAACTGATCTCTGCAGAGTGGCCTTGCACATCAGATGGAGCTAGCCCAACCTGGGCACCTCTTGGTCTCCTGGCCTTTCCTGGGACCCCAGCCTAACCATGCCTGCTTGCAGGACAATCTCAGTTGACCTGGGGGCCTGCACCATAGTTTCTGTACTGTCGGACTGTGCCTTAGCACACATGGTATTCACAAAGTAGTCAATATAAAAAACTGCTAAACATGAAGAAGTCAGAAAATGTAACTCAAAATTAAGAAAAATTAAGCAAATTCAGTAGAAACAGACTTCCAGATGACCCAGATGTTAGAATTAGCATTGAAGGACGTCAAAGCAGCCTTTAAAATGTTTTCAAGGACATTTTGGAAAATATGGTCATAATAAGGGAACCTCAGCATAAAAATAAAAACTATAAAAAAAGAACCCAATGGAAATTCTAGTACTGAAAAATACAGTATTTGAAAAGGAAAGAAAAAAGCAGAAAAAAGTGGAGCATTTAGGTCTTTACATTCAGTGTTCATATTGAGATGTGAGGTACCATTCCATTCATTGTGCTATTTGTTGCCTGCATAGCTTGTTTTTTGGTTTTTTGTTTTTGCTTTTCAAATTGTATTTTTGTTTAAAGATCCTTTGAGATTTATGCCTTAAAGTGGTTCTGTTTTGATGTGTTTCCAGGATTTATTGCAAAATTTAAAGCTCCTTTTAGGACTTCTTGTAGTGGTGGCTTTGTAATGACGAATTCTGTCAGCATTTATTTGTCTAAAAGAGACTGTATCTTTTCTTCATCTATGATGCTTAGCTTCACTGGATACGAAATTCTTCACTGATAATTATTTTGTTTGAGGAAGCTAAAGATAGGGCCCCAGTTCCTTGTACCTTGTGGGGTTTCTGCTGAGAAATCTGCTGTTAATCTGATAGGTTTTCCTTTATAGGTTACCTGGCACTTTTGTCTCACAGCTTTTAATATTCTTTCCTTTGTCTTAACTTTAGATAACCTGATTACAATGTGCCTAGGCAATAATATTTTGTGATGAATTTCCCAGGTGTTCTTTGTGCTTCTTGTATTTGGATGTCTAGGTCTGTAGCAAGACTGAAAAAGTTTTCCGCCATGACTCCCCCAAATATGTTTTCCTAACTTTTAGATTTCTTCTTCCTCAGGAACATTGATTATTCTTAGGTTTGGTTGTTTAACATAATCCCAGACTTCTGGAATGCTTAGCTCATATTTTCTTATTCTTTTTACTTTATCTTTGTTGGATTGGTTAAATTTGAAGACCTTGTCTTCAAGCTGTGAATTCCTTCCTTCCTTCTTTCCTTCCTTCCTTCCTTCCTTCCTTCCTTCCTTCCTTCCTTCCTTCCTTCCTTCCTTCCTCCCTCCCTTCCTCCCTTCCTTCCTCCCTCCCTTCCTCCCTTCCTTCCTTCCTTTCTTCCTTCCTTCTTTCTGACATGGAGTCTTGCTTTTTTGCCCATGCTGGAGTGCAGTCGTGTGATCTCTGCTCACTGCAACCTCTACCTCCTGGGTTCAAGCAATTCTCCTGCCTCAGCCTCCTGAGTGTCTGGGATTACAAGCATGCACCACCATGCCCCGGCTAATTTTTGTATTTTTAGTAGAGACAGAGACAGAGTTTCACCATGTTGGCCAGGCTGGTCTCAAACCCCTGACCTCAAGTTATCCGCCTGCCTTAGCCTCCCAAAGTGCTGGGATTACAGATGTGAGCCACCACACCCTGCCTGAATTTCTTTCTTCTACTTGTTCAATTATATTGCTGAGATTTTACAGAGAGTTTTGCATTTCTATAAGTGTATCCAATGTTTCCTGAAGTTTTTATTACTTTTTCTTTATGCTATCTATTTCCTTGAATATTTCTGTCTTTACTTCTTGTATTGTTTTTTGGGTTTTCTTGCATTGGGCTTCACCTTTCCCTGGTGCCTCCCTGATTAGCTTAATAACTTACCTTGTGAATTCTTTTTCAGGTAAATCAAGAATTTCTTCTTGGTTTGGATCCCTTGCTGGTGAGCTAGTGTGATTTTGGGGGGGTTTGAAAGAACCTTGTTTCGTCATATTACCAGAATTGGTTTTCTGGTTCCTTCTCATTTGTGTAAGCTCTGTCAGAAGGAAGGTCTAGGGCTGAAGGCTGTTGTTCAGATTCTTTTGTTCCACGGGTGTTTCCTTGATGGAGTACTCTCCCTTTTTCCTGTAGATGTGGCTTCCTGAGAGCTGAGCTGTAGAGATTGTTATCTCTCCTTTGGGTCTAACCACTCTGCAAGTCTGTCAGGCTCCGAGCTGATACTGGGAGTTGTCTGCAGAGTCCTTTGATGTGAACCATCTATGGGTCTGTCAGCCGTGGATACCAGCACCTATCCAGTGGAGGTTGCAGGGAGGTGAAATGGACTCTGTGAGGGTTCTTAGCTTTGGTGGTTTAATGCTCTATTTTTGTGCTGGTGGGTCTCCTGCCGGGAGGTGGTGCTTTCCAGAGAGCATCAGCTGTGGTAGTACGGAGAGGAACCCATGGTGCGCGTGACCCCAGAACTCCCAAGAGTATATGTGCTTTGTCTTCAGCTACCATGGTGGATAGGGAAGGATCATCAGGTGAGGGCAGGGCTAGGTGTGTCTGAGCTCAGACTCTCCTTGGGTGGGCCTTGGTGTGGCTGCTGTGAGGGATGGGGGTGAGGTTCCCAGTTAAATGGAGTTGTGTGCCTAGGAGGATTATGGTTGCTTCTGCTGAGTCATGCAGGTCGTCAGGGAAGTGAGGGAAATCTGGCAGGCACAGGTCCTCACCCAGCTCCCACGCAATCTGAAAGGCTGCTCTCACTTCCAACCGTGCCCCTTCCGAACAGCATCAAGTCTGTTTCCAGAGAGTAGGCAAGCAGAGCTGAGAACTTGCCCCAGGTTACCCGCCTCTTAGCTGCAAAAGAAAAGGGCTTTAGTTCTCTTGCCTGTGGAGTCTGCACACTGGATTTGCACCTTCCCTCGAGTTATTGCCATGGGGCTTCTCAGCCATTCAAAGTGTTACAAAGTTCAGATAGTGACTTCCTTCTCCCTGTGGCATTTTCCCTGCACTGCTGGCCACCCTCCTGAAGGATCCCTGTGATGCCAGGCAAGAATGGCTAAGGTCAGAATCTTCTCCACAAACTAGACACGGGGGTGTGTAGTTGGGGGCGGAGGATGTCCCTTTCCCACTTCCACAGTTTGGGCACTCACAGTAATTGGGGTGCTCCTGGGTCCTGTACGAGCAGTCCACTTCCTTCAGAGGGTCTGTGGGTCCTCTCGGGATTCCTGATTTATTCCTGAAGTTGTTCTGGAACTAAAATTCCTAATGCAAGCCTCCACACACTGAGCTGTCTGTTTGAGTCATAGCTGTAAATGGCCTAAGTGCTCCTCTCAGAAGATACAGAACTGCAGAATGGATAAGAATTCACCACCCATCAAATGCCTTCAAGAGACTCGCCTAACACATAAAGACTCACATAAACTTAAAGTAAAGGAATGGCAAAAGGTATTTCATGCAAACAGACACCAAAAGCAAGCAGGGGTAGCTATTCTTATATCAGACAAAACAAAATTCAAAGCAACAGCAGTTAAAAAAGACAATGAGGGACATTATATAATGGTAAAAGGTCTTGTATAACAGAAAAATATCACAATCCTAAACATATATGCACCTAACATTGGAGATCCCAAATTTATAAAATAACTACTAATAGTCCTAAGGAATGAGATAGACAGAAACACAATAATAGTGGGGGACTTTAATACTTCACTGACAGCACTAGACAGGTCATCAAGACAGAAAGTCAACAAAGAAACAATGGATTTAAACTATACCTTGGAACGAATGGACTTAGCAGATGTATACAAAACATTCTATCCAACAACCGCCGAATACACATTCTATTCAACAGCGACTAGAACTCTCTCCAAGATAACCATATGATAGGCCACAAAATGAACCTCCATAAATTTAAGAAAATTGAAATTATATCAAGCACTCTCTCAGACCACAGTGGAATAAAACTGGAAACCAACTCCAAAAGGAACCTTCAAAACCATGTAAATACATGGACATTAAATAACCTGCTCCTGAATAATTATTGGTCAAAAACAAAATCAAGATGAAAATTAAAAAATTATTTGAATTGAATGACAATAGTGACAGAACCCATCAAAACCTCTGGGATACAGCAAAGACAGTGCTAGGAGAAAAGTTCATAGTCCTAAAGGCCTACATCAAAAAGACTAAAAGAGCACAAACTGACATTTTAAGATCACACCTCAAGGAACTAAAGAAACAGGAACAAACCAAACCCAAACCCAGCAGAAGAAAGGAAATAACCAAGATCAGAGCAGAACTAAATGAAATTAAAACAAAAAAAAATACAAAAGACTGCTTGATTTTTAAAACTTATTTACACCTCTTTGTTAAACTTCTCTGATAGGATCCTGATTCTTTTCATTCTCTAATTTGAAGTTTTTCTAGCTTCCTCAAAACATTTACTTTGAATTCTCTGTCTGAAAGGTTACATATCTCTCTCATTCTGGGAGTGGTCACTGATGTCTTATTTAGTTTGTTTTGTGAATTCATATTTTTCTAAACTGTCTGGATGCTTGTGGATATCCATTGGTGTCTGGGCATTTAACAGTTAGATATTTATTGTAGTCTTCACAATCTGGACTCATTTGTACCTGTCTTTTTTGGGAAGGCTTATTAGGTATTCAAAGGGGCTTGGGTGTTTTTACCTAAATCTTTGGTCAGTGCAGCTATATCTGCACTATGGGGCAGCCCAAGCCCAGTAATGTTGCAACTCTTGCATTCCCATAGAGGTACCACCTTGGTGGGCTTGGGCAAGATCAGGGAGATTTCCCTGAATTATCAGGCAGAGTCTCATTCTTTTTCCTCACTTTCTTCCAATCTGGAGTTTCTCTCTCCATGCTGGGTTGCCTAGAGTTGGGAGATGGATGATGCAAACACTTTCACGGTCAGCATAGCTGGGACTGTGCTGGGTCATGCTTGAAGCCAGCATAATACTGGGTCCCACCCAAGGCCTGTAGTGACTACTGTCTATCTATCACTGATATTTATTCAAGGTCCAAGGGCTCTTTATTTAGGTGGTAAATCCTTCCAAGATTACATAATTTCTTTCAGTGTACTGGGTTCTCTCCTGGCCCAGGGTGGGTCTAGAAATGCCGTCCAGAAGGAAGAGCCTGTAATCTGAATCTACTTTGTGCTTTATTTTACTTTGGTCCAGCTGGTATTCAAGTTGCAAAATGAAGTCTTTTTTACTCTTCTCTCTTTTTTTTCCGCAAAAGGAAGGGGTCTCTCACTGTGCTGCACTGCCTAGAGTTGTGAGATAAGTGACAAAATACTCCCTTGGCCACCACAACTGATGTATCACTGAGTTGCATGCATTCCAATTCCGCTGGCTTTAAGCCCAGCCCCAGATCTGTCCAAGAACTGAAGTCCTTGTGGCCTGAATGCCCTTCAAATTTATTCAGGACCCCAGGGCACTTTAGTTAACCAGTGGTAGAGCTAGCCAGAATTCAGGTTTTAACGACTAGGGTGGAGGATTCCTCTCTGACTGGAACTAGTTTAAATGTTCTCTCCATGGGCAATGACATAATTATGTCCTTTGTTGTGTTCCACTGTGACAGGACAGCACTGAGTTCCAATGCAAAGTCCCATAATTACTTTGCTCTCTCTCCCCCAAGCACACAGATTCTCACCCAACAATGCTGGAGGATAAAGAATGGGTAGTATAGGCAATGCAAGACTTCTTTCCTACTCTTTACAATGCGTGTTTCCTTGATATATAATGGTAAAAACAGGTACTGTAATTACTCCCCTGATTTTTGGTTGTTATGAAGGTGCTTTCTTTCTTACATGTGAAATTGTTCAATTTGGTGTTCCTGCGAGGGGATAATTACTGGAGGGATTGAGCCATCTTGCCTCAACTCCTCCAGTTTAGGTCTCTGATATGTCTGTTGTGAATATTTTCTTTAGTATTCTTCTTATGGTAATGAAACTGTTCTAAAATTGGTGTGGTATTTTTTGCACAACTCTGAATATTCTAAAAAAACATTAAATAGTACACTTTAAATGGGTGAATTATATGACATGTGAAATATACTTTAATAATGCCACTATTTAAAAAATCTTTATAGAATTAACAGCAGATTAGAGACTACATAGGAAAGGTTTAATGAACTTGTAGACAAATCTGTAGAAATTATTAAATCTGAAAGTCATAGTATACACACAAACAAAACACAATATTATGGCATATGACATAATACCAAGTGGTCTATGATAGATGTAATTCAAGCCCCAGAGATTAAAAAAAAAGAAAGAAAACTGAGGAGAAAAAGTATTTGAGAATATAATTGCTAAAAATGCTCCTAAATGTGGTGAAAACAACAACCTTTGCTTTCAAATCTAAGAAGCTCACACACACACACACACACGCGCACACACACACACACACACAAATTACCATGGCATTGTAGTGGAGAAAGAGTTTAATACACACAAGGCCAGCCACGCCATGTGGGAGATGGAGCTCTTACTTAAATCATGTCATCCAAAGCTCATAGATTAGAAGTTTTTCAAAAATAGTTTGGAGGAAGGGGTGGGGGTGGCCAAGTATCAGGTGCTTGCTGCTGATTGGTTGGGGTGGAGATAAAATCATAGGGGGTCAAAGCTGTTCTCCTGTGGGCTGAATCAGTTCTGGGTTGGGCCACTGGAATGAGGTTGGCAGTCCAACGTTTGGTGGAGAGAAACTGTGTCATTCTGAACTATATTTAGATAGAGTTTAAATTAGAAAATAATTCATAGAAACAGAAAGTAAAATGGTGGTTACCATAGGCCAGGGAGTGAGGAGATTTTAAAGCTATTAGTCAAAAATGCAAAATTTCAGTTAGACAAGAGGAACAAATTCAAGGGTTCTATTGTACATCATGGTGAACATAGTTGATAACAATATGTTGTATAGTCAAAAATTGCTGAGAATAGATTTAAGTGTTCTCACCACAAACATTATAAGCATGTGAGGTAATGCATATGTTAAATACCTTGATTTAACCATTCCACAATATATTAAAAAATCATGTTATATCTCATAAGTATATTCAGTTTCTATTTGTCAATTTAATAAACAAGGAAATAATCCTATGTAAAATCCACTCTTTCATAGTTTGATGTTTTGATTTTTTAAAAAAACTTTTATTTTGAAAATACCTAGTTGTCTTAAATGGCACTTAATTTACTGTATTGCCAACTCAGTTCAAGTCATTTCCATTTCTTTTGTAAATTTTCTTTTATGGCATTACTATTATCCAAGGAAAGTGGTTTTCAGGTAGGATCATTAATCTCTCATCAAATGAAAAAAAAATTTTAAACAATTTCTGTCAATCAGGAAGATCCAGCTACCAATCCCAAGTGAAGACTCCAGCCGTCTGGAGGACTTCGACGGTTATAACAGTACCAACTGCAGACCTCAACTCACTGCATCTTCTATGGGTTCAGAGTTGCCAAGGAGGACTCAACACTGAAGGCACTGGTTGGAATAACGCTTTACTCACAGAATGGAGACGCAGTGGGGTCAGCATCTGCAGTATGCACTTGTCTTTTGTGGCCAGTGGGTCCCTCCCCAGCAGTGAACTGCATGCACCCCTTTACTCCTCTCTTCGTGCTGCAGGCAAAAGCCCCATTCCCTTCCCTCAAGGAGGCAGATACACTGGTGTGTCTGGCCAGGGGCCATATGGCCAGCCCATGATTAAGCAGTACAAGGAAGCTCACTACATACCCAGAAAAGGGGAAGGGTTTCTCCTAATAAAGAAGAATAATCTGGAGCCAATTAATAAGTCTGCACTTGGCTTCCACATAGGGGAATATTCCAGGCCCAGGACATTTACTGGGCAATTCCAGAGAGGGCAGGAGGTCCTGAGATGGCTGCTGCTTCCTCCAACAGTTTTTAACATGTTAAGCATGAAATAAATACTTAAGACTAAGGAACATTTTGTTTTATAGAACCCTTAAAGGGATTGAGAATCCGTATGTGGTTCAGTGGACAAGAATCTAAGAACAATATAAAATAAAAAAAAGAAGTGATACAAACTTATCAGTTTGGCCTGCTGCTTAAAAGTATGATGAGCATAAAAGTAAACAGCTGAAGAGTGAAAAGGCTGAAACAAACGTATAATATGTAATTACATATTTCTTGTAATTTGAAATTATAATAAAAGATAACTAGCTATATTAACATTCTATCAGTGCCATAACAAATCACCCAGTAATTTAGTGGTTTAAAACATCACTCATTTATTAGCTCCTTGCACTGTAAGTCAGGAGTATGATCCAGTCTGGCTAGATTCTCTACTTAGGTCTCACAAGGCTGAAATCATGGTGTAGGCCAGAGCTGCAGTTCACATATGGGGCTCAGGATCTTCTAAGCCTAGTAGTTGTTGACGTAATGTATTTCCTTTTCATGCTCTCCACATAGCTTCTTCATCTGCAAGCCAGTAATGACATGTTGAGTCTTTCTTATGCCTCAAATCTTTCTGACTTCCCCTTCTGTTGCATCTCTTTTGACTTCATATTCTGCTTTTAATGGCTCATGTGATTGAATTGGGCCCACTTGGATAATAAAAAATAATCTGTTTTTTTTTTTTTTTTGAGACGGAGTCTCACTCTGTCGCCCAGGCTGGAGTGCAGTGACGTGATCTCGGCTCACTGCAAGCTCCGCCTCCCGGGTTCACGCCATTCTCCTGCCTCTGCCTCCCAAGTAGCTGGGACTACAGGTGCCCGCCACCACGCCTGGCTAATTTTTTGTATTTTTAGTGGAGACGGGGTTTCTCTGTGTCAGCCAGGATGGTCTCGATCTCCTGACCTCGTGATCCGCCCGTCTTGGCCTCCCAAAGTGCTGGGATTACAGGCATGAGACGAGCCACCGCGCCCGGCCTAATCTCTGTGTTTTAAGATCAACTGAAAGGTAATTTAAATTACACCTTCGAAGTCCCTTGCGCCATGTACTCTTAGCATATCCATGGGAGTAACACAAGGGACTATGGTCAAAGGACTCAAAATTCTATCTACCACACTGGATAAATCAGGGGGCTGGCAAATACATCATGATAGTAACGGAAGGGAGGCAGTATAATGTAATGTTTAATAGTCCTGCTCCTTGGAGTTTTAAGTCCTGACTATGCCATTTCTTAACTGTTCTTCTCTCTAAGCTTTATTTTCCTTACATAAAAAAGAAGGATAATAATGGTAACTAACTCATAGTATTTATTACTGAGAGGACTAAATCATAAATATATTTAACCATCTGTCATATAGTTTATTCTCATTTATGTTAGTTATTATCACTTGTATTTTCTGTATATTTTATTTTATTTTTATTTTCATCAAAGTAATACTTGCAGGTTGCAAAATGATATATACTAAAGATCAGATTGAAAAGGAGATCAGTTTACACTTCTATCCTCACTTGTCAAAGGAAACTGTTTTAATCATTTCTGGTTATAGTTCTTTTGAGAATTACCTCTGTGCTCTAAATGCATTTTCATAATTATTTCTTGACACAATCTGTTGAATCTATGCTATGAAAAATTGACTTAGATCAATAGAATCAATAGCACTATTCCCATCTCTTTTCCTTTCCCTTTCCAATTCTTGACAGTTTTTTATTATTTGTATTTCTTCTATTGATTACTTATATAATTCTTAGTAAATATTTGTTTCTTGTTCTTTAAATTTTAGATAGTTCTCTTAATGCCCCACAATATAAGAGAGGATATTAGAGCCCTAATCTTCTCTCCATTGCTTCTCTTATTTTCTGTCAGCTGTAATTTACTTTGCATTGTCAATATTGATGTTCATATTGACATCATTTTCATTTTGAATGGTAGTCTTAGTTAGATATTTATAACAACCTTTATGATACCACAGATTTATAATTACTGTTCACTAGAGAGGTAATGATATGGTTTGGCTGTGTCCCCACCCAAATCTCATCTTGAATTCCCACATGTTGTTGGAGGGACCTGGTGGGAGGTAATTGAATCATGGGGATAGGTCTTTCCTGTGCTGGTCTCATGATAGTGAATAAGTCTCACGAGATCTGACGGTTTTAAAAAGAGGAGTTCACCTGCACAAGATCTCTCTCTTTGCCTGCTGCCATCCATGTAAGACAGGATTTGCTTCTCCTTGCCTTCCACCATGATTGTGAGGCTTCCCCAGCCACGTTGAACTGGAGGTCCAATTAAACTTCTTTCCTTTGTAAATTGCCCAGTCTCTGATATGTCTTTATCAACAGTGTGAAAACGGACTAATACATTAAATTGGTATTGGGAGTGGGGCACTGCTGAAAAGATACCCGAAAATGTGAAAGCAACTTTGGAACTGGGTAACAGGCAGAGGTTGGAACAGTTTGGAGGGCTCATAAGAAGACAGGGAAAAGTGAGAAAGTTTTGAACTCTCTAGAGACTTGTCGAATGGCTTTAATCAAAATGCTGACAATAATATGCACAATGAAATCCAGGCTAAGGTGGTCTCAGACGGAGATGAGGAACTTGTTGGGAACTGGAGCAAAGGTGACTCTTGTTATGTTTTAGCAAAGAGACTGGCAGAATTTTGCCTCTACCCTAGAGATTTGTGGAACATTGAACTTGAGAGAGATGATTTAGGGTATCTGGTTGAAGACATTTCTAGGCAGCAAAGCATTCAAGATATGACTTGGGTGCTGTTAAAGGCATTTTATTTTATAAGGGAAAAGAGCATAAAAGTTTGGAAAATTTGCAGCCTGACAATGAGATAGAAAAGAAAATCCCATTGTCTGAGGAGAAATTCAAGTGGGCTGCAAAAATTTTCATAACTAACAAGGAGCCCAATGTTAATCCCCAAGGCAGTGGGGAAAATATCTCCAGGGCACGTCAGAGTTCTTCACAGCAGCCTTTCCCATCACAGGCCCTGAGGCCTAGGAGGAAAAAGTGGTTTTATGGGCCAGGTCCAGGGTCCCTGTGCTGTATGCAGCCTAGGAACTTGGTGTCCTGTGTTCCTGCTGCTCCAGCTGTGACTGAAGGGGGCCAATGTAGATAGAGCTTGAACCATGGCTTCAGAGGGTAAAAACCTCAAGCCTTGGCAGCTTCCACATGGTCTTGAGCCTGCCAATGTACAGAAGTCAAGAATTGGGATTTGGGAACCTCTGCTTAGACTTCCGAAGATGTAAGGAACACCTGGATGCCCAGGTAGAAGTTTGCTCTAGAGCCTCTGCTAGGGGGATGCAGAAGGGAAATTTGGGGTTGGAGCCCCCACACAGAGTCTCTACTGGGGCACTGCCTAGTGAAGCTGTCAGAAGAGGGCCACCATCCTCCAGACCCCAGAATGGTAGCTGCACTGACAGCTCGCACCACATGCCTGGAAAAGCCACAGACACTCAACGCCAGCCCATTAAGGCAGCTGGGATGGAGGCTGTACCCTGCAAAGCCACAGGGGTGGAGCTGCCCAAGACTATGAGAACCTACCTCTTGCCTCAGCATGACCTGCATGTGACATGGAGTCAAAGGAGATCATCTTGGAACTTTAAGATTTGACTGCCCTGCTGGGTTTTGGACTAGCACAGGGACTGTAGTCCCTTGCTCTGGCCAATTTCTCTCACTTTGAACAGCTGTATTTACCCAATGCTTGTACCCACCATTATATCTAGGAAGTAACTAACATGCTTTTGATTTTACAGGCTCCTAAAGGAAAGGGACTTGCCTTGTCTCAGATGAGACTTTGGACTGTGGACTTTGAGTTAATGCTGAAATGAGGTGAGACTATGGGGAACAATTGGGAGGGCATGATTGGTTTTGAAATGTGAGGACATGAGATTTGGGAAGTGCCATGAGAGGAATTATATGGTTTGGTGGTGTCCTCCAATCTCATCTTGAATTCCCACGTGTTGTGGGAGGTACCCAGTAGGAGGTAATTGAATCATGGGGGCAGGTTTCTTCCGTGCTTTTCCCATGATAGTGAATAAGTCTCATGAGATCTGATCATTTTAAAAAGAGGAGTCCTCCTACACAAGCTCTCTCTCTCTGCCTGCTGCCATACATGTAAGATGTGACTTGCTCCTCTTTGCCTTCTGCCGTGATTGTGAGGCTTCTCCAGCCACGTGGAACTGTAAGTCCAATTAAACCTCTTTCCTTTGTAAATTTTCCAGTCTCTGGTATGTCTTTATCAGCTGCATGAAAGCAGACTAATACAGGTAAGTAATGTGATAGGATTCTATTTCCTTTTTTATTGGCCCAATGTCATGATCTTTATGCCACTCAGAGGAGAATATTATTTCTTCTTTAAATGAGGAGAGTTCATTCCTCATAATATGAAGTATTATTCAGAAATGATACATAATGTATAAATGCAGAAAGACCATTGACAAACTTAATACTTTAATTATTGGACTACAAATGTTTATTTTCTAAGTAGCTATACTGTGTAGCAAAACTCATGTAGCACCCTGAAAAGATATAATCCAATTTGCTCTTAAAAATAAGGTTTAACCTTTGATGACTGTGGTTAAAATTACACTTATTCTTTACCATTTGAATTTAGAAATGATGGTTGCAATTTGTCATTTTGATGAAATGAAAAAAAATGGACCACTTATACAAACTACTTTTTAAAAAGTAGATTTCTTTCAATTCCATTCTTGTTCATTCTTTGGTCCCATGTGAATGTTCTTTTTCCCACAACATTTTTTTTGTTCAAGATGTGAACAGAAATAGAATGAAATAGAATATTAACTCTTAATTTATGCAATGAATTGAGCAATAAATTATTTAGTTCAGCGAAAATTAACTTGTAATCTCACAATGATGTACACAATCTTACTTATGTACATGCATGTGATAGAAAAGAACAATAATTGTGAACTACTAAATTCCAGGTCTATTTGCTATATTTGTCATAAACTTCAGAAAATAAGAAAAGTCAAAACATATTTGTTCTCTGGAAACACAACATTTTCCACCAAATAAAAAATAATCTGATTATGGTGAGTTCTATTTGTTCCTTCTAATGGGGCCCAGTGAGTCAAAAATTATATATTAAGAGAAGATCACACTCAAAATTGATATGATGTAAAGATGGAAATAAGAGACACTGGGGATTCCAAAAAGGGAGAAGGTGACAGGAGGTTGAGGGTTAAAAAATTACCTATTGGGTTCAATGTTCACTATTCAGGTGATGAGAACACTGGAAGCCCAATCTTCATCATTACACAATATACCCATGTGACAGTCATGCACATATACCCCTTTGATAGAAAATACATTTTTTAAAAAAAATTATGTGATCAAAAGATGTATTCCCACTTAATCTCATTCATTTATATGAATAAAAATAAACATATAAAATTGAAATAGAAACATAAAACAAACATGAACCCTGGCTTATAAATATTTACTTTTGTAATGCTGAACAAAAAGTCGAACATCAAAAATGTTTTAGTTATAGCCAGTTCTGTGGTGGTTATACGGAATATGATAAAAGATCAGATATTTGTTAATAGGTAGGAAAATGGCAAAGTCTTCAATAATACATTTACTTATTGTACATTTTACTAGCATCAAATGATTTTATATACAATAATTCAGATTCCACAGAATCATTTCTCTCTCCTGAATATGATAGTAGTTTCCAAAACCAGATCAGCCAACCAACCAGTCGTACCACAAACGGGTGTTACATTCCATTCTAGTAATTATTTTATTTTCTTATGTTTTGTATATTTTGTACAAAAACAAAATCAAGTAATGACTTCTGAGAAAAAATTATGCTAAAAACTCCTGTCTTGAATAAATTTAATGATTTCAACTGATGAATTCACAGCTTGAGAAAGGAGATTACATCATTATGTGGAGAATATAAATCAATAACATCATTCTATTTTTTTATTTCAAATGAGGACCATGTAAATTAATTATAAAAAAATAGATCTTCAGTTAGCTCTAAAAATGGTGCCGTAGCAATCACAAATTTCCTAAAAAACCTCTATCTTTATTAAATTTTCAGATTAAGTTTCAAATGCCAACCTTAAAGATGTCATCCAAATCCCTGCTTGAATAATGCTAGTAATGTTGCATAAACACTCCTAAGCTTTATAAAGTAGGCTATATTCACTAATACTTATTTAAACAGATAATTTCTTTCCTTTTTTTTCTATGAATTATCTAAAGAGCTAGTATGCTCCACTTCTAAGATGTTCTTGTATATTCTAAATCTAATGATTTGAAGGAGAGTGACTAGCATTGCCACAGATGTTTGTAAAATTTTAAATGTTGCTAATTAATGAAGAGAATAAGACCAGTGCTGTGAACAAAAACACAAAGCAAAACAAAACGCCCACTGTGATTGCTTCACCATTCATTACCCCAGGACATCAACATCTTTTTCACAAGTTGTATTCCAGCACAGTGGAGATACTGACTAAAGGGTCCATATGTTAGCAATATGGATACCCCGCTGAGCAACAAGAGTGAATTCTACAGGTCAAATGACAAATTTATTTTGTGATTGTGAATAACTTCACATTTCGACGTTTTCTATGCAGTTGAATTAGTGAAGTCATGTACAATTTTTCTTAGAAAGAAGCACAGTCAAGAGTTTTCATTACTTTAAGAATAAATGTGAAAAACAAATCAATTTGTACATTGAAGTCATTCTAATCTTTAAGACTCTAGTAATAAATTTCTAATTAAAAACCTCAAGTTAGCACCTGACTGGGCAGCTCTCCATCCCAATTGGTTTATATATACATTATCTGCATCATCACCTAAACAAAATCTAAAGCAGAATACATTTTCATGTTCTAAAAAGTTTACAGACTCTTTTGGAAACAAACATCATGAAAATAAATGAGATAAATCAATATATCTACAGGAGCAAAGAAGCCACTGCAAACTTGAGTACTAAGGGAATATAGAGTAATTACTGAATTTATCGTCTCAAAGACCTCTTTCCCAAAGGACCCCAAAATCTCCATTTCTAGTCCTGGTTTATCATCCTCTTTCTGTTCCTTTATGTCCCATTGCTCAAGTAATTTCATGATTTTTGTTGTCCTTTGATACCAGAACAAGGCAGAGAACCTTAAACAGGAGAGAACTTTACTCAATTTCTTCATTCCACTTACTGGCATTGCATTCTTTTATCTTTCTCAGCATCACAGTTTGGGAGAATTTGTTTTTTATAAACTTTTCTCTCTTCCTCTTGAATCACAACAAATCCACTTTTTTATTCAACAAGAATTTTTCTTTCTTTGCAATATCTCTGTAATTAATTTTATACTTTACTTTTCTATATTTACTATGGTAATACTATCTTTCATGGCTGGATTAACCGAAGCTTCTGTCTTCCTCGGACAATATCACATCACTCTCCCTCATCCTGATTTAAAAAGCTGTACTGTCTCCCTCTTGCCTACATTATCAAATAGAAATTCCACAGACTGACATCAAAGGTCTTCCTGTCCTGCCTCATTTGCCTCTCAATCATTTTTGAAATTTATTTGTAATCAAACAAATTATTTAATGTAAATATGTGAATTACTTGACATTTGCACAGGTAGTTTATGAAAACACTCAAGTTAGCACTTGCTCTTATGGTTCTCCTAGATCAGGATATGCTGTCTGCTAATCTACGTCCCCTCAATGAAACCAGTTCATGTTTATCATGAATTTTCTGAAATATACAAGGCCATTTTTCAGTGAAACTTTCATCAACCTTGACACACTCCAAACATTCCTGTCCTTCATGTTTCTCCAGCAATTAAGTGTTCAGTTTAATAAACTACATTCTCCATATTTTTGGGGATTATTTTACAAATCCCAGGAAGAGAAAAAGTCCTGTCATGGTGTATTGAAACATACTGACTAAGCTAAAAAAGGATGTGATGAGGGATAAAAAGAGGTGTCTGCTTTTTCTCTCTTGTCTGCCTCTCCTCCCAAAGTAGGTTAAGGCACAGATAGATAGGTGACACTGTCACCTGTCTGTTAGTTTAGTCTAGTAGTAATAGACAAAATGGAGAAACCAAATTGGAAAGCCTAAATGAAGTGACTTTTCCTGGCCTGGAGAGAGCTGAAATGTAAAAAGTTCAAATATTTCCTTAGAAGTCCTAATTTGATCTTCTCTGAACTATAGCAGAGTTTCAATGGCATACAGATTGTTAACACTACAAAGTACACAAAATTTGTCATTGTCACCCTACCTTCTGTGTGGTTCTCCTGTTCCCTCAGTATGAAACTTCATTGCCTATATGCTGCTTTCTAGCTGTCTTTCAGGCCTTCCCTGTACACCCTTCCCACCCCTACCCCTTGCCACCACCTAAAAAATAAATGCTGTCACCGTGTTTTCCACTGAAACCAGAGAGCACATTTTTATCAGAGCTACAAAACCCTCAGAGAGGTATTACAATTGATTAAGGCATGAATGAGGAAAAATGCAAATTTGTATTTTATTTAAAAAAGCTTTCTAACCCAAATGAGACCCTAATTAGTAGAATGTGAAGCAGAAGTACTGTTGAACAAGTTTAATGGAGGGAGTCTTCAAGTATATCTTTGCGTATACTTCCCCCAACCCTCCACTTTCCTGAAATGGCTACAGAATAATGTTCTTGGGTCTCTGCAAGTATACATCACCTATCCTTACCACCATGCTAATCTGTGAAAGCACCTTTATTCCCATTTGGGTGCAATAAAACAGAGTATTTTGGGACTAATTACGTGTTGTACTGAAAATATTCCAAAAAGTAGACTGACATATGTAATTTTAACATATTCTGTTTATCTTACTAAGTTTTCTAAGAGTTCTTCAATCAATTCATGTATTATCTCACTCTCACCTGTGACAGAGTAAGGATACAAGAGAAGGGACTAGTCTATAAGCACATGTGTAGCAGTGCGTTAAAGGAAAGAAGATAAATTTGTACTCAAATGTTCCTTGATTGGAATTCTAAGTTCTGCCACTTATAAGCTGTGTTACATGGCAATTTACTTAAGCCCAATAGGCTTTATTTTACCAGTCCATAGTGATCATATCTACCTCAAACAGTTGTTGTAAGGGTTAAATAAAATAGTATTTAAAGTCAAATCTTAGCAAAATAATTTTTCCTTACAGGAGACTCAATAACCTCCTCAAAACTTCCCTACTCCAGTCAGTCATCCTATCAATAATTTCTCTCCAGAATATCTGCTGCACTCTTGTAACCTCTCATTTTTTCTCTTTTTTTTCTTGAAGAAACAGTGGGGCACACCAGGAAGTATGTTGACCTTAGAACCAAATGTACCTGGGTATGAATTCCAGATATGCCATTTACCATTTGTGAACTTTGGCTAGTTATAAACATGAGTCTATTTCCTCGTTAGCAAAATGGGATTAATGATATTACCTTACAGTGTAAGAAGAGAAGAGAAACACACACACACACACACACGCACGCACGCACACAGTTCCAGTTCATGAATGATAGAGGAATCCTTACCACTTCTCTAACTGCAGGCCCTCTAACTTTTATGATTAGATTTCTTTGACAGTTTCACATGGAGCCTTTACAATTCATTTTTTTTTCTCATTCTGATAATTCTGCTAAAAACTTCTCTTACAGCTAGAATAAGTTCCAAACTCTGTATCACGGCCTATAAGGCACCATATGATCTTATCTTTGCTTACTTCTACCATATCATCTCTTGCCACTCTTTTCTTTGCTCTTCAAGTTATAGCCACAGAAGCCTTCTTTCAGTTTCAGCAACATGTAAAACTTTGGAACCTTACAGCCCTTGCAGATACCTTTCTTTTTGGCTGTAGGGTATTCTTCCTTCTCTCCCAAAACTTTTTTGTACATATCTTTTGTCTCGTCTTTCTGGTCTTCTCATAAATGCCCTCCTCAAAGAGGTTTACTTGATTGCATAAACTAGATTAAGTGTCTCTGTTATTTATTTTATTTTTTCTTATATCAAGCTATTATTTAATTTCATGTCACTTCAGTTTATAGCAACATATTTCCATTTGTTTATCTGTTTTCTGTCTTTCCCTAGTAGACTATTAGCTCTATTGAAGCAGAAGTAGTATCTGGTTTGTTTACTCAGAACCAAGCAGTTTCTGGCTAATGATAGATGTTCTGGGTTCTATCTTTTTCTCTTCAGTCTTCTCCACCCTCCTAATGTGTATAGAGTACAACACAGAGCAATTTTGCCTTTTATGTCTCAGGTAAATTTAGAAAATTTGGATTATCATCAGAAGATCAGAAGGAAGAAGATGAGTGAGTCAGGTTATTTATTCTCCTGGGCTCCTCCCTTCAGGGTCACTGCAAAATGGTTGCTTCCTTCAACCAGTGACCAAGTGACCTTTTACATCTCTCTCTCTCTCTCTCTCTCTCTCTCTTTCTCTGTCTGTCTTGCTTTAAAGACTCCCTCCCATGGCTGTTACATCTGACGGAAGGGAGAGTTCAATAAACTCTTGAATACTACTAGCCCCTGTGTGTTTCACTCTCTTATGGTTTTCCTACACTCTGTTCATAGACAATTTTTTTTTATTAAACTCTTCTCAAATGACCCAGTCGTGAGCGCCATTCTTTCCTGTACCTGACAGATCTACTGTGTGTCTATGTTAGTCACTTATTGCTGCTGTAACAGATCACCACAAACTCAGTGACTTAAAATGACACAGTTCTAGAAATCAGGAGTCTAAAATGAGTCTCACTGAGCTAAAATCAAGGTATTGGAAGGACTGAGTTTCTTCTGGAGGCTCTTCAAGACAGCACCTGCATTCCTTGGCTCAAGGACTCTTCAAAGCACATCATTCCAACCTCCGCTTCCATTACCATATCTCCTTACCGGACCCTGATCCTGCTTCCTTCTTATAAAGATGCTGTGGTTGCATTGGGACCACCCATATAATTCAAGATAATCTTCTCATCTCAAAATCATTAACTTAACCACATCTTCAAGGACCCTTTTGTCATCTAACGTGACATATTCACAGATTCTGTGAATGTCATGGACATATTTGGGGCAGAGGAAATATTCTGTCTAACATAATGTCTAATGATTATTTACTGAATAAATAAATGTCATTATCAGAATAACCTTCTCAAATAGCCCTTTACTCCTCCTTATCTTAGCTAATATTTATTGAATGTTTACTGTTTTCAAGACTATGTAAATAGAATTATATACACAATCTCTTTTAATCTTCAAAACAAACCTATGTAGTGGATATTATGAATTTTCCTATTTTATAGCTGAGGAAACTGAGGACAGAAGAATTAAGTTACTAGCCCAATGTTGCACATATAGTAAGCAGCAGTATTGGAATGCAAACCCCGCTTTTTCTGACTGAAATATCCATTATTCGTCTAAGTTTGGTTAACTGAGGACGTGGTGAACAAGCCTAATGCCTCTTCTACATAACATATGTAAAAATATTTTAAGACGAAGAATAGCTGAGGAGTGCAAAGATGACTGACTAGAAGCAGCTAATCCTTCTGCTCTCACAGAGAGAAGAAAGAGTGGCAAATGAACACTAGCTCTTCAACTGGATTGTCCATGTGGGTACATTGGTATTTATCAAGGGAGTAATGAAACCCATGGATAACAGAGAAGAGGAAGACAGAACAGCTGCCAACCCAGGATTGGTGCAGAGCTAGGGGAGGCTTCCCACTGCTGGGAAATGATGAGTGAGTGAGAATCCTTGGGGAACCACATTTTTTGCCATGGACCTTTGCATCTCTGGGTTCAGGATATTCTCCATGACCATCCTTCAGAGGGGCCTCCAGACTGACACAGAGAGATATATGGAGTCAGCCACATCTCAGACACATGCAGAGACTTGGGGCCTTGAACCCCTGGGCACCCTGGTGCCAGCTGCAGCAATTCAGGAAATGGGGAAGGATGGGCTCCCTCACACACCCACAAAATAGAGGCCAAATCTATGGGCCTGAGCAGTGGACAGACTGCAGGTTTCACCTCCACTGCACCTTGCCAGACAGAGCCACTGGCCTGGGACCTTAGAGTGGTCGGCCCAGCCTCACCTTAGCTCTTGGGTTGGTTAGCAGCTCTGCTCTTCCCTGGGATGAAGCTCCCACTGGCAGCAAGCGGACCCACCAGTTTTGCTGCTCCACAGCTCCCTCTCCTCCTGCCCTCAGGTTCAAGAGGAAGCAGAGTGATTAACAACTAAAATGGGCCTCCAGCACAGCAAAACTGCTTTATAGAAAATTGACCAGACTGTCTTCCATGTGGGTCCCTGCCCTTGCTACTCCTCAATGGGCAGGGCCTCCTGACCTGGCACCCCAGCTGTCCCACTCCCCAGCCTGGGTTTTCAGACAAGTAGCAACTCTGCACTTCCCTGGAATGGTGTGCCCACTATTGGCAGGTGGGCACCATTGGCAGGTGGGCACCATTTTTCTGCTCTGTAGATCCCACCCCATCTGCCTCCAGGCTCAGGAGGGAGCAGAGAGATTAAGGACTAATTTGGACCTCCAGCACAATGCAGTTGCCTTACCAGAAAGGGGCCAGAAATTTTTCCACATGAGTCCCTGCCTCTTTCCTCTTCATTGGGCCTTTTGTTATGCTCCTCAGCATAACCATCCTGCCCCTGCATAAACGCTTCTTTCAATGGCAGCTCTGTGATGCCACCTTTATTCAATGGTACTCTGTAGTGGTACCACCTTTACTGACCTCAGAATGAGGAGAAACAAAAGACCTGATCACATCATGGCACACCACAGCCACAATACAGAGAGAAGCCCAGTCTCTCTTCCCTGTGAGTTCCCACCCCCATTTTCTGCCAGGCATGGCCCCAGACATGGCCCCATGGCAGAGAAGCTGCCCCACCACTGACTGAACATTCCCACCGGTAGTGGCTCTGTGATTCTCTGGGGTGGAGCTCTCAAAGGCAAATGAAAGTTTCTCTACTACTGCCACTGCAGTGGTTCTGCCCTTGATGCCTTTGGACTAGGATAGGAACAAAGAGCCTGAGAGCATTACTCACACCTCCAGCACACCACAGTCACCATATGGAGGGGAACCCAGTCTCTCTTCCTTGTAAGCTCCAAACCTTTAGCTCCTCACCAAGCAGGGCCTGCAGCAATGCTGCCCTCCCCACTGGCTGAACATTTCCATTGGCAGAAGCTCTCTGTTTTTCTAGGGTGGAGATCCCAAAGGCAAATGAAATCTTTTCTGTCATTACCGATGCAGTGGTACAGCCTTGCTCCCCTTGGACTGGGAAAGAAACAAAGATGCTGAGTGCTGCATCCACAACACCTTTACCTGATTGCTTTCATTGGTAACAGCTTTGCCTTTCTATAGGGTAGAGCCCCAAGAGACAACTGAAAGGACCTCTGCTATTGCCACTACCAAGGTCCCTGCCCCTGCTGGCCTCAATCTGGGGAGAAAACATAAAGGCTTAAATTGCTCCAAGGCTGCAGAGTGCAGCCTGGGAGTGCCAAGCCAAGATTTGCAGCAAGCACACAAGTGGGAGAGGAGCCCACAATCACAGAGCACTGCCAGGGAGAACAGCTGCAAATAGAAGGAAATAAATGGAATGAAATGAGCCACATGGCTGAGGAAGAGCCTACCGATTGGCCATTACACTTAAGCACCATCTACTGGATCACAGCCCAAACTTCAACACCAAAAATGCTTTGCAATTGTAAGCCCCTTGAAACAAAGGACAAGAATTCAACTACAGAATTCAGCTAAAGACCCTGCACAAAACATCAACCCTCTGAAGAAGTCAACTGACTGTACTCAAATTATACCTCAGTTAAAAGTATATCATCCCACACGGATGAGAAAGAACCAGTGCAAGAACTCTGGCAACTCAAAAAGACAGTGTCTTTTTTCCTCCAATGACAAGACTAGCTCCTAAGCAATGGTTCTTAACCCAGCTGAAATCACTGAAATGACAGACATAGAATTCAGAATGTGGATAGAAAATCACTGACATTCAGGGGAAAGTCAAAACCCAACCAAAGAAATCTAAGGATTACAATAATACAATACAGGAGCTGGGAAGGGAAAATAATAGTGGACAGCAGGCAGGACTGACTTGTAGCTTCCACTCAGATGAGCGGAATAGCATGTGGAGACTCGCATCATGAACTTTTGCTCCAAGAAGTACCATAGAAACATACCAGGAAAACCAAAAGAATTCACAGACCCTTTGAAAGAAGTGTCTTGCTGCTGGAAACTCCGTGAGACAGCCAAAAATCTGTGAGTGGCCAAAATGTGAGAGGGGCAAGATCTGCCTCCAAACACACATCCTCACTGGGGAACCTAAAAATCTAGATCGCAGGAGAAGGATTTAACCTTACCTAGAGCTGAAACAAATTTAGAAAGCCAAGCAAAATACAAAAGTAAAAGAAGCAGTGGGAAGAGCTCTGTAGGCACTCCAGTCCCCTGGGAAGCCATTTCTGACTTTATCTCACAGGGTTTCTTGGGGAGGGCTGCCAGTGGAATTGTGAAAGGACCACAGGGAGAAAGAAACTTCCAGCTGAACATTATAATAATTTTGACCAAGTGTAAATTTTCCTGTGCTAAATCTGTGGTAGGGACGAATGGGAAGTGCAGATATGAGCACAGAAGTTGCAGCAGGTGGGAAGCTGCAGTGCCTGAAATCTCTGCTTGCTTTCTCAGTGCGGAGGCTTGTAGCCTGGGACAAGATCTCAGGCCTGCTCACCAGCTTGCCTGGATATAAACTCAGTGCTCTTGGCCAGGTATGGCTAGAATGAGACTGGCCTTGCTGGCTGTGTGGGAGCTGGGTGAGGCCTGTCACTGCCAGCTTTTCCCTACTTTTCTGGAGACATGTATGATGCATCAGAGGTAGCCATAATTCCCCTGGGAACATAACTCCATTAGCCTGAGGACCACACCTCTTTGCCCCACAGTGACCAAAGCAAGCCCTGCACAAGGAGTCAGCACAGACACACCCAACCTCCCCCCACCTGATGGCCTTTCTCTACCCACCCAGGTAGCCTAAGACAACAAACATAATCTCCTGATAGCTCTATGTCCCCACCCATCACCTGAGAAACACAAATACTTATTCAGGCAACCTTAGGGCAAGCTTGTATCCCCCCTATACTACTGCAGCTGACGGCTCTTAAAAGCACCGCCTTTTGGCTGGAGAACAACCAACTCAAGCCATTACAGCAACTCATAAAAGAACAAGCCCACTCTAAGAAAGGAGAAAAAAACAGCTGATTCCATCACCTGTAACATTCTGACTAACCAGAGGTCCTGAGTCTGTCCATGTGAAAACTTCACTGGGAACACAAGCATCATTAGAGAAAACAAGCACACTAAACAAAACTACAACCAAAGACTGTCACAGAGTCCACTTCACTCCCTTGCTACCTCCATGGGAGGAGGTGCTAGTATCCACGTCTGAGAGACGTGAAAGCAGATCACATTACAGGACTCTGCAGACACTCCCCAGTATCAGCCCAGAGTCTGGTAGCTCAACTGGGTGGCTGGACCAAGAAGAGCAATAACAATCATTGCAGTCAAGCTCTCAGGAAGCCCCATCCCTAGGGGAAGGGGAAGAGCACCACATCAAGGGATCACCCTGTGGGACAAATAAATATGACATCAGCCCTTGAGCTCCAAATCTTTTCTCTGACATAGTCTATCCAAATGAGGAGAAACCAGAAAAACAACTCTGGTAATATGACAAAGCAAAGTTTTTAACAACCCCAAAAGACCACACAAGCTCACCAGCAATGGAGCCAAGCAAGAAGAAATCTCTGAATTGCCAGAAAAAGAATTCAGACAGTTGATTATTAAGCTACTCAAGGAGGCACCAGAGAAAAGTGAAAGCCAACTTTATAAAATTAAAAAAAATACAGGATATAAACAGAAAAATCTCTAGAGAAATAGATAGCATAAACAAAATACAATCACAACTTTTAGAAATAAAAGACACACTTAGAGAAATGCAAAATACACTGGAAAGTTACAATAGAATCAAACAAGTAGAAGAAAGTTATAAACAAGTAGAAGAAAGAACTTCAGCAGTTGAAGAGAAGGCTTTTGAATTAGCCCAATTCAACAAAGAAAAAGAAAAAAAAGAATTTAAAAATAATGAACAAAGCCTCCAGAATTTTGGGATTATGTTAAATGACCAAAACTAAGAATAATCAGTGCTCCTGAGGAAGAAGAGAAATCTAAAAGTTTGGAAAACGTTTTTGAGGAAATAACCAAGGAAAACTTCCCTGGCCTTGTTAGATAGACATCTAGGCATCCAAATACAAGAAGGTCAAAGAACACCTGGAAAATTCATCACAAAAATATCATCATCTAGGCACATAGTCATCAGGTTATCTAAAGTCAAGACAAAGGCAAAAATATTAAGAGATATGAGGCAAAAGCATCAGGTAACCTATAAAGGAAATCCTATCAGATTAACGCAGATTTCTCAGCAGAAACCCTACAAGCTAGAAGGAATTGAGGCCCTATCTCTAGCTTCTTTAAACAAGACAATTATCAGCCAAGAATTTTGTATGCAGCAAAACTAAGCTTCATAAATGAAGAAAAGATACAGTCTTTTCAGGCAAATTCTGAGAGAATTCGCCACTACCAAGCCAGCACTAAAAGAACTGATAAAAGAAGCTCTAAATCTTAAAATAATACCTCAAAATACACCAGAACAGAATCTCATTAAAACATATATCTCACAAGGCCTATAAAACAATAACACAATGAAAAATACAAAAACAAAAACAACAACAACAACAAAAAACCAAGGCACTCAAGCAACAACTAACACGATGAATATAATAGTACCTTATATCTCAATACTAATGTTGAGTGTAAATGACCTAAACACTCCACTTAAAAAAAACAGAATGGAAGAATGGACGAGAATTCAGTCATCAAGTTTCTTCTATCTTCAAGAGATGCACCTAACATATAAGCACTCACATAGCTTAAGGTAAAGGGGTAGAAAAAGATACACCATGCAAACGGACACCAAAAGTAAACAGGAATAGCTATTCTTATATCAGACCAAACAGACTTTAAAGGAACAACAGTTAAAAAAGACAAAGAGGGGCATTATATAATGATAAAAGGACTAGTCCAACAGGGAAATATCACAATCCTAAATATATATGTACCAAACACTGGAGTTCCCTAATTTATAAAACAATTACTACTAGACCTAAAAAATTAGAGAGATGAAAACACAATAATAGTGTGGAATTTCCATACTCGACTGGCAGCACTAGACATGTCATCAAGACAGAAAGTCAACAAAGAAACAATGAGCTTAAACTATACCCTACAACTAATGACTAACAGATATTTAGAGAGCATTCTACCCAACAACTGCAAAATATATATTCTATTCATCAGCACATGGAGCATACTCCAAGAAAGACCATATAACAGGCCACAAAAGAAGTCTCAGTAAATTTACAAAAATTGAAATGATATCAAATACTCTCTCAGACCACCGTGGAATAAAATTGGAAATCAACTCCAAAAGGAACCCTCAAAATGATGCAAATAAAAAACAATTAAATAACTTGTTCCTGAATGATTGTTGGGAATCAAAGAAATCAAGATGGAAATTTTAAAATTCTTTTAACTGAATGATAACAGTGATGCAACCTATCAAAACTTCTGGGATACAACTAAAGTGATGCTAAGAGGAAAGTTCATAGCCTCAAATACCTACATCAAAAAGTCTAAAATAACACAAATAAACAATCTAAGATCACACTTTAAGGAAGTAAAAGAACAAGAACAAACCAAACACAAACCCAGAAAAGGAAAGAAAATAACAGAGATCAGAGCAGAACTAAATAAAATTGGAACAAACAAACAAACAAAATACAAAAGGTAAATAAAACAAAGAACTGTTTTTTTTTTTCAAAAAGATAAGCAAATTTGAAAGACCATTAGTGAGATTAACAAGAAAAGAAGAGAACAGATCCAAATAAGTTCAATTAGAAATGAAACGAGAGATATTACAACCAATACAACAGAAATACAAAAGACCATTCAAGGCTACTATGAACACCTTTATGCACACAAACTAGAAAACCTAGAAGCGATGGATAAATTCCTATAAATATACAACCCTCCTAGATTAAACCAGAAAAAAATAGAAACTCTTAACAGACCAATAACAAGCAGTGAGATTGAAATGATAATAAAAAAAATTCCAACAAAAATAAGTTCAGGACCAGATGGATTCACAGCTGAATTTTATCAGACTTTCAAAGCAGAATTGGTGCCAATCCTATTAGCACTATTCCAAAAGACAGAGAAAGAGAGAATCATCCCTATATCATTCTATGAAGCCAGCATCACCCTAATACCAATACCAAGAAAGGACATAACAAAAAATGAAAACTACACACCAATATCCCTGATGAACGTAAATGCAAAAATCCTCAACAAAATACTAGCTAACCAATTCCAACACTGTATCAAAAAGATAATTAACCATACTCCAGTGAGTGTAATATCAGAGATTCAGGGATTGTTTAACATACATAAGTCAATAAATGTGATACACCACATAAACAGAATTAGAAACAAAAATCACATGATTATTTCAATAGATGCAGTAAAAGCATTTGACAAAATCTAACAACGATTTATGATTAAAACTCTCAGCAAAATCATCATAGAAGGGACACTAAAGTAATAAGAGCCATCTATGACAAACCAACAGCAAGCATTATATCACAGGGGAAAAGTTAAAAGCATTACCCCTGAGAACTGAAACAATTAAAGGATGTCCTCTCTCACCACTTCTATTCAACATAGTACTAGAAGTTTTAGCCAGAGCAATTAGACAACAGAAAAAAATAAAGGGCATTCAAATCAGTAAAAAAAAATTCAAACTGTCACTGTTCACTGATGATATGATTGTATACTTACAAAACCCTCATAATGTATCCAAAAAGCTTCTAGATTTAATAAATGAATTCAGTAATGTGACAAATGAATTCAATAAAGTTTCAGAATATGAAATCAATGTACACACGTCAGTAGCACTGTTATACATAAACAGTGACCAAGTTGATAATCAAATCAAAAACTAAGTTTCTTTGAGTTCTCAACCCTAATAGTTGCAAAATAAACAAACAAACAAACAAATAAATAAATAAAATACTTAGAAACATACCTAACCAAGGACGTGACAGATCTCTACAAGGAAAACTGCTAAACACTGCTGAAAGAAATCATAGATGACACAAACAAGTGGAAACACATCTCATGCTCATGGATGGCTAGAACCAATATTGTGAAAATAAACACATGGCCAAAAACAATCTACAAATTTAATGCTATTACCATCAAAATATGATAATCATTTTTTACACAACTAGAAAAACAATTCTAAAATACATATGGAACCAAAAAATAGCCTGTATAGCCAAAGCAAGACTAAGCAAAAAGAACTATTTTGGAGGTATCACATTACTTGACTTCAAAGTATACTGTAAGGCCATAGTCACCAAAACAGCATGGTACTGGTATAAAAATAGGCACATAGACCAATGGAACAGAACAGATAACCCAAGAATAAAGACAGATTCTTACAGCCCACTGATTTTTCACAAAGCAAACAAAAACATAAAGTGGGGAAAGGACACCCTATTCAGCAAATGGTGCTGGAATAATTGGCAGGCCACATGTAGAAGAATGAAACTGGATCCTCATTTCTCACTATATACAAAATACAACTCAAGATGTGTCAAAGACTTAAATCTAAGACCTGAAACAATAAACATTGTAGAATATAGCAAACTTTTCCAGACATTGATTTAGCCAAAGACTTGATGACCAAGAACCCAAAAGTAAATGCAACAAAACAAAGTAGATGAGACTTAATTAAACCAAAAAACTTCTGCACAGCAAAAGAAATAATCAGAAGAATAAACAGATAACCAACAGAGTGGAAGAAAGTATTTGTAAACTGTGCATCCTATGAAGAACGAATATTCAGAATCTACAAGAAACTCAAACAAATGAGCAAAGAAACTCAAACAAATGAGCAAAGTAATAATAATAATAATAATAGTAATGATAATCCCATCAAAACGTGGGCAAAGGACATGAATAGACAATTCTCAAAAGACGATATACAAATGGCCCAAAAATATGAAAAAATACTCAGCATCACTAATTATCAGGGAAATGCAAATTAAAACTACAATGCAATACCACTTTACTCCTGCAAGAATGGCCATAATTAAAAAATAAAAATCATAGATATTTGCATGGATGTGGTGAAATGGGAATACTTTTACACTGCTGTTGGGAATGTAAACTAGTGCAACCACTATTAAAAAGCTGTATGGAGAGTCCCTAAAGAACTAAAAGTAGACCTACCATTTGATTCAGCAATTCCATTCCTAGATGTCCAGCCAGACAAAAGAAGTTAAAAGACACTTGCATACACATGCTTATAACAGCATAAGTCACAATTGCAAAAATATGGAACAAGCCCAACTGCCCATCAATCAATGAGTGGATAAAGGAAATGTGACATTTATATACATATATACACACACACCATGGAATACTACTCAGCAATAAAAAGGAACAAAATAATGGCATTTGCAGCAACCTGGATGTAGTTGAAGACAATTATTCTAAGTGAAGTAACTCAGGAATGGAAAAGCAAACATTGTATGTTCTCACTTATAATTGGGAGCTAAACTAGCTTATAATGCAAAGGAATAAAAATTATACAATGGAGTTTGGGGACTCAGGGGAAGGCAGTGAGGGACAAAAGACTACACACTGGGTACAGTGTACACTGCTCAGGTGATGGGTGCACCAAAATCTCAAAAATCACCACTAAAGAATTTACATATGTAACAAAACAACACCTGTTCTGCAAAAAACCTATTGAAAAATAATATAGGAGCTGAAAAACAAAAAATATATATACATTTAAGAAAGAACCAAACTGATCTTATAGAGCTGAAAAACATACTGGAATAATTTTATAATACAATCACAAGTATTAACAGCAGAATAGAACAAGCTCAAGAAAAATCACTGAGATCAAAGACTGGTTCCAGAACAAACAGTCATACAAATTAAAGAAAAAAGATAAAAAAGTGAACAAAATCTCTTAGAAATATGGGATTATGTAAAGAGACCAAAACTATGACTCTTTGGCATCTCTGAATGAGAGGGAGATAAACAACTTTGAATACGTATTTGTGGATATTGTTCATGAAAATTTTATTAACCTCACTAGAGAGGCAACATTCAAATTTAAGAAATGCAGACAACTTCTGTGAGATATTATACAAGATGAACGTCTCCAAGACACATAGTTATCAGATTTTCCAAGGTCAAAATGAAAGGAAAGATATAAAACGTTAGCTAGAGAGAAGGGGCAAGCAAACTACAAGAGGAACCCCATCAGGCTAAGAGTATAACTTTCAGCAGACACTATAAAAGACAGAAGGAACTGGGGACCTATATGCAGCATTGTTAAAGAAAAAATCTTCAACCAAGAATTTCATATCTAGCCTAACTAAGCTTGTTAAATGAAGAAGAAATAAGATCCTTTTCAGACAAGCAAATGCTAAAGGAATTTGTTACCACCAGGCCAACCTTATAAGAGGTCATTAAGAGAGTCCTAAATATGAAAATGAGAAACAGTTACTGGCTACCACAAAAACACAATTAAATACATAGACCATTGATATAATAAAGCAACTATTATTATGCAGAATCAAGTCTGGGTAATAACTAGCTTATAACACAAAGACAGGATCAATATTAGCCTTGAATTTAAATGGGCTAACTGCACCAATTAAGAGGTACAGAGGGGTAAGTTGGATAAAGAAGCAAGAATCAACAGTATGTTGTCTTCAAGAGACCCATCTCACATGCAATGACACCCACAGGCTCAAAGTAAAGAAATAGAGAAAAATCAGAGAAAAATCTGAGAAAAATCTGCTGCAAAAATGGAAAACCAAAACAACAACAACAAAGCAAACAAACAAAAAAGAGGGGTTGCTATTCTAATTTCAGACAAAAGAAACTCTAAACCAACAACCATCAAAAGAGAAAAAGAAGAAAATTATATATTAGTAAAGGGTTCAATTCAAAAAGACTTAACTATCCTAAATATATGTGCACCCAACACAAGAGCACCCAGATTCACAAAGTTCCAAGTGGCATACAAAGTGACCTAGAACACCATAGCAAAATAGTGGGAGACTTTAGCACTCCACTGGCAGTATTAGACAGATCTTTGAGGCATAAAAAAAGATATTCAGGACAAGATTTGACACTTGACCAAATAAACCTCACAAGCATCTATAGAAATCTCCTTCCTAAAAAAACAGAATATACGTTTGTCTCATGTGTACTTGCAACATACTCTAAAATCAACCAATCAGCCATAAAAACATACTCAGCAAATTTGAAAAAAAATGAAATCACACTAACCACACTCTCTGACCACAGTGCAATAAAAAATAGAAATCAATACCAAGAACATCTCTCAAAACCATACAATTACATACGAATGAAGCAACCTTCCCCTGAATGAAAATGAAATTAAGGCAGAAATCAAGAAATTATTTGAAACTAATGAGAATAATACTAAAACATACCAAAATCTCTGGGACACAGCTAAAGCAATATTAAGAGGAAAGTTTATGGCTGTAAATGTCCACATAAAAATGTTGGTAAGATCTCAAATTAACAGCCTAATATCACACCTTGAGGAACTAGAAAAACAAGAGCAAACCAAATCCAAAGCTATCAGAAGACAAGAAATAACTAAAATCAGAAATGAACTGAATAAAATTAAGATGTGAAAAACCGTACAAAAGACCAACAAAACCAAAATTTGGTTCTTTGAAAGAATGAGTAAGATAGACCACTAGCTATACTAATAAAGAAAAAGAGAAGACTGAAGTAAACACAATCAGATATCTCAAAGGGGACATTACCATCAAATCCAAAGATATATGAAAAGCCATTAGAGACTATTATGAACACCTCTATGCACACACACTGGAAAAGCTACAAAAAACTGATAAATTCCTGAAAACATACAACCTCCCAAGACTGAGCCAGGAAGAAATTCAAACCCTGAGCAGACCAATAATGAGTTTCAAAATTGAATCAATAATAAAAATACCTACCATCCAGAAAAAGCCCAGGACTTGATGGATTCACAGCCTAATTCTACCAGATGTATAAAGAAGATCTGGTACCAATCCTACTGAAATTATTCCAAAAAATTGGGAAGTAGGCACTCCTCCCTAATTCATTCTCTGAGGCCAGCATCATTCTGACACCATAACCTGGAAAAGACAAAAAAAAAAAAAAAAAAAACCTTCAAGCCAATATCCTTGATAAACATAGATGAAAATACCTTCAACAAAATACTAGAAAACCAAATGCACAACAAAAATTAAAACCACCATGATCAAGTAGGTTTTATCCCTGGGATGCATGAATGGTTTCATGTACATAAATCAATAAATGTGATTCATCACATAAACAGAACTAAAAACAAAAACCATATAATCATCTCAATAGATCCAGAAAGGGTTTTTGATAAAATTCATCATCCTTTCATGTTAAAAATTTTCAATAAACTAGGCATTGAAGGAACATACTTCAGAATAGTGAGCCCTCTGGGACAGACCCATAGCCAGCAGCATACTAACTGGGCCAAAGCTGGAGGCATTCTCCTTGAGAACCGAAATAAGACAAGGTTGCCCATTCTTACCACTCCTATTCAACATATTACTGGCAGTCTTAGCCAGAGCAATCAGGCAAGAGAAAAGAATGAAATGCATCCAAATAGGAAAAGAGAAAGTCAAACTATCTCTGTTTTCAAATTATATGATTTAATGTCTAAAAAACTGCATAGTCTTGGCACAAAGGCTTCTAGGTCTCATAAACAACTTCAACAAAGTTTCTGGATAAAAAAATAAATGTAAAAGAATCAGTAGTATTTCTATACACCAACAATGTCCAAGCTGAGTTCACAATAGCCACCAAAATATAGAATGCTTAGGAATACAGCTAACCAGTGAGGTGAAAGATCTCTAAAATGAGAATTACAAAACATTGAAAAAAATCAGAGATTACAAAAGCAAATGTAAAAATATTCCATGTGCTGGTGGATAGGAAGAATAAATATTGTTAAAAGGCCATGCTATACAAAGCAATTTACAGATTCAATTCTATTCCTATCAAACTACCAATAACATTTTTTATAGAATTTAAAAAATTCTAAAATGTATATGGAACAACAACAAGAGAAGCCCTAATAGCCAAACTAATTCTTAGCCAAAAAAACAAAGCTGGAGGCAACACAGTACCAGAATTCAAACTGTACTACAAAACTACAGTAACCAAAATGGCATGGTACTGGTACAAAAACAGAAACATAAACCAATGGAACAAAATAGAGAGCCAAGAAATAACATCACACACATATAGCCATTTTATCTTTGATAAAGTCAACAAAAACAAGCAATGAGAAAATACTCCCTATATAATAAATGGTTCTAGGATAACTGGTTAGTTACATGAAGAAGACTGAAACTGGACTGCTTCCTTATACCATATACTAAACTCAAAATAGATTAAAGACTTAAATATAAAACCTAAAGCTATAAAAATTTTTGAAAAAATCCTGGAAAATAGTATTCTAGACATAGACTCTGGCAAAACTTTTATAATGAAGAAACCAAAATTAATTGCAACAAAAACAAAAATTGACAAATGGCATCTAATTAAACTAAAGAGCTTCTGCACAGGAAAAAAAAAAAGAAAGAAAGAA
Source organism: Pongo abelii (assembly GCF_028885655.2). Lineage (NCBI taxonomy): Eukaryota > Metazoa > Chordata > Mammalia > Primates > Hominidae > Pongo > Pongo abelii. Next base: position 99,927,435 of record NC_072008.2, read on the forward strand.
AAAGAAAAACTATTAACAGAGTAAATAGACAACCCAAAGAATAAGAGAATATATTTGCAAACTATGCATCTGACAGAGGTCTAACATCCAGAATCTATAAGAAACAAATTAACAAGCAAAAAACAAACAACTCCATTAAAAAGTGGGCAAAGGATATAAACACATAAACAGACACTTTTCAAAATACAAATATATGTGGCCAAAAAGCATACAAAGAAATTCACAGCCTGGTGCGGTGACTAATGCTTGTATTCCCAGCACTTTGGGAGGCCAATGAGGGTGGATTGCCTGAGGTCAGGAGTTTGAGACCAGCCTGGCCAACATGGTGAAACACTGTCTCTACTAAAAATGCAAAAATTAGCTGGGCGTGGGGGTAGGCGACTGTAATCCCAGCTACTCAGGAGGCTGAGGCAGGATAATCCCTTGAACTCAGGAGACAGAGGTTGTAATGAGCCGAGATCACGCCACTACACTCCAGCCTGGTTAACAGAGCTGGACTCCATCTCAAAACACACAAACAACAACAAAAAAAGAAATTCACAGTATCACTAATAGTTTGAATATTTGTCCCCACTGATATTACCTGTTGAAATATAATCCCCAGTGTTGGAAGTGGGGCTTCAGGGGAGGTGTTTGGCTCATGTGGGCAGGTCCCTCATAGCTTGGTGCTGTCTTTTCAATAGCAAGTGAGTTCTCATAAGATCTGGTTGTTTAAAAGTCTGGCACCTCGGCCTGGTGCGGTGGCTCACGCCTGTAATCCCAACACTTTGGGAAGTCAAGGTGGGCAGATCACGAGGTCAAGAGATCGAGACCATCCTGGCCAATATGGTGAAACCCCGTCCCTACTAAAAATACAAAAATTAGCTGGGCGTGGTGGTGTGTGCCTGTAATCCCAGCTACTTGGGAGGCAGAGGCAGGAGAATCGCTTGAACCCAGGAGGTGGAGGTTGCAGTGAGCCGAGATCACACCACTGCACTCAAGCCTGGCGACAGAGGGAGACTCCATCTCAAAAAAAACAAAACAAACAAACAAACAAAAAACAAGTCTGGCATCTCTTTCTCCTCTCCTCTTGTTACTGTTCTTGCTTTGTGCCAGCTCTCCCTTTGCCTTCTGCTATGATTGAAAACGTCTGACAGTCTCCCAAGAAGCTGAGCAGATACGGACACCATACTTCCTGTATAGCCTGCAGAGCCATAAGTCAATTAGACTTCTTTTTTAAAATAAATTACCTGGTCTCAGTATTTTTTTTAAGGACCTACTGAAGCCCAGTTTTCTCTCTCTAACTTTTGAGCATGCTTCTTTCCCATTTGATGTCTTCCATCATGTTATGATATAGCAAGAACACCCTCACCAAATGAAGACCCTTGATGTTGGACTTCATATCTTTCAGCATCATGGGTCAAATACATTGCCCCTTATTATAAATTATCCACTCTGTATTATTATGTTGTAGCAGCAGAAAATGGACTAGGACAGTTATTACACACAAAAGCTTTGGTATGTCTCCTTTTCAACCATCAACTCAGAAGATCTTGGTCAAAACAACATTTTGACTGTAAGTCAGAGTTTTAAAATAGCATTTCTCCCAAGCTCTTGCAGTAAAAGAAGTGAAATATTGATTTTCTTTTCAGTGGGTCTCTATGTTTCCAGTTCCGAGAAGATTCAAAGCAGTCTATAGGATGCCTCCAGTCCTACTTTTCCACTCCCCTCCCAATAGAATAAAGATACAGGTAAGCTGAGGATTGGGAAATTTTTACACATAATTAGCAGAAGGTTGATTAATAAAATAGTTATAATTATGCCAAAACTTTGTTCACCAAGAATTTGTCATAGACTTGGGTCTATGTAATGTAGAATCTATTCAGATACTATCCAAATTGGTTTTATAATTGAAATACCAAAATATAGCATAAAATCACTTACAGTGTCACTGTATTTAAGTGGTATTTTAAATTTCACTGCATTCAATTTTATTTCATGACTAAACAGAAGTTTGCAAGAAAAAGTTTTTTTCATCACTCACAAAAAATATGAGGGTATAAAATTGTTATTAAGCAAGAGAAACTGAAGGGCTATAGTTTAAACAAAGAATGGAGAACTTACTCTCATAAAATATTTGTTTTTCAAAATATGGTTAAAATTCTATTTCTAAGAACAAAATTGCATATGTTTATAATGTTTTCAGTTCCTCCCTCTTTAAACAAAATAATTTATAAATGTATTCTCAGAAATCACATATATCTATGCAATTATTAATTAACAGGCCTATGAGAATGCACACAATTTCCTCAACTTCATGGAAAGAATGGACAAAGCAATAAAAGGAGTTTATTTATGAGTGACATTTTGCATAAGCCAAGCTCAAATGGTTTACTTTTGCAGCGGAGAAAAACACATAGACAATCATAGGTGAAGTATAACAGAGTACAAGACAAATGCTTTACAGCTATATTAAGCATCTCAAACAAGTCATAATGACACTAGCAAAATCAGATTAGCAATTACTGTTCAGAGTGGAAATCTGCAAAGGAATAAAAATTTGGAGCTCTGTATTTATTACATTAAGTCTTTGTGTCTCATCAGACTTATTCTACCTCTCAATTTCCATAAATAAGATTGATTGTTATATTTCAAGTTTTAAAAAATCAATTTTCCTTCCTTTAGCTTTATTCTTTAACTGTTGAAGGAATATAGGTATTATTCATATGAGCACCAAGAGAAAGTCTAGTATGGTTACTCATTTAGAGTGGAGTAAACAGAGCTTAATCACAATCCGAGGTCACAAATATATGCAGATAAGTTATGTCTTTATATATCCCTACAATAATGGTCAAACTGGCTTGGGCTCAGGTTGCCCGTATATTTGATTCTACATTGTTGTGGGTATTTTTTCAGGGTGTTTAGGATGAGATTATTATTTAAATAGGCAAACTTTTCAGTAAAGCAGATTGTTTTCCATAATGTGAATGAGCCTAATACAATCAGTTGAAGTCATGAATAAAAAAAAATAAAGACAGATCTTCCCAGAACAAGAGAAAAATCTCTAGCTGACTTTCTTTGGACTTTACCCGCAATAACAGCTTTTCTTGTATCTACAGCAGATGATCTTTTTACTGGAATGAAATATTGGCTCTCCTAGGTTTCCAGCCTGTCAGCCCACCCTGTGTATTTTGAACTTACCCACTTCCATACTTGTTTAAACTAATCCCTTGTGATAAAGGTCCTATATTGACTATTGTTTGAATGTTTATCCTCTCAGAAACTCATGTTGAAACTTAATTGCAGTATGGAAAGGTGAGGTCTTTAAAAGTGATTGGGTCATGAGGGCTCTGCTTTCATAAATGGATTAACATATTTATGCCTTAATGAATTAATAGGTTCTCATGTGAGTCGAACTGCTGGCTTTATAAGAAGAAATACCTGAGCTAGCATACTCACCTCCCTTACCATGTGATAACCTGCACTGCTCCAGTACTCTGCAGAGTCCTCATCGGTAACAAGGCCCTCACCAGATGTGGCCACTTGACCTTAGACTTTCATTAGCCTCTATATGTGTAAAAATAAAAAGATAAATTTCTTTTCTTTACAAATCACGCAGTTTCAAGTATTCTATTAAAAGTAGCAGTAAATGAAATAAGACAGAAAATTGGTACCGAATAGTCAATGATAACAATGAATACCTGAAAATGTGAAAGCTGCTTTGGGACTGGGTATTAGGCAGAAGCTGAAAGAATTTGGAGGAGCAGGCTAGAAAAAGCCAAGATTCTTATAAGGGCTTAGACAACAAGAAGACTAAGAAAAGTTTGGAAATCCTTAGAGATTGGTTAAGTGTTTATGACAAAAATGCTGATAGAAATCTGGACAGTAAAGATCATTCTACTGAGGTTTTAGATAGAACTGAGCAGCAAGTTATCAGAAACTAGAATAAAGGCCATTCTTTTTATTTATAACTGGATAATATGCTTTGGCTGTATCCCCATCCAAATCTTATCTTGAATTACAGCTCCCATAATCCCCATGTGTCATGAGAGGGACCTGGTGGGAGGTAATTGAAACATGGAGGTGGATTTTTCCCATGCTGTTCTTGTGATAGTGAATAAATCTCATGAGATCTGGTGGTTTTATAAAGGGCAGTTTCCCTACACATGCTCTCTTGCCTGCCACCATGTAAGACATGCCTTTGCTTCTCTTTCGCCTTCCACCGTGATTGTCAGGCCTCCCCAGCCATGTGGAACTGTGAGTCCATTAAACCTCATTTTCTTTATAAATTATCCAGTCTCAGGTATGTCTTTATTAGCAGCATGAGAACAGCCTAATACACTGACAAATAACTTGGCTGCATCATATCTGATGTAGGGCTTTATGAATGCAGAACTTAAAAACAAAGAATTAGGATATGACATAAGAAATTTTTAAGGAACAAAGTGTTTGGGCTGCTACATAGCTACTTTTACAGCTTATATTAAGCTGTGAGAAGGAAAAATTGATTTAAAGAAAGAATTTATAATCAAAAGGGAAGCAAAGTGGAAAGATTTGGAAAACTCTAAGCCTGGTCATGTAGAGTGAAAAAACATGTTTGTGAGAGGAAACAAAGGGTAAAGTCAAGTGAATTTGCTAAGGAGATTAGTTCAGAGAGAAGAGATTATCAAGAAAATGGATAAAAGACCCTGAAGTCTCTTTAGAGATCTTTGAGTCTTCCCTTCCCATCACAGGCTCAGAGACCTAGAAGGGCATAATTGTTTTTGTGAAAAGACCCAGGGTTCCCTCCATGGGCTTGCTGCCCAGGTCCCCTTGATGTCTCTGCCCTGCATTCCAGCACAAGACTCCTTGGCCACCCAAGCCATGGCTCACGTAGCCCCAGGTGCAGCTTGATCAGCTTCTCTGAATGATAGAAGCTGTAAACCTTTGAGGCATCCATGTGGTAATTATGTGGGCCCACAGAATGCAAGAGCCTATGTAGGCATGGCAGCTTTCACTTAGATTTCAAAAAATGTACCAAACAGCCTTTGAGCCCAGCAGAGACTTATTGCAAGGACAGAGTCATCACAAAGAGCTCCCACGAGGGCAATGCTGAGTAGAAATGTGGGGTGGAATTTGCCTTAGACAGTCCCCACAGGGCAACGCCTAGTAAAGTGGGAGTGGGACTGCCCAAGACCCCAGAACCGTACAGCTACCAGTGTGCGCAATGCCAATTTGAGGCAGCCGACGCATGGGCTGAGAATCCTGTGCACAGGATGCTGGGCACGGAATTAAGAAAAATTATTCTCCATCGTTAAGATTTAATGTCAGCCTTCTTTGGTTTCAGACTTTCTTGGGGCTTGTTACCCCATTCTTTTTGCTTATTTTTCCCTTTCACAATGGGAATGTCTATCCTATACCTGTCCTACCATTGTACCTTGGAAGTAGATAACTTCTTTTAAGTTTACCTATGGGGCTTTGGACTTTTGAGTTAGTGCTGATATATATGACAATATTGGGACTATGGGAATAGAATAAACATATTTGGATGTGAGAAGGTCATCATTTTCTGGGGGCCAGAGGAAGAATACTATTGTTTTAATGTTTGTCCCCTCCAAAACTTATGTTGAAATTTAACCCCCAATGTGGCAGTATTGAGAGCTAAGGCCTTTCAAAGGTGATTGGGTCATGAGCATTCTGCCCTCATGAATGTATTAATCCATTTATGAATTAAAGGATTGATGGGTTTAATGGATTAATGGGTTATCACAGGAGTAGCACTGGTGGCCTTATAAGAAGATAAGAGACCTGAACTAGCATGCTCACCCCTCCTATCATGTGATGCTCTGAACCAACTTGAGACTTCAGAGTCCCAACCAGAAAGAAGACCTCCACCAAATGTGGTTGCTTGACTTTAGACTTCTTAGCTTCCATAACTATAAAAAAAAAATCCTGTTTTTTAAATAAATTACTGCAGTTTCAGGTATTCTGTTATAAGCAACAGAATATAAACTAAAATCATGTGTACACACATCCTGTTGGTTTTGTTTTGCTGGAGAATCCTGATTAATCCATCTACACTTTATCAAGTGGACCAACATACACATGAGGCAAATGTAGATTGTTAGTTCCTGTATGAGCACTAGCATAGTTACCAGATGACTCTGAGAGCCCACCCAAGTCAGATCTATTTTTCTGTTCTCTTTGTTTTGACAATCTTATTTTAAAATCTTATAGTTATCTGGATCTATTAAGCTTGCTAGTTATTGTCCCTAGAAGTGTTTCTGCCCAAAATTTTGTAAAATGCCTCCTCAAGTGTGTTAAAGTATAGCTAGTTTTATTATTATTTATGTTTGTACTACTTGCTATTAATACTTACAACATCATGGTGTGTTTCTCTTGCTTTCTACTTTTCTAATGCTTTTTATAACTTGCCTCCCTTAAGCTTTTTCATATATTTGTGCACTAAGTGCTGTCTTATGATCTACTGCTCCTTTTGCTGCACTTTTTCTCATAAAGCTTAAACTTATTCTCATTTCATGCTTATCTCTCTACCTCCAATTAAAAAAAAAACAACCCAGTAAATGTATCAGCCTGGCTTTCACAAAAGAAAAAAAGTAAAAATATCACAGAAAATAAACACTTTCTCTCCAGTGCTTCCTGTATCTTCACTTGAAAATGTCCACTGTTTAAATATCTCAATAGTATTGCTATGTCATTACTCTCTCCTTTGATTGTTTTATGGTCAGTTTCTGGGGCTTACTTATGTGCAGTATCAAGTTGGAGATTATGGTATATCATTATTTTTTATACTGGCAAAGTTGTTTCTTTCATCTAGGCCTCAGTCTCTCTATCTGGAAAATGAGAGGGTTTGCCTGAATGTTCTCTAGGGAAACTTTCAAGTCTGATAGTCTGTCCTCCCATGATTTTAATCTTAATATGTATAATATATATATATGCATATAAAATGTGTAAAATGAATTTCACATTCACTTTTACAGGCTTTCATCCAGATAATTAGCATTGTTTAGGTTTAGCTGGATTTCATTAAGGTATAAATGCCTGATTGTACAATGAATGTAAACACCACAAAGAGGAGGGAAGAACTGAAAAATAGAATACTACTTTTCAATTTGAAATTGTTTGCACATCTCTGAGATAGCAAATTCAAAAATCTTTATACTATTAAATATGAGCAGTTGCCATATTTCACAGAAGCAAAATGAACTATTTTCCTCCATGGTGTTTTTAAGTAGGACATTTTCTAAGCATAAATAACCTGAAATGCCAACTGTGATTCTAATATGCTACAGGTCATGAGAGTATCACTTAATATATAGACTGATTTTGTACATTCCCTAGTCATGATAATTTTTACACTCAGAATACATTTATTTCCTAAAGACATTCTACCCACACTTGCATGTCTTCATGATAAACATGTATTACTCAAAGAAAGATGCATGACTATAATGCATAAGCACATATGTGTGTGTGTATATATATACTTTTCATATGAAGGAGAAACACACTGAAACTTACTTAAAATAATTTTTAATTTTGCAGAATTTTTCATAAAATATATAAAAAGAAAATACATTATGTTCATAATTACATAAAAGTCTAATCATCCACATAAATCGAAGCAAGATTCCTATATTTTAAATCCCCAGGTACAGAGCATAGCATGTGACACCAGACCTTCTATCAGTTTTCTGCAACCAATAAAGATTAATGGCAAACTGTGAAAATGCATTTTATGGTAGGGAATAAGTGAAGCTTTGAAAAAGATCGGAATAATTTTCTCTCACAAATTGCTCTTTTGCAATATGACCTTGAAATCCTAGTCATCAATGGCTCTTACACAGAGAGACACTAAATTTTGTAGGCAAACAGCTTAACTGTTGGTTTAACATTTTTATCTCATTAGTGAAATATTTTCTTATATAAATTAAGGAACAGTTTAAATCCTATAAGAATTAAAAATAGACCCACTGGCTTTTGAGACAAGCGTCTTAAACAGAAGTGCTTCATTATATTTATAAGATCTTATGATAAAATAGAATTTGTATCATGTTAGCATTGTGCACTGACTGGCTTGAAAAGAGAAGCTACTTTTTCCTGCATGTTTTCTAAAGACCAAAAATATAAAATATCATACTTTCTCACTTCGTCATGACCAAATCATAAAAATGCATTTCAATACCTAAGGTTAAATATTAATCTACCCATATACTACCTTACCTAGAAGACATTGGGTAAAATTTTAGGACCAAGGAATTCCAGGATTTGTTTCATGTTTCAAAATTTCAGATATTTCCATAGCATCTTTATGTTCCACAACAGCCTTTTGGTAATTTCTCTGATAGAATGAAAGATTAGTAAATTTTAAGCATACCTCCTTTGTTGAAATAAATGATTTTGACATAAAAGTTCTTCTAAGTTTGCCTTAGAAACATTGTTTCTAAGATTGAAGTAGTTTTGTTGTTGTTTTTGTTGTTGTTTTTCATGTCTGTTAGCTTATTCTGGTTTTCTGTAATGGTGAGGGAGCCATATATTTGCCTAGCAAGTGCCTAGATATGCTCTAATAATAGAAGATATTTCAAGGTGTCTTCACATTGGTGAATGCTTCAACTTACCTGTTTAACCATGGCTTCTGGACTCCTGGGGGATGTAGTTGAAGTTTTCTAGGGAATGTCCATTAATGGAAATCAAATCGGTCCCCTCCACAAAAAGTGATCTGCGACCTACTAGGTCAATATGTTACCTCTGACTGTGATATATTAAACGGATAAAAATAATTGTATTATAACCTGTTGCTCAACTCTATTAACGTGTTCTTAGAGGGGAGGAGGTGATTGCCCCCCAGAGGATACCTGATGATGTCTGGAGACATTTTGGTTGCCATAACTGAGAGAGGCGTGCTACTGGCATCTAGTAGGTCAAGGATACTACTAAACATCCTATGACACAGCCCATCATAGCAAATAATTATCTGGATCAAAGTGTCAATAGTGCCAAGGTTGAGGAACTCTGCCTTAAGGAGATGCTCACATTACGTATTTGTTATTTGAATGCTCATTACATGAAAAACACTGTATTTTTCCTTAATGTTTATTAGGCATATACTAAGTGCCTGACACTATACTAACTGATTTACACAAATCACTTCATTTAGTCTTCACAATAAACCAGAGAGGAAACTCAAGCTAAAGAATTGTGTCATTTACCATGTATTACATATTTTATAGGTGATTGGGCTAAATCTAGGGTTTATGATCTTAACCACTGAGGTGCTCAATATCCAAATTATGATGGAGGTACTTCTTATGTCACATGGCTCCTTTTGAAATTCTGGTGAAGTATATTGAATCTCTGCCCAGAAAATGAACATATTATGAGTTCAAAGACATAAAGTGTTGCATATAATCTCACAAAGTGTCATCACATAGACCCATCCATCCAGACATCCCTGGATTAAAACTGGCTTACTGGGAGAGAAAAATGAGTAAACACATAATTTCAAAAAGTTTGGTAAATGTGATGAATCCCAGTATTATTCCTGACCTAGAGAGGGTACTAACTATTTACTGGGTGAATCTTAGAAGACTGGCCAAGAATGAGAAGGGTAGAGAGAACAGGGTGTACTTGTAACTTCTATACTGTAAGGAAATAAGAGTTACTTAGGTAGTAATTTGCTTTGATAGGAACTAATCCAAATATACCCCATCCACAATTTTAAATGAGCTTATACCAAGAGTTCAACTGCAGGGAATATCTCTGTAAGACTGAACTCTCTTCTGTGGAATAATAATGTATCTTATTTTCTTATTTAGATATTGTTTGATTCTTATGTTAAACTGCACATTCCTCTAACTCAGGGAATCTCCTACTCATTCTCATTTTTTATGTTGTGCTACATTTTAAAATAGATTCTTCTACATAATAGTCAGTAAATAATATTCGTTGAAATATTTAAGGACTAGAAATACAGAGAACATTAAATCCAGTGGTTTATACACCTTTTTATTCTTGAGTAGTAGAACCTTTTCACAAAATGGGCTATACCATAAAACATAAACATAAGAGCTTAGAGAAGAGAAGGAGAAATAAATAAAAGAGACAGAAGAGATACAAGAAAGGAAGAAAAAAGGGAAGAAGAAAGCAGAAAGAGAGGAAGAAGGAGACAGGGACTTAAGCAGAGGAGAATAAAAGCAGGAGTGGAGACGAGAGAGTGTGAATTCTAGTGCTGTGTAAGCCCGGGCAAGTTAACAGTTCTTTTTCAGTTTATTTTAAGGTGGAGATGATAACATTAGTACCTCACAGGACTATGGAGGGTCTAAAATTTGTTTGTACTTATAAAGTGCTTAGAACAGGGCTTGACCCATAGCAAGTACTTGTCATTATTGGTATTATTCAGTTCTTATCCCGCTGTACTCACTTAGAGGCTATGAGGACAAAGAAAGTTTAAAACCTGACTCCCACTCAAAACGAGCTTGTGATCTAGCTTGTCATGGACTTGAAAAAGACAGACATCCCTGGATTAAAATTGGCTTACTGGGAGAGAAAAACGAGTGAACTAGTAAATTAGTCATTAATTTAATTATCACCAGCTTTTAGTTATAGTAAACATATTTCCTAGTTTGCTTGGGGGAGGTCTCGCCTTTGCATGTTTTTCTACCACTGTGATTAATTGAGTCTCTATTCACTCTCAAAATTGTCCCATTTTGGACACTATATTTAATAGTAATTCTGCTTATTTGTATGTTGGAAACTCTGAAGGCCTTAATACTTGAGATAAAATAAGTATACTTGAAAACTCAGAGGATTAAAATCAACAAACACATTGTAGTAAAACTGCTCTGTCTTCTTAAAATCTTTGATTTGTCTTCTTAAAAGTCTTTGATTTTCCCTTAAGACTAATTTCATTGGAATGTTCCTTTGATGTAATCTTCAGAACAAAAAATGATAGTAATAGGTATTTTTCTAGCTTTTAAGAACTGTACTTAAAGGTAACTAAAACGGTCATTTAAACATATACAGCATCTATGGAACATTTGTCATATCCTCTAATGTAGTATGTTTACTCTTCCCTACACACAGACACATGCACACGTGAGCACACACACACACACAGGTGTGCACACACACTGAGTAAAAGAAATTCAAATTCCATTTACTACTTTACCACAACAATATAAAAAGTATTCATTCAAACGCATATAGAAGTACTGTTTTTTAATTTTTTTTATTTCAATAGCTTTAGAGGTACAAGTGGATTTTGGTTACATGGGTGAATTGTATAGTAGAGAAGTCTAGGATTTTAGCACACCTATCACTCAGGGAGTGTACTTTGTACCCAATATGTTATTTTTCACCCTTAGCCATCTCTTACCTTTCTGCATTCTGAGTCTCCAATGATCATTATGCTACTCTGTATGACTTTGCATACCCACAGCTTAGCTCCCACTTATAAGTGAGACAAAAGATACCTGGTTTTCAATTCTTAAGTTACGTCACTTAGAATAGTGGCCTTCAGTTCCATTCAAGTTGCTGCAAAATACATTCTTCAGGCTGAATAGCATTCTATAGTATTCACCACATTTTATTATTTTTATATTTTTTACTTCAATATGTGTTGGAGGAACAGGTGGTGTTTTGTTACATGAGTAAGTTCTTTAGTGGTGATTTCTGAGATTTTGGTGCACTCATCACCTGAGCAGTGTACACTGTACCCAATGTGTTGTGTTTTATCTGTCACCACCCCCACCCTTTCCCGAGTCTCCAAATTCCAATGTATCATTCTTATGCATTTGGGTTCTCATAGTTTAGCTTCCACATATGAGTCAGAACATACGATATTTGGTTTTTCATTCCTGAGTTACTTCACTTAGAATAATAGTCTCCAGTTCCATCCAGGTTGCTGAGAATGCCATTATTTTGTTCCTTTTTATGGCTGAGTAGTATTCCATTTTGTGTGTGTGTGTGTGTTTGTGTGTGTGTGTATGAATACTAACAAAGTGTGATATATATGTACATATATATATACACACACACACATACCACATTGTGTACATATGGTGTGTGTGTGTGTATATATATATGAATACTAATAAAATGTGGTGTATATATATATATATATACACACACACACATACCACATTGTGTATATATGGTGTGTGTGTATATATATATAGTATATGTGTGTGTGTTTGTGTGTGTATATATATATGTATACACACCACATTTTCTTTATTTATTCACTTGTTGACTGATGGACATTTGAGTTGGTTCCATATTTTTGCAATTGTGAATTGTACTGCTATAAACATACGTGTGCAAGTATCTTTTTCGTATACTGACTTCTTTCCCTCTGGGTAGATACCTAGTGGTGGGATTGGTGGATCAAATGGTAGTTCTACTTTTAGTTCTTTAAGGAATCTCCACAGTGTTTTTTATCATGGTTGTACTAGGTTACATTCCCACCTACAGCCTAAAAGTGTTCCCTTTTCACCACATCCCCGCCAACATCTGTTATTTTTACTTTTTGATTATGGCCATTCTTGCAGGAGTTAGGTGGTATTACATTGAGGTTTTTTTTTTGCATTTCTCTGATCATTAGTGATGTTGAGCATTTTTCCATATACTTGTTGGCCATTTGTATTATCTTCTTTTGAGAATTGTCTATTCATGTCTGTAGCCCACATTTTGATGGGATTCTTTGTTTCTGTCTTGCTGATTCATTTGAGTTTTTTGTAGATTCTGGATATTAGTTTTTTGTAGGATGTACAGATTGTGAAGATTTTCTTCCACTCTGTGAGTTGTCAGTTTACACTGTGGATTATTTCTTTTGCTGTGCAGAAACTTTTTAGTTTAATGAAGTCTTATCTATTTATCTTTGTTTTTGTTGCATTTGCTTTTGGGATCTTGGTCATGAAGTCTTTGCCTAAACCGATGTCAAGAAGGGTTTTCTCAAAGTTATCTTGTAGAATATTTATGATTTCAGGCTTAGGTTTAGGTCTTTTATCCATCTTGAGTTGAATTTTATATAGGATGATAAATGAGGATTCAATTTTATTCTTCTACATGTAGCATGCCAATTATCCCTGCACCATTTGTTGAATAGGGTGTCCTTTTCCCACTTTATGTTTTTGTTGGCTTTGTCAAATATATATTAGCTGTGAGTATTTGGATTTATTTCAGGGATCTCTATTCTGTTCCACTGGGTGATGTGCCTGTTTTTATACCAGTACCATGCTGTTTTGGTGACAATAGCCTTATAGTAAAGTCTGAAGTCAGGTAATATAATGCCTCCAGATTTTTTCTTTCTTTCTTCCTTTTTTTTTTTTTTTTTTTTCGCTTAGTCTTGCTTTGGATACACAGGCTACTTTTTTGGTTCCATATGAATTTTAGGATTTTTTTTATAGTTCTTTTAAAAATGATGGTGGTGTTTTGATGAGAATTGCACTGAATTTGTAGATTGCTTTTAGCAGTATGGTCATTTTCACAATATTGTTTCTACCCATCCATGAGCATGGGATGTGTTTCCATTTGTTTGTGTCATCTATGATTTCTTTCAGCAGTGTTTTGTAGTTTGCTTTGTAGACGTCTTTCCTGTCCTTGCATAGGCATATTCCTAAGTATTTTATTTCATTTTTCTTTTTTGCAGCTATTGTGAAAGGAGTTTAGTTCTTGATTTGATTCTCAGATTGGTCAATGTTGTGTATAGCAGAGCTACTAACTTATGTAAATAAATTTTGTATCCTGAAACTTTGCTGAATTCGTTTACCAGTTCTAGGAGCTTTTTGGATGAGTTTTTTGGGTTTTCTAGGTATACAATCATATCCTCAGCAAACAGTGACAATTTGACTTCCTCTATACCAGTTTGATTGCCTTTTATTTCTTTCTCTTGCCTGATTGCTCTGGCTAGGACTTCCAGTACTATATTGAATAGAAGTGGTGAGAGTGGGCATTCTTGCCTTGTTCCAGTTCTCAGGGGAAATGCTTTCAACTTTTCCCAATTCAATATAATGTTGACTGTGGGTGTGTTATAGATGGCTCTTATTACCTTAAGTTATGTACCTTCTATGCCAATTTTGCTGAGGTTTTTAATCCTAAAGTGATGCTTGATTTTTTTCAAATGCTTTTTCTGTATCTATTGAGATGATCATGTGATTTTTTTATTTTAATTCTGTTCATGTGGTGTATCACCTTTATTGACTTACGTATGTTAAACCATCCCTGCATCCCTGTTAAAAAAAAAAAAAAACACTTGATTATGGTGAATTATCTTTTTAATATGCTGTTGGACTTGTTTCTCTAGTATTTTGTTGAGAATTTTTGCATCAATGTTTATCCGTAATATTGGTCTGTAGTTTTCTTTTTTTGTTATTTCTTTTCCTGGTTTTGGTATTAGGGTGCTACTGGTTTCTTAGAATGATTAAGGGAAAATTCCCTCTTTCTCCACCTTTTGGAATAGTGTCAGCAGGATTGGCACCAATTCTTCTGTGTATGTCTGATAGAATTCAGCTGTGAATCTGTTTAGTCCTGGTCTCTTTTTTGTTGGCAAATTTTTATTACCATTATCAATCTCAATGTTTATTATGGTCTGTGCAGAGATTCTATATCTTCCTGGTTTAATCTAGGAGGATTGTATATTTCCAGGAATTTACACATCTCCTCTAGGTTTTCTAGTTCATATGCATAAAGGTGTTCATTGAAGCCTTGGATAATCTTTTGTGTTTCTGTGGTATCAGTTGCAATATCTCTCATTTCATTTCTATTTAAGCTTATTTTGATCTTCTCTCTTCTTTTCTTGGTTAATCTCACTAATGGTCAATCAATTTTATTTATCTTTTCAAGGAACTAACTTTTTCTTTTATTTATCTTTTGTGGGTTTTTTTGTTGTTGTTGTTTCTATTTTATTTAGTTCTGCTCTTATCTTTGTTATTTCTTTTCTTCCACTGGGTTTGGCTTTAGTTTGTTCTTGCTTCTCCAGTTCCATGAGGATTGATCTTAGATTGTCTGTTTGTGCTTTTCAAATGATCATTCAGGAGCAGGTTATTTAATTTTCATGCATTTGTATGGTTTTGTGAGTTCCTTTTAGAGTTGATTTCCAATTTTAGTCCACTGTGGTCTGAGAGAGTATCTGATATAATTTTGATTTTCTTGAATTTACTGAGATTTGTTTTGTGGCCTTTCATATTGTCTATCTTAGAGAATGTTCTATGTGCTGATGAATAGACTGTATATTCTGCACTTGTTGGGTAGAATGTTCCATATATATCCATTAAGTCCATTTGTTGTAAGATATAGTTTAAGTTCATTTTTTCTTTTTTGACAGTCTTGATGACCCATCTAGTGCTGTCAGTGGAGTATTGAAGTTTATCACTCTTATTGTGTTGCTGTCTATCTCATTTCTTAGGTCTAGTAGTAATTGTTTTATAAATTTGGGAGCTCCAGTGATAGGTGCATACATACTTAAAATGGTGATATTTTCCTGTTGGACTAGTCATTTTATCATTTTATAATGTCCCTATTTGCCTTTTTTAACTGCTGTTGCTTTAAAGTTTGTTTGATCTGCTATAAGAGTAGCTACTCTTGCTTGCTTTTGGTGTCCATTTGCATGACCCCTCTACCTTAAGTTTATGTCAGTCCTTATGTGTTACATGTGTCTCTTGAAGACAGAAGATACTTGGTTGGTGAATTCTTATCCATTCTGCCATTGTCTATCTTTCAAGTGGAGCATTTAGACCATTTACATTCAATATTAGTATTGAGATGTGAGGTACTATTCTATTAATTTTGCTATTGGTTTCCTGAATACCTTGTATTTTTGCCATTGTGTTATTGTTACATAGGTCCCTTGAGATGCATGCTTTAAGGAGGCTCTATTTTGGTGTATTTTCAGGATTTATTTCAAGATTTAGAGCTCCTTTTAGCAATTCTTGTAGTGCTGGCTTGGTAGTGGCAAATTCTCTTGGCATATGTGTTTCTGAAAAACACTGTATGTTTTCTTCATTTATGAAACTTAGTTTTGCTGGATACAAAATTCTCGGCTGATAATTGTTTTGTTTAAGGAGGCTAAAAATAGGACTCCAATCCCTTCTAGATTGTAGGGTTTCTGCTGAGAAATCTGATGTTAATCTGTAGGTTTTCCTTTATAGGTTACCTGATGCTTTTGCCTCACAGCTCTTAATATTCTTTACTTTGTCTTGACTTTAGATAACCTGATTAGTATGTGCCTCAGTGATGATCTTTTTATGATTAATTTCCCATGTGTTCTTTGAGCTTCTTATATTTGGATATTTAGATCTCCGGCAAGGCCAGGGAACTTTTCCTTGATTATTCCCTCCAATATGTTTTCCAAGCTTTTAGATTCTTCTTCTTCCTCAGGAACTCCAATTATTCTTAGGCTTACATATTTAACATTGTCCCAAACTTCTAGGATTTGTTCATTTTTAAAAATTCTTTTTTCTTTGTCTTTGACAGATTGGGTTAACGCAAAACCCTTGTCTTTGAGCTCTGAAGTTCTTTCTTCTGCTTGTTTGATTCCATTGCTAAGACTTTCCAGTGCATTTTGCAATTCTCTAAGTGCGTTCTTGATTTCCAGAAGTTGTGATGGTTTTTTATTTATGCTTTCTGTTTCATTAAATAATTTTTCTTTCATATCCTGTATCATGTTTTTGATTTTTTAAAGTTGGACTTCACCTTTCTCTGGTGCCTCCTTGATTAGCTTAATAATCCACCTTCTGAATTCTTTTTCTTGCAATTCAGAGATTTCATCTTGGTTTGGATCCATTGCTGGTGAGCTGGTATGATCTTTTGTGGGTGTTAAAGGACCTTGTTTTGTCATATTACCAGAATTGTTTTTCTGTTCCTCTCATTTTGGTAGACTATGTCAGAGGGAAGATCTGGGGCTCAAGGGCTGCTGATGTGGTTTTCACTCCTTTCTCCTAGGAATGGGGCTTCCTGAGAGCTCAACTGTAGTGATTATTTTTGCTCTTCTGGGTCTAGCCTCCCAGCACAACTACTGGGCTCCAGGCTGGTACTGAGGTGTGTCTGCATAGAGTCCCGTGATATGGTTTATCCTCATGTCTTGCAGCACCTGCTCTGGTGGAGGTAGGAGGGGAGTGAAGTGGACTCTCTGAGGATCCTTGGTTGTGGTTTTGTTTAGTTTGCTGGTTTTGTGTTGGTTGACCTCCAGCCAGGAGGTGGCGCTTTCAAGATGGAATCAGCTGCAGTCCTAAAAGGAGGTTGCAAACTTGCCCTAGGGACATGTGATTAAGTATTCAGGTTTCTTAGATGGTGGGCAGGGCCATAGAGCTCCCAAGAGATTATGATCTTTTTCTTCGGCTATCAGGGTAGATAGAGAAAGATCACCAGGTGGGTGCAGGGATAGGAGTGTCTAAGCTCGGCCTCTCTTTGAGCAGAGTTTGCTGTGGCTGCTGTGGGGGATGGGAGTGTGGTTCCCAGTCCAATGGAGTTAAATTCCCAGGGGGATTATGGCTGCCTCTTCTGTGTTATACAGGCTACCAGGGAATAACTGCTACCAGGTCTGTAACTGCTGGCTTACCAGGGGAAAGCAAGCAGACTCAGTTTTTTGACATGTCAGGAAGCCTGTAGAAGGGATTCAGTTCATTCAAAGGGTCTGTGGATTCTCTCAGCTTTCTTGGTATGTTCCTATGGTACTTCTTGGATGTGGGTTCATGATGTGGGTCTCCACATGCTGCTCTGTCCATCGAGCAGGAGCTGCAAGTTGGTCCTGCCTCCTATCTGCCATCTCAATCCCCACATTTTCTTTCCTGCTCATCAATTGATAGGCACTTAGGTTGAATCCATATCTTTGCAATTGTGACTTGTGTTGCAATGAATATATGTGTGCAGATGTCTTTTAGATAAAGTGACTTCTTTTCCATTGAGTAGATACTCAGTAGTAGGATTGCTGAATTGAATGGCAGATCTAAATTTAGTTTTTTGAGAAATCTCTATACTGTTTTTCATAGAGGCTGTACTAATTTACATTCCTACCAACAGTGTTATAAACATTAGTTTTTCAGCATATTCATGCCAATATATATATATTTTTTTACTTTTTAACAATGGCCCTTCTGGCTGGGTTAAATTGGTATTTCACTGTGGTTTTAATTTGCATTTCTGTGATAATTCATGATGTTGAGCATTTTTTTCTCATATTTTTTGGCCATTTGTGTATCTTCTTTTGAGAAATGTCTTCTCATGTCCTTTGCCCACTCCTACAAGATTGTAACAAATAAGCATTTGTCACGGGAACAACTACTTGTATACTTAACATATATTACAGAGGCAAATATTTTAGTTCCTTATTTGCTTTCTTGCATTTGTGAGTGAGGCCCACTAAAGAAATAAAAACATTTGGTAATAATTTCCTTACCAAGTCTTACATGAAAATTTTCATGGTGTTTGTTATATTTCAATTTAACATTTGCTAATTTTTTAGAGCTACTCTTGTTCAAAAATAAATTACTCCTAGATAAGTATTAAGTTAGCTGAAACTTATTCAAGGCAGGGATTGAAAACTGGCTTTTTGTAATTATAGATTTCAAATGTCTGGTTTTTTTTTTTCCTTATGTTGGTGGCACTAGAATCTAGGTTAACCCCTCACTACTTCTGTAAGCTGGATAATAAATAATCTTTCCAGATTTTTAATAAAATTCAAGCCAGGACTTTTAAAATTTTGTCTGTTTTATTCATATGATTATCTCATGCATCTATACACTTGAGCTAACATGTTTGCTCTCAGGAAATACATTCATTATGTGTGCGTATATGTATGAATTCCTCATGAACCTGGAAGCAAGGATATTAGTTTCTTGTTTTGAATGTTAGAACAAAAAAGTCCTGTGATTTCTAGAGTCCTTACTTAACATAGATTGAATTTTTTGAAATATCACTAAATGCTTGGTTTCTTACTCCAGAACTATAAAATAATCACCTAAAATTACTTATTGCCACAAAAGTTTTCATAGCATGAAGAAAATATTTTCTTCATTAAGAAGGCGATGATAATGTTGAGTTGGAAAGGAAGGTGTATTTTTGATGCATTAATCTGGTAAACTTAATATCAACTCTAAGCAGAAATAATATTTTAGAAGATATTACTAACATTGTGTTGCATGGCTAATGAAAGCCTTAAGATATTTCTTTGTGTTTCTGTGTATGTTGAATTAGATATTAAGTAAATTCATAAGTGAGAATTTACCATGCTTCTCTTTTGCAATCCAGAAGGCTTTAATGGAAAGCAACACAAAATGTACTTAATCTCACTGCTCCTCCTAAAAACAAGAATTTTAACAAAAGTATCTGAAACAGACCTATTTTAAAGGGGAAGAATGTACTCTTCAGCAATATAACAATGGTTCATCCTCCCGTAATTTAGAGGCAGAGTCAGTGTGTTCACTTAACAGTATATGGAGGACAAAATAAAAATATATAATTTATTCTTTATTATCAATTCCTTGGTTTCCAAGTTATTGCCTCTCAATTTAATATTTACTGCCATTCAATCTTAGTTCATTAAGAATTTAAATGAGTAACAAATACCTTTAGTTAACTGTCTAAGAGATCATTTAACAAAATATTCATAAAAAATGAATATATGATATGAGTGAAGCTGATCATGGCAATAATGATAACAATAATAGCTAACACTCCTTGAGCATATACTATGTGTCCAAGATCATCTGAAATACTTTGCATGCATAATTTTATTTAAAATATACACCAAATCTATGAAAAGGTATTTTATAGAGTCATCTGTTTATAGTTGAGGAAACTGAGGACCACAGAGATTAAATAACTTATCTCCATTTACCTAGCTTGTTAGTGGCAAACTTGGGATTCAAGGTTAGGTCAATTTTACTCCAATATCCATGCACCAGCACTATACTATGAACTTGCATAGAAATATCTGAAGCATTCCAACGTCTTTTACCTCAATTACAAAAGAAGGCATGCCTCACAGACATAAAAATCAGATATCCGAATGTATTCTTTTCCATTTGAGGGATCTTGGTTATAAAGTTGGAAAATGAATAGGAGAGCAGAAAAGAAACCACCAGGATTACATTTTGGGAATCAAGCATATTTAAAAGTTACTGAGGGAAATTCACATCAGACTATAATCATACTAGCTATATTGCCAGCCCAAACTGAGTTTTAGATGACAATAAAGTAGGTGAATCTAATTTGTGGTCTAAGACTGAGCATCATAATTGGAGTAAAACTTCTGAAATTGATTCCTGTGCACAACATTGTCAAGTGAACTGAAAAGCAAGTTTCACATATTCATGATGATACCAAGCAAGCGTGCTATTTTTAACACTCTGATCCTGTCACCATCTTTGTTCAAAGTTCTTTGCTGACTTTTTAGCTGTTAAAATTGGCAAGAAACTTAAACTGCCTAGAATATTACTTTGAATCAGTTCTTCCTGTTTTATCAATGGCTTTTGTTTCTACTATTAGTTAGGACTGCCATCTAGTGTTCAGTTTGATTAATAACAACTACAACAACTTCCAAATACTGCACTTTTGAAAAATGTAGTTTAAGAGTACAGTACATTTAACCAGCCTGCCTTATTAAGAGAGGAAATATATCATATAAATAACAATGAGAAATACCAAAGAATAAAAGATTGTCCCTAAAATCTGATAGTGCTATTTAATAATCCAGACCAGGCTGAAACGAGGACTAAGGAAAAGGCAATGCAAATAGAGATATATGTACTTACTTACATTTTTTTGCTTGTATGTATTTGAGAACATTAGGTTTAATAACACCTCCAAAGTCTCAAATAAACTCACAACCAAGATATTACAAGACTTACAATAGAATATAAGGAAAATATATTTTTTGGTAATTGAAAGCCCAGAGTTAGCACTTTCTTCACTGTGTTCATTATAATTTTGAGTATTGTTGATGTAGAGAAGGAGTAGATTCAAAGATTTAGAATTACAATAAAACCTCTCGGATTCTGATTGTTGGGTTTGGAGACCTTGGATTTTTTAAAAGAATGTGGTTATTATAATGCATCCTCAGAAATTGGAATGGCTTGAGATTGACAGAAGCTGCATGCAAGAAAATGTAGAACACTTAGAGGGAGTGTCGTCCTTTGAATTTACATAAAAAGCATCTCTTTGTGTAAGGGGATTTAACAAGATCTCATTAGGTCTTCCTCAAAGTAAATACATCTTACATTTAAATGAGATGTTAACGAGGGTTTGAATTATCAGGCATACAAAGCAAAGTAGTTTACTAAACCAGAGTTTCAGATAAGCAATCATCATATACATGAATTTGCATTATGCTTTCAAGTTCATATAACAATTTAAGTAAGTTATTTTTATTGCTTACAAATAGAGGCTTTGTTGTAATTAATAGATAGAACCTATACATGATTTAAAAAATGCATCTGCTTTTGGGCTTTTTTTTTGGTAATAGAATGAATACCTTAAACTGTTATTTTTAATTGGTTGGTCATGAACTGTAATACTGCATATTGTGTAAGTAGGTTTGAGAAAACCTTTCTGAATGAGATGCAATTTAATGTAGTAATTAAGAATAATGACTCTGAAGTCAGACTTCCAGGGTTCAAATTCTGGGTCCTATTCTCACTAATATTAAGTATATTTCTTCTCTGTGTTTCTGTGTGTTCACTTGATATAGGAACTTTAATTCAGAATATTGCTGTGACATTGAATTAATTCATAGTTCTTAAAACAGTTCCTGGCATATAGTAAATGATCAATCAATGTTACTGGGTATTATCTATTTATGTAGTAGAACAAAGAATGACTTCATCCCGTGTCAGAGCATGCAGTTCACATGTATTATAACATGAAGATCATGTTACTTTGATTTTCCTGTATACTATGTAACTAAAAAAATTGATTCATTCAATTTATCCATTCACGGGACATAAATCTGTACAGGGTAGCACATGTGTAGCACTAGAACATATTCACACCCTAAGCCAAACATTTCTGGAGCATTACTGATGCTTGCTTTATATATATTATTCTATTTAATTGTGACAATATCACATATGAGGTAGTTACTACTATTATTCTCATTGTACAGATAAATAAACTGAGGTTCACAGAGATTAATTAAAAATTGCCCAAGGTCACACATAATAAAGGATAGTGCCAGAATTTAAACCCAGAAGTTCGACTCCAGAGGTCACACTCTTAACTACTTGGTTTTAATAATAGCTGTCATTAATATTATCAATGTGTCCTCATACTATAAGCTGAAACATGAAGTAGCCATTGTCTTGGTTGCTATTCCTCAGCCTTCCCTTAGTGACTTGACAATATGAATGACAGTTCTATTCTGATAATGAAGGCTTAAGGAATTTCATTACATACTGTTAAAATATATATCTATCTAGGCACTTTATTAAAATAGACGATATCAAAGCATAAAGTGTACTTCTGGGAAGTTGGCAGTGAGCTTTAGTTGAGAACTTTTACTCTAATCCAATTTATTTCATTGGCCATGACTGACAGTCCTCTGAGCCCAAGCTAAGCCATCATATCCCCTGTGATCTGCCCTTGTATATCCAGATGGCCTGAAGCAACTGAAGATCCAAAAAGGAAGTGAAAATAGCCTTAACTGATGATATTCCACTATTGTGATTTGTTTCTGCTGATCAATGTGCTTTGTAATCTCCCCCACCCTTAAGAAGTTTCTTTGTAATCTCCCCCACCCTTAAGAAGGTTCTTTGTAATTCTCCCCACCTTTGAGAATGTACTCTGTGAGATCCACCCCCTGCCCACAAAACATTGCTCCTAACTCCACCGCCTATCCCCAAACCTGTAAGAACTAACGATAATCCACCACCCTTTGCTGACTCTCTTTTCAGACTCAGCCCGCCTGAACCCAGGTGAAATAAACAGCCTTGTTGCTCACACAAAGCCTGTTTGGTGGTCTCTTCACATGGACGTGTGTGACAGAAACTACTGAATTTTCAACAAATTATTAAACCACAGAAATATTTAACTTTTTGTTCCCACCCTTAAGTGTCTTGTCCTTAGAGGTGGCTAATTGTTGTCTGAAATAGTTTTGCCAATATATCTACAGAATTTATGTAAGCATAATACTTGTTGAAAAGAGAAATTACTCTCTAATACTCTCCCCAAAGACTCCCCTCTTTTTGTTGTCATTCACAGCTCCACCATTTTTTTAGTAACCCTAACCTGAAACCTTGGAGTCACATTACTCATCTCTTTTTATCATCTCCTATATTGCTTTTATCATGTACTATAGTTTCTACTACCTGAAATTTTTTCATTGTATGTTTACAAAAGCTGGAGCCAAGCAGATACATTGAAATGGAATTCGGTTGGGTCAGAAAATGTTTGCAAACATTTGGAATTCAAGGGTGTGAAATTCAAAGTGTAGTTAGAAGAAAGACTTGGTGACATGTAGACTTAAGGTGTTTTCTTCGAGTATTTTGCATATCCTTATATTCAATCCCTTATAAAAAGGCATAGCTTTTTGGAGTCCCATATAAAATAAAAGAACTCAGCTGCCAAATCTTGAGCTGTTTTTCCATATATTTCCAATATTAGTATCAGACAACAATAATCTCTGATATTTAGAATGTAAATGTTTCTGAGAGTAGCTATTCCTGTTTTCTCCTAAGAGAGCTGAGAATCAACTGGTGAGAGAGAGCCTCAAAAATTATTTTGCACAGTTTCCCCATGATTCTAGGCAGAATATATTCCACCCATCAGGAAAATGGCTGGTTATCCTATGGTGATGGATATCTTATAGTCTTATGGGCAAGACTATACTTACACACTACAAAATCACGAGAAGCTTTCATTCTCTGTCTCCAGTTACACTCTCACTGTATATTATTGTTTGGATTAATGGTTTTCAAACTGTTCTGTGAGGACAAGACCAATCAGGCTCTGCAGAGGTGCTTAAACAGTTGGGGTTGAACTTGATTTTCTTTAGGAAACATGCTACATTACTCACATTGTCCTCTTTTTTCTACATGGAAAACAAAGTATCAATTCTTTAACCACATTATTTGTTAAGGCATTTAATTTTTCTTTGGTAATCTTAAACTTCAATCATTCCTTTATGCATTCAGTATAAATTTACTTGGTGTTTATCTTCCAGATTCTGTGCAAAAAAAACTAGGGGTACAAAAAGAATAAGATTAGAACTTGTCTTCAAAAGAACAGGGTCATAGAAGCCAATAACCATGCTTGTTGACTCATCTATGGAATCTTCGAAAGTAACTAGGCATTTAATAAATGTGTTTTATTGTCATGGTATTGTCAACTAGGCAAGAGGCATGAACATTCCATTTTGGTGGAAATTTCTTATTTACATAAATGCCCAGAAATAGGTTCTGTATTTAATTCTCTATTTCTTTTATATATGTGTTTTTATTAAATTAATACCTAAGATAAATTATTTCTCCCTACAGATTAAATTCCTATCCTAATACATATGCTTCTAATCATAAGCTTATGTGGAAATGAGACACACTGTTCTACACAGTTGCCACTCCCATATCTGTGGGTTCAGCATTCATGGATTCAATCAACCATGAATAGAAGATTTTCTAAATAAAATTGTGTCTATACTGAAAAAAAAATTTTTTAAATGTACCCTCTTCTTTCCAATCCCATTACAACTACTCTA
The DNA here is from genome assembly GCF_028885655.2 of Pongo abelii. NCBI lineage: Eukaryota > Metazoa > Chordata > Mammalia > Primates > Hominidae > Pongo > Pongo abelii. Next base: position 99,952,096 of record NC_072008.2, read on the forward strand.
TTTCATGTGTTCTTTATCTCCTGGCTAACTGCATTACTGATTTAGCTTGCCTGCTGGCCCTTTTGTTTGGATTCTCTGTCAATTGACTTTACCCATTACTTGTAGATTAATGATCCCAAAATGCACTTTTAAAACATTTCTTCACCATTATATGCAAAACAAAACTTTCCATGACTTCTCATATTCTTCTCAATCATTACATACTTCTAACTTTGGCATTCAAAATCTCACAGAAAAGTGTTCTTGGTGTACATTCAATAATCGATTTCTACCAAATTGTATTACATTGTATTGCTGATCATTCACCATGCTTTTTCCTCTATGTGAAATGTCCCTCTGTATTTCTACATGCCAATTGCCAATACATCCTTCAAAATTCATTTGAAATTCAACAGCCGTGATATTTTTCCATTCCCATAACTTAATATCATTTCTCTATTTTCTGAATCTTAGTAGCATACTTTATGTAAACAGTTTATTGCACTCATTATACTTAGTGACATAGTCATTTCTATTTTTATCTTTATGTCCTTTTTACAAATTGTTCAGGGAATATTTGTTAAATTGAGTCAGTCTCAAACATTAGGCAAAGATCACTAACTTCTTACAAGCAGCCATTTGTATACGCTATGCAGGGAAGGTTTAGCAGCACTTGGATGTTTACTTTTAATGTGGTCATACAAACATTGACTTTCATTTAAAACATTAATATATCTTTGAAGTTTATATTTTATAATTATGGTAGATTATATCTCTGATAATGCTGTAAGTATATATACAGATGTATGTAGATAATTTAATGATTATACATCTAGATAAACCAACCAATGCCATCTTATTTAGAACTTACTAAAATTCTAATATATCTGTTTTCAAAGTCTTAATTATGGCATTTCCCCCAGTGAAAAAATATATGCATATTTGTACCAAAATTTGAAATGATGTATGCAACACACTTCACTTTATAATGGGTTGCTTTGGAAGAAAAAAGGTAAAGAGAATGACAGCAAAAAAAGGAATAAAAGCCACCATTTGCTACTATGGAAAACTCTAGAAATCTAACTGACATGTAGTATTGATCACATAAAAATTATAGGTTGTTAACTTTTATCAATAAGGTACCCTCTTCAGCTTTTAGTTGGGAATGTTTCCTGCTCAACAGATTTTTTTAAATTTAATCCATGAGCTTTACCTACTAATTGTTTTTGCAGTTTGATTATAATCTGCAGAACCACCTCTGAGATTCCTTCACTGCAATGTCAATCATCAGCCTATCCCTAGGAGCAATAGTAGACTGAGCTTGATTGGCTTTACAAGCTGTGCCTAATTACTGGTCTCTTGTCTGAACCTTTTTCAGTTGTTATACATTCCTGATCGAGGCCAAAGAGGCCTGAAGACATATATTTTATGTTAACTAAAAAAAAAAAAAAACGCTAAATTTTAATCAGAAGCAGGAATATCAATAACCATACAAAGATGATACCGCAACAATCATACATAGAAGATGTTCAGCTACAGGAATCAAAGGCTTTTTCAAGAGAAAAAGCACTATACCATTTAAAAAAATACAAGATAACAAAGTTCACTAAAAATCTGTTTTAGGTTGGGATCTTAACTAGACATATGATTTAGTACATATATATATAACCAACATTGTGCACCTTTTTCTTAATGAAACGAGGATCTCTTTTCTCATAAAGGACTTGTTGTCCACAATATTTTTTAATTCAAATTTGACTGCAACTCAGAAATTCATTCATGTGGAAATATAATTCACAATTAATGTGGTGTAGTTCTATTTGTGAACTTCATTGCTCTCTCATTCTATTGAAGGATTATTTGGCTTTAATATACTCTCTCAAGAAGATAGCTGTAAAATTAAATTAAGTCAAGCCATCTGGGACCTGTGATATAAACTGGAGAATAATATTTTAAGAATAATATTATAAGAATCTTATACTGTTCATATAAGTTGTTGCATAGTAAGCGACATCCTCTGGATGTGCACAGAAGTCATATGGAATATAGAAAAACAGCTATAGAGTTATTTATTAAAGCTGCTACAATTCATGAGAGAGGAGCACTCAAGAATTTTACACTATTTAAATCATTGAATTTTCTACTCATCTACATAGTGACTTCAGATATGGTGATCAAGTTTAGAAGATATAAAAGCAAAATAACTTAATTTATTTTGAGGAATTAACAAAAGTTAAAAAAGACAATGCATGTAAGTGACCTTGTTTTTATTAACCAAATATATTCTTCTTGTAGGTGCGCTAATAACCTTATTTGGCTTAAAACAATGTTGCAGAATAATTGAAAGTTTTATTCCATCCAAGTACATAATAAAATAATAAAGGACTATTACTTATTCTTTTATGAAAAATACCTAATCTTTGTGTTATAAAACTTGCAGGTATATCATATCATATTTAGTTGTCTTTCTAATAAGTAGTATATGTATAAGTTTCAGATCATGAGTTTGAACATGTGTATCTTTTGCACTAGAATTCTATTTGCCTGGCCAAATTCAGTGAAACATAAAATTCGCTTCAGATTGGACTGATATAGTCCTTATAGTTCTGTTTAAGGAAAACATTAAATTGGGATCACCAAGTTAATCAACCACTGACAATGAAGATAAAAGTACCATATTTATTCACTCCCAATTCAACAAAAAGGTGAAACAGTATAACGAAGCTCATTTAACTCAAAACCCTCTACACGAAATTAAATACAAATGTACTTATATCTATTTTGAGCAGGAGACACAAATTAAATACTGCATATGATCCGTCTTTATTCTCTTTGTGTTTATTTAACAAAAATTCTACCAGAGTAATAGCAGATCCACCCATGTTCCCCTAATAATCTTATCTATTTTGTCATATTTCTAATATCTACTTCACCTTGTAGTCTTACATTGAACAAATAAAAAATAGTCATGTCTTCTTTCAAATATAAAAAGCATCCCACTGGAAATGATTTGAGTTTTCCTTATAACAGGCCAACGGTCTCAAGAAATGGACAGGAGGAGGAAAGAAATTACAAGTAGAAGAAAAAATATAAGCAAAAGTACAATAGCAGAAAATTTTGACATAACATGCACTCATTCATCTCTGAGCCTTTGATTGGGGCACTTTTTCTATCTGCACCACCCTAGTTTTTATTAAACTGGAAAAGTTTTACTCATCCTTAGGTCTTAATTTGGAGGTCACTCATTGGGAAGTATTGTTCCTATCATTGGTCTTGTGGAGGTTTTGATCCCACTGTTCATGAAGACATTATCATGCTAATGCTCTTTGTCCTAAGAAGTATAATCTATACCTATTCATAATGAATATTACTGGTACTATTAATCCATATTAAATAAAATTAGTAATGGGTAAAATTGTTATTTTTGCATGTTAAGTTTATTATTATACTAAATTTATTACGAATATGAACTAAAGTTAAACCTTCAAATATTGTTCATGAAAAATTAAACTTGGTATAAATAAAGACTGGAAACCACCAATGAAGGCTGATACTTCACATGGTTTAACTGGACTAGATAAACAATGTATCAAGCTCTTAACATGGCTAAATGGCTATTCTTGAAATTAATTTCCTATTAAAAATTCATGACCAGATATAGTGGCTCACACCTATAATCCAAGCACTCTGAGAGACTAAGGCAAGAGAATTGCTTGAGCCCACGAGCTGGAGAACAGCCTGTGCAACAAAATGGGATCCCACCTCTACAAAAAATTAAACATGGGGGGCATGGTTGTCCACACTTATGGTACCAGCTACATGGAAGATTGAGGCAGGAGGATCACTTGAGCCCAGGAGGTCAAAGCTGCAGTGAGCCGTGTGTGCAACACTGCACTCCAGCATGAGTGACAAAATGAGACTCTTTATCAAAAATAAAAATATTTATGTTAATGTGGCTTTGAAAAAAATAAATTTATGAATTTGAAGTCAAAATATTTATATTTTAAAATAATAAGGTCTAAAAACCTATGAAATTGAAATATGGTAAACCTTTTATATCTCCACCTCTGTGTTCCAATAATGCACTTAAAACTTCTTTTCAATTTTCTATTTCCATAGGTTTTTGAGGAACAAGTGGTGTTTTGTTACATGAATAAGTTCTTTAGTGGTGATTTGTGAGATTTTAGTGCACCCATCACCCAAGCAGTATAAACTGTACCCAATTTATAGTTTTTTATCCCTCACCCCCCCTCCCACCCTTTCCACTGGGTCCCCAAAGTCCATTGTATCATTCTTATGCCTTTGTATCCTCATAGCTTAGCTCCCACTTGTGATTGAGAACAATGGTTTTCCATTCTTGAGTTACTTCACTTAGAATAATGGCCTCCAATTCCAGCCAGGTCGCTGCAAATGCCATTTTTTGTTCCTTTTTATGATGGAGTGGGATTCCATGGTATATACATACCACAGTTTCTTTATTTATTTATCTACTCATTGATTGGCGGGCATTTGGGCTGGTTCCACATTTTTGCAATTGTGAATTGTGCTGCTATAAACACGTGTGTGCAAGTATTTTTTTCAAATAATGACTTATTTTCCTCTGAGTAGATACACAGTAGTAGGGTTGCTGGATCAAATGGTAGTTCTACTTTTAGTTCTTTAAGGAATCTCCACAGTGTTTTCTGTAGTGGTTGTAATAGTTTACATTCCCACCAGCACTGTAGAAGTGTTCCCTTTACACCAAATCCCTGCCAATATCTTTTTTTTTTTTTTAATTTTTGGTTATGGCCATTCTTGCAGGAGTAAGGTGGTATCATATTCTGGTTTTGATTTGCATTTTCCTGATCATTAGTGATATTAAGCATTTTTTCATGATCGTTGGCCATTTGTATACTTCTTTTGAAAATTGCCTATTCATGTCCTTAGCCCTCTTTTTGATGGGATTGTTTTTTTCTTGCTAATTTGTTTGAGCTCCTTGTAGATTCTGGACATTAGTCCTTGTCAGATGTATAGACTGGGAAGATTTTCTCCCACTCTGTGGGTTGTCTTATTTACTCTGCTGATTGTTTATTTTGCTGTGCAGAATATTTTTAGTTTAATTAAGTCTCATCTATTTATGTTTGTTTTTGTTGAATTTTATTTTGGGTTCTTGGTCATAAACCAATGTTTAGAAGGGTTTTTCTGATGTTATCTTCTAGAGTTTTTATAGTTTCATGTCTTCGATTGAAGTCCCTGATACATCTTGAGTTGAGTTTTGTATAAGGTGATAATGAGGATCCAATTTCATTCTTCTACATGTGGCCTACCATTTATCCCAGCACAATTTGTTGAATAAGGTGTCCTTTCTCCACGTTATGTTTTTGTTTGCTTTGTCAAAGATCAGTTGGCTGTAAGTATTTGGCTTTATTTGTAGGTTCTCTATTATATTCTATTGAGCTATGTGCCTATTTTTACACCAGTACCATGCTGTTTTGGTGAGCTGTTTTGGTTTTAAGTATAAGTAAAGTATAAGCTATACCTATAGTGTAACTATAAGCTATACTTATAGTATAGTTTGAGGTTGGGTAATGTCATGCCTCCAGATTTGTGCTTTTTGCTCAGTCCTGCTTTGGCTATGCAGTCTCTTTTTTGGTTCCACATGAATTTTAGGATTGTTTTTTCTAGTTGTGTGAAAAATGATGGTAGTATTTTGATGGAAATTGCATTGAATTTGTAGATTGCTTTTGGCAGTATGTTCATTTTTACAATATTGATTCTACCCATCCATGAGCATGGTAATTGTTTCCATTTCCTTGTGTCATTCATGATTTCTTTCAGCAGTATTTTGTAGTTTCCTTTACAAAGGTCTTTCACCTCCTTGGTTGGTTATATTCCTAGGAATTTTTTTATTTTGACTTTTTGCAGCTATTGTGAAAGGGGTTGAGTTCTTGATTTGATTCTCAGCTTGGTCGTTGTTGGTGTATAGCAGAGCTACTGATTTATGTACATTAATTTTGTATCCTGAAACTTTGCTGAATTCATTCACCAGTTCTCAGAGCTTTTTAAATGAGTCTTTAGGGTTTTCTAGGTATACAATAATATCATCAGCAAACAGTGACTATTTGCATTCCTCTTTACCGATTTGGGTATCCTTTATTTCTTCCTCTTGTCTGGTTGCTTTGGCTAGAACTTCCAGTACTACATTGAATAGAAGTGGTGAGAATGGGCTTTCTTGTCTTATTCCAGTTCTCAGGGGGAATGCTTTCAGCTTTTTCCCATTTAGTATTATGTTGGCTGTGGGTTTGTCATAGATGGCTTTTATTACATTTAGGTATGTTCCATCTATGTTGACTTTGGTGAGGGTTTTAATCCTAAAGGGATGCTTGATTTCATCAAATGCTTTTTCTACATCTATTGAGATGATCATGTGATTTTTGTTTTTAATTTTGTTTATGTAATGTATCACATCAACTGACTTGCGTATGTTAAACCATCCCTGTTAAGAAACCCACTTGATCATGATGGATTATCTTTTTGATATGCTGATGGATTCAGTTAGCTAGTATTTTGTTAAGAATTTTTGCATCTGTATTCATCAGGACTATTGGAGTGTAGTTTTCTTTTCTCTTCTTGTTTTTTTTTTTTTTGGTTATATACTTTCCTGGTTTTGGTATCCAGGTGATACTGGCTTCATAGAATGATTTAGGGAGGATTCCCTCTTTCTGTACCTTGTGGAATATTGTCAATAGGATTGGTACAAATTCTTCTTTGTATGTCTGATAGAATTTAGCTGTTAATCCATCTGGTCCTGGACTTTTTTGTTGGAAATTTTTAAGTTACCATTTCAATCTTGCTGCTTGTTATTGGTTTGTTCAAAGATTCTACATCTTCCTTGTTTAATCTATGAGGGTCATATGTTTCCAGGAATTTATCCATCTCCTCTAGGTTTTCTAGTTTATGTACATGAAGGTGTTCATAGTAACCTTCAATAATCTTATGTATTTCTGTGGTATTAGTAATAATATCTCCTGTTTCATTTCTAACTGAAGTTATTTGGATCTTCTCTCTTTCCTTGATTAATCTTGCTAATTGGTCTATCAATTTTATTTATCTTTTCAAAGAACCAACTTTTTATTCCCTTTATCTTTTATATTTTCTTTGTTTCAATTTATTTATTTCTATTCTGATCTTTGTTATTTCTTTTCTTCTGCTGGTTTGGGTTTGGTTTGTTCTTGTTTCTTCAGTTTCATGAGGTATGACCTCAGATCGATTTGTGATTTTGCAGACTCTTTGATGTAGGCATTTGATGCTCTAAACTTTTCTCTTAGCATTGCTTTTGCTGCATCCCAGAGGTTTTGATAGGTTGTGTCACTACTATCATTCAGTTAAAATAATTTTTAAATGTACATCTTGATTTCATTGTTGACCCAAAGAACATTCTGGTGCAGGTTATTTAATTTCCAGGTATTTGCTTGGTTTTGATGATTCTTTTTGGAATTGATTTCCAATTTTATTGCACTGTGGTCTGAGAGAATACTTGATATAATTTTTATTTATTTTTAATTTACTGAAACTTGTTTTGTGGACTATCATATGGTCTATCAAATGTATCATGTGCTGATGAATAAAGTGTATATTCTGCAGTTTTGGGTAGAATGTTTCATACACATCTGTTAAGTCTATTTGTTCTACGGTATAATTTCAGTTCACTGTTCCTTTGTTGACTTTCTGTCTTGATGACCTGTCTAGTGCTGTCAGTGAAGTATTGAAGTCTCCTACTATTACTGTGTATCTGTCTATCTCATTTCTTAGGTCTAATAGTAATTGTTTCATAAATTTTGGACTTCCAGTGTTAGGTGCATACATATTTAGAACTGTGATATTTTCTTGTTGGACTAGTCCTTTTATCATTATATAATGTCCCTCTTTGTGTTTTTTAACTGCTGCCTGTTTTAAAGTTTGTTTTGTCTGATATAATAATCGCTACTTCTGCTTGCTTTTGGTGTCCATTTGCATGGATTATCATTTTCCACCTCTTTAAGTTTATGTGAGTTGTTATGCATTAGGTGAGTCTCTTGAAGACAGAAGATACTCGGTGAATTCTTAGCCATTCTGTTATTGTGTATCTTTTAAGTGGAGCATTTAGGCCATTTAAATTCAACATTAATATTGAAATGTGAAGTACCATTCTATTTGTCATGCTATTTGTTGCCTGAATACCTTGCTGCCTTTTTATTTCCTTATTGTCTTTCTGTTTTATTGGTCCTGTGATATTTATGTTTTAAAGAGATTCTATCTTTGTGTATTTTGAGAATTTGTTTCAAGATTTAGAGCTCCTTTTAGCAGTTCTTGTAGTGCTGGTTTCATAGCAGTGAATTCTCTCAGCATTTGTTTGTCTAAAAAAGACTGTGTCTTGCCTTCATTTATGAAGCTTAGTTTCAATGAATGCAAAATTCTTGGCTGATAATTGTTTTGTTTAAGGAGGCTGAAGATAGGGCCCCAATCTCTTCTAGCTTGTAGGGTTTCTGCTGATAAATCTGCTGCTAATCTGATAAGTTTCTTTTATAAGTTACCTGGTGCTTTTGCCTCACAGCTCTTAAGATTCTTTTCTTCATCTTGAATTTATATAATCTGATTACTCTGTCCCTAGGTGATGATGTATCTGAGATAAATTTTCCAGGTGTTCTTTGAGTTTCTTGTATTTGGATGTCTAGATCTCTAGCAAGGCCAGGGAAGTTTTCTTCAATTATTCCCTCAAATATGTTTTCCAAACTTTTAGATTTCTTTTCTTCCTCAGAACACTGGTTATTCTTAGGTTTGATTATTTAACATAGTCCCAAACTTCTTGGAGGCTTTGTTTATTTTTGAAACTCTTTTTTTCTTTGTCTTTGTTGGATTGGGTGATATTGGAAACCTTGTCTTTGAGCTCTGAAGTTCCTTCTTCTGCTTGCTCAATTCTATTGCTGAGACTTTCTAGTGCATTTTGTATTTCTCTAAGTGTGTTCTTTATTTCTAGTAGTTGTGATTTTTTTTTTTTTTTTTATTATTTATGCTATCTATTCTACTGAAGATTTTTCCCTTTATATCTTGTACCTTTTTTTATTTCATCAAGTTAGGCTTCACCCTTCTCTTATGCCTCCTTGATTAGCTTAATAATTGACCTTCTGAAACCTTTTTCTGGCAATTCAGGGATTTCTTCTTGATTTCAATCCATTGCTGGAGAGCTAGTGTGATCTTTTGGGGCTGTTAAAAAACTTTTTTTGGTCATATTACCAGAATTCTTTTTCTGATTCTTTTTCATTTGGGTATAGACTATGTCACAGGGAAGATCTAGGACTCAAGGGCTGCTGTTCAGATTTTTTTTTTCCCCTGGGGTGCTTCCTCGATGTAGTGATTTCACTCTTTTCCTTGAGATGTGGTTTCCTGAGAGCTTAACTGTAGTGATTGTTATTTCTTTTCTGGATCTAGCCACCCAGTGGAGCTACCAAGTTTCAGGCTTGTACTAGGGGGTGTCTACACAGTATCCTGTGATGTGAACTGTCTTCAGGTTTCTCAGCCACGAATAGCAGCACCTGTTCTGGTAGAGGTGGTAGGGGAGTGAAATTGACTCTCTGAGGGTCCTTAGTTGTAGTTTTGTTTATTGCACTAGTTTTGTGCTGGTTGGCATCCTTCCAGGATATTGTGCTTTCAAAAGAGCATCAGCTGTGGTAGCATAGGGATAATCAGGCTATGGGTGAGGCCCTAGAGCTCCCAGGAGAATATGTTCTTTGCCTTTGGCTACCAGGGTAGGTAAAGAAAGACCATCAGGTAGGGGCAGGGTTAGGCATATGTAAGCCCAGACTCTCCTTGGGCAGTGCTTGCTGCAGCTGCTTTGGAGGATGAGGGTGTCGTTCTCAGGCCAATGGATTTATGTTCCCAGGGGGACTATAGCTGCCTCATTGTGTCATGCAGATCACCAGGAAAATAGGGGAAAGCTAGCAGTTACAGCCCTCACCCAGCTGTCACGCAGACAAAAAGACTGGTCTCACTCCTATTTTGCCCACTCCAACAGCTCTAAGTTTGTTTCCAGGCAGTGGGTGAGCAGAACTGAGAACTTGCCCCAGTCTACCAGCCTCCGAGCTGTGAAAGCAAGCAGGGCTTGGCTTCTATGCTATGTCTGAATACCAGATTGAGTTTTGTCCAGGATACTATGTTTGGTCAAAATTGTTACAAAGTTCAACTGGAAGTTTTCTCTCCCTGTGGTCTTTTTCCAGTTCCTCTGGCAGCCCTCCTATAGGACTTCTGCAAGACAAAGTCAGAAATGGCATCCCTGGGGACTGAGAGAGCCCACATGTCTCTTCTCACTGATTCTTCTACCCCTGTATTTCACTGAGTTCTCCTAAATTGTCTCAGCTCCAAGTAAGGCTAAATCTCCTGTCATCTGGACCTTCAGGCTCCCCCATGAGGGTGTGTGTTCATGCGCACATGATACTCTTTTCACACTTTTATACTTTGGGCACTCACAGTTTTTGGACTGTCTCTAAGGCCCTGAAGGAGCAATCTGCTTCCGTCAAAGGATCTGTGGATTCTCTCGGCTTTCCTGGTATGTTCCTGTGATATTTATTGGAGAAAAAGTTCACGATGTGAGTCTCCACAAGCTGCTCTGTCCATCTGAGTGGGAGCTGCAATGTAGTCCTGCCTCATATCTGCCATTTTCCCCAATAATGTACTTTACTGTTCCATGTTAGAGTTTTTTATATGATACTACAATTGCTTGTTTATCTTCATATTACACTAAAATATAAGCTTTTCGAAGGGAGAAACATTGTCATCTTTTTCCCTCACTATATCCTCAGTATTCTAGCAAAGTACCTAGCACATAACAATCATTTTGTAAATATTTTCTAAATGAATTACATAATAATTAAATTAAAGGAAAGTTAATTGAATATTTGGAGAAAGAGAAAAAAGTCAAGAGAGCTCAAGTGTAATGTGTATAAGTGCATTGGAATAAAGAGGTCATGGGTGGGAAGAAGTGTACTGGGGAACAAGATTCAAAAGGGAGTTGGTAAGATGCAGTGGGGCTTGACTATCCTTCTTAGGAATTTGAAATTAATTTTACACGCATAAAGAAACTTCTGAATTTTGTTTTATTTCTTAAGAAGAGAGAAATTTCCAACCACATGAATCTGAAAAAAAATAAGAAAAAGGAAAAAAAGAAGGAAATGAGAAAAACATGTTCAAAGTGATTATAGCAGTGTGTTAAGTGTGTTAGGCCATTTTTGAATCACTATAAAAATACCTGGGGCTGGGTAATTTATTTTTTAAAAAGAGGTTTAACTGACTCAAAGTTCTGCAGACAGTACAAGAAGCATGGTGCTGGCATCAGCTACTGGTGGAGACCTCAATAAGCTTCTAATTATGGCAGAAAGTGAATGGGGTAGCAAGCATCTCACATGTGAGAGAGGGAAAAAGAGAGAAAAGGGGTGGTGCCACACACTTTTGAATAACCAGATCTAGTGAAAACTCACTATTGTGAGGGCAGCACCTCACTATTCATGTGTGATCCACCCCCATGATCCAAACACTTCCCACCAGGCCCTTCCTCCAACACTGTGGATTACATTTCAACATGAAATTTGGAGGGCACAAATATCCAAAGCATATCATACTGACCCTGGTCCCCCAAATCTCATGTTCTTCACATTTTGCAAAATACAATCACTTCTTCTCAATAGTCCTCCAAAGTCCTAACTTGTTTCAGCCCAAACTCAAAACTCCCAAAGTCAAAACTCTCATCTGAGATCCAAGTTCCTTCTACCTATTACCATGTAAGATCAAAAATAATTATTTACAAGATACAATAGTGGTACAGGCATTAGGTAAGCATTCCTATTCTGAAAGGGAGAAATTGGCCTCGCAAAAGTCTGAAACCCAGCAGGGGAGGCATTAAATCTTAAAGCTCCAAAATAATCTCCTTTGACTCCATGTCCTGCATCCAAGGCACACTGGTGCAAATGGTGGACTCCCAAGGCCATGGGAAGTTCTGCCTCTGTAGCTTTGCAGGATGCAGCACATGTAACTGCTCTAATAGGTTGGTGTTCAGTGCCTGTGGCTTTTCTGGGCTCAAGATGCAAGCTGCCAGTGAACCTACCATTCCCAGGACTGGAAGGTGGTGGCCCCATTTCCACAGCTCCACTAAGCAGTGCCCACTGTGGACTCTGTGTGGGGAATTAAACCCCATATTTTCCTTGCCACTGCCCTAGGACAGGGTCCCTGTAGGGTTTTTACTCCTGCAGCCGGCTTCTGCCTGGGCACCCAAACTTCCATACATCCTCTGAAATCTAGGTGGAGGTTTCCAAGCCTCCTTTACTCTTGCATTTTGTGTCCATGTAGGCTTCACACCACATGGAAGTCACCAAAGCTTATGGCTTGTAACCTTTGGGATGGCAGCCTGAGCTGTATCTGGAGCTCTTTGAGCTGAGGCTAGAGCCAGAGCAACCAGGATATGGGAAGTAGAGTCTTGAGGCTGCATAAGGCAGTGGGAACCCAGGCCTGGCCCTTGAAACCATTCTTTCCTCTTAGCCTCTGGGCCTGTGATGGGAGAGGCTGCCTTGAAAATCTCAGAAATGCCTTTTAGGCCTTTTTTCCCATTATCTTTGATATTAGCACTATGACTCTCATTGTGCTAATCTTTCTAGCCAGTGGTTGCTCCACAGCCTGCTAGAATTCTTCCTCTGAAAATGGGCTTTTCTTTTCTAACACATGGCTAGGCTACAAATTTCCCAAGTATGTATGCTCTGCTTTTGTTTTAAATATAATTTTCAGCTTTAGGTGATTTCTTTGCTTCCACATCTGAGCATAGGTTGTTAGAAGCAGACAGGCCACATCTTGAATGCTTTGCTACTTAGATATTTTTTTCTGCCAGATACCCCCAAGTCATCACTTTTAAGCTCAAACTACCACAGATTGCTAGAGTATAAACACAATACAGTCAAGATTTTTGCTAAGGCATAGCAAGGGTGACCTTTGCTTCAGTTCCCAGTATATTTTCATTTTCATCTGAGACCTCATCAGCCTGTACTTCACTATCGATATTACTATCAGAATTTTGTTCAAGATCATTTATCTAATCTCTAAAGAATTCCAAACTTTCCCTCATGTTCCTGTCTTCTGAGCCCTCCAAATTCTTCCAACCTTTGCCTGTTACCAACTTCCAAAGTTGCTTCCATATTTTCAGGTATCTTTATAGCAACAGAACAGTTTGGAGTTTCCTCAGAAAAGTAAAACTTGAGCTGCCATATCATCCAGTAATCCCACTGCTGGGTGTATACCCAAAAGAAAAAACATCAGTATATTTAAGAGAAATCTGCACTCTTATGTTTGCTGCAGCACTGTTTACAATAGCTAAGACTTGGAAGCCACCTAAGTGTCCATCAAAAGATAATGGATAAAGAAGAGGTGATACATATACACAATGGAGTACCATTCAACCATAAAAAGAATGAGATTTTATCATTTGCAACAATATGTATGGAACTGAAGTTCATTAAATAAAATACACCAGGCACAGAAAGACAGATATCACATGTCCTCACTTTTTTTCTGGGATCTAAAAATCAAACAACTGAACTCATGGACATAGAGAGTAGAAGGATGGTTACCAGAGGCTGGGAAGGGTAGTGTCTGGGTGGGTGAGTTGGGGAGGTGCGGATAGTTAATGAGTACAAAAAAATAAAAAGAATGAATAAGACCTACTCTTTGGTAGCACAACAGGGTGACTATAGTCAATAACAACTTCATTATATATTTTTAAATAACTTAAAGGGTTTAACTGGATTGTTTATAACTCAAAGGATAAGTGCTTGAGGGTATGGATTCTTTATTCTTCATAATGCACTTATTTTACATTGCATACCTGTATTAAAATATCTCACATACCCATAAATACATACACCTACTATATACCCACAAAAATTAAAAATTAAAAACATTTAAAAATCTGTAATAATAACAGTCTTCTTACTGAATTAATTAGCCCCCAAGGTGGATAGAAATATCACCAATTAGAGAGATTTGGGGGACATTGACTTGAAATAAGCTCCTTTATGTGACTGTGAGCTAGGGATGTCAATCTCCTTCAATGTCTCTAAGAAAAAAGCCTGTTAAAATATTGCTAACACTTGGTGTCTGATGCATCCAATGCTCTGAATATCATCCTTAGACAGTTGTAGCAGGTTTCATTGTTTAATTTAATCAGTTATTTTAACATTGATTGCCTAATGTTTTCCACTCAATGAAATAGGCTTACTTTGTTTGGCACTCACACTTCATTTCTGTCATTTTAAAAATAATTCTGTTTTAATAAATCTTGTATGTGATTTGCATCAGTTACTGGGCTAAATAATCTCTATTATTTTGCAGACACGAATTTAGTAGAATTTTAGTAATGTGTTATGTATTTCAATAATAAAACACAGAAATTTCTTTCAACTAAAACTATAGATTAAGTTGTTTCACCTGGGAAATTTCCATTCAGCTCACAAAACTCTATTCAAAAATAAGTGCTATCAAACCTTCTATGAGCACTTTCTTAGAAACACTTGAGCCAGGGTACCCACAATCCCCTGGAGATACTCTGCCCAATATTGTTTAATTTATTTTAATTATTTGCTTACATATTTATCTTTTCAACTGACACCAAGCTTCTTAAAAGAAAGAGTCACCAATATCATGAAAATGGCCATACTTCCCAAGGTAATTTATAGATTCAATGTCATCCCCATCAAGCTACCAATGACTTTCTTCACAGAATTGGAAAAAACTACTTTAAAGTTCATATGGAACCAAAAAAGAGCCTGCATTGCCAAGTCAATCCTAAGCCAAAAGAACAAAGCTGGAAGCATCATGCTACCTGACTTCAAACTATACTACAAGGCTACAGTAACCAAAACAGCATGGTACTGTTACCAAAACAGAGATATAGACCAATGGAACAGAACAGAGCCCTCAGAAATAATGCCGCATATCTACAACCATCTGATCTTTGACAAACCTGACAAAAACAAGAAATGGGGAAAGGATTCCCTATTTAATAAATGGTGCTGGGAAAACTGGCTAGCCATATGTAGAAAGCTGAAACTGGATGCCTTCCTTACATCTTATACAAAAATTAATTCAAGATGGATTAAAGACTTAAATGTTAGACCTAAAACCATAAAAACCCTAGAAGAAAACCTAGGCAATACCATTCAGGACATAGGCATGGGCAAGGACTTCATGTCTAAAACACCAAAAGCAACGGCAACAAAAGCCAAAATTCACAAATGGGATCTAATTAAACTAAAGCGCTTCTGCACAGCAAAAGAAACTACCATCAGAGTGAACAGGCAACCTACAGAATGGGAAAAAACTTTTGCAATCTACTCATCTGACAAAGGGCTAATATCCAGAATCTACAATGAACTCAAACAAATTTACAAGAAAAAAACAAACAACCCCATCAAAAAGTGGGCAAAGGATATGAACAGACTCTTCTCAAAAGAAGACATTTATGCAGCCAAAAGACACATGAAAAAATGCTCATCATCACTGGCCATCAGAGAAATGCAAATCAAAACCACAATGAGATACCGTCTTACACCAGTTAGAATGGTGATCATTAAAAAGTCAGGAAACAACAGGTGCTGGAGAGGATGTGGAGAAATAGGAACACTTTTACACTGTCGGTGGGACTGTAAACTAGTTCAACCATTGTGGAAGTCAGTGTGGCGATTCCTCAGGGATCTAGAACTAGAAATTCCACTTGACCCAGCCATCCAATTACTGGGTATATACCCAAAAGATTATTAATCATGCTGGTATAAAGACACATGCACACGTATGTTTATTGTGGCACTATTCACAATAGCAAAGACTTGGAACCAAGCCAAATGTCCAACAATGATAGACTGGATTAAGAAAATGTGGCACATATACACCATGGAATACTATGCAGCCATAAAAAAGGATGAGTTCATGTCCTTTGTAGGGACATGGATGAAACTGGAAACCATCATTCTCAGCAAACTATTGCAAGGACACAAAACCAAACATGGCATGTTCTCACTCGTAGGTGGGAATTGAACAATGAGAACACATGGACACAGGAAGGGGAACATCACACACCGGGGCCTGTCGTGGGTTGGGGGGAAGGGGGAGGGATAGCATTAGGAGATATACCTACTGTTAAATGATGAGTTAATGGGTACAGCACACCAACATGGCACATGTATACATATGTGACTAACCTGCACATTGTGCACATGTACCCTAAAACTTAAAGTATAATAAAAGAAAGAAAGAAAGAAAGAAAATAAAAGTGGTTATATATGTCAAAAAAAAAGAAAGATTCACTTTTTATTCAATATTGTAGTCTCTGTAATTGGCAAAGTACCTATTGTGTAGTATATAGTCAGTGAAATTTTGATAAAGGAATAAATGAATTACAAAGTAATACCCCAAAA
Organism: Pongo abelii; assembly: GCF_028885655.2. NCBI lineage: Eukaryota > Metazoa > Chordata > Mammalia > Primates > Hominidae > Pongo > Pongo abelii. The sequence goes on from NC_072008.2 coordinate 99,968,538, forward strand.
TAATAATAGCTATTAATAGCTATTAATACCTATTCAGGTTCTGCCTGATTTTGTAGCTCTCTGACATCTTTAGTCTTTCAAATCCACTTATCTAGGTTGTTCTGGAGGTGGAGTGAGATGGAAAACTTGGTCATTTATAAGCTTTTTTAAACATAACTTCAAGAAAAATATCTTACTTTGGGTTCTTCCAAAGAAAGATCCTGAGACCAGGATGCAAACACAAGTAATTTATTTTGGTTAGGATATCCAGAAGCTCTAGTAAGAAAGTGAAGAAATGAGACAGACGTTGGAAAAAAGTCAGTGAAGCATGCACCTTGAAGCAAGTTACAACGATGGTAATTTAAGCTTAATAGCACAGGGGAACCCTGAGAGCCAGCTTAAAATTTCAGTTTCTCCACTCAAGTAACTTGGTCAGGTGTGGTTTTTATTCACCAACTCTCACCAGTAATTGGTTAAGGGCTACTCCTGGGGGCTGTTAACTGTCCAGAATATCTGTCTTGCCCTACATATTGGCAAAGTGAACTCCAGAGACCAGAGAAACTTCTTAGCAAACAGTCACAATTCCTGGAAATCTGGCTGGTGTGCACAGAGATGGTAATTGCTAAGAATGAGGTATTGACAATGTTCACAGCACAGAAATTTTTGAGGCTGCTTCTTTTGAATCAAAAATAATTACCCGTTAAGAAAACCTCTGCGATGCTTATGAGGATATACTTAATAGGTTTTGTTGAAATAATAGAATTGGCATGTTTATTGAGCACATTCTATTCACTAAAATATATAGAAATCTGTGTCTGTAAGTAATATTTCTGCCTTCCACATTACTGCGGTAGTCTGTGAATTATCTGGTACTTTCTTTGTTGCTAATTTGCTCTTCTTTCTTCCTTATTCTTTTTTAAAATTTTCTACTTGAAGACTTAACAGGAAGGCATTATGTGCAATTCTTGTTAGATGGGCCACGGGATTGTTTTTCTAAAGCCAGCAATTATATACTAAGCAGTAATAAATGCCCCCCCCAAAAAAAAAATCCAAGCCACCATGGATATACAGATAAGTACATCGTTCCTGCTCTTAAGGAACATAAAGTCTGCCACGGTCTTGAGTAGGTAAAACTTCTATATGTCTTCATTCATTTATATGTTCAACAAACATTTTCAAATACTGATTAGGTGTCAGGAAATGCTAGGTGCAAAAAAATACAATGTTAAGTAAAACAGAGTTTTTGCCTTTATGGAATATGCATTCTACAAAAAATGTGGACATTAATCAAGGAGTCATATAAATATATAAAATTGCATATGTGATAGGTGCTATGCAGGGGAGGTACATGGTGCTATGAGATCCTTTTTTAGGTACTCAGCCTAGTAGAGAAGGTCAGGGAAAATTTATGACAGCCAGTGAGTTTTTGAAAGTTGAGTAGAAGTTTCCTAATGAAAGGGGAAGGAAGTGTCTTCCAGGCAGATGGAATAGCATAGGTAAAGTCAAGAAGGAGAGAGGTAAGTAAGATAGCATGAAAGAAAGTCAGTATTGATGCAACTGTAAAAGGTGGGGGAAGGGTGAGACTGGAGAAATATCTAAGGGCTAGATCATGCAGGATTTTTTTTTCCATCCTAAGTGCAATGAAAATCCATTAACAATTTTATTTGTGTTTTAAATAGTCACATTGACAAAAGGGTCAAGAATCAATGCAGCTAACTGTTGGACATTTTAAGATGTTATTGTGCTAGTCCAGGTAAGAAATAATAACTAAGAGAAATATAGTGGTCATGGAATTGTAGAAAAGTAGATAGATATGAGATATGTTTATTTAGGTATAAATAATCTGAATTTGTGACGGACTGAAAATGGGAGTGAGTAAAAGGAAGATATGAAGGATGACACTTAAATTAGAGCTTATGCAATAGGATGCTACTACAATTGACTGAGATAATTGACTGAACAAAGGAAAAAGGAAATATTTGGTGTGGGCAGATCACGAATTTGGTAGTGAGCATCTTTTCATGTGGCATTGACCAAAGCCTCCAGAGCAAGGCTGAATTAAAATGACAATAATATATATTCTTATCTTATGCCTCATCTAAACAGAAAAAAGTTTCATCATTTTATTACTAGATGTGGTACTAATATATGTTATAGGTTCTTTGTAGATACCCATTAACGGACTAAGAAAATCCTTTGTAACTGGATTTTACTAAGATATGTTTACCATGAAGATATGTTCAATATTGTTAAACGCAATTTTCTGCATCTGTTAAGGTGATTGTATTTTTAAAATTTATAATATGTAAGAAAGAATATAATACCTCATTTTATTTCCAATTGTCTACAAACTTCATCTTGTTTACCTCTGATAGGGTTAAGACTATGATAAGATTATTTTTATCTTATGATAGATGCTCTCTATGGTCTTGCATTCTCACAAAGAGACATGTCTTTGTATTTTATACCAATGAGAAGAAGATATATTTTTTCTGAAAAGCAACAAATCTGATCCAGGCACATTGCCCTTCTTCTTGGTCCTTCGACATGCCAGGTAATTTCCGGCCTTAAGGCTTTTGCACCCATTGTTCACTTTGTCAAGGACTCTCTTTCTCTAGATCTCTGAATGGCTAGCACCCTCATCTCCCTTGGGAATTTGGCTGAATGATTTCCTTCTCAACGAAGAATACTCAATCTTTTAAAAATTGTAACCTGACTCACATTTCCACCCCCAGCACTTAGTATTTCCCTAACCCTTCTGCATTACTTTTCCTTACTTTTTTGTTTTCAGCATTTATCATCTTAAAATATACTATGGAATTTACTCATTAATTTTGCTTGTTGTTATTGTATTTATTCTTTCAGGCCTGGAATCTAAGCTGCATGAAGACAGAAACTTTGGTTGTTTAGCTCAATTATGTATTCCAAGTGATTAGAACAGTGCCTGACACAAAGTAAGTTAAACTGCAAAAACAAACAAACAAATAACAATGACAAAAATCTCAAGTATTATATTAGAGATTACATGAACTATGATCCCTTTCCAGACTTCTAGTATCTCTTGGGAAACAGTTGAGGCTAATTTGCTAATACCAAAGCAAATATGTGAATGAGGGGGTACAAAATCTGAGGATCATGTATTTGATCTCTTTATTTCAGCTAAATATCCCATATTCTCAGAAGTCTCAAGCAACCCTTACTTGCATTATTCTTCCAAGAAAATTTTTTTATGTTCATTTTCTCTCTTACACACACGTTGGTACTCACATTCATACACATACACACACATAAACTTAAGGAAATAGATTTCCATGTTCACATAATCGTTTCTCTCTCTCTCCTTTTTTTGAGATGGAATCTCCCTCTGTTGCCAGGCTGGAGTGCAGTGGCATGATCTCGGCTCGCCGCAACCTCCGACTCCCTGGTTCAAGCAATTCTCCTGCCTCAGGCTCCCGAGTAGCTGGGATTACAGGCACGTGCCACCAAGCCCAGCTAATTTTTGTATTTTTAATAGAGACGAGGTTTCACCATGTTGGCCAGGATGGTCTCGATCTCCTGACCTCGTGATCAGCCTGCATCGACCTCCCAAAGTGCTAGGATTAGAGGCACGAGCCACTGCACCCGGCCCTCGTTTCTTTTATAAGCCTACTTTTGAGTTGGCACTGCATTAAAATATGATCATGTATAAAAACATCTATTTCCATGTATATTATTTGAAGAAAATAAAAATCCTCTTATACTGTGATAACCACACTTCCTGAATCACTTTGTATCTTTCACATGCACTTAATGAAGCCAATTGCCTTTAACAGATTTTTAGTTTCAGGACTAAACTCCTGAGAGCTTTTATTGTTACTGTAATTTTTCAGCTTTTTTTTTGCTCTGATTAATATTTTTAATTTACCATAATAATTGTAGATATTTATAGGGTACAGTGTAATATTTAAATACTTGTATAAAATAGGTAATAATTAAATCAGGGCAATTAGCGTATCTCTCATCTAAAATATATATCTTTTATTTGTGTTAGGAACATTCAAAATTTGCTGTCTAGCTATTTGAAAATATGCAATAAAGTGTTAATTACAGTCACCCTGTAGTTGTATAGAACACTAGAACTTATTACTTCTAACTAACTGTAATTTTGCCTTTGTTTGACAACCTCTGGTTTTCCTCCTTCCAACACAATTCCCAGCCTCTAGTAACCATTATTTTACTCTCTATTTCTGATATCAATACTTTTTAGATTCCACATGTGAGTGAGATCATGCAGTATTTGTCTTTGTGCACCTGGCTTATATCATTTAACATAATTTTTTTCGGGTTCATTCATGTTGTCAGAAATGGCAGAATTTTATTCTTTTTCTAGCTGAATAGTATTCCATTGTGTATATATAAGACATTTTCTTGATTTATTCATCTTTCTATTGAGAGTTAGGTTGATTCCATATTTTGGCTATTGAGAATAATGTCATCATGAACATGGGAGTGCAGATATCTCTTTGACATACTGATTTTGTTTCCTTTGGATATATATCCAGTAGTGGGATTGCTGGATTGTATGGTAGTTCTATTTTTAGTTTATTGAGAAAGCTTCGTATTGTATTCCATAATTTATATTCCCAGCAAGAGTATATAAGAGTTCCCCTTTCTCCACATCCTCACCAGCATTTGTTACTTTTGGTCTTTTTGATGATAGTCATTCTTACTGAGGTGGGATAATATTTCATTGTGGTTCTGATTTGCATTTTCCTGAGAATTAGTGATATTAAAATTTTTTCATATACCTGTTGGCTATTTGTATGTCATCTTTTGAGAAATGTCTATTCAGCTCATTTGCCCATTTTTAAATTAGGTTATTTGTTGTTTTGCTGTTATTTGAGTCCTTAAGTATTCTAAATATTAATTTTAGATTAAAAGTTTGCAAATATTTTTCCCATTCTGTTGGTTTTCTCTTGACTCTGTTGATTGTATTCTTCGCTGTGCATAAGTGTTTTAGTTTGATATTATTACATGTGTCTGTATTGTCTTTTATTGCTTGTACTTGTGAAGTTTTATTTAAAAGATCTTTGCCAAGACCAATGTTGTGAAGCATTTCTTTCATGTTTTCACCAGTTAGTAATACAGTTTTGCATTTACGTTTAAGTTTTTAGCAATTTTTAGTTGATTTTTGTAGATGGTTAGAGATATGGGTGTAGTTTTATTCTTCTGCATATGGATATCTAGTTTTCTCAGCACAATTTATTGAAGAGGGTGTCCTTTCCCAAAGGAATGTTCTTGGTACCTGAAGGAAACCAAAACATTTTACCCCAAAATGTTTTTTTTGTTTTTTTTTTTTTTTGAGACCGTGTCTTGTTTTGTCTCCAGGCTGGAGTGCAGTGGCGTGATCTCTGCTTGCTGCATCCTCTGCCTCCCTGGTTCAAGAGATTCTCCTGCCTCAGCCTTCTGAGTAGCTAGGACTACAGGCACCCACCACCACCCAGCTAATTTTTGTATTTTTAGTAGAGATGGGGTTTCACCATGTTGGCCAGGATGGTCTTGATCTCTTGACCTCGGCCTCCCAAAGTGTTAGGATTACAGGCGTGAGCCATGGCACCTGGTCCCCAAAAATACTTTTTAACATATTTTGAGATGCTTGTTCAGGGGACCTGTCAACAGAAGTAGCCCTGAAAAGCTGTCTTTTGTGTAGGAAATTCGCATATGTAGAAAAAAATCTGCATTGATATAGCTGGGCTTTCTCTGAAGCTCTGTGTTGTCTAGATCTAGGAAAGATCTACTGAGATTCTGATACTACTAAAAGTCTGAAACAAACATGTACTATCTATTCTCTGTTAGGGTTGCTAACTGTGAGGTTTAATCTACATAATACGTTTATCTTTGCTATAAGCCCCCATTTATTCTGTAACATAAATAGCATAAAAGCTTCGGCCATCGGGCCACTTTTTTTGAGTTCTTGTATGATTTTCATGCACACAAATACATTCGTATGCCTCTTCTTCTATTAATATGCCTTTAGTCAGTTGATTTTTAGTGAATCTTCAGAAGGTGATGTTGAAATTATCTCTTAGTTCTTGTCAGAATTTTGTTGAAAGTCAGTAGACTATAAATATGTGGATTTATTTCTGGATTCTCTATGCTGTTCCATTGGCCTCTGTATCTGTTCTTATGTCAGTGTCATACTCTTGTGGTTATGATATCTTAATAGTATGTTTTGAAGTTAGGCAACGTAATACTTCCAACTTTATTCTCTTGCTCAGGATTGTTTTGGTTATTGAGGGTCTTTTGTGGTTCCACTGTCTATTTTAGAATTTTTTTTTCTATCTTTGAGAAGAATCTCATTGATATTTTGATAGGGATTGAATTGAATATGTAGAACCCTTTTGGGAAGGGATTAATATTGTGAAGAATTAATATTTTTGAGTTTTAGCATATGGATATTCTGCCACTTATAATTAGCACTTTAATTAGTAACAATCTGGTCTAGATTAATGACAACTTAATTTCAATTATATACAAAAACTTTCCCTCTATACAGCTCTGTGTGAGTACATTTTGGCTTTTATAACAAAATATCATACATTGAGTAGCTTATAAACAGTCAAAATTTATCTGTCACAGTTCTGGAGGCTGGGAAGTCAAATATCAAGACATCAGCAGATTTCAGTGTCTGGTGAAGTCCTGCTTTCTGTCTTATAGAGAGTGCCTTCTTGCTATGCCCTCACATACTAGAAGACACAGTGGAGTCTCTCTTAGGCCTCTATTATTAGGGCCTTATTCCCATCCATGAGGGCTCCACCCTTGTGACCTAGTCACCTTTCCCAAACTCCAACTTCTAATAGTATACTCTAGGGGGTTAGAAATTCAACATATAAATTTTGGGGGAACAAAAACATTCAGAACATAGTATACCGACACTGCCCCTCACAAAATACATGTCCTTCTTACATAAAAAATACATTTACTCCATCCAAGGAGCCCCAGAAATTTTAACTAGTTCTGGCATTAACTGAAAAGTATAGACTTCACAGTCTCATCTAAATATCATCCAAATCAAATATGTGTGAGACTAAAGGTACAATTGATTCTGCAACAAATTTTTCTCCAGCTGTGGAACTTTTTAACTTTTTTGAAATGAAAGAAAAGTTATGTGCTTCTAAAATATAATGTTGAGACAGGCATAGGATATACATTCCCATTCCACAAGGGAAAAATGAGAAAGAAGAAGGAGGTAACAGGTCCCAAGTAAGCCTGAAACCCAAAGTCAGACAACATTAAATCTTAAGTCTTGAGAACAAATTTCTTTGACTTGATGTTATGCCCTCCTGGACTACTGGGACTCTGGTTTCATCTTCCAAATCAACTAATGTGAAAGTCCTGCCTTCCAGACACACCGGGACAGTGATCTTGCCTATACTGCTTTGGACAACCTTGCCTCCAAGGCAACTTTGTGTCTAGGTCCTATTCTCTTAGCAGTTCTTTGCAGTGGCCCCCATCTTCATGGCAGGTCTGTGCCTGATTCACATGCTTGCTATTCTCTGAGGCTGGGATCACATGATAATGGCTTTATTAGTCTGAGGCTATGGGAACATTCCCACTCCCACAGCTCCTCTTGGTATTGCCCTAAAGGAAACTTTTTATATTGACCCCATACTTTTTAGGGCTTATGCACTGTGAGCCTGTGATGGGAGTGGCAGCCCTGATAATTTCTAAATTGTCTTTTGGGTCGGCTTAGATTCTGTCTAGATGGGTGACTAATTTCCTTACCAAATAATCATTTGACCACACCTTTGGTGTTTTTTCCTTAACATGCTTTCTCATTTTTGTTTTTTACAATATAAACAGGTTGAGAATTTTCCAATTCTATATATTCTGCTTCCCTTTTGATTAACAAATTCATCTTTAAATTATTTTTCTCTTCTTAAATTTTCTAGTAGTAATCGAGAAAAGTAAAGCCACACTCTCAACACTTTACTTAGGACTGTCCTCAGCCACTATATATCTAATTTCATCGCTCAAAAGTTTCTACCTTCCACAAAACACCTGGACGGAAACACAATTCAGTCGTGTTCTTTGCTTCTTTACAACAAAGATATACTTTTCTCCAATTGTCAACAATATGTTAATCATTTCTGTCTAAAAACTCATCAACATAGCCTTTAGTGTTAATATATCTGTTAACACTGTGATTATTTAAATATCCTCTAAGAAGTTTGAGATTTTTGCTCTAGCTCTTCTAGTTTCTATCTAGGCTCTTAATAAAACATCCCTTAATGATCTATTCACAGCAATGTAGGATTTTTTTAGCATGTACCACATACTCTTCTAGCTTCTACCCCTTATCCAGTTTCACAGCCATTTCCACATTTTTAAGTGTTTGTTATACTAGCACCCTACTTTCTATACCGATTTTCTGTTTAGTCCATTCAGGCTGCTGTAACATAGTACCATAAACTGGATGGCTTATAAACAACAGAAACTTATTAATCACAATTGTAGAAGCTCAAAAATTCAATATCAAGGTGCCAGGAAATACAGTGTCTGTTAAGGGCCAATTTTCACATTCATAGGTGGTGCCTTTCCGCACTCTCCTCACGTGGTGGAAGAGGCAAGACAGCTCTTTTGGGCCTTCTTTATACAGATACTGATCCCATTCATGGATGCTATGCCCTCATAACCTAACCACCTTCTAAAGGCTTTTCCTTCTAACCCATCCTAATATCATCACTTTGGGGGTCACAATTTTAACATATGAATTTGAGGGTACACAAACATTCAGATCATAGCAAATATCATTCTCTTTCCCCTCCTTTGTACTGCTATTAACATAAAAATTATCTTCTTATACATTGTCTGTCTCAGAACAAATTCATAATTAGTAACTTATGCACTTGTCTTTTAAATTAGGAGTAGAAAAATGTTACAAATAAAAATGCATTTAAACTGCCTTTTATATTTATCTGTAGAGTTGCTCTTACTGGAACCTTTTATTTCTTTATGTGGGTTTTAATTACTGCCTGGTGTTCTTTCATTTAAATCTAAGAAAATCTCTTTAGTATTTTTTGGAGGGTAGGTTTTCTAGTGAAGGCTTCTCTCAGTTTTTGTTTATCTGGAAAATGTCATCAGTTCTTTTTTTTTCAAAGATAGTTTTCTGGATATATAATTGTTTATTGACTGTATTTTTTCTCTAGCATTTTGAATATGCACCATAAGTCTGTGATGTGTTCATTTTTCTTCATTGTTTTTTCTTTTTATTCCTCAGAGTGTATAATATGAATTGATCTATCATCAAATTCACTTGTTATTATTATTTCTTCTAGTTTCTTAAATATGTTGTTTAGTCTTTCTAGTAATTTTTAAGTTATTATACGTATAAGCTCCAGAATTTCTATTTGAATATATTTTTGTATGTAATTTCTCATTATTGACTTTCTCTATTTGATAAGATATTGTTCACAAACATTCCTTTAGCTTTTAAACTTTTCTTTTTTCTTTTTGAATATTTTAAAAATAGTTCAATTAAGTCTTTTCTAGTTAGTCTGACCTATGGGCTTGCCTATTGACCTTAAATTTCTCTGTGTATGTGTCATGCCACATTATTTCTGTGCATGTCTCATAATTTTTGTTTGAAAACTGGACATTTTAAATAGCTGGTGGAGTTGATGATGGATGTTGTGACAAAGAAGGCTGAGAGTGTGACTGCCTGCAGGGTTTTCAGCTGACCTACTCCCTAAGTGGAGGAACTACATCTGAGATGAGTACCCTTCTTATCAACAATATCCAGGAGAAGTGCCCATATAGGATCATAAACCCATTCAGTGTGCAGCTCTTGTCCAAGGTGTTAGACATGGTTGTGGAACCCTATAATGCCACCCTTTCAGTCCACCAGCTCATAGAAAAAAACACAGATGACACATTATGCCTTTATAATGAAGCTCTCTACAACATCTGCTTCAAAATCCTAAAGCTGCTCACATCCCCCTACAGTGATCTAAACCACCTGGTGTCTGCCACTATGACTAGAGTCACCACCTACCTGCGCTTCCCTGGCCAGCTAAATGCTGACTGCAGAAACTGTCCATGAACATAGCCCCATTTTCCCACCTGCACTTCTTCTTGCCTGGCTTTGCCTCACTGACCAGCTGGGGCAGCCAGCAGTATTGAGCCTTGATAATAGCTGAGCTCACCCAGCAGATGTTTGACACCAAGAACATGATGGCTGCCTGCAACCCTCACCATGGCTGCTACCTAGTGGTGGCTGCCATTTTCAGGGGCTGCATGGCCATGAAGGAAGCAGATGAGCAAATGCTTAGTGTCCAAAACAAGTACAGCAGCTACTTTGCTGATTGGATCCCCCACAGTGTGAAAATAGCCGTCTGTGACATCTTACCCCCAAGGCTAAAAATGCTCACCACCTTCACTGGCAATAACATTACTATCCAGGAGTTGTTCAGGTGCATTTCAGAGCAGTTCACAGCCGTGTTTAGGTGCAAGGCCTTCTTGAACCCATATGTGAGTGAGGGCATGGATGAAATAGAGTTCATTGAGGCTGAGAGCAACATGAACAACTTGGTGTCTGAGTACCAATAGCACCAGATGCCATGGCTGAGGAGGGAGAATTTGAGAAGTGAACTAAGGAGGAGGTGGCCTAGAGCCTTCTGTTGCTGGGTGAAGGACAAAAGCAGTATGAATTCTTTATTCACTCACAACATATTCTGATAGCCATGTCTTACTGTGCATGTACTTACTGTTCTTCTTGCTACATGATCACTTCTATCAAAGCATTTTCATAGTAAAACAAAAATATGGCAATTATGGAAATCAGATTGCCGCTTTCCCCAGGTTTTTACAGTTTTTTGTTCATTTTTGTTGTTGGTTTTTATTTAGTTACTCTTTAAAACTAATTTTATAACGTCTGTATTCTTTGTCATGTGTGGTCACTGAAGTCTTATTTAATTAACTTAATAGTCATTTAATGATTGGGCAGAGATACATTAAATTCTCAGAATCAATTAGTCTTCCAGTCTTTGTAAAGTGGCTCTGTTTATGTGTTCTCAGCAAGGATGTTTACATGTCTGACTTAGCCTTCACTCCCTACTTGTGCAGAGTCTCAGTGTTAGCCAGAGGTAATAGCTTAGGACCTTTCCACATTTATCTTTAGTCTGTACACAATCCTGGTAATGTGCACAGCTGTAAACATGGGTATTGACTTTCAGAACCCTGGAATATATGAGATGTTTTAATACCTCACTATAGCCAGGCACAGTGGCTCATACCTGTAATTCCAGAACTTTGGGAGGCTGAGATGGGTGGATCACTTGAGGTCAGGAGTTTGAAACCAACCTGGACAACATAATAAAACACCATCTCTACTAAATATACCAAAATTAGCTTGGTGTGGTGCCACACGCTTGTAGTCCCAGCTACTCAGGAGGCTGAGGCAGGAGGATTGCTTGAGCCCAGGAGGCAGAGGTTTTAGTGAGCCAAGATCATGCCATTACACTCTAGCCTGGGTGATGAGAGTGAAACACTGTCTCAAAAAAAAAAAAAAAAAAAAACAAAACCCAAAAAACAAAAACAAAAACTCACTATAAGCATTTCATGTGTTATCTGCCTTTTTAAAGCTTTTTGATTAGATTATTGTTTTCCCCAACTCTTACCTACTGCCTTAGGCAACCATGATGTTTAACAATTGCCTCTGATTGTTCCTGAGAAAAATGTCAAGGAAAAAGTGCTTGTAATGGGTGAGCTCTGAATCATGTAAAATATAAGAGCCTTTTTGAGTAGAGTCTTCCAGGAAACTATCAGATGGATCAAATAATAATATATCTCTTGGAATGTGTTTTTGAAAGTGTTTCACTCCCTCTCTGTCTCTCCTATTAGCTGTCAGGCTACTGTTTTTTATCGTAATGGCAGGTTGTTGATTTTCAAGGCCCTTGAAGAGCTGATGGAATATAATGGTAATAATGCAAGTTAAATGCCACAAGGCTTGCTATTCTTACTGAGATTTAGCTATTTTTTTCTGGAATAAACGTTCCCCAGATTGCTGCAAGTCATTGAATAATTTTCAGAGTTTTAAAAAAGTTAATTTTGTCAACTTTTGCTAGTGTTCCCATTAATTATATGGAGGAGAAAATTTGTGTAACTTCCTACTTCACCATTTTTTTTTGTTGTTGCTGTCATTACCTTACTATTTCTTTTTGAGTCTGTTTTGGTACGATATAATTCTCTACAAATTGATGCATTATATATAATACTTTAAAACTTAAAATTGTTCATAATTTACTCTAATATTTTTAATTTTCTCTGTATCTGCAAACTTGTAGCCATTTCCTTTCATAATATTATTTATTTTCACTGTCTGTCCTTTCTTGTTGATCAGTGATTTGTTAATTTTATTAGTTTGTTTTTTAAATACACTTGTGACTATTTGGTCCTATCTACTCCATTTTTTAATCTTCTAATTTATTAATTTCTGCTATCAATTTTTTTATTTCCTCTATTTCTTTAGATTTCGTTTTTTGGCTTGCCTTTAATGGTTTTCATTGGATTCTTAGCATAAGTCTATTATATCTTATTTTTGATTATACATAAAATCTATACATTTTATTCCAAATACTGCTTTAATTTCATCCAATTAGTTTTGACAGTTGATATTTTTATTTTATTTAAAATTATCTTAGATTACTTCTTCAACTCATGAGTTACATGAAAGTGTTAACAATTTTTTTCTGAATTATTCTTTGTGGTTTATCTCTCAGTAATTGTGTCATTGTCAGAAAATAACATTTTAGTCACTGAGTTCTTTGAAATTTCTGCTTTTTATAATTTCAAATTTTATTTTAGATTTAGGGGATACCTCTGCAGATTTCTTATCTAGGCATATTGTGTGATGCTGAAACTTGGAGTTTATTCCATCACCTGGATACTGAGCATAGTACACAACAGTTAGTTTTTCAACCCTTGTGTCCCTCCCTTACTGCTCTACTGAGACTGTGTTTTTAAAATTATAGCAGTAAGGGAAATCTGACATAGTTGGTTCCATCTTGCTTCTGACCACCCAATTGTCTTTGATCATCCCTGGGCATAGGCCAACCTAACTGTGGAAAGAAGTTAGTTTATAGTTTAACATGAAAGGAAAGATGATATTAGTTCCTCCCTAAAACTAACCCCCTGCTTTCCCTGGGACTGAACAACATTTTTGTAAGATTAATGAAAGGCTATAACAATAGGATTATGGGAGAAACCTGAACTCTGCTAAGGTACAGGTGTAGTTTTTATAATTCCTTTCTCTTTAGGAGTCATGTGGCCAGAGGTCACAAGATTTGTGACTTCCACAATTGTTCCTGTAGATAACATCACTATTGTAGAATCTAAGATTGTTTATTTGAAGATATATTTCAGGCTGATTCCACCCAGACTCATGACTCATTACTCAACTGATCCGGTGGTCCCACCCAGAGGCAGACTCAGCACACAAGAACCATTTTTCACACCCCTAGCATTTCAGTTCCAACCAATCAGTACCATCCATTTGCTAGCCCCTGTTCACCAAACTGTCCATAAAACTTTAACCTCCAAACCTTCAGGAAGACTTATTTGAGTGATAAATCCAGTTCTCCAGCTTGGGCCAGCCTCATGTCAATTTAACGTTTTCTCTATTGCAATGCCACAGTATCAGTGAATTTTTTTTTGAGGAAATGGCAGGAAGTATCTGTTGGGTGATTACATCAGAAGTTTCCAGTGTTTATGATTGCCATCTTTAAATCCATGAGTACCCATTGTTTGATACTTACTTTATGGCCCCATATATACTTTATGTTGGAATCAGCTTTTGTGAAAATAATATGTATCTTGCATCTATTGGGTAGAAACCTCTCTATATATTTATCAAATGTCTTGTTATTGTTTTTAAAATCTTTTACCATATTCTTATTGATTTTTTTCATCCTACTGGAAAACACCTAACTGTTTAAATCAGGGTTGGCATTTTTTTTTCTCTCCACAGGATCAGATTATAAATATTTTAGACTTATGGTCTCTTTTATGACTACTTATCTATGTCATCATAACATGAAAGAAGTCACAGATAATACTTAAATAAATGGATATGCCTGATATCCAATAAATCTTTATTTACAAAAGGAGGCAACAAACAAAGTTTGGCCTGTGTGGCATAGTTCGCTGATACTTTGCTAAAGAAACATTATTATCACCTCCCATTATGATAGTGTATTTTTCAATTTATTCTGAAATTTTGTCTATTTTTACTTCCTATGTTTTATGCTATGCAGTAAGGCATGTAAGTTTAGAATTATCATAATTTTTTCTGTAAATTACATCTTACATTTTAATAATTTGATGCTCTTTTATTTCCACTAATATATTTTCATTAATGTGTAGTTTGGCTAATATTAACATAGCTGCATTTATTTTTTTAGATTAATATTTTCCTTGTGTAACTCTTTTCTCATCCATTTACTTTTAAACTTTCTGTATTCTTATGTTCTTATATGGAAGCCCTTGTATGTGGTTCTCTAAAAGTGCCCCACATGAACTGAATATTTTTTCTTTTAAGTAGAGTAGTTATACCTTTTACATTTATAGCATGTCACTTAATAATAAGAACACATTCTGAGAAATGCATCTTTAGGCAATTTTATTGTATGAACATAAAAGAGTGTACTTACAGAAACCTAGATGTTATAACTTGCTATACACATAGGCTATATGGCATAGCCTACTGCTTCTAGGTTACAAACTTGTATAGCATGTTACTAAACTGGATACTGTAGGCAGTTGTCACATAATGGTAAGTATTTGTGCTTCTCTACATATCTAAACATAGAAATACGATAAAAATACAGTATTATTTTATAGGAACATTCTGGTATATGTATTTCATCATTGACTAAAATGTTGTTATGTGGTATATAACTGCACGTTATTTACATATGAGTATATATCTACCATAAAATTTTATATTTTGTCTTCCTTTTACTGTTCATTTTCTCTCTTTTTAGATTTAGTAATTTTCATTTTTTTTTCTTACTAGCTTACATCCTATTTTCTTCTTCTATTCTTCAGTGTTTACCCTAGAATTTTTTAAATGTATATTTAAATTATTAATATAAAAATTATATTTCTTTACCCTCCTGATCAGTAACAAGTCCTAAAAACTCCTTAGTTATGATAATGCCTAACATATATATTTTGATGTTATGTATTTTAATTATATCTCATTTGCTGATCCCCTTAGAAAAGTCTTGAAAAATATCATTATTTTAATTTCGGTCAGTTTTATTTTCAATTTCATGTAGATTTACCCTCATACTTATAATATTTACTTGGGATTATTTCTCTTTTGTCTAAAACTGAATTCCTTAAAATTTCCTATAGAATCTTTTGTTTGCAAATTATCTATTTTGTGTCTACAACTATCTTTATTTCCCCTTGTTTTTGAGAGAGTTTCATTGAACATGCAAATTTAGCTTAGTTATTTCCTCACAGCACATGGAAAACATTATTCTAAAATCTTCTGACTTTCATATTTGCTGTTGAGAAGTTAGCTATGTCTTTTTTTTAATGATCTGTCTTTTTTTGACTGCTTTTAAGATGCTCTATTTTTTGTGAGGAAGGTGGGTGTTCTGCAGTTTCACTCTGCTTTCTAGTTTTATATTTCTTTTAATAGTTTTATTTATGTTTTGATAAAGTAGAAATTACAGTTTAATTAATCCCCATACATACAGCTCATCCCATTACAGTATGTATCTACTCACAGTTAATCTTGTTTTATCTATAATTATAGCCATCTCTACTTCTGAATCCTCAGATTATTTTGAAGCAAATTCCAAGTATTGTTTTTTCCAAGAAAAAATTAAGAAGTATCTCTAAGAGATAAAAACTCTTTTATAAAAACATAACCATGTTAGCATTTTCATACTCCCAAATTTTAATAATAACTTCTTAATATGATTATATACACAATCATAATAAGAGTTATTCAGATAGTCTTTGAAATGTGCATTTTTCTCTTTTAAACTATGTGCTAGCCCATTCTTGCGTTGCTATAAAGAAATATCTGAGTCTGGATAATATATAAAGAAAAGAGTTTTAATTGGCTCACTGTTCTGTAGGCTGTACAAGCATGACTCCAGCATCTGCTTCTGGTGAGGCTCTCAGGAAGCTTACAATCATGGTGGAAGGCAAAGGAAGAGCAGGTGGTATCACATGGCAAAAGCAGGAGTGAGAGAGATGGGAGAAGGTGAAACATTTTTTTAAATAACCAGTTCTCATATGAATTCATTGAGGAAGAACTGACTCATCACCAAGGGGACAGTGCTAAGCCATTCATAAGGGATCAACCTCCATGATGCAATACCTCTCACTAGGCCCCACCTCCAATACTAGAGGTCACATTTCAACATATGATTTGGAGGGGACAAATATTCAAACCACATTAAACTGTTTGTTTGAATCAGCATCAAATAACATTCATTATAATTGGTTAATATATTTTTAAGTCTCTTTTAAGTCTCTTCATCTATATACTTTGCTTTTTCATACCATTTACATTTTTTTCTATAGACTGAATTCTGCAGATGCATTGTATATTTTCTTTAATTACCATGCTTGGGACTCATTAGAATATCTGAATCCATAGAAGATTGTCTTTTATCAGTTTGGGGAAAATATCAGTAATTGTCTCTTTACATATTGCCTTTGTTTCATTCTCCCTTTCCTCTCCTTCTAAAATTCTGATATTTGTATACTAATATCCATCTCTCTTAACCTCTTGTCCTTCCAAAAACTGTTTTGGGATTGATTCTTCCAGGCATCTTGGAGCATTTCCAATTAGGAACAATTTTAATTAAACTCTAAACATGATGTTCTTTGGACCACTCGGGTAGTACAAAATGTAGGCTGCAAAACCATATGAGGGCAACGTTGTTGCTATAAATTATCAAGGGAAATGTAGTTTTTTTTCTTCTACTTAGCGTGATTGTTCAAAACCAGCAAGTTCGCTTTCTAGTCCCCTGAATGTATATGTTTACTTCTTGTTCACACTTAATACTAAGAGTAAAACACTTGTGAGCTCCAGCTTTATTTGGGGAGGGAGGGCTTATTCTATTAGACTCTGAATTGCGGGTGGTCTTTGGGATTTTTTTCCTGTACCACTTTACCTGTGAGTTGGTGAAAACTGAAGCACAAGGTTATCTGGTATGGAAAGTATCTTAAGAGCAGACTAATATTTTTCTGCTTTTAATTAAGTTTTAGAATTTTAATATTCTCACTTGCCTACCAGCTAATGGATGAATTTATAATGTTTTTAAAAAGCATATTTCATTCAATATGTTTATTTTCAGGACAAAATAGGTCAGAAGGTTGTGTGTGTGTGTGTGTGTGTGTGTGTGTTTGTATACCTCTTTTTTTGGTGGCTTCTTTAATCACTCAGGTGCAAAATCTGCGGCTCCAGTTCTCTAGCATTTAATTCTCTGCTATATAAGAACAAACAAAATGAGATAAACTTATTTTACAGTTTTACCTTAATCTCTTTGTTATCATCCTTAGTGGCAGTTAGTTCATGTGTTCATCTATAATACATTTTTCAAGCTTATGTAATGAAATTTATACTTTTTAAAAAGATTTATATATTGCTTCATTAGATTTCTCACATTAACTAGTTATGAAATCTTAGATGAGCAACTCAACCTTTGTGAGCTTTTTCTTCTTGTGTAAAGTGGAAGTGTTAATCCTACCTGACAACCTAGTGAAGAACAAATGATAATGAGATAATATATGTGAACATGTTTTGAAATTCAATGTAATGCTTGATAATGAAAGATGTTAATATTACTAAACAGAACACCTTTTTATCATAACTTGGGCACCCTATTTAACAGTGATCACTTTTTGTACTAAATAGCTTGAAGTGACATTTTAAAAATCAGTGATAGTTAACTTTTTTTTTGCCTCAATGCTCCTGTATTCTTGTGTATATAAATGTCTTTATAGTACCATTTCACATGAAAGGATCAATAATTTTTATGAGAATTTTACAACTAAATCTAACCTGCTGTATTTGAATACATCTCACAAAGTAAAAAATGATAATTACCTTTTTCAAGCATATGAAGACCAAATACTTAATCTGTGTATTCTCTACTGTTTATACTGTTATTTGCCAATTTTTAAATTCTAGGTTAGATTTCTGGATCTCTAATTCACCTATGACATACAATGAGTTTCCTTGGGGTATATTAATGGATATATTCATGTATCAATCTGAAAATATAATCTTATAAATTAAATTGCCACATTGCATAGTGATTCCAATACCCACATATGCTCATCTTGACAGATTACTTAAAGTGTTTTCTAAGAATATGGCAAATTCCTAATTAAGTACGCAACTTTCTTTACAGAGCAAAACTGATAACTTGATGAAGCAAAAAGGAAGACTATGACAATTATAAGTTTGGCCAAATTATATTATGTGCTGATTGTGCCATGCATAACAAGCATTCATAAAAATATCAGCTTAAACCAAAATAAAAATTCAAGGCTGGCTCTCTTCATTGTGTTTCTACTCTCAAAATATCATACCCACAAGATGATTTCTCATTTCAAATAATTCTATTTCTGACCCTAAGTATTTGAAAAGATAAATGCAATTATGAAGTCTACAAGTACAATTATGAAGTCTACTAATACTAGAAAATTATCAGATACCTAATGAATCAAATATATCTTTTAGAAGTGACAATATATAAATATTTACCATGATTCTTTGCTGAGCTCAAATCATACCTGTTAAGAAAAGCAGAAACACAGTTGATTTATCTACATCATGGTAGTTAAACACATCAAATGAATGTTATAAATCTTTAAAAAGTAAGCATAGCTTCAAGATATAAGGTTAAAGAAAATAAAAATGAAGGAAATTTCGTTACATTTGAACATGATTTGAAAGGTGAGCACTTTTACTCAATCCTGTTTTTGATGATGGTTTGATCAATAAGGTCCTCAATGCAGGTAAAAAAAAAAAAGAGCTCCTGTTTTTAAAAATGTATGGCCTCAATTAATACAGTTTGATTCAATTTATTTCAATACATTTATTGAGACTTTACTAGGTCTAGTGGACCATTGTAGGAGTTAAGAGCTCTCCAAAGATGAACAACAGGCAATTCTTATCCTCCGAGGGTTCTAAACTAGTATAGGAGTCAGACATGTATACACATAAATCTAATGAACATAATAATAGAGGAATAATATGCCATAGGAATACAGTAGAAGGAGAAATTAGTTTTGATTGAAGTTGTCAGTTTTGATCTTGAAATCAGCAGTGACTAATATAACCTTATCTCTATGTGGTATAAAAGCAGTCAAGGCCAAATATTTTAAACTGGAAATGCAACATTCTTGCAAAGTATTTTCTCGTTTATAGTTATTGTGCATGTGTCATAGAACATTATCTAAGATACCCTGCAATCTTTATACATCCCAATAGGTAAAAAAATTGTAGAATAAAGCTAGATGGAATAAGATCTAGTGATCAGTAGCACAAATAGGACAACTATAATAAAGAAAAACTTATTTTGTGTTTCAAAATAACCAGAAGAGTGGAACTGAAATGTTTCTAACACAAATAAATGGTAAATGCTTGAAGTGATGAATACCCCAATTACCCTGATTTGATCATTACACAATGTTTGCTTATATCAAAATATCACATGTACCTGACAAATATGTAAAACTATTATATATCCATAATATTTTTAAAAAGAATAAAATATGAAAGAAAAGCACTAGTTCCCAGTTGTGGAATGCCAGATGAGAGAGACGAATATCTTCATTATAGAAATTCAAGCATGTTGTCATTTAATTTGTATTTCTGGAAATTTAGACATGAAGGAAACTTAAAGGTCCTGTAGTCAATCTCCTCATTCTATGAATGAGGAACTGAGACCCAGAGAGGTGAACTGGTTTGGTGAAAGTCAAACAGTGGGTTAGTGGAAGAGCTGGGTTTAGAATTCTAAGTTTAGTGCTGCCCACCAAGCTGTTTCAGAAGAATAGGGTAAACGTGTTAATTAAATAATTTAATAGATTTCGCAATTAATTTTAAAGAAAAAAATGACATACTACTGAATATAAATGAATTATCAACATTTAACCCGTATGTTAGAGTTTATGGAACTGAAAACTAAAATTCTGAGACAGTGTCAAAATATTATCTGGGGGTTGTCATGGCAACTTTTTAGGAAGTGTTTTTGAAAAATCATTGTAGAGTTTTGTAATATGTACTGGCAAGTGCCTGATTAAACTGTCAGAATAAATTTAGTTGAAGAAAATCTATAGAACTTGAGTTTCTGAAAAACCTGTAAAGGAATCCACACTTTTAAATTTTGTTATCTTCATCTAACCCTACAATTAAAAAATTTATATTTATTTAAATATTTAGACATTTATAGTTTCTGAATTAGAATGGCAAACACCTTGCAAAGCACAAGAAAATTGTATGTTTAAATGTTAAATTTGCAAAACAGGATGATCTTATGACTAGATTACTCAGAAGCGGTTATCAAGGCAGACAAGAGGTCATCTCTCACGAAACTTACATCATAATGAAGAGAAATAGGCAATAAGCAAACAAGCAAAAATATATAAGAGAGTGATAAATTACTCAAAGAATTAAAATATGTTGCTAAAGATTGTGGATATTTTTCTTTGGAGAGATAGTCAGAAATGAGTTTCTTTAAGAAAAGTAGTATTTCCATTGAGATCTGAATGACAAGAAGAATGCAGATCTACAAAGATCAGAAGAAAGCAGCAAAGACAGAAGTGATTTTGCTGGGAACGCTATCATCTTGAAAGTGCTTCAGATAAATTAAAATGAGAAAGAAATACTGTCACGTGCTTCATACCTGACTGTATTTCTTTCTCATTTTAATTGATGATTTAGTCAATGACAGACCACACATAAGACGGTAGCCCCGTAAGATTATAATGGAGCTGAAAAATTCCTATTCCCTAGTGATCTAAAGAGGTCAATTGGCTTAGTGAAAGTCACACAGTGGATTAGTGGCAGAGCTGGGTTTAGCATTCCGTTTGGTGGTGGTGGTGTAACTTTGTAGCACCATGACAAAGTTACATGTCACACATAGATGACAGTTCTATGTGTGTTATTATTCCTGAAGACCTTCCAGTGGGACAAGGCATGAAAGTGGAAGACAGTGAAACTGGTGATCATAACTCTGTGTAGGCCTAGGCTGACGTGTGTGTTGGTGTCTCAGTTTCTAAAACAAAAGTTTAAAAAATATTAATAGTAATATTTTTTTAACTGGAAGAAAGCATATAGGATAAGGAAATAATAAAGAAATTATTTGTGTACAGTTGCATAATGTGTCTGTGTGTTGACCAATTTTTGCCTGGTGTTCCATTATTGGAACGCTAAGCATGTAAAATTTATATCCTACTGCTCAAGGTCATTGCCAAGGTCTGATTGCAAAAATTCAAAAAATTGCAACCTCAGGCATCAATGGGTTTTAAGCTATGTGTTATTATAAAAGAGTCAAAAATTATAAAAAAAACTGTGTAAAGTAAAAGAGTTATAGTAAACTAAGGCTAATTTATTTTTTCAGAAAATTTTAAAAAATAAATTTAGTGTAGCCAAAGTGTATGGTATTTATAAAGTCTACAGTAGTATGCTGTAATATTGTAGTCCTTGGCATTCACTCACCACTCACTCATTGGTTCACCTGGAGCAATTTCTTGCTATCTCTATTCAGGGTAAGTGCCCTATAAAGGCATACCCCATTTATATCATATTCTTATTGTACCTTTTCTAGGTTTAGATATGTTTAGCTACACAAATACTTGCCATTGTGTTATGGTTGCCTACAGGATTCAGTACAGTAACGTGCTGTATAGGTTTGTAACCTAAGAACAACAGGCTACACCATATGGCCTAATTATGTACTAGTCTATACCATCTAGGTTTGTACCTTCTATGATGTTAGACAATGATGAAATCGCCTAAGGATTTATTTCTCAGAATGTATTGTCATCTTTATGTGACTGCACAAGCAGTGCAATATGGTTACAAATGTGTATATTTGAATACACACCATCTAAGAAAAAGCACTCTTTCATCAGAGTATGTTAGAATTAGTTAGCTGTTGAGTATCCACAAAGTGTCATCATTGGTCAATATGCCTTTAGAACTAAAAATTATAATATATAAACTAACATTTGATGACAAGAAGCCAGAATATTTGAAACTGAGGCTTAATTTTCTCAGAAAACAAAAAGATACGGTTACTATATACATATGCCTATGAAGTACTTATTTTATTAATGAGCTACAAGAAATTGTTTTAGAAAGAGAAAATAAAATGTTCTAGTTGAGAATTTCTCAATATTGAATACATAGGATTTATATGCATACTAAAGATATTGAAACACTTATAGTTTAAAATAGTTTTTTTAATTTAAATGCAGGAATACTCAGAGTCTTTGTTAAATATAGTTGACCTTTTGAAACCTACAAATTTTCAGGTCTGAGCCATCAAATTAACATCCTCCAAAACAGTGTTATATGGAATCTCAGATTAGCTGATACTAATACAGTCCAGCTATTTCACTTAGCAGAATGGTAAAGAAGATGCACAGAACTTAACTCACTTCACCTCTTAGCAGCTGTATTAGTTTCCTATTGCTGCTTTAACAAATTAGAAACTTAAAGCAGTACCTATTCCTATTAATTTTCTCACTGTCTCTGTAGGTCAGAAGCCCAGGTGGGATCAACTGAATTATCTTCTTAGTGTCAAGACTGAAATATATATGTCAACAGGTCTGGGCTCTTCTCTAAAGCCTAAGGAGAAAAAAACAAATATTTTCAAGTCCATTCAGTTTGTTGGCAGAATTCATTTCCTTTGTCAGTAGAATTGAGGTACTTGTTTCTTTGCTGGCTACCAGCTGGGGTTGGCCATCTGCTCTTAGAAGCTGCACACATTCCTTCTAATGTCTCCATCTTCAAGCAGCAGAGGCACATCAAGTTCTTTAATGCTTTGAGTCTTCCTAACCTCCTCTTCTACCAGAGAAAGCTATCTGTGCTTAAGGGTTCATGTCCACCATTTCATTGGACCATCTGGATAATCATGGATATTCTCCCTATCAAGGCCAGCTGTGTCATATAACATACATAATTACAGGAGTGATGTCTCATCATATCCAGATGTTTTAGAGATTAGAGTAAAACATCTTTAGGAGGCCATTTTAGAAATCCTGCCTATCACAACAGCAGACCTGAAACAAGAATCGAAATCTTTTTACTGTAGATTCAGTATTTTCTCCTATCCTGTTTAAAATCAGTAACTGGGTTTCCATAAATATTTGAGTCATTGAATTGATGTGGAAAACATAATTTATGTTATATTTAGTGTATTCTTAATATTTGTATATTTAATCTGAAGAAGAGTTATGATTGACATGTTTTCTCTCAAAGATCCTTGTTCTTTTATTATAAAGAGATTTCTAAACAGATTATCCAATTGTCTTTTTCAATAATCACATTTCATTTTTCTCTTTTAATTAAAAGAAAATTAGACGGCATATTACTTGCATTACTGTAACAAAAGGCAAATCCAATAATAACAGCAATGCATTTTATTCCTTTGTAGGCATGAAAATTTAAAGTAATTAGTTTCTTTATTTGAACCAATAGAATTGCTAATGGATTAATTATCATGGAATAAAAAGTAACACACTATAAGTGTTAATTAAACACCCAGATGATGTTCAGTGATTATTTTCCAGACCACATTAATTGTTATAATTCTCTTAATTAACAGTATTATTTTTGCATATAGTCTTGCAGTCATTGTGAATTATTTCTTCGATTGAAAATAATAATGAAGTTTTTATTAGAGGTATGACAATTTTCTAAAGTGAAAAACATCTTCTACCAAGGAAGCTGAAGGATAATTTTACTAATATACAAACATAATTCTCAGTCTCAAAGTAAAGTATAGTGAACATCTCATCGTTTTTTTGGTCTATAATTACTTTCACTTTTTTCTGATAAATTCAACCTCATTATTTTGAGGAGCTACCTCTTATCCATTCTGTGGTTCTAATGGTGTTTACAAAATATAACCCAATCTCCTGGTCATAAGCATGACTACCTGTACCATTGATAGGGTTTGGCTCTGTGTCCCTACCCAAATCAAATCTCATCTTGAGTTTTATTCCCATAATTCCCACGTGTTGCAGGAGGGACTTGGTGGGAGATAATTTGAACCATGGTGGTGCTTTTCCCCATACTGTTCTCGTGGTAGGGAATAAGTCTCAGAAGATCTGATGGTTTTATCAGGGATTTCTGCTTTTGTATCTTCCACATTTTCTCTTGCTGCCACCATGTAGGAAGTGCCTTTCACCTCCTGCCATGATTCTGAGGCCTCCCTAGCCATGTGGAACTGTAAGTCCAATTAAACCGCTTTTTCTTCCCAATCTCAGGTATGCCTTTATCAGCAGCATGAAAACAAACTAATACAGTAAATTCATACCAGTAGAGTGGGGTGTTGCTGAAAAGATACCCGAAAATGTAGAAGTGCCTTTGGAACTGGGTAATAGGCAGATATTGGAACAGTTTGAAGGGCTCAGAAGAAGACAGCAAAATGTGAAAAAATTTGGAACTTCCTAGAAACTTGATGAAGGGCTTTGCCCAAAATGCTGATAGTAATATAGACAAAAAAATTCAGGTTGAGATGGTCTCAGATGGAGATGAGGAACCTGTTGGGAACTGGAGCAAAGGTGACTCTTGTTATGTTTAATTAAGCAAAGAGACTGGCAGCATTTAGCCCCTGCCCTAGAGGCTTGTGAAACTTTGAACTTGAAAAAGATGATTTAGGCTATCTGTTGGAAGAAATTTCTAGGGAGCAAAACATTCAAGAGGTGATCGGGTGTTGCTAAATGCATTAAGTTTTATACGGGAAGCAGAGCATAAAAGTTCAAAAATTTGCAGTTTGACTATGCTATAGAAAAAACAAACAAACAATTTTTGGGGAGTAATTCAAACCACCTGCAGAAGTTTGTATAAGTAGCAAGAAGCCTAATGTTAACACCCAAGACCATGTGGAAAATGTCTCCAGTCCACATCAGAGAACTTTGTGGCAGCCACTCCCTTTACAGGCCTGGAGGCCCAGGAGGAAAAAGTGGTTTCCTGGGTCGGGCCCATGATTCCTGTGCTGTGTGCAACCTAGGGACTTGATGCCCTGTGTCCCAGCCCCTCCAGCCATGGCTTAAAGAGGCCAACATACAGCTGGGGCTGTCACTTCAGAGGGTGAAAGCCCAAAGCCTTGGCAGCTTCCATGTGGTGTTGAGCTTGTGCCTGCACAGAAGTCAAGAATTGAGGTTTGAGAACCTCTGCCTAAATTTCAGAAGATGTATGGAAATGCCAGGAAATGCCAGGGAAAAGTTTATTTCAGAGGTGGGGCCCTCATGGAGAATCTCTGCTAGGGCAATGTGGAAGGGAAATGTGGGGTCAGAGCCCCCACACAGAGTCCCTACTGGGGCACCACCTAGTGGAACTGTGAGAAGAGGGTCACTGTCCTCCAGACCCCAGAAAGGTAGATCCATCAACAGCTTTCACTGTGCACCTGGAAAAGCCACAGACACTCAACACCAGCCCATGAAAGCAGCCAGGAGGGAGCACCCCTGCAAAACCACAGGGGTAGAGCTGCCCAAGATCATGGGAACCCACTTTTTGCATCAGCATGGCCTGTATATGAGACCTGGAGTCAAACGATATCATTCTGGAGCTTTGAAATTTGACTTCCCCGCTGGATTTCAGACTTGCCTGGGCCCTGTAATCCCTTTGTTTTGGCCAATTTCTCCCATTTGGAATGGCTGTATTTACCTGATACCTGTACCCCCATTGTATTTAGGAAGTAACTAGCTTGCTTTTGATTTTACAGGCTCATAGGTGGAAGAGACTTGCCTTGTTTCAGATAAGACTTTGGACTGTGGACTTTTGAGTTAATGCTGAAATGAGTTAATACTTTAGGGGAATGTTGGGAAGGCATGACCGGTTTTGAAATGTGAGGATATAAGATTTGGTGGGGTCAGGGACACAATGATATGGTTTGGCTCTGTTTCCTCACCCAAATCTCATCTTGAATTTTACTCCCATAATTCCCACATGTTGTGGGAGGGACGCAGTGAGACATAATTTGAATCATGGGGGCAGTTTCCCCCATACTGTTCTTGTGGTAGTGAATAAGTTCTCACGAGATCTAACGGTTTTATCAGGGGTTTCTGCTTTTGCATCTTCCTTATTTTCTCTTGCTGCCACCATTTAAGAAGTGCCTTTCACTTCCCGCCATGATTCTGAGGTCTCCCCAGCCATGTGGAAGTGTAAGTCCAACTAAATCTCTTTTTCTCCCCAGTCTCGGGTATGTCTTTATCAGCAGTGTGAAAAAAAAACTAATACACCCACCCAGGCCTGACAATTTTTAATGCCCTAACTCCTTGGCCTCAATGATTCTCCTAAAGAAGGGTGTCAAAGACAACCAAAATCCTGTTCTTAAATTTCATATATGAACACAGGCAAAGAAGATTTTCTTTTTTACTTCAGGGTTGCAGGCTAGAAAAATATAAAACTGATGCTATCTGCAGATATATCATCTCCCAACCCCCACTACCAAACTGAGAAAGCCTTTATTAAATAGGAAAGAGATGGGCCAATAAAAACAGAAGTAGATATGAGATAAATATGAATAAATATGAAATAAGCAAGAGATAAACTGAGAAACTACAGCGTGGCTTTATTTCTGAAAAAAAATTTACTCTTGACATTTCAGTTGCATGAGACAATGAGTTACCTTTTTGTTGTTATTTTTACTAATTTATAACATGTAACCCAAAGATCATTGACTAGTACCTTTGGGTGCGTTACTGTCGGTAAATTGAATTAGATGACCAGTTTGACTTTAAGCAGAGAATGACAGTATCACTGCTGCTGCCTTTTTTTTTTGTCCAATCTACCATCATTTCCCACATTGATTATTGCAGTAGCTTCCAAATTGGTCTCTTTGTTTTCACCCTTGCTCCAAGAGACTATTTTCAACATGGAAGCCATAGGTTTGATTGTGTCATGCCTTTGCTCAAGCCTCTTTGATGAATGGTCATTTATACTGAAGATTAAACACATTACATTAAGGAGACACACAGCAGTTCTTTAAACTTTAGGACATATCACAATCACAAGGGGATTTGCTGAAATGCAGATTACTGGCCCACACTAAGAAATTTCAAATCCAGAGACTTGGCCTTTTTTCTATATTCTACCCTTTTAGTAACATCAAGTGAGGGTTATAGAGGCTTAAAATTATTTACTAATAAGAGTGTTGTAGTTCTTCACTAAAGCAATTACTAAGCTTTAGAAATATCAACCTGCCTTCTAATAATTCTAATAATTCTTCATAGCTCAATCATTGATTTAAGGTCCAATGCAAAGGAATATAGCCAATTTTAAAATTTGAGTCTTGATATGTTATCCTACATATGCTACTATTCTTTAATCCTAACCTTCAGTCTTTCTCAGTTTAATTCTGCTACATATCCTTTTAACTCATCCTTATTAAGTGAATCGTCTAAACCAACTACATGACAATTGGCTTTTTTCACTTAACTCCATCACAACTTCATATGCTCAAGATTGAATTCAGTCAATGCTGATTGGCTTTTCTCCTGCATGGCTTTCTGTAATGTACTGATCTGCAAAATAAGGCCATAAGGCCCCTGCTTTTCTTTTATTTTCTTTTTCTTTTTTTTTTTGCAACAGAGTTTTGCTCTTGTTGCCCAGGCTGGAGTGCAATGGCACTGTCTCGGCTCACCACAAACTCTGCCTCCCGAGTTCAAGGGATTCTCCTGCTTCAGCCTCCTGAGTAGCTGGGATTACAGGCATGTGCCACCATGCCTGGCTATTTTGTATTTTTAATAGAGATGGGGTTTCTCCATGTTGGTCAGGCTGGTCTCGAACTCCTGACCTCAGGTGATCTGCCTGCCTCCCAAAGTACTGGGATTACAGGCGTGAGCCCAGCTCTGATCTGCATTTTCAAAGTCTCATTCACACTGCTTGCTTTGTAATTTAGTCACTTACTAACCTAATCATCTTGATTTTTGATCCACTGCTGTACCATCTGTATCTATAGTCTTCACTAATACTTATTTTATTCTCAATTTAAGATAAAAAGCAATGCTGGACAGTTAGGATCTTTGGCAGTCTTGAAAATCAAATAAACTGCTTATTTGCATCTTTATTTTTGCTTTATTGTTCCCTGTAAATAATTATAAAACAGAAATCTTGCTTTTTATTGAATTTTAGCTCATTTCTTGAAAGTTGACATTTG
The DNA here is from genome assembly GCF_028885655.2 of Pongo abelii. Lineage (NCBI taxonomy): Eukaryota > Metazoa > Chordata > Mammalia > Primates > Hominidae > Pongo > Pongo abelii. Next base: position 99,996,926 of record NC_072008.2, read on the forward strand.
GGCAGCAGATTTGCTGGCTCTAACCACAATCCTTTTGTTAGTTTTAGAATGTAAATAGCACCCATAGTTTTATTTAAACAGTTTTCTAATTATTATATTTCAACAATGTAAACTTTCACCCTCACGTAATTTTTATGCAATTAAGCCTTCAGCATTCAAATTACACTTATACTACTACACAAGCAATAAATTATTAGTTTGATAAAAATTATTCAAAGTGACACTGCTTCTAAATTATGTATTCATATCCCCCAAAATGCATTCTAATCATATCTGAAGCAATAAGTTATACTGAAAGGTCTTCGAATATAAAAACTGAAAAATGGTCAATTTGGTATACACACATGTAGTGCTGAGGAGAGTTTTTTCAAATACCTTTGTGCCTGTGCATTGTATGAAATGTTGTTCAAGGTAAAGGAACATGGGAATAGGACTTCACTGAAAAGAAATCAAGAGACAATCTATAAGTAGACATAAGTCTTGAGTCATTATACATCTATTATGGTCCCAGAAACCTCCCCAGAACATGAAAAACAAATCTGATCTAAGCCTGAAGATGTTGCTCTTCCAGGAATATATAGAAAACTTATTCATAACCAAAGCATTGTTATGAGTAGAGTCATATTCAGAATAAAAGCTAGTCTAAAATGAATGTGTGTTTCATTATAAACACAGAAATAATACAGATGTTATAAGTCTTCACTGCTGAAAACCATTTGAAATGACAGAGGCAAGACAGAACTAATAGATTACAGCGTTACACATTGTCGTGTCACAGACAAAACTACAGGTCCACAGATTTGTGATGCTGTGAACAAGACTGCACTTGCTGTGCTTTCAAATTACAGATTTCCACTTGAAGTATAGATCCATTAAACTGTGGAATCCTATTTTTGAGAAGTGGCAACAAATGACATTGGTAAATGATTTGCCAAGAAACATAGTACTGGTTGCATTAGCAACCATATGAGCCATAATATTCTTGAAATGTTTGTATTCCTTACTTTTAAAATGGAAATTTTTTTGGTGAGTATTATATTCAGTTTCTTCTTTGTGTTGTGTTAGTTACTGATGTTTGTGGAGATGCTGGAACTGTTTTTGAGCTGCACCTTTCTATTTGTTGTAAATATATTCCCATAGATTTAGGGAGCGTTAACAAATGATTAGTGCTAAATGTGAGCCAACTCTGATATTTACCATTAATTCCTTAATTATTACTGTGTTGGAAAGTGGATCTTGTACAGGTATGCACATTAGATTCTTGTAACTTTTTATCAATTCAAATATGTATTGTAAAGCTTGCAATCTCAGTTATAGCATTTAATATATTTCAAAATCACTATATATGTGGAAAAATAGTAAAAACATATTTTAAAGAAAAGCTGTTTATGTAGAAAACTATTGTCTTTTTTCTAGATAAATACTAACTAGATAATAATGTTAGGATAGACAAGTCAGCTAATTAATGTTTGACTTTTGTTAAGGATAGTGTTTTGTTTGGGTTCCTTTCCTCTTTTTTTTAAAAAATGTACAGCATATCCAGTAATTGTGTTTATTACACACGTTGCCAAGGAACCATTTTTGCTTCCTAGTTTTTCCTTTGTTGTAATCTTCTGCTGACCTTGTTATAGGTTGGGACAAAAGTAAATGCCATTACTTTTAATGGCAAAAACCGCAATCTCTTTTGCACCAGTCTAATACAAGCATTTCTTATTTCAGAGCAATTAACTTCAGAATAATGCACAGTCACATCGCTTTGTCTATTATACTCAATGTTACTAATTTTTGTATTTATAATAGGCAGTACACAAGTTGTATGATTCATTGATGTTTCACATACTATTTTCTTCCTTTTAAAGTAAAGTTGATCTCATCCTTCTCTTTGATATTATTTGATCCTACCCCCATGCACAGAATGTTTTAAAAATTCTGCTGCATTGAGACACCACAGTTTTTCTTCAAGTGATAGTCATTGTTTTTAGAAATCACTTATATAACTAACATTAAATCAAAATGATATTGTTCACTTATGAGTTAATTGATTTAACAAATATTTTTGACGAATTTCTAGGTACTGTATTAAGCTAAGTACCTCTTATATATGGTTAGACAAACAGAGTCCCTGCTTTCATAGACTTTACATTCCAGGGGTCACTCTACTGCCCCATTCATTAAACATATTTCCAAAAGCATCATTCCATGTGAAATAAAGGCATACAATTTTTAGTTTATTTGATATGAAGACAAGCACTGGATTTATGCCTGTTCTCTCTCATCTCCCTCTAATTCTTTCTCTAGAAATAATCTAGAATAATCTCTATAGCATGTAAATCAGGTTGTGTCTCTTGTCCTCTTCAAACCCAACAACGTAATTTGATGTACTTCCAGTAAAGTCCTAGTGATTTTGGGGAGCCCATGACGTTTAGCCACTGCTGCCTCTTCAATCTTAGTTCACGCCACTCTCATATTTTATTCTTATACCCCAGCCAGAGTGGCTTTTCCATTCCTTGAATATGCACCTGTTGGCCCTTCTGACTCGAATGTTGTTTCACAGGGTTTTCACAAAATTTTCTTTTTAAAATCATCGCCTCTTTATAAGAAGTCTTTGTTGAGGCAGCCTAGGTTAGTAGATTCCCTGGCCTCCATTGTTATTATCTCTCTTGGCTCCTTTTATTTAAATAGCACATAGCAACTTATATAATTCTACATTTATTTGTTTGTTTGCTTGTTTATTTTCTTCCTTTCTAACTAGACTCAACTCCACGTGGGTAAAAGCAAGGTCTGTTTTATTCAGCATTTTATAATTAGTACTTAGCATAGCACTAGCACAGAACAAATTATTTAATACATAAATAGATGAATGGTTGAGTGAATGAAAGTCCATAATAGGGGATGCCGCACTTCATTATGACATTTCCCCTAATTGCACAGTTGAGGCAGGAGAATAGGGTCTGGAGGCAGGGAACTTAAAGCTGTTTCACGCCAACTTCCTATAACTAAATTGAAAGGAAATCCCTAACTTTCCACGCCTAAGTAACAAAGGGACCAGAGGCTACTCCCTTTGACCTTTTCTATGAAGCAAATGGGAAATCGGCTGTCTGCAAAAAATCAGACTGATTGCGAGCCGAGTCTTGGCTGGCATAGAAGTATAAAAGTATAACTTTGTAACTTCACCCTAGCCTCTGATTGGTTGCTTTTGGCAACCAACGAGATGTTTGCACTGGAGTGTGACCTTTGTAACTTCACTTCAGCCTCTGGTTGGCTGTTCTCTGCAACCAATCAGACTGATTGTGGGATACCACTTCATTTACATTAGGTGAGCATGAAGTGGCCAATGGGAAACTTCTAGCGGATATTTGGACCCAAGAATATTCTGTATCCAGCAGGCTCCCACACTATGGAATGTACTTTTGTTTTCAATAAATGCCAGCTTTCGTTCTTTTGTTGCTTCATTCTTTCTTTGCTTTGCTGGGCGTTTTGTCGAATTCTTTGTTCAAAACTCCAAGAACCTGGAGAACCTGCAGTCACAACCATCTACCGGTGACATATCCTTGCTAGATCCACATAATTTTTATTTCAGTCCCTTTTTCAGGAGCACAATTTACTCTAAGAAATATCCACTTCAAAATATACGCCATTGTGTAAGAGTTTTATGAGCCTGAATTCAAAATTTATTCTGATATGGTACAAAAAATATTTTAGGTATATGGATATTATTCATTTATGCTGAAAATCGCAGAGTATGCTGTCTTGAACAAACAGTTTAAAACAAATCAGTGATCTTAAAAACTATTTTTATCCATAAAATTATTATGGTACCTGCTAGGGTTTCAAAAATAAACTGTTGCATAACATTTAAATATCTGCAGATTTGGTGGGCCATAACGGCCTCCTCTGTGCAAACATTAACATTAAACAGTCACTAAAGGGAGTATCCAGCATGTTCCCACCTGTATTTCTGAAGATGCAACTAAGGTCTATAGTTAACATTTTCCCACAGTTTTGGCCTTAAGACACATCTTTTCCATGCTACATTTCCTAACTAGTCATGCCTTCAATTATATGCCTCTTTTCATAAATTTATATGTGCTCTGTGCATAATTTAGCACATAATTATGAGCTGGTCTTATTTCTCTCTGTTAATATTTTTTGTATGATAGTGTGATCTTTGTAACTGGATTACAAGTTATTTGAGGGTTGATAATTATCTTGTCATATTTCTTCTGTATACACAAAATCTTCTCTCCTAATGTTGAACATACAGAGAGTGCACAATAAGTACCTGATTACTATATGTGGTGGTTATGAATATAAATATTTTAATACAATTTTGTTGTATTAAACACTCTCTAATTCCTTAATTATGCCCTAAGACAAGAAAATTTCATAAATAACTCATACTTTGCAATTTGTATCTACTATTAGAATTTTTCTGAGTTATATTTATATAGAACCCTCATAGATAGGTCTTGTTGGGATATCGCTCCTTGGCCTTAATAGGGAAAATATTTTTTCCTGTCTATGCTATAATTTATATGTTTTTGTTATGTCAGGAACCTTACCTGCGTTTCTGTAGGAGAAGGTCAGAGAAGCGAGGAGAAAAGCAAATTGAGGCTCCCTACAGTTTTTACCTTTTATTTATATTTTTAAATCTTCTTGTTACTCCATAGAAGGGGATATAGTAAACACTGAAATGTCTGCCTAAAAAAGAAATTAAAGAGTCAGTAAAGAGTCAGACTACATTTTTTTTTTTTTTTTTTTTTTGAGACGGAGTCTTGCTATGTCTCCCAGGCTGGAGTGCAGTGCCACGATGTCGGCTCACTGCAAGCTCCACCTCCCGGGTTCATGCCATTCTCCTGCTTCAGCCTCCCGAGTATCTGGGACTACAGGCGCCCGCCACCACGCCCGGCTAATTTTTTGTGTTTTTAGTAGAGACAGGGTTTCACCGTGTTAGCCAGGATGGTCTCTATCTCCTGACCTCGTGATCCACCCGCCTCGGCCTCCCAAAGTGCTGGGATTACAGGCGTGAGCCACCGCGCCCGGCTGACTACATTTCTTTATGTGCTACTTTCAGAGTCAGGGTCAGGGTCTTTCAGCACCAAATATAATGCTATTCTTAATTGATGGACCCCCCACAACAGTGTAGTCAAAGTTTCTCTTGGAATATTACTATACATATGAAATTTCTTAACTCTTTTCACAGTTGTGATCTAATTCAGTCCTCACATAAGCTCTCTGTGACAGTCATTACTGTCTTTATCACATATAAAAAGGAAACTATAGCTCAGAGAGCTTGGTTAATTTTCCTCAGGTAGTGAAATTGTGTGAGAACCTAGATTTTTTTCACTATAATTTTTGTGTTCCTTGTAATATTTTAATCGTCCTTCCAAAACACACACATAGAAAAGAAGATGTTAGAGGAAGAAGGCTGAAATTGGGTGTTGCAGGTAGAGGCAGACATAAAGTTGTCACCAAAAAGGAAGAAAAGAGGGGAGATAAATACTTTGGAAAAATCTGCTAATAAAACAATTTTATTGCCCTTTTAAATATAATCTACTTCCAGTTTTCACAGTGGTCAAAAGTTGTTAGACTATGGCATTACATGATGAGAATTGTCCCAATGTTTTCCATAGTTGAGTTTACCTGCTGCTTAGCTCTATCAGAAAGCTGTTTTTCTGCCTGTAGCAAATTCGTTAAAGTTCCATGGGTGTACAGAGTTCAAAACTATTATTTTAATGGCCCAAGAGAACTAAAAATAACAAAAAAAAAAAAGCTCCAATTAATTCTAAAACATTAGTCACCTTTCAGTTCTGGTTGAAAGAAAAAATCCTCACTAAGGAGAATGTGCTACAAAGAGGAGTGCCAGGGTTACTTTGTTTCCCCCTCTTTTTTTTTTTTTTTAGACCTAAGAGGTACCTCAGGAGAAGAAACAGTTTATTAAGCTGCACTCAGCATCACCAAGATGTGGAAGAGGTTAAAACACTGATGAACAAACTTCTTCTAATCCTATATTAAACACACAAAAGCAGGCCACGAAGAGCTTTAGATAAAAATTTTAAGAATTACAAGGATCTTTAATACGGCTGTGCAATTAAAATTTCAGTATTAATGCCAACCTTGGGGAAGAAACTGGTTGGTTTAATAGTTTCCCAAGGTGACAAAAGTCATCTGCAAATCAGTAGTGAACTCTAATGTGAACTCACTGGAACAGAAAGGAAACAACATAATAGAGATCATTTGTTAATTGCTTTCTAACATAAAGCGATGGTAAAAACAAGCAAAATGTAGATAATATCTGAACCTTTTGAAGCATAAATAGTCCTTTGGACTATTTAAGCTTATGGAGAACATGAGATATGTCAATTATAAAGATATTTAAGAACTCTGAATTAAGAAAATTGTAAATAGTCATTTTTTTGTGTGCATTTGTAAGTGCAAAACACATAATGTTAATCAGATTATTTCTAAGTACAATCAATTAAATGTTTGCTACGACATTGACTTTAGGAACATCACACTCTGGGGACTGTTGTGGGGTGGGGGGAGGGGGGAGGGATAGCATTGGGAGATATACCTAATGCTAGATGACGAGTTGGTGGGTGCAGCGCACCAGCATGGCACATGTATACATATGTAACTAACCTGCACATTGCGCACATGTACCATAGAGCCTAAAGTATAATAATAATAATAATAATAATAATAATAATAATAATAATAAAAGAAAAAAAAAAAGAATGAAAAAAAAAAAAAAAATAAATAAATAAATAAAGTCCTATCTAGTAAACCACGAAGAAAGTTAAATTCATCCCATCTCTAAATATAGATAAAGTCTTGACAAGTTACATAGTTTTCTGAACTTGAATCCTAGTTGTGTATTTCACCATAAAAAATTATCACAAACTTTCAATGTTGTGTTTAAACTTACATTAACCTGAAACCCTCTTTCCTGGAGTCAAAGGGTGTGGAGAAATAGTGCTACGTAGAATGACTTCTGCCAGCCCTCTCTTTTCCAATTAATATGGCATAATGGTCAAGAGCTTAGGCTGTGGAGTCAAACAAATTAGGGTTTTACTCTCATCTCCAATATTTAGTAGCCATATGCCAAACACTGTGTTGAGCAATTCACACATTATCTTATGCTGATCAGGTGGATAGGTATTATTTTAATTCTCCTATTAAAATTATAAAATCAATTATATTAATTTCATTATTTTCAATGCAGAAATTGAGGTTTAGACAGATTGAAGGATGACTCAACATCACACAGATGTTAACCAGTAAAGCTAGAATTCTAATTAAGATGTGTTTAAGTCCATTAATCACTCTATATAATCTTTAACACTTGTAGCAGATGCTGTCAGCACCCTATCCAAATCTCCTGAAAACAATTTCTGGACACATTAAGGACTTTCTGTGTCTTGCTGCTTGAGGGCTGTGATGGTTAATATTAGGTGTCAACTTGATTTGTGTATTAGTCCGTTTTCACACTGCTGATAAAGAAATACCCAAGACTGGGTATTTATTTTTATAAATAAAAACAGGTTTAATGGACTCACAGTTCCACCTGGCTGGGGAGGCTTCACAATCATGCTGGAAGGCGAAAGACATGTGTTACAGGGTGGCAGGCGAGAGAGTGAGAGCTAAGTGAAAGAGGAAACCCCTTATAAAACCATCAGATCTCGTAAGACTTATTCACAACTATGGGAACAGTATGGGGCAAGCTGCCCCCATGATTCAGTTATCTCCCACTGGGTCTCTCCCACAACATGTGGTAATTATGCAGACCAAAATTCAAGATGAAATTTGAGCAGTGACACAGCCAAACCATATCAATTGGATTGAAATATGCCTAGATAGCTGGTAATATGCCTAGATAGCTGGTAAAGTACTGTTTCTGGTTGTGTCTGTGAGGGTATTGCCAGAAGCAATTGGCATTTGAGTCAGTGGACTGGGAGGGAGAGAAAGACTCACACTCAATGTAGGTGGGCACCATCCAATCAGCTGTCAGCATGGCTAGAACAAAGCAGGTGGGATAAGCTGACTTGTTGAGTCTTCTGGCTTTTGTCTTTCTCCCATGCTGGATGCTGCCTTATGTTCCTCCTACCCTTGGACATCAGACTCTAGGTTCTTCAGCCTTGGGACTCTTGGACTTAACACCAGTTGTTTGCCTGGGACTCCCAGGCATTCAGCCACAAAATGAAAGCTGCACTGTGGACTTCCCTGCTTTTGAGGCTTTTGGACTTGGACTGAGCCATTACTTCCTTACCTTGCAGACAGCCTATCGTGGGACTTCACCTTGTGATCATGTGAGCCAATACTCCCTAATAAACTCCCTTTAATACGTACATATATCCTATTAGTTCTGTCCCTCTAGAGAATCCTGACTACTAAAAGGGTATTTTCTGGCCAAGGGGGCAAGCCAGGGAGTAGCACACAGATGGGCAGATTATTCAGATTAGGATATATGTGAAGAAATAAAAGATTATCCACTGTAAATGAGGTGGAGATGTCTGAACTGTTTAGACAGGGCATTGAAGAAAGGGTTAGAAGGCTAAGAAAGATGGGGCATTCCAGAGTGAATTAACTATGGGGACCATAAAATCATCATCTGACTATGATTCTCCTGAGGCCCATAGAGGAAATTCTTCACCAAAGTGAGAAGTAATAGTTTGGCAGATGACCAGAAGTCTTGAAAGGGCAACATTTTAACATTGAAGACAATGAGGTTTGAGAAAGATGATTGTGGCCAGGTCAAGCCCTCCTGACAGCATTCACTATAGACAGGGCACTGAACAATTGGGTGGCTAGGAATGACTGTTTTAGTGGTTTGCATGTAGCCTACATTTTCTGCTATCCCATTGCTTACACGTTAATCATACATAAATATATTAATCATGTTGAATAAGATTTCCTGCCCTGCTTGAACAAATTTCCACAAACTTGGTGGCTGGAAATAACAGAATTTTATTTTTTTGCAGTTCTAGAGGCCAGAAGTCCAAAATCAAAGTGTCAGTAGCATTGTACTCCCTACAAAACCTCTTGGAAAGAATTCATTTCATGCCCCTCTCCTTGCTTCTGGTGGATGTTGGCAATCTTTGGCATTTTGTTTTTCATTTGTAGCTGTATCACTCAAATTTCTGCCTCCATATCACACTGCCTCTTGTTCTTCTGTCTGCCTCTCCTCTTTGTCTCTTATAAGCACATTTATTATTGGACTTAGAGCCCATCCACATAAACCATGATATCCTCATCTTGAGTTCTTTACTTAATTACATCTGTAAAGATCCCTTTTCCAAATGAGATAACATTCACAGGTTCCAGGAATTTGATATGGACATACCATTTAGGGGCCATATGCAACCCACTTCACATGGTAGCAAAATTGGCAATTATGCATAGGCTCAATAGCATAAGCACCTATCAACAATGCTAGTGTACATACTGCTGCAGCTAAATAAATAAACAGCAATGACCAAGATTGAGCCCTTGATATAGTACCACTGTTCAAAGAGACCAGCCAGCTACTTGGTTTCAAGTTGCTTACATCAAACTCTTTTCACATAGCAGGAAGCATTGGTTAGTCTTTACTGAAAATTATATCAATTATTGGTGTGGGTGTGCCTTCTCCATTCACACTGTTTCTGATAACACAACTGCTCAAAGACTCATAGAGTATCATAGTTATCCACACTGGATTCCACATAATATTACCTTGGAGCAAGGGAGCCACTTTTTGGTGAGGAAGTTGCCACACTTAGAATATGACCGAAGAATTCATTGCTCTTATCATATATTACCCAGAAGCTGCCAGTTTGATGGAACATTGAAACAGTCTCCTAATGATGTAGCTAAGGCACTAGTTTGAAAATGGCTGCATTAGGCTGTTTTTGTGTGGCTATAAAGAAATATCTGAGACTGCGTAATTTATAAAAAGAAGACATTTAATTGATTGACATTTCTGCAGGCTGTACAAACATGGCACCAATATCTTCTTGGCTTCTGGTGAGGTCCTCGGGAACCTTACAATGCTGGTAAAAGGTAAATGGGAAGTAGGCATGTCACATAGCAAGAGCAAGAGCATGGATAGGGGGAGGTGTCACACACTTCCGTACAACCATAGCTTGTGGGAACTCAAATGAGAGCTTACTTATCACCAATGGGATGGCCCAAACCATTCATGAGGAGTCTTCCACCATGATCCAAACACGTCTCACCAGGAAAACCTCAATCCAACATTAGAGATTGCATTTCAACATGAGATTTGAGTGGGGACAAATATCCAAACTATATCAATGGCAACCTCAGAAGTTGGGATGCTCTTCTTCAGGATCTTGTATATACCTTAAGCCAATGTTTATTTCATGGTTCTATTCTTCAGAAGGTAGAACATATGGGTCCAGGAACAAAGTAGTAAAAGTAGAAATGGCACATTCCCTGTCACTCCCAGTGACCCACTTAAGGAATTTGTGATTCCTTCTCCAGCAACTTTAGATTCTATGGGTCCTGCTTCTCACAGGAGAAAATTTCCATTAGCAAACACAATAAAAGACCAATGAAATCTAAATCTATGGCCGAAATGGGTGTCTTCGAGTTCCTTCTATTAGTAGAAAAGCAGGCACATAAAATGTTACAATACTTGTTGTGGTAATTGAAACTAATTTCACAAAGAGCTAGGGTTGCTGATCCATAATGGGGCCATTCACTCATATTTCTCTTTGTGCTTCTGTATTGTGTATTAAAAGTAAAAGGGAAATTGTATCAATGATAGACTGACAAGGGCAAATTAAGCAGAAGCTTACAACTTTCTAAAATGAAGGTCTGTGTAACTTAACTTGGCAAACAACTCAGACCAGTAGAAGAGCATGCTGAGGGTTAGGGAAGTATATAATTTATGTTAAAACAGAAGATGCATATTGGGAAAATTGCAACATCGAGTACTAAAGTGTGTCCATTAACAAGACTGTTGTCTTTTATTTTCTTCAAGGGATTCTAATTGAACACTACCATAACCGATTAGTGAGTGACAGGACAGGGTTGGCTTTAGATGGGGCATAAATGGATATAAGTGGTGCAACGTTTGGACTGTAGCAGATACTTCCTCTGCTCCTCCCATTCAGCCTATTCTTTATACTGCTTGAAGACAACAGATTTCTTCCTTTGTTTCTCTACCTGAGGACATTCTCTGGCTTTGGGGAGTATGCTTTGCTGTGAAAGAGGGCAGGCCAGAAGTGTTAGAGAGTTTACATCTTTGGTGCAATAATCATTGAGTGTGGCATGGGACAATTCTGAAGGCATGTTTCATACCATCTATCAGAAGTTCCCCAATGGAAGTGAGACCCAGTTCCCAGCAGTGGAAATCCATGCCCTAGCATAAGCTTTATTTTTTTTTTCCAAATTACACTCCCTCATAGTGATTTATCTTAAAAACTCTTAAGAATACTACTTTCAATCCTTTCTGGGGATCTGCTTTGTTTAGGCCACTCTTCTTGTTTACAAGAAATTCACTTCAAATTTAACAACCTGGGTAGTTTGAAAGAAAAATGGTGAAAAAAGGTATACAATGTAAGAATTTATTAAAATAAAGCAGGAATAGCTATGTTAATACCAGATAAAGTGGACAGTGTACTCCAGAGCAAAGAAAATTATTGCAGACAAAGAGAAATCTTACGTTATGAGAAAAGAATCAGTATACCAGGAAGACATAACAATCTGGGATATGTATGTATCAAATAATGTAGCCTCAAAATAGATAAAGCAAAAACTGATAAACCTAAAAGGAGGAATAGACACATTCACAATTATAGCTAGGGACTTCCAAAACCTCACAATCAACAGTTAATAGAAGTACTAGACATAAAGTCAGCAAAGATATAAAAGAACTAGGAAACACCATTAAACAACAGAATCTAATTGATTTTTATAGAATAGCCCCTCAACAACAAGATAATACACATAATTTTTCCTAGCAGCCATTCACCAAATAGATCATATCCAGGGTCACTAAATAATCCCTCAAGATATAAAATAATTGAAGTCATGTGGAGTATATTCTTTTTCTATAATGGAATAAAACTAGAAATCATTAACAGAAAGACAAAAGAAAACTTTCCAAATACTTATAAACTAAACAACAAAGTATTATACAATACATAGGTGAAAGAATAAGGGTCAAGAATATTTTTAAAAATATATATATAGAACTGAATGAAAATAAAAATAGAAAACAGAAATGTATATGGGAAGCAGCTAAAGCAATGTTGAGAGTATAAGCTGCAGTACTGAATACATTAGAAAAGAGGAGAGGCCTCAAATAAATAGACTACATTCTTACCTCAAGAACCTAGAGAAAAAAAGAGCAAAATTAACTCAAAACAACTGGAATGAAAGAAGCAATAAAGACAAATGCAGAAATCAATGAAAGTGAAAACAGGAAAACAATAGAGAATATCAATGCAATGAAACTTTGTTATTTAAAAAACAGACAAAACTAACAAAGATAAATAGAGAAAAAAACCCAAGGCACTAACATCAGGAATGAAATAGAGGATATCACTATAAATTTTGCAGCCATAACGAGAATAACAAAGAAATACTACAAACAACATTACTTTTATAAATTCAATGACTGAATTCCGTGAAATTCAGAAACTAACCTATCTCCACTAAGATCAAATAGACAATGAAAATAGTCATATAACCATTAATAAAATTAAACTTATAATTTATAAGCTTCCCAAAAAGATATCATCAGGTACAGATGGTTTCACTAGAGAATTCTACCAAATATTTACAAAACAATTATCATTCATTAATTATATACACTATCTTCCAGAAAATAAAAGAGAAAGGAATTTTTTATGAGGCTAGAATTTTATGAAACTAATATTACCCTGATACCAAAACCAGGCAAAGACGGTACAAAAAAGAAAACCATAGACTGTTATCTCAAGATTAATAACAGAATAACCTTTATAATCAGTCTGAAGACAATGACATATTTACTTTACAATATATATATAGGATATGTATGCTGAAAATTATATAATGCTGGTGAAAATCAAAGAAGACCTAAATAAATGGAGAGACATACCATGTTCATATGTTAGAAGATTCAACATTGTAACATATCAATTAACCACATATTAACCTAGGCATTTATATAATTTCTATTGAAACTACAGAATGGTTTGGTTTTTTTTTGTAGTTGTAGACAAGCTTATTATAACATTTATATGAAAGAGCACAGGTTCTAGAATTGCTAAAACTATCCTGGCAAAAAGGAAAAAGTGTACAGAAATACTGTGCTTAATTTTAAGGTTTATGATGTAGCTACAACAATAACGGCAGTATGGCATAGCAGAGGTATATATTCAAATATCAAAGGGACAAAACAGTGTAAGAGCAAAATGGTGTAAGAGCAGTTTAATGAAAAGTGTAATTTTTTCAAAAAAAAAAAAAAAAAAACAGAAGAAATTGGACATTCCTAAGAAAAAAAAAAGTTGAACGGTGATTTAACCTCACATCTTATAACTCAAAAAGAAAATGGATCATGAACTTAAGAAACGCAAAACAATAAAATTTTTAGAAAAGAATACGTGATAAATTCTTCAGGATATAGGTATAGGCAAAAAGGTTTTTTTGTTTGTTTGTTTGTTTTTGTTTTTTTAACTAATTGACACCAAAAGCACAATAGCTGCACAACACCAAAATTAAAAACTGACATTTCACCTTAGAGGATATACTTATGACAAATGAGCACATTAACTGTGATTAAACATCATTAGACATTAGGAAAATGTAAATTAAATCCACAATGAAATATCACATGACACCTATCAGAATGGCCAAAGTTTTAGAAAGGTTTTAATAAGTGGAAGAGAAGAGAAAAATCTGTGCAGAATTTCAAATATTTTATGTTGATAATCTGTCCTCAAGAAGGTGTAACGTAACTCTCCATTCCTTCCCATTTTACAACGTGGAATGTACATAATGATTTTTTTCTAAAGTGTATTGTATTTAGAGAGGGAACAAAGAGTAATTTCAGAAAAGGGAAACCTGACAAACATTAATTGAGCCAGGTGATCAAGGTCACATCAACAGTGATAAGTCACATTGACAGTGTATACCTGTGATATAATGTGATGAAAATGGCACTTTATCTCTATAGTCTTCCTTCCTGAAATCCCTAACTCCAGTCTAATCATCACAGCAACCTAGTTGAGGAATTTTCTGCAAAATACCTGGCCAGCACTCCTCAAATCTCTCAAGGAAATCAAGAATAAAGAAAACATGAGAAACGATCACACCCAAAAATGGCCTAGGGAGAAATAGGAGCTAAAGATAATGTTGTATCTTGGATGAGATTGTGGAATAAAAAAAAAATAGGTAAAAAATAAGAAATTTTGAATAAAGTTAAAATTTAGCTTTAGTTAAAAACAATATATCAATATTAGTTTGTTAATTGTGACAAAAGCACTATACTAACAAAAAAATGCTAATAAAAGGAGAAACTGGAGGTGTGGTATATTGTAAGTCTGTACTACCATCTGCATTTTTCTGTAAATCTAAAACTGTTCTAGAAATAAAATGTATTAAGCCAGAAAAACAATAAGAACAACACTAAATGCTATTAAGGGTGCAGAGAAACTGGATCACTTGTAAATTTCTGGTGAAATTTTAAAATGATTAAGACACCTCTAAAAGTTTTTTCATAATCTGGAATACTATAAACATGCAAATCCCATATATGGCCTAGTAATTGCACTTCTGGACATTTATTTCAGAGAAATAAAAGCATGTTCACAGAGAAATATGTACAAAAATATTTTTAGCAACTTTATTTGCATTAGTCAAAAACTGGGAACAATCCAGTTGTTCATAAATGCGTGATTAGGTAAAGAAACTATTGTACATCCATATCGTGGAATACTACTCAGCAATAGAAAGAGACAAGCTATTGATATGCATAACAATTTGGATGCATCTCCCGGGAACTATGCTGAGTAAAATTTGAAAAAGAAAACAACTCTCAAAGCTTATATGGCTTATGATTCCATTTATATAACATTATTGCATTTAACAAATGGAAGTCATGAACAGACTATTTGTTGTCAGAGGTTAGGGATAGGGAGTGTTGAGGAATGTTGGTGTGGCTGCATAGGATAGTAAAGTCCTTGATTTGTTGGAATTATCCTTTATCTTGAATGTGTCAATGTCAATTTCCTGGTTGTGACATTATAGTACGGTTTTTCGAAATGTTACCATTGGCAGAAACTGGGTAAAGGGTATGCGAGACTTTTGTATTATTTCTCACACCTTTGTGTGAATTCATAATTACTTTAAAATAAAATGTTTAATTAAAATACACAGGATAATATTCACGAGAATTTTTCAATGTAACAGGTTCTCCAAGAGTAGTGCCAAGACAATCAAAAACACAAATTCTCTACACTGAGTTTTCCAAGGAGTAAGCAACACCACCAAAAAATTCAAAACCAAAACTCAAAACAAAGAAGCATTCCCATTTAAAAAGGGACCTAACTTGACTCTGCTTCAGACCTACTAAATCAGAATTTCTAGGTTGGGTTTCAAGAAAATGCATTTTTCTAAGTCCCACAGGTGATTTTTATGCACGTGACTGCAAAGGAACCACAGAGAAGTACTTACCAAATTGCAGTTAAAAACCCATTGAAGCTGGGTGTGGTGGCTCACGCCTGTAATCCCAGCACTTTGGGAGGCCGAGGCAGACAGATCACGAGGTCAGGGATTCAAGACCAGCCTGACCAACATGGTGGAACCTCGTCTCTACTAAAAAGAAAAAATACAAAAATCAGCCAGGAGTGGTGGCACGTGTCTGTAATCCCAGCTACTCAGGAGGCTGAAGCAGGAGAATCACTTGAACCTGGAAGGTGGAGGTTGCAGTGAGCAGAGATTGAACCACTGCCCTCCAGCCTGGGTGACAGAACGAGACTCTGTCTCAAACAAACAAACAAACAAAACAAACAAACCCATTGATTGGTAATAAAATCAACTGGATTTATCCTAAACATTTTTTACAAACATGAAATTGAGTAAAATAGAAAACATCAGAGTACATTGTTTATAGTAAGCATCAGTATTGTCTGGTAAAATTTTTGTTTCTCGTGTGTGTGTGTGTGTGTGTATGTATGTGTGTATGTGTGTATGTGTGTGGTTTGAAACATAACATGCAGTTCTCACCAAGGATTCTGGTCAACTAAGTTTGAAAGTCACTTACTTCTCAAAGATGATCTTTCATCATAGGACAGATATAGGATCAAATGCTGAGTAGACACCAGTCTCTGAAATAATATAAAACTTCCGAAAGAGTTGTCAAGTTAGCAGTTGATATCAGGGATTCTTATTTTAGTGCTGTTCATCGAAGGCATTGCCAGAAAATTGCTAATGAATGCAAAAATCTCATCTGTAGTAATTTTCCACTCATCACACAAACTTGCTGATAACTGCATAGTTTTCCTTTTATTTCTAGATATATAAAAATAATTTTGTCAACAAACGTTTGCTAAACACTCTTCATGATTACGCAGAATGATCTTGGTATCATATCTCAGGCATCTCCATTATTCTTCTCAAGATAAATGAGACTGCTTAGAAATAGAAGGTAATTATGTATGTATGAAAATATTTAAATCAGATAAAAGCCTAGGAGCATGTTGTTTAATGCCTCTATGCTGGGGCATTAAATATCAATTGCAATTAAGCCTGTGAGCCATGTATTTGATTTATGATCACACTCAGAAACGGAATTGAGCTCCTATGTATCTCACGCATCATGTTCTGTAGAACTAAATAGTTAAAAATGTGAGTCATTTATGCTGGTCCCTGACAACATTTCAAATTCTTTAATGTGAGGAAGCTAGAAAGCACCATAGGGAGCTTTTCTATTTTTTAGAGGAATAACAGCAGTACTTCCAAGAATCCAATTATTCTCAATTAAATGAGTTCTGCAAAAGTAAAGGCCTGATTTCACTATTAAGAGGCAGAAGTTAGCAAACAACAGAAGAGTAGAGTATGTATGTAGACTTTTCCCATTTAGAAAAAAAAAGTGCAGCTCACTGACAGCACTCATTAAATTTCACATAAACAGGCTCTTCGAAGCTGAAGCAAATCTGACTAATTTTCAATGTGAAAATAAAATACAAAAAACTGTTTTTTGGAGGTATTTCTAAACAGAGCTAACATCAGAATTGTCTGAGTCATCAGAATCATCTATTTCAGAAAAATTGGATTTATCAAATGAATCTTCAACCAAAAATTGTTCGAGAACAATGTTAACATCACACACAGGAATCCTACATTTTCTAAGATTTGACATTTTCAGCGATTGAGAATTACTACACTTTATAAATGGAAATAGCACTACTAAAAACAGAATGCCATAAAGAGAATGATGCATTTTGTTTCTAAAGCCAATATACTAGAGAGGTGCAAACATAATAATAAAAGCGAGATATTTTGTGGCAAAGTTATCTTGGGGTAAACGCTGCAGCTGCAAGTGTCACTGGTGCGTATTCTTGGGGCAAGCAGGAAAAGGGTTAAAATGGAAATGTTTTTAGTGCAAAAGGGATGAACTAACTCAACTTTGGAGGAAATAAAATGAAAGCAAGACAAAAGATGATATACAGATGGCAAATAATCAAGATAAGATGCTCTACTTCATATGCCATCAGGGAAATGAAAATTAAAGCAACCGTGAGCTACACTACACAGCTATTACAATGGTCAAACTCCAGAAAACTGACAACACCAAATTCTATTAAGGATATAGAGCAACAGTAACTCATATTCATCGCTGGGGGAAATACAAAATGGTGCCCACTTTGGAAGACAGGCAGTTTCTCACATAACTGAACATATTCTTATAATATATTCCAGCAGTGTGCTCCTTGGTATTTACCCAAATGGTGTAAAAACTTATATCTGTACTAAAACCTATACAAGGATGTTTACAGCAGCTTTATTGATAATTGCTAGAATCTGGAATCAACCAAAATGTCTTTCAGAGTGGATAGATTGTGGCATATCCAAACAATGGAGTATTATTTAGTGTAAAAAAGAAAATGAGCTATCAAGCTAAGAAAACACATGGAGGAAACTTAGGTGTATATTACTAAGTGAAATAAGCCAATCTGAAAAGATATGAATCTGTAGGATTCAAACTATATAACAGTTTGCAAAAGGCAAAACTATGGAGACAGTAAAAATATCAGTGGTTGCCAGGGGCTGGTTGAGAGGGAGGAATGAATAGGTGAAACACAAATAATTTTAGGCTCATGAAACTATTCTGTATGGTACTATAATGGTTGATACATGTCATTATACATTTGTCCAACCCCATAGAATGTACGACACAAAGATGAAATCTAGTATAAACTATGGACTTTGGGTGATAATTATGTGTCAATGTAGATTAATCAATTGTCACAGATACACTACTCTGGTATGGGATGCTGGAGGAGAGATATTAGAAGAGAGAGAGAGAGAGAGTAATCAGGAGGATGGAATAACTCTGTACTTTCTGCTCATCTGCAGTGAAACTAAACCTACTGTAAAAGAAATAAAGTCTATTTAAAAGGAAAATGGAAGAAAGATATTAGCATATGTTGCATACATAATATCCTTGAATGTATTGAATATCATCGAATATATATTATATATATATCATTTGTATATATCATATCTATATTCCTGATACCTTTATTAGACTTAGGAGTCTAACAAAGGCATTATATGTAAAACAAAACAATGCAAAACACTTTTTACAGTCTGCAAGAAGATATACAGGCTACAGGACTCAATGGAATAGATAACAGGTTCAGCAATGACTTGACAGAATTTTCAAGAGCACTGAAGGAAGTGCATTTTTAATAATTTGTAGTAGGGGCATTAATAATAACTAAAAATTGAGTAAATTATAAAGGCAGCTTGTGAATTTCCATGAGACATTCTTAAGATCCTGGAAGATTAAAATATAGAACAAATTGTCCTTTGTAGGGACATGGATGAAGCTGGAAACCATCATTCTCAGCAAACTATCGCAAGGACAAAAAACCAAACACCGCATGTTCTCACTCATAGGTGGGAATTGAACAATGAGAACACATGGACACAGGAAGGGGAACATCACACATTGGGGCCTGTTGTGGGGTCGGGGGAGGAGGGAGGGATAGCATTAGGAGATATACCTAATGCTAAATGACGAGTTGATGGGTGCAGCACACCAACATGGCGCATGTATACATATGTAACTAACCTGCACATTGTGCACATGTACCCTAAAACTTAAAGTATAATAATAATAAAAAAGAATAGGACATTGATATCCCTGACTACAAAGCTATCACAAGTACTAACTGCTTAGTGAGGAGTAAAAACTAAACTAGCAATCAAAACTAAATTTACTCCTGTGCCATACTTCTGTAATTTACTATCCAAGCTTAATTTAACTGCTTGCTTTGTTTTCAAATTGATCCACACTGTGATTATGTTACACCCAAAAAAGTACCTGTATATTTTGTGGTAACTAAATAACACAATCAGGTCTTAACAAAAATCAGCAATACCTGAATGTGGATGAATCCTATTAATCAGCTGATTACTAGACTGATGGAGGGATAGGCTGTCTACCTGTATCCCACCTTAATGACGAGGTAAAGATGTAGAGGCTATAGGCCGGGCGCAGTGTCTCGTGTCTGTAATCCCAGCACTTTGGGAGGCCGAGGCGGGTGGATCACGAGGTCAGGAGATCGAGACCATCCTAGCTAACATGGTGAAACCCCATCTCTACTAAAAATACAACAACAACAAAAAATATTAGCCGGGTGTTGTGGCGGGCACCTGTAGTCTCAGCTACTCGGGAGGCTGAGGCAGGAGAATGGCGTGAACCTGGGAGGCGGAGCTTGCAGTGAGCAGAGATTGCCTCACTGCACTCCAGCCTGGATGACAGAGCGAGACTCCATCTCAAAAAAAAAAAAGAAAAAAGATGTAGAGGCTATAAAACTAGTGCCCTGAATGTAAGCACTTAAATCTGTAGCACTCATTTCAATAGTGGTTTGATGACGTCCTTAGAAAACTTTAACATACCATAAGATAACGCCAAAGAAAAAAAAAATTAGAAAAAATGCAATACTTTAATTTGAGAATACATTATATAATTCAGTGGAATGTATACAATGTTCTAAATGGTCTTTGTGAGACATTTTAGTTATTTTCAAACAAGAGGTTGCAAGGAAAATAAGGTAGCCTTCATACTGCAATGCAACAACCTTAATATGTATCACTGGACTTCTCCAAATACGTAACATTATATCAAATGTTTATTCAATTACCAAAACTATTAACAAGAAAGAGTAAATGCAATTATACCTAAGCTTAAATCTTATCAAATATTCTGGTTCCTAAATAGCATAATGCAAAATCCAGAGGAGAATACAAAAATGGATAAAACAGAGTCCCAGTATGTCATTAAAGATATCATAATTTAGTGAAATTGTAAAATAATGCTTATGCTCTGTGGCTCTAGGAGAGGCTCTTTTGTGTTCTTGTTTTGGAGAGTGGGATGTTGCTATACTTTATTGTATTGGCAAATAACTTCTAACGTATCATCGTGGAAACAATTCTTCAGCCTATTGAAACTATCTGGGGTCTATACAAAGTAAACTGATTTTAAATTATAGCATGTATGTTAATGATGCCCACACTTTTGAAACCTGTGTTATTCTAACTTGTTGCAATGATTTCATGGTACGCCATTTCCCTTTTGCCCATTTATTACTTCATTGTATCCAACACACAACCACTTTATAGCCAAAACCATTAAATTTTTACTTTACTCTTTACATTATCTGTTTGATAATTTACACTAGCTGAGGTTTAAGAAAACATTTGGATGTGCTAATGTAAAGCCACTATCAACTTTGACAAGAATATAACTCAGGAAAAGTAGAGCTTCTGAAACGGTGGAGTTA
Source organism: Pongo abelii (assembly GCF_028885655.2). Classification (NCBI taxonomy): domain Eukaryota; kingdom Metazoa; phylum Chordata; class Mammalia; order Primates; family Hominidae; genus Pongo; species Pongo abelii. The sequence goes on from NC_072008.2 coordinate 100,017,934, forward strand.
TGACCTAGACAGATCCTCTTCCTAGCAAATTTACAATTTAACTGGTGAAAGCAATAGAAAATAATCATTTACAATCTCTAGAACTTGCCCTAAGGGCATACAGAAACATTTATTCAAGAAAATCTACTAAATCTCAGTAAGAACAACATGAGTCTGTGACACTTGAGCCATGACATGCTCCATTACCCACCACACCATGTCTAGCTGCCGGGTGTTTAGGTAGTCAATTAGGACAACAGGCCAAAGTAATAGAAATAATAAAGCCTTTATTCACTTACCATGATAATTCAGGCAAGAGACCGGAAAAAAAAAAAAAAAAAAAGTAGTGCTAGCTCCCTAATGTTCAATTTTTTTCCCAGGGAATGGCAAAAGGTAAGCATCAGTTATGACAGGTGATGCAGGCATGGGAATTGTCTCAGTGCCAAGGATCCCTGAATAAAGAAGTCCCACTATTTTATGAACCTTGAGAACCGAGGGTCAGGAGATCTTAGTGGAGGTGGCTGAAAAGTGCCATAGCTGAGGCCCACAGAAAAGGTGGCCTCTTAATGGAGACACCTGATTTGGGAATACAAACATGTTTATGAGCATTGCTGGCTCAGAGGGGCCAGAGGCTTTGACTGCAGCTCAGTCCAGATATTTAATGCTCTGGCTATGCCCCAAGTCTGGTGTGGGGAGTGCAGTTTTTACCCATGAGACTTTTCAGGCAAAGCCTCAATTGCCTGTGGTTGGATCTGAAAAACTACACACAGGATTTTGGCATGCAGCTGGACTTCGTGGCCCCAAGCTCCCTCCATGCATCTGAGCTATGATCCTACCCCGGACATGGGCAACCAAAAAGATGGTGCTCTTTCTCCCCCACACTTCCAGTCTGCAGCCACATTTTAAAGCTGGGAGTATTACCAAACTCAGATCTGGGCCACTTGTCCCTTGAAAGCCAAAAACTCAAAAGACGAGCTTTAGTAAAATAGAAGTTAGCTTTATTCAAGAAGCCAGCAACTTGGGGGTGGCAGTGAAATAGCATTCAAAGAACACCTCACCATGTTGTGTCTTAGATCAGGGGTTTTCATGGAAAACTAGGAAAAATAATCATCAAAACATTCTTATAAAACACATGAAGCTGTCGTTGCAAAATTATAATGGAGACAGTGAAAGAGATCTGATTTTACCAACTCCATCTTTCTTCTAACCTCCAAGCTGCCCTTGTTCATTCCTGGGCATAGGGTAAACTAACTTTGGGAGGAACTTATTTTATAATTTATAGTTTAAAACAAAGATTAATAACAGTCCTTTCCCCAAACAAGCCCTTCTTGCCTGGGGACTAGACTGCCTTTGTAGTGATGCAGGATTTTTCTGCTCCTTAGCTCATCTAGACCCAAGTTCTTGTCTCATGACTAGGAAAAATTGGGCACATGGACACTTGGAGTGCATGGAGTAGAATTTATTAAGCAAAAAGGAAAGCTCAAAGCAAAAAGAGGGGTCCTGAAAGCAGGTTGCCTGTTGCTCTGTTCTCTGCTTAATACAGTGCTTTTTTTTTTTTTTTTTTTAAGGCTGATGAGGCTGGGTTCCTTATTTGTAAAAGGCTCCACCCCATCCTCAGACTAAGGGGCCCTTAGTCTGCTGGGGGAATGTTTGGGCAAGCCTCCTGTGCAGATTCCCTTATCTGCACAAAACATCTAGTGTAAACACTTGTGGGGAAGGTTGGAGATTCTCCAGGACCCTTCCCTTACTGTCTGCATAAAGCATGCTGGCCAACTCCTTTCAGTAGGACTAACAAATTAGCTATAAGATTAGAAATTATGGTTTAGGAGTCATGCGTCTAGAGGCTTCAAGATTCTAAACCTCCCAAATTGTGCCAGGGATAACATCACTATGGTAAAAGCTAAGATCGGTGCTTGAGATATTGTGCAGACCTTGCACTAGATGGATCAGCTGAAACCACCCAGATGGATAAACTGGCTCATCTGGTCTTGTGGCCGCCACCGAGAAACTGACTCAGTCCAAGAGCACAGCTTTGACTTTCTATGATTTCATCTCTGAGCCAACCAATTAGCAGTGCAGACACTGCCCCACCCACGCACAAAATTATCCTTCAAATCTCTGATCCCCAAAGGTTCGAGGAGACTGAATTGAGTAATAGTAAAACTCCTGTCCCTTGCACAGCTAGCTCTGCAAGAATAACTCTTTCTCTGTTGAAATTCCACTGTCTTGATAAATCAGCTCTGTATAGGTAGCAGGTAAGGTAAACCCATTGGGCAGTTACTCATGACAGTCTCAGGTGGACAGTTAATCATTGCTCTTTGGTCAATGTTTTGTGGCCTTCTGCAGGCACATTAGCCTATTTCTATCAGGCCAGTCAGCCCATCCCCAGAGTTGTTGGTCTGCATATTTTCTCTTATCTCTTTTGAAGATCCTGACTTCCTAAGACTGTTTTTAGTGAGTAATCTACAAATTTAAACAAATTAATAATTATATTTAAGCAAGGAAGCTTTTCTTGAACATGGAGTCAGTACTGTTAAAGGAGGAGCAAGCTGTTAGTATTTCTCATTTTTTCTCTCCCAGATCCATATTGCAAAACTCTATTTCAGCCAAGTGTGGAATGGAACTATATTTTCCTTCCCCTCCCAAGCACTACTCATATGGCAAAAGCTTTACTTCAGGTGTGGTAGGCTGAGAGCACCGTGAACCTCTGTCACAGATTACTTTTAGAAAGGAGGTTTCATGCCAGAAGGGGCAAGCCAAGAAGATGAGGGGCTGCCATTTACCCCCTACCATGCCTACATATAAAGTGGAGGTGGGGTCATTCCTGGAACAGTGGAATCCCAATCTCAGTTCCTATGCAGTGGGACAAGATTTCTGTCCAGGGGGATTGTGGACCATAAGGATAAAGACATCTAAAGCTCTGCCTAAGGGGACAAGTCTTCTTTGGAGCTCAGGGAACTCCCTGTCTAAGGGCATTGTTGAAAACCAGGGAGATTTTTATGGAAGGCCCTTATTACTCTGATGGGTTGTGACTTCATTATACAAACAAAATCACGGAGCAACCAGAGGTTGAGGTATAAGTGTTTCATATACAGGTTTCTGTATTGTCTATTGTTATATCTCAGTACAAAGTTAAGCATTACAGCTTTAATAGAGAAAAAGTGTGTAGAATGGGAAACATCAAGACCTTAAATTGTCCTCAGCACAAGGTTAATGTACTCACATGGAAAATAGAGTCAGCCATAGGTATTAGGGAATGATAAGTGATTAAATATGATAGTTCTGCACAAAAGCAAATATTGAGGTCTTTGGTGAGACTTGGTTCTGTTAACCTTAAATAACGAGATTCAGAAAATAAAATTAAGTAGTGAGTTTATTCCAGCTCAAAGCTTAAACATAGCTATCTGGGGTTCAGGACATCCTGATTATACACTTGATTAGCAGAAGTTACAAGTGGCTTTATCAAGAAAAGAAATAAGAGGCAGTTTCTAATTTTGCCAACAATTTACATTAAATTAACATAATCTATCAGTTGACTATACATTGTTCTTTGTATTACAAATTCCAGGAGCATAAACATAATGGGTGAGATAGCAAGTCAGAACAAAAATGCCTTTTAATAGTTGCCCCAGAGTATGGGTGGGTGAGGGTGGCCATGACTGAAGTCCCCCATATTCATGTCTCTCTTGCCCTGATAAATTTTGCAAAGCTAACAGAGCTCAAACTGCTCTGAGCTATTTTTCTTTTCTTACTTCAGAAAACTCAATAGTTGAAAGTCAGAACCTTTGAGTTCTACATTAAGGCCCATTAAATCAAAACTTTTCAACAGTATCTGGCTAATGCATTTAAAATTCAACGTTATGCTAATAGCAAACAAAATTGTTCATGAAGATAACTGGCAGAGTTTTCTTAAAAATCTGATGACAATTCGTCATATATGATTTATTATTATTCCAGGCAATCCTGATCATAGACTAGATAGAATAATAAATAGTTGATTGATTAGTGGCCCTTCTAACTTGGCTTTAAAGAAAACCTCTAAAGATGTAAGAAGTCTTCATCAGTACAAATATGACTACTTAGCTTTGAAACAGTTTAAACAGGATTCCAATTGCAGGAATGCAATTAATATGCACTGTGTTAATATGCAATGTGTGTTAATAATGTTAATGTTATACATGAGTTCCCACAAGAGGGATTTAATATACACCATTTCCCATTTAATAAAACAACCTTTGTTCATTTATTTCTTCCTCACGCATAGTAATAAAATTTTCTATAAGTTACAACTAAAACTAAATCTTCTATTTATAATCCAAAATAGCCTAAACTGCTGCCAAATCTAATTTCAAGGAGCAATATACATGCACAAGAAATTATAAACTATATGAGATATGACTGTACTTGTAAATTTTACCTTGTACAAGTTATGCTTACTCTAATTTTCCAAGCATCACTTATCAATTTTTTTTGTTTTTTGTTTTTTTAAGACAAGGTCTTGCTCTGTCACTCAGGCTGGAGTGCAGTGGGACAATCATGGTTCACTGTAGTCTGGAACTCCTGGTCTCCAAGCAATCCTCATGTCTCAACCTTTTAAGTAGTTAGGACTACAAGTGTGAGCCTCCACCACCATTCCCAGCTATTTTTTTAATTTTTATTTTTATGTAGAGACAAGATGTCACTACATTGCCCAGGCTGGACCAAGTCTCACTTCTTACACACCTCTTACTCAATGAGTCATTATGTAACAGAGTACCCCCATTTTTCTAGAGGTTGCTTAATTATTTTTTTCCTCTATTTTTTCTCACTTCCCTGGCTCCCTGTTCCGAGTTGTCCCTGAGGGCTAAGCTCTGATTTTTTTTTTTTTTTTATCTTGCCCAAATTCTTATCTAAGTGGTCTGGGGATTCATGCCCTACAAACCATAAATTCTCATCAGATTAGTTTTATTTAACCCTATATATTGTGACTTACTTTCCAATCCGACTCCGGCATAACATTATGTGACAAAGAAGAAAGTCAAAATATTTTACCCCAATACATGTTTCTTGGCTGTATTTTGAAATGGCCCTGCAAAGCTGTCCTTGGTGGGGTAGGGGTGGGGGGAGGGAATTTGCATCTGTAAAGAATCTCCATTAAAATAGCTATATCTTTTTCTTCCGTGCCCTCCAATCCTGAAGAGATTAACTAAGAGCCTAGTGCCTTTTAAAGGTCTGAACAGGAAACATATATCATCTATTATCTCTATGGGCAGTCACTACACGACTTCAAAAGAACCTTGATGGCCACAGTCTTTTATCTTAACCTGAACATTTCCTTTCTATGGATCCCAGGTCTTTTGACAAACTCATCCAATTGCCACCAGAAAATGTTTAAATTTACTTATAGCCTGGAAGCCCCTGCTTTGAGTTGTGCTGCCTTTCTGGACCAAATCAATGTATTTCTTAAATGTATTTGATTGATGTCTCATGCCTCCTTAAAATGTATAAAACCAAGCTGCACCCCGACCACCTTGGGCGCATATGCTCAGGACCTCCTGAGGGCTGTGTCATGGGCCACGATCACTCATATTTGGCTCAGAATAAATCTCTTCAAATATTTTACAGAGCTTGACTCTTTGTCGACAGCCCTTCAGAAATGCAAATATAACCTTTCACCTATCCCCTTACAGACATTCCCTACAGGTTAAGTTCTTCTGATTATGTGCTCCAAGACATATCTCTCCTCCAGGGTTGACAGTTGACTTGCAGACCAAAGCATACCTGACAAGGAACTTTCACCTACAGGGAGTTGGCCTAGAACTTCCATTCTTCAGGAGCCACCTGGGAACTCACACCTACTAGGAGGATATGTTGAAAGCATGCCTACTTGGCCACTTTTACAACTTACTTTTGCCCAGGAGGGTGCCAACCCAACTGTCCAGTAGATAACTGCCTGGTAGCAGGGGGACCTCTGCCCTTGCTTATTTTCTCCCCTTACCTTATTAAAGTGTCTGCTTTCTGTGCCAAAGGGGAAGCAGTACATTTAAAGGTAGGACACATTCTGCTTCTTCCCCTAAGCTAGCTTTAGAATAAATTCACTTTTCTTTTTTGTATCAGATCACTCTTGTTAATTGGACTCTACGTGCAGTGAGCACTAACCTGCTACTTAGTTACAATTGCAGTAATGTTTTAAATAGCTGTGTTACTGTAGGATGCATAATACTGTGAAAGAAAAATTAATCTCAGGGCCCCAGAATCACTAAGCCAAAGAAAAAGTCAAGCTTGGAACTATAACATACTAACCTGCCTGCCATTTTATTTTTAAATAAGAGACCTACAAAGATTAAAAAAAAAAAAAAGATAAAAAGATACATATCATCCTTACAATTTGCCCACCAGGAAATTCCTTGTGGACAAAGGACAGACAGAATTCAAAGTCATCCCTCCGAGGTTCACGTGAGACAAATGCATATCTGATTACTTCCTTTGCCCTTTTGTTTTACTAAGCCAGACTAAGGCATAAGTGACTATTTTCTCTATTCTCCTTTCACATGCAAATTGTGTATTCAGTGAAAGGCTAATCAGAGACTCAAAAGAATGCAACCATTTGTCTCTTATCTTCCTATGACCTGGAAGCCCCTCCACCACGTCGAGTTATTCCACCTTTCCAACCGAACCAATGTGTATCTTACAGGTATTGACTGATGTTTCATGTCTCCCTAAAATGTATAAAAGCAACCTGTGCCTCGACCACCTTGGGCTTCCTGAGGCTGTTTCATGGGTAAATACTTAAGTTTGGCAAAATAAACTTTCTAAATTGGTTGAGACCTGTCTCAGATATTTTGGGTTCACAACGTATATTCATATATTGCATCAAGCTTTATAAATAGGTATTAAGCTTCGTGTTGAGGTCCATTTTTTGCTACCACACCCACTAATTAGAATAGTGCAAGTGGGCACTAGGTTATTTTGACAGATGGGGAGAACATAGTGACAAGAAATTTAGGAGCAGATCATGCTGAGAAATCCAGCTAGGTTAGCAGTTGAAATCAGAAAAGGTCATCAGTAGGTAGACTTGCCAATCTCTCCGATTTTAAATTTGTTCCAAATCACTATTCAGGATGACTATTATTATAGGACTTATTAAGAAATTATTTTAGGCAGACAGAGAGGGTGAGGAGTCCTCGGTAAGGCTTTTTGTTTTTTGTTTTTTTTAATGAAGCAGCTCAGGAAACATTTGTTTTCTTTCTAACAAAAAGGAAACTTGAAGGGCAAGGCTGGCAAGCTTTGATATGCAAATGCAAGCCATTAGAAACTAGGTCCATCCAACATGGTGATTTCCACCCTCTTCTTGTACATGTGCCAAGCATCATGGCTGCCTCCAGATAACTCCATGTATGCAAGACGTCATGGTGACTTGCATTTGCATATTCAAAGGCTAGGATGTGGGGGCCAGTTTTTATGGGCTATGTGAATGACACACCTGGTCGAACCAATCCCCTGAGCCCTATGCAAATCAGACACCTCCTCCTCCAGGCTTCTAATATAAAATCACATCCAGAGTTTTTCTTTCTCTGCTCAGTGGCCCCCTCCCTCTGTCTCTGTACAGGGGAGCTTTTTCCTTCTTTTTGCCTGTTAAACTCTCTGCTCCTTAAAATCACTCCACGTGTGTCCGTGTCGTCTATCTAATTGGCAGGAGACAAAGGACCCTGGTTTTCCTCCAGTCATGGGAGCCATATCACGATGACTGCCTTGAGTCCTGAGTGCTGAGTTTCTTCCATAGAGCTGCTGGTGTAACCTAATTGGCCACAGAAAGTATATACTCCCCTATGCTTTTAAACATTTCTTTTGTCCTTCTTGCTTTCAGCCTCCTTACTTAATGCTGACATCAAACAGCTGTATGAGGATAATTCAATATCTTGCAATATATATGTTGTTAGGAGTATTGATTCAATTTTGGTGAATTGGTTGAGATTTTTATTTTTATTTTTTGTTTGTTTGTTTTTTAAGCCTCTGACTCTAAGCCTCCTCTCTGGTGATCAAATCCTATTTGCTAAGACTAAGGCGAGCTCAGCTATAATATTGATAAGATTGCTTGTGAAAGTCAGTGAGGCACATTTGCAAATCCATGGTCGAATAAGAAAGAAGTTAGAAAACAAAACTGATATCCATCTTTGTTAGTTCTGGGTGCTAATAATATAAAATTACAACCAACCACTCTCTTTTATGTACATTTTTAAAAGTGGAAGAAAAGGCTAAACCCCTGTAACTAAATGGTTTAATTAGAGTATAAGTTTCCCTAAAGGGCTGATCTACATGGATTTATTCTCAAGTTCTCCTTGAAAATATAATAAAATCATTATTCTTTCCTCTGCATCCATTTATATGCATTTTTACTATACTTGCATGTATTATCTACTCTGACTTTCACTCTAAATTGAACCATAAAAATCTGACTTCATAAATATGTTTATTCACTCCTACCATAGAAATTTGAATGAAGAAAACCCCCATAAACTGTGATTTTTCATTGACTGGCATGTCATTCCAAAAGTACAAGTTTAGAATATGCAGACTCTTGATATGTATTGATAGATCTCTCACAGTTTTATTGTTATATGAAGTTCACTTTCAGTATTAACATTAAATTATTTCAAATTATAATATGAAAATAAAACTGAAATACCTTTCAACTTATGGGACATCTTTTAAGGCCATTTTTTGTTCTATATTGCCATTTAGTTTCCATTTGAAGTCTCCTAAAGACAAATTATATGACTAAAAGCATTAACTTGTTTGCAGTAATAATAATACTAATTTTAAGTAGCATTACACTTCTTGGTTTATAAGAAGTTGCTACTGTGTCCAACCCAATTATGCATTCAGATATCATAAAAAACAATTATTAGGTAAAATGCTTTTTTCTAAGCAGTACCTTTCATGGTTTCATATTTAACTCAATGATGCACAAATTGTTGGTTAAAAAGTTATGAAATGAGGTGGAGCAGAATAGAAGAACACAAGGCTCCACCAATCATCCCCTCCACACAGTAACACCAAATTAACTATCTACACAGAAAATAACACCTTCCAAAGAACCAAAAATCCAGTGAGCCCCCAAAGTATCTAGTTTTAACTCCATATTGCTGAAAAAGACACTGAAGAGATACAAAAAAGATTGCCAAATTGCCAACACTCCCCACCCCCTGACACCCAGCAGTGTGGTAGTGTGTTGGAGAGGGCACCTCTGGGCTCTGGGGGAGGGAGAACACAGCAATTAGGAGGCATTGTACTCAGTGCCGACCTGTTAGATCAGAAAGGAAAACCAGATGAAACTCAGCTGATGCCAGACCACAAAGGGAGAATTCAACACAACTCTAGCCAGAGTCGAATAGCAAATCCCAGCAGTCCCAAACCTTTTGCCCACGATGGTGAAGTTTGAGTTTCCACAAACCTCACCACCATGGGCTAAAAAGTTCTGTGCTCTTAATAAACTTGAAATGCAGTCTAGGCCACAAGGGCTGCAACTCATAGGCGAGTCCTAGTGTTGGATTGGGCCCAGGGACAGTTGACTGGGAAGGCACATGACCTACTAAGACACCAGCTTGGGTAACCAAGGGAGTGTTGGCATCACCCTTCCTCCAGGCTGTAAAGCTGGTGACTCCAAGAGAGACCCCTTTCTTCTGGGGAAGAGTGAGAAGGACTTTGTCTTACATCTTGGATACCAGCTCAGCCACAGCAGAATAGGCCACCAGCCAGAATCACAAGGCTCTTTTTCCAGGACCTACCTCCTACACATTTCTAGACATACCTTGGACAAGAAGGAAACCTGCTGCCTTGTGAAGAAAAACCCAGTCCTGGCATCATTCATTACCTGCTAAGTGAAGAGCCCTTGAGCCCTGAGTAACCAGCAGTGATACACAGGTATTATGTCGAGGGCCTTGAGTGAGCCTCTGAGACGTGCTGGGTTCAGGTGAGACTCAGCACATTACCACCTGTGGTGGCTATGGGGCAAAACTCCTTCTGCTTGAGAAAAGCCGAGAGAAAAGTAAAGAGAATTTTGTCTTGCACCATAGGTACCAACATGGCCACAGGGAAGTAGAACAGCAAGAGGGATCTTGGGGTCCCCAATTCCATGACTTGACTCTTAGATGGCATCTCTGGACCTGCCCTGGGCCGGAAGAGAGACCACTGCCCTGAAAGGTGAGTCCCAGGCCAGGCACCATTCACTACAAGGTGACTTAGGAGCCCTTGAACCTTAAGGGAATATCAGCAGTAGCCTGGTAGTACTTCCTGTTGCCTGTGGTGGCAGTGGCTATGGCTATGGGGTGAGGCTCCTCTGCCTTTGGAAGAAGGAGAGAAGAGTGGGAAGGAAAGTGTTTTGTGGTTTGAGTGTCAGCTAAGCCGAACACCAGGTAGACTCCTAAGGTTTTTGACTCTTGTCCCTGACTCGCAGATAGCACCTCTGAACCTACCCAGGGCCTGAGGAAACTCAGTGCCCCAAAGGGAAAGTCACAGACCTGGTTGACTTTGCCACCTGCTGATTGAGGAGCCCCATGGTCTTGAGAAAACATAGGCAGTAGTCAGGGAGTGGTTACAGCAGGACTTGGTTGAGAATTACTGTTGTGCTGGCTTCAGGTCTGACATAGCAGTCATAGTGGTGGTGGCCACATGGCTGCTAGTGTCACTCCACCTCCAGTTTTAGGTGGCTCAGAACAGAGAAAGAAACTCCATTTGTTTGGGAGAAAATAAAGACAACAAGTGTCTCTGCCTGGTAATCCAGAGAATGCTCCCAGATTTTCTTGAAGACCATCACGGTGGTAACTTTATGAGTCTACACAAAGTACAATGTTACTGAATTTGGGGTTCCCCCTGAAGCAGATACAGATTATATCTCAACACCCAAGTCCATTCATATATCTGGGAATCCTTCCCAAGAAAGATGGATACAAACGAGTCCAGACTACAATAAATACCTAACTCTTCAATGCAAAGACACTGAAGACCATCTACTAACAGCAACATCATCCAGGAAAACATGACCTCACCAAATGAACCAAATAAGGCACTAGGGACCAAATCTGGAGAAACAGAGATATGTGACCTTTCAGAGAGAGAATTCAAAATAGCTGTGTTGAGGAAACTCAAAGAAATTTAAGATATCACAGAAAATAAGTTCAGAATTCTATTAGATAAATTGAACAAGAAGATTGAAACAATTTTTTTAAAAATTAAGCAGAAATTTTAGAGCTGAAAAATGCAACTGGCATACTGAAGAATGTGTCAGAGCCTTTTAAGAGCAGAATTGCTCAAGCAAAAGAAAGAATTAGTGCGCTTGAATACAGGCTATTTGAAAATAGACAGAGGAGATGAAAGAAAAAGAATAAAAACAATGAGGCAGGCCTACAGGATTTAGGAAACACCCTCAAAAGGGCACATCCAAGTTATTGGTCTTAAAGAGAAGGCAGAGAAAGAGATATGGGGTAGAAAGTTTATTCAAAGGGATAATAACAGAGAACTTTCGAAACCTAGAAAATAGCAATATTCAAGTACAAGAAGGTTATAGAACACCAAGCAGATTTAACCCAAAGAAGACTACCTCAATGGATTTAATAGTCAAACTCCCAAAGATCAAGGATTAAGACAGAATCCTAAAAGCAGCATGAGAAAATAAACAAATAACATACAATGGAGCATCAATATGTTTGGCAGTAGAGTATTCAGTGGAAATTTTACAGGCCAGGAGAGTGTGGCATGACATATTTAAAGTGCTGAAGAAAAAATATTTTACCCTAGTATAGTATATCTAGCAAATCTTTATGTTTGAAATACCCTTCAAACATGGAGAAAAAATAAAGAATTTTTTCTTGAAAAACAAAAGCTGAGGGATTTCACTAATATAAAACCTGTCCTACAAGAAATGCTAACGGGAGTACTTTAATCAGAAAGAAGAAGCTATTAATGAGCAATAAGTAATTACCTGAAGGTACAAAGTTAACTGGCAATAGTAAGTAAACAGAGAAACACAGAATATTATAGCATAGTAACTGTGGTGTGTAAACTACTCTTACCCTAAGTAAAAAGCCTAAATGATGAATCAATGAAAAATAATAACTATAACAACTTTTCAAGATATAGACAGTACAATAAGATATAAATAGAAACAACAAAAGTTAAAAAGCAGGGGAATGAATTTCAGGCATAGAGTTTTTATTAGCTTTTTTCTTGTTTGTTTGTTTATGCAAACAGTGTTAAGTTGTTACCAGGTTAACATACTGGATTTATTTAGATAGTATTGGCAAGCTGCATGGTAACTCAAACAAAATAACATACAATGGGTACACAAAAAATACAAAGAAAAAAATAAACCATATCACAAGAGAAAATCACCTTCACTAAAGACGGAAAGGAAATAAAGAAAAAAGAAAAAAGAACAAAGCAACCAGAAAACAAATAACCAAATGGCAGGAGTAAGTCCTCACTTACCAATAATAACATTGAATGTAAATGACCTAAACTCTCCTGTCAAAAGATATGGACTGGCTGAATGAATGAAAATAAAAGATTCATTGATCTGTCACCTATTAAGAAACACACTTCACCTATAAAGACACAAATAGACTGAAAATGAAGGAATGGGAAAAGATATTCCATGCCAATGGAAACCAAAAAACAGCAAGAGTAGTTATAGTTGCTGGGAATGCTGGCTCATGCCTGTAATCCAAGTACACATTGGGAGGCCAAGATGGGCAGATCACTTGAGGCCAGAAATTTGAGACCAGCCTGGCCAACAGGGTGAAACCCTGCGTTGACTAAAAATACAAAAATTAGCCAGGCATGGTTTAACAAACTTGTAGTCATAGCTACTTGGGAGGCTGAGGCATAAGAATTGCTTGAACCAAGGAAGTGAAGGTTGCAGTGAACCAAGATCATGCCACTGCATGCCTGCCTGGGTAACAGAACGAGACCCCATCTCAACAGAAACAACAAAAAAGAGTAGTAATAGTAGTTATCTTAGATGAAAGAGATTTCAAGACCAAAACTATAAAAATAGACAAAGGAGGTCACTACATAATGATAAAGGGGTCAATTCATCATGGTATTGGTATAAAAACAAACACATTGACCAATGGAACAAAACAGAGAAACCAGAATCAAATTCACATACCTATAGTAAAGTAATTTTCAACAAAAGGTGCCAAGAACATACAAGAGAGAAAAGACAGTCTCTTTAATAAATGGTGCTGGCAAAACTGGATATTCATATGCAGAAGAATGAAACTTGAGCCTTACCTCTTGCCATATATATAAATCAAATCAAAATCGATTAAAGACATAAATATAAGACCTCAAATCATGAAACAACTACAAGAACACACTGGGGAAACTCTCCAAGACATTGGTCTAGGCAAAAATTTCTTGAGTAACACCCCACAGGCACAGGCAATCAAAGTAAAAAATTTAAAAAAATGGAATCACATTATGTTAAGAAGCTTCTGCACAGTGAGGGAAACAATCAAAAAAGTCAGGAGAAAATCCACAGAATGGGATAAAATATTTACAAACTACCTATCTGACAATGTATCAATCACCAGAATTTATAAGGGGCTTAAACAACGCTATAGAAAGAAATCTAATAATTTGATCAAAATATGGGCAAAAGATTTGAATGGGCGTTTCTCAAAAGAAGACATAGAAATAGCAAGCAGGCATATGAAAAGGTACTCAACATAATTGATCATCAGAGAAATGCAAATCAAAACTGCAATGAGATATTATCTCACCCCAGTTAAAATTGCTTATATCCAAAGGAGAGGCAATAACAAACACTGGTGAGGATGTGGTAAACAGGGAACCTTTGTGGTGAGGATGTGGTAAACAGGGAACCTTTGTGCACTGTTAGTGGGAGTGTAAATTAGTACAACCCCTAAGGAGAACAGCTTGGAGGCTCCTCAACAACCTAAAAATAGAGCTACCATATGATCCAGCAATCCCACTGCTGATTATAGCACCAAAAGAAAGGAAATTAGTATATTGGAGAGATATCTGCCCTTCTATTTATTTTGCAGCACTATTCACATTAGCTGAGATTTGGAAGCAAACTAAGTGCCCATCAACAGATGAATAGATAAAGAAAATGTGATACTTATACACAATGAAGTACTCTTCAGCCATCATAAGTGAATGAAATCCTGTCATTTGTAAAAACATGGATGGAACTGGGGATCATTATGTTAAGTAAAATAAGCCAGGCACAGAAAGAGAAACACTACATGTTCTCACTTATTTGTGGGATCCTAAAGTCAAAACAATTGAACTCACTGACATAGACAGTAGAAGGATGGTTGCCAGAGGTGGGGAAACATAGTAGGGGGCTGAAGAAAAGATGACGATGGTTAATGGGTACAAGAAAAAGAGAAAGAATGAGTAAGACCTGTTTTATAGCACAACTGAGTGACTATAGTCAATAGTAACTTAATTGTAAATTTAAAATCATTTAAGAGATCTAATTGAATTGTTTCTAACACAAACAATAAGTGCTTGTGGGGAAAAATAACCCCTTAAAAGTTATGAAATTACAGTTTTCTGAAAATATACTATTTATAAGATGTATTATTTTTAAAAGAATTTTTGTCAAATTGCACAATACCTTTTATAAAGCTCTCTGCTTAAGTCTTAAAATGTATGCCAATTTTTAGTTAATGTGGCATATCAAACATGCCCTTTTTAAACACTACAATAAAGGTACATAAAAGTTTTAATTCAGAAGGATGAGGAAAAGAAAGGAAGCAATAAGCCACAGGAGTTTTGAAAGTTTTACAAGATTTTAGTGGATAGAATATAACCACATGAATGGTAACTGACTCAACAAGGTGAAAAAAAAAAAAAAAACTGAGACCTAAGTGCTACAAGAAAGTAAGCAGAAACATATGCAGCTATTCCTTGTTGATTAACAACTCAGCTCTCTAAGAGAAGCTCTTTCCATTTATTGCCTTACCTTTAGTGTATTCAGCCAAAAATCTGTGTCGATATAATCAAACATGTTATTACTTCAGCATTAGAAGTGTTTTTATTGTTCATCTCAAAAATAATTTTTCTTAATCATTTGTAGAGAAGAAATTGTTAATCTATCTTGCAGTCAGAACAACAGAAAAAACAGTTCATCTGTTGAATACCATACTGGAGCCTTTGTCCTTTAGACAAATCAGGATAGACTCCCCTCTGCAATTTTGAAATTTTGTTGTCTAGAATATTTTTTATTATTGAAAACAAAATCACAGTAAAGCAGCCTGATTCAGTTCTGAGTGAAAAAGGTAGATTAAGTCTAATTCAAGATGCCACCTATGTAATTATGCCTTTCTGGCACCACAAAACATGAAAATCATGTGGTTTTCCAGTACATACAGTATATAGCTGGGGACCTTTCTAATTGTCCTTGGGGAAAGCCAAGCACTACCACTTTTCTAGTAACCTCCAAGATATTGAAGGTGGAAAAGGTAGTTAAATATGTAAATACTGGTGAAAAATAAATTGCATGAGGGCTTAATAGATTTTAAGAGCAGAAATTCTGTCACACAGATTCGTGAATGCAGGCAGTATTGGTAAGGAGTCATAAGAACATAGCTCATTAAAGGAAAGATATCTGAAATATGCAAAGCAAACTCATGACACTTGATGGCGGAATGAAAAAACTTGCCTATGTGAAAAAAAAATCTCCCTTAATTACCTCTCCGTAGCTACTACCAAGTCACAAAGTCCCCCTCACTCCTCAATTGAATCTAATTTTATTTTTGCCCTTATTATTCCATTGGAACTTCTCCCGCTAAGGTCATCAGTGGCTTTGTGTTGTTAAGTCGAATATACATTTTTTGATTCTTAGCTTACTGGACTTCTCAACAGCATTTGACGCTTATGACCACCCTCATTGGTCTGGACAATGATTTCTTGGATAGAGCCCCCAAAACATAGGCAGCAAAAGCAAAAATAGACAAATGACATTGCATCAAACTA
Organism: Pongo abelii; assembly: GCF_028885655.2. Classification (NCBI taxonomy): domain Eukaryota; kingdom Metazoa; phylum Chordata; class Mammalia; order Primates; family Hominidae; genus Pongo; species Pongo abelii. Next base: position 100,033,903 of record NC_072008.2, read on the forward strand.
AAAAGTACAGCAAAGGAGATAATTGAGTGAAGAAAGAGCCCATGGATTGGAAGAAAATACATGTAAACAATTTATCTATTAAAGGACTAATATTTAAAATATATGAGGAACTCAAAAAACTCAACAGCAAGGAAACAAATACTCCGATTAAAAAAATGGGTAAAGAACCTGAACAGACATTTCTCCAAAAACAACATGTATGGCAAACAAGTATATGAAAAAATGGTAAACATCTCTAATTATCAGGGAAATGCAAATTGAAACCACAATAAAAGAGCAACTCGCTGCTGTTAGAATGGCTGGTATCAAAAAACAAAAGTTAACAAGTGCTGGCAAGTATGTGCAAAAAAATAGAACTCTTGCACACTGTGGGAATGTAAGTTAGTACAGCCATTATAGAAAATAGTATGAAGGTTTCTCAAAAACTAAAAATAGAATGCCATATGATACAGCAATTCCATTTCTGGATATAGATCAAAGGAATTGTAAGCAGTGTGTTAAAATGATATCTGCAACTCTCATGTCTATTGCCACATTACTCACAATACCTAAGATATGGATTCAACCTAAGCGTCCATTGATGGATGAATGGCTAAAGTAAATGTGGTGTACCTACACAATGGAATTCTATACAGTCTTAAAAAAGAAAGAAACCTTGTCATTTGTGACAACATGGAGGAATCTGAAGTATATTATGTTATGTGAAATAAGACAGGCACAGAAAGACAAATACCACAATCTCACATATATGTGGAATCTAAAATAGTGAAACTTAAGTAGAGAGTAAAATGGTAGTTACCCAAGGCTGGGAGAAGTAATGGTAGGGAAAAGGAAGATGTTGGCCAAAGAGTACAAATTTTAAGTAAGATAGGAGGAATAAGTATTGGTGATTTATGGCACAGCATGGTGACCATAGTTCATAATAATATATTGTATATTTCAATATTTCTAAAAGTATAGATTTTAAATGTTCTTACCACAAAAATGATAAGTAGATGAAGTGATAGATATGTTACTTAGCTTGATTTACTATTTCTACAATGTATACATATATCAAAATATGACATTATATCCCATAAATATATAATTATTTTTCTACAATTAAAAAAATCATTGGGTGATTTCAAAATTCTATTAGAAAACAAAACAAAACTTAACAGGTCTTTACTCTCTTCCAAAATAGGTCCTTCACATGTGATACTAAGTCATTCCAAAATTCTTTACACATACTCCAGCTCTCAAATAATTATTTATACACATCTTTTCAACCTTACCAACTCATGTGTAACTATATAATAAAAATTTCCTAAGATGAGTTCTCATTTCTATCCTCAATTCCATGATCAACCCCAAGTTTAAGCCAGATTACTTCACTATGGGTCCTCAGCTCACCATAGTTATTCAGATTTTTTTCTGTTTGTGGTTAGACATCCATTAGTATGATTATTTAATTGGAGTTTAATAGATTATAATGTAATTAGGGAAGCAACCATACCTCTTTTGTTTACTGATGCCTAACGTAACACAGGACCTGATAGTAAAATCTTTTTTTAATAAATTTAAATAGTTGGAATAGATAATCTTTTTGGACTCTTTCAACTTGAGTACTTTTATATTTTAGGATGTTGAAAATTATTTTTTTGCTGGGCATAGTGGTGTGCATTTGTAATCCCAGCTATTTGGGAGGCTAAGGTGTGAGGATTGCCTAAGACAAAGAGTTCAAATATAACCTGGGCAACATAGCAAGACCCCATCTCTAAAAAGGAAAACAATATATACATATTGATCAGTCTATAAATCATCATTTGAATTGGATAACTATGTTAAATATTTGGAGATGATGTCTAATTCACCAAATATACCCCTAAAAAGTGACACTAGATTAATTTTTGCCTCTATTGAAAGATAATGGGTGAATTCTTCTTTAAACTATAATGCAAAAGACTGGAAAATATTACTGCTATCCAAAAAAATGAGAAAAAGCCACATGAAGTATACAATCATAGCTTTTCCTTAACCCATCAAAAAGATGAAGTTATAAAGCAATAAGTAGCTTAAAACTTTAGGAGAGACAGACATCTCCAAATAAAAAGGAGACATAAGTGTTGTGTCTCCTGTCACAGAGAATAGAATGAAGACATGCTAAGAGACATATAGGTGGCTAAAAATAAGTTTTTCTAAAACTTTTAACAAATTGTTAAAGGCTGGACTAACATGAGAATAAAGAACACATGGTATACCATAGCAATTAGTATGACCAAGGCTCCAGTAAAAAAAGTGGGCAACATGTGTGAAAAGATAAAAAATTTTAGCAGAGAAATTTCAATATGATGTTTTAGATGGGAAATGGTAAGAAATAATAAGATGGACACATTATAAATAAAATATATGGTAACAAAGACAAAGAGTATACTCTCTGTAGCCTTACACTTTGTGTTCAATAGAGAGGTTAGGAACAAAGTGAAGGACCACAGAAAGATATAGTGATGTGTGTCTGGAAGACATAAGTGGTAACAATTGCAGGAAATGTATGAAGCCCCACTTAGACTCTACTCCCATGAAGAACATTAATCTTAAACTACTTGTGGAAGGCTAACAAACTCTGTCATCTCCAGTTCCAAAGTGAAGATGGAGCGTGACAGAGTAACAATTAATGAATACTCTCTGCCTAGGAAGTAGGAGGACAAAATTATTCTAACCACAGATCATTAGAGGTCTCCTAATCATGGGGAAAAAGCAGGGAATTTTGCAAACGACCCACCAAAGTTACAGGTTAGAGTTTGCACTGGGATAAAGGGGCAGAATCACACTAAGAAAGCCCCACTCCTGAGATGCCAGAACATGGGTCTGTCTATGAAAGATGCTTGACTAGGATAACAAAGCATTCCGCATGCTCTTTACTACTAAGCCAGCACAGGTACCCATTGACAAGGGACAGAAGTCTACTACTAGAGGACAGGCAGCCACATAAAGAGAAAACCCCTCTGAGGTAAAGGCAAATAGGGCCAGTAAAAAGCTGAGGGTGTCCTCAAGGGCATAAAATCAAAGTAATACAAAAGATACTTGTATCAGTCTGTTCTCATGCTGCTAATAAAGACACATCCGAGACTGGGTAGTTTATAAAGGAAAGAGGTTTAATTTGTTCACAGTTCCATATTGCTGGGGAGGCCTCATGATCATGGCAGAAGGCAAAGGGGAAGCAAGGCACATCTTACATGGCTGCAGGAAACAGAGCATGTGCAGGGAAACTCCCCTTTATAAAACCATCAGATCTCATGAGACTCATTCATTATCACGAGAACAGAATGGGAAAGACCCACCCCAATGATTCAATTACCTCCCATTGGGTGGCTCCCACAACATGTGGGAACTGTGGGAGCTATAATTGAGGATGAGATTTGAGTGGGGACACAACCAAACTATATCAATATTTAAAATTGGATATATACTTATGGCAACCACAACCACAATAAAACCCAAACCTAGCTCAGTTCCTAATTAGATTGACTCAACCATTCCACCACACACATGAAAAACCTAGTAGACTATTATTAATAAAAGAAAAGGCATAGTCATTTCCACAAATATATACTATTTACTGCCATAATATTGTACACAGTATGCCTACCACTCAGTAACAATTGTGAGACTCATTTTCAAAACAGTATTAACAATACTGTCGTGTTACAAAGTAATAAAGAAAAGATGATAGAGTGATGATTCAGATGGTGACAATATCAGGCAGGTAATTTAATGTAACTTAGATTAGTGTCTTAGTCCATTTGTGCTATGATAAAAATATGTAAGACTGGGTAATTTACAAACAACAGAAATTTATCTTTGACAGTTCTGGAGGCTAAGAAATTCAAGATCAAGGGACCAAAAGTCTTGGTGTCTGGTGAAGCACCTCTTCTTCCAGGATGGTGCCTTATTACTGCATCTTTGAGAAGTGAGGAACACTGTTTTTACATGGTGATAGGGACTGAAAGAGTAAAAGGACCTAAGCTAGTTCACTGTAGTCCAAGGCACTAATCTATGTATAAGGGTGGCTCTGTCACGATATAAACATTTTCCAAAAAGAACCCACATCTCAGTACCACCACAATGGGAATAAAGCTTCAATGTGAATTTTGAATGAGGCACACATTTATTTTTTTCTTTCACAGGGACTCACTAGAAAAGGGCAACATATTTAAACCATAGCAATTAGTATGTCCAAAGCTCTAGTAAAAAAGGTGGGCAACATGTATGAAAAGACAGAAAATTTTAGCAGAGAAATTTCAATGTGGTGTTTTAGATGGGAATCACTAAGAAATAATAAGATGGACACATTATAAATAAAGTATATGGTAACAATATAACAAGGAATGTCATCAATGGGCTCCTCAGTATACTTCAAAAGCAAAAAAGAATCCACAAACTTGAGTACTGGTTGTATTAGGGTTCTCTAGAGGGACAGAACTAATAGGATAGATGTATATATAATGGGAAGTTTATTGAGGAGTATTGGCTCACATGATCACAAGGTGAAGTTCCACAATAGGCCATCTGCAAACTGAGGAGCAAGGAAGCCAGTCCAAGTCCCAAAACTTCAAAAGTAGGGAAGGCGACAGTGCAGCCTTCAGTCCATTGCTGAAGGCCTGAGAGCTCCTGATAAACCATTAGTGTAAGTCCAAGTATCCAAAAACTGAACTTGGAGTCTGACCTTTGAGGGCAGGAAGCATCCAGAACGGGAGAAAGATGAAGACTAAAAGCCTCAGCAAATCTGCTCATTACACTTCCTTCTGCCTGCTTGATTCTAGCTGAGCTGGCAGCTGATTAGATGGTGCCCACCCAGATTGAGGATGGGTCTGCCTGTCCCAGTCTACTGACTCAAATGTTAAGCTCCTTTGGCAACATCTTCACAGACACACCCAGCAACAATACTTTGCATCCTTCAATCCAAACAAGTTGACACTCAATATTAACTATCACACTGGTCGATAGAAATAACCATTATTTAAATATAAAGAGAGAACAAAGCATCCAAGAACTGCAGAACAATTGCAAGTATTTTAACACATATAATTGGAATTCATGAGTAGAAGTGAGAGCTTGGGCTGAAAGAAATATTCAAAAATATACTGGCCAAGCTTTTTCCAAAATTAGTGACAATATTTAATGCCCAGCTCTAAAAAGCTCAGAAATACCTTAAATAGGTAATTAATAATCTAATGAAAAATATTAGCAATATTTAGTGAGTTCATGGCCTATATAAAAATAAAACTCAAGACAATAATAGCACAAAATATGAAAGAGAAAAATTGAAAGTATACTATTGTAAGATTCATATACTTTAACGCAGTATAATATGTTTTGAAAGTAGACTTAATTAATTGAAGATGCATATTATAAACATCACAATAACTCCTTAAAAATAAAATGATAGTATAAATAACGAACCACTATTATTCTCATAAAATGGAATAATAAAAACAATTAATCCAAAAGGCCACAGAAAAACTGGGTAAAATAAATATAGAACCAATGAAATGAAGAGAAAACAATTAGTATCCTGTAACTTAATGCCAACCATATCAATAATGACATTAATTGTGAAAGTCTAAATCAGGCACTGGCAAACTACATCCCAACAGGATGAATCTGCCTTACTATCTATTATTGTAAATAAAGTTTGATTGGAACACATTCATAACCATATTTTTACCTATTTCTGTGGCTGCTTCCATGTAACAACAGCAGTGCTGGGTACTTGAGAAAGGGACCGTAAGGCCTGCAAAGTGTAAATTATTTACTCTCTGTTCTTTTATGAAAAACATTTATCAAATTGTGGTCAAAACCCATCAATTAAAAATATTGGTAGGCTGAAATGTTTTTAGAAAAAGACCAATTATAACCTGTCATAAATTTATTTGATATAGTTGCTGCTTCACCATGCAATTTAGGCCTAAATAATTATATGAAACCCACTTACCCAACCAACTTCAGCCTAGTTAAAACTGCCCATCTCTATGTGGTTGTTTGTGATTACTTTCCCATCATTGAAGAAAGACATAATATTAATATCAACTCTACAAAAAAATACTCTCCATCAAAACAGAAAGAAAGAAAAAGTTTTGCAACTAATATCATGGGCCCAACATTACCTTTATAGCAAAGCCAAAGACATTAAAATAAAAGAACATTACAAATAAATATCTTTCATGAACATGGATGCTTAAAAATATATAATTAAATCAAATTCAATAATGTCTAAAAAATAATAGCTCAAGACCAAGTGAGTTTTACACCTGGAATGAAAGACTAGTTCAACTTTCAAAGATCACACAATTCAGAGTAACTTTCTGAATGATGTAACAGCTCTGTAAATCTACTCTTCCATAAAAGTAATGAAAATACTAGCAAAATCATGAAAGCTAAATTTTTCAAAAGTCTTGAAATTATATAAATGGCTGCAACAATCTTAAGAATGTCAAACAAATATTGCCCACCCTTAGCAGTAACAACAAGTTATGTGATAGTTTAACTTACCTCCTCGCAACACCTCTACAACTCCACAGTATCTTTCAAAGCCAGCAGTTTTTACAATGGAAGCTAGGAAAGACAGAAGCCTTGGAGCTACTGGAGGGTGTAGCTGAGCTTCTAAAAATTTTCATCCCCAGAGAATTGTCACGATTTGACATGTCTTGTGGCCCTCTGGAAAGACTCTAATAGAGAGTGTTCTCTTTATTTGACATGACTCAGATCTGGTTCAGTGGGAAAAAACCCTGTATCTATGGTGTTTGTTGAAAACAATCAGCTGTAATTGATAAATATTTACAATTTTAAGGCTATGAAAGCAATTTGGACAGAAATGATTTCAGCCAAAAATTTAAACAAAAGATCTGAGGAGTGAGATGTCCGCAGGAAACTTTGAGAAGCTGTGACATATTCTTTGGGATCTAGAAGACAACATACATGTTCTGCATTGTTCACCTCCTTGGGAAAAACCTGAGAGGGCCCTAGCGACTCACCTCTGGCTGAAACTGAGGCCATGTGTTAGCAGAAAATGAATACTAAGGCAAGTTTTAAACTGGTCGAGTGTCGAAAGTATGCCAAAATGCACAAAAAATTCTTTGACTAAGGCATTTAAGGAAATCTCTAATTATTAGCTGTCTTCTAAGCTAGCTGAGAAAATACTACAGTGATTACAACTTACAGGGAATACAGAAGTTGCAAAATTAGTCCAGAAAGTTTACTAAACCAGCAACCATCAACAATAATGTCAACAAACCAATAGTAAAAAGCAACAGTAACAACACACCCTAGGAATGGGAGTAATATAATTTCCCTAAATGACATACGATATCACCTTTATATTTTTTAAATGTCTATTTTTGAAAGAAAATTACAAGACATGCAAAGAAGCAGAAAAGTATGACCCATACACATGATAAAAAAAGGCAACACTAATGGCCTATGATAGGGCCCAGATGTCAAATTTAACAGACAAATTTTTTAAATCAACTATTAAAAATATGTTCAAAGAACTGAAGGAAAACATTTCTAAAGAATTAACGGGGCCGGGCATGGTGGCTCATGCCTGTAATCCCAGCACTTTGAGAGGCTGAAGGGGGTGGATCACAAGGTCAAGAGATTGAGATCATCTGGCCAACATGGTGAAACCCCTTCTCTACTAAAAATAGAAAAATTAGCTGGGCGTGGTGGTGCATGCCTGTAGTCCCACCTACTCGGGAGGCTGAGGCAGGAGAATCACTTGAATTCGGGAAGTGGAGGTTGCAGTGAGCCGAGATTGAGCCATTGCATTCCAGCCTGGCAACAGAGAAAGACTCCATCTCAAAAAAAAAAAAAAAGAAAGAAAAGAAAAAAAAAAGAATTAAAGGACTGTATTAGAACACTTCTCATCAGAGACTATTAATAAAAATATAGAAGTTATAAAAAGAACAAAATGGAAATCCTATACTTAACAATAACAATAACTGAAATGAAAAATTCACTAGAAGGGTTCAACATCGGAATCAACTTGGAAGAAGAAAGAATTGCTCAACCTAAAAATATATCAACTGAAATAATGTAGTCTGAGGAATTAAAAATATAATAAATGAGGAAAAATAAGTAAATGAACCTCAGAGAAATGCAGGATAACATCAAGTGGGAATTCTAAAAGGAGCATAAATAACAGGGAAAAATATTTGAAAAAATAATTACTGAAAACTTCTCAAATTTCATGAAGTACATTGCTTCACACAGCCAGGAAGCTCAGTAAACTCCAACCAGAATAAATAACAGATATCTACATCAATAAATATAATATTTAAACATACTCAGATGTGACATAGAAAAGTCTGGAAAGAAAAAAAAGACTGTGAAACAAGAATTCTATCCAGTAAACTTACACTTAAAAAATGAAAGAGAAATGAAGACAAAAAGTAAATCTGAGATTATTCATTCCTAGCAGACTTGCACTATAAGAAATAATGAAGTGACTCCTTCAAGCTGAAATAAAAGCACACAGGCAATCACTTACATCCACATAAATAAATGTTTAAAAAACACTACTAAAGGTACGTACATAGTTAAATGTAAAAGGCAGTTAAATTATTTTTGTTCATAATTCTCTTCTGTCTGAATTAAGACAAACACATAAAAGTCATAAATATAAAACTTTGTTGATGGGCTCATAATGTATAGAAATATAACTTTTATGACAATAATAGTAAAAATAAGGGTAAGGGAGAAAGCTATACTGGATTTGTGCTTTCAGAAATAAACCCTCATGTTTATGGTCAATTAATTTACAGAAATTTAATAGGAGAAGGGAATGATCTTTTTCAACAAATGGTTCTGGGACTTCCTATCATTTACAAAATTTAAGCAAAAAATGTATCAAAAAACTAAATGTAAGTCCTAAAACTATACGGCTGTGAGAAAAAAACATGGATGTAAATTTTTGTGACCTTGGATTAGACAACAGTTTTTTAGGTTTTTTAGATATGACACTTAAAGCACAAGCAGCCAAAGTAAAAATCAATAAATTTTACTTCATCAAATCAAATACTTTCATACTTCAAAGAACACTATAAAGAAACGCAGCCAAAGTAAAAATCAATAAATTTTACTTCATCAAATCAAATACTTTCATACTTCAAAGAACACTATAAAGAAACTCAAAAGATGATTGACAGACTGAGGGAACAAATTGTCAAAACATATACTTAATAAAAGTCTAGTTCAAGAATATATAAAAATGCTTATAACTCAACAATAAAACAATATTTTAATTATAAAAGGAACAAAAGATTTGAATATGTATTTCCTTAAAGAAGATATACAAAAGGCCAAAAAGACATGAAAAGACAATGCCATTAATCGTTTGGGAAATGCAAATTCAACAACCCATAATGAGATACTACTTTAAACACAATAGAATGGTTATAATCAAAGAAAGGGATAACAACAAATGTTGGCAAAAATTCAACATTATATATTTCTGATGGGAATGTAGAGTTGTACATACCTGGTAGGAAATAATTTGGCAGTTCCTCAAAAATTTAAATAGAATCAACATTTGACTCAGTAATTTTACTCCGATGTGTCTACCCCCCCAAAAAACAAAAACATATATTCATGCAAAAACTTGTATAGCAATGTTCATAATAGCAGTATTCATAATTTCCAAAGAGTGAAAAGAATACACATGTCTACCATCTGAGGAATGCATGGACACAATAGAGTTTATCTGTACAACTGAATATTATTCAGCCATGAAAAAGAATGGTATTCATTTATAACTAAAACATAGATGATTCTTGGAAACATCATGGTAAGCAAAAGGATCCATACACAGAGGACCACATGCTATGTGACTCCATTTATATAAAATACCCAGAAAAGTCACATTTATAGAGACAGAAAGTAATTTAGTGCTTGTCTGGGGCTGAGAAATGGAATAAGGATTCATTTTAAAGGGCACGCTGAGTCTTACTGAGAGATGAAAATGTTCTAGAGCTGATTTTGTACCACATAGTAAAGTTACTTAAAATCATCAAATTGTACACTTAAAATAAGTAAATTTTGTGATTTTAAAAATATACCTCAATAAAGTTGTTTAAAAATCAATGAATACAAATCACATATAAACAAATCAAACATATAAAACCATGTCATCAACACAATTGTTTTAGAGAAATCATTTATTTGATAAGAGTTCAATATTCATTGGTGGTAAAATCTGAGCAAACAAGATAGAAGGAAACATTTTAAGATTATAAAGAATATCTACAAAAACATGCAACTGACATCACACTAAATGGCCAAAGATGGAATGCTTATTCACTATGGTTATAAGCAATACAAGGATGACCATTTGCACCACTCCAACATTAACTGGAAGTCCTATCTAGTTCAATAAGTCTAAATACATACATACATACATATATACATACATATGTACATACATACATACAAGCCATCCAGACAGAAATGGCAAAAATAAAACTGCCTTATAAGAGTAATCAGAACTAATATGTATCTTTAGCCAGGTTTCAGGATATATGGTCAGTATATACAAATCTATTGTATTTTTTGTACTATAATGAAACCAGAAATTAAAAATTTTAGAAAGTACTGTTAAACTAACACCAAAAAATAAAAACAAAATACTTAAGTACAAGTTTAACAAAAGATGTACACATATTTTATGGTGAAATCTATAAAACAAAAACAAAGAAATTACATAAATTAAGAGCTATATCATGTTCATAGAAAGAAAAACTGAATATTAGTAAGATATCAATTCTTCCTAAAGTGATTAGTAGATTCTATGAAATCACAAACAAATTCCCAGTAGTATATTTTTTAAAGTTAAAATCAAATTGGATTCAAAAGTTGTATGGAAGGGTAGAAGAAGCAGAATGGCCAAAAGAATTTTTTTTAAATGAAAATAAATTTTGAGGGCTCCTACTACTTTATTTAAGACAATATAAAGCTACTTTTATTAAGACAATGTATTGACAAAAGAATTGACATATATATCAATAAAACAGAATATAAAGTCAGTAAACAAACCCATGCATAGATGTATTGCCGAAGATGCACAGGCAATTAATGAATAAAAAGTTTAGTATATACAACAAAAAGTGCTAGAGCAATTATACATCATATATTTTCAAAAAAAGAGTCAACCCATGCCTCCTACCATCTCCAAAAGTTATACCTTAAAATGAGTACTATCATTATTTATTGAAGAGTCTATCCTTTCCCTATTGAATGTTCCTGATGGCTTTATCAAAAATCAGTTGCTTATAGATATGTGGATTAATTTATGGGCTCTCTATTCTGTTCTAATGGTCTATGAGTCTGGTTTTTATGCCAGTACCATGCTGTTTTGGTTACTATAGCTTTGTAGCATATTTTGAAGTCTGATAGTGTGATACTTCTGCTTTGTTGTTTTTGTTCAGGGTTGCTTTGGTTTTTCAGGGTCTTTTGTGGTCCAGCAGCAATTTTAGGATTTTTTTTTTTTTTTTTTTTTTTTTTTACTATTTCTGGGAAGAACATCATTGGTATTTTGGTAGGTATTCCATTGAATCCGTAGATTGTTTTGGGTGGGGGTAGTATGGTTATTTTAATCATATTGATACTTCTGTTCCATGAGCTTGGGAGATATTTTTATTTGTTTTTATCCCCTTCAATTTCTTTCATCAGTGTTTTATAATTTTCCTTGTAAAGGCCTTTCACCTCCTTGGTTAAATTTATTCTTAGGGTTTTTTTTGCAGCTATTATAAATGGAATTGCTTTATTGATTTCTTTTCAGCTGGATGATTATTTATGTATAGAGATGCTCCTAATTTTTGTATGCTTATTTTGTATCCTACAAGTTTGCTAAATTTGTTTATAAGCTCTAAGACTTGTTTTGGTAAAGTCGTTGGGTTTTTTAATATATAAGATCAAACTATCTGCAAACAGGGAATATTTGTCTTCTTACTTTCTGATTTGGATGCTCTTTATTTCTTTCTCTTGCCTAATTGCCAGGACTTCCAGTGCTATGTTGAATAAGAGTGGTGATAGTAGGTATTTTTGCCTTGTTCCAGTTCTTAAACAAAAAGCTTTTAGCTTTTCTCCATTTAATACAATGTTAGCTGTGAATTTGTCATGTGCAGCCTTTATTGTTTTGAGATACTTTCTTTCCATTACTAATTCATTGAGAAACTCTAAATTAAATGACACTGAATTAAATAACATTGCAATAGTGTTATAAACTCATTGAAATGACTAAAGCAAAGCATAACAAAACAACAAGAAAAAAATTGAATATAAACTTGTAAGGACATGGAGCAACTGAAACATTCTAACTTTCCTGGTGGAAAAGTTAGATTCATCTATGTGAGTATAATTTCACAAGTGGTTCACTTGGGCAAATATCCAGTTATTTGCACAATTCATATAAGTGAATACTTATGTCCATACAAAAACCTGTATATGAATACTTAGAGCAGCTTTATTCATAACCACCCCAAAGTGGAAACAACTGAAATTGTTTCAACTGGTGAATGTATAAACAAATAGGGGTAACTTTACATGATGGAATGATACTCAGTAATAAAGAGAAAAAATAATTATACGTATAACATGATACCTCTCAAACTCCTTAATAAGGGTAAAAAATTAGGACTTAAAAGACAACATGCTATATGATATCATTATAATATTTTTTAAAAGCCAAAATATAGAAATGGAGAGCAGATCTGTGGTTTTCAGAGGCAGGTGGGGGAAGTGGAGGGTAGCAGGATGAGTTGACTACTGTAGGAGCTATAGGAAAACTTCCCCTTCACTCTCTGATATTTCATTAAAAAATCGGCTGAGTGAAGGCAGATTAATTGGAGAAAAGCAATATAAATGTATTAATGTATACATGGGGGAGAATTACAGAGTGTTACCCCAACACCCCAGTGGAATGCAGAAGTAAGGTTACAGATAGAATGGGAGCTCAGAGAGTAGTAGGCAGATAGTTAGACATGATCAGGAAAGGGAGCCCCTGGGAGAGAAAGCTCTGGAAAATCTCATGCCCTAGAGACCACCTGAAACATGCATGCTAAATATAAGCAGAGAGGAGGGTCAATACCTATGTGGAAAGGAATGCCCAGAAACATCCCTTATGACACTCTATAATCACTTATTCTGTGGTTTAATTGTCATAATGTAGCTATCTCCATGCTGATAAGTAGGAGAAAAGGGACATTCCTAAGAAATATGTAAGTACAATAAGTACAGGTCTGACCACTATATAATCTTCCTGAGGAGGCAGTAATGAGAGTGCTGCCATTGGGTAGGATTTGTATTGATCTCAGGGCCCTTTGAATGTGCATTAACTGACAGTAAGGAAGAATCTCACAAACCTGGGCAGGGACTAGGTGGGGACAAAGCGGACTGAAGACAGAAGTGGGAAGCCGGATGAAGACAAAGGTGGAGACTTAAGACAGAGGAAGGAGCTTAAAGAAAAGTCCAACATAATAAAAACAGCAACACAGAACTCTCAGGGCTGTTTCCAGCCCATCCAGCCATCTACTGTCTTGGAGGCTACTTCATTTTCCTTCAATAAACTCTGCTGACTTTGCTAAACTGTCTTTTGGCTGAATTCTTTCTTCCAAGAAGACAAGAACTGAGGACTACACACTTTCCAGTAACATGATCATGGCCAAAACCAGGTTATTGTGGAAAATTTGGCTATAGTGGCAAGACAGGATATGGGAGGGAGAAAGAAAGCTTGGTTATTAAAGGTGGTCTTGTTCTGGAAATGAAACCTCACAGGTAGCAGCCCACAGAAAGAATAATGGTAAATGTTTCTTTCAGAACTTTAAAGGTGTCAGGTTCTCAGTTAATCTTTCCTAGACCTGGATGAGGAACTGCGTCAGAGAAAGCCCGGCTACATCAATGCAGATGCAAATTTTCCCCCACAAGACAGCTTTGCAGGGCTACTTGGGTTTGCTGGCTTTCTGAAGAGCCATATCAGACTATGTCAAAAAATATGTATTTTAGAATAAAATATTCTGATTTTCTTCACTGCAAAGGGACAACATGGACTTGTTCACCTCAGTAAAATTATTCTATATCCTAACTTTGTTTGTGGTTACATACTTATATGCATTTTTCGAATTCATAGAATAATATGCTATATATTTGTTGAGACACACTGACTTTTACTCAATATAAATTATGTCTCAACAAATAAGGCAGAAAAAAGAAATTAGACCCTTACCTTCATCACACACTAAAATTAACTCCAAATGGATTAAATACTTAAATGTATGACCCAAAACTAATAATAATGTTTCTGCATGTGGATGTCTAGTTTTCCCAATGTGTCCGGAATTGGTTCCTTCTCAGGGGTTCTTGGTCCCACTGACTTCAAGAATGAAGCCATGGACCCTCGCTGTGAGTGTTACAGTTCTTAAAGATGGTGTGTCCAGAGTTTGTTCATTTAGATGTTCAGATGTGTCTGGAGTTTCTTCCTTCCGGTGGGTTTGTGGTCTCGCTTGACTTCAGGAGTGAAGCCGCACACCTTCGCAGTGTTACAGCTCTTAAAGGTGGCGTGTCCGGAGTTGTTTGTTCTTCCCGGTGGGTTCGTGGTCTCACTGACTTCAGGAGTGAGGCCACAGACCTTCACAGTGAGTGCTACAGCTCATAAAGGTAGTGCAGACCCAAAAAGTGAGCAGCAGCAAGATTTATTATGAAGAGCGAAAGAACAAAACATCTACAACATCGAAGGGGACCTGAGTGAGTGGCCACTGCTGGCTTGGGTAGCCAGCTTTTATTCCCTTATTTGGCCCCACCCACATCCTGCTGATTGGTCCATTTTACAGAGTGCTGATTGTTCCATTTTTTACAGAGTGCTGATTGGTGCATTTACAAACCTTTAGCTAGACACAGACTGCTGATTGCTACGTTTTTACAGAGTGCTGAGTGGTGTGTTTACAAACCTTTAGCTAGACACAGAGCACTGATTGGTGTTTTTACAACCCTTTAGCTAGACAAAAAAGTTCTCCAAGTCCCCACCTGACCCAGAAGCCCAGCTGGCTTCACCTCTCACCAACATAATTTATGAAAAAGATTGTCCTTTCCCCATTGCATGTTCTTGGTAACTTTATTAATAATTAGTTGGCTGTAAATGCCTGGATTTATATCTGGGTTCTCTTTTGTTCCATTAGTGTATGTATCTATCTTCATGTCAGTACCATGCTCTTTTTGTTACTATATCTTTGTAGCATACTTTGAAATCAGATAGTGTCATGACTTTAGCTTTGATTTTGTGCTCAAGATTGCTTTGACTATTTGGGGTCTTTTTTGGTTCCAGATAAATTTTAGGATTTTTTTTTTCTATTTCCATGAAGAATGTCATTGGTATTTTTATAGGGATTCCATTGAAACTGTAAATTGCTTTGTGTAGTATGGACATTTTAATAATATATTTTTTTAATCCATGAACATAGAATATCTTTTTATTTATTTGTATCTTCTACATTTTTCTTATACCTCCTGGGTCATGTTTTCTCATAGGTATTTTTTGTAGCTACTGTAAATGGGATTGTTTTATTCTCCTTTCAGATAGTTAGCTATTGTACACAAATGCAACTAATTTGTGTGTGTTAACATTGTAACATAATTTTATGGAATTCATTTATTAATTCTAACAGCTTTTTAGTGGAGTGCTTAGAGTTTTCAATATATAGGGTTATGCCGTCACCAAACAGGAACAATTTAACTTCCTCTTCTCTAATTTTAATGCCTTTTATTTTTATCTCTTGCCTAATTTCTCTGACTAGGACACCAGTTCTCTGTTGAATAGAAGTAGTGAAAGTGGGCATCCTTATATTGTTTCGAATCTTAAAAAATTTTCAACTTTTTCCCATTCAGTATGATGTTGGCTATAGGTTTGTTGTATATGGCTTTTATATCTCACCTCAGTTAGAATGTAAATTAGCACAGCCATTGTGAAAAACAGTATAGGGGTTTTTCAAAAAGTTAAAAGTAGAACTTTTTTCTTTTTTTTTTTTTAAGACAGAGTTTCACTCTTATTGCCCAGGCTGGAGTGCAGTGGCGACATCTTGGCTCACTGCAACCTCCACCTCTTGAGTTCAAGTGATTCTCATGCCTCAGCCTCCGGAGTAGCTGGGATTACAGATGCCAACCACCACACTCAGCTAATTTTTGTATTTTTAGTAGAGACAGGGTTTCACCATGCTGGCCAGGCTGGTCTTGAACTCCTGACTTTAGGTGATCCACCCTCCTTGGCTTCCTGGAGTGCTGGGATTACGGGTGTGAGCCACCACACCCCGCCAAAAGTAGAACTTTCATATAACCCAGTAATCTCACTACTGGGTATATATCCAAAACATTGAAATTGGTCTGTCAAAGAGGCATCTGCACTCCCATGTTTATCGAATAATAGTCAAGATATGGAAACAAACTGTCTATCAGTGGATGAATGGATAAAGAAATGTGTATATACACAGTGAAATACTATTATGGCATAAGAATGTCATTTGTGATCACATGGATTAACCTGAAGGACATTATGTTAAGTGAAATAAGCAAGGAACAGAAATACAAACACCACATGATCTCACACGTAGGCTCTAGAAAAGCTGATCATATGGAAGTAAAGAGTAGAATGATGGTTTGTAGAGGCTCAGGTTGTTAGTTGGGAAAAGGAATGGGGAGATGTTGGTAAAAGGATACATAATTACAGTTAGATACGTTTGGCCAGATGTGGTGGCTCACACCTGTAGTCCCAACTACTTAGGAGGCTGACGTGGGAGGGATGCTTGAGCCCAGGAAGTTGAGGCTGCAGTGAGCTGGGATTGCAGCACCGCACTCCAGGCTGGGTGACAGGGAAAAAGACTCTGACACACACACACACACACACACACACACACACACAAAGAAGGAGCAAACAAAAAACTAATGATATCTACAGTTAGATCAGGAGAATAAATTTCAAGAAATGTTATCATGAACAACATGGTGTTTTAAAGTACATATACATTGTGAAATGGTTAATTTTGGCTAATTAACAAATAAATTACCTCACTTGGTTATCATTTTGTGGTCAGAGTAACATCCACTCTGTTTACGTTTTTCAAGGATACTATATATTATTATTGATCATAGTCACTTTTCTGTACATTGGTCCAAATTCTATCCTTGCATATATTTTTTCTTAAATAAATCTCCTTTTGTAGAAACAGGGTCTTGCTGTGCTGCCCAGGCTGGTATTGAAATCCTGAGCTCAAGAAATCATCCTGACTCAGCCTCCCAAAATCCTGGGATTACAGATGTGAGCCACCATGCCTGGCCTCCTCCATATATTTTCAATTTGACTTTTTAAAACTTTATGCATAGAAAATTGTAGTCTTTCTGGTATACAATCCTATAACTTTTAACAAATGCTTAGAATCATGTATCCACCACCAATGTTCCATATAAAACATTTCCATCACATCCAAAATTCCCTCGTGCTGCTTTCTTCTAGTCAACCTCTACCCCTATCCCACAGCCCTTGGCAAGCACTAATCTGTTTTCAATTTCTATAACTTTTTTTTCTAAGGTGTCATATGAAGAAAATCATATAATATGCAGCTTTTCTAAGTCTGGCTTTTTTTTTTTTACTTAGCACAATGCATTTTAGATGAATTAATATTGTTGCACAAATCAATAGTTTATTTCTTGTATTGCTAATTATTATTCCATTGTATGGATGTACCCCTGTTTATCTATGCACTGGTCATTTTCATTTTTTTTGTAACTATCAATAAAGCTGCCATAATTTTTAATGAAATGTTGTAGTGTGAATATTATATTTTTCTCTTAGGTAGATATCTAGCTGTATGATTACTGAGTTATATGGCAGATGAATGTTAAAATTTATAATAAGTAGGTGAATTGCTTTGAAAAGTAGCTATGTTGTTTTGTCCTTTCATTAGAACTTCCATTATTCTTCTGCGTATGGATATCTAGTATTATCAGCACCTTTTATTGAAGAGACTGTCCTTTCTCCAAAGTATCTTCTTGGAGCCTTTGTTAAAATGATGTGCACTTCAAATAGCTGAAAATATAATCATGTAGTGTGTTGTATATTTTGTCCTTTGTCCTTTTTAAAATTTTTTGAGAGGACATAGTAGGTGTATATATTTATGGGATACATGAGATATGTTGGTACAAGCATGCAATGCATAATAATCACCTTATGGAAAAATTAGATATCCATTCTCTCAAACATTTATCCTTTGTGTTACAAACAATCTAATTATACTATTTTGCTTATTTTAAAATGTACAATTAGTTATTATTGATGATAATCACCTTGTTATGCTGTCAAATAATAGACCTTTTTCATTTTCTCTAACTATTTTTTAGGCCCTTTAAATATCTCCACCTTCCCCCAACCACTACCCTTCCTAGCTTCTAGTGACCATTCTTCTATTCCCAGTCTCCATGGGTTCAATTGTTTTTTTAGATCCTACAAATAAATGAAAACATGCAGTGTTTGTCCTTCTGTGCCTGGCTTATTTGACTAAACATGATGACCTCTACTTCCATCCATGTTCTTGCAAATAACAGAATTTCATTTTTTATGGCTGAATAGTACTTCATTTTGTATATGCACCACATTTTCTTTATTCATGTGTTCATGGCCCCTTAGTTTGCTTCCAAATCTTAGGTGTTGTGAAGAGTGCTGCAACAAATGTGGGAGTTCAGTTATCTGTTTTATATACTCATTTCCTTTTTCGGAGGTGTATACACCCAGAAGTGGCATTGATGGATCATATGGTGGCCCAATTTCTAGTTTTTTGTGGAACATCCAAACTGTTCTTCATAGTGGTTGTTGTAACTTACAATTGCACCAACAGTATACAAGAGTTTCCTTTTCTTCACATCCTAGACACCATTTGTTATTGCCTGATTTTCCATAAAAGCCATTTTAACTGAGTTGAGATGATATTTCATTGTATTGTTGATTTGCATTTCTCTGATGATAAACGATGTTAAGCACCTTTTCATATGCCTGCTTGATATTTTTATGTCTTCTTTCTGGAAATGTCTATTCAGATCTTTTGCCTATGCTGTAACTAGATCATTAGATTTCTTTTTCTATAGAATTGTTGAGTTTCTTATATATTCCGGTTATTAATTCCTTATCAGATGGTGATATAGTTTGGATATTTGTGCCTACCCAAATCTCATGTTGAAACATAATACCAAGTGCTGGAGGTGGGCCCTAGTGCAAGGTGATTCGGTCATAGGGGCATCCTTATTAATGGTTTAGCATTTGAGAGAATTGATGCTGTCCTTGAGGCAGTGAGTGAGTTATTGTGAGACCTGGTTGTTCAAAAGTGTGTGCCCCCCTCATTTGCTTTTGCTTTCACTATGTGATATGGCTGCTCCGCCTTTGCCTTCTGCCATAATTGGAAACTTCCTGAGGCCTCCCCAGAAACAGATTCCTCTATCCTTTCTGTACAGCTGGCAGAACGACAAGTCTATAATTCCTCCTCTCTTATAAATTACCCAGTCTCAGATATTTCTTTATAGCAATTTGAGAATGACCTAATACAGATGGGTGGTTTCCAAATATTTTCTCCCATTCTGTGGGTTGTCTTTTCACTTTATTGGTTGTTTCTTTGCCGTGGAGAAGCTTTTAACTTGATGTGATCCCATTTGTCCATTATTGCTTTGGTTTCCTGTACTTTTAGGCTATTGCTCAAGACCAATATCCCAGAGAGCTTTCTCAATGTTTCCTTGTATTATAGTAATTTTATAGTTTAATGTCTTAGATTTAAGTCTTCAATCCATTTGTATTTGATTTTTGTATACTTTGAGAGATAGGGGTCAAGTTTTATACTTCTGCATATGGATATCTAGTATTACCAGCACCATTTATTGAAGAGACTGTCCTTTCTCCCAAGTATCTTCCTGGCAACTTTGTTAAAAATGAGTTCAGTGTAGGTGTGTGAATTTGTTTCTGGGTTCTTTATCCTGTTCCATTCGGTTATGTGTCTGCTTTTATGCAAGTACCATGACATTTTAGTTACTATAGCTCTGCAGTGAAGTCAGCTTATATAATTCCTCCTGTTTTGTTCCTTTTGCTCAGTATGTCTTTGGCTATTCTGGGTCTTTTGTAATTGCATATACATTTTATTATTTTTTCCTCCCATTTCTGTGAAGAATGTTATTGGTGTTTTAATAGGAATTGCACTGAATCTGTATATTACTTTGAGTAGTACAGACATTTAAACAATATTGATTATTCTAATCCATGTATATGGAATCACTCCAGTTTCTGTGGCTTTTTCAACTCATTTCATCAGTGTTTTATAGTTTTCACTGTAAAAATCATTCACTGTTTTTGGTTTCTAATTATTTAATTTTATTTGTGGTCATTTTAAATAAGTATGCATTTTTTAGTTATTTTCAGATTGTTCACTGTAGCTTATAGAAATGCTACTGAGTTACTGCAGCATGTAATTTTGCAGATTGTTTGCAGTAGCATATAGAAATGCCACTGATTCCTGTGTGTTGATTTTGTATCTTGCAACTTTATTGAATTTGTTTTTTCAGTTCCAATTGTTTTCTTGTGGGGTCTATAGAGTTTTTCAAATATAAGATCATATCATCTTCAAAGAAGGATAATTGGATTGCTTTCTTTCCAATTTGGATGTACTTTCTTTCTTTTTTTTTTTTTTTTTCTTGTCTGAGTCCTCTAGTTACTACTTCCAGTACTATGCTGAATAACAATGATGAAACATGCATCCTTGTCATGTTTCAGATCTAAGAGGAAAGTCTTTCAGTTTTTCCCCATTCAGCATGATAATGGCTGTGGGTCTGTTGCATATGGCTCTTATTATATTAAAGTATGTTCCTTCTGTATGCAGTTTTTTTGAGGGTTTTCATAATAATGGGATGCTGAACTTGATCAAATGCTTTTTTAGCATCAATTGAAATGATCATATAATTTTTATCTTTCATTCTGTTTTTAATTTATTTTTTTTTAAATTCTTTTGTATCATTCTGTTGACATTATGTACTACATTGATTGATTTGTGTATGTTGAGCCATCCATGCATCCCTGGGATAAGTCACACTTGGTCATGATGAATGATCTTTTCAACATATTGTAGAATTTGATCTCCTAATATTTTGTTGAGGGTTTTTGTATCAATATTCATCATTGATACTGACCTGTAGTTTCCTTTTTCAACGTATCTGGCTGGTTTTGTTATTAGGGTAATGCTGGCTTTTTAGAAAGAGTTTGGAAACATTCTCTTCTCTATTTTACAGAATAGTTTGAGGTGGATTGGCATTAGTTCTTTAAATGTTTGCTAGAATTCAGCAGTGAAGCCATTAGGTTCTGGGCTTTTCATTGCTGGGAGACTATTTATTATCACTGTGATCTCATTACTTGTTGTTGGTCTGGTCGGGTTTTAGATTTCTTCATGGTTCCATCTTTGTAGGTTGTATGTGTCTAGCAATTTATTCATTTATTCCAGATTTTGAAATTTATTGGCACATAGTTGTTCATAGTAGTCACCAATGATCCGATGATCCTTTGAATTCCTTTTTTTTTTTTTTTTTTTTTTGAGATGGAGTCTCACTCTGTAACCCAAGCTGGAGTGCAGTGGCACAATCTCGGCTCACTGCAATCTCCACCTCCTGGGTTCAAGTGATTCTCCTGCCTCAGCCTCCTGAGTAGCTGGGATTACAGGCGCGCACCACAATGCCCAGCTAATTTTTGTATTTTTAGTAGAGACGGGGTTTCACCATGTTAGTCAGGCTGGTCTCGAACTCCTGACCTCATGGTCTGCCTTCTTTGGCCTCCCAAAGTGCTGGGATTACAGGCGTGAGCCACTGCACCCGGCCAATCCTTTGAATTTCTGAGGCATTAGTTGTAATGTTTCCTTTTCCTTCCTTTCTTCCTTCCTTCCTTCCTTTCTTTCTTCTTTTTTTTCTTTCTTTCTTATTTTAGATAGGGTCTCACTTTGTCACCCAGGCTGGAGTGTGTGGCACAATGTCAGCTCACTTTCAGCCTTGATCTCTCAGGTTCAATTGATCCTTCCACCACAGACTCTTGAATAGCTAGGACTACAGGTATGCACCACCACACCCAGCTAACTTTTGTAACCTTTGTAGAGATGAGGTTTTATCATGTTGCCCAGGCTGGTCTCCACCTCCTGAGCTCAAGCGATCTGCCCACCTCAAATGTCTTTTTTTTCCAAATCTGACTTTATTTATTTGAATCTTCTCTCTTTTTTATTAGTTAATGTGCCTAAAGGTTTGTCAATTTTGTTTATCTTTTCAAAAAAACAACTTTTTGTTTTGTTATTTTGTATTATTTTATTCATGTCAAATTTATTTATTTATCTCTGCTCTGCTCATTATTATTTCTTTCCTTCTAATTTTGAGTTAAGTTTTCTCTTGCTTTTCTTATTTTTTCAGGATGCACCATTAAAGTTCTTTATTTGATGTTTTTATTCTTTGTTGATGTAGGCACTCATAGCTATAAACTTGCCTCTAACTACTGTTTTTGCTGTATCATACAGGTTTTGCTATGTTGTGTTTTCATTTTGTTTTGTTTCAAGAAATTTTTCAATTTATTTCTTAATTTTAGTATTGACCCACTGGTTATTCGGGATCATATTGCTTATTTTCTATGTACTTGTATCATTTCCAAAATTCATTTTATTATTGATTTCTAGTTATGTTCTATTGTGGTCAGAGAAGATGCTTAATATTATTTCAATTTTTTATTGTTTTAAGACTTGCTTGGTGACATAACATAAGGTCTGTCTTTGAGAATGATCCATATGCTGAGTAGAGGAATGTGCATTCTGCAGCTGTTTGATGAAATGTTCTGTAAATATCTATGAGGCCCATTATTTTTTAAAGTGCAAATTAAGTTTGATGTTTCTTTGTTGATTTTCTGTCTGGAAGATTAGTCAAGTGCTGAAAGTGGGTTGTTGAAGTCTACAGGCTTTATTGTATTGAGGCCCCTGTCTTTTTGGTTCTAATCATATTTTCTTTACATATCTGGGTGCTCGTGTGTTGGGTGTACATATATTTACAATTATTTTATCTTCTTGCTGAATTGACTCTTACCATTGTATAATGACTTTTCTCATTTCTTCTCACAAGTTTTGTCTTGAAATTATTTTTTTGTTATAAATATAGCTATGCCTACTCTTTTTTGGTTTCCTTTGGCATGGAATATCTTTTTCCATCCCTTTATTTTCAGTCTATGTGTACTTTTATAGGTTAGCTATGTTTCATGTAGGCAATAGATCATTGGGTCTTGTTTTTTGTTGATTCAGCCATTCTGTGTTTTTTTGATTGGAAAATTTAGTCCATTTACATTTCATGTTATTACTGATAAGTAAGGTCTTACTGCTGCCCCTTTGTTACTTGTTTTCTGGTTGTTTTTCAGTCTTCTTTCTTTCCTTTGTTTCTGTCTTTTAAATACAGTTGATTTTCTTTGGTGGTGCACTTTAGTTTTTTGCTTTTTACTTTTTGTGTTTGCTGTAATTTTTTAATTGGAAGGTACCATGAGGCTTGTAAATAATACCTTATAACCCATCATTTTAAACTGAAGGCAACTTAACCCTGATTGCATAAACAAGCAAACACACACACACAAACTCAGAAACACACACACACACAAAACTAATAAAAACTCTACACTTTGACTTTATCCCTCCACTTTTTAACTTTTTGTTGTTTCTATTTATGTCTTATTGTCCTATGTCTTGAAAAGTTGTTATAGTGAGTATTTTTATTGGTTTGTCATTTAGTCTTTCTACTTAAGACAAGAATAGTTTACAAACCACTATTACAGTGTTATACTATTCTGTGTTTTTCTGTGTGCTTACTATTCCCAGTGAGTTTTGTATTTTCAGATTATTTCTTTTTGCTAACTAACATCCTGTCTTTCAGATTGAAGAACTCCATTTAACATTTCTTGTAGCATAGGTCTGGTGTCAATGAAATCCCTTTTGTCTGTCTGGAAAGGTCTTTATTTTTTCTTCATGCTTGAAGGGTATTTTCACCAGATATACTACTCTAGGGTTACAGTTATTCCTTCAGTACTTTAAATATGTCATGCCACTTTCTCCTGGCCTGTAATGTTTCCAAATGAAAGTCTGCTTTCAGATCTATTGGAGCTCCATTGTGTGTTATTTATTTCTTTTTTCTTGCTGCTTTTAGGATACTTTCTTTATCCTTAACCTTTGGGAGTTTGATAATTAAATGCCTTGGGGTAGGCTTTATTGGGGGATAAATCTGCTTGGAGTTCCATAACATTCTTGTACTTGAATGTTGATATCTTTCTCTAGACTTGGGAAATCCTCTGATATTACACCTTTGAATAAACTTTCTACCTCCATCTCTTTCTCTACCTCTTCTTTAAGTCCAATAGCTCTTAGATTCACCCCTTTAAGGCTAGTTTCTAGATCCTGTAGGCATGCTTTATTATTTTCATTTTTATTGTCTCCTCTAACTGTGCCTGTCTTCAAGCTCACTAATTCTTTCTTCTGCTTGATCAATTTTGCTATTGAGAGACTTTGATACTTTCTCCAGCATGTCAGTAGCAGTTTTCAACTCTAGAATTTCTTCTTGATTCTTATTTCCACCTTTTTGTTAAATTTAGCTGATAGAATTTTGAATTTCTTCAAGTTTCCTCAAAATAGCTATTTTTAATTCTCTATCTGAAAGATCATATATCTCTGTTTCTCCAGGATTTGTTCCTGGTGTTTTATTTAGTTTATTTGGTGAGGTCGTGTTTTCCTAAAAAATGTTGATGCTTGTAGCTGTTAGTCTGTGTCTGGGCTTTAAAGAGTTAGATATTTTTTGTAGTCCTCAATGTCTGGGCTTTTTTGTTCCCATCCTTCTTGGGAAGGCTTTCCAGGTATTTGAAGGGACTTGGGCCCCAAGCTCAATAATGCTGTAGGTTTTGCAGACCTGTAGAGGTATCACCTTGGTGTTATTGGATAAGATCCAGAAAAATTCTCTGCAGTATAAGCAAAGACTGTTATTCTTTTCCCTTACTTTTTCCCAAACAAATGAAGTCTCTGTCTCTCTGTGCTGAGCCACCTAGAAGTGGGGGTGTGATGTTGCAAGCTCCCCTGTGATCAACACCACTGGGATGGTGCTGAGACATACCTGAAGCCAGCGCAGTACTAGGTGTTTCCCAAAGCCTTTCCTTTCAGGGAAGTGATTTCTAGCAGGACCGAGGCATGTCCAGACTTGCTGCCTTGGAGCCAGGTATTTAGGTCAAATACCTTGGCAGTTTACCGGATGTTCTAGTGTACTGTGGCTGATTTGGCACTCAAACTACAATATAAAGTCATTCCTACTCTTCTCTCCCCTTTCTACAGGCAGAGAAGCCTCTTCCTGTATCCACCACCACCACTGATCCACAGGGAATTCTGCCAGGCCACCACTGATATTCCCCTAAAGCCCAAGTGCTCTTCAGCCAGCTTTTGGTAAATGTTGCCAGTCCTGGGACTCACCCTTCAGAACAGTGGGCTCCCTTTTGGTCCAAGGCAGGTTCATAAATGCTGTCCAAGAGCCTAAGCCTGGACTTGGGGACCCTAAAAGCCTGTTTGTTGCTCTACGCCACTGTGGCCAAGCTGGAACCTAAGCTGCAAGACAAAGTTCCCTTTATTTTTCCCTCTGCTTTTTTCAAACAGGAATCTTTCAACATAGTCACCACAGCTGGGAATGTGCTAGGTCACACCAGAAATCAGCATGTCTTAGAGCCCTAGGTCCATGGCATACTACCTGGGTATTGTTGATGGTAACCCAGGGTCCAAGGGCTCTTTAGTCAGTAGGTGATCAACCCTGCAAAAACTGTATCCTTCCCTTCCTTTTTGGCCCATGGTGTGTTTATAAATGTCATCTGAGAGCTAGGGCCTAAAACGGGGGCCTCACAATCCTAGTCAGTGCCCTGTCCTACTGTGGCTGAGCTGGTATCCAAGATGCAAGACAAAGTCCTATTACTTTGCGTTCCTCTACTTACACAGATAAAAAGGAGCCACTTTTGTTGCTGTGACCTGCACTACCTGGGTTTCAGGGAGAAATGGAACAAGTACTCTCTTAGCAGCACCAACTGGTGTTTCCATAGGTCATATGCCACCCTAGTCTGCTGGCTCTAAGACAAACCTAACACTAGGAGTTGCCTGGGAATTGGAGTCCTTGTGTTGTAGACTGTCTTTCAAGTTTACCTAGTACGCCAGAGCATTTTAGCCCACAGTGGAAAGGCTTGTTGAGAAACTCAAATTCTGATCACTGGGATGGGTGAATCCCCTTTGACTAAGGTGAGTCGAAATGCTCCCTCCATGCACAGCCACTGGCTGAGCCCAGCAAGACTTAATTCTCTGCTGTGACAGGCAGCACTGAGTTCAATGTATTGTCCCACAGAGAATGTCACTGCACTCTCCCCAAAGTGCACAGATTCTCTCTCCTTACTACTCAGCTGTTGCCTAGACATGAGGGATGGGTGGCATCGGTGATTCAAGACTGTCTCTCTTATCCTTCCCCATGCCTCCTTTAGCTATATGAAGTTAAAACTAGAAAGTGTGATTGCTCACCTGATTTTTGTTTGTTGTGATGGTGCTTTACTGTGTGCAGATGGTTGTTAAAATTTGGTGTTCCAGTGTGGTGGGGGAGTGGGGATGAACATTGTAGGCTTCTATTCTGCCATCGTACTCTGCCATCTTTGGCTTACATTTTTAATCTTAACCTAAATTATACTTGTTTATGAGTACCTGGTGCAAATTACATATACATATAATTACTACACAATTTTTAAAAATTGTAAAGTATTACAGTGCTTAGATTAACCATGGGTTGATTTTGTATCTCTGAACTATCCACTTTGGAGGTATATGTATGAATCAAACTTCCTTTTCACAGGGAATGATACTTATCCAGGTACACTTTTAGGAATAATAAAAAATTATTTAACTTT
Source organism: Pongo abelii (assembly GCF_028885655.2). Taxonomy (NCBI): domain Eukaryota; kingdom Metazoa; phylum Chordata; class Mammalia; order Primates; family Hominidae; genus Pongo; species Pongo abelii. The sequence goes on from NC_072008.2 coordinate 100,060,913, forward strand.
CAACTTTATGTTTATAAAATTAAAAAAAATTTTATACTTGTGCAAGCCGGAATTGCAGAAAAATAATAAAGTTTGCATAGCGACAAATATCTGTGTTCTATAGCTTTTCAAGTCAGGTGAATCATTTACTTAGGAAAATTGATGAATCATGTTTAGAAAAATTCTGAAAGGGAAAATGTGACAAAGACATCATTTTTAAGTGAACAGTTGCTACAGTGTACATATTTTCTATTTAACATGGATATATGCAGTTAATTATGCCAGAAGGCACAAAAAATGTCTAAATTAGAAAATAGAACCTTCCTTTAGGAAAAGGCAATCAAATGATTTTACCTGTAGTGTTAACACATCTACTAATAGGAAAATAATACAGTCTTACAAACAAGATGTTATTACCTCACTTTACCTCCAAATATTTAACAGTTCACACTCAACATTTACGATCACACGCAACATAATAATATGGAAATTGAAACATCTAGGATGGTGTGTTGGAATTATATATAGCTGTAAAATTGCATGACAATCAGTTTTCTGTATTTTTATTCTTTATCTTAGGAATAAAAATAATGCTTTATTTAGAAGATTTGTTTATATAGCAAAAGAAATAGTGAAGTAAAAATGATCTATATAACTTTTAGAGTTTCTTTTCTGAAGCAATATATAAATCAATATTTATCCTTCATGAAATTGTAATTAGTCTTAGCAATATTCATTGATTTTTGATGGTTCCCTAATAATTTCATCTGAAAGAAATTATTTAGTCCCATAATAGTTCAATTATATGGAGCTGAAATACGCAATGAAATTCAAACTCCCTACAAGTACTCTTGTTTCTATGTAGCTTGTCACTGAACAGTCTCTTGTTGAGTTTCTCTATTAGATTTGTTTCTAGGGATGACATACATGAAGGGAAACAAAATTATTTCAAATAGAATATAAAACATAAGTACTTTGCAAAAATGCATTCACATTGACATTTTATGAAATGTAAATAGAAAGAAGACTACATATATTTCATTAGAAAGAGAAAATATTTGAGTTTATATTTTCAATCCTACTGAAATACACCTTAGCATTTTTTTATTATGCTAAAATCTAGGTAAATAAACAGAATTTTACTGTCATTCATAAACTAGAGCAAGGATATAGAATATGAAACATGGGATATATTAGGTATTTATATATAATGTTGAACTGTATACATGTCTGTCTTTGACTCAGCATATATTCTATGTACACATACTTACATGCACAATTTACCACAATACATCATGGATATGTGTATACCTCCTGTTATATTTAATTTAAAAACATATAAGAACATGCTTATAATTCATACTTAAGTTTTTGGTCAGATCTGTAATCTATTATAAAGGAAGTATGAAAGATAAATCCTAAAGAGATGCAGAACAGAATGGTAAATTCTTACTTAAACTGATAGAATGTCAAAGCAGAAAATGCATTTTATTTTTAATATGTTTAGCACAATAATACCTTTCAATCAGGCTGTTTCACAATCTTTAGGAAAAACATTAAACAATTAAGAAATTATTCTCTTTCAAAGATTTCCATATTAATCAACACAAAACAGAGTCAGTTTTTGTTCAAAAACATGCAATATTAAACAATATATTATTTTGTGATATGAAGCAACTAGGTAAACCTACAATCAATAGCAAATTTCAGTTTGTGTTTCTTAGTTGGAGAAAATGGGGATGCAATTGGAGAACATGTATGAAGTTTTTAAGGTATTGACTGTGTTCTATTTCTTAATTTGGCTTGCGGGTACATCATTGTATTAATTAAGATAAAGGCTAAAGTACTGTACTATGACTAAAGCTAGAGTTAATTTCTATCTCATATAACAGTTCAAAGGCAGGCAGTGCCTTACACAATTATGGCCTATGTAGATTCTGAAGGTAATTCAACGGAATTTTTATTTTTGTTTCCCTATGCACAATTTTCCCCATCACTGTCTTCTTTGAATATTTTCCTTCCCTAGTTTTCGGCAGTTTAACTATGATATGCTTACATATGTGTTGCTTCATTTGTTCTCTTTCGTGGTTCACTAAGAATCTTTAATCTCCAAGTTTGTGTTTTGCATCATATTTGGCAGAATTTAGAAGCCTAAAAAAATACAGTTTGAAAAACATTCATCTAGATCATCCATTTCATTTTTAAAAATTTGGAATAAATATATCCAGAGAGGTAAGTAACTGCCTGCTCAAGACTAAATAGGAAACATCCTGAGTTCAAGGCACAAAAAATGAGATATTTGGCTTAAATTTAAAATTAAAAGAGTTGAACCTTTTTTGAAGGTTTGAACCTAATTGAACCTGCCCAATTTTTCCATAAAACTAATCTTTACATCTTCTTAACAAGGTCTCACTCTGTCATGCAGGCTGGAGTGCAGCAGCACAATCATAGCTCACTGAATCCTTGAACTCCTGTGTTTTCATGATCCTCCTGCTCAGCCTCCTGAGTAACTAGGACTACAGGCCTGCTACAGTGCTGAGCTAATTATTATTTTTTTAAACTTTGTAGAGATAGGGTCTTGCTGTGTTGCCCAGGCTGGTCTCAAACTCCTCCTGCAGTCCTGCTGCCTCAGCCTCCCAAAGCTCTAGGATTACAAGCCATTTTTAAAAATAATCATAGAAATTGACCCTCCAAGGTCTTAAAACTTGAAAGGTGCATTTGTTTCATTTGAGTTCCTTCTTGAGAAAACTAATCCTCAGGAATAGAATTGAAACTCATCAGATGACCACATCCAGGCCCTGAGACATCAGACCTCTTATCCATAATTATTGCTTCCTTATCCTTCCCTAATTTCCTGACTTCCTCACTATGTAAACTCCCCAATTTTACTCAGTTGGCTGATGGATTTAAGACTATGTCCCTTTCTCCTCAGCTGCAGCACCAGGTTAAAGCCTCCTACCCTGACAGTACTCATTGTCTCTGTGATTGGCATTATGTGCAATGAGCAGGAGAACCTAGATTGAAACCCTAGTGTTTTAGTAACATAAATGAGTTAATAAGACACTGTATGATGAAGAGAAGAAAGGAGAGTGTAGAGTCACTAAATCAACTCTTCCCAAACCATCCATATACAATGTAGTGCAGTAACTGGTAATTTCAGACTAACTCTTTACTTAATTTAAATTAACTTTAGTAACTGTAATGGCTTTTTCTAAAGACATTGCTTTAACTTTGATATTATTCAATGTTGTGGGTCTTTTAGAAGATAATGATCCTATCCTCTTTAAGCAGACAAATGATTAATTTATCAAGATATTCAGTCACATATATTTTCATTACCTTCAAGAATTAAATTTATTTTCAAGCATGTAAATAAGAGGAAAAGAATGAAAAAGGACAGGATAAAAAAAAACATTTATCACCACTTAAAAAATGTGGTATTATTGTTTTCATTCATACAGCAATACCAAAATATAGTGCAGTCTAATTTGAACTTTAAAAAGAACAGTGTCTGCATTTCAGAGAATGAACTAGAGCACAGCAGTACTGCAGGCAAGACAACCAGTTGGAAGCTGTTGCTGAAATCAATGATAGATATGGGGATTTGTTGAAACATTCTTAGTAGTCTCATGGATAAAGTTGGTAGAATCAAAAAATATTAAAAATAATCCAAAGGATTTAGTTACCACATTTTCTAATACTGTATTTGGACATAACTTTAAAAAAATTGAGAAATTACTATGCTTAGTAGTTGATATCGTTTTGTTCTGTGTCCCCACCCAAATATCACCTTGAATTGTAATAATCCTCACATGTCATGGGAGGGACCTAGGGAGAGGTAATTGAATCATGGGGGTGGGATTTTCCCATGCCATTCTCATGATAGTGAATAAGCCTCATGAGATCTGATGGTTTTATAAAGGGGACGTCCCCTGCACATGCCCTCTTGCTTGCCGCCATGTAAGACATGACTTTTTTCCTCCTTCGCCTTCTACCATGATTGTGAGGCCTCCTCAGCCATGTGGAACTATGAGTTCATTAACCTTCCTTTCCTTTATAAATTAACAAGTCTCAGTTATGTCTTTATTAGCAGTGTGAGAATAGACTAATATAGTAGTGTATATATTTGTTATAATTATCTGAAAATTAAGTATTTTCTGAAAATGGATAATATATTTTACTAGTGTTTGTAGAAATGTGACCAACATTTATTCATTTAGATAAAGATTATTCTCATTTTTGAGATGACTTAGATTAAGGTATTGTATTTTCTGTCAGAAGAGCAACCAATGAGGATGAATTAAGGCTTGACTATTAGAATATTATAGTTAGAAGATGAAACTTCTGTTCAATGATAAAAAATACACATATATCTATAGTTTTAGTTAACCAGGCTAACTAACAAAACTGTTTGCATTACTGATATTTTGTTAGTTTTCATGATTTAAGCCTAAATTTTGAAAGCACCACTGCTTTTGGTAGGCTAGCTCAGGTTCTTGTCTTTGCCACCCTAAAGAATTTGAAGGTGAGAATAAAGTGAAGGTATAAAAGATTTATTGAAGAGTGAAAGCAAGTACACACTCAAGAGAGGAGTGCAGAAGTGCTCAAAAGAATGAGCCATGTGCAACATGGTCAGGACTCATATGACATATTGATAAGCATAACGCAGCCATGCAATATTATATAATAAGGGAAGGTGTTTTCTGGAAAATGAGCAGGTAATTCCTGCAATCAGGATGCCACTCTTTGTTGTTGTTGTTGTTGTTGTTGTTGTTTGACTAAATATGGTTAATCCAGAACTGTCATGGTGTCAGGTGCAGGATGGGAGTGGGAGGCTTCCCCATGGAAATTTTATGTTAACAGAAACATAATGCAGCTGAGGGTCGATAGTTGTTCAAGTTTTTGGCCACCTTGGATTTAACCAGTTGTGGCCAGTTTCTGCTTTGTTACATTCTTGTCTGTGCCTAAAGCAGGATGTTTTCAATCTGTCTTCATTGTTGTGACCTATTGTAACAGTTCCCTTCTACTAAGGGATGGGTTTATGTTCTAACCTGTTTGGCTCTGTTCATGTTGCTTTGAGCCACCTGAAAGTACTTATGTTCCGTTTTCTCACCAATTTGCCTGCCCCAATATGAATAATTTTTCTTTATTTTAAAAAATAAAATCACCAAGTGTATTTTTTGAAATTACTTCCCCAAGCTGCTTCTTAAATATTTGCTGATGTGATGAAGTATTTTATTAAGGTTGCTTACTTTACTGACTTAAAAAAGAGCAAAAGAAGTGACTGGATAAATTCTAATATGTGTGTCTTCTTGAAACTCAACTTATAGCAATCAAATAGAATTATGTGTGATTGTATTTATAGAAAGAAAATGAAAGAAAAAAACTATGACCAATAAACATTAGAAAGCTAATGTCATAAATTTCTATTTCTGGTAATAGAGTTTAACCAAACAAGTGAACTTATTCTGCCACTAAAAATAACTAAAAATGCCAGAACAATAAAGTTTTACCAATATTCTCAAACACATCAAATATCTATTAATACTGTAGAACCTTATCAGGTCACATTTAAAAAGAGGCTGGAAACAAGGTGCTAAGAAAAACTCTAAAGCCGCTTTTACCCTGAGGACTTTTGCCTGAACTAGAGACTTAGAGTTTTTAATTGTATGTTCCTATGGATCAATGAGAATGAAAGACAAAGACTATGTTCCAGCCAAGTTTGGAAATTTAATAGCAGATCTTTACCCATCAATCTAGGATTCAAAAGGACTATCTCATGAATGTAAATATAAATCAGAATTAAAAGCAAATGCCCACACCTTCAGTCATAGTGAATAGCATAAAAGTACCATTGTTTTTCAGAAGAGTAAGGCAGAAAAAAACTACTGCATAAATGCAATTAAAAGTTTGCCAATCACATGCAACAGATCACCTGGGTGCTCCAAAACATTTAAATAAATACAATTAATTTAAAATAGCCCTAGATCTCTGGCATCTTCTTCAGCAACAAATGAAAATATTCTGTGGGAGAACACAGCTTCAGCCCAGGCCTCAGTGATTCTCCACAAATAATTTTCCCCAAAAATGTACAATTCGAAGTTAAAAATAAGTAAGAAGCAGCCAAACAATATAAGGTATATATAGATCCTTAAAAGCATCATATATAAGACTCATCAAATATAACACTTAAAATAAACATATTTAACATATTTAAAGACATACAAGGTTTGAAAATGTCTTTAGTAATAGAAAAATATTTATTAAAATATTTAGGAGATAAAATCTAAATTTTAATAAGAAATATTTCAATATTTGAAATTTAAAGGAAAATAGACAAGATCTGCACTTGTATGGTGCTCAGCACAATCACCAACACACAGGAAGTTGACTATTGTCTATGAAAGCTATGTTGCAATGGAGTGATGGGATTTTCCTCTCTGGGAAATTTGGTCACAAATCAATAACAATAAAAGCAATTGGAAAAATTATTTAAAACCACAAAAACACCAAAAAGAAATAAAACAACATCAAACAATCTTAATCTAAAATGAAACAAGTCAAGATGGCTTTACAGATTTAAATAAAATACAAAGTTTTAGAGCATCATGACAGATTCAGAAGCTCAGGTATAGGTCACGAATCCTGATAACAAAAAACAAAAATTGTCACCATGCCTTACATATTTTACATTTATTAATGAAATGAAGCATCACTTATGTGGTGACTGTGCTGCTTTCAATGATATAGAAATTACATGTACCATTCAGAAGATCCATTTTTAGTAATAACTATATGCAAAAAAATTATGTGATGCAATACTTTAAAGAGATATTGATGAGGAAGCTTTTGTCAATCAATCTTTCCTCTGTTACTTCATAAGACTACAATACTATCACTTGTATATCATCTATATGAGGAGTATCTCCTCTTCTTATTAAATATGTCACTATTCTAGAATTTGCAACTCAAAATAGGGTTCTAGTATGAATAGAAACAACAGAAGCAATTCTCATTTCACCAGAAAAAGTTTAATATATTTCCAGACCAGCAGCATTATGAGAAATTTATAAACACTCACCAACCCCTTAATCACCAAAAGGCCATGGAATTGGTGATTGGTGATAGTTATTGAGTCTTGTTTTACATTCTTTTCTAAAAAGACGTTTGCAGCAGCAACCTTTTTTCCTTTTTCTTTTTTTTTTTTTTTTTGGTCTTTAAAGTCTCACCAGAAGCGTTTGTTAACTGCAACAACTAATAGTGCCATTTTCTCAATGATTCCTTTTTCTTATGGAAGACTATTAAATGCCATGTTGAGCATTTTATTTTTTGTTCAAACTGATGTTGTAAATACATGTACAGTTGCAATTTGGTAGATAATTTTCATCTTTACCCAAGGTTATAAAAAATAATTTGAGACTACCAGTTTGAGCCAAGATGAAATAACAGGGGTTAGATTTAACCTGAAACAACTAAAATGCAGAGCAATATATAGGAAACAACAGGTCTCAAGATGTGAAACTTCAGATAATGAAGGACTGTGATCTCTGAGAAAACGGAAGCAAACAAGATGAGCCCTGTTATTGCTCCTTCTTACTGTATTAAGGGAGTTTTTAGGCCTACACTTTTCAGGCACAGAATGTAGACAGAGCATAGCAGCCTTCCTGAACTGAACAGACATAATTGAGAGTCTGAGAAAAACAAGACAGCTACAGTTTGAGAAAGAGGATACTAGACAGGAAAGAAATACACAGAAATCAAATTGCAGAGACACAGACATTCTGATCACTGTGTACATGTGATGAAACTATAAGAGGCTGGTGAAAGAAGTATAGAAAAGATTAGCGGAAAAGGTTTCAGAGCTTATGCAGTGCTAGGAACAATAACTTTCAACCAGTGAAACTAAAGACTTGATATTTCACAAGGAATTCATTAGAGCACCCAGAAGAGGGGTCTTGCCTCCGTAGTGGTAAATAATTTTCCCCAGACTAAAGGCTGCACTGGTCTTGCCTAACATACATTAAATTCAAGAACCAAAAGCACCAAACTATCTCCTAGTGACTTAACTATGAATCAGAACAAAGCTCAAGACAATTAAAAGAATACAAAATTACCTAGCATCCAAAAATGTAAAATTTATAATGTGTGGCACCCAATAAAAAATTATCAAGTATGCAAAAAATGGAAAAATAAATAAATCTGGATGAAGAAGAAAGTGAATCAATTTAAACTAATCCAGATTTGAAATAGATATTAGATTTGACACACAAAGACATTAAAGCAGTAACAATATTGGAATTTGAAATTTTCAAAATGTTAAGTAAAACCCCAAAAGTTATGGAAAACATTTATCTCTTTCATTTCAAGACACAAAAACAACAGTGTATTAGATTAATATTATACTGGAGTCTTCTAATGGAAGATTAGACATTTGAGGACTAAGCTCCAACTTTTTATCTTGCCCAAATTCCTACCTAAGGGGTGTAGGGGAGTCATGCCTTACAAAACATAAATTCTCAGCAAATGGGTTTTAGTTGACCCTATATATAGTGAGTTACTTCTCAGTTTGACTCTGGCATAACATTGCAAGACAAGGAAAAAACATTTAACCCTAAAATATATTTTCCTGCCATACCTTGAAATTGCCCTGCAAAGTCTCCTGTGGGAAAAATCCACAGTCTATAGAGAATCCCCTTTCCTCTTTGTCCTTTCTTTCCAGATCCAGAAGATAATCAGCTAAGAGCCAGGCACTCTTTTAGGTCTATTAAGAAAGAAAGATTTTACAACCTGCTGTCTCTCTGAAGTCTGCTATCTAAGAAATTCCTCTGCACAATAAATCTTGGTCTCCACAATCCTTTATCTTAACCTGAACATTCTTTTCCATTAATCCCAGGTCTTCAGATAAACTCAACCAATTGTCAACCAGAAAATGTTTAAATTTACCTATAGCCTGGAAGCCCCTTGCTTTGAGTTGTCCTGTCTTTCTAAATCAACCAATGTATTTCTCAAATGTATTTGGTGTCTCATGCCTTCCTAAACTATATAAAACCAAGCTGTACCCTGACCATCTTGGGCACACGTTCTCAGGATCTCCTGAGGGCTGCGTCATGGGCCTTGGTCACTCATATTTGGCTCAGAATAAATCTCCTCAAATATTTTACCGAGTTTGACTCTTTTCATCGATCTTCACATCTTGTCCCACTGGATAGTTTTTAGGGCCAACAACATACCTGGAGCTGTCATCTCCTATGATAACAATGCCTTCTGGAATTCTTTCTGAAGGACCTGCTTGAGACTGTTTTACAGCTATTTTGTTATAAATAGAAGGAATACACTCCAAAATAATGATAAGAAGTATAGTATAGTTAATACATAAACTAGTAATATAGTTGTTTATTATCATTATCAAGTATTATATACTATGAGTTATTGTATTTGCTATACTTTTATATACCTGGTAGACCAACAGGTTTGTTTACACCAGCATTACCACAAACTTGAGTAATTTGTTATGCTATGACATTATAATGGCTACGATGTCTCCAGGTGATAGGAATTTTTCAGCTCAATTATCAACTTAGGGGCCACCATGGTATATGCTGCCCATTGTTGACCAAAATGTTGTTATGCAGTACATTACTGTATATATATATATTTTTGAGCCATTCTAATAGAAGTATTGATTATATGTATTTTCTATGAAAACTACATTGCTTTTTTTATATTTTAGTGCTAGAAGAGGAAGTGACTAATATTATTCCTTGTATGTCAATATTAGATAAAATTGGTCATTGCATTATCTTTACGTATATATCCGAAATAACATTCCTTTTTTTTTTTTTTTTTTCAGACAGAGTCTCTCTCTGTCGCCCAGGCTGGAGTGCAATGGCGTGATCTCAGCTCACTGCAACCTCTGCCTCCTGGGTTCAAGTGATTCTCCTGCCTCAGTTTCCCAGTAGCTGGGACTACAGGCGCCTGCCACCACGCCCGGCTAATTTTTTGTATTTTTAGTAGAGACGGGGTTTCACCATGTTAGCCAGGATGGTCTCGATCTCCTGACCTCGTTATCCACCCCTCTAGGCCTCCCAAAGTGCTGGGATTACAGGCATAAGCCACTGCGCCCAGCTCCGAGATAACATTCTTTACATTGTGTTCATTCATTAAGGTCATTTATTTCCGGCCTTATCCCTATTTCTTTTGCAGCTGTTCTTCAAATGGAACACTTCCCAAATGATTGTTATGCATCTACTTTTATTTTATTTCCGGTATCAGTACAATTGAAACAAGAGAAACCAGATCTTCTTCAAAAAAAAATCTAGAATCGAATACATGACTGAATGAAATATATTCAACATTTTCCTATTTTGTGCAAAATTCTCCAGTTTGTATTTTGATATTTTTAACACTATTCAGACTACACACATAATATGACTCTAAAAAACTGATATCAATTTTCCAGAAAAAAAGCAAAAATTCTCCTTGGTTCTTTAGAAGCATTCATCAGTACCAATTATTTGAAAATATTAAAGTGGTAGATTGGTTATTAAGACAGAAGCAAGTCTTTCACTTTACACAGATCAAACTGAAGCTTCTTTAAGAAGTTTTCCGTATCAGATCAGCACACATACACATCTGTCAAAACTTGACATTCCTTATCAGGAAATATTCAGAGAAAATTTGCTTTTTGTTCTCTTGTGTGAAGTTCCTCCCTTCTGCTTCCATTTATCTGGCATATGTTGAGGCCCTTTGAAACATATGTCACACCACTTTTTCTAGAAAATGAATATTTTTCCTATCTGAATGGATATGAAAATTTGCAAATGTTCAGTACTTATTTCATTGGTATTTGTTTTAAGCAAACATATTTAACCAAATATTTGCAATAACAATATTCAAGCTTTCCACAAGCTTTAAAACTGATTTTAATTGTATTTGCATGATTGATAATTGCTTATTGCCCCCAAAAGTCTAATGTAAATCTTAATAGGCAGTTAACTTTTATTCAACACTCTTAAGCAAAATATAGAAAATAAACCCAGAAATAATTAAGTTTCATGACGATATCAAAGAATCTTGACATACAATATCTTAATTGCAAGTATAGTAATCTGCATTCAGACAAAGGAGATAGTATGCCTATTAGACATCTAAGAACTATTTTTGAAAGACATGAAATTAAATTTTTTAGCTTTCAATGATTTACTTCAATTCAAACAAACTAGCATAATTTGTTAGAGCCCTTTCAATAATGAATTATGTTAATTATAAAGTAAAATATGGTTGCCACTAATTTATGTATAATTAACTTCATCCTTTAACAGTGGCAATAGGTTCTCTAGTCATATCTACATATAGGGCGGGTAAATCAATTGTATATAATGAAAAATTCATTCTAAAAATTATACCAGTTTCTTTCTGCCAAACTGATGCTAAATCAGCAATTTAGCCAAATCAGTATTATTGAAATTCTCCTCTGCTATGGCCATCCTTTAGTGAACACTCACAAGGGACACAAATATTTTCACTTTTTTTGTCCAGTGAGCGAGGTCTGTCCACATACATCCTCCCCAAATTTCCTTGTCATCAATTATTTAATCACATCCCTTCAAAGTCCCTGACCATCCAGGCATTTCTCTTTTCAAAATAAGTAAACAACCAACTTTATGGCTCAATGTTCTGCAAACTGCTAGGTTCTTTCTTTTACTACTGTCTTTTAGGGATGACCCAGAAATAAGCTCTAGTGCTGTAGCTGTCTGCTTTTGAATAGTGTCTGAATATTTTGCAGAACCATTTGAAACCAGAGCTAAATCTTCTCTTCTGTCAACTGATTGTAGGAAGTTCCCTGAGAGGCCATAGATACAGGTTGGAGAGAGAAGGCTACGTAGCAGGAACAGGGACCATGTGCATTTGGTCTACTTCTTTATGTAGCTTACTTGTGCCCTAAGGACCTGTTTCAGCTTGATCATATAAACACCACTTCCATCTGATGTTAGAATACTACAGTGCATGCCCAACTTCATAGCTTGGTAGGTAAGATAATGTCCTCTTTTTTTTTTTTTTTTTTTTTTTTGAGACTGAGTCTCTTTCTGTCACCCAGGCTGGAGTGCAGTGGCGTGATCTCGGCTTACTGCAACCTCCCCCTCCTGAGTTCAAGTGATTCTCCTCAGCCTCCTCAGTAGCTGGGACTACGGGCACACACCACCATGCCCAGCTAATTTTTTTGTATTTTTAGTAGAGATGGGGTTTCACTATGTTGGCCAGGCTGGTCTCGAACTCCTGACCTTAGGTGATCTGCCCACCTAGGCCTCCCAAAGTGCTGGGATTACAGGTGCGAGCCACCGCATCTGTCCCAATAATGCCCTCTTTATTGTGGGAAGCTCAAGTCCCATGGTAACCTGATGACCCATGGTATAAGCCTTCAGCCTCTACTAAAGCCTAGTATCAGAAAAATTGCTGTTTTTCTCCTCTCCTTTCTCCTTTTTCTCCTTTCTCCTTTCCTTTCCTTTTCTTTCTTCTTTCCTTTCCCTTTTTTTTCTCTTTCTTTTTTTTCTTTTTCTTTTTTTCAAGCTCTCCCTCTGTCACCCAGGATGGAGTGCAGTGGCACAATCCTGGCTCACTGAAGTCTCCTGGACTCAAACCATCCTCCTGCCTCAGCTCCCTGAGTAGCTGGGGCTACAAGCACATGCCACCATGCCCAGCTAATTTTTGAACTTTTTGTAGAGATGGGGTTTTGCCATATTGCCCAGGCTGGTTTTGAACTCCTGGGCTCAAGTGATCTGCCCACCTCAGCCTCAGCCTCCCAAACTACTGGGATTACAGGTGTGTGCCACTGTGCCCTGCCAAAAATAGCTGTTTTTTTCAAAAGAGGAGTAGATATCCAAAGAGGATGGCATGGCTTTGCTCAAAATCCTAAGGGTATGTACTATGAGGCAACTATAGGTATCTGCCAAAGATTTCAAATGGCATCCCTATCTGCCAACGAAACTTCAAGGATTATTGGATCTGCTAGATCATATGACTCAAGTGGCAGAGTAGCTTGCACAGCAGCCCAGACCTGTTGCAGTGACTTCTTGGGCCCTACTCAAAACTATCAGCTTCTCGTGTCATTTGGTAGATGAGCTAGAGTAACATATCAACATGATTGATATGATTCCTTCAAAATATCTCCAGGGACGCAGTATTGTTTTTAGTGTACTATTTTCCTGTGAGGAATCTGTACTATTAGCTTCCACTTGCCCTTTCCCACCATAACATTACCCACTCCACAGTTCAGGATAGCAATGTGTGGATTCTGCCAGAAGCTGAGTGGGTCTACTCTAAATATGCATTCTGGAACTGGGGAAATAACCACTGGATGATTTCAGGAACACACAGGGCTCAGTGTAAGATGAACCTGAGCTAAAACTCCACTGATTTCCTGACCATTATAAGCCTCCACTTTGACTGGTGGCCTATAGTAATGTTTTGCATCTCCTGGAATTTAGTGCCAGCTCAGAGCCAGTGTCCCTGAAAGACAGTATTATTTCCTTTTCCCCAAATGCACACTTACGCTGGTGAAAGACTGTAGATCCCTTTAGGGAAGGCTGAGAGAAAGATTAACAGTATGTATTTTTGTCAATATACTAAGGACCCAGCCACCCGTTCATTCAAGGTGTTCTGGGACTATTAACATAGAGAATAAGCCAATATCAAAATTACATTACAAGGGAAAATACTACCATATCATTTCCTACTCTAGGCCTAGAATCTTTTAACAAACCATTGTAGTGGTTATTTTGTTTGGTTTTGATTCTGTTTTTGTAAAGCAGATTCTCAAAGTAAGACATACTCACTGTAGAAATGTGGAAGACATTATGCATTTCAAAGATAATCACTACTCTGATTTTCAAACTTTTAATACCTTTTCAAAAAGTATTTATAAAAATTAATTATTATTTGCATATATGTTTCGAAAACACAATTTAGAGCAACTAATTTCAAATAGATTCCTTTTTAATTCATGGTTTTTAAATTTAATAATTATTTTTAATCTAAGTTTTATTTAATAGATTGAGTCCTCAAATTACATAAAAAGTTTCATTAGATCTAGACAATTTTTGTTAAAAAATCTCAGGTCTGTGCTTCTGGAAATTCAGAACTATAAAGAAGTTAGTACATTGATAGCCTTTAATTATAATCTTTGCTAAATTTTAAGAAGGACTTATAATTCACACAACAAAAATGGATTGTGGAAGTAAAAACAAAATGTGTCAGAAGTCATAACCTAGCAAGCTCAATTTGGAGCATTCCCTTCTGATTCTGCCAGTTATTTTTCTTCCCATAAAGAAAAAAATAAACACTTTCTATGGCATGTGGTTTTCTACTCCATATAGTTTATCATCTAAGATCCCATGTATGTATAAGCAACGGGAGAGTATCTTCAGAGCTCGTGGCACCCTCAAGTCTGCATGTATTCTTTGTCTAATCAGGACAGGAAGGTTTTCTTTTTTCTCTCTGACTCCTCTTATCATTACTTGTCTCAATATTGGAAGTCCAGCAATAACATAAATATGTGGTAGAAATAAATAGTCAAGATTTAACTTTAGCTACTGCGTTTTGGCATGGTTTGAACTTAGAGTTCTACTTTACTTGCAGGAAAATAGTTGAATTCCAGGAAGAGAATTAGGTAAATGTACACATAAAAATCTAATAAATATTCTGAAATATATATATACATATATACATATATACATATATATGTATAAAGGTATTCTGGTATCTTTTGGATTTTTTATTATAGTAAAATACACATAAAATAAAATTCACAATTTTAACAGTTTTCAGTTGTACAGTTTTTGGCACAGAGCACATTCACATAATTATGCTATCATCACCATTGTTCATCTTTAAAACTTTTTATCTTCAAAAACTGAAACTCTTTACCAATTAAACAATAATTCTCAATTCTGCCTTTCTCCAGCCACTGGAAACCACCATCCTACTTTCTTCCTCAATAAATTTGACCACTCTAGGTATCGCCAATAAGTGGATTCATGCAATATTTGTGCTTTAGTGTTTGGCTTATTTCATATAGCATAATGTCTTCAACATTGTGCTATATATGTTGTATGTTTGTAACATGTATCAGAGTTTCCTTCCAATGGATATGTATGTATGTATATAACAGATGTGGTTTATCCATTCATCTGGTGATGGACATTTGGATTGTTTCTACCTTTGGGCTTTTGTAAAGAATGCTTCTATGAACATTGGTGGACAAATATCTGTGTGAGTCCCTGCTTTAATTCTTTCGGGTATATAACCAGAAGTAAAATTATTGAATCAAATGTTAATTCTATGCTTAATTTTTTGAGACTTTTTTTTGTCAAAAATCATTTGGTCATATATATAAGAGCTTATTTCTGAAATCAGTATTTTATTATACTTGTCTATGTTTTGGACTTTATGTCCATACCGCACTATTTTGAATACTACAGCTTTGCGGTTAATTTTCATATTAGGAAGTGTTAATCTTTCAAATTGTTATTCTTTTTCAAGCTTCTTCTGGCAATTCAAGGTCCCTTGAAATTTCAAATAAATTTTAGAATGAGCTGTACTATTTCTGCAAAAGTGTTGGGATTTTGACAAGTATTGCATTGAAGTTGTAGATCTTGTTTTGATTATATTAACATTTTAACAATATTTTCTTTCAATACATGAACATGGATGTCTTTCTATTTATTTGTGGTTGATTTATTTGACCAATGTTTTGTAGTTGTTAATTCACATGTCTTTTGCTTCATTGTTTATGTTTATTCCTAAGTATTATATTCTTTTTGATGATCTTGTAAATTGTTTTTTTTCACAATTTCCTTTTTCAATTGCTTCATTTTAGTGTAGAGAAACAACTGATTGTTCATGTTGATTTTAAATCCTGTAAATTTGCAAGATGTGAAATTTGTTTAAGTGCAACAGTTTTTTATGGGTTCTTTAGGATTTTCTACATATAAGATCATGTTATCTGTGAACAGAGGTAATTTACTTCTTTCTTTCCAATCTGGATGTGTTGTATCTTTTTTTTTTTTAATTTTTGCCCAATTTCTCTGGCTAAAACTTCTAAGACTATGTTGAACAGAAGTGGTGAAACCAAAAATCTTTGTTTCTGATCTCAAAGAAAATGCTTTAAGATTTTCACTACTGAGCATAATGTGCACTTTGGGTTTTTTTCACCTATGGCTTTTATTATATTTAATTAATTTTTTCTAGTCCTAGTGTGTTGAATGCTTTTACCTGAAAAAGATGTGGAATTTTGTCATATGTTTTTCTGCATCAAGTAAAATGATCACATGGTGCACACCTTTCACTCTGCTAATGTGAATGAGTTCCAAATTGTCATGTTGTATAATATTCTAATAGGCTGTTAAATTAAGTTTGCTAGTATTTTCAAAGAATTTTTGTATAAATATTTTTAAGGGATTTTGATCTGTAGTTATTTTCTTGTAATATCTTTGTCTGACTTTGATTCCAAGGTAATGCTAGTTCCAAGAATGGGTGATGAAGTGTTCCATCTTTTTCAAGGTTTTGGAAGAGTCTGAGAAGAATTGTTATTAATTCTTTAAATATTTAGTAGAATTGATCAGTGAATCCTTCTGATTCACATCATCACTTTGCTGGGAAGATTATGATTATTGATTTGTTCTCTGTACTACTTATCATTCTATTCAGATTTTCTATTTCTTTATGATTTGGTCTTGTTATATTATGTGTTTCCAAGAATTTATCCATGTCATCTAGTTTATCCAACGTGTTGGTATACCGTTGTTCATAGTACTCTCTTATAATCCTTTTTATTTCTGTGATATTGGTAGAAATATCCCATTTTCATTTATGATTTCAGTAATTGGCATCATTCCTCTTTTATTGTTAGTGTAGCTAAAGCTTGTCGATATTGTAGAACTCTTTGAGGATCAACTTTTTGCTTCTGTTGATTTAATCTATTGTTTTTATATACTCTATTTATCTCTGCTGTAGTCCTCTGTTACCTTATTAATGTTAGTCTGGTTGTTTTATCCACTATTGCAAATGAGGTAATGAAGTCTCTGACTTACTGTGAGCTGTGAATTTCTATGTTTCATCTTGTCAATGTTTCCTTCATATATTTTCAAGCTCTGAGTTTTGGTGTATATATGTTTATAATTTTTATACCTTTTAGGTGATTTGACTCTTTTATCAAAGTATAATATTTTTCTTTGGCTCTTATACCAGTTTTTGATTTAGAGTTTATTTTGTCTAAAATAAGTATAGCCACCCCTGCTCTCTTTTGTTTACTATTTGCGTGTTATATCATTATTTATTTTTTTCAACCTACTCATCTTTTAGATCAAAATTATTCTCTATTAAACTGCATATAATTTATTCCATTTTTTAATTCATTCTGCAAATGTATGACTTTTGACTGGGGAATTTAACCCATTTATCATGAAAGTAATTACTAATAGAGAAAGACTTACTTTACTTTTTTATTATTTATTTCTTTTCTGTATGTCATATCTTTTTTTCCATCTTATTTCCTCCATTACTACCTTCTTTGCTATTCAGTTGATTTTTTGTAATAACACATTTTTAATTCTTTTTTATTTCCTTTTGTGCATATTCTATAGATATTGTTTGAGGTTACCATGAGAGTTATGTATAACATCCAAAGTTACAACAATCTATTTTGAATTGATAGCAAGTTAGTTAATTGATAGCAGGCCACTTTCTTAGTTAAGTTAATTCCTGGGTGTTTAATTTTATTTGTAGCTATCATAAATGGGAGTACTTTTTATATTTTTTTCAGATTGTTCACTATTGGTATATTGAAAAACTACTAATTTTTGTATGTTGATTTCGTATCCCACAACTTCACTGAATTTGTTTTTTGTTGTTGTTGTTGTTGAGACAGAGTTTCGCTCTGTCACCCAGGCTGGAGTGCAGTGGCGCAATCTTGGCTCACTGCAAGCTCCGCCTCCTGGGTTCACGCCATTCTCCTGCTTCAGCCTCCCAAGTAACTGAGACTACAGGCACCTGCCACCAAGCCTGGCTAATTTTGTTTTGTATTTTTAGTAGAGATGAGATTTCACCATGTTAGCCAGGATGGTCTTGATCTCCTGACCTTGTGATCCGCCCGCCTCGGCCTCCCAAAGTGCTGGGATAACAGGCGTGAGCCACCGGGCCCACCCTGCTGAATTTGTTTATCAGTTCTAAAAGTTTTTTTGTAATATCTTTAGGTTTTTCCAAATACAAGATCTTAACATCTGCAGACAAGGATAATTTGATTTCTTTCTTTCCAATTTGGATTCCACTTATATCTTTCTCTTTTCTGATTGCTCTAGCTAAAACTTCTAGTACTAGGTTGAATAATAATGGTGACATTGGGCATGTTTGTTATTTTCCAGATCTTAGAGGAAAAACTTTCAGTTTTTTCCCATTTAGAATGATACTGTGAGACTGTCTTACATGGTTTTTATTATGTTGAGATATGTTCCTTCTATCTGCAGTTTTTGGAGAGTTTTTATCATGAAAGGATGTTGAACTTTCTAAAATGCTTTTCCAGCAATTATTGAAATGGTCATATGTTTTTGTCCTTCATTCTGTTGATATGATGTATCACATCGATTGATTTGCGTATGTTGAACCATCTTTGCATCCCAACGATAAATGCCATTTGGTCATTATGAATGATCTTTCTAAAACATTGTTAAATTCCATTTCCTAGTATTTTGTTGAGAATTTTTGCATCAACACTCTTCAGAGATATTGGTCTGTAGTTTTCCTTTGTTGATGTGTCTTTGGTTTTGGTATCAGGGTAATACTGGTTTTATAAAATGAGCTTGAAATTATTCTCTCCTCCTTTGTTTTTTGGAATAATTTGAGTAGGATTTATATTAGTTAGTCTTTAAATGTTTGGAAGGATTCAGCAGGGAAGCCATTGGAACACAGGCATTACTTTAGTGGGAGATTTTTAATAAGGCTTTTATCTCATTACTTGTTATTGGTCTGTTCATGTTTTGGAATTTTTTACCGTTTCAATCTTGGTAGGTTTCATGTGTCTGGGAATTTGTCAATTTTTTCAAAATTTTTCAAATTATTGCCATATAGTTGCTCATAGTAGCCATTAAAGATCTTTTCAATTTCTTCAGTATCAGTTGTAATGTCTCATTTTTCAATTAAGATTTTATTTATCTTCTCTCATTTTTTCTTAGTCTGGCTAAAGGTGTGTCTTTTTTTAACTTTTCAAAAAATCACCTTTTTATTTTATTAAACTCTTGTACTTTTTTTCATTTCAATTTCATTTATTTCTGTTCTGATCTTTAATATTAACTTTCTTTTAGTAATTTTGGGTTTGGTTTGTTCTTGCTTTTCTAGTTCTTTAAGATTCATCCTTAGATTGTTTATTTGAAATTATTTCTCTTTTTTGATGTAGGCGCTTATAATTATAACCTTCTTTCTTGTTACTGCTTTTGCTGTATCCTATAGGTTTTGGTATGTTGTATTTCCATTATCATTGGTTTCAATAATTTTTTTTCAATTTTCTTCTTAATTTCTTTACCCACTGGTCATTCAGGAACATATTATTTAATTTCCATGTTTTTGTATAGTTTCCAAAATTTCTCCTATTATTAATTTTTAGTTTTATTCTATTGTGATCAGAGAGAAGGCTTGAAATTATTTCAAATTTTTGAATGTTTTAAGACCTGTTTTGTGACCTAACATGTGTTACATCCTTGAGAATAATCCATGTGCTGAGGACAACAATGTGTATTCTGCAGCCATTGGATGAAATGTTCTATAAATATCTGTTAGATACATTTAGTCTATGGTGCAGATTAAGTCCAATGTTTCTTTATTGATTTTCTGTCTGTGCAAGACCTGTCATGGAAATCTCCAGCAATTATTGTATTGGAGCCTATCTCACTAGCTCTAATAATATTTGCTTTATATATCTGGGTCCTCCAGTGTTGGGTACATATATATTTAAAATTGATATATCCTCTTGCGGAATTGACCCCTTTATCATTATATAGTGACCTTCTTGTCTTCTTAATGCTTTTGTCTTGAAATCTGTTTTGTCTGAAATAAGTATTGCTAGTCCTGCTCTTTTTTGTTTCCCATTGGTATGGAATATATTTTTCCATCCCTTCATTCTCAGTCTATATGTGTCTTTATAAGTGAGGTGTTTTTCTTGTGAGCAATACATCAACGGGTCTTCTGTTTTCATCCATTTAAAAAGTATGTCTGTTTATTATAGAGTTTAGTCCATTTACGTTCAATGTTATTATTAATAAGTAAGGACTTACTCCTGCCACTTTGTTATTTATTTTCTGGCTTTTTGCTGTCCACTCTGCCTTTTCTTTCCTTCCTGTCTTCCTCTAGTGAAGGTAATTTTCTCTGGTGATATGATTTAGTTTTTTTGATTTTTAATTTTCTGTGTCTCCATTGTATGTTTTCTGGTTTGAGGTTACCATGGGGCTTGCAAATAATATATTATAAGTCCTTATTTTAAGCTGATAACAATTTCACACTGTTTGCATAAGTAGACAAACAAACAAAAGTAACACTAATAAAACTTCTACATCTTAACTTATTTCACTTTTTAGCTTTTTGTTGTTTCTATTTCTAAGTTTTTAATTTAAGATGACAGTAGTTTACACAGCACAGTTGCAGTGTTATAACAATTTGTGTTTTTCTGTGTACTTACTATTCCAGTGAGGTTTGTATCTTCAGATGATTACTTATTGCTCACTAACATCCTTTTCTTTCTGATTGAAGTACTCCCTTTAGCATTTCTTGTAGGACAGGTCTGATGTTGAAGGATGTTTTTGCCAGATACACTGTTCTAGGGTAAAAGATTTTTACCTTCAGCACTTTAAATATGTCATGCCAATCCCTTCTGGCCTATAAGATTCTCACTGAAAAGTCTATGGCCAGATATATTGGAGCTTCATTGTACATTATTTGTTTCTTTTTTCTTTCTGCTTTTAGAATCCTTTCTATATCCTTGACTTTTGGGAGTTTGCTTATTAAATGCCTTCAGGTAGTCTTTTCTGGGTTAAATCTCTTGTTGTTCTGTAAGCTTCTTGTACTTGGATATTGACATCTTTCTCTAGGTTTTGGAAGTTCTCTATTATTATCCCTCTAAACAAACATTCTACCCATAGCGCTTTCTCTACATCTTCTTAAATTCCAATAACTCTTAGATTTACTCTTTTGAAAATATTTTCTAGATCGTGTGGGCATGCTTTATTGTTTTATTTCTTTTGTCTCCTCTGACTGTGTATTTTCAAATAGACTGCCTTCAAGCTCACTAGTTCTTCTGCTTGATAAATTCTGCTATTAAAGGAATCACACATTCTTCAGTATGCCAATTGCATTTTCCAGCTCTAGAATTTCTGCTTAATTCTTTATATTATTTTAATATTCTTCCTCAATTTATCTGATAGAATTCTGGACTTCTTCTCTGTGATATCATAAATTTATTTGAGTTTCTTCAACACAACTATCTTGAATTCTCTCTCTGAAGGGTCACTTATCTCTGTTTCTCCAGGATTGGTCTCTGGTGCCTTATTTAATTTGTTGGTTGAGGTCATGTTTTCCAAGATGGTGTTGGTGCTAGTAGATGTTCTTTGGTGTCTGAGCATTGAAGAGATAGGTATTTATTGTAGTCTACATTATCTGGGCTTATTTGTAAATTTCCTTTTTGGGAGGTCTTTCTAGATGTTTGTAATGATTTGGGTGTTGCTATCTATGCTGTAGCTGCTTTAGTGGGCACCTCAAGCTCAGTAATGCTATGCTTCTTGCAAACTTGTAGAAAGGTACCACCTTTATGGTCTTTGACAAGATCCAGGGGAATTCTCTTTATTACAAGGCAGAGATTCTTGTTCTCTTCCCTTATTTTCTCCCAACAGAGTCTCTCTGCTTGTTCTGAGCCACCTAATGCTGGAGGTGGAGCAACACAAGCAATCCTATGGGCACCACCACCACTATAACTGCAATGTTTCAGACCTGAAGCCAGCACAACACTGGATCTCATCTGAGGCCTGCTGCTGTAACCACTCCCTGGCTACTGCCTATGTTTGCTTTAAGCCTTGGGGCTCTACAATCAGCCAGTGGCAAAGCCAGCCAGGCCTGTGTCCTTCCCTTTGGGGTGATGAGGTTTCCCAGGTCTTAAGTGAATCCAGAGGTGCTGTCTGGGTGTCAGGGACTAGAGTCCAAAACCTTCGAAGTTTACCTGGTGTTCTATTGTACTACTGCTGAGCTGACTGTCAAACCACAAGATGCAGTCCTTCCCACTCTTCCCTCTCCTTTCCAAAGGCAGAGAAGCCTTATCCCATACCCACCACCAGCCCTAGTATGAGGAGTACTCAGACTACCACAGATATTCCATTAAGGCCCAGGTCTCTTATGTTATGCTGTTTTATCCAACCTGAGCTTCAAGTTAGGCGAAACAGAAACCAGTTCTGTAAGCAGCCCCCAGACAGGTTGGAATGTTGCAAATAAGATCTGTTCTGCTCCCTGTGATTTGAGAGAGGGATTTTGAACAAGGCTGCTTTTTTTTTTTTCCAGAGAAAAATCACATTGCTCTGTGGAGGAGGTGAAATAAAGTCGAACAAAAATACCACAAAATTTTTTACCACTTTGAATGTGGCATGTGGCTTTTTCTTTTCTTTTTTTTTTCTTTCTTTTCTTCTTTTTTTTTTAGATGGAGTTTCACTCTTGTTGCCCAGGCTGGAGTACAATGGCGTGACCTCAGCTCACTGCAACCCCCACCTCCTGGGCTCAAGCAATTCTCCTGCCTCAGCCTCTTGAGTAGCTGGGATTACAGGCATGCGCCACCATGGCGGACTCATTTTGTATTTTTAGTAGAGACGTGGTTTCTCCATGTTGGTCAGGCTGATCTTGAACTCCCGACCTCGGGTGATCCGCCTGCCTCAGCCTCCCAAAGTGCTGGGATTACAGGCATGAGCCACCAGGCCCAGCCGTGGCTTTTTCTTAACTGGATGTTTGCTTGATTGCTGTAGGACTTTCACTGAATTTTTTTGAGCAATGTTTTGTACTTTTTCATTTACAAGCCCTTTGCCTCATTGTTTATATTTATTCATAAGTATTTTATTATTTTTGATGGTCTGTAAATTGATTTTTTTCATAATTTCCTTTTTGAATTGCTCAATTTAAGTGTAGAAATCAAATCCATTTTTTTTTGTATTGACGTTACATCCTGCCAATTTGCTGAATTTGTTTAAATGTAACAGTTTTTAGTAGTCTTTTTAGAATTTTCCACATATAAGATCATGTTATCTGTGCACAAAGGTAATTTACATCATTTCCAATTTGGATGCCTTGTAACTACAGTTATCGAAGTCAGTTTCTAGTTGTTGTTCTTGTTACTGACTTTTTGTGTTTCCAGGAATAATGTGGGACTGAATCACCTACTCTGCCATTTTACTGGTGTCACTCTCTAAATAATTTTTGGAAATTATTATTTTCACACCCTTTCAGCTACCATTAGAACTTAATTTTGCTTATTTAGTTGAACATATATTTTATAGAACCAGAGGGGAAAAAATGCAACCAACAAAAACAATAGTAAAAACAGCAAAATTATCTATACTTATCATTGAAAAACTAATTTGATTTTCAAATGTAATGTATATTAAGTAGGTGATTGGTAATTTTAAATTAACATAATATTTTTTATTTTATAGAATTTCTTAAAGCTCATTATGTTAAGGCACAAATTGAAAATAAATAGCTTCATTTTATATTCTAAAAAACTATCATTTGAGATCAAGTCCACATAGTAACTGTCTACCTTAAACTTCTCATTTTTGGAAATTCAAAGTCATCCCAGACTAAAAAAGAGTTGATATGCCAGTAAACTAACATTTTCCTCCTGAACCTTTGAGGGTACATTGCTGACATGATGCCTTCCCATTCTGAATATTTTAGTATTTTCTATAAAAAGGACATTCTTTAGTAACCACAACACTCAACATCAAAAAATTTGATATAGATAAATTACTGCTATCTAATGTTTGAATACCATTAGAGATTTTCCAGTTGCCCCCAAAACATATTTTAAAACCCAAGCTTCCAGTTCAGAATGGTACTTTGTATTTTGTTGTCAGATCTCTTTAAGTTTCCATCAATCTCCAATAGTTCCTTAGCCTTTCCATGATTTTAATGATTTTTATACTTTTGGAAATTGCAGGCTAGTTTTTTTAATAGAATTTTTCTTAATGTGGCTAGATCTGATATTTTGTCATGGTTAGAGTTATGTTATGCATCTTTGGCAGCAATATTACATAAGTGATTTTCTTTTCTTATTGCATCCTATCAAGTGTCATATTATTTAAATTTGTTCTATGACCAATAATGTTAACTGTTATCACTTGATTAAGATGATGTCCGTTTACTAGCTTTTTCCACCGTGGAGGTATTCTTTATTCATCTGTAATTAATAAATATTTTATGGAGAGCTATTCTTAGTATATGTAAATATTCTGCACCAGTCTTGCAATATATTAATGCAGTTTTCTATATTAGTATAAATTTGTGGTTTCCTGTTTTATATGATGAGTTATAATCCATTAGTTATTTTATTATGATGCTAAAATTGACCAAGATTTGGCTGGTGGAAGTCTTTGCAAGCTGGTTTTAGTGTTTTTTTTTGGACATGTCAACATCATCTGATGAACACTTTTTTCTCCTTGCCCAAATTATTGTTCCACCATCATCTTCAACTTTTCCTTCCCCAATCCTATATATATATACACACACACACACATATGATATATACATACATATATGCTATATGTATGTGTATATATGTATGTATATATACATACATATATGCTATATGTATGTATATATACATACATATATACACATACATATAGCATATATGTATGTATATATCATATATAATATATATGATATAGCATATATGTATGTATATGTATGTATATGACATAGCATATGTATATGCTATGTCATATAGCATATGTATATGCTATGTCTATAGCATATGTATATGCTATGTCATATAGCATATGTATATGATATATATATGATATAGCATAAGTATATAGCATATATATGATATAGCATATGTATATAGCATATCATATATGTATGTATATGATATAGCATATATATTATATATACATGGTATATATATTATATATACATGATATATATATTATATATACATGATATATATATTATATGATATATATACATATCATATATATATATTGTAACCTGTATGTTTCTACCTAGAAAATTTCATGCTTCCATATATTCTCTTTCTCTTAGCTCTTCCAAATTTATTGTTTTTTTTTAAAGCTATGAAATGGAGATGGGCGTAGCAGAGAGATCATAATCTAGATGTAGCTATTTGGTCAAAGCATAAAATGTTTATAGTTAGTAACCACACTTACATAAAAGTTGGCTTGTTTGTGCATAGATTATAAGGACATACAAATGGTTACATTTTTGGTTCATTTCTATTGCCATTAAAAGCTGTACATGTGCTTTCACAGATGCTTTACTTATAAAGATTCAAAGGCAATATAATTTCCAATGATCAAGGAGAACCAATATACAATTAAAAATACAACTTTTCCCCAAACTTCAAAAATGGTAGAACACACACATACACACTTACAATCAGAAGTGATGACTCTGACTTCACTTATACAATGTAACTTATTTAGCTGTAAGGTCTGCTTAAGTCACTAATGGCAATTATTTTGCATGTTTCCTGACACTTCACATCTATAGCCACAGCTCCTATCTACTCAATCACGGCTTTCTTTCCTAATGAGAGTTGCTGTCATTGCACATTTGCTGTCTGCACAGCACTACAGGCAGCCATTATCAGATGATCAGAGTTAGCATATGTGGCAAAATATATTTACTCTCTTTGGTCTATCAGCTTCAGCCAGGCAGTTTGGTGTTCAGATATTTTGGCTCAGATCATTGCTAGCTTCCAATTCAGCCACAGTAGTCACTGTTGTACAGATGGTTTGCAGGTGTTTGCTTTCTAGGAACCATCTGTTTAGATGCCATAGCATACTAATCTGTGCTTGTTGGTGTGTTTTGTCCTATTATTAGCAAATCACGTGTATGAATGATTTGATTCTTCTATTAGAAAATGAAGCCATTTTAAAACTTAGAAAAGGGAGGTAATGATAGGGAAAAGTATTACTTTATAATGCAACCTTAGAGATAAAGCTGAGTCACAAATTTGGTTTCCTGTTTTTTGAGGAGGATAAAGCTGGATGTTGTGAGAAGATGACAGGGTTAAATCAACTGACTTATCTGATTTAAGTCCAATTGTTCTTATAGGGTTACTGTGCTCGTTCTAGGGTTATAGCAGAAAAAAGCTAAAGCTAAATAATCTTGTGTATAGGGTAAAAGGCAAAAGAATAATCATGATGATATATGGAAAGTCCTTAATTGTTATTCCAAGATAAATATGTTAATAATGTGTACCAAAAATTTTCCTAGATGAACATTTTAGCTAATTTCTGTATTTTAAAGCTACAACTATACCACGAAATGGAAATAAACATTCAAAACTAAAAAATAAATTTCTCTTGGCCAAAGTATCTTCTTTAATAATAGGGAATAACCTTTTTCTTCCTCTCTGCACCTACTATAGTTCTTTACCCAAGGGAGGAATTCATTGTTTCCTGCCTTGTGTAGGTATGTCATTGGCCTTAAATATTCTGAGAAAGAATTTTAAAAACTACTGGCTTTACAGTTAGAGTATCTGGAAAGAGAATCAATCTTATTTAGTTAACACGGCCAAGATCACTGGAATAATAGATCAATTTGCTGATATTCACATGCAGACAGTATCACGGCTTAAAAGCACTTTGGAAAAAAGGCCCGTGTGTTAGTTTTATCTTGCATGAAAGGTGAGAGTTAGCTGTAGATATATATCACTCACGACAATGTGAGAAGGAAGTACTAATTAGTTGTGAGGGCTGGAAACCATGCACTGGCACAATCAGTGAGAACAGACTTTTGAAAACTTTTCCATTTTTCAAATATATAGAAGAATTTTATCAATGTATCAGTTTTAATCATATTTAGGTAGCCAGTAGATATCGGAATTTTATTTTCTCTCTTGCTCACTGAATAGGATTACAGTTAAAAATACTATTTAATGTATAACCCACATCATGCTTTTTATTATTTATTGTAATTGACAAATAATTGTGTATATTTGTGAGGTACATGTGATGTTTTGATCTATGTATAATTTTAGAAAGATTAAATGATGCTAATTAACATATCCATCATCTCATCAACTTATTTTTTGTGGTAAGAACATTGAAAATCTATTCATTTAAAAAATTTTGAAATACACAACACATCATTATTGACTCTGGTTAATAATGCATGGGCCACTAAAACTTATTCCTTGAGTTTCACTGAAACTTTGTGCCCTGTGATCAACATCTTCCATTTCACACATCACACTGTAAGAACACAAAAGTTTTAGAAACAGGAGCTTAATTTTTAATAAGTGCTATAAAATATAAATATATGTGTAATCTATAGGAAACACTAAAAAGCATACATTTAATTGTACATCAACATATTTATTTGAAATGAGTGTCATGTTACAAAAATGTTTGTGAGAGGAGAAAGTGGGGGTGAAAAAGCAATAGTGTGAGAGATAACTTTGCTCTAATGTAGGCATATATAATTTTTTTCTTCTGTTACTAATTATAGAACAATACAGAATGTTTGAAGTGCCCATGGAAGTGAGAAATAGCTTGTTTGAGCTAAATATTCACAGATATGTAATGAAATATAAACCTACCAATGAATAAAAATATCTGGGGACATTGGTAGAAAATATATTTTAATTTACTTGATTTTCTCTCCCACAGTACACCAAAAGACAGGCCTTTAATTTACTTCTTTTTAGGACTTAGCAAAGAGGTAAATAGACTATCCGTTAGGTATGATATTCTCTTTCACCAATTCCATGGGACATCCAATACCTTATCATCACAATATTGGTTAAAGTATGGCAGCAGTAAATGTCATGTCTGTTATGCTTAGCTGTACTGAGACAATTTGTGTTAGATTTACTCTGAGTAAATGTCAGTGCCATTGGGAGTGTCTAGAAAAAGTAATTTTTTTTTCTACTGATAAGTACTTGACAATAAATTTTCTGGCAAGTACAATAGCAGCAAGCTAATGATTGAGTCTTGCTTCTTGTAAAGGTATGAAGACTATATTGTAGTTCATTTAATTTGACAGTAAGGATCACAGATACTGATTCTATGTGAAAATTTTATGTAGAATTGCACATCAATTTAAGGATTTCATGAAAAAAACTACTTTTTTGTCTAATGTCCTTGTTTGTAATATAATAAATGATTTCATGTAATGCCATCTATTTTCCTGCCTTGGTAATTCAAGGACAGGCTAGCCGTTACATTCTTGATAGCCTTCCATGCATACAGAAAAAGAAAGTAACCTGTTAATTCAATATTGCCTATCACCTCACTTGCACCTGCAATGACTATTATCATCTTTTTTTTTTTTTTTTTTTTTTGAGACGGAGTTTTGCTCTTGTAACCCAGACTGGAGTGCAATGGTGTGATCTCAGCTCACTGCAACCTCCACCTCCCGAGTTCAAGCTATTCTCCTACTTCAGCCTCCCAAGCAGCTGGGATTACAGGCACCAGCCATGATGCCTGGCTAATTTTGTATTTTTTTAGTCACCCGTCTTGGCTTCCAAAAGTGCTGGGAATACAGGTGTGAGCCACTGTGCCTGGCCGACTATTGCCATCTTTAATCATTGCTTTCATTCTTTGAAACAGTCTCTAGAGGTGACTCTAAGTATCATTTCTGTCAGACATAAGAGGACAAAAGACTAGGTGGGGTGTTCTCCAATAAGAGGATATAATGAATTGAGGAAAAGACTCCCCTCTTCATATTAGGAAACCATAGAGTTGGTATAATTTGACCCACAAAGAGAAAGAGAAAAGAAAGTGTATTGTATACAAAATATTGACAAAAATAATAAACTTTTCCTGCACCTCTCCCTCCAGAAAATAATAATTTTACACATCTCTTGACATCAACACTATGATAATTAATAGTATGGGGTTTGGAGTATAGTATGGCTCTATTGCTTCCTAGCCATGCAACTTTGAGTATACTATTTAACCTCTTTGAGTTTCAAATTTCTGACCTAAAAAGCAGAAAAATTATAGTACTTACCTAAGACATTTATTTTGAAGCTTAAATGAAAGAATGTCTGTAAGCCACTGAGAACAATGTATGAAAAATAGTAGCTGTACAATTAATGCTAGGCAATATAGAGAGCTCAATAAATACCTCCTCATTTGCACACTAAATTCCAATACCATTTGAAAGATATAAGAATCATAGAAATGGGGATTAAAACATCAACTATATTTTAAGCACATATGAGAATGTGGCTTTGGATTCTCTGTCAAATGGATTTTCTAATACTTTCCTCTCTATATCTCAACGCAATATATTGATTTACGTAGGCATGGGAAGTGCTGAATTGCAGGAAAAAGGCTACTTATCCTAATAAACTTACCACACTGCAAAGAACACACCAGACTGTACCTTATCTGCAGTCAAGCACATCCAAGAAAGAGAGAAAAGAACTGAGCTCAGTTCATTAGCTAAAACTAAATAATCAGCTAACTCATTCCTTTGGTTGTGCCCTTTTTCTGAGTGAGTAAGAAATGAGGATAGGATAAACATTTCATATGTTTATATGATCTTATAATCATATAAAAAATCCTAAAAATCCAAATAGAGACAGATACCTATATATATAGAAGAAATCTGTAGAACTCAGCATTTTCTAATCACGATCACATTGTATTTTTCTCCTTGACTCTTACTTGTCTGTTTCATTATACCAGTCCCAACGATGTGATGGTGCCAACAATTTATTTTGTCTTAATTCACTTGTGTGCAACTTTTAGATATGTACTCAGTCTCGGATTGCCTCTTTTCTACATCAAGCTCTTTTCATCATTTTTAAACTGGCTTCACAAGCAATGGAGGTGTTTGCTAGAATGGCTTTTCACCCTAACAGCCGGGAGGCAAAACTTAGACTGTTTTCCCAGACCTTTTATTCCTGAGAAACTAGTTTCCATGAGAAAGTAGTCTTAAAAGCAAAACACAGAAAAGTAGAGTGTTCTGTGATGAACATATCAGGACAAAAGGTGAATGGCTCCTTCTAGCAATATAACTATCACAATGTTAACATCGGGCTCAATTTCTTGCCATCTTTCTTGAGTCAGTGACCATGAAATGAAGAGGAAAATGCTCCAAAATTAAAAGACAAACTTCAATCGTGGAGCAGTTTCTGTGAGATAACATTTCTGGAATGCTAGAAGGACCTATTATTTTGAGAATGAGTACTTCGGGTGGGCTTATCTATTAAAGCATATCATTTCTTTTTACCACTAAAAATACACATATCTGCTCTCAAAGGAGTTCAGGAAAATCATGTAAAATGATATGGGTGCAGACTTTGCTCTCAAAACAGTTTTAGTACAACTAAAATTTTTTTTCAAGTTTTATTTTGTTTTTAATTGACATAATAATTGTACGTATTTATGGAGTATGGTGTGATATCTTGATACATGTATACATTGTGTGATAATCAAATCAGAGTAATCAGCATATCTAGCACTTCAAACACTTTTCATTTTGTGGTGAGAGCATTCAAAATACATTCTTCTAGCTGTTTTGAGATGTAAGTATATTATTATTAACTACTTGTAAAAGTAGAGAGTAGAATATTGATTACTAGAGGCTGGGACAGGGATGGGGCAGGGGAGGATGGGAAGAGGTTAATCAATTGGTAAAAACTTACAGTTATGAAAAGGTTCTGGTGTTCTCTTTCACAGTAGGGTGACTATAGTAAAGCAAGATAATTTTTAAATATGCCACATTTTATTTAAATTAAAATTAAGAATAATGTCCAACTAAAATCAACGTTTGACTAAACTGTAAATGGATAATGTGACCTTGTTTTAAGAGTGTAATTTATTGAATAAAGAAATCTCTTAAATAGGCATGCTCATATTATTTAATTATATTAAACGTATTAATAAAAAGTATAAAATCAATTTATTGAGAATACTTACTCATGTATAAATAATATGTATGCATTAGTCAATTATCACCTGATTAAAGTTGTATATATAGAAGTGGAGTACGGTTGGTATGGTGGAAAAGAGTGGAATTGCTGAAATGGTACTCATACTGACATTTAAATTTTCCATGATGAAAATTTGATCTTATGATCTTTTTCAAGTACTTTTTTTTTGTTTGTCTGAGATGGAGTCTCACTCTGTCGCCCAGGCTGGAGTGCAGTGGCACGATCCCGGCTCACTGCAAGCTCCGCCTCCCAGGTTCAAGCCCTTCTCTGTCCTCAGCCTCCTGAGTAGCTGGGACTACAGGCCCCTGCCACCACGGCTGGCTAATTTTTTTTTTGTGTGTGTATTTTTAGTAGAGACGTGGTTTCACCATATTAGCCAGGATGGTCTTGATCTTCTGACCTCGTGATCCGCCCGCCTTGGCCTCCCAAAATGCTGGGATTATAGAGGTGAGCTA
This sequence comes from Pongo abelii, assembly GCF_028885655.2. Taxonomy (NCBI): domain Eukaryota; kingdom Metazoa; phylum Chordata; class Mammalia; order Primates; family Hominidae; genus Pongo; species Pongo abelii. Next base: position 100,092,554 of record NC_072008.2, read on the forward strand.
CCGTGACCGGCTTCAAGGACCTTTTTTTAAACTAATAAATATCAACAGAAAGATAGCGGAGTCATGAGAGCTGGTTTTGGGGAGACAGATGAGATGTGCAAATGAATTAAGCATGAACAAATACCAGAAACCTATAGTATAACTGAGCTTGGAAAGATAATTTTGAATTCATCATAATACGAAAAGAGGTGCTGAATGACAGGCTATCTATTCAACTAGATTAAAATTTGTTAATCAGATCAAAATTAATTAAAGGATATCAAGGAATGAGAGTAGAATCCCAACACTGAATTTATTGGCTAATGTATTGACCATGGATCTTAAGTTTAATTGCTCTGTCAGCTTCATTTTGTGACTTTGGCATGACTGTCTTAAAGAAGTAGCAGCACTATTTGACATCAAGTGCTCTGTGTAGTCCTGATGTTACAAGCCCTGATGCTTTAACAGACCATCTCCAGCCTAGTATATAAAATGAATGTAGCAGTAAGGCTTAATTTTGAATGAAATATGTCTGTACTTTATCTCATCTCTTCTTTAATCTGCTTTAACGTTTTAACGTCCAGCTTTGTCCCTCTACTCTCTCCAAGAAGGCACTGATTGGCCATTACATTGGAGTTAATTTATCCATTAATTTTCCCACTTGACCGCCTACCCTGGCATTCTACATTTCATCTCATCTTCTGTAAAAACTGGCATCTTAAGCACAGACTAAGTACTCACCTACAGGCCATTGCAGCAAGAGATACTTTATAACATCACAATGCTGGCTTCATAAAAACACATGTGATTAGATTACATTTTTAGAATAATATTTATTCTTGTTTCAATGATAATATAAATTCATTGTAAAAAAAAGGAAAATACAGAAAAATTTAAAACTATGTAAAATTTTTCAACACACAGATAAATATAGTTAACATATTGTTTTATATGAAATTATTTTAGATACCATTAAGTAATAATACCTGCAACTGATATTTAAACTACTTTTCTTCAGTTAAAAATGACAAATGCCATTTGTATGAGTTTTAAGTATGTAAATATATTCCTATCCAAGTTCCCTGGCAATTAAAATAGAGCATAGTACTCTATTCAAATTTTTGTGTAGGGATATAAGGACTTGCTCAGTAATTCCTCTGTCATAGTATTTAATACATGTAAATTTGGAGCCATTATTAACAAATAATGCAGCAAAGAAGCACCAACTATTATTTTAAGTAATCATCACACATAGAAAGACCTTTTATTGAAATTGTCATTTAAACTTTCATTTAGAATCAAAGTTAGAACAAAGATGTTTTATCCTGTTCTTCTAAATATTTCATTAACATGAAATATAAGATCTATCTTTCATCTATGTAGTATTGACCAAAAAAAGTCAAACTCTGCAAAATATTTGAAGAGATTCATTTTGAGCAAAATATCAGGACCATGACCTATGACACAGCCTCAGGAAGTTCTGAGATCATGTGCCCGAGGTAGATGGGTTACAGCTTGGTTTTTTATGTTTTAGGGAAACATAAGACATTAATCAATACATATAAGGCATACATTTTTTTTTTTCTGGAAAGGCAAGACAACTTCAAAGCAGGGGCTTACGGGTCATAATTAGATTCAAAAATTGGCAATTGGTTGAAACAGTTAAGTTATTCTATAAAGACTTGGAATCAATAAAAAGGAGTGTCTGAGTTAACATAAATGGTGTGGAGACCAAGGTTCTTATTACATAGATGAAGTCTCATAGGCAGCCACCCTTTGAAGGAGTAGGTGGCATATGTTTTCTATTCAGACCTTTAAAGTGTGCTAGACCCTCAGATAATCTTCTCAGGATTAGGTAAAGATCTGGAAAGGGAAAAGGATCCTCTAAAGAATGTAAATTTCTCCCACAAGAAAGAGCTTTGCAGGGCCATTTCAAAATATGTCAAAGAAATACATTTTGAGGTGAAATACATTTTGAGGTAAAATACTTTTATACTTTCAGGGCCTGCTCTCTGTCATGTGATGCTATACTAGAGTCAGAATGGAGTTTGGTATTTTATTGCTACAAAGAACGTGTTTTGTCCATTTTAAGATATCTGTTTCAATTTTAATGATGGTCAGCTGTGCCTGAATTCCAAAGGGAGGATAGCATAATGAGGCATGTCTGACCCCCTCTTTCTACCATTGGCCCAAACTAGTTTTTCAAGTTTCTTTGGAATTCCCTTGGCTGAGAGGAGGAATCCATTCAGTCAGTTGGGCAAGGTTAAAATTTTATTTTTAGTGTACACTATGTTTCTGTTGATTGATCAATCAACTAATATATAAACCTTTAGTTGTAATGGGAACAGGAGAGGAGACGAGAATGGATTATGCTATGGAGTTTGTACTTGACTCAGAAGTGGAAAGGAAGACAGAGGTATAATATTGAGAAGTGAGCCCTCGCACTTTACAGAATCCTTCAAAGACACAGTGTTGAAGGTACCAGGTAGCAGGTTGGATTGAGGGATGGAGATAAAATAGAAAGATCGTTGGAGAATCTCTGAATAATTGTAACAATAATTACAGTAAATAACTCCCTCTTTACATTCTCCTTTCCAATAAGGAGGCATATAGTTTATTTTTTGTTAAAAATGAATTTAAATGTCCTATACTTGGGGGCATCGAGTGAGCAAAATCTTGGAATTAAGTGCAGGACCGAAAACAGGAAGAATGAAGGCCTTCATAAAGCACTTATAGCAATGTCTTTTCACTTCTTCCGTTTGTGTTTCTGACTGCCAGAAGCCAAATGTATTCAACACCCCAAACGAGTGAGTAAAAAAGTTTTTTTTTTGTTTTTTTGTCTTTTTTTTTTTTTCCAGAGCAAATGAAGATTCCGAGAGAAAAGATCTATAAAAAGGCAGAATGAATCCTACTTCCTAATTAGAATTTCTGTTTGCTGCCTAATGACTGTGTAATGAAATCTACCAGTTGGCATCACTCCCTCCTAACACCATCACACATACAGACAACTTTGAATGTCTTACTCTTAAATATGAATGCTAAAATTAATTATACGCTTGAGGAAAGGGGGGAGCAAGAAAGCCAGAATAAGAAATAAATAAGGAAAAGAGAACTGTGAGAGGAGAAACACTGCAAGTAGTAGAAGACAAACTTAAAATAATAATCGTAAATGGCTTTAGAAAAATAATAATTTGAATCGATAAAACCAAAACATAATGCACATAACTAGAACAAAAAAGGTAAAAGATTTAACTTTTTAAGATTAAGGTTAAGAACAGCTCTCAGACAGTAGAACAAAAGAACAAAGAAATAGAAAATATGAGAAAATTTTAAAAAACAGAGAATCATCTCAGGCAATCTTATATGCTAATAACAGATGTCGTGAAGAGTGAATACAACAGGAAGAAAATTTTGAAAATATACAAGAATATTTGTATAATTGAAAGATACTAATCTGAACATTTAAACAATATGCTGGTGTTCCAGCTTTAAAAAATGATTAATGACACACACGAGGAAACTTCTGTGTTAAATTTCAGAACATTGTGGTTAAAGTGAAGAAACTAAAAACTTCCATAGGAAAAACATATATTTTCAGACATCCAAGGACTGAAAAAAATTATCTGTCATGAATCCTTTTTACTAAAGGACTGCTTGATAAATAAAAGTGATAAGCCAACAGAAAGAAAACTCAGACCCAAGAAACAGACTATGATATGAAAGATTGCAAAGAGAAGTCTAGGTATAATAGCTAATTGCCAGTATTTGAGAGCAATCACTGTAGATAGAGCAGATGGTCCTGGAACAAAGTTTATTAGAAAAAATAACTTATAATAAGCAGATTTGCAAATTTTGAAAAATATTTTGCTTGGTATTTGATAAACTTTTTGACTCTTTTTGGGGAAAATAAAATTAATCAAATAAAGAATAAGGAAACTGTGAACAGCAGGATACCACTTGGTTCAGTAATGGAAAATTTTTACATAACTAAAAATAGCTGCCTCGTGTAAGAAGGACAGAATAATAAAGCAATGAGATAAATAATTGCCATTATGGGTTACATGGGGTGAAGTTTAAGCCTATGAGTAACTTTTTTGTTGATTATAGTTTTAAAAATTGTAAAAAAATGCATATATGCATAGCATACATAATTTTAACAACCGTGAAGTGTATAGTTGCAGTGGCATTAAGAACATTCACACTATTGTGCAATCATTACCATCAGCCATCTCCAGAATCTTTATATCTTCCAAAGCTAAAACACCATAACCTTTAAAACATAACTCCCCATTAACTCCTTCCCCTCAGGACCTGACAAAAACCATTCTACTTTCTGACTCTATAGATTCAAATATGTTAAGTACCATATATAAGTGAAATCATATGAAGTTTGTATTTTCGTATCTGATTATTTTAGCTAGTGTAATACCTTCAAGCTTAATCCATATTGTAGCATGTGTCAGAATCTCTTTTTGTAAGGCTAAAATTATTATGCCATTGTGTGTATATACCATATTTTCTTTATCTGTTTATCCATTTATGAACACTTGAGTTGTTTCCATGTTTTGGCTATTATGGATTAATGCTGCTATGAACATGGATGTACAAATATCTGTTGGAGATCATTCTTTTAACTGTTTCGGGTATATACCAATATATGGAATGGCTAGATAATGTTAATTTTATATTTAATTTTTCTGAGAAAACACTATTTTCCTAAATGGCTGTACCATTTTACATTCATACCAACAATACACAAGAGTTACAATCTTGTCTACATCTTGATAAATAACTTGTTATTTTCTGTTTATTTTGATAATAGCCATCCTAATGGGTAAGAGTTTGTTTCTCACTGTGACTTAGATTGCATTTACCCAATGATTAGTGATGTGGGCATCTTTTCATGTGCCTATTATTGGCTATTTGTACATCTTTTTTAGAGAAATATCTACTGAAGTTATTTGCTCAGTTTTTTAAAATGTATTTATTTTTAACTTGACAGATAAAATGTATGTATTTATCATGTAAAATATTAAGTTTTGCATCCATTGTAGAATGGTTAAATGTAGCAAATTAACATATACATTACCTCATATACTTATCATTTTTGTTGTGGGAGCCTTTAATACCCTCTCAACATTTTTCAGGAATACAATGGATCATCATTAGCTAGTCACCATGCTGTACAATAGTTCTCTTGAACTTATTCCTCCTATTTAACTGTAATTTTGTATCCTTTGTATTCCTCCTATTTAACTGTAATTTTGTAGCCTTTGAAAAACGACTCCTCAACCCCACCCCCTCAACTGCCCCCGACTCTAGTAACCACCATTCTACTCTCTACTTCTATATGATCCACTTTTTTAGATTCGAGACGAGTGAGATCAAGCAGTATTTGTCTTTCTGTGCTTAGCTTATTTCGCTTAACATGTCTTCCATGTTTATTCATGTTGTTGCAAATGACAGGATTTCCTTTTCATAGCTGAATAATATTTCATTGTGTATGTATACCACATTATCTTTATACATTTATTTATTGATGGACACTCCAGTTGATTCTATATTTTGACTATTGTGAATAGTGCTGCAATAAACATGGAGTGCAGATATCTTTTTGACATACTGATTTCATTTCCTTTGCATTTACACCCAGTAGTAGAATTGCTGGCTTGTATAGTAATTCTATATTTAGTTTCCTGAGTCAGTTTCATACTGTTTTTCATAATAGCTATATTAATTTACATTCTCATCAACAGTGTATAAGTGTTCCCCTTTCTCCACATCCTCACCAGCATTTGTTATTTTATGTCTTTTTGGTGATAGTCATTCTGAAGATGATATTTCATTGTGGTTTTAATTTGAATTTCACTGATGATTAGTGATGTTGAGCATTTTTTATATACTTGTCAGTCATTTGTATATCTTCACTTGAGAAATGCCTATTCAGATATTTTGCCTATTTTTAAATTGGGTTATTTGTTTACTTGCTACTGGGTTTTTGACTTCCTAGTATATTTTGGGTATTAGTCTCATGTCAGATGAATACTTTGCAAATATTTTCTTCCATTCAACAGATTCTCTTTACTCTGTTGATTGTTTCTTTTCTGTGTAGAGCTTTTTTGTTTGATGTAATCCTATTTGTCTATTTTTCCTTTTGTTATCTGTGCTTTTTGAAGTCATATCCAAAACATCATTGCTCAGACTAATGTGATGGAGATTTCCCACTGTGTGTTCTTCTGGTAGTTGCATAGTTTTGAGTCTCACATTTAAGTTTTTAATTTATTTTGAGTTGATTTTTGTGTATGATGTCAGGTAAGATTCTATTTTCATTACTCTGCACGTGGATATTCAATTCTCTCAGTGTCATTTATTGAAGAGATTACTTTGCCTTGTGTGTTCTTCACACCTTTGGTGAATATCACCTGGCCGTAAATCTGTAAATTTATTTCTGGGCTTTTTACTTTGTTCCTTTTGTCTATGAGTCTGTTGTTATGCCAGTACCATGCTATTTTGGTTACTATAACTTTGTAATAGTAGATGGCGTGATGCCTGTAGCTTTGTTCCTTTGCTTAGGATTGCTTTGGATATTCAGATTCTTTTTTGATCCCATACAAATTTTAGAGTTGCCTTTTCTATTTCTGTAAAAAATGTCACTGGTATTTTGATAGGTATTGCATTAAATCTGTAGAATACTTTGTATAGCATGGATATTTCACCAATATTAATTATTCCAATCCATGAACATAAGATAGTTTTCCATTTATTTCTGTCATCTTCAATATTGTATTAGTGTTTTGTATTTGCATTATAGAAATCTTCCAACTAATTAGTTTATTTGTATTCTATTATTTTTATAGTTATTGTAAATGAAATTTCTTGATTTTCTTTTCTGTTTACTTAATGTAGAAAAATACTACCGATTTTTGTGTGTTGATTTTGTATTCTGCAACTTTGCTGAATTTGTAAGTTTTAACAGTTTTTTTTTTTTTTTTTAGTGAAGCCTTTGGGGTTTGTTTTTTGTTGTTGTTTTTGTTTTTTGATAAAATCATATCACCTGTAAACAAGGACTATTTGATTTCCTCCTTTCCAAATTAGATACCTTTTATTTATTTATCTTGCCTAATTGTTCTGGCTAGGAATTCCAATACTATGTTGAATAAAAGTGGGGAGAGTGAGCATCTTTATTTGCTTTCAGATTTTAGAGGAAATGCTTTAAATTTTTCCCCATTGATTATGATCTTATCTGTGGGTTTGCCACATACGACTTTATTGTGTTGAGGCACACTTCTTTTACACCTAATTTATTAAGGTTTTATGATGTTGAATTTTTTCAAATGCTTTTTCTGCATCTATAGAGATGATTTTATAATTTTTCTTCTGCTTTCCTTTATTGTGTGTATCACATTAACTGACTTGCATATTTGGACCATCTTTGCACCCAAGGAATAAATTTCACTTGACTATGGTGTATGATCTTTTTAATTTGCTGTTGAATTATGTTAGCTAGTATTTTGTTTGAGGATTTTTACTTCTATGTTCATCAGAGATATTAACATATTGGCCTATAATTTTCTTTTCTTGTAATGTCCTTTTTGGCTTTGGAATCAGGGTAATGCTAGCCTTGTAAAATGAATTTGGCAGTATTCGCTCTTCAATTTTTTGAAGCAGGTGAGAAAGATTTTCATTAACTGTTTTTAAAAAGCTTTGGTAAAATTATTCAGTAAAGCCATCAAGTGCTGACCTTTTCTTTGTTGAAAGCTTTGAAGAAATAAATTGTATGTGCTTAAGGCATAAAACATGATGTCACAAGATATGTATAGACAGTAAAAAGGTAACTGTCATTAATTAAATTCACATATCCACCATTTCACATGATTACCCATATTTTTGTGTGTGGCAAGAAAATTTAAAATCTACTCATTTAGCATTAATCCCATATACAGTACAATTTATTATCTGTGTTTTCATGGTGTACATTAGATCTCTAGCATTGTTTATCTAGCTATCTGTTACTTTGCATCCTCTAATGTTGAGTTTTTTGAATTACTGACCCAATCTTACTTATTCTGTTCATATTTTCTATTTCTTTATGAAGGGTATTCCATGCAAATAGTAATCAAAAGATATCAGGAGTGGCTATATGTATATTGGAGAAGTTAGACTTTAAGTAAAAAAAAGTTACAAAAAACAAAGTAGGTCACTAAATATTGATAAAAGAGTCAATTCATAATCAGAATATACCAGTTATTAAATATGCACCCAATATCATAGCAACTAAATATATAAAGGAAATATTAACAAAACTGGATGTATAAAAAGACAGCTATTTAATAATAATAGGGACTTCAATATCCCTCTTTCAACAATGAATAGACCATCCAGATAGAAAATTATTAAAGAAGCAGCAGGCTTGTATAACACTATAGGCCAAATGGACCTAACAGACATACATAACACAATCCATTTAACAGCAGCAGAATATGCATTTCTTCAAGCACACATAGAATATTCTTCAGGATAGATCACATTTTAGGCCACAAAACAAATCTTTAAAAACCTTAAAAAGTTTGAAATTATATCAAGGTTTTTCTGTAAGTACAATGGTTTGAAACTAGAAATCAATAACAGGAGAAAAATTGTAAAATGTACAAATATGTGAAAATTAAACAGCACAGATCTGAAAAAGCAATGAGTCAATGAATAAATCAAAAGTTAAATAAAAATGTCTCAAGATAAATGAAAATGAAAATATAACATATAGAAACATATAGGATACAGCAAGAGCAGTTCTAAGAGGGAAGTTTATATTGGTAGATGACTACTTTAAGAAAGAAGATAATATTTTAAATAAACAGCCTAACATTACATGTAAAGGAACTGAGAAAAAGAAGCACAAGGTAAGCTCAAATTCAGCAGAAGAAAGAAAATAAAGATCATAGCAGAAATAAGTGAAATAGACTTAAAAAATAGAAAAGATCAATTAAACAGTTTTTTTAAGAAAAAAAGAAAATTGACAAACATCTTGCTAAACTAAGAAGACTGAAATAAAATTATAAATCAGGGAGGACATGATACAACTGATACAACAGAAATGCAAAGGATCATTCCAGACTACTATGAAAAATTATATGCCAAAAAATTGCACAAGGTAGAAAAAATGATTAAGTTTCTGAAGACCTAGAAACTACTAAGATGATTACTTTTATTTTGTCTTCGTGTTGTTTTAATTAACTATGCTGACAACTGGCAACTTTGCTCTCTCTTTGTCTCCTAGCTCAGCTGATCTCCTGATAATGGATTGACCCCTTTATCATCATATAATGCCCACCTTTGTCTCTGGTGAAAACTTTTCTCTTAAAGCCTATTTTGTCTCGCATTAATATAACCCCTCTAGCTCCCTTATTATGACTTTTATTCTATATCTTTTTCTATCCATTTTCTTTTCATGCATTCATTTCTTTGACTCCAAAGTGAGTCCCTTACAGTCAGCATATAATTGTGTCATTTTTAAAATACTGCCTTTTAAATTTAGCTATGTGGTAACTATTATGGGTGTTCTTTATTTTTTCATGTTTGCTTAAACTACTTTCTATTGTCCTTTAATTTTATTCTGATAGACTTGCATTAGCATTTCTTGTACTGCAAATCTATTGGTGAAAATAATCTACATTTCTCCTATATATTTGAAAGAAAATTTTGCTAATGTACAATTCTTGTTTGGCAGTTTTTGTCTTTCAGCACCTTGCAAATTGTATCCTACTGCCTTCTGGTCTCCATGGTTTCTGATGAAAAATAATCTAAGGATTCCTTGTTTGTGGTAGGTTGCCTTTCTCTTGTTATTTTCAAGATTATCTTTTTGTCTTTTTCTTTCAACAGTGTTATATGAAGTGTCTACCAAAGATTTCTTTTATTCTATTTGAAGTTAATTGAGTTTCTTGGATGTGTGGATTAACAGTTTTCCCAACTTTGGGGCTTTTTATATCATTATTTTTTTCAAATATTCTTTGTGCTACTTTCTCTTTTTTCTCTTCTTCTGAGATCAGACAGGTCAAAACAAATAACACAATTCTTTGTGACTAAAGTTCTTTCTGGTTTCTCAGTTAATGTTTACATTAGCTATTATTTTCAAGACTATAACTGAGCTAGGGAGCAGGGGATAGACTTAGGGTATGTTAAAATGTCACAAAGCTCAGTTAGTACCTAGACTCAGTCATTTTTCTTGAGTAAGTCTTCCAGTTGCTGCATGCCTCTGGTTAATTTACAGAGTTCCACATTAGTTTATTCTAACAGATTTTGTTACTTTTTTAAATTGCATTTATGGTGAGGTGAAATACTGGAATTTCTAACTACTATTTAAATTGATGTCATATACTATGTTTACTTTAAAAAATGATTATTATCACTTTGGTTAAATAGGGAGCCAAGTATTGTTTCTCAGTAACCCATGATTTTATCTTAATAAAGTGTTCATATGTACTGATAACTTTTGACATTTCAACTTTCTGAAATTGAATCTTAAATATCTTTTGCACCTTAAAGTGCTTTTGAGAGTTCCCCCAGGATCCCTGGAAAATCACAAAGGTTTTATTCTTTCATATTATAAAAAGAGAGTAGCTAATAATAATTAGGTGTATTTTATGTCACTGTTAATGAGTTGCATGGGAAGGGTTGTCATACAGAAGAAATGCTTAGACTTTTCTAAGTTAACTTGGTATGGATAAAATAGTATAAATAAAACTATTCCAAAAAATGCACTCTGTATGGGAAGCCCATAAAGATTTGTTAGTGTTGTCACTATTCATGATATGTTTATATTTCATATATATATGTTTTTATTTATTAGAGTAAACAGACTTTCCACAGAATGCGAAAAGTATTTGCAAACTATGCATCCTACAAGGGACTAATATCCAGAATCTACTAAGAACTCAAACAAATGAGCAAGAAAAAGCAATATAATCAAAAAGTAGTCAAATGAATAGACATTTCTCAAAAGAAGATATACAAATGGCCAGCAAACATATGAAAAAATGCTCAACATCACTAATTGTCAGAAAATCCAAATTAAAGGCACAATGATATACCACCTTATCCCAGGCAAAATCGCCATTATTAAAACGTCAAAAAATCAATAAATGTGGTGAAAAGGCAATGCTTTTTCATCATATGCTGGTGAAAATACACCACATACACTGCTGGTGGTAATGTAAATTAGTATAACCTCTATAGAAAACAGTATGGAGATTTCTTAAAGAACTAAATGTAGATCTACTATTCTATCCAGCAATCCCATTACTGGGTATCTACCCAAATGAAAATAAATTATTATATCAAAAAGATACCTACACTTGTATGTTCATCACAGCACATTTTATAATTGCAAAGATATGGAACCAACCTAAGTGTCCATCAACCAATGAGTGGATAAAGAAAATGTGGTGTATATATACCATGGAATACTACTCAGCCATAAAGAAATAATGAAATAATGCCATTTTCAGCAACTTTAACGAAGCTTGAGGCCATTATTCTAAGTGAAGTAACCAAGGAATGGGAAACCAAATACTGTATGTTCTCACTTGTAAGTGGGAGTTAAGCTATGGATATGCAAAGGTGGACAGAGCTGTTTAATGGACTTTGAAGACTGATACAAAGGAGGTTTGGAGGGAGGTGAGGGATAAAAACTACATATTGGGTACAATGTACACTACTTGGGTGACCAGTGCACTAAAATTTCAAACTTCAGCACTATACAATTCATCCATGTAGCCAAAAAACACTTGTACACCAAAAATTATTGAAATAAATACATATTTTTAAAAATATAAAAATAAATGAATATACCCAGAAACTGTAAATGCCTGCCAAAGAATTTATGGGATTAAGTCATACTTTATTTTAAAGGTTTTATGAGGATCGATGGAGAAGTCAGGAAAATCATTCATGCAGCAAGGAAAGTTGGTGGAGCAGGATTTGCTGACACTCTTGATGAAGAAGTGGAAGAACATATTTAAGGCCATCACAATGTGTTAAATGAAAAATTGAAAGAACTTGTCGAGTCATCTAAAGAGAAAGAAGAAGCTGAAAAAGAAACTGAAGTAGAACCCACAGTGTAGGCATTACCAAATTTTGCCAAAGTGTTTCAAATTGCACAAACATTAAAAGACAAAATTGTGAAATTCAATCAACAGATGGAATGCAACATTGAAGTCACCTGTATGATCACCAAAAGATTACAACCTCTGTAGCAATATTATGATGAGTTAAACAGAAAAAAAAAAAAGGACAACAACTTGTGATTACAATGTTCTTCCAAAAGATTTTGGCAAGATAACTGCAACTTTCAAGAACTCCCATCAAAATTACCTCCTGCTGATATCCAACCAACAACGTTGTAGCAGCTCAATGATCCAGGATCAACCGAAGCAGATGATCCCCCTTCTGATGATACATAGTGGCCTAATGTGACATCACAATGCCCATATCATTAACCTCACTTTATCTCATAGGCATTTTATCATGTCACATCATCATCAGAAGAAGGATGAGTGCAGTAGGATTAGATATTTTGGGATAGAGAGACCACATTAATATAACTTTTATTAAAGTATATTGTTTTAATTGTTCCATTTTATTATTAGTTATTTCTGTTAATATCTTACCGTGGCTAATTTATAAATTAAATTTTATGATAGGTATATATGTAAAGGAAAAAGCAGTATATTACAGACTTTTGTACTATCTGCAGTTTCAGACATCCACTGAAGGTGTTGGAATTTATCCCTCCTAGATAATGGTGGACTACTCTAGTTTTTTGTTTTGATAAACAACTATGCATTAACTATAGCAAACACTCATTTCAGATTCTAGCCTTGTTAATTGTCTTTGAGCTATTTTGCAACATTTTGTAAATTAGGAGTAACTGATGAATATGCAACATCTGCCTTTTGTGGTGGAGATTTAATTTACCTCCTCCCTATCCACACCCCCACCTGAGAATAAGCCAATCTTAATATTACTTATGTGAAAATTGGACAGGATGATGTTAACTTGCCCAAATTGTCAATTCTTCCCAAATTTTCTATCTTTCCAATTTCTTCAATATCTGGTTACAATCCTCCTAATACAAATTTTTTAATTCTCTCTTCTGCCCTATTCAGGGTCACCAGAAACTAAAATATGACCATTAAAATCCCAATCAAATTTAGGTTGCTTTGCTTCTGCCTTGCTGGCTTTATCCTCTACCTCCACTTCAGGATCTAAAGAAGCTCTTCAAGCTTAAGTCCAAGACTTGTTGTATGCTTCTAGGGAATTACCATGCAAGAAGAATATGCATGTGCCAGAATTCTCCCTGGAGAAGATGTTATGTGGACCACTTCCACTGTGGAAGATTGGTGAAATGTTCAGGTTATGTATGCCCTCATAGTATGGGTAACCAAGACTATGAACAACATCATCAAGAATATCAGTATCCTAACTGGAGAGCTTCAATAAGCTCAATGAGCAATGAGGCATAACTGAAATATTTTCTCCCACCAAGCTCTTGGAATCCACTGGACTAGGAACCTCAGAGTTTATTCCTGGCTTCATTTAATACAAACTGTTATACTAATATGTCTCTTTTAAAATTTTTAGGCATTCCTGTTTTAAGATGCCTTATCTCTAGAAACGTAAGACAATTGAGTGCTCACTTTGGCAGCACGTACACTAAAATTGTAACAATACAGAGATGATTAGCATGGCCCCTGCAAGGATGACGTGCAAATTCGTGAAGCATTCCATATTAAAAAAGAAAAAAAGAAAAAAAAAAGACAATTGAAGTTTGTCACTACTTTTCAACAAATGGCTCAGCAAATCTTGCAGAAATAATGCCAAAAAAGTCCTTGAGAAAATTTCCTAGAGCCTGCTTTCACCCACTGAAGAGGTTTATGCTTATTTCTGAGTGTTTCAGTTAGCAATGGTATCCATTTGTTTTGAACAAGAGGAGAAACTGACAATGTTACCCTTTGTCTTTGCTCTGTGTTCATGTAAACCTTTGATGTTTGAGAAATTCTCCCATCATTCTGTGTTTTGAAAAATGACTAATGGGGCCAGATGTGGTGGCTCACACCTGTAATCCCAACACTTTGGGAGGCTGCAGCAGACGGATTGCCTAAGGTCAGGAGTTCAAGACCAGTCTGACCAACATGGTGAAACTCCATCACTACTAAAAATACAAAATTTAGCTGGGTGCAGTGGTGGGCACCTGTAATTCCAGCTACTTGTGAGGCTGAGGGAGGAGAATTGCTTGAACCTGGGAGGTGGAGGTTGCAGTGAGCTCCTCCAACCACTGCACTCAAGCCTGCACAACAGAGTGAGACTCCATCTCAAAAAAAAAAAAAAAAAAAAAAAGACTAGTGGAAAGGATCACTCTGCACTCATATTCTGATAAAGACCCATCTCTATCCCTCCTTGCTAACTCCTTAGTTTAGTTGCCTGTAAAATCCTCAACCCCCCTCCCTTTGTTTTCTCTGAGATGTTCCTTATTAATGTTCTTCACATTGCAAGACTGAATGAAAGCATCCTATCAATTGTCCAGTGTATCTTGTTTTTCACATGGCTATGTAAGTTATTTCCACAGATTTAAGCTAATATTGTATATTCCCAATGCATCTTACATTTCTCCTTCATAATAATCACCTTAATTTTGTATAGCCATTCTGTTTTCCTCTAGATTGTAAACTCCATAGTAGCAGAGCTTGTTTGTCATGCTTTACCATCCCCTGGCCCTAGCATCTTGCCCAGCATAGAGATGTTGAATATTTCCTAAGTAAATAAATTAATGGAATGTATGCTATGACTAGAAAAAGCTTATACCAAAATTGTTACGTCATTCTGATTATCTAATTTTTTTTTTTTTTGAAACATTTGTTTCTGAGTATGCAGGAAGTTGGTTTGGCTCCTCTCTTATGTTCAACTTTTTTGTGGTTACTCCTAAAGTTACATAAAGCTAAAACAAATGGCATTATACATACAGATAAAAGTAACCTATACTTTTTAGTTGTCAAAAGTGTAAGAAAACTGTACATGCTTTGCTGGCTCTCACTTCTATCTGGAGGTAAAAATTTTCTTAACATTTAAAATAACTAAAATAAAACATTTTTAATACTCTGCATTACTCACTACAAAAAAGTCAATAAATCTCGATTTCAGTACAGGACATGAAATAAATGGCTTCATAGTCTCTACAAGTATTGTTAAACTTTGTGACACAATGATTGCTGACACCGTATATTGGTTCGAGGAGCTAGATTTCCTTACTGTTATGCCGTTAATAGGGTCAAAAGTGTTACAGTTTAATTTTGGTTTCTGTTTGGGTCTCTCTTTCTGTGCAGATGTTTCTACACATTCAACTTGGCTTGGCCTGAGATACAAAAATAAAAAGTAAAGTACTGGCAATTAAGGTCCATTTGGGGCCATATATTACATGAGTACTGCACTCATATTTTTGTAATTTATAAAAAGACTCTTTCAAGTTAATCTTCTTTCTGATTCCTTTTACCACTACTCAATTTGAACTGGCGTGAAAGGTTTTATTCTAGTTAAATGAGCAAATAAATAATCAAATGTGGCTGGTACCATATCTCACACCTGTAATCCCAGTATTTTGGGAGGTTGAAGTGGGAGAATCATTTGAGTCCTAGAGTTTGAGACCAGCTAGGCAACATAGAGAGACCATGTCTCTACAAAAGTAAAAAAGTAGCCGGGCATGGTGGTGCATACCTGTGGTCTCATCTACGACAAAGATTCAGGCAGGAGGATCACTTGAGGTGGGAAGTCAGGGCTGCAATGAGATATGATCATGCCACTGTACTCTAGCCAGGACAACAGAGTAGGACACTGTCTCAAAAACAAAAAAGGCAAACGTTTCAAAATTATTCTTGGAAAGAAAAGTGAACCAAACAAATAAAAAGGAGCCAGTATGTACCATTATACTCTCCCTCTCCTTTCCTAAAGGAGAGGGCTCATTTGACTAGAATAAAACCTTTCATGCCTTTACAAAACATTATATACAAAATGTTTTGTATATAAATAGATTTGCTGCCTCATTGGATTCAATATGGCATCTTATCATTTTTAAGTAGCTAAAATGTCCTACTCCAATAGAAATGTCACATTACATCATACAAATCTATAGGTTAAAATGGAAAGCCTTACCTCTTTATTGTCATTTTGCTAAATGTCTTAAGTACTTCCTTTTCATATTTTGAGTAAGTGAATACTAAATCATGATAGTAGATTAAAAGTTACTAAAAGTGTAGTCTTTTATATTTTTAACAGAAATGTATTGCTATCTTTCCCTTGCATTAAATTTAATTGTATCATAGAATCAACCTAATATATTGAGATGAAAATATCATTCTTTATTATTAATGTCCTATTATAATTGTTCAATGCATAATTAATGGTTGAGATCACTATGTACCTGTGAATGCAGAAGAAGTGTCAGGCACATGCCTGACACAGATTGGGCACTCAATAAATATACGTTGAAAGAATGGTTACACGTATAAGCAAATGAATAGATAAAAGATGTATCAGACAAAGCATGTTCTTGACTAACTTCTTGACTTCTTTTTGCTTAATGTAGTGATTGTAGTGATTGACTTGAGATTCTAGAAGAGTTACTTTAAAACCAGGAAGAACATACCATCATTCAAGAAGACACATAAGAATACTTGGAATGTGCATGGGAGCAAGTGTAATTTCAGAAATAAGTATTTCATTTCAGTTTGATATTTTATTTAACAATTTAAATAATAATAAAATGAACTTGTATATTCCCAAGAAAAATTAAAACATGCATCTACACCAAAACTTTTATACAAATGTTCATAGCAGTAATATAATATCCAGGAAGGCAGAACAATTCAAATATCTATCAACTGATAAATGAATAAACAAGTTGTAGTATATTCATATAATGAAATATTATTCCACCATTAGAAGCAATGAAATAGTCATTCGAGGCGGGCGCAGTGGCTCAGGCCTGTAATCCCAGCACTTTGGGAGGCTGAGGTGGGCGGATCACGAGGTCAGGAGATGGAGACCATCCTGGCTAACACGGTGAAACCCTGTCTCTACTAAAAATACAAAAAAAAAATTAGCCGGGCGTTGTGGCAGGCGCCTGTAGTCCCAGCTACTCGGGAGGCTGAGGCAGGAGAATGGTGTGAACCTGGGAGGCGGAGCTTGCAGTGAGCCGAGATCGCACCATTGCACTCCAGCCTAGGGGAGAGAGCAAGACTTGGCTCAAAAAAAAAAAAAAAAAAAAAAGAAATAGTCATTCGAGTAACAATGTGGATAAACCTTGAAAACATTATGCTAAGTGAACGAAGCCAGTCACAAAAAATAACATATTATATGGTTACTTTTATATGAAAAGTCCAGAATGGAAACATTTATCAAGACAGGATGTAGAGTAATGTTTCATCAGGCTGGAAGAGGACTGAGTGGATTGCAACTGCTAATGGTGAAGCAGATACATTTTTTGGGGTAAATACCCAGGGTTTGTCAGTCTCATGCTAGGAAAATTCAGAACACCAACACACACGAGGAGTTTAGGAGTGGAGGTTTAATAGGCAAAAGAAAGAGAAAGGAAGATAGCTCTCTCTGTAGTGAGAGAGAGGGGACTTCTGAGAGGAAACACTGGCTGACAGCGGACGTGCCAGATTTAATAGTCAGGCTTGCAGAGGTGGTGTCTTATTTACATAGGGCTTATAGGATGATTCGATCAGGTATGACATTTACATAGCGCACGGAAAAGGCTAACCTTATTATGCAAACAAACATTCCACCTGTCTGGCACCATCTTGTCTGCTCCTTACTCTACACGTGGCTGACAAAGAGAAGGGAAGATGGAGCCGCCATTTTGAACATGATTAGCACAACGGCCTGGCATCTATGTCTGCAGCTCAATGTTACAGGCTGCTGTTTGTTAGAAAGAAAAATAATTTGGGGCTGCTTTTCATTAAAAGAAAAACCTTACTGATGACTTCTGTATTCTCACTATCTGCCTAGGTAATTTATTGTTAACTCTGGTATCATTCCCCCTTCTGGAGTGGTAACCCTAACTGCTGTTAAGGAATGTTGGATGAAGACTCTTTCTGGCTACTTCCTGCTGAAAAAAGGCATTGTGTGGGGAACAGCAGCTAGGGCTCTTCCTGGGGTCTATCTAGGGGTCCTTGGAAGAAAGGTGTGTCCATACTCTGTCTGCAGCATCATTTAAAGTTTGATTGCCGTCAGCAACTTCAATGTGTTGTAATACTGGCTTGCCTTCACCAGATGTTGCTGAAATGTTAATATAAAAGTAAGACTCCTTTTAAAATAAGTGGCATTAGATTTGGGTGGTTAAAGTAACTTTAGGGTTAACCTTGGCCAAATCTTTCCTGTAATTTTTAATCCTTCTATGACTTCTACAGCTCATGTAAGACTTGCTTAAACTTTCTGACTTGTCCTAAAGATCCTTCTTTTTAAACAACCAACTATTCTTTTTAGAACAAGTATTTTCCATTCTTATAACCCTATCATGTCTTTCATGATCCATCTGTGATATCTTTAAACTTTCTAACTTGCCCTAAACATCCCTCTTTTTAACAACCAACTATTCTCTTTAAAACAAGTATTTTCCATACAAGACCCTTTCTTATATAAAATATCTTCCCTTTATAACCTTCTTTGCATAGCCACGGTGTGATATATTACCAAACCCAGTAAGAAGTTTTAGCAGACTCTGTGATAATAAAATTTTTATGACTCCTTTTTGCTGGTAACTATTATCCCTGCCATAAGGATAATAATTAAGCAAAATACTACACCAATAGAAACTCTGTCCAATATTTCAGTTAGAAGGTGCTAACATGTATAGCTCTACTACAAATAGTAGAGTGAGTATAGCAATTCCTTCAAGGGTAATGTAGTAGATTATTTCCATCTAAAATTTTACTTGCCAAGATATAGAAGTTTTCTTTTGAGGGTCTATAAAATTTCTTGGTTTTATTTTTCCAAACAAAGAAAGTTCTGGGTTATGGGCACCCTACTCACTTTCATTACCTGGCAGAATTTGCAGGATAATTGCCCAGAACTAACATATTGATCCAGATTTTTACATTACCCATCCCTTTTTGTTTTTTCCAAGGTGCAAGAGATCACCACTTGATTCACAAGAATAAGCAGGATTAGTCTAAAATGTAGGCAAAAGCTTAAAAAACAACCAATGAGACTAGAATTTAATGACAAATGTATGATAAGCTTTGGAGCACAATTTCTCTCTCCAGTCCTCATTTTTGGTAAAAACAAATTATGATAGGATTGTGTTGCTGGTAGAATAAAGTTTAGTCTTATACTTGGCCTGATTATTTGCATAAGTGCAGAAAGATTAATTATTTCTACATAGAACTTTTGGATTGGCTTTGATGGAACTCTGTTCCACAAAGAGTCTTAGATAAGACCTTGTAAGTCGAGCCCAGCCATGGGTTTGTATCCTGAAATACCTGTGAGTTTATTGATCTTTTTTTCTTAAGGTCCCAAGATAAACTGGGAGCTCCTGGACCTGTTAGAAAGTGACATTCTTTACTGACCACAGGTCAGCAACCCTGTATGGGGACTGTGTAGACAAGTTTGAGGCCAGTAATTTCCAAGGGGCTTTTATTGGCTCTGCACATCAAGCTTGATTCCTTAAAGGGAAACACACCTATCCAGTCAAACCTTGGTAAAATAACCAGTTTTTTGCTAATAGTGTCCTGTTGCAAAAGAAAAGTGGATTCTTATTGCATTGATGCAAACAAGTATATTGCCATAAGTTAAGAATACTCACAGATAGTTTCCAAATTTCAGAGAAACCAGGCAGAAACAAACACGCTCCAAATTTTGTTCACAGGAGTTTGACTTACTCAATTATTAAAGACCATAAATAGGAGATGAGGAAATTACAATAGAACAGTTGGTGATCCTGTTGCCAACACCCCATCAGGTGGTCAAATGGCTGGGGTCAGTCCACAAGCCTTTGAATAACACCAGGGAATAGCCCCAGCCAGAAATCCTCAGTTTCTTCAGAACCTCTTCCAGCCCCACGTGATGGCTACATCCTCCATGGAAGGAAGCTGGTTCAAACATGGCCAACATGCCCAGCAACCCATGGGCACTGAAGGATTCTCCATGTTCTCCCCAGTAATTCTCTCATCTGAGCCTTTAAGAATGGCAGCCAGGCTCACCGTGTTTATAACTGGCTGATGGGTGCCTGTTGTTGATTTGATCTGGTTCTAAAACCGAGGCCAATAGCCTTGAAACGAAAGGACAGAGTTGGAGTCTGCTTCTCTACTGACCGTTTTGGTGAATGTTGTACCTTGGTATCCTGGAGGAGCCCCCAATATGAAACAGCCACATTGTCTGGGGTAAATACTCAGGGTTTGTTGTTTCACACCAGGAAAATTTAGGACACGAACAGATCCAAGGAGTTTAGGAATGGAAGTTTAATAAGCAAAATAAAGAGAAGGAAAGATAAACAAAAAGAGCTGTCTCTCTAGTGATAGAGGGGAGACTTTTGAGAGGAAAGACTGGCTGGCAGCAGATGCACCAGATTTTCTAGGCAGGCTTGAGGAGGCAGTGTCTGATTTACATAGGGCTCACAGATTGATTTGATCAGGTATGACATTTACATAGCATGCTGGGAAGGCTGGCTGCCCCACCCTAATCTTATTATGCAAATAAACTTTCCCCTTGGCTGGTGCCATCTTGTCTGCTCCTTACTGTATACATGGCTGACAAAGAGAATGGAAGATGAAGCTGCCGTCTTGAAGATGACTGGCACAACTGCCAGCATCTGTGTCTGCATCTCGATTTTACAGGCTGCTCTTTGTTAGGAAAATAATTTGAAGCTGCTTTTCATTAAAAGAAAAACCTTACTGAAGACTTTTGTACCACACAATCTGCCTAAGTAATTTCTTCTTAATTCCTGTGTTAATGGGATAATGGAAATGTTTTAATGTTAGATTGTGCTGATGTTTGCACAACCCTGTGAATATACTAAAAAACATCAGATTATACACTTAAAATGAATATATTGTATAATATGTGAATTACGTATCAGTAAACTGTTAAACATTTAAAAATAGATACAAGATTTTTATGTTTACTGGAAGGTGTTTTTTTTTTGTTTTTGTTTTTGCAAAACATTAGGGAAATTATATGCTATATTAAAAAACAAAGAAAATTAGCTGACACTTCAGAGTACTACATTTAAAATGAATATACATTTGGCAAAATGACTCAAATTCTTATTGTCACTTCCTATTTTTCCCATTCCACTGTTAACTCAGATGGAATAGAAAAAATATTACACTGAACAATTTGGGCTTTTTGTAATACTTTCTAAATTTTTTTTCATTTCATAAATTACTTTGACTGAAATACTTCACTTCTTGGTATTTATAAATATTTATAAATTTTTAAATGTAAACATTGCAGAATTTCAAAAATAATCTTCCCAGTATAATACAATATCAATCAGAGGGGAATACATCACACAGTCAGCTGATGATAGAGAACTGCAAAACTAGCTCATAAACATGAATTGAAATATGTTTTATCCTTTCAAAGCATATGCCAACAATATATTCAGTGAAATGTTAATATCAGTGTTTAGAAATAGAGCTAATGTCTACCTCTGAGAACAGTATTCAGAATATAATTCAAAAATATTTATTGAAAAAAATTTGTTGAGTACTTACTGGGAACTGCACACTGGTCTTGGTACTGATTAGAAAGAAAAATAAGACCTTTAAGTTTCTGCCTTACCAATATAACTGAGATAATCTTAAACATGTGATTTAAGAAGCTATGGAGAGGACTTTACTCCAAAAGATGAAGAAATATTATTATTAGTACTGAAGGTAAACTAGAATGTAAACAAAGAATGCTATACTGTAATTAATCATATCATCACATCTCTTAAAGATGTTTGATAACAGAAGGGTGTTAAGGTTTAGACAAGGAGAACTGAAAAAATATATTAGCTTTTAGTCATAACTTTTTAAATGAAATGACCCTTTATCTCTACAATTCTAAAGTTTAGAGAGACTCATTCTACTGTGGCTCAGATTAGTAATAACAATATTCAAAATGTGGATAAATTGCCTCCCAAGGGTAATACACTTTGCTCTGATCTTATAATCATTAATTTGTCTTTTGATTACTAACTCAGTTGCCTACTTAACCCCGGTTCTGGGATTTTTGTGTCCTTAATATGGTATTCTGATTACTGAAAAAAATTTTCACAAATGTAAATTACTAAATCAACATTCTATTATATACATTGATTTTTTATAAGTTCAGTCAATGTCAATCATCATTTCCATTTTCATCATCCTTGAAACAAAAACAGCTTTCAGTAGACTGACAAAGTAAACTTTCTAGTTCTGCAAACAACAAATTTAGGTGATTGGAATGCCAACAAAAGACTGCTCACAGGAGAAAGTTCTGGTTAAGCATGTAGTTTCCTTCACAGACTTCTATTTTATTTTTTAATTTAACTTTGGAGATGTCTAAAAAATACCAACACAACTGGTTAAAATTTGAATAGCTAGTCAAATCACATATTTGAAAATGCAGGTCTGTGAGCATTGTACATTTTTATATATGGGGTAAGTAAAAATGAGTAGTACACAAATAGATCTTGATAGAGAGATGGGAGGAAGTAAATGTCCAAAAAGAAGTGTCAGCATGTCTATGTCCCATTTCTGATTGCAACATATTAAGCTAGTAATTTCAGAGCTAGCAGCCCAACTCCAATGTGAAGGTTTAAGTGATTCAGTATAAGAACAATACTACATAAAATATCACCAGCCTAAGATAAAAAGAAAATAAGATGTGACAAATTTTAAGGTATGATTCGTTTTACTATGGCCTGCATTGGATGGGAGGTTGAACCACATGATTTCAAAGGGTACTTATACTTCTGTAAGTATGCTATATTTCAAATAAGATGTGCAAGAGATAGCCTATAATTGCCTTTTTCTGACATTAATAACTTAGTAAGGTAAATGACTTGAATTTAACTTCATTCCTTCTACTTGTTCATTTTCTGAAGAAAGTTAAGGTTATAATAAGTAAAGAGCCTAAATGCACAGCAACAGGAAAGAGCAACTGTGAGTAATTAGATTCCTAAGATCAAGGTTTGAAATACTTAATTTTATATATCAACTTGACTGCGCCACGGAGTGCCCAGGTGTTTGTCAAACATTATTCTGAGTGCGCTTATGAAAAGGTTTCTGGATGACACTAAAATTTTAATTGGTAGACTGAGTGAAGCAGATAGCCCTCTCTAAGGGATGCAAGCCTCATCCTCATCCAATCACTCAAGGACCTAAATAGAACAAGAAGGTCAAGTAAAAGGAAACTCCCCTTGCCTGACTGCCTGAGATGGCACATTGATCTTTCCTCACATTTGGACTCAAACTAAAAAATCAGCTCTTCTAATAACCCAACATATTCTGTGATTACCACTCATTTCCAAAATCCATAATTGGAATATACATGCTCAGCATGTGGCAGAATTCCCACATTTCTTCTTTAATCTGATTTGTGAAGGCACTTATGGTGGGAAAGGCAAGTGGAAGCCAACATTATTAGCCCTACCCAGTAAAACATTAAACCCCATGGAATACCACATTCCTGGAGAGATTGTGAGATTGGTGCCACCATGGGGGACTTGAATAATGCAGATGCCATGATTCCCATTACATTCCTATTCAACTCTTCTATTTGGCTTGTGCAGAACACAGATGCATCTTGGAGAAGGACAGTGGATTACAGTAAGTTTAATGAGATGGTGAGTCCAATTGTAGTTGTTGTGCCCTTGTGGTTTTGTTGCTTGAGCAAATTAACACATCCTCTGATATTTGGTATGTAGCTACTGATCTGAAAAATGCTTTCTTCTTGATACCTGTTAGTAAAGACAACCAAAGTGTTTTGCTTTCACCTGGCACAGCCAGCAATACATCTTCACTGTCCTACTTCAAAGATATATCAACTCTCCATCCTTTGCCATTATTACCTTGCAGGGATATTTTTCACCTTTCTCTTCCATAAGATATTACATCAACTCACTTGTTACATTGATGACATTATGCTGATTGGACATGGTAAGCAGGAAGCAGTAACTACTTTAGACTTATTGGTGAGACATTTGCGTGACAGAAGGTAAAAAAATAAATCCAACTAAAATTTAGGGTCCATCTATGTCAGTGAAGTTTCTAGGGGTCCAGTGGTGTGGGGCATGTCCAGATATCCCTTCAAAGGTGAAGGAAAAAGTTGTTTCATCTAGTTCCTACTATACCAATAAAAGAGGTGCAATGCCTAGTGGGCCTCTCACACTACTCATCTGGGTGTGTTAATCTGGCCTTTCTGCCCAGTGGCATGAAGGATTCCTAATTTGTGTGGGGCCCAAAACAGGAGAAGGCTCTGAAACAGGTTCAGTCTGCTGTGCAAGCTGCTTTGCCACTTCCATATGACCCAGCAGATCCAATGGTGCTTGAGGTGTCAGTGGGAGATAGGGATGTTGTTTGAAGTCTTGGACAGGCCACCATAAGTGAATCACAATAGAGGCTTTTAAGATTTCAGAGTAAGGCCCTGCCATAATCCATAGATAACTACTCTTCTTTTCAGAGACAGCATTTGGCCTGCTATTGGGCCTTAGTAGAAACTGAACGCCAAGTTACTATGTTCTGAGATGTCCATCATAAACTGTGTGTTGTCTGACTCACCAAGCCATACATTTGGGTATGCACAATGCCACTTAATCATCAAATGGAAGTGGTATGTATGTGATCAAACTAAAGTAGGTTCTGAGGGCAAGAGTAAGTTACATGAAGAAGTTGCCCACGGTCAAGTGTTTAAAACCTTTGAAAAAACATGATTGAAAAATTAATGACAGGAAAATTTGGGAAGGAAACGTGGATAGATATCTCTGAAGGGGCAAAAAAAAAAAAAAGTGAAAATATTTGTGTCCTATGTAAATGTTAATCAAAGAGCTACCACAGCAGAAAAGAATTTTAATAATCAAGTACATAGGACAATCCACTATGTGGATATTAACCCCTTTCCCTAGCCACCACTGTTATGGCTTCTGGCACTGCTGAGTGCACAATCTGCTAGTAGCAGAGAACAATATTGAGTACTCTATATGGCTCCCTTCCATAAAGTGATCAGCCAGCTATCTGGTGGCAGGTTGATTGTATTGCATTCCTCATATCATGGAAATGATAATGTTTTGTTTTTATTGTAATAGACACTCTGGATACAGATTTGCCTTCTGTTCACACAATACTTCTGCCAAAACTGTCATTCACAGACTTACAGAATGCCTTATCCACTATCATAGTATTTCACGTAGAACTGCTTCTCATCAAGGAACTCACTTCATAGTAAATAAAATGCAGAAATGGGCCCATGATCATGGAATTTATCAATCTTACCATACTTCCTACAATTCTAAAGGAGCTGGTTTGACAATTTGGTCTTTTGAAGACTCACAGAACCAGTTCAGTGTGAATACTTTACAAGGCATAAGAAAAATTCTCCCAAAGGCTGTATGTGTTATACGTCAGAGTCCCATATATTCTGTTTCTCCCATAGCCAAGATTGATGGGTCTGGAAATCAAAAGGTGGGAACGAGAGTGTCACCACTAACTACTCTCCCTAGTGATCTACTAGCAATTTTTTTTTTTTTTTTTTTTTTTTTGCTTCATATAGCTGAGATGGCTAGATGTCTTTGTGCCAAAACGATGAATACTTTCACACAACAATGATTTCATTGAAAAGTAAGACTGCTTCTAGGTCACCTTGAGCTCATTGTGCCTCTGAATCAACAGGAAAAGGAGGAAATTACTATACTGGCTGTGGTAACCAATGCCATCTACCAAGGGGAAATTGGAGTATTACTCCACAATGAAAGTAAAGATGTCTAGAATACAGGAAATAAATCCTTTAGGTTATTTCTTAGTATTATCATGCCCTGTGGTTAAACTCAATGGAAAGCTAGAGCAACCTGATGTAGGCAGGACTACTAATGGCTTAGACCCTTCAGAAATGAAAGTTTGGGTCACTCCACTGGTTAAAAATCACTGCTTACTGAGATGCATGCTGAAGGCAAAGGGAATGCAGAATGGATAGTGGATGAGGGTTTTTATAAATACCAGCTATGACCACATGACCAGTGATAGAAATGAGGACCATAATTGTCAAGCATATTTCCTCTTTATTTTGTTATACGTTTGTGCATGTATGTATCAAGCAACTGTCTTTGTATTCTTATCTTATATTTCCTTATCATGTAACATAAGATGTATTGACTTTAAATTATTTATTGTTAATTTTAAATCATATTGTTTAAGTTATGGGGTATCAAGAACAGGAGAAAACATTACTCAAAGTAAACATCACTCAAAAACTACCTCTTCTGGGGAAGAGGTTAGTTGCATTTTCACTTGTATGCAGTATAGTTGTATTATATTAGGCAGAATTATAACCTTGTTATTATCTTTATTTAGAAATTGCATATGGTTTAAGGAGATGTATACAGGTGTCAAATTGACAAGCAGTCAACTTGGGATGGCTGATTTGAGGTGTCAACTTGACTGGATCACAGAGTGTCCAGATATTTGGTCAAACATTATTCTGAGTGTGGCTCTCAGGGTGTTCTGGATGAGACTGACATTTGAATAGGTAGCCTGAGTAAAACAGAATGCCTTCCCTAGTATTGAGCGGCCTCATTCAGTCAGTTGAAGACCTAAATACAAAAAGACTGAGTAAGAGAAAAGTCTTCATCTATCACTGCTTGAGCTAGGAATTAGTCTTTTCCTGCTTTCTGATTAGAATTGAAAATCAGCTCTTGGGTTTCAAGCCTACCAAATTTTGAACCAGAACTTACACCACTGGCTCTCCTAGCTATCAGAATTTTGAACTCAGACTGGAAGTTATTCCACTGTCTCTCATTGTTTTCAGGCCTTTGTGCTCAGACTGGATCTACATCATTGGCTCTCCTCATCTTCAGCTTTCTGACTGTGGATCTTGGAACTTCCCTGCTTCCATTATTTAATAAGCCAATTTCTTATAATAAATATATTTTTCTCTCTAAATATACAACCAATTGGTTCTGTTTCTCTGGAGAAGCCTGACTAGTAAAGCATGTTATGAGGTGATTGGAAAATTTAGTTGCATGAAAGCAGAGGCTCTGTAACTTTCCCTCAATATTAATAGAATAATGAACAAACCAAAATTTCTTTTTCAGGAACAATTTTAGCAGTATATTTTGAATGAAATTTTTGAGAGCATTGTGCATCATGTATTTAGCTGTCAAACAAATCTTCATATAATTACTGTCCTTCATCACTTATTTGTACTTGTTCTCTCACAAAAGGTGTTATAGACCTATATACATTCCCTAAACATGGGAAAGTAGTTGGCCTTTAGCCTAATAAGAATACATGGTTGAATCCTACTTGGGTTGTATATTTTAATACATTTCATCTTCTTAATTATCACTAGGTTCTATGCATTTGATTTACCTATTTGATTTTTTATTGTGGTAAAATATACATAATGTAAAATATACCATCATAACAATTTTTCTGTGTACAGTTTTATGACATTAAGTACCTTCACATTTTTTTACAACTGTAACCACCATAAATCTCCAGAACATTTTTATCTTTCACAACTGAACCTCTGTAACTACTATTAAACACCCCATTCCTCCTCCCTCTATCCCATAGAACTGTGGTTTTCCTAAGTCATGAAGATACAAAGACATTAGAATGATATCATGGACTTTGGGGACTTGGGGAAAGTGTGGGAGGGGGCTGAGGGATAAAAGACTTAAAATTGGGTACAACATATACTGCTCAGGTGATGGGTGCACCAAAATCTCACAAATCAGCACTAAAGACCTTACTTACATAACCAAAAACCACCTGTTCCCCAAAACCTGTGGAAATAGAATAAATAAATAAATAAGAAGAAAATAACTAAAAATAGGGTTATTATATAGTTGTGCAATCCCACTGCTTGGTATATATCCAACAAAAATAGTATACCAAAAAGATATCTTCACTCCCATGTTGCAGAACTGTTCACAATGGCCATGATTTGGAAGTAACTTAAGTGTCTATCAACAAATGAATGGATAAAGAAAATGTGGTATGTATAGAAAATGGAATACTACTTAGCTATATAAAAGAATGAGATTTAATTTACCTCAGTTTTATTCTCCAGAACAATACCATCCAAGAGATCATAGCATGAAATATCTAATTTTCTAAAGGAAAAAAGTTTACGAAGTAATAACGTAATATAATAACTAGGCATATACTCATTTTTTAGTGAAGGCAATAGACCATCTATATGATCAAAATCATTTAAAAAGACCAATTGCCTAGTGACAATCTTGAACAAAAACAAGAACAAAAGAAAATTTTCTCTAGTTAAGGAATTAATTTTAATAAAACACAAATACATGACATAAGGATACTGATGATATGAGAAAGGTAGCTACAAAGACTGAATTTTTTAAATAAATAAAGTCACAATACAGAAATGAGATAATTAATCAGAAAAGTGACTGTAAAATGTTTATTTTGCTCTACTACACCAGACTAATTAAACAGATCAGAAAGGGAAGAAATAGCCAGGGCATGAAACTGGTGCCTTTCAGGTCATAGGTAGATTAAAAAATTTCCTGATTGGCAATTGGTTGAAAGAGTTAAGTCCTGGCTGAAAAGTTGAATTCAGCATAAGGAAATGCTTGAGTTTGATAATGGAGTTGTGGAAACCAAGGTTCTTGTCATGTAGATGAAGCCTCCAGGTAGCAGGTTTCAGAGAAACTAAATGGTGATTTTCTCTTATTAGACCTTAAAGGGTGTCAGACACTCCCTAAAAGACCTAGTAAGGGAAGGGGATTCTCTGTCAATTGCAAATTTACTCCACAAGAGACAGCTTTGTAAGGCCATTTCAGAATATGTCAAAGAAATGTATTTTGTGGTAAAACACTTTGATTTCCCTTAGGGTCTGCTATAAATCATGTGATGCTATATTAGAGTCAGGTTAAAATTTGGTATCTTATTGCTACAAAGAGTCTGTTTTATTAGTCTTAATACCTCTGTTTTAATGTTAGTGCTGGTCAGTTGTGTCTAATCTCCAAAGGGAAGAGGGCATAATGAGGCATGTCCAACCCCCACTTACCATCATGGCCTAAAGTAGTTTTTCAGGATTCTTTGGGATCCGCTTGGCCAAGAGCGGGGGTTATTCAGTCAGTTGTAGGACTCAGAATTTTATTTTGGCTTTACAAACAGAGGCAAATATCTTCTGTGGCAGATAACTATTATTTATCATAAACATTCAATGCCCTTCTCTGGGTAAGGATTACTTTTTCACACTTCCTGGATATTAGGCTTGGATATATAATTTTCTAATTGCAAGTCAAATTATTTTAAAAATTTTAAGAGTCAGTGAATCATTCTCTTTGTACTTAATCTGCAATGTCTCTAGACTGGCAGTATTTTAGATAAAGGCTTCCTCATCAGCCTTGGTCCAGGAATGAAGAAGACTTGGAAATGTGATGCAGTCCATGAGCAAAAGACTATATATTGAGTAAAAACAAACAAGCAAACAAACAGAAAACCTTAGTTCATAATGCCACTAAAATTGTGTGGTTGTATGTTGTATTAAGTGTATCTAGCTTATCCTGACTAATATTCCATATAGTCATTAAAAATTTTAAAAATGACAATAATATGAATTACTGAAACAGTAAAACATATACATATAGAGAATATAATCCATATTGGAAAAATAAAACCAAACACGTCAATTATGAAAATAAACATAAATGATAAAAAAAAATCCAGTGAATAGGAAATAATTCATTCTAGGATTAAAGAGAAACGAATCAACCACATACTGTTTATAAGAGACCATATAAACAAAATGTGGTTTAAAAGTAAGCACTTGGCAATACATGCCAAATAAACACAGAATAAAACAGAACAGGATGTCCTTGTCAGACACATAGAATTCAAGGCTAAAATAGTACTAAAACCAGGATAAGAACATTATTTTTATTGAGCAATGTTTTAATCCACAATGAAGAACAATGTAGGAGACTCTTAAATAGCAAGTTGAGAAAAAAATATAAAATTTCATTTAATTATTTTTAGGTAATATAAGTAACAAGGAACCCATTCGCTACTTAATCATGTATCTAGTTCTTATCTGATTCTTGGGTCCCATCTAATCCTTACTTTACAGGGAAGGATTAAAGTTATGCGTGACATAATCCTTAAGAATATTTGCTTGATATATTATTTTGTAATAAGAAAAGTTGAAAGGTCAATAATTCAAATGACAAAGGTTATAAATTTATAGTTCTGATACAGCAGTGAAGAATGGGAAAAATAAGCCAATTAATGAAAATATGCTTTTCAAAATATAGCAATATAAATATGTATCAAAGCACATCCT
Organism: Pongo abelii; assembly: GCF_028885655.2. Taxonomy (NCBI): domain Eukaryota; kingdom Metazoa; phylum Chordata; class Mammalia; order Primates; family Hominidae; genus Pongo; species Pongo abelii. Next base: position 100,123,082 of record NC_072008.2, read on the forward strand.
TACTTTTAAAATAATTGAATAATAGCAAATAAAATAAATAAAAATTATACTGGAGATAAACTATAAAATAAAATTAGAATAATTTAAAAGTTAAAGGACATGTATTCATAGCTTAGCAATATATTTGTTAAATAAATTCAATAAATGAATAATAGACAACCTAAGTATAATCAATCTTATTAAGAAATATACATGTGTCTGTATGTTTGTGTGTGGTATATATATGTGCCACACATTTTATATATATATATATCTTTATATATATATATATATCATTATATATACATAATGACATGCAGTTATATGACAAAATTTGAACGTTTGTTAAGTATATAATAATTTATAAATTTATAAGTTAATAAGGCTTAAAAAATTAAAAGTCTCAATGAACTTGTTTAAGAAACAAATTTAAATTTTTACCTAATAATTATTTGAATAAAAGCATTAGGCCAAGACAGTTTTACACTTAAGTTCTTGCAAATGTTAAAGACATACATCAATCTTACATTATTTAAATATTTTCAGAGTACATAAAAAGCAATAATTCCTCTTTGTTATGAAGGTAATAGATTTCTTAGCCCGAAATTCAACATAGATAATAAAACAAAGCAATACAATACAAAACAAAACTGAAAATCACCTATGAATGTACATAGTAGTGTGAATGTTTGAAATATTATTTCCAATTTTTTTCTCCTTTTCTGTTATAGAATTATACATCTATGCCCCTTGTCATATGGCCTTTCAGTACATTACATTAAAGTATTTGGATTATATTTTCTGACCTCATTAATGATAGGCTTGGCCTTATGAGTCGCTGAGCCAAAGACATGAACAAGAAGAGACTTTTAATCTGCTTGTTTGACTTGCTTGCTTTTCCTCTCCTCTTTTGGTTCTGAAATATGCCAAGTGAAAAGCATCTTTCTAGTAGCTGTTGCCTCTGCAGGCTTGGCCTGAGGCTAAAGATGTGGAGTTATCCTGAATCTGATCATAAACCTGGAGTCCAGCCTGGCCTAGCCAAGCTCATGAGCATGAAAATAACTGTTTTCATTGTAGAACACTGAGAACATAAGGCTGTTGCTAAATAACAGTAACCATCCTCGTGAAGCATCTTCGTTGCTCATCACATTCCCCTTACCCACTCCTTCATCACTGATACAAATTCCTACCCCAAATCGTGAACAGATACATCATAGTTGAAATAATATAACCTAAAATGGTACCAGTAGTTCTGTGAGATGATCCACTTATTTTAACTTTACTCCTTGTTTCTTTCTTTAGGATATCATTTCTAGCTTACCCCTTACTAGCTAAATGACCTTGGGCAAGTTATTTGAATCTTCCATTGCCCAAGATTTCCGATCTGTAAAATGGAAATGTAATTATACCTAATTCCATATGTAGTTGCTATAAAGATTAAATGCATTAATATATATCAATTCCTTAGAACAGTACCTGGCACCTGTACATTCTTAGTTGTATTGCTGGTATTACTATTATGGTTACATTGACTCAGAGCAAATGTAAGTACAATTTATATGTTACAATTTGCATACTTTGTTTAGTGTTGTAAACCAAAAAGTATTTGGGAAAAGTCTCAATCAATGGATGAGTTCATTTTGCCAAGGTTAAGGACGTGTCCATGATGTAGCCTCAAAATAACCTGATGAAATGTGCCCAAGGTGGATGGGCTGCAATTTGGTTTTATGCATTTTAGAGAAACACAAGACATCAATTAATACAGGTAAGATATACATTGGTTTGGTTTGGAAAGGCAGGACAAACGGAAGTAGAGGCTTCCAAGTCACAGGCAGATTAAAAAATTTTCTGATGGACAGTTGGTTGAGTTACTATCTAAAGACCCAGAATCAGAATCAACAGAAAAAAAAGTCTGGGTTAAGATAAGGGATTGTGGAGACCAAGGATTTATCATGCAAATGAAGCTTCCTGGTAGCAGACTTCAGAGAGAATTGATTATAAGTGTTTCTTATCCATCTTAAAGAGTCTGTTCTGTCAGTCTTAAGGTCTGTGTTAAGTTAATGGCAATGAAGCATATCTGACTCTCCCTTCCCATCATGGTCTGGACCAGTTTTTCAGGTAAACTTTGGAATGTCCTTGGCTGAGAGGAGGGGGTTCATTCAGATAGTTGCGGGGCCTAGAATTTTATTTTTGGTTTATATGTGTGAAAGAAAAATAAATTTCTTCAAAATCACTAAGCTAAAGGGAAAAGGCAAGCTGGGAAATGCATGGGCAAGCCTGCCTCCCATTCTACATTTAAATAAAATAGCTACAAGGGTTACGGAAAAAAAAAAATAAAGCTACATACCTCTTTCACAGTTTGCCCACAAGGAAATTCCTTGTGGACAAAGGACAGGCAGAACTCAAAATCTTCCCTCTTCTCACATAAGACAAATGCATATCTGATTGCTTCCTTTGCCCTATTGTTTCACTAAGCCAGACTAAGGGGTAAGTGACTATTCCTGTAAATTGTGCATTCAGTGAAAGGCTAATCAGAAACTCAAAAGAATGCAATGCAACCATTTGTCTGTTATCTACCTATGACCTGGAAGCACCATCCCCACTTCAAGTTGTCCTGCCTTTCCTAAACTGAACCAATGTACATCTTAGATATATTGATTGATATCTCATGTCTCCCTAAAATATATAAAACCAAGTTGTGCCCTGGCCACCTTTGGCACATGTCATCAGAACCTCCTGAGGTTGTATCATGGGTGTGTCCTTAACCTTGGGAAAATAAATTTTCTAAATTGATTGAGACTTTTCTTGGATACCTTTGGTTTACATAGTGTATAATCATATTCTATTGTTTTTAGATTTCTGACAGTTACAACTCTCACTATAACATTGAATCATTATATTGTAATATGGGGAGGGTGTTTCAGTCTGAGATGTAGGGAATATTGGGATTTTATATTATCAAATGTATTTATAAAATTTGAACTGATTATCAGAAAATCAAAATAAGCCTTGTAATAAAAAATAATTTATAATGAATAATTAGATGTATTGAAAGAATACAAAAGTGGTTCAATAATAGAAAATACATTACAATAGTTCATTATGTAAATCAAGTGAGTTATTTCGAAAAGACAACTTTGTAAAAGCTGGCTTACAACTCTTAAGGACTGGTAAAAACAACCAAAGAGGGAAACATCAGGAAAATAATCTCCATTAACACTACAACTAGGGAATACTGACAATAGCAGAACCTATGCTTTGAGTAATTTTTATCACATGCAGTATAATTTGGAAAAAAATGATGAAAGACAATGAGAATGAATACTCAAATTTCCCTATAGACTAGTACAATGCTTTCAGAAGTAAGCAGTGTAGGAGCCAAGGAAAAACTTCCCCTTTACCCTCTAAAGTTTTGCTGAAAAATCAACTCACAAAAGGCAGATTAATTAGAGAAAAGGCATACAATTATATTAATGTGCATATGAGGGAGAACCAGAGTAATTATCCCAAGCCCCTAATGGGATTCAGAAACTTTTGTACCATTTTGAGGTTACAGAAAGAATGAGGATTCTGAGCATGGCCCAAAATGGATTAAGGTGGTAAATCAGGTTAGCGTGACAAGACAGTTTATGGGAGGGAGAGAAGAGGAGACTTAGCTAGCAAAGGTGGTTTTGTTATGTAGATTAAACCTCACAGGTAGCAACCCTCAAAGTGAATAGATGATAATTGTTTTTTTTCAGACCTTTAAAGGTTTCAGGCTCTCAGCTAATTATTTTCTAGATCTGGACTAGGGAAGGCTTCAGAAAAAACCTGGCTGCATCAATATAGATTCTCTACAGTTGTAAATCTCCCCCCAAAAAGAACTTTTGCAAGGGTTAGTTCTGTTTGCTGTTTCTTTCCAGAGCCATCTCAAAATATGTCAAAGAAATATATTTGGGGGTAAAATATTTTGATCTTCTTTGGTGGAAAAAAAATCTGGTAGGACCTATTAGCCTAATAACACACTGTAATTTGGGTGAAAAATATATAGAAGCATAGCTGGGGTCTGAGACACATGAAAAGGTCACATATATAAATGTGCTAATTTCATTATTTTTTCTCCAGCCCAGTGCCTTAAAAGTGGCAAGAGTATCTGTGATTTGGTGGGGAAATTTACTAATATACCCAAATTAGATTTAGAGGTAGAGAAGATTAGGAGAGAGATTGGGGAAATTTACATGTAACTATCTTCATAGAAGCACACAATAGTAGCAAAGGCGACTGTTTAGAAAAGGAAAAAAAACATGTATCTTTACCAATATAAAACTAGAATGTCTCTGGAATTTATTCTAAACTAAGAGGTTGCAAATGTGTTCTCCAGAGTTACAGATTACTTTAGAGCTGATTAAGGAAACACTACAAATATTCATGATAATTAATTTTCAAGATCTCTAGTCAATATTTTTTCATAACAGCTTGTCCCTGTGTATAGTGACAGATATACTCGCATTCTTCTCCTCTATCATCTTCTTATAACATCTGTTTACTCTGTTTGTGTTTTTTCTGTTGTAGGTCCTTGTTCTGAAGTTTATTATATTTTTATTTACAAATCACTGCATGTTTTTGACAAAAAAGCAAAACTATTTAAAATATTTGAAGAGGTTTATTCTGAGTCAAATATGAGTGACCATGGCCTGAGACACAACTGCAAGATGTCCTAGGAACATTTACCCAAGGTGGTTGGGTTACATCTTGGTTTTATGCCTTTTAGGGAGACATAAGTTACAGGCAAAGATATCAATTAATACATGTGAAGTATACATTGGTTTGGCCCAGAAAGGTGGGCCATCTCAAAGTGGGAGCTCACAGATGGATTTAAAGATTTCCTGATTGGCAATTGGTTGAAAAAATTAAGATCTGCCTTCAGAGTTAAAATTCAGCAGATTAAAAAAAAATGCTTCAGTTAAGATAAGATGGGGATTGTGGAAGAGAAAGTTCTTATTATGTAGACAAAGCTTCCAGGTAACAGGGTTCAGAAAGAATAGATGGTAAATATCTCTTATCAGGCTTTTAAATCCTCGATCCAGGAGACATTTAATGAAGTGTCAGACTCTTTCTTAAATGTCTCCTGGATCAAGAAAACACCTGGAAAAGGAAGATTAATATCTACAGATTGCAAATTTCCCCCACAAGAGGTGGCTTTGAAGGGTCATTCCATGATATGTCAAAGAAATATTATTTAGGGTAAAATACTTTAATTTTCCTCAGGGTCTGCTATCTGTCATGTAAGGCTATACCAGAGTTTGTTTGGAATTTGGTATCTTATTGCTATGTAGAGTCTGTTTTGTCAATCTTATGTTCTATATTTTAATATTAATGCTATTCAATTGTGTCTAAACTCCAAAGGGAGAGAGTATAATGAGGCATTTCAACCTCCCTTCCCATCACAGTCTGAACTAGTTTTTCAGGTTTTCTTTGTAATCCCCTTGACCAAAGTGGTGTCCATTTCATTTGGTGGAGGGCTTAAAATTTAATTATTGGTTTACAACGTTAAGTGCTGTCCCAAATATTTTATAAATGTTGAATAATATTTATAATTGTATATATATATGTAGTATATATGTATGCATATGCGCGTGTATATTCCTCAGTACTACCCCGAGAGGTAATTACTACTGTTAATCCCATTTTATAAAATGGGAAACTGAGACACAGAGATATAGAGAAACTCATCGAAGTTCACACAGCAATTAGCAGTGACAAGATTTGAGCCCACATGCTCTGGTTCCCAGAGTCCTTGTTCTTAACTATCACAAGATGCTGCTACCCTTTGGGGTTTCACCTTTGTTGTGGTGGCTTTTCTAAAATATTGGGAAAGTCTCAACAGTGTGTTCATTTTTAATTTTTTATTTTTGAGATTCCTTCTTTGCTAGTATGTACAAGCTATTCATTTAATTAAACATGCATTTGAAAGAATGGGAAATCCATCTGGGTAGGAAAGTACCAGTGGCCAGCATTCAGTGTATGGCTTTTTGCCATTCTTTCTGAGTGTCAACAGCTACCCAGGGCACTGCCCTTTTCATTGGGCTATATATCCTCAATTATTGCTTCCACTTGGTACAGTAAGGGGGTTAGATATCTCTGCAACTCCTTAGTTGGAAGAAAAAGAGGTTGCAGTGGCTTAACTGACTAATGAAGAATTTCTTTTGACTATATAAAACTTCACAATTCCTTTACAGAAAAAAAATACATCATAAGTTGAATTAAGTAACAAATAGTAAATTAGAAAAATACATTTGTAATGCATATTCATAGTTAATATTCAATAGCCTTAATAAAAAAATACACCTTACAAATCCATAGACAATGGCAGATGTCAAAGTGGAAAAATGGTAAATGGTCATAAAAAGAAAATGCAAAAAAAGGATATCCTAGAAAATATTTTGTACTTCCTACTGAGGAAGTATAATATAAAACACATCACTTTTGCAAAGGTAAAAATGTTAGCGGTGTGCAGAGTTAATTAAGATATCTCATACAACATTGCTGGACATATAAATTGATACAACTTTTCAGATTTTCCATTTGGCAATATTTTCCTCAATCAGTTAGGATTAAGTTCAGCTACAGCAGAAACCTCAAAATAAAAGAATACTTAAAAATATTAAAGTTTTGCTCTCACATAAGCATTTTTAAACCAAGATTAAATATACACTTAAGAAAGAGAACTTATTAAAAGTTTCATAATATACTTAAGAGGATGAAAGAATATCTGTCCCATGAAAAAGAAATATACTGTTATGAAAATGATTTCTGATTTTATTCAAAACATCGGAAGATCCATTAATAATGAGCCAGAATGTCTGCATGAGATTAATCTGTGGAATTAAGTAGCAGCCATCACCTTTAGAAGGGGGTTATATTCAATAAAGTTAAAATGATTAAATAATTTATGATACATCCATTTAATGAAAATGTGCAACCACTGAACAAAATGAGGTAGAAAAAACTGTATCAGTATCAGTATTTTTTAAAAAGTAAAACTCAAAAGTTATAGAAGAGTACAGACAGTGTAAATTCATTTATGTAAATATATGTTTGTGTATTTACTTGTAAATAAATCACATATATGTAAAAAACCCTAAATATATATATTTAATTGGTTTTCTCTGAGATTTAGAGGATTATTTACTGTCATTTAAATTTTGAGGTGATATTTTCATATTTATATGCATCTGTTATTTAATTTAATGTTTAATGGATACTATCAAACGCCTTAAACAGCTACTGTGTGCCAGGCAAAATAATTTACATAAATGTCATACTTTCACAAATAAACTAAAAATATTTCTGTTAAGATAAAATTAAATATAGTAACCAAAATAAATGAAGAGTCTAAGTCTGATCCTTCTGGGAAACCTTTTAGTGAAATACAATCTGAAGAAAAGATAAAAATTGGCAAATATTATCCAGTGAGGCCTATAATCATAAAGCATTAATAGTCATCCTCCAGTATCTACTTTGTAACTAAGAAATACTTTATTTGTTCTGTGAGTTTTGGTATAGTAGTTTATTCTGAGACAATAAAGAAACTGAACATTATTAATATCCATTTATGGGAAATTATATTTCATTTTAGTTAAAATGAATGCATCCTATTAAAATGGTTTCTACTTAATGACAATTTCTAAAATATGGTTGCCAAGAATTTGAACAACTATCTTTATTGTTTCTATAAATCTTGACAAGGTAAAGTGCATGAATATGGGCATGTGACGGCTGCAACAAGCTGAGTGATGACAAATTATACAGAAGCTGTGAGAAAATATAGATTATCAAGTGCTAACTAAGGAATGCACAGATATTAATATATCAGAAATACTCTGATATGGTTTCTTTCAAATTGTCATTGATTTGAAAATTCTTTAGCAAATTTGAAACTAATTTAGGCTTAATGGCTCTTTTGCAATCTGAGAATGATACGTTCTACCATTATCATTATTATATAATAGCCTTTCTATTTATTGATCTATTTTACTTTTATTAATTTTTAAAACAGTGATTCAAGTATGAATCACTTACACTCATCTTGATAATGCACAAGTTTTGTTGCAGTAATGAAAATTGACATTATTGTGTTATTTTAAAATGACTCATTGATAATATTTATGTAGTATTTCCTCACATACTTTGAAAGTGCTGCCTCAGAATCGACAAACGTGAGCACTTGGTAGAATCATGACATGAATGTTTAACTCTCATTTAGGTTAGTCACACTTTGCTAGTAATACAAATGACTCAATTATGCAGCAATGGTCTGCGAAAGTGAGGATCACTATACTATCACCAAGTTACAATATTGCTTTGGACCATTACTACAGAATGCAATAATGGTTTTCATAAGTAACGTGGTGAAGATGAGACAGCAACAGTCAGGATTAATTTTTCGCATTATATATAAACTACTGAGAGCATTCAAGACTTTAACACTTATACTTTAACATTTATTTTTAATTGAAAAATAAAAATTTTATAAATTTATTATGTACAACTTTTTGAAATATGTATACATTGTGAAATAGCTAAATTGAGCTAAATAAAATATCAATTCCTTCACATACTTATAATATTTTAATAGTGGAAACACTTGAAAATTTCTTATCTTAGCACTTTTCTAGACTAAAATATTTTGTTATTAAGTATAGTCACCATGTTACACAATAGATCTCCTGAACATATTTATACTTACATTTTAAAATGACACATTATTTCATTAATATTTTTTATTTAATTACTATGGAATTGTGAGTTTTGTTCAAGTGAAAATTCTGAAATTTGCTTTCTCAACTATATTCTTTTATAGCTACAATTTTCCTAAAAGGACGCACATTGGAAATGAATGTATAGCCTGGTAGAATTGTCTCATTCCTATTTCTCATTAAAGTAATAATTATTGATGATTACCTTCTTTTGTCAAGTATATCTTTAGTATAGGATAATCAAAATCTACTTGGATCAGAACAACTTCATCTTAAATAAAATCTTGGAGTTTTACTTTTAGTATTTCCTAAAGTCAAAGAAAAGACATAACACAGCCACATTAAATGTCTGAAGTAAAACCTGGAGTAGTAGAACAGAAGAAAAGTATGGTAGGTTAGCAACAAGGTAAGAAAATTGGTATACTTCATGGCCCGGCGTGGTGGCTCACACCTGTAATCCCAACACTTTAAGAGAGCGAGGCAGGCAGATCGTCTGAGGTCAGGAGTTCGAGACCAGACGGCCAACATAGTGAAACCCTGTCTTTACTAAAAATACAAAAATTAGTCGGGCGTGGTGGTGGGCACCTGTAATTCCAGCTACTCAGGAGGCTGAGGCAGGAGAATCACTTGGGCCAGGGAGACGGAGGTTGCAGTGAGCCGAGATCGTGCCACTGCATTCCAGCCTGGGCGACAAGGTGAGAAACCATATCAAAAAAAAGAAAAAAAAAGATATATTTCCTAATGGGTCACAAAAACATCTAATTCCACCATTACAAGCCAGGAGAAAAGTTTTCAACTTCGATTGCCTTTGAAACACGTCTGTTCCCTTCTATGATGACAGAGAGTTTGAGAACATGTTGTGTATCAGTAGCTTGAAAGTTTTCAGTACTGGAATGGTAAGTTAAAGGAAAAACAACCCTGTACTGATCATACTAAATACTGGTGCAGAGCCATATATATTTTGCTAATGAGGAAGCAGATTAGATTTATTTTATTTTATTTATTTTTTCATTTATTTATTTATTTTTGAGATGGAGTCTCACTCTGCCGTCAGGCTGGAATGCAATGGCAAGATCTCGGCTCACTGCAACCTCCACCTCCCACGTTCAAGCTATTCTCCTGCCTCAACCTCCCAAGTAGCTGGGACTACAGGCTCGTGCCACCACGCCTGGCTCATTTTTTTGTATTTTTTTAGTAGAGAGGGGGTTTCAACATGTTGGCCAGGATGGTCTCGAACTGCAGACCTCGTGATCTGCCCGCCTCGGCCTCCCAAAGTTCTGGGATTACAGGCATGAGCCACCGCGCCCAGCTTCAGATTAGATATTTTTAAAAGACAAAAGTTGTTTGACTTCGTGCAAGAATCTTCCAAATAGGGTCACAACAGGGTGATTGAAGAGAATTAACTTTTAGCGAGCTTGATAGGTACTGGCTAAATAATTTTAACTATTTTCAATTATTTAGTTTTCAAAATAATCTTATGAGGTGCTACACAAATTTTGTCTGAGGTTCAGACAAACTAAAATCCTTGTCCGGCAGGTCAAAGCTTGATAAAAATTAAGCCTGAATTCAAAATTAATTTTGTTAACTCCCGGTTAGCCTCATTTTTGTGAATGAGGCAACTAATCTTTGTGATGGAATCTGATTCAGTAGCAAGATAAACAGTGTGAAAACAAGAGTTCTGCAAGTTTCTAGGTCATGTACTACTTCTGGTGATAGCCATAAGATAATTAAAAAACTAAATAGAGTGAGATAAACATCATCTTTTCTCTGGTTTGACTTTGTTACAGAAACACACATGGAAAGTCAAACTACGCAAATGTTGCTCTCCTACCTCAGTGAACTGCCATAAACCTATTCCAATAGCAACCTTCAGTAGAAAAATATCACCATGTTAGGTTGGAGATACCTAAAACAACAAACAGTCAATAGCAGCTTTTCCTTTGACCTGAGAGAATGAATCTATACCAGGCCTTTAATTAAGGTTTAATATTAAGTGCTACCACAACATCCAGCATGCACTGGAAGGTCTGTGAATAGCCTAACTGTAAATTCCCCTCTCCATCTTTATTATTTTATTACATCTTTATATTCTATTTATATATTTTATTCCCACAGATAAGGTCACCTAGCCCAACAATACTCCTTAGCAACAGGATCAGGAGGAGTTCTTACTTCCCTGAGTAATAGGTTTTAGTCCCCTGCCAGCTAGTGAAATTATTCGAACAAACTGATCTCTTCTGCCAGTGAGAACCAAGAGGCACCTCACTTTTTTGATACTACAAAGCACTCATTCTGCTCCAGAATGCAGTCCCTGTGTAGACATGACTGATGTGTGATATCTTCTTCCCCTGGGCTGTGAGTACATGTGGTGAATAAACTGCTGTCAATCACATCTGTCCAGTGTCATATGTCCTGCAGTTGGTTATCTCCATAACCCTAGGGCAGAAATCCTTTCCTCAACAATGAGTTAAATAGGAGGCAATTGAAAAAAAAGAAAAAAAAACCAGCACAGACATTTCATTTACATGGTGAAGAAGTAGAAACTCTACATGAGATGTGCTAAGTACATATGCATATTTACATATGTGTCTGTGTATTTTAAATACATTTCTTATGTTACTACTATTTACCAGGCATTGTGCTACTACCAAAGAGATAGTGAAAAACAATAGTCACAGTCCTTGGCTTTTAGAGAGTTAATAATTGTCAATACTACAAAGTGTACTAATTCCTTATTCTTCCATCATGTCACATAATTTAGTTTTTGTATTCCAACTAGATTTTGGGTTCTATAAGATGTTCCTTTAATCGCTTCCGTAGAGTTTATGTTCAATATATCTAGTTGATTGATTCATATGTACTAAATATTTACTAAAATATGTCTGGTGACATCATAAAAGTGTATGGTGATGTTTGCTACTATAAAGGAATCAAACTATGGGGTTGAATTTAATTTCATTTTTTCTCACTGTTAAGATATGTTCAATTAATTTTAATAATAAATGAGAATAAGAGTTATGTTTTGAATAACTACTTGTATTTTAACATATTTTAGGTAAACTTGTTTGAGTGGTAATTCCCTTTATTTTTCCTGTCTGCTTTCAAGTATTTACATGGTAGAGGTATTTAACATATTCCAAATAGTTTAGTACTATAGTAAAGACAAGAGAAAATGATAAGCATTCCTATAGTCAGCCTGCCAGTAGTGCTTAATGCTACTGCATAATTATGGACAAATATCATACAGGTGAACAGCCCAATCCCTGACATAAAGAAGATTAAAAATACTCAAATTATCTCAGAATGTCCCACCAGAAGCTCTGTGTCAACTTGAGTACTACCTATTTACTTAGAATTAGGTCATATTAGCATTTCAACTCAGCCTATTTCTTTCATTCATCACAAAACAACTCAAGTAGGACCTTCTTCTACCTCTTAGCTCTTCAAAAATATATTTATATGGTAACTATTAGGCTTGATCTAAATTTTACTGGATCCACATTGCTTTTAAAACTCTAAATAAGGAGAATAAAAAATACATATCACCAAGAGAATCATAAAGCATCTGCTTCTCTTAAATAGTTTCCCATTTAGGATCCAGTCTAGATATTCCCTGCCAAATCTCTAAACCATTTGCTCTCTGGCCAGACTCCCTGAAATTCAGAATTTAAGAAATTCATCATCCCTTCCTTTTTTATTTAGTCTATGTATTACGCACACTTTTGAAATTGAATCACATGATATTCCTTTTCTATAATTGCCAATTATAGCAGTTGGCTGGAAAGAATAAACTGCCAGTTTTATTTCAAGTTGCTCATCTTTAATTCAGGCTTTAACTCAGGCTTGAATGACTATTGGCTTAGAGACTCCAAACCACAGCCAGACTTATATTTAGTAGAATTTTCAGAAACTTCAGGTGTTCCTTATCCCTCCCTGACTCAAGGCAATAATATATCTGTCTTAATTGAAAGTTTAAGACTAATTCACCTTCACTATGACATGTTTCATACTTCTCAGTGCCTTTCCCATCAAAAAGAATTGCTAATAAGAATTTAAAAAAGAAACTATTCAGTTCCCATATAAATATTTATGCCTTAAGACAAGGCACCACTCCTATTCAATATGGTACTGGAAGTCCTAGCCAGAGCAGTCAGGCAAGATAAAGAAATAAAGGGCATTTAAATAGGAAAAGGAAGCCAAATTATCTCTGTTTGCAGACAACATGATTCTATATCTAGAAAACCACATAGTCTAGGCCCAAAAGCTCCTTTAGCTGCTGAACAAATTCAGCAATGTTTCAGGATACAATATCAATGTATAAAAGTCACTAGCATTTCTATACTTCAACAACAGCCAAGCCAAGAGCCAAACTGGAAAGACAATCCCATTCACAATTGCCAAAAAAAGTGTAAAATACCTGGAAATATAGCCAATCAGGGAGGTGAAAGATCTCTACCAAGAGAATTATAAAACACTGCTCCAAGAAATCAAAGAAGACACAAACAAATGGAAAAACATTACACACTCATGCATAGGAAGAATCAATATTATTAAAATACCTATACTGCCTAAAGCAAATTACAGATTCAATGGTTTTCATATCAAACTACCAACAACATTCTTTACAGAACTAGAAAAAACTATTTTTAAAATTTGTATGAAACCAAAAGATCCCAAAAAACAAAGGCAATACTAAGCAAAAAGAACAAAGCTGGAGATATCACATTACCCAACTTCAAACTACACTACAGGGCTACAGTAACCAAAACAGCATGGTACTGGTACGAAAACAGAAACATAGACCAATGGAACAGAATAGACAGCCCAGAAATAAGGCCACACACCTATATCCATCTGATGTTTGACAAAGCTGACAAAAACAAGCAATGGAGAAAAGACTCCCTATTCAATAAATGGTGCTGGGAGAACTGGCTAGCCATATGCAAAAGATTGAAGCTGGACCCTTTCCTTATACCATATACAAAAATTAGCTCAAGATGGATTAAAGACTTGAATGTAAAACACAAAACTATAAAAACCCTGGAAGACAACCTAGGTTATACCATCCTGGACATAGAAACAGGCAAAGGTTTCATGACAAAAAACACCAAAAGCAATCGTGAGAAATGCAAAATTTCATAAGTGGAATCTAATTAAACTTAAGAATTTCTGCACAGCAAAAGGAACTATCAAGAGAGTAAACAGATAACCTACAAAAAGGGAGAAAATATGCATCTGACACAGGTCTAATACCCAGCATCTATAAGGAACTTAAACAAATTTACAAGAGAGGAACAAACCATCCCATTAAAAAGTAGGCAAATGACATGAACAGATAACTTGTCAAAAGAATATATACATGTGGCCATGAGTATATGAAAAAAAAAGCTCCATATTACTCATAATTAGAGAAATGCAAATCAAAACCATAATGAGATACCACCTCACACCAGTCAGAATGGCTATTATTAAAAAGTGAAAAAAAAAAAAATAACAGAGACTAGCGAGATTGCAGAGAAAGGGGACACTAATACACTGTTGTTGGTAGCATAAATTAGTTTAATCATTGCAAAAACCTGTATGGTGATTCTTTAAAGAGCTAAAAGCAGATCTACCATTTGATATAATTCCATTACTGGGTATGTACCCAGAGGAATATAAATCATCCTACCAGAAAGACACATGCATGCAAATGTTCATTGCAGCACTATTCACAATAGTAAAGACGTGGTATCAACCTAAATGTGTATCAATGACAGAACTGGATAAAGAAAATATGGCATATACACACCATGGAATACTATGCAGCCATAACAAAGAATGAGAGCATGTACTTTGCAAGAACGTGGATGGAGTTGGAGGCCATTATGCTTAGCACACTAATGCAGGAACAGAAAACAAAAATCAGCATGTTCTCACTTATAAGTGGGAGCTCAATTATGAGAATTTATGAACACGAAGAAGGAAACAACAGACACTAGGGTGTACTTGAGGGTAGAGGGTGGGAGGAGGAAGAGAAGCAGAAAAAATAACTATTGGGTACTGGGCTTAATACTTGAGTAATTAAATAATCTGTACAACAAACTCCTGTGACACGAGTTTACCTATGTAACAAACCTTCACATGTACCCCCGAACCGAATATAAAAGTTTTTTATTTTTTATTTTTATTTATTTTTTAGAATAAGATACCATAATGCACCCGTTAGAATGGCCAAATTCCAGAACACTGACAACACCAAATGCAGACAAGGATGTGAAGCAAGAATAACTCATTCACAGAGGATTTTTAGAACAGTGAAATTATTCTATATGATACTGTAATGGTGAATTTGTGTCAATGCACATAGAATGTACAAATCAAAATCCATAGAATGTAGAGCACCAGGAATAAACCCTGGTGAAAACTACAGCTTTGGGTGATAATGATGTGTCAACATAGGTTCAACAATTGTGACAAATGTATCATTGCAGTACAGAATATTGATGGTGGAGGAGGATGAGATGGAGAATGGGTGGGCAGGGGATATGTGGGAACTCGCCATACTTTCTGCTCAATTGTGTTGTGGACCTAAAACTACTCCAAAAACAAAGTTTATTTTTAAAAATAATAAAAAAAATTATGCCTAAATATTCAACTACCTACTATTTAATTTTAAAAAAAACAACCATGGACTTACTTTTATGATCCAAACTGTTTTAAGAAAATATACCTGTGTAATTCAAGTGAGTTACTTATTGGTTAATAAAAATGCCAAGGTATCTATTGTAGAAATCTCATTTTCACCATTCTGGCTATTTAATTTCAAATATCCTATGTTTGCATTGTGTAGATAGTTGAACTGACAAAACAGACACTGTGCAATTATCAGAAAATTATTTTGTAATAAATATTTAGAACATACAATTCTAAATTTTTGTATAGAAGCATTCCAACTAGAATGCACTAATATTTCACTTTAGGATGACTATAATCCCATTATTTCATCAGAATATATGTATCTTATACATATTATTTTCCACTTTACCTTCATAAGGCAATTGAATTTTTAAAAATATTCCTGTAAAACACGTTAATCTCTCTCTTAACAGGTCTCCGTTGTCAAAAATTAATTCTGTATCTGATGAATAATGTATTTAATATGTAGATGCACAATACATTAAATGAACAGTATCTATTATGAAGAAGTAATTCATGGTTAAATATAGACTTAGCATAATAAAGCCAATGTTTAAAAGAATCACTGCATATTATAATCATATAAGTAATAAAAAATTAGAACAATACTCAGTCTACTATCTATATCATGTTCTATTATCATTTAAGGGGGAAAACTCACCTTCATTATAAGCAAGTTTTGATGTTTTATAAGAGAAAAAAGGTCTGTCATTTTTTTTAAAAAATGAGAGGTAAAAAGTAGTATTATGTTGTAGATTTTTATATGAGACATGAGGTAGCATAATGTTATTTGGTAGTAAATTGGAATAAGCGAAAGATAAATATGTAAAATCCTAGAGCAATCTTTAAAAACAACAATAAATAGGCACAGCTAGTATGCCAATATTGTGGATAAAATGATGAATGTTTTTTTTCAAGAGCACTCTCAGGTTTGGGATGCACTAGAGGTACTCTCAGGACTCAGAAGTTATTAAATTCATGGATAAGACTTATTAGTGAAGGAAAGTAAGGTCTAATAAAGGAAAATAAGACCACCAGACAGTGTCTGGAGAATGCCAGGCATGAGTTTCCAAACGTCAATGAAGTAATAAAGGACATATTTAATCTCCCAGAAAGGCATCACAATAACATGTTTCAAGTGTTTTCTTCCAGAAAAGTTCTTTTGAGTCTAAAAGTGCAGAGTTTTTACTGGGGGTTGGTCGAGTAGTAGTATCTTTGTGACTGACCTCAGTTATAGTCATTCCAAACCTCACAGAAACAAAGCACATGTTCATCAAAAGTCACATTGTTTGCACAAACTTTATAGAGAAACTGGAACAGCATGGTTTAAAATTTTAAGAGTACCAAACACCTTTATCAGTTAGTAGCATAGGGGATATTCCAAGACCTCAGTTTCTAGGCACTGACCAATAGCTAATTATGCAAATAGGCCCATATACTAATGTGCAGGATTTAAGCAACTCAGACCTGCTGGGTTAACACTTACCAGGGCAAATGAATTTGTAAAATAAAATCCTCAATTGATCTAAAAGAAAGCAAAAAAAAAAAAAAAAAAAAAAAATTGGAAAATCTGAATAAAAGATAAGAATAGAAAACAAAAAGAAAGGTAACAAACATAGATATATTGATGATTATATTAAATGTGATTAAAAGGCAGTGTTTTCACACTGAAAAGAAAGAAAAAGAAAAGAAAAGAAAGAAAACAAAAGAAAAGAAAGGAAAGATTAAACCTACTGCCTATAAGAAACATAGCTAAATATGAAGGCATAGATAGTTTCAAATTAAAATGTTAGAAGAAATATGGCATTCAAACACTAATCATAAGAGAGCTGGAATTGCAACTTAATATTAAAGTAAGTATAGATTTGGAACAAGGCATATTATCAGGAATAAAAAGTATATTGCATAATGATAGAAAGTCTAATAAGTTAGGTATGAAATCTTAAATGTCTATGCACATAAAAGCTTCAAGAAAAATTAAGCAAAAGGGACTGAATGATAAACATACACAATCATACTTGGAGTTTTCAACACTGCCATATCAATAATTGACAATACAAATAAACAGAGTGTCATTAAAGATATAGATTTCCCCACTATCAACCATGTTAACCTAGTTGATATTTATAAAACATAAAACCAAACAACAGCTGAATAAACCTTTTTTAAGTGCAAAATGTACAGTCACCAGGAGAGAATCTGTGATATGACATAAATCAAATTTCACTGAATTTAAAAGGTTTAACACCATAGAGTATAATCTCTGTCCATAGTGAAATTAAAATGGAAATTAATAATGTAAGATATTTGGATAATACCCAAGTATTTGAAAATTAAATGACACTTCTAAATAACCCATGGGTCAAAAAAAGAAATCACAAGAGAAATATTTTGAATAAACAGTGAATGGAAATGAAACACTATAAATTCATGTGTCACATGCAATTAATATAGGGCTTGAAAAAAATATTTATAGCTTAAAATGCTTCATATAGGCTGACATGGTGTGGCTGTGTCCCCACCAAAATCTCATATTGAATTCCCACATATTGTGGGAGGGACCCAGTGAGAAGCAACTGAATCATGGGGGCATGTCTTTCTAGTACTGTTCTCATGATAGTGAATAAGTCTCATGAGATCTAAAAAAAGGGAGTTTCTCTGCACAAGCTCTCTTCTCTTATCTGCTGCCATGTGAGATGTGCCTTTCATTTTTTGTCATGATGGTGAGGCCTCCTCAGTCACTTGGAACTGTAAGTCGATTAAACTTCTTTCTTTTGTAAATTGCCCAGTCTTAGGTATGTCTTTATCAGCAGCATAAAAACAGACTAATTCAGTAAATTGGTACCAGTAGAGTGGGGCATTGCTGCAAAGATACCCAAAAATGTGAAAATGACTTTGGAACTGAGAAAATGGCAGAGGTTGGAACAATTTGGAAGGCTCAGAAGAAGACAGGAAAATGTGGGAAAGATTGAAACTCCCTAGGTACTTGTTGAGTGGCTTTCACCAAAATGCTGATAATGATATGGACAATGAAATCCAGGCTGAGGTGGTCTCAGATGGAGCAGAGGAACTTGTTGGGAACTGGAGCAAAAGTGACTCTTGTTATGTTTTAGCAAAGAGACTGCCCTAGAGATTTGTGAAACTCAGAACTTGACAGAGATGATTTAGGTTATCTGGCAGAAGAAATCTCTAAGCAGCAAAGCATTCAAGAGGTGCTGTTAAAGACATTCAGTTTTATAACAGACTTGGGTGCTGTTAAAGGCATTCAGGTTTATAAGGGAAACAGAGCATAAAAGTTTGGAAAATCTGCAGCCTGACAATGCAATAGAAAAGAAAATCCCATTTTCTGAGGAGAAATTCAAGACAGTTGCAGAAATTTGCATAAGTAACAAGGAGCCGAATGTTAATCCCCAAGAAAATAAGAAAAATGTCTCCAGGGCACATCACATGTCTTCACAGCAACCTCTCCCATTACTGGCCTGGAGGACTAGGAGGAAAATGTGGTTTTGTGGGCCAGGCCTTGGGTCCCCATGATGTATGTAGCCTAGAGAGTTGGTACCCTGTGTCTCAGCTGCTCCAGCTGTGGCTAAAAGGGGCCAGTGTAGAGCTTGGGCTGTGGCTTCAGATGGTGTAAGCCCCAAGCCTTGGCACCTTCCATGTGATATTGAGCCTGTGAGTGCACAGAAGTCAAGAATTGGTGTTTGAGAACCTCCACCTAGATTTCAGAGGATGTATGTACATGCCTGAATGTTCAGGCAGAAGTTTGCTGTGGGGCAGAGCCCTCAGAGAGAATCTCTGCTAGGGAAGTGTGGAAGGGAAATGTGGGATTGGAGCCCTCACACAGAGTCCCCACTGAGGCACTGCCTAGTGGAGCTGTGAGAAGAGGGCCACAATCCTCCATATCCCAGAATGGTAGATCAAGGAGCAGCTTGCACCATGCACCTGGAAAAGCAACAGACACTCAATGGCAGCCTGAAAGGCAGCCAGGAGGGTTCTATACCCTGCAAAGCCACAGGGGTGGAGATGCCCAAAGCTGCGGGAGCACACATTTTGCATCAGCATGACCTGGATGTGAGATATGAAGTCAAAGGAGATCAATTTGGAGCTTTAAGATTTGACTACCCTGCTGGATTTTGGACTTGCATAGGGCCTGTAGCCCCTCTGGTTTGGCCAATTTTTTTCCATTTGTAATGTCTGTATTTACCCAATGCCTGTAACCCCGTTGTATCTAGGAAGTATCTAACTTGCTTGTGATTTTACAGTCTCATTGGCAGAAGGAACTTGTGTTGTTTCAGATGAGGCTTTGGGCTGTGGACTTTTGAGTTAATGCTGAAATGAATTAAGACTTTGGGGGGCTGATGGGAAGGCATTATTTGTTTTGAAATGTGAGGACGAGATTTGGGAGGTGACAGGAGTGAAATGATATGGTTTGGCTGTGTCACCATTTAAATCTCAACTTGATTTAAATGTGTTGTGAGAGGGACCCAGTGGAAAGTAATTGAATCATGGGGGCAGAGGGACAGGTCTTTCTCACGTTGTTCTTGTAATAGTGAATATGTCTCATGAACTCTGATGATTTTCAAAAGGGGAGTTTCTCTGCACACCTCTCTTCTCTTTTCTGACATCATGTGAGATGTGACTTTCACATTCTGCCATGATTGTGAGGCCTCCCCAGCCATGTAGAACTCTAAGTTGACTAAACTTTCTTTCATAAATTGCCCAGTCTTGGGTATGTCTTTATCAACAGTGTGAAAATGGACTAATACATAGGCTGATATGGTTTGTCTGTGTCTCAGCCCAAAATCTGATCTTGAATTATAATCTCCATATGTTGTGGGAGGGATCTTGTGGGAGGTGATTAGATTATGGGGCAGTTCCCCCATGCTGTTCTCATGATAGTGAGTGAGTTCTTAAGAGATCTGATGGTTTTATAAGGGGATTCCCCATTACCCCCTTTGCTCTGCACTTCTCCTTCCTGCTGCCATGTAAAGAAGAACATGTTTACTTTTCCTTCCATCATGATTATAAACTTCTTGAGGCCTCCCAATCCCTGTAGAACTGTGAATTAATTAAACCTCTTTCCTTTACAAATTACCCATTCATGGGCAGTTCTTTATAACAACATGAGAACAAACCTAATACAGTAAATTGGCACTGGAGAGTGGGGAGTGCTGCTATAAAGATACACAAACATGTGGAAGTGACTTTGGAACTGGGTAACAGGCAGAGATTGGGACAGTTTGGAGGACTCAGGAGGAGACAAGAAAATGTGAAAAAGTTTGGAACTTCCTAGAGACTTGTCGAATGTTTTTTACCAAAATGCTGATAGTGATATGAACAATGAAGTCCAGGCTGAGCTGGTTTCAGATTAGGATGAGGAATTTATTGGGAACTGGAATAAAGGTAATCCTTGCTTTGCTATAGCAAAGAGATTGGCAGCATTTTGTCCTGCCCTAGAGATCTGTGTAACTTTGAACTTGAGATTATTTAGGGTATCTGGCAGAAAAAATTTGTAAGTAACAAATCATTCAAGAAAAAGAGCATAAATGTTTGGAAAGTTCTCAGCCTAATGATGTGACAGAAAAGAAAAAAAAACAATTTTCTGGGGAAAAATTCAAGCCAGCTGCAGAAATTCACATTAGTAACAAGAAGCCAAATATTAATCACCAAGACAATGAGGAAAATGTTTCCAGGACATGTCAGAGACGTTCATAGCAGCCCCATCCCATCACAGACCCAGAGGTCTACAAGGGAAAAATTATTTCATGGGCCAGGCCTAGGACCCCCATGCTGTGTGCAGCCTAGGGACTTGGTGCCCTGTATCCCAGCATGCTAAATGTAGAACTCAGCCCTTTACTTCAGAGTGTGCAAGCCCCAAACCTCGGCAGCTTCCATGTGGTGTTGAGCCTGCAGGTGCTCAGAAGTCAAGAATTGAGGTTTGAGACCCTCCACATAGATTTCAGAGGAAGTATGAAAATGTCTGGATGTCAAGGCAAAAGTTTGCTGCAGGCGTGGAGTCCTCATGGAGAACCTCTGCTAGGGAAGTGTGGAAGGGAAATGTGAGGTTGGAGGCCCCACACAAAGTCTCCACTGGGGCAGTGCCTAATAGAGTTGTGAGAAGTGGCCACCAGACCCCAGAACGATAGATCCATCTACAGCTTGCACCATGCACCTGGAAGGCTACAGACACTCAATGCCAGCCAACAAGAGCAACCTGGAGGGAAGCTGTACCCTGCAAAGCCACAGGGTTGGAGCTGCTCAAGACTGTGGAAGCCCACCTCTTGCATCAGTCTGACCTGGATGTGAGACATGGAGTCATAGGAGATTATTTAGGAGCTTTAAGATTTAATTACTTCCTCGTTGGATTTTAGACTTGCATGGGGCCTGTAGCCTCTTTGTTTTGGCCAATTTCTGCCATTTTGAATGGGTGTAATTGCCCAATGCCTGTACCCCCATTGTATCCTGGAATTAACTAATTTGGTTTTGATTTTTACAGGCTTTTAGGCAAAAGGGATTTGCCTTGTCTCAGATGAGACTTTGGACTTGGACTTTTGGGTTAATCCTGGAATGAGTTAAGACTTTGGGAGACTATTGGAAAAACATGATTGTGTTTTGAAATGTGAGGACATAAGATCTGGGAGAGGACAGGGGTGGAATAATATTGCTTGGCTATGTCTCCAACCAAAATCTCATCTTGAATTATAATCTGAATTAAAATTCCATTGTCTTGGGTGAGGGATCTTGTGGAAGGTAATTAGGTTATGGGGGTGTTTCCCCCATGCTGTTCTCATGATAGTGAGTGAGTTCTCATGAGATCTGATGGTTTTATAAGACGTTTTTCCCCCTTTGTTCTGAACTGCTCCTTCCTGCCATCATGTGAAGAAGGACATGTTTTCTTCCCCTTCCACCATGATTGTAAGTTTCCTGAGGCCTCCTCAGCCCTGTGGAACTGTGAGTCAATTAAACCCCTTTCCTTTATTAATTATGTGCTCTTGAGCAGTTCTTTATAGCAGCATAAGAGTGAAGTAAGACATAAGCATTCTCAATACAGATAAGTATATAAAATAATGCATAAGTTAATTAGCTCAATTCAAACATTCCACAATGTGTACATGTTTCAGAACATTATGTTGTACATGATAAACACATAAAATAAAAGAAAAAACAGGAAAAAAAACCTTAAAATCAATGAGCTAACCCTACCCTACCTCTAGGAATCTAGAAAGAAAGAGCATTTTGAATCCAAAACACAAAGTAAGTAGAAGAAAAAAAAAACAGCAAGAGTGAAAATCAACAAATAGGGAAAAAGAGTAAGAGAATATAACAAAAAGAGGGTTTAATGAACGATTAACAAAATTGACAAAATTCAAGCCAATGTTGTCATTAATAAAAGAGAGAAGAAAAGGTTACCAATATTATGATTAAAAGAATAATAAGAAAATATTCTAAAAACTGCATACCAATACTCATGGTAATGTACAATTAAAATAGGTGTATGTTACAGTATGTTAAGTGTTCTTTATGTTAGTTTAAAAGCTAAAAAAGAAAAATTTAAAAAATGTAATTCTTTTAAATATCAACTAGGAAAGAAACATTATTTATGATCTGGGATAGCAGCATATGTAGGTAAACCGATTGGTCAGAGATAGCTTTTTTACTGATTCAAGAGAGAATCAAGGGGAAAATGTATGAAGAGGAAAAAAAGAGAGATGGATGCCCTACCTTTTGAATCAGGAGAGGAAATTTTATAATCAAATGTGATAAACCACTGGCATTAGCCATTAGCTTCCAAAGGTATAATAAATCCATACTGCAGCATCCTAATAATTAAGGTAGGTGTTTGGGAAGTATGAAACATTAGGTGTCTAAATGTGAGAATAGGATTAAATTTGGGAAAGAGTACTGAGAAGAGAAAATAAATAAATGCTAAAGATAATCATAATATCAGGGCTTGCTCTTGGCTGTAAATTTTCAAATTTAAGGTAAAATCTTTGCTATTCACCTCTTCATTATATATCTTTTGCCTAGAATCTCTCCTAAATTAATTTGTTTCTCATTTCTGGAAGCTAATGTTTGCCACATCTTGGCACTCTACTGGTATTCGACTGTCAATTAGAAAGAGAATTCAGCTACAGTAACTTCTACTGTGTTCATCTATATCATTGTCTGCCTTGCTTGGGACAAAGCAGAAGCAGAAAGAAGAGAGGTTGCTGAGGTTTAATTGAATCAGAATCAGCATCAGCATCACCAGAGCTATTCATTTTTTTAATATGTTTTGTCCCCATCTCATGTCAAGGGAGTTCCCACATTTGAGATTATAGAAGCATAGTGTTTGCATACAAGACATTTGGAGCCATAAATGGGTGAACTGGAATGAGTGCGAGGCTGAAGGGTTATTGTATTTCATTAGTTACTGCCACAGTGTACCACATGATATTGACCTGCTCTCCTTCTAGAAGGAAGCAATCAGAGCATTCATTTCTTCAAGTAATAATAAATTATTTATCTTAAAATAAAAATGAAAACAAAAAAGTGCAGGAAAAAATTACATGAGTGTTTATATTTGAGGGCAAAATGAAGTGGTTAGAATACATTATAATTATGAAGGAGAAATGTTCAAGTAAATTAGATCTCCTAGACTCTGGGACATGAAGTTGAGATCATATGAGTATTTGTAGGGGGAGGAAAGAATCATATCTACTGTTCAGGGAACTTAAAAAGGGCTGCTTTTGTTTAAATTTGGTACTCCAAATCACCTGAAGCTGGTGTCTAGGCAGACCAGGTTCTCTAGATAACTCAGCAAGTACTCTCTCTTTTCCTGCTGTGAAGAACTTTTGAAAGGCATTTAATATGGGTCTGTATATCCTGAGTCAGAATAACAAGCTAATGTGAGAGAGATTCTGCTAGCCCTTGCTTCCTGGGGCTGTTAATCAATTCAGTCCCTGTCTCGAGTTCAAGCGGTTTCAATCACTTCCCAAAAGTCCTGACCACAGGACTTAGCTTCCATCTTGGCCTGCCCAGAAGATCCGTGCAAGCCCTAAGGCCCACCAGGTTGAGTGCTGACCCAGGGTAAAGTACAGCTTCCTGTTCTCCAGGGCTATCCCTGTGGAGCAGGTTACAGAGTCTTATTTGAAAACCTAGGTTTATGAACCAGGCTTTATCCATGTTTAGATACATAAATTTTAAATATTTAGGCTTATGATATGTGGGTATTTTTACTCTTTATTTGGCTTCACTCTGAAAATATTACTTTCTAATCTTGGGAGGGTGGAGGAGGAGCTTATGATATTTTCTTTTGTTTACATCTTCTGGAAATCCTTTTTTCAAACTGTACTATGAAATAAGAAATACATATAACTAGAATTTAAACTAATACGCACAATTGAGCTGACATATCCCTTTCCAACTGAAGAGGATAATGTCTGTTAGAGTGCATAATTGTGACTTTAATGAGTACAAAATAATTAAAGTACTGTTATAAGGGGAAATGACTAAAGCGTTTAATCTAGAGTGAAAAGCCAATTATAGTTTTAACACTACCTATGCATAATTTTGCTGGAACATAATCTAAATCTAATTTAATTTTATTAGGTTAGGATTACTTGAAGTATATATTTCTACATATGTGACCAGAAATATCCTTTGTGATATTCTGCATTATCTGTTTTCACAGGTTTTGTTTTCACAGGTTTAGACTTGAAAAATAAGCAATGGGGTTTAATACTTTTTAAGTATTTCCTTTGAGAAAAAAACATATATTTCCAATATATGTATATTTATTTTAAAATACTACTACACTCACATATAACTGATGGTATATATACACATATGTATATATGTATACACAAAAAAAGACAGAAAATATAATGAAAAACATTTTGATGTCATTTTATGTACTATGACTAAGGTTATAAAATTGGTTCTCTTATTTATGAAATGAATGTTAACTAAAGTTAGGTCCCAAAGACACAAGTAAGTTACATGAGGAAGTGGCTATAATGCCCATGGTCTCCACTCCTGGCACCCTGCCTTCTTTCCCCCAGCCTCCACCTATGGCCTCATGGGGAGTTCCCTATGATTAGTTGACAGAGGAAGAGAAGAATAGGGCCTGGTTTACAGATGGTTCTGCACAATATGGAGGCATCAACAAAAGTGGACAGCGACAGCATTACAACCCAATTTTTGGACATCCCTGAAGGACAGCAGTGAAAGAATATCTTTCCAGTGGACAGAACTTCAATCAGTGAACTCAGTTGTGTGCTTTGCACGGAAGGAGAAATGGCCAGATATGTGATTATATACTGATTCATGGGCTATGGCCAATGGTTTAGCTGGATGGTCAAAGACTTGGAACAAGCATGATTGGAAAATTGGTGACAAAGAAATTTGGAGAGGAGGTATATGGATGGACCTCTCTGAGTGGTCAAAAACTGTGAAGATATTTGTATCTTATGTGACTGTTCATCAATGGGCGACCTCAGCAGAGGAGGAGATTAATATTCAAGTGGATAGGATGAATCGTTCTGTGGACACCACTCAGCCTGTTCTCACAGCCAGTTCTGTCATTGCCCAATGGGTCCATGAACAAAGTGGCCATTGTGGCAGGGATGGAGATTATGCACGGGGTCAGCAATCTGTATTTCTACTCACCAAGGCTGATCTGGCTATGGCCAATTTGCCAGCAGCAGAGACCAGCACTGAGACCTCGATATGGCACCATTCCTCAAGGTAATCAGCCAACTAACTGGTGGCAGGCTAATTATATTGGCCCTTTTCCATCATGGAAAGGGCAGAGGTTTGTCCTCATTGGAATAGACACCAATTTTGGATATGGGTTTGCCTATCCTGCACACAATGCTTCTGCCAAGACTACCATCCTTTGACTCACAGAAAGCCTTATCCACCATCATGGTATTCCACACAGCATTGCCTTTAACCAAGGCACTCACTTTACAGCTGAAGAAGTGTGGTCATGGACTCATGTTCATAGAATTCACTGATCTTACCATGTTCCCCATCATCCTGAAGCAGCTGGATTGATGGAATGGTGGAATGGCCTTTTCAAGTCACAATTGCAATGCCAACTAGGTGACAATACTTTGCATGGCTGGGGCAAAGTTCTTCAGAAGGCCAGGAATGCTCTAAATCAGCATCCAATATATGGTACTTTTTCTCCCACAGCCAGGATTCACAGGTCCCAAAATCAAGGGGTGGAAGTGGAAGTGACACCACTCACCATCACCCCTAGTGATCCACTAGCAAAATTTTTCCTTCCTGTTCCTGTGAGGTTACATTCTGCTGGCCTAGAGGTCTTAATTCCAGAGGAGACACACGTTTCAATTAAACTGGAAGTTAAGATTGCCACTTAGACACTTTGGGCTCCTCTTACCTTTAAGTCAACAAGCTAAGAAGAGAGTTACAGTGTTTGCTGGGGTCACTGACCCAGACTATCAAGATGAAATCAGTCTACTACTCCACAATGGGGGTAAGGAAGAGTATGCACAGAATACAGGAGATCCCTTGGGGCATCTCTTAGTATTACCATGCCCTGTGATTAAAGTCAACGGGAAACTACAACAGCCCAATCGAGGCATTACTACAAATGGCTCAGACCCTTCAGAAATGAAGGTTTGGGTCACTCCACCAGGAAAAACAACCATAATAAGCTTGAAGTCTGCATATAAATACTTGCATAGATTCATAATTAAATTACTAAATTTCCTCATTTGAAAATGTTGTAATTCTAAGATAAGCTATGTTTTGCATATATATTTTAAGGTAATTCACCTATCTCATTTTTTTAAATGAGAATACATAAAATTACATAAAGAAAAGAAACCACATGAAAAAGCAAATGCTTTCTAGGCCAAGGAATAAGTCTAACTTTATCCAATAGTGAAAATGAAAAGTTAATTAGGTGATTTAAAGCACTGGAAATTTGACAGTAGCTATTTGAATAAAACACCCAAATCACAATCAAAGGTGAAATCAAGTAGGAACATGAAGCTATGTTGTAGAAAAACATTTTCTCCAAATTATTTTAAGAAATTCCATGCTTCTTCAAAATGTGATTTTTGTTTTGTAATTCCCTCGCATAATTTGATAATTGGGAAATGTAAAACATTGCATTAACATTAATACAGATAAAAGTGAATTTTTATCACTACATTGGTTTCAAATTGTCTTTGTTTCTTTGTAATTTGTGTCAAAAGAAAATAAATCTTGGGACCCGAAAATGACTAAGCTAAAGGGAAAAGTCAAGCTGGGAACTTCTTCGGGCAAACCTGCCTCCCATTCTAATCAAAGTCATCCCTCTGAGGCTCACCTGAGACAAATACATGTTTGATTACTCCCTCTCCCCTATTGTTTATGTATAAATGCAGATTCAGTGAGCCAGACTAAATTGTGTATTCAGTGGAAGGCTGATCAAAGACTCAAAAGAATCCAGCCTTTTTTCTCTTATCTACTTCTAACTTCGAAGCCCCACTTCATGTTGTCCCACCTTACTGAACCAAACCAGTGTACATCTTACACATATTGATTGATGTTTCATGTCTCCCTAAAATGTATAAAAGCAAACTATACCCCTGACCACCTTGGGCCTATGTCTCAGGGCTTCTTGAGGCTGTGTCACAGGTGCATTTTTGACCTTGGCAAAATAAACTTTCTAAATTGACTGAGACCTGTGTCAGATATTTTGCATTCACAATCAGTAACCACAGAGGGATTCTGAGGGGAGGTGCCCCTGACTTTGACAAATCTCCTATAGGTGCTTGGTACCAGCTTGAGCTTGTTTATGGCTCAAACCAATAGGGCAATTTGCTGAGGCCTGGAAGCTCCCCCTCCAGAAAATCCCTGATCTCCCCAAATTTGTTTAAGATCTAAAGCTTATTTTGCTGTAACACTCCTCCTTTTGGAGTTTCACTTGCTTCTTACAGGGAAGGCAAGTTTTCCTGCTTCCATGATGTTGGAAGGAAGGTAAGTCTTTTCTGGAGTTTGAGCTAACTTCCAAAAGGGAAGGCAAGTCTGAGTTTTTTCCTGCTTCTAGGATGGTGGATAGCAGTCTTCAGCCTAAGACCCATTCCTAGGTAAGTAGCTGAATTGGTTTTTTTTTTTTTGTTGTTGTTGTTTGTTTTTTTGTTGGCTAAAGATTAACAATCAGCTGGTGTTAATTTATCTTTACCATTAGAGTGGTCAGTATTCATATAAATTGTGATATCATTTATTTGTTTTGCTTAATTTTTTTGTTGTTGTTGTTGCTGTTGTTTGTTTCTGTTTTTGTTATTGTTTCAGTCTGTTTCCCACGGTTTGATCAACTCTATCTGACATGATGAAATCTGAAGGAAAGTTCCAATTTATGGGAACAAGGCCTCTGAAGTGTCTAAATTCCCACAAAACAAAAAGCGGAGATATTTTTTCTTTTGACTAAAAAAGGGACTTTATTTGTCTAACAGGGCCACATTTTGCTAGCCAAGCTGAATGGTAAGAGCAATGGCTGTTGCCCCACACTGCAGATCCATTGTTAAGATTCTGTCTTCTTTTTTTTTTTTTTTCACTATGATAGCCTTGGTTTGGCTCCTAAATCAAATCCTTTCCAATTTGATACTGGTTACTTTTAAAATATCAGCAATTTGTCCTAGCTGGCATGAGATGGAATTGTTGTTTTGATTTGCATTTCTCTAATGATCAGTGACGTTGAGCTTTTTTTTTCATATGTTTCTTGGCCACATAAATGTCTTATTTTGAGATGTGTCTGTTTATATCCTTTGCCCACTTTTTCATGGGGTTGCATGTTTCTTTCTTGTAAATTTGTTTAAGTTCCTTGTAGATTTTGGATATTAGACCTTTGTCAGATGGGTAGATTGGAAAAATTTTCTCCCATTCTGTAGGTTGCCTGTTCACTCTGATGATAGTTTCTTTTGCTGTGCAGAAGTTCTTTAGTTTAATTAGATCCCATTTGTCAATTTTGGCTTTTGCTGCAATTGCTTTTGGTATTTTCGTCATGAAGTCTTTTCCCATGCCTA